>NC_133324.1:98249029-99673520 GCF_042186555.1 Aquarana catesbeiana | reverse complement strand
AACACAGCGCCTTCCCTTTCATATATACACGCTACTCCCACCAGGGTGAAAATATGGTACCCCCCTATCTTTGGATCTTTGCTGGAGGTGCCAACAAAACAGGGGGACCATGCTACATATTTTATGGGAATGCTCTAAAATCACTCTTTTCTGGCATAAAGTGTGTGAATTAATTGGACATATCACAGAGAGGAAAATAACACTTAGCCTTGCCTGTTGCCTATTGCATGTTGCCAACTGTACCATGAGGCGATATAAAAAGCAAAGCTATTGACCCCTAGACACTGGAAATCGACTTGCACACCAACAATTGTGGAATGGTTACATGTAAAAGAGGACATCCATAAAATGGAGGAAATGGTAGCTATAGCTAAGGAATCGACTGAAAAGTTTCATAAACTCCGTGGATCGTGTTCTGCTACTCAGACCAATTTACACTTTTATGGACTGGTTGACATGCTTATATACATGACGTGGTTATCCTCCTGTATTCACGATGACATCCTACCACCGGTTTGCTCTTATACCATGTGATGTTCACCTGTCAATTGATTAGTATATTCCTTGAGATATTATATAACCCTTCCTTTTTGTTGATTTATTATCTAATCCAAATCTTTTTTATTTTTTGTTATACCTGGATATACCTTCATTTTATCTATGTTTTCTCTTTTACGACGAAACACCCACTATGGGGTGCTTGCAAAAAAAACTAACTAAGATGTTTCTGATCTTTAATACACTTGTTGTATATTGATCGTTGTATAGCTGTTCTAAGCTATTGCTTTATGCACCCTTGATGACTAAATTCAGCCATGTTGTTATGGTTGAATATAAAGATGTACCTGATTTTCCTTTTGACGCAATAAAACTTTTATTGTTAAAAAAAAAAAAAAAAAGTGCCGACAGGGCCCACCAAATCTCAGATTTGGTCCTATACAGCAGAAATCAAAATTTGAGTTGTGTATCAAAAAATGTAGAAGCAATGGGGCTGATTTACTGAGGGGGTTGAGAATCTTCACTGCTATAAAATTATGCAAATATTATCCAATCATGTGAAAATCTTCTGCATATGATAGAGTACTTATAGCGAACAGGAATTTTCACAAAATGGGATAGTTGAAGTGAACATTTACAATTTTTTTTTTAGATAAATCAACCTCCACACATGTAAAAAAAGTAAATGTTTAATAAGCTTAGCAAATAACATAAAGTTGTGATCACTTCAATCATCCAATCATCTATATATAAACATGCATTTTATTTTTTATTTCCTTTGCACGTGCATTAGGTATTCAGTGTGAGTACACCTTAATCTTGTTTAGTACATGAGTTCCAATAATTAAAGTAGAACTAACAGCAAAACTTTTCCCTTCACTCCCTGTTTCATAATCAGACCAGGACATGAGAGGAAATCCCTCCAAAGGGAGAGAACCCCTTGTCATCACTAGGGATGAGCTTCGAGTTCGAGTCGAACTCATGTTCGGGGACCCGGGTCCTGCCCCAGGGGACATGTATCAATGCAAAAAAAAGTTTTAAAAACGGACGTTTTTTCGGGAGCAGTGATTTTAATAATGCTTAAAGTCAAACAATATAAGTGTAATATTCCTTTAAATTTCGTACCTGGGGGGTCTCTATAGTATGCCTGTAAAGGGGCGCATGTTTCCTGTGTTTAGAACAGTCTGACAGCAAAATGACATTTCAAAGGAAAAAAAGTAATTTAAAACTACTCGTGTCTATTAACCACTTGACGACCGCCTCACGCTGATATAAGTCAGCAGAATGGCACGGGCAGGCAAAATCACGTGCCTGGTACGTGATTGCCTTCCCGCGGGCGGGGGGGTCCGACCGGACCCCCCCAGTGCCAGAGGCGGTCGGCTCTAGTTTGCGGGCGATGAGGGGTGAGGGGGAGGCCATCCATTGTTGGCCACCCCCTCCCGATTGCTCCCGGCGAATGAAAATGCTTCCTCTCCCTCTCTAATGTAAATAGAGGGAGAGGAAGTGATGTCATCCCTCCTCGAGCCGGTCTTTTTCGTTCCGGCGCTGAGGAGAGAAGACATCAAGTAAGTTACACCAACACTACAAGTTCAGTAGAACACGCCAGGCACACTTTTCACCCCCCTTCACCCCCCGATCACCCCCCTGTACCCCCTGTCACACTGACACCAATAGCAGTTTTTTTTTTTTTTGCATTGGTGTCAGTTTGTGACAGTTATATGTGTTAGGGCAGTTAGGTTAGCCCCCTTTAGGTCTGGGGTACCCCCCTTTAGGTCCAGGGTACCCCCCTAACCCCCCCTAATAAAGGTTAACCCCTTTATCACCCCCCGTCGCCAGTGTCGCTAAGCGATCGTTTTTCTGATCGCTGTATTAGTGACACAGGTGACGCTAGTTAGGGAGGTAAGTATATAGGTTCGCTGTCAGTGTTTTATAGCGACAGGGACCCCCATATACTACCTACTAAAGGTTTTAACCCCTTGATTGCCCCCTAGTTAACCCTTTCACCAGCGATCACCGTATAAGCGTTACGGGAGACGCTGGTTAGTTTGTTTGTTTTTTACAGTTTATTATAGTTTTAGGGCACCCGCCGTTTATTACCTTATAAAGGTTATCTCCCTAATTGCCCGGCGGTGATATAAGTTACGTTTTTAGGATCAGATAAGGTCTGCGTTGCCCCAGGCAGTGTCAGGTTAGCGCCAGTACCGCTAACACCCACGCACGCAGCATACACCTCCCTTAGTGCTATAGTATCTGAACGGATCGATATCTGATCCGATCAGATCTATACTCCCCAGCAGTTTAGGGTCCCCAAAAAAACGCAGTGTTAGCGGGATCAGCCCAGATACCTGCTAGCACCTGCGTTTTGCCCCTCGGCCCAGCCTAGCCCAGCCCACCCAAGTGCAATATTGATCGATAACTGTCACTTACAAAACACTAAGCACACATAACTGCAGCGTTCGCAGAGTCAGGCCTGATCCCTGCGATCGCTAACAGTTTTTTGGTAGCGTTTGGAATCAGTCGCTAACAGTCAGGAGCTTTTTTGCCTGTGAGTCTCACTAGTGTACCCCTAAATTTAGAGCCCAAAATGGCAAATCGAAGGTACACTAGTGAAGAGGCCTACACGTTTCTGAGCATGATAGATAGTGAAGAGGAAGTCACTCATCTGTCAGATTCAGGCTCAGAATACGATCCTGTAGAGGACAGCGGCTCCATGACAGATAGCTCTGACGACGGAGTTGTGGTCCCTGCTAAGGTCAGGCGTACCAGACCCCAATCTTCTTCTTCTGTCCTTGAAGTGCAAGAACCGCAGGGCTCTCGTATGGAGCAGAGAAGTACTAGTGCCGCTATTCCTTCTGGTGAACTGGCAGGCACCAGTGGCCTAGTACACCCTGGTCGTATATCCAGCACTGCAGTATCACGTGGTGACGTGGCGAGTCCCATAAGTGCAGTTCAAGCTGGTGAGGTGGCAAGCACTAGTAGTGTCCCGCTGCCACCAAGAAGACAAAGACAGGCCCATCGTGCCCATAGTGCCCTTCCTGCTGCATTCGCCAATCCGAATTGGGAACCCACCACTTCTGCAGCACCCGTACTTCCCCCATTCACTGGCCAACCCGGAATTCAGGTGGAAACAGTTGATTTTACACCACTGGATTTTTATTTGCTGTTTTTTACCGAAGATCTCTATAGATCTATTGTGGACCAAAGCAATTTGTACGCTGGTCAACACATCGCCACTATACCCCAGTCCTCCCTTGCCAGAGATTGGAAACCAATTACGGTTTCCGAATTTAAGCTCTTTCTGGGCCTTTCCCTCAACATGGGCATAAATAAAAAGAGTACGTTGCGGTCATATTGGTCCACTGACCCAATTTACCATATGCCCGTGTTCTCTGCCTCCATGACCAGGGCACGATATGAGCAGATTTTGCGGTTCATGCACTTCAACGACAATGAACTCTGTAGTCCTCGTGGAGACCCTGGATACGATCGGCTCTACAAAATTCGGCCCCTCGTAAACCACTTCAACCAACGTTTTGCAGACTTGTTTACTCCCCATCAAGTTGTCTGCATTGATGAGTCCCTGATTAAATTTTCTGGACGCTTGTCATTCAAACAGTACCTTCCCAGCAAGCGTGCCAGATACGGGGTCAAGATGTATAAGCTCTGTGACAGGGCCACAGGCTATACATGTAGTTTTATGGTTTACGGGGGCGAAGATAGTCACGTAGAGCCGACAAACTGCCCTGACTACATAGGAAGCGCTGGCAAGATAGTGTGGGACTTGGTGTCACCCTTATTCGGAAAGGGGTACCACTTGTACGTGGACAATTATTACACCAGCGTGCCACTTTTTAGCCACCTTTTTGATCATCAGATTGGAGCATGTGGCACCGTGCGACCTAATCGCCGGGGCTTTCCCCAGCGGCTTGTAGATTCCCGTCTTAGGCTGGGGGAGAGAGCCTGCTTGAAGTGTAATAACTTGCTCGCTATGAAGTGGAGGGACAATAAGAATGTTTTCGTTCTTACCTCCCTTCATGCAGACACGACGGTCCAAATTCCTACGGCGACTGGTGTTGTGGAGAAACCCCTCTGTGTCCACGAATATAACCTTAATATGGGAGGGGTGGACCTCAACGACCAGTTGTTGGCGCCGTACCTAGTTGCCCGTAAGGCCAGAAGCTGGTACAAAAAAGTGTCTGTTTATTTATTTCAATTGGCTTTGCTGAATGCTTATGTGCTATACAGAGCTTCAGGACGGACTGGTTCCTTCCTTAAATTCCAGGAAGAGATCGTCAGAGCCCTTCTGTTTCCAGACGGTGCTCCACCTCACCATCCCCAACCAAATGCAGTAAGCCGGCTGCATGAGAGGCATTTTCAATATGTCCTCCCGAGTACCCCTACCCAACGAGCCCCCCAAAAAAGATGTCGTGTCTGCAGCAAGCGCGGATTTAGGTGTGACACCCGGTATTATTGTCCCTTCTGTCCTGACAATTCTGGTCTTTGCATTGGTGAATGTTTTGAACGCTACCATACACTAGTTGAGTATTAGCGTAGGGTACAGCACTGCACAGACTCGGACACACTTTCACAGGGTCTCCCAAGATGCCATCGCATTTTGAGAGACCCAAACCTGGTACCAGTTAAAAAAGTTAAAGTTACAAAAAAAAGTGTAAAAAAAAAACAAAAAACAAAAAAAAGTAAAAAAAAAAGAAAAAAACAAAAAATATATATATAAAAAAAAAAAATAGTTGACGTTTTATTGTTCTCTCTCTATTCTCTCTCTATTGTTCTGCATTCTATACTGCAATGTTTTATTGTTATGTTTTTATCATGTTTGCTTTATAGGTATGCAATTTTTTTATTTTTAACCACTTTTTTGTTTTCAGGTACGCCATTCAGCTGCAGAGCGGATTTATTTATCTTGACAGCAACAGCGTTTGCTCCCACGATACATAAAGCCGTGACTCCAGCGCTGTCGGAGGTGATTTCACCACCACAGTTACATACTTCAGCATATATGCCGAAGCGTGGGGGCAGCAATGGGTGGAGGAGCGATTTGCTCCTGCCTTTTGCGGGAGGATGCCCCCATGCTTCAGCATATATATATTTTAGGTAGGCACAGGTTGCCCCCATGCTTCGGCATATATAAACGGTGCATGTATGCCCATCATTAGAAGTGGGTGGATGAAGGGAGGTATTCTAATGGTGGGCATACCCACCGATCAATATCTTTTTTTCGTTCAGCCCACAGGCTGCATGAAAAAAAAGTTTACAATATATGCCCAACAAGGACCAGCAACATACTGGTATGTTGCTGGACATTGAGTGGTTATACCAGAATGATGCCTGCAGGTTTAGGGTCATCTTGGTATCATTCTTTTCAGCCAGCGGTCGGCTTTCATGTAAAAACAATCCTAGTGGCTAATTAGCCTCTAGACTGCTTTTACAAGCAGTGGGAGGGAATGCCCCCCCCCACCGTCTTCCATGTTTTTCTCTGGCTCTCCTGTCCCAACAGGGAACCTGAAAATGCAGCCGGTGATTCAGCCAGCTGACCATAGAGCTGATCAGAGACCAGAATGGCTCCAAACATCTCTATGGCCTAAGAAACCGGAAGCTACGAGCATTTCATGACTTAGATTTCGCCTGATGTAAACAGCGCCATTGGGAAATTGTGAAAGCATTTTATCACACCGATCTTGGTGTGGTCAGATGCTTTGAGGGCAGAGGAGAGATCTAGGGTCTAATAGACCCCAATTTTTTCAAAAAAGAGTACCTGTCACTAGCTATTGCTATCATAGGGGATATTTACATTCCCTGAGATAACAATAAAAATGGTTAAAAAAAAATAAAAATGAAAGGAACAGTTTAAAAATAAGATAAAAAAGCAAAAAAATAATAAAGAAAAAAAAAAAAGCACCCCTGTCCCCCCCTGCTCTCGCGCAAAGGCGAACAGCAATTGCACCATGCATGTGAGGTATCACCGCGAAGGTCAGATCGAGGGCAGTAATTTTAGCAGTAGACCTCCTCTGTAAATCTAAAGTGGTAACCTGTAAAGGCTTTTAAAGGCTTTTAAGAATGTATTTAGTTTGTCACCACTGCACGTTTGTGCGCAATTTTAAAGCATGTCATGTTTGGTATCCATGTACTCGGCCTAAGATCATCTTTTTTATTTCATCAAATATTTGGCCAATATAGTGTGTTTTAGTGCATTAAAATTTAAAAAGTGTGTTTTTTCCCCAAAAAATGCGTTTGAAAAATCGCTGTACAAATACTGTGTGAAAAAAAAATGAAACACCCACCATTTTAATCTGTAGGGCATTTGCTTTAAATGTTATAAGGGGTTTGGGGGTTCAAAGTAATTTTCTTGCAAAAAAAAATAATTTTTTCATGTAAACAAAAAGTGTCAGAAAGGGCTTTGTCTTCAAGTGGTTAGAAGAGTGGGTGATGCGTGACATGAGCTTCTAAATGTTGTGCATAAAATGCAAGGACAGTTCAAAACCCCCCCAAATGACTCCATTTTGGAAAGTAGACACCCCAAGCTACTTTCTGAGAGGCATGTCGAGTCCATGGAATATTTTATATTGTGGCACAAGTTGCCGGAAAAAGGCAATTTTTTTTTTTTTTTTGCACAAAGTTGTCACTAAATGATATATTGCTCAAACATGCCATGGGAATATGTAAAATTACATCCCAAAATAAATTCTGTTGCTTCTCCTGAGTACGGGGATACCACATGTGTGAGACTTTTTTGGAGCCTAGCCGCATACGGGACCCCGAAAACCAAGCACCGCCTTCAGGCTTTCTAAGGGCGTAAATTTTTTATTTCACTCTTCACTGCCTATCACAGTTTCGGAGGCCATGGAATGCCCAGATGGCACAACCCCCCCCCCCAAATGACCCCATTTTGGAAAATAGACACCCAAAGCTATTTGCTGAGAGGTATAGTGAGTATTTTGAAGACCTCACTTTTTGTCACAAACTTTTGAAAATTGAAAAAAGAAAAAAAAAATACATTTTTCTTGTCTTTCTTCATTTTCAAAAACAAATGAGAGCTTCAAAATACTCACCAAAAAAAATACTCACTCACTTTCCAAAATGGGGTCATTTTGGGGGGTTTTGTGCTATCTTGGCATTTTATGGCCTTCGAAACTGTGATAGGTAGTGAGGAGTGAAATCAAAAATTTACGCCCTTAGAAATCCTGAAGGCGGTGATTGGATTTCGGGGCCCCGTATGAAGCTAGGCTCACAGAAAGTGCCACACATGTGGTATCCCCGTACTCAGGAGAAGCAGCAGAATGTATTTTGGGGTGTAATTACACATATGCCCATGGCATGTTTGAGCAATATATAATTTAGTGACAACTTTGTGCAAAAAAATAAAAAATTGTCACTTTCCCGCAACTTGTGTCAAAATATAAAATATTCCATGGACTCAACATGCCTCTCAGCAAATAGCTTGGGGTGTCTACTTTCCAAAATGGGGTCATTTGGGGGGGGGGGGGTTATGTCATCTGGGCATTTTATGGCCTTCAAAACTGTGATAGGTAGTGAGGAGTGAAATCACAACTTTACGCCCTTAGAAATCCTGAAGGCGGTGCTTGGTTTTCGGGGCCCTGTACGCGGCTAGGCTCCCAAAAAGTCCCACACATGTGGTATCCCCGTACTCAGGAGAATCAGCAGAATGTATTTTGGGGTGCAATTCCACATATGCCCATGGCCTGTGTGAGCAATATATCATTTAGTGACAACTTTGTGCAAAAAAAAAAAATGTGTCACTTTCCCGCAACTTGTGTCAAAAGATAAAATATTCCATGGACTCAACATGCCTCTCAGCAAATAGCTTGGGGTGTCTACTTTCCAAAATGGGGTCATTTGGGGGGGTTGTGCCGTCTTGGCATTTTATGGCCTTCAAAACTGTGATAGGTAGTGAGGAGTGAAATCAAAAATTTATGCCCTTAGAAATCCTGAAGGCGGTGCTTGGTTTTTGGGGCCCCATACGCGGCTAGGCTCCCAAAAAGTCCCACACATGTGGTATCCCCATACTCAGGAGAAGCAGCTAAATGTATTTTGGGGTGCAATTCCACATATGCCCATGGCCTGTGTGAGCAATATATCATTTAGTGACAACTTTTTGTAATTTTTTTTTTTTTGTCATTATTCAATCACTTGGGACAAAAAAAATAAATATTCAATGGGCTCAACATGCCTCTCAGCAATTTCCTTGGGGTGTCCACTTTCCAAAATGGGGTAATTTGGGGGGGTTTTGCACTGCCCTGCCATTTTAGCACCTCAAGAAATGACCAAGAAATGACCATTTCCCCTGTGGGAAATGGTAACTTGTACCCCTACTATTTCACAAAAAAACTGTCAAAAATGTTAAAAATGACAAGAGACAGTTTTTGACAATTCCTTTATTTAAAGTCTTCTTTTTTCCATCTTCTATCTTCTTTCTTCTATCTTCCTTCGGTTTCTACCTCCACCTTCTTCTTCCTCCGATCCTCTGCTTCTTTCTCCGGTGTTCTCGTCCGGTATCTCCCTCCGCGGCATCTTCTTCTCTTCATCTTCTTCTCTTCATCTTCTTCTCTTCGTCTTCTTATCTTCGTCTTCTTCTCTGCATCTTCTTTTCGGGCCGCTCCGCATCCATGATTGGATGGGAGGCGGCCGCTGTGTGACGCTTCTCTCTTCATCTTTTTCTCTTCATCTTTTTCTCTTCATCTTCTTTTCGGGCCGCTCCGCATCCATGATGGCATGGAGGGAGGCTCCCGCTGTGTGATGCTTCTCCTCTTCTGACAGTTCTTAAATAACGGGGGGGGGGCGGAGCCCCCCAGTGACCCCGCCCCCCTCTGACGCACGGGGACTTTTTTGTGTATTGTCGGACCAGCAATTCATTAATAGCCGAGAGCAGTTTAAAATGACTTTTTTTCCTTTGAAATGTCATTTTGCTGTCAGACTGTTCTAAACATGGGAAACATGCGCCCCTTTACAGGCATACTAGAGACACCCCCCAGGTACGAAATTTAAAGGAATATTACACTTTTATTGTTTCACTAATTATTAAAATCACTGCTCCCGAAAAAAACGGCCGTTTTTAAAACTTTTTTTTTTTTTGCATTGATACATGTCCCCTGGGGCAGGACCTGGGTCCCCAAACACTTTTTATGACAATAACTTGCATATAAGCCTTTAAAATTAGCACTTTTGATTATTCATGTTCGTGTCCCATAGACTTTAATGGTGTTCGCATGTTCGAACAAATTTTTTGCCTGTTCGCAAGTTCTGGTGTGAACCGAACAGGGGGGTGTTCGGCTCATCCCTAGTCATCACCAAGGTCACCAGAAGTAGTGTTGCCAACGGAAGATTTCCCCTCTATTATTGTGCTGGTAGCATCCTAAACTTTGGGATTTTTTTTCACTTCCACTTTTGATGATAATGATAAAAAGGACAAATGGAGGGGTTATAATCCTTTTCCACTCTATCCAAAACTGAAAAAAAAAGTTTTGCCTTTAGTTACACTTTAAGTGGATTTGTCAACAAACTACAAAGAGAATGAAGAAAGACTCTAAGGACTTAAAGTGATATTAATGGGGTTGTAAACCCTCGTGTTTTTTCACCTTAATGCATTCTATGCATTAAGGTGAAAAAACAACTGGCAGTGACCAGCCCCCCAGCCTCCCCATTTTATTTACCTGAGCCCTGGAATTTTACCCGGCGGAAACAGGCTCTTCCTCTGTCCAGGGTTCTTGGCTCTTGATCCGATAGATTGATAGCAGTGCAGCCATTGGCTCCCGCTACTCTCAATCAAATCCAATGACGCGGGCTCCAGGGGACAGGGGCTGAGTCCGGCATTCGTGTCTATGGACGCCGAATGCTGGACTCGGGAGCGCGCCCGCAAGGTAACCCCCTGGGAGAGCGCTTCTCCTAGGGGGTTATCTGAAGCAGGGAGAAGCCTTGAGAGCCGCCGAGGGACACCAGAAGACAATGATCGGGGCTAATCTGTGCAAAACGAACTGCACGGTGGAGGTAAGTATGATATGTTTGTTATTTGAAAAAAAAACGCGAACCTTTACAATCACTTTAAAGGCTAAAGTAAAAAATATAAATAAACAAATAAATAACAACATGTTCTACTTCATTGATTTGTGCAGCAGTTTTGCACAGAGCAGACCAAATCCTCCTCTTCTTGGGTCCCCCGCCAGAGCTCCTTGCCCCTCCACCCCCATCGAGTGCTCCCAGAGCAAGCAGCTTGCAATGGGGGCACCAAGCTATTCAGACTGGCTGTCTGGTTGTGATTGACAGCTGTCTCAGCCAATGAGGAGGGAGTGTCCCTGGAGAGCCGATGCACTTGTGCACATCGCTGGATCAAGATGGGTCTCAGGTAAGTATGAGGGGGAGCTGCTGAGCACAGAAGGTTTTTTACCTTCATGCATATTATGCATGAAGGTAAAAAACCTTCAGCCTTTAGGACCACTTTAAGGCCTCATGTGCACAGGGCCTAAATAAACGCAGCTTTTACAGGTGTTTGCATTTTTTTTTCTGCTTGTAAATATACCTCTATGTTAGCCTATGAGGTTGATTTACTAAAGACAAATAGACCGTGTCCTTTGCAAAGTGCAATTGCACACTGCAAGTGCAGTTCCTTCAGAGCTTAGTAAATAAGCAGAAGCTCTACGACCTTCCATCACCCAATCATGTGCAAGCAAAAAAGCTGTTTTAATTTTCCTTGCACATGATTGGGTATTCTTTGTAAAGTGAAGCTTTACCTCATTTACTAAGCTCTGGAGCAACTGCACTTGCAGAGTGCAACTGCACTTTTCAAAGTACACAGTCTATTTGCCTTTAGTAAATCAACCCCTATTGTATGTGTCCATGATACACATAGTTGTTTATAAGTGTATTAGAAGAGGAGTGTTTACAGTCTAAAAAAAACCCCATAAAAATAAAAAAATAAATTACCAGTGCATTTGGGAGAGGGGCTGAAGAGCAGAAAAAAATGCCAAGTGCGCCTAAATATGTGTAAACGAACCTAAACATGTCTAAAGGCACCTAAGCGCTAGACACATTTAGCACGTAAATGTTCATATATTCCAATGGCCAAAAAAAATTTGTATTCTGGCCAATAGAATCCATGAATGCTCAAGTGCATGACTTACCTAAATAGTAGTTTACATAAGGAAATATAACATTGTCTATGCTTTTAGTTCAGCTCAGGACAAGGACACTGCATATATGGCAAGATCAACAGGTATTTTCGTGTTTTTGCTTAACTGCTTCTGGATCAGCCGCCACAGTTATACTGCGGCAGGTTGGGTCGGCTGTGCGAACTGGCGTAGATGTACATCTTGCTCTTTAAGATGCTTTAGCAGGTGCACACACGCGCCTGCAGCATGTCCCCGGAGCCGATGCGCGATGACCGCCTGGGCACATGCGATCGCTCGTTACAGAGCGAGACCTGGGATCTGTGTGTGTAGACACACAAATCCGGGTTCTCTCAGGGAAGTAGAAACAGATTGTGTGTTCTTACTAAGTAGGAACACTGATCGGTCTCCTCCCCTAGTCAGTCCCATCCCCCCACAGTTAGAACACACCTAGAACACACCTAGGGAACACAGTTAAACCCTTGATCGCCCCCTAGTGTTAACCCCTTCCCTGCCAATGACATTTATAAAGTAATACAACATTGCACGACCGCGCAATTGTCAGTTAAAGCGACGCAGTGCCGTATCGCAAAAAAATGGCCTGGTCAGGAAGGGGGTAAATTCTTCCCGGGCTGAAGTGGTTAAAAAAGGAATAGGGCCACTCTGCAAGCTCCCTGCAACCACATGCAATGCACACAGTTGCAGGGCGCTAGTGTTGGAGTCAAGGGGTAAAGGCCTGTCAAATGCTTTCTGAAGATAACTAGAATTTAGGATTTCCTGTTACCTTCTTTTTCAAAGACAAAGGTAAACAGGACAAATAGAAGGGTAAATCTCCCCAGCAGGGGGAAAGACAGCAATAAAAACTGCATAGAGGGTCTTAACAATTTCTTTCTTTAGCCAAAACTAAAAAAAAAAAAGTTTTTATATACACTTTAACATCTATCCCCAAAACCAAGCACTGAGTCGCATTTTTAACATGCCTCAGTTTCCTGTAAAAACCCAGCAATGGCTGCCGTGCAGCCCATCACACAGGCTTTGCACCGCGTTGTAGCAAGAAAAGTAGGTAGGTCTTGTTCAGTAGGTGATTCCCTTAGCTGACGTGCCCTATAGAAGTAGATGGGGCTGCCCCACAACTGCATCTAATGGATACAGTTGTGAAGTAGTGAAGAGGGATTTCAGGATAGGTGTGCGTAGGGAGTGTGCTGGATGTGCCTGGGCACACCCCATTCACCCCGTACAGAGCTGATTCCCTATGCTATTTCACCAAACTCCCCCAATGGGGCTCCTAAAAAAATTGTAAAAAATAACAAAAATAGAAAATAATAAAAATAGAAAACTACTGACACTGTCCACTGCCCTGCTAACACCAACCTCTGCCCCACTGACAAGTCCACTGCACTCCTGACACCACCCACTGTCCTAATAACACAAACCTCTACTCTATTTACACCATCCACAGTCCTACTAACACCAAACTCTACTCTACTGACACCATCCACTGTCCTACTAACACCAACCTCTACTGACACCATCCACTGTCCTACTAACACCAACCTCTACTCTACTGATACCACCCACTGTCCTACTAACACAAACCTCTACTCTATTGACACCATCCACTGTCCTACTAACACCAACCTCTACTCTACTGACACCATCCACTGTCCTACTAACACCAACCTCTACTCTACTGACACTATCCACTGTCCTACTAACACCAGCCTTTACTCTACTGACACCATCCACTGTCCTACTAACACCAACCTCTCCTCTACTGACACCATCCACTGTCCTACTAACACCAACCTCTACTCTACTGACACCATCCACTGCCCTACTAACACCAACCTCTCCTCTACTGACACCATCCACTGTCCTACTAACACCAACCTCTACTCTACTGACACCATCCACTGTCCTACTAACACCAACCTCTACTCTACTGACACCATCCACTGTCCTACTAACACCAACCTCTCCTCTACTGAGACCATCCACTGTCCTACTAACACCAACCTCTACTCTACTGACACCATCCACTGTCCTACTAACACCAACCTCTACTCTACTGACACCATCCACTGTCCTACTAACACCAACCTCTACTCTACTGACACCATCCACTGTCCTACTAACACCAACCTCTACTCTACTGACACCATCCGCTGTCCTACTAACACCAACCTCTACTCTACTGACACCATCCACTGTCCTACTAACACCAACCTCTTCTCTACTGACACCATCCGCTGTCCTACTAACACCAACCTCTACTCTACTGACACCATCCACTGTCCTACTAACACCAACCTCTACTCTACTGACACCATCCAATGTCCTACTAACACCAACCTCTACTCTACTGACACCATCCACTGTCCTACTAATACCAACCTCTACTCTACTGACACCATCCACTGCCCTACTAGCACTGTCCATGTTTTAATACATTTGGCATGCACATCCTAATCCAATAGGCTGCACACATCTATGGATTTCAGTGTAAACGCTCTCTCCAAAAGGCATCAAAGAAAGGAAGATTACGGAGGAAAGGACCTGAGCTACCTCCCTATCTACTTTTAAGGTAAATATAATGTGGGGTTGTCAGGAAGGATTCTTATGTAATAATAAAGACTGTGTTTAGAATTAGGTAGACCATTAGGGCCCTTTCACACTGATATATTTTTCCTGCGTTTTTTCCTTGCAAGAAAAACGCAATTTTTTCCCCCTTTAAAACCTATGGCACTTTGCACACCACTGCGTTGCAGGTGCAGTGTGTTTTGAAAAGTCCTGCATGCTGCATCTTTGGTGTGGTTTTAAAAACCGCACCAAAAACGCAGCTTCCCATTGAAATGAGGCAAAACTGCTGCAAAATCGCAGCAAAAAGGAGTCTTTGTACGTTTTTGAGACACATGTCCATTTTTCACAGGTGCAGGTAACCCAAAAATGCACCAGAAACGCACAGCAAACGCATCTGAAATACCACAGAATTGCGATAAAATGCATATGCATTTTTACCTAGATTTTGCTACAGAGCAATGTGAAAGTACCCTTAAAGTATAACTAACGGCAAAACTTTTTTTTTGTATTGGATAGAGTGATGAGGGATTAGAACACTTGTCAGTTTGTATTGCTGTCTGTGACCCGGTTACGGAGATTCGCCCTCTCTATTTGTCCTGTTTAGCATTATCATTGCAATTTATTATCAGCAAAAGTAAAATAAAATCCCAAATTTTGGGTTGTCCCCAGAAAAGTAATAGAGGGGAAATCTTCCAATGGAGACACTCGTTCTGGTGACTTGGGGGTCCCCAAGGAATTCCCTTAATTTGCAGGGATTTCCTCTCACTTCCTGTTGTGGCTATGGGATAGGAAGTAAAGGAAAATCTTCGTAATGTGACACATTTGGAGGAAAAAAAATCTGACAGGGGTTATAACCCTTCTTTACTCTATCCAAAATTTAAAAGAAAAGTTTTTCCCATAGTTCTACTTTAACCACTCCCCCCCCCCCCCCCCCGCCATATAGCAAAATGACATGTGCAAAGTGGTTAATTTATCCTGACTGGACGTCATGAGACGTCCAGCAAGATAGGTCGCGATTGCGCACCTGCGGTGCTGCCTTATCAGCGCCCGTCAGTGAAGGAGAAAACTTACTTACCTACAAAATTTTATAACAGGAACAAAGAAAAACTTTTTTCTTTTTTTCTAAATTTTCGGTCTTTTTTTATTTGTTTTAACCCCAGTGGTGATCAAATACCACTAAAAGAAAGCTTTATTTGTGGGAACAAAATTATAAAAATTTTGTTTGGGTACAGTGTTGCATGACCGCACAATTGTCATTTAAAATGCGACATCGCTGAAGGCTGAACATTGGCCTGGGCAGGAAGGGGGCAAAGTGCCCAGTACTGAAGTGGTTAAGTTTAGCAATACAATTTTTTTTAACCACTTAAGCCCTGGAAAGATTTACCCCCTTCCTGACCAGAGCACTTTTTGCGATTCGGCACTGCGTCGCTTTAACTGACAAATTCCACTGTCGTGCGATATTGCACCCAAACAAAATTGATGTCTTTTTTTTTCCCGCACATAGAGCTTTCTTTTGGTGGTATGTGATCACCTCTGCGTTTTTTATTTTTTGCGCTATAAACAAAAAAAAGCGTCAATTTTGAAAAAAAAAGCAATATTTTTAACTTTTTCCTATAATAAATATCCCCAAAAAATATATAAAAAAATGAATTTCTTTCTCAGTTTAGGCCAATATGTATTCTTCTACAAATTATTGGTAAAAAAACCCCGCAATAAGCGTATATTGATTAGTTTGCGCAAAAGTTATAGCATCTACAATATAGGGGATAGATTTATGGCATTTTTATTATTATTATTTTTTTTTTATTAGTAATGGCGGCGATCTGCGATTTTTATCATGATTGCAACATTATGGCGGACGCATCGGACACTTTTGACACTATTTTGGGACCATTGTCATTTATACAGTGATCAGTGCTATAAAAATACACTGATTACTGTGTACATGACACTGGTAGGGAAGGGGTTAAACACTAGGCGGCGATCAAGGGGTTAAGTGTGTCCTAGGGAGTGATTCTATCTGTGGGGGGATTGTCTCACTAGAACATGACAGAGATCACTGCTCCCGATGACAGGGAGCAGTAGATCTCTGTCATGTTGCTAGGTAGAACAGGGAAATGCTATGTTTACATAGGAATCTCCCTGTTCTGCTGCTCCGTGACACGTTTGCGGGCCCCCAGCGGACATCGAGTCAGCGGGCCTCGTGGGCACTAACACGGAGTACGCGGTGGGCGTATTTAAAGGGGACATACCTGTACGCCCATTTGCCCAGCTGTGCCATTGTGCCAACGTACATCATCGTGCATGTGGTTGAATATAGCCGGTAACACTGATCAATGCATTCTAAAAGATGGGGAAGGCTCACTATTGTCAGAATACAATACCACAGCGGGAGGGATTGCTCCATCCACCTAGAATGTGTGGATGGGGGATTAGAGTCATTTTCTTTAGTTCAACCCCGTGGTTGAACAAAAAAAAAAAAGACCTAATGTATAAACTGCCTTACACTGAATAGGTGCTTAGCAAGCTAACTGCATAACAGCAAGTAAAGCTTGTATAATCAGGTTGCCTCCATGCAGCTGAAAATATAGGATAAGTTAATATCATTTATCTATATAGTAAAAATCAATTCATCACGATGCACCCAACTTTGTGGGAACAGTTTGGGGATGGCCTCTTCCTGTTCCAACATGACTGCGCACCAGTGCACAAAGCAAGGTCCATAAAGACAGGGATGAGTGAGTTTGTAATGGATTAACTTGACTGGGCTGCACAGAGTCCTGACCTCGACCCGATAGAACACCTTTGGGATGAATTAGAACGGAGACTGTGAGCCAGGTCTTCTCATCCAACATCAGTGCCTGAACTCACAAATGCACTTCTGGAAGAATGGTCAAACATTCCCATAGACACACTCCTGTTTCCTTGTGGACAGCCTTCCCAGAAGAGTTGAAGCTGTTGTAGCTGCAAAGGGTGGGCCAACTCAATATTGAACACTACGGACTAAGACTGGGATGCCATTAAAGTTCATGTGCGTATAAAGGCAGGTGTCTCAATACTTTTGGTAATATAGTGTACATCGATATAATGTATTTCGATATACTGTATATAGTAGTTTTTGTTTTTGGAAGGCTACAATATTTGTACAGTATGTTATTCTTTTATGCCAGCAGCTTTTATTCCATTTTGTCAGTGCAGAAAAGTTTTTGACAATATAAACCATATAATTCAGCGTTTGACAGGGAGTCATTTACAATCTTGTGTCCCAGCTACAGTTTCACAGACATACTATGAAAGATTTTGGGAGGAGGCCAGTTAATTTATTGCCATGGGTTTATTTTACTAAAGGCAAATAGACTGTCCACTTTGCAAGGGAAATTTAACTTTGCAAGGGAATTTTCCCTGGAGCTTAGTTAATGAGGTGAAAATCTGTAGACTTCCACCATCCACTTACGTGTGCTCAAAAATGCTTAGTTTTTATTCTTCCTTGCAAGTAATTGGATATTTTAAGGCAGGTAATCATGGTTTTGAATTCCTGCTGAACCAGCCGAGATTTGAACCGTGTATGGGCAGGCTGAATGTACTAAGTTGATCGTTTAATCAACTTGGGTACAGCCAGCTTGCTGGATTTACATGCAATTATCGCTAGTGGCTACTATAGCTGCTAGCAATAATCACTGTCTTCTCCTGGTGGGGACAGCTCCGCAGAAGCAACACTCGTGGTTGCAGGAAAGAAATTTGCTCTGTGTATGGCCAGCCTGAGTGAAACATCACCACATTCACTAAGCTCTGGATCAAATTCCCTTGCACAGAGCAACTTCCCTTGCAAAATTGACATCCTTTCCAGTGTTATGAAACCAAGGAATGGTTTGAAATGCAACACATGCACAGCCCTCACTGCTGACCTGGGATTAGCAAGAAATGGTGTGGTGACTTTCTCAAAGGTCTGTTGTTCCTAGAGGAATATGCCACCCTTAAAGGCTATGTTCACCTTTGTTCACCTTTTTTTTTCTAAATTCCAGCTCCCCTATGTACTAATATAGCATTATTGTACTTATTTTGCAAAAATAAAACAGCTTTCCATTTATTCTACACCTGCTTACTTAACTCTCTTCATAGCTGTTTAAACACACTGCTCCATTACTTCTGCCTTACTTCCTGGTCATACTTTAGGTCATGACACAGGGAAAAGTTGACCAGCTGAGGGTAGATGACGCAGGGTATGTGCTAATGAGGTCAGCTGGTCAACTCCTTCCTGTGTCATTGACCTAAAGTCTGACCAGGGAGTAAGGCAGAAGTAATGGAGCAGTCTGTTTAAACAGCTATGAAGAGAGTGAGGTAAGCCAGTGTAGATTTAATGAAACGCTGTTAATTTAACATTAATGCTATATTGGTACATAGAGGAGCTGGAATTTTGTAAAAATAAAAATAAAAAAGGTAAACTTAGCCTTTAACCACTTCAGCCCCGGAAGGATTTACCCCCTTCCTGACCAGAGCACTTTTTGCGTTTCGGCACTGCGTCGCTTTAACTGACAATTGCACGGTCGTGCGTCGTGGCTCCCAAACAAAATTGACGTCCTTTTTTTCCCCACAAATAGAGCTTTCTTTTGATCATCTCTGCGGTTTTTATTTTTTAAACAAAAAAAGAGCGACAATTTTGAAAAAACGCAATATTTTTTACTTTTTGCTATAATAACCATCCCCAAAAATATATAAAAAACCATATTTTTTCCTCAGTTTAGGCCGATACGTATTCTTCTACATATTTTTAGTTAAAAAAAAATCGCAATAAGCGTTTATTGATTGGTTTGCGCAAAAGTTATAGCATCTACAAAATAGGGGATAGTTTTATGGCATTTTTATTAATAATTTTCTTTTTACTAGTAATGGTGGCGATCAGCAATTTTTATTGTGACTGCAACATTATTGCGGACACATCGGACAATTTTGACACATTTTTGGGACCATTGGCATTAATACAGCAATCAATGCTATAAAATTGCATTGATTACTGTAAAAATGTCACTGGCGGTGAAGGGGTTAACCACTAGGGGGCGGGGAGGGGTTAAGCGTGTCCTGGGCAGTGATTCTAACTGTCTGGGGGATGGGCTAGCAGTGACACGACACTGATCACTGCTCCCGATGACAGGGAGCAGATGATAAGTGTCCTGTCACTAGGCAGAACGGGGAGATGCTGTTTACATCGGCATCTCCCCGTTCTTCAGCTCCGTGACAGTTTTTATGCAGTGACCACTATTGCACAGCCCCTCAGAAGGCCACCAATAGCCAAAAGCAGAAGTTCCCATCTGTGTCTTCTGTTTTTCATGGCCTTTAGAGGGAATAAACTATTTAAGACTGTTGCAGCTATGAAAACCTGCCAGATAAAGCTGATGTATTCATTTCTACCACTTCCCATGAACTACCAGAATCTTTATAATCTGTGCTTCACGTGTCAGACTTGATCATACGAGGTTTCTTCAAAAAGTTTCAGTACTTTTAAGTTTCGCAGCCATTTTCACCACCAGACAGACTAGTCACATGACACTCTCAGACACGACCAATTACTACTCCTCCTGCCCTGACAGTTTCCAATGAAATATAAAAGTGTGAAAACTTTTTGAAGGCCCCTCATACAATGATGTGGGTGGGCACAGACAGAGAATAAATTCTACTGAGTAAAAAAAAAATGTCCAGGTTCAAAAAGCAAAGCATTCAGAGTGCATTGTTTAGCCCTTCGTCATCATGAGCTTATTTGAAATGTTCTTGGCTGGTCTCCCTTCGTATTGAGAAGGGATACATGTGGCTAAAAACCATCCAGCTACTTCCAAACTATTGAATATAGGCACCCTCTGACTAGTGCTAACAATTATGGTTCAATGTTTGACCTTGGTCTTTGGTGCGTTTCAAATCTGCTAAGACAACATTTCTTCAAAACTAACTGAAGCTACCAATGGAATTGGAATATCCTTCCCACCACCACCCAGTAGAGGTTCATGGCCATACTCCATGCTTTGTCACACCATGCTATGATTGTGTTGGAACTATTGCTACTTTGCAACAGTTTTAATCTATATTTGTATTTAACCAACTATGCTACATCTGTGAGTAGAATAGAAAAAAAAACATTAACAACAAACAATACAGCAGTGTAGTAGAAAAAGTAAAATGTTAGTATTATCTCCATAACTATTTAGTGCTTCAGAGTGCATCCAAAAGCTATCTTCATTGAGTGATTTATTCACATTTTAGGTGAAGTTGTCCTTTAATAAAACGCTATGTATAACATCAGTTGTCTTTTTTCACTTGCCATTTATTTGTAGAATTTGTAGAATTCTTCCAAGAACATCCATATTGCATATTTTTAAAACGCCTCTATTTTAAGTTCCTTTTTTGTAACTTTTATCTTGAAAAGAAACGTTACACTGATGTGGTATTAACCTGTCAAAATGTAGAACAAATAGATGCTTGCTGCAGGAGCACAGTAATCCCACTGTGAAAAAATATATATGTGTATATAGCGCTAATAAATCCTGAAAATCTGGTTTATCTCAACGCAGAGATAGCATTAATTATAGTAATAAATATTACAGAGAAAACAATAAATGCTATTCATTCATTCCAATTTTTCATATTTAAATTTATTACTTCTACTGCATGCGTTGTTTTTAATATCTTTTTAAATACTTTTATGAATTTCTACAACTGAATCGCCATCTTAAGATTCTTTTTTTCTTTCTTTCTTTCTCTTCTTTTCTTTCTTTCTTTCTTTCTTTCTTCTTCTTTCTTTCTTTCTTTCTTTCTTTCTTTCTTTCTTTCTTTCTTTCTTTCTTCTTTCTTTCTTTCTTTCTTTCTTTCTTTCTTTCTTTCTTTCTCTCTCACCCTTTCTTTCTCTTTTTTTCATCTATCTATCTATCTACAATTGTATCACTCTTTCTTTCTTTCTTTCTTTCTTTCTTTCTTTCTTTCTTTCTTTCTTTCTTTCTCTTTCTTTCTTTCTTTCTTTCTTTCTTTCTTTCTTTCTTTCTTTCTTTCTTTCTTTCTTTCTTTCTTTCTTTCGTCTGTGTGTTAGGTCTTGTTGTGTTTCCTGACTGTGAATTGACCTGAATTTGACTAACAATGGCAGTCATTACCCTGGTGTTTAATATCCTTGGAGAGATGTACTGATTGATGAAAGAAAGGAGGAAAGGACGGTAGCTTTCACTGACAGATTTACCTAAAGGATCATTTGAAACAGGAGACTTGGGGTCAATGTATTTGACTTATTTTGGGCTCTTATTTTTAAACACAAATGGCAGCTTACACATAACCAGTGCCTTCTCATCTCACTCTGTTGTAAAAATACGTTTTTATATTCACACACGTATAGACATATTTTGGGAGACAATCCGTGAGACAGATAGGGGTTTATTTACTAAACCTAAAGAGGGCAAAATTAGTCATATTTCTGCATAAAAACTAATCAGCTTCTAACCTCAGCTTGTTTAATTAAGCTCTGGCAAGCTCTGGCAATAAAACCTGAAAGCTGATTGGTTTCTGAGCAGAATTGTGACTAATTTTGCCCTCTCTAGCTTTCGTAAATACGCTTTAGTAAATAAACCTCATAGAGTCCCTTAAGGACATGAACCCAAGGACCCAAGTCCCAAGATGCAGGGCCAAAAGCATTGCAAAATTCTATGTGCTTCTTCACAAGTAAAAAAAAGTATGTATATATATATATATATATATATATATATATATATATATAAAGAGAAAGAGAGAGATTGATAGATATTCATATCTATCTATCTATCTATCTATCTATCTATCTATCTATCTATCTATCTATCTATCTATCTATCTATCTATCTATATGAAACAACAAAAAGGGATTGCTGCACAAAAATGTTTTTGTTAATAGTCATTAAAACATGTTTGTGCAGCTATCCCTTTTTGTTGTTTCCTATAATATAAGCCTTTGGGAGGGCTTGATTGCTTGCACTTGTTACTCCGACCGACGTGCACCTCACCCTTCTGAACATCTGAACATATATATATATATGGCATACACACTTTATATATACAGTTCATTTATTTTGTTCCTTAGTTTAATCCTTTAGTGCACCTAAAATATCTTTATGCGCCTATTTCTAATTTACCCATATGAAAAAAAAAGCCTAGAAATGTTCAGAATGACTAATTATTAAATGATCTCACAGTAACGGAGAATGGAACATGTACTTATTCTTCACCCTGATGAATGTGGCCATAGCTATTATGTGTTAAAAGGGATCATTTCTTCCCAGTGTCTCAGATCCTGATATTTCTGCGGGTCTGGCAAGAGTTGACTCTCCAATAAGTCTCACATTACACATGGATTAGATTTGTAGAAATCCTGTAACTCAATAGGTACCTGCCTATTCTCTCCTGGCGTCAGCCTGCCTGCACTGCTCAGCTCTGTAGACATACCTGGCATTCCAGCCGTGCCTCCTCACTTGCTAAGTGGGCTGGAGCCGGCCTACCAAAACATTGGGGTATTGTTGTGTGAATAAGAACTCCCCTTGACAGACGAGCAAAGTGTGAAGTTGGTCTTGCAATGCCTTATTACCTCCAAAAGAAGCATACATGACACTCTTTATCTTGCTTTCTGCTACAGTAACATTAGAAAGGGGATACTGTCATGTCCCATGTTGGTGGTAACATGGTCCAGAAGTGAGGCAAAACTGATATCACCAACAACCCAACAGCCTGTGTTTACATCCAGTCAAGTGGAAAGGAACAATGGGAAAGTCAAATGCCTTACTACCGAACATGCTTTGAGTGTTATAGGACCAAAAAAGCCTATTCTTGTTCTGCAGAATGTAAGGGCATTTGCTAATTTGTCTCCTTCTTACAAGGGCCTGTCTTTTTTTTTTTTTTATTAATTCAGTTATAAAGTGTCATTCCATGTTTTATTTTGCTGAGCTATTAACACATTTGGCATAACATTTTATTGTTTCAGTTTATTTCACTTTGCTTTATTTCACTTAAAATGTTCTCATTTTTTCATGAAAAAAAAAAAAAAAAAAGAAAAAGAAAAAACTATAAAGAATAAATAAAATAATTGCGGCAAAATTAATTTTACTGCTTTCGCTTCGCTGTTTGCCAAACTTTGGTATAATGGAAAATCTCAATTTCAATCATGTGAAAATATGCTTGAAAGAAAAAGTATATTTTGTATTTTCTTTTCCTTCTATTAAAATATGCGTATATTTTTGTATTTTGTATATACATAAAATACATTTGTATTTAACTTAAAAAAAGAAAAAAAAAGGTTTATGTATAACCTTTTTTTAATTTAGGATCATTATTGTTATCATTATTAAAATACAGGATTTATATAGTGCCAACAGTTTCTGCAGCATTTTCCAAAATAAAGTACAATACAATAAGATAGAATAGGATTTGGGCCTTATATACACTGTTGATGCTAAACGGACGTTTAGGAGCAGTTGGGCGTTTTTTTCAACTGCCCCTGAACTCTCCTCTATGTTATCTTATCAGTACATGTACACAGGGCCGTTTACAGTCATTTCTAGAAGTTGAGTTTAGAGGCATTTTGTGGAACGCAAAAAAAGCGCTCAGAAGCTGAGTTTACAGGCATTTCAAGCACCAAATGTGTCTAAATGCGTCTAAACGCGTTAATACACGCTAAACCACATTTAGTTTACAGATGTTTGTCATTTCTGGCTATTTAAATTTTTTTTTTTAACTACTTGCTGACTGCCCGCCGGCGGCAGAATGGCACTCCTGCTTTAAGGAGTATAGGGGGCGCGCGCACGTGCCACCGGAGGTGTGCACGCCCACCGCGTCCCTAAGGAGCTGATGCGCAGGCCTGGTGATCTCCCAGCGATCTCCGCCGGGCACCCGTGATCGCTCCTGACAGAGCGAGAATGGGGATTTGTAAACACACAAATCCACGTCCTGTCAGGGGAGAAGAGACAGATCGTGTGTTCCTAGTATATAGGAACTATGATCGGTCTCCTCCCCAAGTCAGTCCTATCCCCCCACAGTTAGAACACACAGTAAGGGAACACATTTAACCCCTTGATCGCCCCCTAGTGTTAACCCCTTCCCTGCCAGTGACATTTATACAGTAATCAGTGCATTTTTATAGCACTGATCGCTGTATAAATGTCAATGGTCGCAAAAATGTGTCAAAAGTGTCCGATCTGTCTGCCGCAATGTCTCAGTCCCGACAAAAATCGCAACCATTACTAGTAAAAAAAAAAAAAATAAAATAAAAATGTCATAAATCTATCCCCTAGCTTGTAAATGCTATAACATTTGCGCAAACCAATCAATATACGTTTATTGCAATTTTTTTTACCAAAAATATGTAGAAGAACATATATAGGCCTAAGCTGATGAAGATTTTTTTTAAATATTTTTTAAAATTTTGGGATATTTATTATAGCAAAAAGTAAAAATATTGTGTTTATTTCAAAATTATCGCTATACTTTTGTTTATAGGGCAAAAAATAAAAAACGCAGAGGTGATCAAATACCACCAAAAGAAAGCTCTATTTGTGGGAAAAATATATTTTATTTGGGTACAACGCTGCATGACCGTGCAATTGTTAAAGCGACGCAGTGCCGTATCGCAAAAAATGGATTGGTCAAGAAAGGGGGAAAATCCTTCCTGAAGTGGTTAAAAATGCTTCTAAACGCAAACGTTAAACGCATGTAAATGCGGCAAAACGGACGTTTTAAGCGTCAGTTACTATCTGTCAAGTTAAATCGTTCAGGAGAGGTTGTAAAAACGTCCTGTGTATATGAAGCCAAGAGGGTAAAATAGGGAGAGCAAAGAAAATGGGTGTTTAACAACGGCCCCTTTGTATATCTTATATAACCAGATACAAAAAGCTTTCTAAAAATTCATAATTTTATTACAAAACATTTAAAAACAGAAGGTTTTACCCCCTTTATGACCAGGGCATTTTTTGCTGTTCAGCACTGCACTATTTTAACTGGCAATTGCTCAGTCATGCTACACTGTACCCAAATAGAATTGATATTTTTTTTCACACACATAGAACATTTTAAATCACCACTGTTTTTTTTCCATCTTTTTATTATATAAACGAAAAAAATGCAGGAAACTTTGAAAAAAAAACAGTTAGATTTATTGAAATCACGTACAACTTTCTTAGTTTCTGTTATACAATTTTGCACACAAATAATCTTTTAGGGATACTGACTGGTGACAGTATGTGAAAAAGAAATCATTTTTATCATTTTTTTTAACCTGCTTTTTCTTTTTTTTACATACTGTCATCAAAGTAGTTTAGGGACGCTGTATTACTCTGGGGGAGATGGGTGGTAATGCTGTGATTGGCTACAGCTAATCACATGGTACAGGGTGCTGTGAGTGGCCCAGGTACCATGTGACCTGTGGGCCAATGACAGCTTCACAAATAGAAGCCATTCATGACAAATTTGCTTACAGTGATCACGTGTTATCCCGGCTGCTCACAGCGTGCCAGTGCGCATGTGCTGAGCAAGGTACCAGTATGCCACTTAGCCTGCAGCCACAGTAAACTATGTATGTACTGTGGGCAAGCGGCAAGTGGTTAAATCTGATCACAGCCATTATCAAGTGCTCCCTTACACTGATCTGCGAGTCTCTGTAACACCAAGGTTGTGTTGATACTTCCCCATATGAGGGTTACCCTGCCACTCCGGTCTGATCTATAATGTATTCGCCTATAACTAGTATGAGTTTGTACTCATTATTGTTCCTATTCAAATAAAGTTATATCTGGTAATGCACTTGGCCATTACACCCTTTTTTCGTGTATCTGTTTTCAAGATTTCCCAGTCCTAAGAGGGTGGAGCTCACAAGGATGTCACTAGAACAGTGGTTCTCAACCTGGGGGTCGGGACCCCCTCGGGGGTCGAATGATGATTTGCCAGGGGTCACCGAATCCTGGGCTGTTCCTGAAGCCCGCACTGCTTGCCCAGCATTATTGCGGCCGCCCAGCAGGGCTGTCTCTGAAGCCTGTGGCTGCCCAGCTGGGCTGTTCCTGGAGCCCACAGATGCCCACTCAGCCTCTTTGCAGTCTCCCATTCAGTTCACGGAATGGCTGGGGGGCCAAGACTAGAGGTCAGCTGACTGGTGAGGAACGTGAAGTGGGAGGGGCTGGAAGAGACCCTATCTCTTGATTTTGGCATAGGTGTCACTGCTACGAGACCACAAAGTCAGTCACAGTGATGCCGGAGACAGTGAGCAACACTACCTGTGATTATAGTTGCCATTAAAAGTCCCCACTACAGTTTTCAGATCAGCAGGTGACCTTGATCAAGAGCACCTAAGTTGGCTGATCAGAACTCTCCTCCAGCACTGCCAATCATCGCAACTCCCCGCCAGTACTGCCACTGATCCCAACTTCCCACTAGCACTGCCACTCATCCCATTCCCTCCACCAAGGAGTAAGAGAAGGAATAAAAATAGAGAATACATGGAAGGGAGAGGAAAAAAGGGGGAGGAACAAAGAAAAAGGGAGAGAGAGAATAAGAGAAACAACAAGAAAGACGGCTAGAGAGAGAGATGGGGGGGGGGGGACAATGAATTGGAATAGAGAGATAAAAGGGAAACAAAGGAGAACAAAGAGAAAGAGTGGTACATCCTAAAATGTACCATAAGGGGGCTTAATACTGTACGAGTGGAAGGGAATCAAAGAACGCTAAATGTCCGTGGGGTGCAAATTACTTGTCTTGCCTTGGGTACTGACAACCCACGCTAGGAATATAATTTTACTGTTGGGGGTCCCCACAACTTGGGAAATGTTATCAAGGGGTCACAGCACTAGAAAGGTTGAGAACCACTGCACTAGAAGTAATATTTCCTCTGATTCCTCCTGTATTGAATTGTATTGTAATTGTACTGTCTGCCCTACTGTTGTAAATTGCTGCCAAACTGTTGGCGCTATATAAATCCTGTATTATAATAATAATATTTAACCACTTGCCACCCGCCCACCATCAAATGATGGCTGGGTGGCGTGGGTCTCGTTCTGAGTGGACGTCATATGACGGCCCCCCAGAACGACCGCTCTTTCGCGGCATTGGTTGCACGCATCGCGGCGATCGGTGGTGTGTCAGTTTGACACACCACTACACTGATCTCAGTAAAGAGGAGAGGCTCTTTACCACGTGATCAGCCGTGTCCAATCAAGGCTGATCATGATGTAAACAGGAAGAGCTGTTGATCGGCTTTTCCTCACTTGCGTCTGACAGACATGAGTAGAGGAGATCCGATCCGCTGCTCTCCTGACAGGGGGGGTCTGTGCTGATTGTTTATCAGTGCAGCCCCCCTCGGATGCCCACCTGCGACCACCAGGATGCCACCAGGACCACCAGGGATTGCCACCACACTGGACCACCAGGTATGCCACCCTAGACCACCAGGGAAATGCCAATTAGTGCCCAGGCAGCTGCCAATCAGTGCCCATCCCCAATGCCTGCCAGTGCCATCAGTGATGCCTATCAATGCCATCTATCAGTGCCGCATATCAGTTTCCATCAGTGTCACATATCAGTGCCCAGCAGTGCCACCTATCAGTGCCCAGCAGTGTCGCCTGTCAGTACCACCCATAAGTACCCATCAGTGCAGCCTTTCAGTGCCCATCAGTGTTGCATATCAATGCCCATCAGTGCCCACCAGTGTCACCCATGAGTGCCCATCAGTGCCGCCTATCAATGCCCATCAATGCTGCATATCAGTGCCGCCCACCAGTGCCCATTAGTGCCACCTATCAGTTCCCATCGTCAGTGCCCATCAGTGCCACCTCAATGGTGACACCTCTTCGGTGCCGCCTTATCAATGCCCGTCAATGCCGCCTTATCAGTGTCCATCAGTGAAGGAGAAAACTTACTTATTTACATTATTTTACAAAAGAAACAAAAGAAAAACTTTTTTTTTCAAAATTTTAGGTATTTTTTTTATTTGTTTAGCAAAAAATAAAAAACGCAGAGGTGATCAAATACCACCAAAAGAAAGTTCTATTTGTGGGAACAAAATGATAAAAATTCTGTTTGGGTACAGTGTATACATGACCACGCAATTGTCATTTAAACAGCGACAGCGCTGAAAGCTGAAAATGGGCTTGGGCAGGAAGAGGGTGTAAGTGCCCTGTATTGAAGTAGTTAAATTGTCTGTACTACAGCTCGGTTACGACGTCCTTCCTGCAGGATCATGTGACTGGACCTGAGCGGATTTAAACTCCCCGGCGGTATTCCCGAGTGTGGCTGGGGGTTAAATTTCATTACCATGAGTTGTAACCCCGAGCCACACTCAGGATTGCATCTCAGGATCCTGGTGCAGTGTACTTACCTTGTCCCCAGGATCCTGCGATGTCCCCCCACTGTGTCTGCGGGCTCTGTCCTCCTCCCAAGGCATCATGACATGCGGAGATGGAGCCCGGCATCAAATTCAAAAAGTACACAAAACATAACACATACAGTACACTGTAATCTTACAGATTACAATACTGTATGAAATCATTTCACATCCCTTTTTGTCCCTAGTGCTTTGTCCAATGCCCTGCCTGCACTTTTATATTATATATACTGTTCTTTCTGCCTGGAAACTTGAGATTGTCCATAGCAACTAAAAAGTGTCCCTTTACGTCAAAAGTGGTTTTAGACCAGCTAGAAAACAGCGATAGTAAATTAGAATTGAGCGATAGTGAATCATGAGGACATTTATTTTATATTATTATTATATTATTATTTTTTATAATTATTTATAGTTATTTATTATATTATAATTTATGATTTAGAGTTTCAAACTTTATCATACCCGGATGTCTACTAGGCTCTTGTTTAGACAGATATAAGTGTGTTATTGCTAAGAATTACAGGCCTACAATATAAAACGCCAAATTTCTATGCAAAACAATGTACCGCTTTGAGACGCAAAAATCTGACATAAACATACCGCCAGGGAGGCTACTATAGGTGAATACACAGACCTTTTTTTATACATGGGTAGAGCTGCTTGCTCCTGATATCACGCATTTCCTAGCTTGTCCGGATGTTCTGTGGCGGCCGCCTTTTTACCTATACCACGCTGTTTTTATTTAGATACTAGGTCTAGGCTCTCTGGTAAGAGTCCAACTTATGTGGTGGTGGCTTATTCACTTGGTGGAGGGATTTGGATCCAGTTACATCCACAGCTGAAACATGGATTCTGATGAACATGGTCCATTTGAGAGACTATCTTTTGGACTTTATTTGTTATCATTGAATTTTCAAATTTTTCAGATTTTTCTAGCGCAACACTTTTTGAATCCCTTTTTTTATACAGGGTAAGCAGGATAGTTTGGAGGAGGGGGAGGGACCTGTTTTTAAGAATAGTTATCATTAGGCTTTTTTCCTTTTTAACCACTTGCCCTCCAGAAGGTTTACCCCCCTTCATGACTAGGCCATATTTTGCAATATGGCACTAAATTATTTTAACTGACAATTTTGAGGTCGTATGCCACTGTATCCAAATAAAAGTAATGTCCTTTTTTTCCCCACAAATAAAGCTGTCTTTTGGTGGCATTTGCTCACCTTTGCAATTTTTATTTTTTGTACTATAAACAAAAAAGACCGACAATTTTGAAAAAGAAAAAAAAAATATTTCATACTTTCTGCTATAAAACATATCCAACAAAAATTAAAATTTAGGCTAATATGTATTCTGCTACATATTTTTGGTATTGATGGGTTTGTGCAAAAGTTATAGCGTCTACAAACTATGGGATAGATTTATGGAATTTTTATTTATTTATTATTTTTTTGTACTAGTAATGTCATCAATCATCGACTTATTGCAGGGCTGCAACATTATGGCAGACAAATCGAAACACTAAGTGACACTTTGTGGGACCTAGTGACACTAATACAGTGATCAGTGCTAAAAATATGCACTGTCACTGAACTAATGACACTGGCTGGGAAGGAGTTAACATCAGAGGCAATCAAAGAGTTAAATGTGCCTAGGGAGTGCTTGTACTATGGGAAGGCAGAGATCTGTGTTGCTGCTTTGTAGGAAGACAGGATCACTACCTTCCCTTCTCACAGAACGGCTATCTGACTTATTTACTAGACAAGTGCAACTCGTAACGTTCTGAATTAGTTTTTCATTCGTAAATTCAAATATTAGAAAATTTGTAAATACGTAAATTCTAAAGTTCAAAATCCAAAAACCTGAAAATGTGAAAATCTGGAATAATAACTAAGTAATAATAAATAACTATTACTAACTATTAAATTAGAGGTATTGGAATTTCCTTTCAAATTTGGCTGTTAGTGAACGTAACAAATACAAATTTATCGAAGTTACAAATTAACCGAAATAACTAATCTAATGTATCTAAGTGAATGGAACGTAACTAATTAATAATAATAAATAACAATAATAATAATAAAAAAGTTTGGTTATTATTATTATTTTTTTATTAATTTGTTTCGTTCCGTTTGTTCAGATGCGGCATTCATTATTTCGGATAATTTGTAACTTCAGATAATATTGTATTCGTTACGTTTACTAACAGCCAAATTTTAAAGGAAATTCCAATTCCTATAATTTAATAGTTAGTTATGATTAGTTAGTTAGTTATTCTTTTGAATGTTCGGATTTTCTTTCTTATTTTTGGATTTACGGTTTTACGAATTTTCAAATTTATGAATTCATGAATTGTGATCATAATAAATGACCCATAAAAAAACAAAAACGAATGAAACAAATACTAACGATTTTTTCAGCAGTGCACATGTCTATTGTTTACATAGGCAGACCGCCGTTCTGCCTGTGTCCTGAACGATTGGTGGGTTCCAGCAAGCATCGCGTCCGCCGGACCTGCTGATTGGCTCCCGCTGTGTCCGATCACAGAGGGAGTAGGTCGCTGGTGGCGCGCATGCACGCCCCAGACCCGGAAGGGCAGGATCACATAGAGGTACGTGGTCCTGCCCAGGGGAGCCACCTTACCGCCGTATATTTACAATATACGATCGGCAAGTGGTTAATGTCTTTCTAAACCCTCATATTCTTTACAGTCAAGGATGATGCCATGTAATCAGTTATGACACCAGCCATTTGATGGCTTGGCAGTTTAGTTGGGAGCACAAGCACTTGTGGCAGTTCTCATTCATGCCTTGAATGTCACTGTTTTGGGAAACAGTTAAATGAATGGGTTTAGTTCAGCTTTAAGTGTTGTACAGCAAGCAACCCGAGGTGCATTTTTTCCTTTTGAATTTATTTTGGCATTTCTATAAATCAGCACAGTAAAATGAGTATACCTGTAGCAGAAAATCACCCAGAAGCTGTCAGCAATGATCTGTACTTGGACATTGAAGATAATGATTCAAATCAACTATACCAAGTGTACTGCGGCCTCGGCATGGCAGATCACGTTTCATGACAGTCGGATCAGGGTGTTACCTAATGCATCATTTAGCAGCATTTATTTTCATGCAGCCCATCTATGATACTGTCATTTGTGTGGCTTAGCTGCTTCCAAACCAGACAGGTACAGCTCTGCAAGAATATTTCCTTCAATAATTGTAAATAAGAATTCAGTCGATGGGTAAAATTCAGAGCTGCAGGAAAACTGCATGGAGACAGCCAGAAGTGCCCTCCACCTGCACACAACTCTACACATGAGTGTAATCTGACCGCTGGGTTCTGTTCTTTATTTCCTCACTTTTATAAGTCCCTTTTCTTTTGTAACTGAACAGAAACCAGTGACAAGGCACGTGCCAGTATAAAAGTGTAACATTAACCCTTTCATGTCCAAGGATCATCCAAACCTTTGTGGCTAAACAACACTTTTAAGTATGGTATAGGACCAGTTCCCTGAACAACAACTTTTGGAACTGTTTTGCATGCAAAAAATATTTTTACACCTATAATACAAATTTTAGTGTAAGAGAAATTGAGAAAAATGCAAAAAAATAAAGTAAAAATACATTGTAAGGTCGATGTAAAATTAAAGTTATATTTTTTAGGATTTTTTTTTTTGTTAATTCTAGGTTTCTAATTATTTGTTATTTTCCAGTACTGTGCTCTACTTTTTTTTTTCAACTGTGTTCTACTTTAATTTACTGATGATTAGCAAAAAAATTTATCAGTTGGGTTAACACTAATTAATGAATTTCCCTAAATGAAAACACTAACCTACTTACATTACTAACTAAGTAACTAATTAACGAACTAACTAACTAATATAATATATTGGTTTATTATTTTCATCGGCTTTAACCGCTTCAGCCCCAGAAGATTTTACCCCATTCCTGACCAGAGCACTTTTGCGATTCGGCACTGCGGCGCTTTAACTGACAATTGCACGGTCGTGCGACGCTGCACCCAAACAAAATTGACGTCCTTTTTTTCCCACAAATAGAGCTTTCTTTTGGCATTTAATCACCTCTGCGATTTTTATTTTTTGCAATTTTGAAAAAAAAAGCAATATTTTTTACTTTTTGCTATGCTACATATCCCAAAAAATACATAAAAAAAGAATTTCTTCCTCATTTTAGGCCGATATGTATTCTTCTACATATTTTTGGTAAACAAAATCACAATAAGCGTATATTGTTTATGCAAAAGTTATAGCGTCTACAAAATAGGGGATAGTTTTAGGGCATATTTATTATAAATGTTTTTTTTTTTTTTTAGTAATGGCAGTGATCTGCAATTTTTATTGTGACTGCGACATTATGGAGGACACATTGGGCACTTTTGACACTATTTTGGGACCATTGCCATTTACACAGCGATCAGTGCTATAAAATGCACTAATTACTGTGTAAATGACACTGGCAGGGAAGGGGTTAAACACTAGGGGGCGATGAAGGGGTTAAGTGTGTCCTAGGGAGTGATTCTAACTGTGGGGGGGATGGGCTACAACTCACATGACAGCGATCACTGATCCCGATGACAGGGAGCAGTGATCTCTGTTTTGTCACTAGGCGGAATGGGGAAATGCCTTGTTTGCATAGGCACTTCCCCAATCTGCAGCTCCATGACACAATCGCCAGGACACTGGCAGACATCGAGTCCGTGCGTCCTGTGGGCACGGTCACGCTGTACGCGGCGAGCGCGTGCTCACTAGCCCCTCCAGTTAAAGGAGACGTACAGGTATGCCCATTTGCCCACCGCTGCCATTGTGCCTACATATATCGGCGTGCAGCGGTCGGCAGGTGGTTAAACATTTTAAACTTATTTCTCTTCTATTTTTTTGTTCTATTCTTTTTTTAAATTGTATTTTTCTTCTCTTTATGAACTTTTTACAATGTGCCTGCCTGACACACAGGGGTTTATTTACTAAAAATGGAGAGTGCTAAATCTGGTGCAGCTGTGCATGGTAGCCAATCAGCTTCTAACTTCAGCTTGTAAAGTTAAGTCTTGACAATAAAACCTGGAAGCTGATTGGCTTCTATGCAGAGCTGCACCAGATTTTGCACTCTCCAGTTTTAGTAAATCAACCCCACAGATCTTTTCACAGCTACATCTTCTGTGAATCAGAGGAGTGTGCAAACTTTTCCTGTGATCATCACAATTGGGTAAAGTGACACTAAGCTCTAAATGAAAGAAATAATTAAGTTTGTATTGAAGTGTGTACACTTTACAACCACTTTTTACTACAGGCAAGCCTATAATTAGGCTTACCTGTAGCTACACTGGATATCTCCTAAACCTAACATGGTTTAGGAGATATCCCCTGTATTTGCATGTGCCAACGTCATCAGCACATGCGCATTTAAGCAAACTGAAGCAATGGCACGTACGTGCTGTGGCTTCAGTAAGACTGTTGCGCTACCGGTGGCTCCAGCGCGCATGCGGGGGTTTCGATCTCAGGTAAGTAATTCATAATGAGCTAGTATGCTATGCATACTAGCTCATAGTGCCTTTGTCTTGCAGGGTTTTTTTTTTTGTTTTTTTTTTAGGGTTTACAACCACTTTAAGTACCATCTATTGTGCTCAGCCTCCTCAAAATCTCCACATTTTTTTTTACTTTTTATTTTTTGCCTTGATCTGACTTTGTGTTAGAGTATGGCTATGTTCATTCTCCATGGTCCCACTGTACAGGTATGTAAGAACATAGCCACCCTCTTATGTTTGCTCCTGAGATGTACTATGAGCTATGGACTATGGGATTTGTAGTGTGTATAGATCAGTACACATGACTAACTAATCTGCACGCTTCATTTCAACATGAGTGAAAGGAAAAAGGAGAGGTTTGGAAGCTCACACAGGATGTTACAGAGAGACAAGAAAATACAATACAAAACAATTTGATGCAAAATAGTTTACAGGACCATTAAAGAGTAATGGGGCATACACACGGGCAGACTTTCAGATCGGACTGGTCCGACGGACTTTTGACAGACTTCCGACTGACTTTTTTTATGAACGGACTTGCCTACACACGACCGGACTACGGACAGACTTGCCTACACACGACCGGATTTTCCGGTGGACTATGTCCTTCGGTCTTCCCGACGGAGTTGCGACGGACTTTCCCAATGAACGGACTTGCCCACACACGAACAAGTCCGTTCAAATTGAACGTGACTCGGGTACGACGGGACTAGAAAAGGAAGTCAATCTCGCCACTTTTATCTGCGAGATTGACACCTTGCGAGCTCCGTTACGGGGCATACCTGCCTCTTAGGTCTGGTATGGATTTTAAGGGGAAATCCCTATGCCGAAAAAATGGCATGGGGGTCCCCCCAAAATCCATACCAGACCGTTATCTGAGCACGGCATCCCGGCCGGTCAGGAAAGGGGGTGGGGACGAGCGAGCACCCCCTCCTCCTGAACTGTACCAGGCCGCATGCCCTCAACATGGGGGGGGGATGCTTTGGGGGAGGGGGGCGCCCTGCGGCCCCCCACCCCAAAGCACCTTGTCCCATGTTGATGAGGACAAGGGCCTCTTCCTGACAACCCTGGCCGTTGGGGTCTGCGGGCGGGGGGCTTATCGGAATCCGGGAGCCCCCTTTAATCGTACCCCTACCCATTCACCTAGGGAAAAAGTGTCAATAAAAATAAAAAAACACAGTACACAGATTTTTAAAGTAATTTATTAGAGAGCTTCGGGAGTATTCTTCCGACTTCGGGGGTCTTCTTCCGACTTCGCCGCTCTCTCCGGTCTCTTCTCCCGGTGTCCAGTTCTTCTCCCGCTCTCCGGCCTCTTCTCCCAGTGTTCGACCTTTTCTCCCGGTGTCCGGTTCTTCTGCTGGCTCCTCCGCTATCTTCTGCCGCTCTTTTGCTAGCGGTGGCCCGGACTTCTGCGTCGCCTTCTTCCCTCTTCTCTTCTTCCGATGTTGACACAACGCTCTCTCCCGCTGTAATGCTGTGTGAGCGCTCCGCAATGACTTATATAGGCGGTGACCCCACCCCCTTATGACGTCACAGTCCTGGAGCATGTTGGGACTGTGACGTCATAAGGGGCGTGGTCATTGGGTGATGCTGACCACACCCCCTATCTCACCATATATAAAGACTACCCAAGAGATGGGTAGTTTTAGCTACATCCTGGGGTCTTGTAAAATCACGCTGATTAGGAAACCGGAACCTAGACGAATATTCTTTTAGATGGTCACTGCAGGTCACTATTTCTTGCTCATTATTCACCCTTTAATCTATCTTTTGGCTGAATGTTTAATATAGTTGTTAATACACATATGCATTGCCTTAAAGAACCAGTGCACAGAGACTTGTTATCTACAAAGTTGGAGTCTTTATCGACAAAAGACCAGCACTGGTCTGATCTGAGCATAACTTTCTGCCTAGAGCAGGGGTGTCCAAACTTTTTTCAAAGAGGGCCAGATTTGATGAAGTGAACATGCGTGAGGGCAGACCATTTTGCCTGACATTCTTTGAACCATTAAAATTCGGTCTAACTGTGTTTGTCTGAGCACTAATACATTGCCCAACAAGAATTCTCTGCTTGTGGCTGTATGTGGTGAAGAGAGGAGCTCGGGCGAGTTATTTGGATATTTATCGGCGTATAACACGCACAGGCATATAACACACACCTTCACTTTAAGAGGGAAGTTTCAGGAAAAAACTTACATTTTAAATAAAGAACTGTGAAGCAAAATAAGGGGAAGTGCCCATCAATGCAGCCTAATCAGTGCCCATCTGCAGCTTTACCATTGCCATGAATGTAGCCTCACTATTGCCCTGAATGCAACCTCTGAATGCAGCCTCATCATTGACATGAATGCAGCCTCACCATTGCCATGAATGCAGCCTCACCATTGATGTGAATGCAGCCTTAGCATTGCAATCAATACAGCCTTACCATTGCCATGAATGCAGCCTCACCATTGCCATAAATGCAGCCTTACCATTGAAATCAATGTAGCCTTAACATTGCCATGAATGCAGCCTTACCATTGCCATGAATGCAGCCTCACCATTGCCATGAATGCAGCCTCTGAATGCAGCCTCACCATTGACTTAAATTCAACCTAACCATTGTCATGAATGCAGCCTCTCCATTGCCATGAATGCAGCCTCACCATTGCCATAAATGCAGCATTACCATTGCAATCAATACAGCCTCACCATTGCCATGAATGCAGCCTCACATGTTCAATGAATGTAGCCTCACGTGTGCCATGAATGTAGCCTCACCATTGTCATGAATGCACCCTCACATGTGCCATTAATGCAGCCTTACCTTAATGCAAAGTCCCACCTCCTATGATAGACAGAACAGTCATGCAATGGCAGCCCAGGAGATGGAAATTCCTATTACAGACCACACCTGAGATTCTCCTGTATGTAATCTGACTTTCACTCATCCTGCCCCCTCCCTGTCCCCTCTGAGGCAGCGCTGATAAATACAGTATAAATCTTTTGTGGCCCTGGGGGCCACAAAAGATGTATATATCCAAATTACCAGAGGGGCCATATTATACCGGAACAAGGGCCACAATTGGCCCGCGGGCTGGACTTTGGACATGCCTGGCCTAGAGTGACTTTATCAATTAAAGTAAGTTGGTATCTGTATCTTTCCCTATACATATGCCAATATTTTCCATACATATGTTGAATACTGTTTTGGATTGATATAACCACTATTATGATTTAATAGGTGATATACTGCCCTCCCCCCTTTTGTGGGGGGTTTCCCCACAACTTGGTATGTGGTCCTGGTGCTGTGATATATAATCCCCTGGGTTGGTCTGTACCCCTCAACATAAAATCCCTTTCACACTGGGGCGGTTTTCAGGTGTTTTAGCTCTGGAAATAGCCTCTGCTAAGTACCTGAAAACCACCTTCCATTCATTCCAGTATGACTTTTTACACCCAGGCGGTGCGCTTGCGGGACGTTCCGAAAAGTCCTGCAAGCAGCATCTTTGGGGCGGGTTGGGAGCGCTGTATTTAGCGCTCCCAAAACACCCTGCCCATTGGAAAAACGCCCGCAAAACAGGAGTTTTAACCTTTTTTTGGGGTTAAAAGCGCATCGCTAGCTGCCGAAGAGCGGCACAATTAAATGAGCGGTGCTTTAACGCTAATGGCCGGTGCATTCAATGTAAAAGTAGTCTAAGAGTGAGCATCCCTGAACCCCCTTTCATCTCATTTGAATGTCAGTATCTGACAATTTTGATGAATTAGCACTAGATGTAATAATACTACATTTAAAGACATAAATTTTATGGAAACTTGTAACTATTTGTGAATAATTATGATTGATACGATATATAAAACCTCCTAAGGAAGCTAATTCTAGCTAAATACGTAGAGATCAAGATCTTTGTTTGGATCCTCCTTCATCCAGCCCATTAATATCTGTATATCATTTTGAATACTTGAGGATATAGGAGTTCAGTATACCCCTGTTGGTATGTTGTCACACATCTTATATCATTTTATCTCAGCTACATAAAAGCAAAGTGTTAAGATCCAGTGAGATTGATACATTTATGGAAAACTGCATTTGCAGATTTTTCTTACTGGGGTGTAACAAACAGCATGGAGTTTGCATGCTATAGAGTTCACCAACATGACTGTGGTGTCTGGCACATAGGACACCAACATGACTGTGTCTAAGCACATAGGACAGGCCATCTAACTAACAGTGTTACTGCATGCAGATTTTACTGGGACTGTACTCATGTGCCCCACTGTAAATACTGGACCCCAACACTAGCCGGCTTAAGTACTAGGGATAAAGATTGGTAACTCAGATAGCTGCTTTACAAAAATTTTGCTTATTGTCAATTGTCAAGAGTCTTAAATTTCCTCACTGACATTCACATATAGAGTGCATTCTAAAGTGGATGTAGCCTATTTACATAGTTTTCGCAGTATTATCACTGTTGTTGCTGTTTTCTAATGCAATTACGTATTGCTGATTTTGTTGTTTGCCAGGTTTAGTTGCATAGAACTCCATTTTATGCTGCTATAGCCTAGTGAACATATTGTCTAGTGAACTGTGATTGATCTATACCTTTACTTTCTCATTTATGTGCATACTGCTATTTACTGCAACCCGTAACAATATATTGTGTTAACTTACCACTTACCAGTCTGATATTTGTTTTTTGATACTGAACTTTAGTTGTGTGCAGGGTATCTATAATTGTGCTCCCAGTAACAGTGCAGTATCCATTTGCCTAACCTCGTGTGTCAGCGGGGCTGAGGTTGTTCACAGAGTTAAAACCAAAGAACAGAGAACCCAATCTACCAAGTGACTCCTTTGGGGGTATCACTGTAAATATATATATACTATATTGTCAAAAGTATTGTGATGCCTACCTTTGCAGGCACATGAACTTTAATGGCATCCCAGCCTTAGACCGTAGGGCTCAATATTGAGTTGGCCCACCCTTTGCAGCTATAACAGCCTCAACTCTTCTGCGAGGGCTGTCAACAAGATTTAGGAGTGTGACATCCATGCTTCCATCAAATTAGCTTGGGTATGCCCTGGTATCTTTGTTATATTTATTTTCATTGAGTTTGTGAATATAGTATTGGGGCTTGTCATGCAGCTGCGGTAATTGAGATTTGTTTTAAGTATTTTTGTATTATAGTAAGTGCACAGAGAAGGGGCATGTTTAAATGCCCTGCTATGACTCTTGGTTATATCACCTAGCTATATATTGGGGAGTTATAGTATTGATCTTTGGAATTGCGTCTTATTTATCATCAGTTGTACACTGCTGTCTTTGTGTTTTCTTGATATCTATATGGTCAAGATGCCGTTTGCAGACCTTGACCAGGTCTATTTTCTTCTTGTACACTATATTGTCAAAAGTATTTTTATACCTGCCTTTACACACAGGAACTTTAATGGCATCCCAGTCTTAGTCCGTAGGGTTAAATATTGAGTTGGCCCACATTTTGCAGCTATAACAGCTTCAACTTATCTGTGAAGGCTGTCCACAAGGTTTAGGAGTGTGTCTATGAGAATGTTTGACCATTCTTCCAGAAGTGCATTTGTTAGGTCGGGCACTGATGTTGGACAAGAAGGCCTGACTTGCAGTCTCCACTCTAATTCATCCCAAAGGTGTTCTATCGGGTTGAGGTCAGGACTCTGGGCAGGCCAGTCAAGTTATCCCAAACTCGCTCAGCCATGCCTTTATGGGCCTTTTTTGTGTACTGGTCCAAATCATTTGGTGGAGGGGGGGTATAGTGTTGGGTTGTTTTTCAGGGGTTTGGCTTGGCCCCTTGGTTCCAGTGAAGGGGACTCTTAAGGCATCAGAATACCAAGACGTTGTGGACAATTTCATGTTCCCAACTTTGTGGGAATAGTTTGGGGATGACCCCTTCCTGTTCCAATGTGACCAATGCGCAAAGCAAGGTCCATAAAGACATGGATGAGCAAGTTTGGGGTGGAGGAACTGACTGACCTCAACCAGATGGAACACCTTTGGGATGAATTAGAGCAGAGACTGTAAGCCGGGCCTTCTCCTCCACATCAGTGCCTGACCTCACAAATGCGCTTCTGGAAGAATGGTCAAACATTCCCATAGACACACTCTTAAACCTTGTGAACAGCCTTCCCAGAAGACTTCTGTTATAGCTGCAAAGGGTGGGCCAACTCAATATTGAACCCTACAGACTAAGACTGGGATGCCATGTGATGACAACTTGGAACAAGAAGGTCCAAGCTCTGGACTTCCCAATGCGTTTATCCCTCAATGTGCATCAGAGCCTCAATTGGTGGTTGATATCCAAGAATCTTCAAAAAGGGAAATCCTTTCTACCAGTTACCTGGAAGGTGGTAACAACAGATGCCAGCCTTCTGGGCTGGGGAGCAGTCCTGGAAGAAGCGTCTGTCCAAGGGAAATGGTCCAAATCAGAGATGACCTTGCCCATCAATATTCTAGAGATTCAGGCAGTACGCCTGGCCTTGGAGGCCTGGATGTCCAGACTACAGAATTGTCCTGTCAGAATCCAATCCGACAATGCCACAGCAGTGGCCTATATCAATCACCAAGGGGGCACAAGAAGACGTGCGGCCCAGAAAGAAATGAATCATATTCTTTCTTGGGCAGAAAACAACATTCCTTGCCTATCAGCAATTTTCATGCCAGGGATAGAGAATTGGCAGGCGGACTACTTGAGTCGCCAACAATTGTTCCTGGGAGAATGGTCCCTTCATCCCGACATCTTTCTGTCAATATGACAAAAATGGGGAGTTCCGGACGTGGATCTGTTTGCGTCCAGGTTCAACAACAGGATCGACAACTTTGTGTCAAGGACAAGGGATCCGATGGCATATGGAAGAGATGCCTTTGTCTTTCCGTGGGATCAGTTTTCACTGATCTACGCGTTCCCTGCTGTTCTGCTGCTTCCGTGTCTTCTTCGCAGGATCAAGCAAGAAGGGATGGAGGTTATTCTGGTGGCCCCAGTGTGGTCCAGGAGATCTTGGTTTGCCGAGATCATAAAGATGGCGGTAGGGGACCCTTGGACCCTACCATTGTGGCCAGAACTTCTCCTGCAAGGTCCAGTATTCCATCCTACCTTACAAATGCTAAATTTAATGGTTTGCCTATTGAGACCCACATTCTAAAGGACAGCGGGCTGTCAGCTTCAGTAGTTTCTACTTTGGTTAATGCTAGGAAGCCGGCCTCCAGAGTCATATACTATAGGGTCTGTAAGCTATATGTCTCCTGGTGTCAATCCAGGGGTTGGCACCCCAGAAAATATGTCATAGGTAGGATCCTTGAATTCCTACAGATGGGATTAGAAATTAAGCTGGCCTTAAGTACTATTAAGAGCCAGGTGTCAGCCTTATCAGTGTTTTTTCAATGTCTACTTGCTTCACACTCTCTGGTTCGTAACTTTATTCAGCGGGTAATGTGGATTAATCCCCCAGTTAAGTCACCCCTGAACCCTTGGGACTTAAATTTAGTCCTGTCGGCTTTACAAAAACAGTCTTTTGAGCCAATTCGAGATATTCATTTGGTCCTCTTGACGAGGAAAATAATTTTCTTGGTTGCCATATCTTCTGTAAGAAGAGTGAACTGCAGGCTGCAGTATAAGTCCTCTAGTCTCTTAGTATCCTACTTTTGTTGTGTCTCCCTCCCTTCAGTTGTCATTGCTATGGGACATCCCACATAATAACTACTATGGCTCTGTGTCCCGTGATGTATGATACGAAAATAGGATTTTTATAACAGCTTACCTGTAAAATCCTTTTCTTTGAAGTACATCACGTGACACAGAGGGCCCTCCCTTCTTGGTATACACGTGTATTTCTTTACTGCAAAACTAAGGTGCTCCCAGTAGTGGGAGGGCTTATATAGGGAGTGCACTTTTTGTCCTAGGGCATGCCAGTGTCCATTACCTGAAGGTGGCCTATAACCCACATAGTAACTACTATGGCTCTGTATCCCGTGATGTACTTCAAAGAAAAGGATTTTACAGGTAAGCTGTTAAAAAAAATCCTATTTTTCTACTTTTTGTTATTAAAAAAATCCGATAAACCCAATTTTAGTCATACATTTAGGCCAAAATGTATTCAGTCACGTGTCTTTGGTAAAAAAAAAATTAATAAATGTATATTTAGTGGTTTGCGCAAAAGTTATAGCGTCTACAAATGAGGGTACATTTTCTGGAATTAACACAGCTTTTAGTTTATGACTGCCTATCTCATTTCTTGAGGTGCTAAAATGGCAGAGGAGTACAACCCCCTCCCCCCCAATAACCCCATTTTGGAAAGTAGACACCCCAAGGAAATTGCTGAGAGGCATGTTGAGTCCATTGAATATTTAATTTTTTGTCACAAGTGATTGAAAATGACAAAAAAAAAAAATACACAAAGTTGTCACTAAATTATATATTGTTCACACATGCCATGGTTATATGTGGAATTACACCCCAAAATACATTCTGCTGCTTCTCCTGAGTATGGAGATACCACATGTGTGAGATTTTTGGGAGCCTAGCTGCGTACAGGACCTCAAAAACTAAGCACCGCCTTCAGGATTTCTAAGGGTGTACATTTTTTATTTCACTCCTCACTACCTATCACAGGCCATAAAATGCCAAGATAGCACAAAACCCCCTAAATGACCCCTTTTTGGAAAGTAAACACCCCAAGCTATTTGCTGAGAGGCATGTTGAGTCCATGGAATATTTTATTTTTTTTACCACAAGTTGCGGGGAAATTACAAACTTTTTTTTTGCACAAAGTTGTCACTAAATGATATATTGCTCAAACATGCCATGAACATATGTGAAATTATACCCCAAAATACATTCTGCTGCTTCTCCTGAGTATGGGGATACCATATGTGTGAGAATTTGTGGGAGCCTAGAAGTGTATAGGACCCCGAAAACCAATCACCACCTTTAGGCTTTCTAAGGGGGTAAAATGGTGATTTCACTTCCTCACTACCTATTATAGGGCGTACACACGGTCGGACTTTGTTCGGACATTCCGACAACAAAATCCTAGGATTTTTTCCGATGGATGTTGGCTCAAACTTGTTTTGTCTACACACGGTCGCACAAAGTTGTCGGAAAATCCGATCGTTCTAAACGCGGTGACGTAAAACACATACGTCGGGACTATAAACGGGGCAGTGGCCAATAGCTTTCATCTCTTTATTTATTCTGAGCATACGTGGCACTTTGTCCGTCGGATTTGTGTACACACGATCGAAATTTCCGACAACTGATTTTGTTGTTGAAAAATTTTATCTCCTGCTCTCCAACTTTGTGTGTCGGAAAATCCGATGGAAAATGTCCGATGGAGCCCACACACGGTCGGAATTTCCGACAACACGCTCCGATCGGACATTTTCCATCAGAAAATCCGACCGTGTGTACGGGGCATTACAGTTTTGAAGGCCATGAGATGTCAAGATAGCACAAAACCTCCCCAAACTAGCCCATTTTGGAAAGAAGACACAACCTATTTGTTGAGAGGCATGTTGAGTTCATGGAATATTTTATATTTTGCCACAAGTTTCGGGAAACGTACATTTTTTTTTTACACAAAGTTGTCACTAATTGATATATTGTTCAAACATGGCATGGTTATATGTGGAAATTAGGGATGAGCCGAACACCCCCCGGTTCGGTTTGCATCCAGAACATGCGAACAGGCAAAAAATTTGTTCGTACAGGCAAACACCATTAAAGTCTATGGGACACGAACATGCATATTCAAAAGTGCTCATTTTAAAGGCTTATATGCAAGTTCTTGTCATAAAAAGTGTTTGGGGACCTGGGTCCTGCCCCAGGGGACATGTATCAATGCAAAAAGAAGTTTTAAAAACGGCAATTTTTTCAGGAGCAGTGATTTTAATAATGTTTAAATGCCTGTAAAGGGGCAGATGTTTCCCGTGTTTAGAACAGTCTGACAACAAAATGACATTTCTAAAGGAAAAAAAGTCATGTAAAACTATTCTCGCTACTATCACTACTAACTACTGTAAAACCACTATCACTAGTGCCGGCTATAATGATTTGTCGGTCCGGCAATACACATAAAAGTTCATTCATAAAAACGGCAAGGAATACCCCCACAGGGGAACCCCAAACCTAAATTTAAAAAAAAAATGCGTGGGGGTCCCCCTAAATTCCATACCAGGCCCTTCAGGTCTGGTATGGATTTTAAGGGGAACCCTGTGCCAAAATTTAAAAAAAAAATGTTGTGGGGTCCCCCAAAAATCCATACCAGACCCTTATCCAAGCACGCAACCTGGCAGCTCCACAGGAAAAGAGGGGGGGACGAGAGAGTGCCTCCCCTCCTGAACTGTACCTGGCCACATGCCCTCAACATTGGGAGAGTGCTTTGGGGTAGCCTCCCAAAGCACCTTGTCCCCATGTTGATGGGGAGAAGGGCCTCATCCCCACAACCCTTGCCCAGTGGTTGTGGGGGTCTGCGGGTGGGGGGGCTTATCGGAATCTGGAAGTCCCCTTTAACAAGAGGACTCCCAGATCCCAGCCCCCCCTGTGTGAATTGGTAATGGGGTACTACCCCTACCATTTCACAAAAAAAGTGTCAAAAAGGTTAAAAAACACAAGAGACGGTTTTTGACAAGTACTTTATTAATTTCTTCTTCTTCCATCTTCTTTCTTCTGGTCTTCCTTCGGTGTTCTTCTTCTTCTTCCATCTTCTTCTTCTCCATCTTCTTCTCCATATTCTTCTTCTCAATCTTCTTCTTCCTCCTCTGCTCTTCTCATCCCGCATCTTCCTCTGGCTTCTTCTCCGCTCCGTCCTCACGATCCACCTTAGTGGGAGTCTTCTGCAGTGTGACGCTTTGGTTCTTCTGACACTTCTTATATAACGGAGGGTGGGGCAACCCGGGGACCCCGCTCTCCTTTGACGCACAGGGACTTAACGGGGACTTGCCCGTGTTGTCAGAGGGGGGCGGGGTCATCAGGTGGCCTCGCCCTCCGTTATATAAGAAGTGTCAGAAGAACTGAAGCGTCACACGGCGGAAGACTCCCACTGAGGCAGATCGTCCGAAGGATGAAGCGGGGAAGAAGAAGCTGGAGGAAGATGCCAGAGAAGAAGACCGGAGGAAGAAGCAGAGGCATTTAGCATTGTTATCTCAGGGGATGTAAATATCCCCTATGATAGCAATAGGTAGTGACAGGTACTCTTTTTTGAAAAAATTGGGGTCTATTAGACCCTAGATCTCTCCTCTGCTCTCAAAGCATCTGACCACACCAAGATCAGTGTGATAAAATGCTTTCACTGTTTATATCCGGCGAAACCTATGTCATGAAATGCTCATAGCTTTTTCTTAGGTCATAGAGATGATTGGAGCCATTCTAGTCTCCGATCAGCTCTATGGTCAGATGCTAGTACCACTGGCTGTATTCTCGGGTTCCCTGTTGGGACAGGAGAGCCCGAGAAAACCATGGAAGACAGTGGGAGGGGGGACGTTCCCTCCCACTGCTTGTAAAAGCAGTCTAGAGGCTAATTAGCTTCTAGGATTGCTTTTACATAAAAGCCAACCGCTGGCTGAAAAGAATTATACCAAGCTGATACCTAAACATGTAGGCATCATTCTGGTATAACCACTCCAAGTCCAGCAACGTCCTTGTTGGGCATATATTGTAATGTTCTTTTTTTCATGCAGCCTATGGGCTGAACGAAAAAAAGAGATTGATCGGTGGGTATGCTCACCATTAGAATACCGCCCTTCATCCGCCCACTTCTAATGATGGGCACATATGCACCATTTTTTTTTAAACTGTGGTGGTGAAAATTACCTCCTACAGCGCTGGAGTTGCTGATTTTGGTATCGTGAGAGCAAGCGATGTTGCTGTCAAGATACATAAATCAGTGATGCAGCTGAATGGCGTACCTGAAAAGCAAACAATGGTAATGATAAAAGATTTACTCAATAAAACAACTTGATTTTTTAATGCAATCTGTGCCTAAAAAATATATGCCTAAGTATGGGGGCAATCCGCCCCTAATGTTAGGAGCAAATCACTCCTCCACCCCTGCCCCCATGCTTCGGCATATATGCTCTTTTTTTTTTCACTGTGGTGGTGAAATCACCTCCTACAGAGCTGGAGTCATGGCTTTACGTATTGTAGGAGCAAACGCTGTTGCTGTCAGAATAAATAAACCCATGCTGCAGCTGAATGGCGTACCTGCTAAGCAAATGATGGTTAACAAAAAAACAAACTAACATTACAGTATAACAGCAAGACATACCATACTTGCAAAGCAAATACAATAAAACATAGTAAGAATAAAACATTACAGTTCTAAAATACAGTAACAATAGAGATAGAACAATAGACATAGAAGAATAGAGAGCGAACAATAGAGCGGACAATAGAGAGCGAACATAAGAGAGAGAACAATAGAGAGAGAAGGAAGATAAAACCAGCTATTTTTTTGTGTGTTTATAAACTGTAAACTGTAAACGTTCCAGATTAGGGTCTCTCAAAATGTGATGGCCATCTCATCTTTCAAGACCCTGTGTAAGTGTGACCTAGGACTGTGCAATGCTGTATGCTGAGCGTTAAAAACATTCACTAATGCAAAGACCAGGTTGGTCAGGACAGGAGGGACAATAAAAGCGAGTGTCACGACTATATACGCGTTTTCTGCAGACACAACATCTTCTTTGGGGGTTTCTTTGGGTAGGGGTACCAGGGGGGGCATACGGAAAATGCCTCTAATGCAGCCGGCTCACCGCATTTGGATTGGGAAGTTGGGCTACAGCACCGTCTGGAAACAGATGGGCTGTGATGATCTCTTCCTGGAATTTAAGGAAGGATCCAGTTCATCCTGAAGCTTTGTATGGCACATAAGCATTCAGCAGAGCCAATTGTAATAAATATACAGACACTTTTGTATACCAGTGTCTGGCCTTTTGGGCCATTAGGTACGGCACCAACAACTGGCCGTTGAGGTCCACCCCTCCCATGTTAAGGTTGTATTCGTGGACACAGAGGGGTTTCTCCATAACACCAGTTGCCGTTTTAATTTGGACCGTCGTGTCTACGTGAAGGGAGGACAGAACAAAAACATTCTTATTTTCCCTCCACTTCACAGCGAGCAAATCATTAGATCTCAAGCAGGCTCTCTCCCCCAGCCTAAGACGGAAATCTAAAGCCGCTGGGGTAAGACCCCATGCATCAATTCCATGATCAAACAAGTGACTAAAAGTGGCACGCTTGTGTAATAATTGTCCACATACAAGTGGTACCCCTTTCCAAATAAGGGTGACACCAAGTCGCACACAATCTTACCAGCGCTTCCTATGTAGTCTGGGCAGTTCTCTGGCTCTACATAACTATCTCTTCCCTCATAAACCATAAAACTATATGTATAGCCTGTTGCCCTGCCACAGAGCTTAAACATCTTGACCTCATATCTGGCACGCTTGCTGGGAAGATACTGTTTGAATGACATGTGGACAGAAAACTTAATCAGGGACTCATCAATGCAGACAACTGGATCAGGAGTAAACAAGTCTGCAAACTACTGGTTGAAGTGGTTTACGAGGGGCCGAATTTTGTAGAGCCGATCGTATTCAGGGTCACCCCGAGGATGACAGAGTTCATTGTCATTGACATGCATGAACTACAAGCTCTGCTCGTATTGTGCCCTGGTCATGGAGGCAGAGAACACGGGCATATGGTGAATTTGGTCAGTGGACCAATATGACTGCAATTCACTTTTTTTAGTTATGCCCATGAGGAGGGATAGGCCCAGGAAGGTCTTAAATTCGGAGACCAGAATAGATCTCCAATCTCTGGTAAGGATCAACTGGGGATTAGTAGCGGTGAATTGACCAGCATACAAATTGCTTTGGTCCATAATTGATCTATAGAGATCTTCCATGAAAAACAGCAAATAAAAATCAAGTGACGTAAAATCAACTGTTTCCACCTGAATTCTGGGTTGACCAGTGAATGGGGGAAGTACGGGTGATGCAGAAGTGGTGGGCTCCCAATTCGGATTGGCAAATGCAGCAGGAAAGGCACTATGGGCTCGACGGGCCTGTCTCTGTCTTCCTGGTGGCTGTGGGACACTAGTTGTGCTAGCCACCTCACCAGCTTGAACTGCACTTATGGGACTCGCCACGTCACCAATTGTTACTGCAGTGCTGGATTTATGACCAGGATGTACTAGGCCGCTGGTGCTTGCCAGTTCACCAGAAGGATTAGCGGCACTAGTACTGGCTCTCTGCTTCATAAGAGAGACCTGCGGTTCTTGCTCCTCAAATACAGCAGAAGAACGGGGTCGGATATGCCTGACCTTGGCAGGGACCACTACTCCATCGTCAGAGCTATCTGTCAGGGTGCCGCTGTTGTCTACAGGTTCATATTCTGAGCCTGAATTTGACAGATGGGTGAGTTCCTCTTCACTCTCATCTGTCATGCTCAGAAACGTGTAGGTCTCTTAACTAGTGTACCTTCGATTGGACATTTTGGCCTCTAAATTTACTGGTACAACTAGTGAGACTCACAGGAGAAAAAGAGCACCTGACTGTCAGCGACTGCTTCAAACGCTACCAAAAAACTTTTAGTGTTCGCGGGGATCAGGCCTGACTCTGCGAATGCTGCAGTTATGTGTTTAGTGCTTTTTAAGTGACAGTGAACGATTGATACTGCACTTGGGTGGGCTGGGCTGACGGGTTAAATGCAGGTGCTAGCAGGTATCTGGGTGGATCCCACTAACACTGCATTTTTGGGAACCCTAAACTATTGGGGACGCTAATATAGTTCTGATCAGATAAAAGATATTGATTCGTACAGACACTATACTACTAAGGGAGGTGTATGGTGGGTGTTAGCACTACTGACACTAATCTGAGGCTGTCTGGGGTGACGCAGACCCTAACTGATGCTAAAACTGATATCACCCACCGGGTGATCAGAGGGTTAAACCTTTTATTAGGTAATGTACGGCAGGAGCCCTGAAGCTATAACAAATAACTAACTAAACAGCGTCACCTGTGACACTAATACGGTGATCACTGGTGACAGGGGGTGATCAAGGTGTTAAACCTTTATTAAGGGGGTTTAGGGGGTGTCCCTGGACCTATCTGGGCATACTACTAAGTACCCTAATGCTGATTGGTGTCACAAATGACACCAGTCAGTGATCAAAGAAAAATATGAACACTGCACAGTGACAGGGAGTGAAGGGGTTAACTGGGGGGGGCAATCGGGGGGTAGATTAGGGGGTGAAATGTGTGCCTACGTGTACTGTGTCAGTTTAGTGTTGGTACAACTCACGTTTAGATGTCCTCTCTCCTCTCTCTGGAATGGAAAAGAATTCCAGAGAGGGAGATGACATCACTTCCCCTGCATGTGTTTACACTTATGCCGCGTACACACGGTTGGAATTTCCAACGGGAAATGTTCGATGTGAGCTTGTTGTCAGAAAGTCTGACCGTGTGTATGCTCCACTGAACATTTCCTGTCGGAATTTTCGCACAGCAATGTTTGAGAGCAGGTTCTCAAATTTTCTGACAACTTGACTTTGTTGTCAGAAATTCTGAGCGTGTGTACACAAGTCTGACATGCTCGGAATTAAGTACGAGACAGAAGCGTTCAGTCTTGTAAAACTAGCGTTCGTAATGGAGATAGCACATTCGTCACACTGCAAATTTTTAAATCTTTCATTCTCTTCTTCTTTATAAAGCTATAACAATGAAGTTGCTTTGCCGCTGATATTCACACAGTTCTGACAAACTGATTTTTTTTTCTTTCTCGTGATCTCCTGAATAATCTTTGTTTTTGTTTGTTTTTTTTCTTAAGATCTCCAGAATAATATATTTTTTTAATTTTTTCTAGTGATCTCCTTTTTTTTTTTATCAAGATCTCCAAAATAATATTTTTTTTCTAGTAATATTTTTTGTCGTTTTGTGTGTCAAGTTAACACCATTATTATCTTGTATTTTTTTACTTCAAAGAGGTTGGTTGGTGTTGGTGTCCCTTGTTAATTTGACATTGTATTTTTGAAATGTACCTGCCTACTCACAAACAAACTCCTTTTTGAAGTAAAACACATAGCCAAGTATTTGTCAAAACAAAAATTATAAATGTATATAAAAAATAAAGAGGAAGGCAATGCTGGAGAAACAGTTGGAGTTGGTGAAGCCTTTGTACCCCAGGGCAAACATCAATTATTTGACAGGCAAAATTGGTAGCCTGAGGAGTCCATTTAATAGGGAGCACAATACGGTCCAGGACTCCAAGAGATCGGGAGCAGCAACAGATGACATATACGTCCCGAGGCTGTGGGCTTACAACAGCCTGCGTCTTTTGCCAGACCACACCAAACCCAAGCCATCACTCTCTACACTTTCTTCCATGCTTCCTTCCAGGCTGCTGTGGTGGGTTGGGTGGCTGTGGTGGTGTTGCTGGAGGTGGTGTTGCTGTAGGTGGTGGAGTAATATGGTCCAACTCACAGACATGGCTTTTATTGCTGAGTTGGCCCCTCACCCCCTTATTTAGGGCCTGAAGTATGACCTCCTCACAGATGAGGTGTTGGCCTTCCTCCATTCCTTGCATTTCACTGGCCGTCATACACCCAAAGGCCTCGTAGACATTAGGGGTGTTTGTGAGGACCGCAGTAGCCTGCGGAATCTCCAGGTTCCTCGCCTTCCTGGTCCTTTTTTTAAGGCGGAGGGGGGGACCTGGGATTTGGTCAGGCTACTGGGCACAGCCACCTCCTGGCTGCCACTTTCCATGGCCACCTCCTGGCTGCCACTTTCTACTGCATCCCCCTGGCTGAGACTTTCCTGTGTATGAAAATGGTACATAGTTTTAGTTTTTTGGTCATCAATCACACACAATTTTGAGCTCATGACTGTTGCAAATTGAATGTTAACAAATAGAAAAGACTATCAATCTGACCCCAGCATTTTTCATTCTTCTCCCAAACATTTTTGGCTACTATTGTCTATTGATATGTAAACCACTTTGTTAAATCAGAAATGAGTGATCAATAATAACATCTAGTTAACATCATTCATTTTTTGACAAGAAATATGTTGAACAATGCTATACCTGGCTGAAGCTGGGCTCCTCCACATCTTCTTGGGTGGAAGGCCCAGGTTGTACTTCTGAAGCCTCAGCTGAGGTAGAAGGAAGAGTGGAAGGAAGTGTGGAAGGAAGGGTTGAGAGTGATGGCCTGGGTTCACTCTGGTCTGATAAAAACCGCAGTCTGTCATAGTACCAGAGCCTGGGGACATAAACGTCATCTGCTGCTGCTCCTGATCTCATGGAATTCTGGACTTTCTTGCGCTCCCTATTATATGTGCTCCTCAGGCCACCAATTTTGGCCTTCAAATAGGTGATGTCTGCGGGGCATACACTGGCTTCACCAATTCCAACAGTTGCTCCAGCGCTGCCTTCCTCTTTAGTTTGTTGGAATAATATTGTTTTTTTTACTTGCCACAAACAGGGCAGCTCTCTGTATTTATCAATAAAGTTTGGCAAGAAATCTGGATCGGTAAATGTATCTATATTCTCTGCAAGACGCAACACAAGACAAACCCTAATGTCAGGCTAAACTCTCCTAATCTTGTCCCAATATAGGCCTCAATCTATAAGCAGTATAGGCCACTAACCACTGATGCCTCAAGTTAAAATTGTACCTTCGTTTGCATGATCGGCGCTTACGATACTCCGTCCTCCGTTCACAGATCGTACGTACAACGCACGCGTGTTATGCTTTATATACACTGCGCATGCGTGAAACTCCACCCCTGACCTTCTTTCTAGTGTATTCCCCGCCCCTTCTCTTTCAGCGCAGTGGGAGAGCACATGGCAGAGAGACAGCAGTTGCATGCAGAAAGCAGCAACACTGAAAGGCCGGAGCCAGAAACGTCCCGATCCAGGAGGAGATATAAGGCCTCAAATATGTCTTTTGTAGAGATGGTGGAGATGGTGGACATCTTGAAGAGGGCAGACTATGATGGTAAGTATGGACCGTACCCAAATCTAAATGTGAGAAAGGCCATCATGACTAAAGTTGTGAGAAGTCTGCACAGGAATTTTGGGGTAGGACGATCCAAGGAGCAATTGAGGAAACGCTAGTCAGATCTGAAATTGAGAGAGCATGATCAGTACTGAAGGATCAGGAAACTGCTTCTAAAAAGTAAATATTTGTCCTGTGTTCCTTTTATTATTATTACTTGCATGCTGCTCCATGTGCTTTTCTTTACTGTTGTACAGTTTAAAATGGAAACTTTCAGGTTCATGGGCACAGTAATCGTTCATAGTAAACATTGTTCGTTCGCCCACGAATATGATGATTTTGGCAGATGCAGGTTAACTACATTTGTTCATGCCTATTTGTATTAAAAGAAGTTTAGTACATTGTTGTCTAGATGGGTGTGTAACTAGAATGAAATGCAAACTTGATTCAGTGTAAGGAGAGGACATTCAGCAGCTATTTACACATCTGGACACAGGAGCACTAGTGTGGGACACCAGAACACCCTTTTTAGTGTGTCCCACACAGGTGCTCCAGTGGATACTAGGGGTCTCTCCATGTGTGAAACATGTTTTCAGCTTGGAACTCTGCCAAAACAGACAATTGTACGACACTTCCAAGCAATGTTTCATATTCCTATTTCTTGCCTCAAATATCTGTGTGCTAAGTATACCTTTTTGTATTCACATAGGGGAGAAAAGAATTGGGACATATGAGGACACCAGGAACTCCACTACTCCCGAAGAAGGGGAAATTCCCACACACCATGAAGAAGATGTGGAGGGAGAGGTTCATAAAGTGGGCGAAATAGTGACCACAACCGGTCAGTGTCTGAGACCACAGCTTCAATTAATAGATGTATCCCTGCATATTTATAATACATGGAGTGTTTTTTTTAATTTTTAGGTGATGTGGATGTTGTGGAAGAAGAAACTCATTTCAACAGTGCAAGTGCACAGATCCTCATCGGTGAGATCATGGTGTGCAATCGGGATTTAGAGATGGTCAACTAAAATATCACTGATGTACAAAAAAAAAATGACCAACATCATTGATATTTTAGGCAGAATCTAAAACCACCAAAAATGAAAAAGTTGCTCGTTTTATGTTTTATTTTTGCTAAAGTTTTAAAGTAATTTGAAAGCCAAATTTTGAAGATGCACACAGTGTGTCAACATGTGCATCTGCCATCAGGGGATATCAATGTACGCGTTTTGTGGGTGCAACCCCTTCCTCGCAACTAAAGTAGATAGGAAGGGGTTGCACCCCCGAAACACGTCCATTGATCCTCCATGATGGGAGCTAGCACATGTTGACATTAAGCATGGGATCAGGAGGGAAATCCACATTTTGACTCCCAATTTGTGTGCATCTTCAAGATTTGGCTTTTATAGGGGTAAAGGCAAGATCAACACAGTTTTGACATACTAATGTCTCATATGGCCTTCACTTGAACTTGAATTTTGTAAGTTCCTGAGTTGTGTATGTTATGGTTTTAAACATGCCTGTTTAGCCAAAATAAGACTATATCTACTGTCAAACATAAGTACGCCGAAGATGTTGGTTTGTTAAAAAACCCTTTTATAATGCACATGTGAATGTGTTTGGAGTAAAATGTTTTATACTCAACAATGTGTGGCTTCTTCTTTCAAAGCTCAATACCAGTTTTTGGAGTAAGTTGGTGTAGTTACAGTGACAATGCGGGTATTTACTAAAGGAAAATCCACTTTACTCTACAAGTGCACTTTCAGTGCAGTTTCAGTGCACTTTCAAGTGCACTTGTAGTGCAAAGTAGATTTGCCTTTAGTAGATAACCCCCACAGTGCTCTAAAATTTGACCCAATCAGGCCATTTTAGGGACTTAAAGCAATGAATTCATGGAGCTGAAAAGGATGATTATTTTTAGCATTAATACTTTACATACATAATAGTTAGCTGAAGAAGAGATTGTCACCTCATGTATCAAATAAGTTACGTTTGTACTATTAAAGAAAATGGCCAAAAATAAAAGGCCATTGTAGAATCTAGGAGACAGATAAGAAACACAAGCAGTAAGTCAAATGAAATATGAGTTCAGTTTATAAAAAGAAAAAAATATTTTAAACATGTTTATATATTCTCTGGCATATCAATGGCCCCCCTACCCGCAAAGTACTCTAGATACTTTTGGCGAACTTCTCGGACACTTTGGGGGGGCAAGCCAGGACAGCCAGGTTCAAGAGCCGAGAGCGTTGTTGTATCCGGCAAGCCGGCCTCAGTCCCAACTGAGTCCCGCCACATTGTCTTCCGGAGGTGGCAAGGCAAAGCTGCTATTCTGGAGCCATCTGAAAAACTCTGTCTGGGCGATGACTCCACCACCCGACATCTGGCCATTTTTCCCCACATCCACATACAGAAACTTGTACATCGCCGACACCACCGCCAACAACACTATACTATTATACCCCTTATAATTATAATAGTGTGACCCCGAGTTGGGGGGTGGGACGATGCGGACATGCTTTCCATTTATTGCCCCACCACAGTTGGGAAAGTCCCACTGCTGGGCAAACTGGGAGGCCACAGTCTGCCATTCCTGTGGGTTTGAAGGAAACTGTGGTGTCAAACAAGAAAAAAAAAAATTGTACTTTTGCACATAACATTGCAAGCAGATTAGACACAAACATTCTTGGCCAACATAAGTATAACATTTAATTTAAGGAGTATTTAAAGACAAAAGTATAGGGTCCACTTATTAGTTTCCTCCCCCCCCCCCCCGCTGATGGCCCCGTGTAAAAATTTTAGGGGGAGGGAGATGTTTTGGACAGGTAACCCTCTCCACTTCATTGAGAGCTGAATGCATAAATAATGTGGATTACTTTGGCCAGAACCTTCCTACACTGGAAAGGTAAGAAGTGTCATAATACAAAAATATGAATACACACTGTACACATTGAAGCACATTTTTACATTCTGCAATCACCTATCAAGATAATAGGAGAACAAAACTTGAAACAGTACCATTTGAAAGTATTCAGGCAGGCCCTTGCACTACATGCTTTGGTGAATTCATCCATAAATATGAACACAAAAGAGGTAGGTATAGTGTGTATGGGTTTGGCAAAGTCAGCAGAGGATTGGTATCGGCTGACTTAGTGGTTGGGGGGGGGGGTTCCAAATGAGCTTTGCCCCCCCCCCCAAAAAAAGCCTCTGGCACTCTGCCTGAATTTAAGGACAACAATAACATTTGGACACATTTTAGGGGGTGTTTAGGGTAAGCACTACAATGGAGCTGACAAAATACATTGTTAAGTTACTAGGCTAGGTGTGTATGGGCCCAGGATAGCATGCTTAGGAGGTTAGTGAAGGCAAATGTGCAAGAAGGACAAAAAGGGAGCATTAAAAGCTTACAGCATTCATGAGGACAAAGATGACATTCACAGCATATTACAATAATGTTAATTATGGAATGATGAAATAAATACAATACATTAGCAATCATTAAATACATAGAATGTGATGTTAAAGGATAAAACTTACCTTAATATAGTCCTTCTGCAGGACCTGAATTATGGCAGAACAGGTCTCTGGAATAATGATTCCCAGAGCCTGGGGGGAGATTCCAGTTGTGAGACTTCTCCCCATCGCCAAGTACCGCAAGGTGGCGACGAGCCTCTGCTCGGGAGTGATGGCTTGCCGCATGAAGGTGTCCTGCTTCGTAATATAAGAGGACAGCAAAGCCAACAGACGTTGAAAAATGGGGTCCCTCATCCTGAAATAATTCATCAGGATTATTCTCCTGGATCTCCCGCAGCAAAGGCATGTGCGAGAATTGGTCACGCTGAAGCAACCAATTCTTCGTTCATGAACTCATCCTCGCCCTGTTCATGGACTGGACTTGGGTCAAAGCAAGAACTCCAACACCAAGCCCAGACACAGCACGAACTCTACGAGTACGTACCCGCAACATGGCTTGAAAACGGTTGGGTGGGGAGTGTGCATGCGTGGGACTTCCGGATCGCCACGCTAGCCGGGAGCTCCGTACCGCTCTGGTCCTTCAGCGTTCTTTACACCAGCCACATTCAGCGGGACCCCTCGGTGAGACCTCCACTGATCTCCGGACAGTGCTGGGCATCCGCCCGTATGTCGGGGGTCCACCTAAAGAAGGACGTCAACCGTCAGCTCCACTTAGGCCTGGCTACCCCTGAGCCTCTCAAGATGGTGGCCGCAGCTCATCCATGCGGAGACTCAGAGACCCAGCACAGCTTAGCAGACCCTCCGCCTCCTCCTTTGCCTGCTTCCACCTCTGTGAGTAACATTCAGGGCTTTCTTGCATCCCCAGCCTCAACTGAATCACTCCTAGGCAGATCACTGGCAGGCATCCCACACTCTCCCCGATTAACACTCCTAACAGCATGGCTGATTCACTACAGGCCTCTCCGATGTTACACAATCACCCCCCTGAAATGGCTCAGCTATTAAGCAGCTTCTCTGACATGCTGGCTGCTGGACTAGCACAAAATGCAATGCAGATTACATCCTCAATTAAAGCAGACCTACAGAGCCTAGGGGCCAGAATGGATGCAATTGAACAAGCTGTAGACGATTCTGCGGCACGCACGAATCAGAACACCACATGCATCCAGACACTACAAGAACAACTTGAAACTGCTCTCTCCAAAATAGACGATTTAAAGAATAGGAGCAGACATTACAATTTTCACATCAGAGGAATACCCGAATCTATCAGTGACATACAGGACACGGTCAAATCATTTATTAAGGATATCATCCCAGATATTCCGGATCACAGGCTCGAATTGCATAGGGCACACAGAGCGTTGCAACCCCCTCGCCAAGATGGTCTCCCATGGGAAATTGTGGTAAAACCCCGTTTCTACGGGGTGAAGGAGGAAGTCATGAAGAGATCTTGCAATCTCAACATACATGGCAATAAAATCCAAATTTTTGCGGATATCTCCCCCCGCCACAATTCAGAAAAGGAGATCCCTCAAACCTCTCCTTGACATTCTCTCCTTCCACCTGCAATTCCAGTACAAAGAAAAATCCTACAGCTTCACAAACTTCCAAAACGTTAAACGTCTACTTCTTCAACTTGGGTTCATCTCGCAAAGACTACCTCCTCACCAGACGGAGAACCGCCCAAGCTCCTCCAAGAGGCCTCCACCGAACACCCCCCTTACTCCGCTGTGGGTGAAACAGCGATCGAAGAGAAAACGTGACTCTATTCCCCCAAGATGAGCGCCTGGGCCGACTGGCCCCTAGGGGTCTGATTCCAATCCTTCCGATTTAGCCGGAACCCCTGATGGTGTAATGGCTACTCCTACACCCACTTGGTCCTTTTCTGGATTTGCTGAACTTGCCCTCCCTATGAAGCTATACCCTTATCTCCACCCCCCTAATTTTTTCCCTTTTTATTTTATCCCAAGGTCCACTTTTCTATTCTACTCACCTTTCCACGAAGGCTGCAGTTACTTATTTAAGCCATGGACTAGGACCGAAAGGACTGGTACAGTTTTCATCCCACAAATATACTTCCCTTTCCCACTAACCCTTATCCATTCCCCCCTTCCCTTACCCCCAGTCCTCCCGTTCCTCTCCCCTACCCCTTCCCCTCCTTATCCTCCATGTTACTGTTGCCTTAAGGCTGATTTAAATGTTTGTTTTTAGTCTCAGTTCAGGAGATGTTTGTTTACATGGTTAGTACATTTGCACCTCCTGCATGACATTTGTTTATCCCTTCCTGGGGCCTTCTCTTGACTTTGTTTTTCAGGATGCCCTGCAGCCGGAGCAGGGCCGCTTGCCACTCCACCTGCTGTGACCTTGAGGAGTTCTCCTCCCCTGGTGACACCAGGAATGCAACCCCATTTAAGGTTGCCCTTAAACCAATCCCTACAATTTATAGGGCTTTGGAGCAGGTCTTGGCTGCCCAACCCTGCTTACAGAGAGTCCAGGATATTTCACATACTGGACTTATCTTCTCTCATTCTCTTCCTATCTCTTTTTACTTTCTGGTCTTTCTTTACTTCCTCTGCTCTTCTCTCTCCCCCCACCAGGTGCCTTCAAAGAGAGCTTACCGAATCAAGTTTACTGGGATCCTGGGCTCGCTTCAATTTTCCCAATCGGGTACACCTACTTGAATGGATCGGGTAAGAAATTTATGCACACACACGCTCTCACCCCCTCATATCCATGGCTGACACTACCCCCAAACAGGTGTCTCTTACGATAGCATCCCATAACACACAAGGTTTGAATTCCCCGATTAAAAGATGTAAGGCCTTCCATAACTACCACTCTAGGGGACTAAACATCATTCTAATCCAGGAAACCCACTTCCCGAAGAGCTTTAACACCACCTTTCTGCACCGAAACTACCCTACCTTTTTCCTAGCCAATACAGATGATAAAAAGAGAGCGGTTGCCGTTCTCATATCCAAACGCACCCCATTCACTCTCTCCCAAACCATCAAGGACAGTGAAGGACGGTACATACTGGTCAAAGGCCATATAAATGGCGCACTATTCTCCCTCATCTCTTATTATGCTCCAAACAAGGGCAAGCTTCCTTTTTCTCCTCCATGCTAACCTTCCTCTCCCCCCACCTTGAAGGTAAGGTGTTCATGGGAGGCGATTCAAACGTCGCCTTTGATCACCTTCCAGATAAATCGACACAAGGCAGAACCCACCTGAAACGGCCCCCCAAACAGAGCCTCTGTATAGCCCGGCTCTTTCACCTGCTAGGCAAGATAGACACTTGGAGGGAATTACATCCTACTGCTAAGGATTACACGCATTTCTCTGCACCTCATAGGACATATGCTCGCATAGATCATATTTTCACACACTTCAGACATCAGCTTAGCATCTCAGGCCTCTATAAGTGAAGTCCCCTGTTCGGATCACTCCTTAGTCTCCCTTAAAATCATTGTTTTTTTAAACCAGGCGAGTCCCCCACAGTGGCGCCTTAATGAGACTCTCCTCACCAACCCTGTACACTGTACTATGCTCGAAAGAGATCTGCTGGAATTCTTCCACTTTAACGATGCCCTGGACATATCTCCAAGCTCGTTATGGGGAGCCCATAAAGCGGTCATGAGGGGTAAATTTATCCAGCTAGCTTCACGCCTTAAATGTGAAAAACAATTAGACATAATCAACTTAGAGAAAAACTTTCAATCCATGAGTAAGACACACAAAAACAACCCCTCACCCACATTTTTAGCTCAACTAGATGCAGCTAGGATTGCCCTGAACACGGCCATTACTTCAAGCACTGAAAAACACCTAAGATGGGTGAGCGGTAGATTTTATCTCCACTCAGACAAATTTGGCCCCATCTTGCAGTGAAGCTCTCTCCTAAGCACGGAGCTCACACCCTGCTCAAAATTAAATCACTAGCCGGTACCCTGACCCAAAACCCCAAACAGATCCTAGAAGCATTCCACTCATTCTACTCAAACCTATACTCAGGATCTAATCCTGGTAGTACACATACACTCAACTCTTTCCTAGACAACACCCCTCTCCCCAAAATCTCCCACTCACATCGTTCTATAATGGAAGCCCCCATTTCTGAAGAAAAAGTTAGAGAGGTCATAAAAGAGCTGAAAAGAGGCTCAGCCCGAGGCCCAGATGGATTCTCGACACAGTATTATAAGACCTTCACTGATGTCCTATCTCCTTATCTAGTCCGGTTTTTCAATTACCTTAACAAGGATTCACCCTTAGACTCAGCAGCTAATTCAGCATACATCTCTGTCATCCCCAAACCTGGTAAGGACCAGGGCCAAGTGAGCAATTATAGACGAATATCATTAATTAACATTGGCCTCAAAATAATGACGAAAATTCTTTCCAAAAGATTAGGAACCTTCATAGGGTCCTATGTGCATAAAGACCAGGTTGGCTTCATCCCGGGAAGGCAGGGCCCGGACCAGATATCATATCCCTACTGAAGTCAGACTGGGATGGCAATCCTTCACAAGAAGGCTTTCTCTTATCCATTGACCTCCAAAAGGCCTTTGACACTGTCACCTGGCCGTACCTATTTAGCACTTTAGAAAGGTGGGGTTTTGGCTCACACTTCATCTACCTTCTTGAAGCCCTCTACTCCCAGCTCAGAGCACAGGTCAGACTCCAAGGACACCTCTCAGACCCTTTCCCCATCACCAAAGGAACTAGACAGGGTCGCCCACTATCCCCCCTCCTCTTTGCCATTGGAATAGAAACTTTAGCTATTGCTATTTGAGATCACCCAGACATCCACGGAGTCAAATGTGGCAATACACAAATGCGCGCTCTTCACGGATGATGTCCTCCTCGTCATCACCTCCCCTCTCATCTCAACCCCTAATGTCTTACAACTCCTTCACAAATTTGGACAGGTCTCAGGTTTTCAAGATAATATATCTAAATCTGTCCCCATCAATGTTTCTTCTCCCCCGTGCCTTGTCGAACCATTTCCCCTTCTCTTGGAATACCACCTCCATCCCATACCTGGGCGTCCACCTGACTTCCAATATTGACCAACTATATAAATACAATTACCCACCCATGTTCAAGAAGCTTAAGAATGATCTTGATCAATGGTCACTACACAAATTGTCCTGGCTAGGAAGGGTCAATGCCATTAAAATGAACCTCCTCCCAAGGTTACTATACCTCTTTCGCTCTCTCCCCATACCGGTCCCAAAACTCCATATCCATAGCCTACAGTCATCAATAATCTGATTCACATGGGGCAAATCAGATCACAGACTTCCTAAAAAGACCCTCTTCAGACCCAGACGGAAAGGAGGTTTAGGACTGCCCAATCTCTGGTGGTACTACCAGGCAGCACAACTAAGCCAAATCTCAGCCATTTACTCCAGAGGGCCTAAACCTGACTGGATAGGAATGGAAAGACAGGCTATCCCTAATTTTATGATAGACTTCCTTATATGGCGCCCCCCTAAATCTAGGCCCACGATCCTATCCCCTACCCTATCTCATGCAATAGCATTGTGCGACTCACCACATAAATTAAACACCATAATATCCAGTTGGCACCCCCTAGCCCACATTTTCAATAACCCCCTATTTCCACCAGGGATGGATATCAAGGCATTTCAGTGGTGGCATGATAAAGGTCTCTATCGAATAGGGCACTTCTTCAACTCGAGCGGCCCCCTTAAACTAAGCCACTGCACCTCGAAACTGGAAATGCCTTCCTCAGAAAAATTTTGCTTCCACCAGATAGCCCACTTTCTTCACTCAATCTCCTCCCAAGACTCGCTCCCCCTAACTGTTACCCTGTTCCACAGCCATGGATATGAGAGGGGGAATCTCCCTTATTTACTCAGTCTTAGCTGAACTGTTGGAGAAAGCGACATACATGCAGAGCTGGGAGCGTGACCTAGAGTTCGAGTGGGACTTGGACACCTGGCATTCTTACTTCACAAGCGCTTTCAAGGGGATCCTCAACATCTCTTTAACTGAAGCAGACCTCAAGGTCATATCCCGCTGGTACCTGGTACCAACACACCTAGCTAAATTTTATCCACAATCCTCACCCCTATGCATCGGGAGATGTGGGCATCTGGGATCTCTCCTCCATACCTTATGGGAGTGCCCCAGAATCAGAGGCTATTGGAACAAACTTTTTAACCTAATCCGTGAAGTCACTGGCACCACGGTCCCCCAAAACCCAACAATAGCTCTCCTAAACCAGAAAATTCCCAAACACCCTAAAAATGACCAAATTTTGATCCACTACATCCTCATTGGAGCTAAACTGAGAATAGCTCAGGCCTGGAAGTCCCCAAAGGCTTCCTTCCATTTAACCAAACAAAACATTTCCTGGATTATGTATCAGAAAAAAACCTCTAATACCATCTTTGACAAACTCGAAAACTTTAAACGAGTCTGAGAACCTTGGGCCCGATATATTGATGTTTCCCTTTAACCCCAGGTTCATTCCTATGTACTGATGATCCTCCAGAAGTAAGCCCCTTCCCCCTTTCTCTACTTCAATTTGTCTATCTCTCCCTCCTCTTTTCTGTCCCTGTTTCCATCCTTCCTATCAGCACCTGCTGGTGGGAAGTTGGGATATGTACATAACAAAAATTCCTCTTTCTCTCACAACTGCACTATTTTGATTTTGGCACAAGTTGTTAATGTTAGTTACATTGCATTAGCTCAAATGTCCTTGGGGCATATCTATTAATGTTCCTGAGGGTAATTCCCCTATCAGCTTATCAATGGTTTTCTTAATATCCCCTGTGAGTGCACTGTGAATTAATCAGCATCCGGAGGATGGGAGGCCTTGAAGCCCTGACACAGTTTGAACCCATTTGGGGTGTCGGGGTTTCGAGGCAGTTGGCGGCTTTTTAAATCAACTGTCACTGTGCCTTATGTCTCTATTACAAGTATAATTCCCTCAGCTCTATCCTCTGCACTCGTAGCAGATCTGCCCAAATGATGTTTGTCCCCGAAAATCCTCCTGGATAACAGTTGTTACTATGTTTGCTACTCTATATTTTTTGACTCCCCTGCGCAGGAGAACTTTTGTTACATTATTTCTTATCATTCAATAAAAAAAAGAAAATGGTTGGCCGGTCAGAACGAACTAACAGAACGCACTGAAAATCAGAAAGGCCTGAGAAGAGCGAGCTGAAAATCAGAAACGAGCAGACAAGAACGCACTGAAAAACAGATACGAACTGACAACACGCACTGAAGAACAGATACGAAGCCACAAGCACAAACTGACAAGCAGTAACAAACTGAAAAGCACGAGGCTGAAAAGTGTGAATCGTCTCTCACCAAACTTCTACCAACACGAGATAAACACGAGATTAGCAGAAGGAGCCCAAAGGGTGGCGCACTGGCTATTGAACTTCCTTTTTATAGTCTGTTGTACGCGTTGTACGTCACCGCGTTCTTGGCGTTCGGAATTTCTGACAACATTTGTGTGACCGTGTGTATGCTAGACAAGTTTGAGCCAACATCCTTCGGATCCACGGTTCTGTTGTCGGAATGTCCGCTCGTTTGTACGCTGCATTATAGGCAGGGGAAGCAGAACTGATCAGCAGGTCCAGGCCAGAAATCATCGCCTGGAGACTGATCAGTTCTAAAATGACATAAGGTAACGTTGTTTTGCGTTGTTTCGGTAACGTCATCGGCAAATAGTGAGATAGTATGAGTTTTGTCATGAATTGACATTCCTCTAATTTTTGGATCAGTGACCAATTTTTCAGCCAATGGTTCCATGGGAAGGGCAAATATCAGGGGCGATAAAGGGCACCCTTGTCTCTTACCATTAGAAATGGAGAAATTGGTTGAAATCATACCATCAATCATACCATCAACAAAGACATATCCAGAGGGCTTGGCATAGAGCGCAAACATTTTCTGCATGAATACCACTGGAGAAACCAAATTTGTCTAGTACCCTTTACAGGTAGCCACAATGTACCCTGTCAAAGGCCTTTTCTGCATCTAATGTAAGAAACAGAGATGGTGTACCTGTGGCTTACGCGTGGTGCAATACATTTAGAATGCGCCTAGTGGCGTCAAGAGTTTGTCTACCTGGGATAAATCCAACCTGGTCTACCTTATTCAGATTAGGGGTACATTGTGCAATCCTGTTGGCCAATAGTTTTGCATATATTTTCATGTCTACATTGAGTAGAGAGATTGGGCGGAAATTCTGGGGGGGAATCCGGCTCTTTCCCTGGTTTAGGCAATGTAACTATAGTTGCGGACAACATTTCTGGTGAAGAGGAAGCCGAAGACACAGCTGCACTAAAGATCTTGACCATATATGGAGAAAGCTCATTTAGGAACAGTTTAACCCCTTCGCGACCAGCGCACGGGGATATACGTCGACACAATGGCACGGGTGGGCAAATGGCACACCGTGCTAGTCGCCTAGCAGACTCGATGTCTGCCGATGGCCCGCAATCGCGGCGAGGAGAGGCAGAACGGGGAAATTCAAACACGGCATTTCCCTGTTCTGCCTAGTGACATGACAGAGATCCACTGCTCCCTGTCATCAGGAGCAGTGATCTCTGTCATGTCCTAGGTAGGCCATCCCCCCTGCAGTTAGAATACACTGAGAGAACACAGTTAACCCCTTGACCGCCCTCTAGTGTTTAACCCCTTCCCTGCCAGTGACATTTATACAGTAATCAGTGGCTATTTTTTAGCTCTGATCGCTGTTTAAATGTCACTGGTCCCAAAATAGTGTCAAAAGTGTCTGATCTGTCTGCCGCAATGTCGCAGTCCCAACAAAAATCGCGGATCCCTGCCATTAGTAGTAAAAAAAATAATAATAATAAAAATTCCATAAATCTATCCCCTATTTTGTAGATGCTATAACTTTTGCGCAAACCAATCAATATACGCTTATTGCGATTTTTTTTACCAAAAATATGTAGTAGATTATATATTGGCCCATTACAATAGTGATTCGATTTCAGCATCCTGAAATGTCCATTGTGTTGTGAAATAAGGAGCAATCTCAGTTCCTGCCTGGCAGTAAACAAATGGGAACTAGTTTCGGCAGAGGAACGTTGTTTGTTTGCTTTCTCCAAGGTTGGTATAGTTCGCATCAGATCATTAACCCCCCTGGCAGTGTGGCTCTGGATGGATTTTCAGTACCAAAAGCGGTAACCCCGAGCCACACTCGGGATTGCATCGCAGGATCCAGGTACATGTTACTTACCTTGTCCCCAGGATCCTGTGATGTCTTCCTGCTGTGTGAGTGAGCCGTCCTCCGCTCGATTTATCACGGAGCCGAGCTCCGTTCCCTGCGAGCATTGCGACGCATGGGGACGGAGAACGGCACCAAATTCAAAAAGTAAATCACACAATACATATACAGTACACTGTAATCTTATAGATTACATTACTGTATCAATTTTTTCACATCCCTTTTGTCCCTAGTGGTCTGTCCAGTGCCCTGCATGCAGTTTTATACCATAAATGCTATTCTTTCTGCCTGGAAACTGGAGATTGTCCATAGAAACCAAAACCGTCCCTTTACATCAAAAGTGGTTTTAGACCAGCTACAAAAGAGCGATAATAAATTAGAATCACTTGCAGAATTGAGCGATAGTGATTTGTGGGGAACTCCGTCATCAAACACTGAAAGTAATGACATTCTGCAACTGAGCAAATTTCAGTGTTTTTGATTTGATTACATTATTGAATAATTTTTATTATTATTATATTATTATTTGTTATAATTATTTATAGTTATTTATTATATTATAATTTATGATTCCGTTTTTGAAACTTTATCATACCCGGGATGTCTACTAGACTCTTGTTTGGACAGATTTAAGTGAGTTATTCCTAAGAATTACAGGCCTACAATATAAAACGCCAAATTTCCATGCAAGATAATTGTACAGCTTTCAGCATAAAAAATCTGAAATAATCATATCGCCAGGGAGGTTAAGCTTCTGTGTCCTGGACTTTTTTACCACCAAACTCATCTGGAGAAGGACGCTCTGTATGTAAGCCTTGTGAGAGTTCCACAAGACAATGCGGTCCTACACAGAATGCTCGTTCGTAGCAAAGAATTCCTGGATGTGGTTGTGCGTGTTAACCCTATTATTTGGGATCGACATTAAACGTGCAGCACTGCACCAACAGTTAGCTCTAGTTTCAATTGCATCTCCTTTTACAGTCATAGATAAAGGCACATGGTCTGACCATGTAATGTTGTGAATTTTTGAACCACTCACATTTTGTAATAGAAATTTGTCAACCAGAAATAGATCGATGGGTGAGTACATCAAATGAACAGAAGAAAAGAAGGAGTAGTCTCTCTCTGAAGCGTGTTTGGCAGCGCCAAACATCAAAAAGGTTTGAAGATGATCTGAAGTCCTGTAGAATTGATCTGCCAGAAAGGACGGGATCTGAAATGTCAAGAGATCTAAGTGGAATGGCGTTGAAGTCACCACATTGTGCTTCCACGGATGTGCTGTTGAACTTTTTTCCAGATCTTTTTAAGGAAAGCTAAGGGTCTATTGTTAGGCAGGTAAACGTTCACCCGGGTGTCTGGTCTATTGTTAAAGTCACATCTTAAAACTATGAAGCGGCCCTGGTCATTAACCTCTTTCGAAAGTAGCTTAAATGCCACCGTATCTTTAATGGCAATGAGCACCCCTCTTTTCTTGGTGATGGAGTTAGCTTGAAATATGTGTGGGAAGTTCTTATGAAATATCTTGGGAGGATTTTTTTGGTGTAGGTAAGTCTCCTGGAGGCAGAGAACATCTCCCTGAGGACGTTTGGCTTCAGCCCAGAGCATACTGCGTTTTGGAGAGCTGTTGAGTCCCTTAACATTAAAAGAAATTACCTTGAACTGCATAATAGCACTGTAAGGCAATCAGCGTTAGAGGATGGTTCACTCTTCGTATGGTCTTGTTTTTGTGCCAGCAAAAACAAAGTTAATGAAGCAAGTAGCTAACAGGCCACTTTATCAGAGATGAACAAACAAAAGAAAAACAGTAAAAATCAAAAACTTTAGAACTGCACTGTTTCGTGGTTAAAGTCAAGGTGCAGAAATAGCAAGTAAAAAAGGATGATCCGCAATGAATCTGAGCAGATAATTATCCACTAATTCGGGGGGACAAACAAGGAATAGTAAGTAACAGGTAGTAACTAGTGTGAGCACTGAACAGCTACCAGAGCTAGAAAGTGTAGGCTATGTGAACTGAGAGGGTACTTAGCGCATCCCATTTCTCTTCTGACCAATTTGTGGATTGAGAAGGAGGTGGTGACGTATCAGCTCTTGATGAGGGATCACTGTCCAGGATACGTCATTTTTTCAGGAGTGCAAGGCCTTCCTCCACGGTGGTAACTGGAATTGTCGTCATATTCGATGAGTAGCTTTGCTGGGTAATTCCACCGGTATGGTATTTGATGATTACGTAACCGTTTTGTGACGGTCATCAGATTTTCCCTCCTCTGCATGGTGTAGAGCGATAAATATCTAAAACAATCATGGAGACGGTGACGTTTAATGGTTAAGGACATCATTTTTTCTTTGATGTGGTAGAGATGTATCCAAACTATAGTGTTCCTGGGAGGATGGTCAGGAATATGTTTGGGCTTAGGCAGCCTATGAATGAGGTCTATAATTAACTCTTCTGAAGGGGAATCTGGTAGTGCCTCTCTGAGAATGTTGGAAAAGTATACTTGGAGTTCCTGCGGTTTAACCAACTCTGGTATTCCGCGCACTTTAACATTGTTCCTGCACGGGCGATCTTCTAAATCCGCTAATTTAGATTGGATCCAGGAAATGCTGTCTTCACATTCATTATGCACGTCTACCAGATCATTACAGGTGGATGCAAACTCTCCCATCTTATTTTCTATGTGTGACACTCTCTCACACACCTCCTGTACATCTGATTTAAATTGCTGTGCTAGGTAGAAAATATCAGCATGGATAGTGCTTCTTAAGGAAAATAACATATCTTTAAGAGTTGTGCCCTTAACTGGCTGCTTAGTGGTAGGAAAGGCCAAAATAGATTCATGCTACTCTTGTGTGTCATCCAGTGAGAAATCAGAAGCACTCACCTCTTCTTTTTTTTTTTTTATCATCAAAGTTTATTGAAGTATAAAACACACAACTATGGAGTCACAGCTCCACATAATGAAAAACATAAATTGAATATACAAGTGAACACATATTTAGCTGTAGAATTATTTTGTTTAGTAGAGTCTTGTCTATTTTTAAATCTTAGCTTTTATTAATGTTAATATCTTTAATATGTATCATGAGACCTCATGTTATAAGGGTTGTCTTCAAGATAGTTTGAAAAGAAAAAGAGAGAGTAAGGAGAAGTCTGTAGTGCACAGTCAATAATTTGGTTTTAACCAATAAATCCTAATTTTTAGCTAGCTATTTTCCAGAGTTATTTTCATCTTTTCAATCGTTCAAATAGAGGTGAACAGTAACTGCTGTTCACTGAACTCACTGAAAGCATAAGTCTTCTGTGGCTGATCATATTTGAAGAGTCATGCAACCTTAGTGTGAATTTAGTAAATCTGAGTATGCCTGCGAATATTTGTATAGAAACCAGGGTGTCTAGGTCTTGTGAAAGCATTCAACGTCTTCACCTGCCTGGGCAATGGTCTCCTCCATCTCACATATCTCGGATATTTTGCCAAACCATTCCTGAATTTTTGGAATTTTTGTGGATTTCCAGTAAAGTGGAATAAGCGCTTTTGCAGCATTCAATAGGTGTTTGGAGAGGGAATGTTTGTATTTCTTAATAGGAAATTCTGTGATGTGGAGGAGACAGCCCGCTGCGTCCAATGTTAGTTTTGTTTCTGTGATCTGAAACACTTTCTCTCTTACTTCTGACCAGTAGGGTTTCAACACTGGGCATTGCCACCAAATGTGTACTATAGAGCCCTTTTCCTTATGGCAACGCCAGCATGTGTCTGGGTAATCGTGAAACCAAGAATGTAATTTTGCTGGCGTGGCATACCATTGAGTGAGCAGCTTGTACGCTGTTTCCTGACTTCTTGTACTCAGAGAGCATTTATGAGCACAAATGCAGGCTTTTTTTCCATTGTGTATCCGACAGTGAGATACCTAATGCCATTGACCAGCTCTCTCTGAGTCCATTCCCACCTGTATCCCCTCCTTCCTGAATCCATCTGTATGCAAGTGCAGTCGCTTTGGGGATAGGTTCCTCTGATTTACAAACTAATTTTAGTTCTGTCAGTGGTCTACTGAAGTTAGTTTTTTTTGTTGTTTGGTTAAGGTAACTGCGACATTGGAAATAAGTCCACAAGGGCAGGTCTGTAAGGTCGTTTTCTACTTTTATGTCTGTGAAATCTCTGAATTCTTGGTTGTGGAAGCAATGCATAGCCAATAGGGGTTTGTTGGTGTTATTAGATCGTAAGAAGTGATTTCTCATTCCCGGTAGAAAGTCAGGATTATTCTGCAATGGGGTGAGTGGGCTTAGATGGGAAGAGAAGTTTGCGAGTCCAGTCAGTTTATGGAAGATAGCTAAAGTGGTGCCTATGAGAGGGTGTGACTTCATGTCTGCCGAATGACTGGTCCATGGGATCCATGGAAAGAACCTGATGGGGTAGGACTCAGTACCTCTTCCAGCTCTACCCAATCTTTAAGTTTGTGGTGGCAGTGCCAGTCCACTATCCTGGTGACATGTGATGCAAAGTAATAAGTGCGGAAGTCCGGGATGCCCATCCCTCCTCTTTCTTTGGGTTGAGTGAGTAATGTGAATCGAACTCTGGATTTTTTGTGGGCCCATATAAATTTCATTTGGGTTGCGTTTAGAGCTTTAAAGAAGCTCTGGGGAATTTTTATTGGCAAGTTTCTAAATAAATAGAGGACTCTTGGTAAAATAGTCATTTTACAAATAGCAACACGTTTGAACCAGGAAAAGCCCTTTGGATGCCAGCTTTGGAGATCTGTACATATTGTTTTTAGTAGGGGGGTAAAATTACGATCATAAATTTGAGAAAGCTTGGGGGTCAGTCAGATTCCTAGATATTTAAGCGCTGAACTTTCCCACTTGAATGGGCAATTTGGTTTGATGGTTTCAATTTTATTTGTGGGGATAGAGATGTTCATAGCTTCGGACTTGGAATAATTGATTTTTAGGTTCAAAATATATCCAAATAAGGAAAATTCTTTCATTAAAGAGGGAAGTGAGATGTGAGGGTTAGAAATTCCTTTTCAGCTATTTTAAACCCCTGTATTGCACCCTCTGCTACAATTCGTCTGATGAATGGTTCGAGTGTTAGAATAAATAGAAGTAAGAGATACTGTAATCACCCTGGGTATCAAAATAGGTCCAAGGTAAGTAGTTTAGTGCTCCCTATCAGGATAGTCTTCTCCTGCCAAGGAGCACTTTGGTGGGTCGTAGTGGGCGGCTGCCTGTTCTATCAAATCAACTAGTTAAATGTATTAGGAAAACAACACCTGATACTTGAGCAAAAACCAGTAGCAGCCTGTATAGGTAATATATAAGCGAAGTTGGTCAGCTTTGCACCTAAGAAGCCTAAAGAAGGAAACTATGTATTCTAACTTTGGAGAACTTAACAAAAACATAAGATCATAACTTGGTCTAGATGGAGATGCCACTGCTCTGGATGGGGACCGCAAGGCCCTCCTCCAAGTGGGAACATCTGCCTGCAGTCTCCATGTAGAGGTATAGACGGGGGGAGCCTAAAATGCTGCAGGTCCCCATTTTTATCACTGATATCACTATGATCTGCACTTCTCGGTAATCAGGTTATTCTTTTTTTTTTTTTTTTTTTATGATCTAAAGTCCGCCTGTTCCTACTATCATCCCTATGGCTGCGGTACTCATAAATATCCTAGATCACAGCCGATAAGGTTAACAGTGATCTGTGGAAGTGATCAGAGTGATAGTCCCAGCGTGAATTATCTCAATCCGGATTGGGAGAGTCAATAAGACAGTGTTTCCGTATGCAATGGGTCCAAAGTGGGGGATATTTCGTGTCCACCAAGACATCTCCAGCCGGAAAGTTTTTAGATTCTTTGTGGTAAAATATTTTAGGGCCAACATATGAGATATTGTCTTAGAGAAATATTACTTAGAAATATTACTTCCTGCTTGAGAGCCTCCAGAGCGTGATGGTTTCATCTTTTTAGGATGACGCTTGTCTGGAGAAGCAAAGGGTGTTCTGGGTTGTGACCTCTCCAGGGGGGGCATCATGAATTCTTGGTACCATTCTGGCAGTTCTATTAGCTCCATTTGGAGTGCCAAGCAAAAATCCGGAAGATCTTCTGGTGAATGAAGCGTATGCTGTCTCCCATTGTAGTTCACGAGGAGTGCAAACGGGAAGCGCCATGTATAGCGAATGTCCTTCTCTCTTAATCTGTCAAGCAATGGCCGAAGAGCTCTGCGTTTCTTTAGGGTGATCTGTGAGAGGTCATGAAAAAGCATGATGGTCTCGCCGTTAAAAATGATTTGGTCATTTCTGCGTGCTTTGCGCATAATATCCTCCTTTAGGGAAAAGTTCTGCAGGCAGCAAGCAATGTCACGTGGCGGCATGTTATCGGGCCCTCTGGCTCTGAGTGCTCTGTGTGCTCTCACAAATTCTATGGCCGTGTCTTCTCTTCTCTCCAGCAGGCTGTTGAAGACCCTCTGTAGTGCTGGGGTGATTTGGTCAGCCTCCACAGTTTCTGGGATCCCCCTGACCCTAATATTATTCCTCCTCCCTCAAGGTGTTTATTGATTTCAATGAGGTGTTGGGACTTTGTGGAGGTAACTCTTTCCAGGCAGTGTATCGCTTTATCCTTGCATTTGCCTGATGCTTCTGCAGTGGCCATCTTGTCCATGAGGACCAGCATGCTGGATTTTAGATCTGTTATTGCCGCCGAGAAGGTGGCTTTGATGTCGGCTGCAAAGCCTGACATGCCAGCGTACGTTAGGGGGAGATCGGGGTGAGGGGTGCCCCTACCATTATCCTCTGCCGCGGATTGAGAGTCTTCGCTGTAGTCCTCCTCTACACGCGGCGTCGCCATCTTGGATCCCGACATGCCGTTCCGTACCTCTGGAAAATTTCAGATATATCTCCCTTTATAGGCTTCCGCAAAATGGCAGGATCTTGTGCGGGGTGTCCCAATGTTCCTCCTGCTCATTATCAGGTGCTTTTGGTGCAAAGAGACGGGCTTAGGCTGCTGTGTTACCGGAGCTCTTGTGTTAAGCGTCCATCTCTGCCGCGTACCAAGCCACGCCCCACACTCACCTCTTCTGTATTGTTTCTGGTAGGAGACATCTTCTGCCTAGATTTAGCAGGGCTGGAAGTGCTGGAGGGTAACTGAGGGAAAGGGCTGCTATGTTGAGGAAACTTAATAGTGGAGCCTCTGCCCTGGTACTGCGCTTTATTATCCTTCCTGGGCTGCCCATGCTGTGTGTCAGTGAAGTGGCTGCTGCCATCTTGCCTGCTAACATGGAGCGTCAGGGAGAAAAAGTCCATCATGCGGCCTGGGCGATTCCCCTCCTTTCTTTTGTGGGACATCTCCTGAGGGTGGCCCAGAGGTCTGGGGCTGAAAACCGCCATCCCCCGCTGCTTCTGGTCACTGTATCAAGCTCTGGTAAGCCGCCGCTCTGCAGAGCCTTAGGCTTAAGCGGCCGTCTTCTCTGTGCACTGGCCACGCCCCCTATTTTATTTTGTTTTATTAGGAGTATTTTGTATTTTTTGTGAGTATCAAATATATTTATTCTGGGCACATTGACGGTTGGATCCTGGGGGAGCAGAAAGTTAGTCTGCCTTATGGCAATGTTGACTACTGGCTCATAGCTCAGACACTATTATTTCTCGATAGAGTGCTGCTGTACAGCTGTTAACAGGAAGCAGATAGAATAAGTGTGGATTTAAGTACAGTATTTATAGTTTGCTAACCACATTTAAAAACTACAATTAATGTTTTTTTTTGAATGAATGTATGCCTGGATTAAAGGATACATATTTTTTATTTGTATGAAATACTGCTTTAAATTTTCCACTTCAGGCAACTTACAATGACTGTCCAAAAGCTGTGTTTTTAGATAGGATACCCGTGCATTGTGGGAAGAACAATGCATAGTTTCTTTCTCCCTTCTATTAAAAACCGTTCCAATAAAATATTATTTGTTACAACAAATAAAATATGTATGTTTATTAAAAAAGTATTCCATTACGGATGTTTAACCCATACTAGAAAAAAATAAATATTCCATTCTTTTTTTGATGGTAGGGAGACAGGCAATCTTCCAATTGCTCTGTTGTTGTGATGGCAGTGTTCCTCCCACATTTAGATCTTTCTCCAATAAAAATAAAACAAAAAGCCATCAATACCCATCATTTAGGGGACACTTGGTAGTGGTCAGAGCCAGGCCCAGATTTTTTGCATACCCAACACAGGCCATGACCTAGGTTGGCAAGTCTCCCGGAGGCGGCAAACAGCCACCCACACATGTTGCTGAGTGTCAGTAACACATTCCAGTGTATAATAAAAGGCGCCAGGCGGCTGCTATGCCTGCCAGTCCTTCTGGGTTTTCAGGGTTCTTGTTTATGCACAGTTTGTCACTTTTTTTGCTGTTGGAATGGTGTAGTGTGTACCTTGGATTCACTCTCTCTAGGGCTTAACACCTGGAACCCAACTGCTAGAAAAGTAAGTGTACTGTTTTGCCTACTATTCTAGTTAATGATCCCAGAAGTAATGACGCAGAATGAGCAAACTGTCTTTTTCTGCTCAAAACATGTTCTTTGTGCAGCTGTGATGTCTGATATTGTTAGTGTGATACAAAGATTAGTTGCCTGAAATCGGAGAGATGCAGTCCAAGACTGTAAGACTGCCAAGCTAAAAACGCCTCTTGTTGACACCTAATTTAAAAAAAAAAAAATGTCATTTTATTTATAAGGTTTTGAAAACAAGATATACAATTCACATGAAGTATAAAAAAGAACATGCGTCAGAAAGTATTTTTAACAAGCAGAGTAAACACAGATTATATACTGTAGTTTGGATAAAACACTAGTCAATTGGAATACGTTGGGATCATTAATCCAAACGTTCAAGCATATGTATCTAAGGACTCATGCACACTGGGCATCAAAAATGCCACTTAGAGGGCATTTTGTATTTTTTCTGCCTTTAAACACCTCTCTATGTTAGCCAATAGAGAATATTTACTAAAACTTGTACACACAGTATCTGGTGCAGCTGTGTATATTAACCAATCAGCTTTTAACTTCAGCTTGTTCAATTAAGTTTACTATGCACAGCTGCACCAGATTCTGCACGTATCAGTTTTAGTAAATCTACCTCTATGAGTTCATGCACACATAGGCACTTACAGGCATTAATAGCAGGAGCATTTAGAGGCAGAGAAAAAAGAAAACATCACTTGAGCATTCAGGAGAGGAGCGTTTGGGCAGAAAAACCATCCAATGCACCTAAATGTGTGCAAACATGCCTTAACATTATGTGCATTTAGCGCTTGAGTGTTCATTCATTTTAATGGCCAGGAAAAATGAATATAACAGACCATAGAATCAAGGAACACCAAAATGCTTGACGAGCCTAAACGCATTTACAAAATACAGTTTTAGGCACATTTTTTACACTGCTTTTCCCCTGCCAGGAGACAGGCGTTTAAAAGAACTGGGCAAACCCCCAGGGTGCATAAGACCTAAATGTTACAAGAGAGATGGAAGGATAAGAAAGAAAATGGAAATAGTCAAATGAAAGATGGCATAGTCAAAAGAACCAGATCAACTCTCCTCGCTAAAATACTGTAAATGTTCAGAATATAGTGCCCTTGGCAAAGAAAACATTGAATAACCTTTTAACCTCAATAATCTCAATAATTAACCTCTTCTGCCACCTGTGCCACAAACCTCTCAGTGTTCTCTTGATGGTCCCTATGTCAACTCTTTCTCCTTTAGTGACAAAGGGGCTGGCAGGAAGTACCATATACCATGTAGTGGGGGACCAGGACATTGACACTCGCGGAAGTCTCACATTTTCAGGATCTTTAGCTGGCAGTTTCTCTTCACTGCTGCACAGATCAGCATCATAGGGAGCAAGAGAGGTAAGTAATCCATGTGTTCTTTGCAGGGGGCACTGCACTGTGAACATTTATTAACCACTTCCATACCGCAGGTTCTCATATGACGTCCTCGGTTTCAGCGGTGATATCTGAATGATGCCTGCAGGTCGATGCCCCCCCTCTCCCTCTGTCCGCCACCCTCTGGTGCTTCTCCCAGCTCGCTGGAGAAGGAATCTGCCATCAGAAGAAGAAAGTCATAGAGACCCCCTGAAGGGTCTGGTATGGATTTTAGGGGGACCCCTACACCATTTTAAAAAAAGAATATTGGCGCAGGGTTTCCCTTAATATTCATACCAGACCTGAAGGGCCTGGTATGGATTTTGGGGGGACCCCCACACAATTTTTCAAAAAAAATTTGGTTCCCTTAATATTCATACCAGACCCAAAGGGCCTGGTAATGAACTGGGGGGAACCCACGCTGTTTTTTTCAATGAGTTTTATCTATATTGCTGACAATTCATTACAGCCACGATTAGTTTTAAATAACTTTTTTCCTTCAAATGTCATTTTGCTGTGGTATTGTTCTAAACACAGGAAAAATGCACCACTTTACAGGCATACTATAGACACTCCCCAGGCACGATATTTAAAGGAATATTTCATTTTTATTGTTTCACTTTAAGCATTATTAAAATCACTGCTCCTGAAAAAACTGACATTTTAAAAACTTTTTTTTGCATTGATACATGTCCCCTAGGGCAGGACCCGGGTCCACAAACACTTTTTATGGCAATAACTTGCATATAAGCCTTTAAAATGAGCACTTTTGTTTTTCCATGTTAGTGTCCCATAGACTTTAATGGTGTTCTGCGGCTTTTCGAATCTGCCGCGAGCACCACATAATGTTCACCGTTCGGGGGGGTGGCCTGACCTGGCACGAAGATGGCTGCTTAACCCTGAGGCTCCTGCTACCTCACGACCTGCCATTAGCCTAACGGAGGTTAAAACATTCCATAACTAACAGGTGTGATGGGAACTGCATCACAGAACTCATCCGCCTTCCGTTCCCTATCTCCCCGGGAACAACCAGGGACTCAGGGTCATCGTATACCCTAAATGTCCTGCTCAGGACAGCGAAACATGGCGTCTTCCCGCCACAGGATTTCACAGACACAGGCTCCCTCACTAATGGGGACACCCTCATCTTCACCTCCGGCGATCTTCTCAGACAGGGAGTGCATAGAAGATGCACAATTATCACACCTAAACATCAATGACCTGCAGACCATTGCTGCAGATATAAAAGATACCCTCTCAGCGGCTATATTGGAACTCTGATTGGATATACACGCGCTCACTTACAGGGTACAAGCGGTGGAAAAGGCGACAGAACGTTATGACACACAGCTCCACAAAACTACACAGCATGTCGACACCCACACCCTTCAGATGAGGGATATGCAAAGACACCTAGAAGACAATAGAGGCAGATGCCACAATCAACGGGTCAGAGGAGTACCTGAAATGATCGAGGGAGACCAAATACTACCATCGGTTACTGGCATATTCAACAAACTACTGAACAGACCACCTCAGGCCCCTGTTGAAATAGAGAGAATCCACCGAGGGCTGAGACCCAAAGGGAGAGACACTGATCCTCCAAGGGATATCGTATGTTGTCGATTTTAAACTGAAGGAGGAAATCCTAAGACAGGCTAGAGACAAACCACAGATCGTACATGAAGGGAAACAGATTCAAATATATCAGGATCTCTCAGGGATCACTCTACAGCACCGCTGGGACCTGAGACCCTTGCTGGACACCCTCCGCACTCAGGGAATATCACACAAATGGAAGTTTCACTTCTGCCTCTCGGCCACCTCACAGGGATGCACAGCACTTTTGAAGGTACCGGAAGATTTTCCACATTTCTGCGACATTCTGAATATCCGGCAGGTGGAAGTACCAAATTGGTACGCCGGCTTTCACCATTTGGTGGTTAGGAAGGAACAGCCAGCGGAAGAACCAATGGAGGCACAGGCATTCAGGCACCGGAGGAGACGTTTGCCCTCGACACCAGGTAACCGTCATGCCTCCCGAGGCACACACCAAGGCTCTAACCCCTTCAACTCTCCCAGTTCAAGGAGAGCTAGGCGGGACCGCTAGCCCCCTCTAAGAATATCAGTAATCTGACACTACCGTTTAGCCTTGTTTGGCCTGTTTTTGTGAAACCAAGTTACGTTTGACTGTTATATGCACTGTCCTTATTAGCAACAGGATACCCCTAGAATGGTAATAGGGACAAATATTCTTTTCCTAAATGCCTCCCTCCACCTCCTCATGACGTCCCCATGAATTGTAGCCACTCTGATAACGCTCCCATTCGCCACCCACAGAGTATACTCAGCAAACAGTTTGCACTGCAATCCCCATAATACACAGTGGCAAGAGTCCTACCCTACATGGATGATTACGTCAGCACGCAATACGACTTCCCCAAGCTCCACACTCTGCAGGAAACACCGTGATATCCAAAAGGACTCCTACACGCACTGTACACGCTGCTATGGCAATCTGCAAACGACATCCGACAGGCACAAATCGAGACTCACCTGTCCATCTATGTCACCAATCGGATATCCACACTAATGACTGGAATGGACTCGGGACTATTTGCCTTTGCTAGAGGAGATGATTCAGAACACTCTTTGAAGATCACAGCGAATCAACACAGGAATCGCCCTTCCCACAGAACTCTGCATGCACCAAGTTGGTTGACACATGCACCAGGCGTAATGACCCGGCAAAATTTATGTAATCCCAGGCATATAGCAGACTCCTATGTTTAATCCCATTCATTTGATGGACACCAGCTAAAGACATACATTTTCTCTGATACAGCTAATATCACTCAGGGTCCCAATGCACTCTTCAGAACTGGTGAGAACTAGACAATATTCTAACAAAGCTTCTCTCTTACTTACTATTATTCCTTACAGGATCTTTTTGCCAGTACTACTCCCACCTGATGAGAATTACTTTTTCATTTAAACTATTCTGGAAGGTATGATGTAATACTGATGCATATATATGTTAGTCAACCTCAACTGTTATAAATTTTAGTTACTTTCTCTACTTACATTTTGTATAAGTTATTAATATGTTAGTTTTTACTGTTTAGTAGGGATGAGCCGAACACCCCCCGGTTCGGTTCACACCAGAACCTGCGAACGGACCGAAAATTTGCACGAACGTTAGAACCCCATTGAAGTCTATGGGACGCGAATGTTCAAAATCAAAAGTGATCATTTTAAAGGCTAATTTGCATGGTATTGTCCTAAAAAGCATTTGGGGACCCGGGTCCTGCCCCAGGGGACATGTATCAATGCAAAAAAAAGTTTTAAAAACGGCTGTTTTTTGGGGAGCAGTGATTTTAATGATGCTTAAAGTGAAAAAAAGTGAAATATTCCTTTAAATATTGTACCTGGGGGGTGTCTATAGTATGCCTGTAAAGTGGCATGTGTTTCCCCTGTTTAGAACAGTCCCTGCACAAAATGACATTTTTAAAGGAATAAAAGTCATTTAAAACTGCTTGCGGCTTTAATGGAATGTCGGGTCCCGACAATATGGATGAAAATCAGTGAGATAAATGGCATGGGTACCCCCCCCCACCAGTCCATTACCAGGCCCTTTGGATCTTGTATGGATATTAGGGGAACCCCGCACCCAAATTTAAAAAAGGAAAGGTGTGCCCCCAGGCCCTATATACACTGAACAGCAGTATACAGGCGGTGCAAACAAGACAGGGGCTGTAGGTTTGTTGTTAAGTAGAATCTGTTTGTAATTTTGAACTGGTACATTTTTAAAGTGTAGCTCCAGCCAAAAAATCTATTTTAAGCTTTTTGGAAAACATAGGGAAGGGTTATCACCCCTGTGACATTTGTTTTGCTGTCTTTGCTCCTCTTCAGAAGATTTCACCTCACTTTCTGTCCCAATGACAAATGTTTTTAGAAAATTTGGGGTTTTTAGTGAAACAAGGATTGGTAATAAAGCATCAGTGGAAAGGAGAAAGTTTTTCCCGTATTAACTTACAGGAGAGAATTTCCCTTCCTAGGGGTAGATTTCATCTCACTTCCTCTCACTTGTCTCCTTCCATTTGCAAGTAGGAGTCGTTTGTAAGTTGGATGTTTGAAAGTAGGGGCCTGCCCTATATACTCTGCCGAAATTGTGGCCTTATGTGTTGGTGTTGCCACAACACTGTAAGCCCTCATAGGGCCCTGCTGTGAAATATTAGATCAAGAATTGTAATTACATGCTCCTGTTGAACAGGGGCAGATAAATTGGGCCTTTGGTGGGGGCAGAAAAATTGGGCCTTTGGTGGTGGTGGTGCTGGTGCCACAACACTGTAAGTCCTCACAGTTACTCTTGGTGGGCGCTGGAACGGGCCCTGCTGTGAAATATTAGATCAAGAATTGTAATTACATGCACCTGTTGAACAGGGGCAGAAAAATTGGGCCTTTGGTGGTGGTGGTGGTGGTGGTGCTGGTGCCACAACACTGTAAGTCCCCACAGTTACTCTTGGTGGGTGCTGGAATGGGCCCTGCTGTGAAATATTAGATCAAGAATTGTAATTACATGCACCTGTTGAACAGGGGCAGAAAAATTGGGCCTTTGGTGGTGGTGGTGGTGCTGGTGCCACAACACTGTAATGCCCCGTACACACAGTCGGATTTTCCGATAGAAAATGTCCGATCGGAGCGTGTTGTCGGAAATTCCGACCGTGTGTGTTCTACTGTACTGGTGACCCCACAATAGGGATAAAACTTTTTCGCAGAAGAGAGTTTAATAAGACTCGTGGCCACTCATTACAATTAGAAGAAAAGAGGTTTAATATTAAACTATGTAGAGGGTTCTTTACTGTAAGAGTGGCAAGGATGTGGAATTCCCTTCCACAGGCGGTGGTCTCAGCGGGGAGCATTGATAGCTTCAAGAAACTATTAGATAATCACCTGAATGACCGCAACATACAGGGATATGTAATGTAATACTGACACATAATCACACACATAGGTTGGACTTGATGGACATGTGTCTTTTTTCAACCTCACCTACTATGTAACTATGTAACTATGTGTGGGCTCCATCGGACATTTTCCATCGGATTTTACGACACACAAAGTTTGAGAGCAGGCTATAAAATTTTCCGACAACAAAATCCGTTGTCGGAAATTCCGATCGTGTGTACACAAATCCGACGGACAAAGTGCCATGCATGCTCAGAATAAATAAAGAGATGAAAGCTATTGGCCACTGCCCCGTTTATAGTCCCGACGTACGTGTTTTTCGTCACCGCGTTTAGAACGATCGGATTTTCTGACAACTTTGTGTGACAAATTTGAGCCAACATCCGTCGGAAAAAATCTTAGGATTTTGTTGTCGGAATGTCCGAACAAAGTCCGACCGTGTGTACGGGGCATAAGTCCTCACAGTTACTCTTGGTGGGGCTGAAAAATTGGGCCTTAGGCACTGGTGCTGGTGCCACAACACTGCAACCCCTCACAGATACTCCAGTTGGAGCGCAGGAACGAGCCCTGCTGCAAAGAATTGCATCAAAAATTGTAATTACACGCCCCTGTTAAACAGGGGCTGAAAAATTGGGCCTTAGGCACTGGTGCTGGTGCCACAACACTGCAACCCCTCACAGATACTCTAGTTGGAGCACAGGAACGAGCCCTGCTGCAAAGAATTGCATCAAAAATTGTAATTACACGCCCCTGTTAAACAGGGGCTGAAAAATTAGGCCTTAGCCACTGGTGGCGGTGCCCAGAAACAAAAATATTCTTACAAGCTATCAGCATGATCATTAAGGAGGAAAAGGATAGTCACTCAGCATAACAGGATAGTCACTCAGCATCAGCATAGGCAGTCTTGAAGGGATCTGACATTTCAAAAAAATGTATTCAGTTACAGCAGCATCAGGTGCTTGGCATCTGGTAGTGATCCAAGACTGATTCATTTTTATGAAGGTCAGTCGATCGACCGAGTCGGTGGACAGGCGCACCCTGTGATCGGTTACAAAGCCTCCAGCAGCACTGAATGTGCGTTCCGAAAGAACGAGGGATGCAGGACAGGCCAGTAGCTCAATTGCACACTGTGCAATCTCTTGGCAGTGATCCATCCTCAAGACCCAGTAACCCATAGGATTTTCGGTGGGAAAGATGTCCAAGTCAGATCTTGTCCCTAGGTATTCCTGCACCATGTAAAACACACACTGGCGATGGTTGCTGGAACCGATCATACCTTGGGGCTGCGGACTAAAAAATTGTCTGAATGCATCGGTCAGACGGCCGCCTTCTCCACCGCTCCTTCTTTGACTGACCAAAGCCTCGGCAACACGTTGTCCAGGAACAGGAGTTTGTAACCTCCCAGTCTCTGGGAACGTGTTGCACAGACCTTTCTGCAAGGCCTCCCAAAGATGTTTCATCCTCTGCAATGGCAAGATAAAGTCTGCAACCTTACTCTTGTAACGTGGATCAAGGAGGGTTGCCAGCCAGTAACGATCCCTCTCCTTGATACCACGAATACGAGGATCCTTCCGCAGGCTTTGCAGGATCAGGGAGGCCATGCAGCGTAGGTTTGCTGAGGCATTTGGTCCGGAGTCCTCTGGGTCACAAAGGACGACATGATCCGCAGCCACCTCCTCCCAGCCACGTACAAGGCCATGGGTTTCTTGAGACTGTAAATGATCCCTTAAAGACTGCTGCTGATGCTGAGTGCCAGGCTCCACCTCCATGCTGACACAATCCTCCTCCTTGTCCTCTTCCTGTGTGATCGGCGGGCACGCAGGAACACTGTCTGGATAAAGGGGGCCTTGAGAGCTAAGCAAGTCCTCCTCTTCCTGCCTCTGTTCTACCTCAAGTGCCCTGTCCATTATTCCACGCAGCGTGTGCTCCAACAGGTGGACAAGGGGGACAGTGTCACTGATGCATGCACTGTCACTGCTCACCATCCTCATGGCCTCCTCAAATGGGGGGGTTTTGGTAGATCATAAGCTCAATAATAGCATGCAATTCCAAGCTGCGGTTTCCAAAGCGAGCAAAGTCCTTTCTTGTATTAAGAGAGGTATGGACTCTAGAGAGAGAGATATAATTTTGCCCCTCTACAAATCATTAGTAAGACCTCATCTGGAATATGCAGTTCAGTTTTGGGCACCAATTCTCAAAAAGGATATCGGGGAACTGGAGAAAGTGCAGAGAAGGGCAACCAAACTGATAAGAGGCATGGAGGAGCTCAGCTATGAGGAAAGATTAGAGGAACTGAATTTATTCACTCTTGAGAAGAGGAGAATAAGGGGGGATATGATCAACATGTTCAAATATATAAGGGGTCCATATAGTGATCTTGGTGTTGAGTTATTCTCTTTACGGTCAACCCAGAGGACACGGGGGCACTCTTTACGTCTAGAGGAAAAGAGATTTCATCTCCAAATACGCAAAGGTTTCTTCACAGTAAGAGCTGTGAAAATGTGGAATAGACTCCCGCCAGAGGTGGTTCTGGCCAGCTCAGTAGATTGCTTTAAGAAAGGCCTGGATACTTTCCTAAATGTACATATTATAACTGGGTACTAACATTTATAGGTAAAGTTGATCCAGGGAAAATCCGATTGCCTCTTGGGGGATCAGGAAGGAAGTTTTTCCCCTGCTGTAGCAAATTGGAGCATGCTCTGCTGGGGTTTTTTTGCCTTCCTCTGGATCAACTGAGGGTATAAAATTGGGTATATTGGATTGTACAATATTTTTATTCATTTATTGTTTTTAGGGTTGAACTGGATGGACTTGTGTCTTTTTTCAACCTGACTAACTATGTAACTATGTAACTATGTAAATGGTGACAGGACAGTACATGTATCCCTGATCATAGCCCACTGGCGTGGGGAAAAAAAACAAGCTTCAGTGACCCTGTCCTGGTGCCATAGTCACACAGGTACTCATTGATGGCCCTCTGTTGCGTGTGCAGCCACTGCAGCATGGCCAATGTTGAGTTCCACCTGGTGGGCATGTCACAGATTAGGCGGTTCTTGGGCAGGTTAAATTCCTTTTGGAGGTCTGCCAGCCGAGCACTGGCATTATATGACCAGCGGAAATGCACACAGACTTTCCTGGCCTGCCTCAGGACATCCTGTAAGCATGGGTACCTCAGCCCAACCAAGAAGTGGAAGTGAGCCAAACAGGGCACATGGGTCAGTTGTCCCTGTCGGAGGGCGGTGAGGAGGTTGATGCCATTGTCGCAATCCACCATTCCTGGCTTAAGTTGGCGTGGCGTCAACCACCTCTGAACCTGCCCCTGCAGAGCTGACAGAATCTCTGCCCCAGTGTGGCTCCTGTCCCCCAAGCACACCAGCTCAAGCACCGCATGGCATCTTTTGGCCTGCTACTTGCGTAGCCCCTTGAACGCCTACGGAGCACCACTGGTTCCGAGGACAAAGCACAGGAAGAGGCCATGGAGGAAGAAGAAGAGGAGGGGGTGGAGGAGAGAGGTGTGTCAGAATCACCAGTAGTGGCATTTTGGAGGCGTGGTGGTGGAACAACCTCCAACACTACTGCACCTTGTCCTGCATCCTTCCCAGCTGCCAGCAGAGTCACCCAATGCCTGCTTGCCCTCTTTTATTGACTTGTGACTGTCTGCCTCTCCTTGCTGGCCTTCCAGACATACTATTGGCCGGAGGTGGCCTTACATAGTGTGGGGCGTGTACTAAACCCCCTGAGCCATAATTGGCCAAAGCCTCCTTGGCTTTGGGCAATTACGGCTCTCTGTACACACAAAGCTGTGATAGGCCAAGCATGCGGGTCATAGTGCATGCTTAGCCAATCATTAGCCAGTAATGCACTGCGATGCCGCAGTTTATTATGGGCCGTGACGCGCCACTCGAAATTTGTCGCCAACGGCCCATATCGTTTGTAATTCGACGAACGACTGAACACACGATGTTCGAGTCGAACATGCGTTTAACTCGAACACGAAGCTCATCCCTACTGTTTAGCCACTTCCACACCACAATTGAGATACTCCCCTGTTCTCTCACTTGACTTTCCGCTGATGGCCTCCTTGAGGCACAGTGGCAACTCGAGTGAGTTCTCGTGACTCACATTATAAGGGGTTCGCACACACAGACGATTTATCCTACTCCACATATTACAATAAGTCTGAATTATACATCTTACTGTAAGACCCACGTCCTTTGATCTATAACCCTCTTAACACATGAACAAACCCTCCTCTCCCACACCTTCTTATGTAAATATACAATATCTCCTTCACCTTCACATACGGTTGGCTGGTAGCGGGTATATCTAGGATTTGTGGACACTCCCGTGTACGGCTTGGGACAACCCCCACACAGCAGCGGAACGGGGTGCAACCACACACAGCTAGTGGGGCGCACACTGTTTCTGCTCTGTACACAACCGATTCCCCTGTTATTGAGGTAGGGAGATAGATTTTCCAACACCTCATCGGTAATCCCCACATACTTGATAAATCCGACCTAACTCTATCATAGTCCCCATGATCTCCCTCTACCCCCCCCGTACCTAACTACCCTATACCCCACACGCACATCCCTTAATGGCGGAGGACATGGATACACCAAACTCACCTCACGATAAGGCTTTACCACATGCGCAACTCAATCTCTGCTCCATAAACATACGAGGTCTCAACACACCTGAAAAGAGATCTCAATTACTTTCCTCCCTGCTGAAATCCAAAACACATATCGCTCTTATTCAGGAAACCCATGTCAGAACAGATAGCGTTCCCAAACTACATAACAAACACTATCCTACGGTATACCATGCGCCCAATAAAGACGCCAAATCCAAAGGGGTTTCCATCTTAGTGTCTAAACACTGCCCACTTCTCATATCGGAGGTCCACAGGGATCCACTAGGTAGATATCTCGTCCTCAAAGGCACACTGCACAAGAGACCCATCACCTTAGTGAATATATACGCACCGAATACTCATCAAGTTACTTTCTTTCGGAAAACACTCCAACAACTGCTAACATTCCAATCGGGCACATTAATAGTTGGTGGAGATCTCAACATAGCCTTCAATCCTTCTATTGACACTTCTAACGGGTTATCCTCACTGACGTACAGAGCACTGCGTGCGATAAAAACGCAATTCAGCGACATGTTACTACATGACGCATGGCACACATTGCACCCTAAAGATAAGGACTTCACCTTTTTCTCTCCACCCCATAATAAGTACTCGAGACTTGACCACTTCTTTATCTCCCAAAACGACCTTTCTTACCTCACAAAAGCAAATATTGAGCCGATACTTCTGTCGGACCATAATCCCATTACCTTGATCCTAAATCTCCCCACTACAATGGTCAGATCTCGCATGTGGCTCCTTGACAATTCCCTTCTCTCCGACCCAGAAATCACTCAAATAATTTCTAAAACCATTGCACATTACTTTTCAGAAAACATACAGGTGGAATCTTCTCCGGAAACAATATGGGCTGCACACAAATGCGTAATCAGGGGTGAATTCATATTCCTGCTAAAAGGACTAAACTGAGAAAAGCTTGCATTGAGGATTTAACTAAACGCATATACACACTGGAACAAAACATAAAGCTACTCTAGCCGCTGAAGCCTTGACAGACTTGATACAAACCAGAGAAGAACTCTTAGAAGAGTTACACAAATCAATGAAACGCAAATACGCCCTGACCCAAAAGGTCTTCTATGAATTTGGCAATAAATCAGGGAAGCTATTGGCCAGAGCCTTACAGGTTAAGAAGGAGGTAAACTCCATTCACACGATCAAGGACACCACAGGGAACACCTTTGAGACCTCAGATAAGATAGCAAACCAATTTGTACAGTACTTCTCTAAATTGTACAATCTATCCACCCTACAAATAGAATCTGCCACAAATGACAGAAGGGCATTGATCCAAGATTTTCTAAAACAGTTTACTCCGTCACCCTTAACTGCTGAAGAATCCACAAGACTAGACCTGCCATTGTCAATAGAAGAAACCCTAAGGGCCTTGAAACAATTAAAGTCAGGCAAGAGCCTGGGCCCAGACGGACTACCGGTAAGCTATTTTAAGGCATTCCCCGACTTACTTATCCCACAATTAGTTAAGGCCTTCACCAACTTAACTCCCTCCAGTATAGCCAACAAAGACATCTCAGAGGCACATATCACCGTTATTCCAAAACCTGACAAAGACGCTACACTGGTATCCAATTACCACCCCATTTCACTTCTCAACGTAGACGTGAAACTTTACACCAAGGCGCTGGCCAATCACATTCTTCCCCTTATTCCCAGATTAATATCCTTGGACCAAGTTGGTTTTGTCCCCGGCAGGGAAGCCAGGGACAACACCACAAAAGCACTGAATGTCCACCATTGGCTTTCCATTACTACGACTCAGGGCTTTTTCTTGTCACTGGATGCGGAGAAGGCGTTCGTCAGGGTAGCCTGGGACTATATGGAGGAAACACTTCATGCAGTGGGTATGCCACAATGCTTACTACAAATGATTCTAGCTTTGTACTCCTCCCCCACAGCAAAAATCAGAGTGAACGGTCACCTGTCGGACGCTTTCTCCGTATCCAATGGTACTAGACAGGGTTGCCCCCTGTCCCCCTTACTTTTCATACTCACCATGGAACCCTTACTCCGTAAACTTAGAGAGAATCCAGATATCAAAGGTATCAAGATCAATCATAAAGACTATAAAGTAGCTGCTTACGCAGACGGTATATTACTCTTTCTCACTGACCCGATAAATACTATCCCTAACCTACTTAAGGACTGCTCACTTTTTAAATCTCTCTCGAACTTGCAAATACATTTTTCCAAATCAAAAGCCTTGAACATAACCCTACCAAGCACATTGGTCACACAATGCAAGACCAACTTTCCATTCTGTTGGGAACCCCATGCCATTACATATCTGGGCATTAAAATACCTACCAAACTGATTGATTTATATTCTCAGAATTTTCAACCTGTCCTACAGACCATCCAAGGAGATCTACACAAGTGGCATGCAGGGTCTTTCTCATGGTTTGGCAGGACAGCTATCTTAAAAATGAACGTCTTTCCCAGACTTCTATATCTTTTTCAGGCTATCCCCATCAAGCTCCCACCATCCTTCTTCTCAACATACAAAAGAATATGCAGGACTTTCATATGGTCATCCAAAACACCCAGATTGAGTTGGGAGAGGCTGATGCTTCCCAAATACAGGGAGGCTTAAGTCTACCAGACATCCAGAAATATCACTGGGCGTGTCACTTGACCAGAATAGTTGACTCGCACATACATGGATGTGACAAGGACTGGATTCAACTGGAGAACACATTCTCCCATATCCCGCTAGCTCACATACCTTGGCTCAGTCCTTCTCACATCCCTAAAGATCTTAAAGCTCATCCTTTAATCAATGCAATATTGATACAATTCAGAACTGCATGCACCAAATTAAACCTGAGACCTACCTATGGACACATGACTCCCTTAGACATCAACCCAGAATTCCAACCGGGCTTGGCCTTGGGCTCACTAATGACAGACCCACCTAGATCACATATTAGAGCTCACCAACTGTTTCACAATGGAAAAATGCTTTCACACCAAGCTATGACTTCTCAAATCCCGAACTATCATATACCATTCTATAACTATTTACAAATCCGACACTTTCTTCAAAATTCCAAACCCAATCCTACTCTGGTACAGAGAATTCTCACCCTTTGAATCCATATGCAATACCGAAGAACCCCAAAGACACCTAATATCGACTGTATATGCGCTCCTCTTCTCAACTCACAAAATCAAAGATGTCAAACGTTGGGAATCAGACCTCAACTTGGACCTAAACACGGAGGAGTGGGGACTTATATACAGTCATATACATAAAGGCTAATTAGCCAGATTACCACTTTCACTACTGACTTTACTCCCAGTCATTTACTACTGCATTACACGTCCATCTCTCGATCAGCCTACAAAAAATCCCTTGTACTTCACCTTATAAACGCTGCCAAACAAAGCATTCCTGTACACTGGAGAAATACCTCCTCCCCTACGATTACAGAATGGATACAAAGAGTTGATAGAACAGCTGAAATGGAATAAAAGTAAAGGGGGTAAGTGCGGCGCAATTAATAAAATGGACGAATTCCCCAATAGTCTATCAGGACAGGTCCACATAAAACTTCCAAAGACAAATGAAACAGTCTTGCATGCAGTATCCAGTTGCGCTTACCAGAGAAAGTGGACCTCTGCACAGCAGGGGTCAAACTCACATGTATCCCCAGGGGGATGATGATACTTCTTGGTGATGTCACTGAAGAGGAACACTGCAGTCTGAGGATCCAAACATCCAGAGGGATGAGCCAGCCTTCAGGGATGGCTCATCAGCCTTAAGGTGTAGACAAAGACCGTTCCAAAATGTCAGATGCAAAAAAATATAAGGAATACTATCTAAGAGTAATCCATTTATTGAAAAAAATCCAGTCAAATATCATAAAAACCGAGCGCTCACAAGCGCTAATGGTTAAAAGGTTAAACAGTCGGACTGCAGTGCAATGCAGTACCGACACACACAGTTTGGCAGCAGGTGACGTCCATATCGTAGCTCCTCCCCCATATGTGGCGTTATGTCCTATTGGACTTCGTCAGCGAGGGGTGGAGCCTGACAGTCACCCAGCAGCCTTTATAGAGAACGGACGGTGTCTAATTGGGCTACAGCACGCATGGAAGTCAAAGAGCTTCCTTAGCAACCGGACCCTAACAACAACCAGTCCTATACACATAAACAGTCAAGCCCTATCGAAATTGTAGGTGGCGAAACCGGAAGTCAAATAACAGACCTCCTAATGTATTAACACGGGGACACCACCACAAGGGAGAAGTGTTGGGCCATACAATGGATATATTAAAATTATATTATATATATCCCAAATAGGGTAGATATATTAACTAGATTTGAATGCTAAAAATTACAATATAAAAACAATAAGAATAACGGAAGTGGTCTCCCGCTGCCATCTCTGTGTGTAATGCAAACAAACATGTGAAAAGAGCATACAATAACAAAAATTAACAAAAGAATGACCTAAATAACCCATCTGGATATGACCCATATGCAACTATTTATTCAATATGAAGCAACTGAGATCAAATTCCACATTTAACCCCTTAGGAATCATAACCTGAGTCTCATGAATCCACATGGATTCACACTGGCTCAGTTGCCTGAGGAAATTTCCCCCCTCCAATGTGGATTCACTTTTCCTATGCCCCAAAATTTTAAACATCTGCGGTTGCTATAATGAAAAGTGTTTAGAAACATTGTGTGTAATGAGTCCTCTCTTAATATTGTTCACATGTTCGGCAATACGGACTTCCATAGGTCTTGAAGTCCTACCTATGTATTGGAGTCCGCAGTCGCATTCCAACATGTAAACGACCCCTACTGTATTGCACGTTATAAAATGTTTGATCTGATAGTATTTGTTAGTAACTGACGCTGTAAAGTCTTTCCTTCTCTTGATATTCCGCCTACATTGCTTGTAGGCAGGACATCTCCCACAGGCATAAAAGCCTGTTAGGAAGTTGAAAATCTGATTTTCCTTCTTGGTTGTAGGGGGATTCACAACGCTAGGTTCTAGAATATCTCTTAATGTGGGGGGTTTTCGGTAAATGAATTTGGGACCGGGGGGGCAATACTGTAGCCAAAATACTATCTTTTTTGAGGATATCCCAGTGTTTCAAAATTATCCTCTCAAATTTTTTGTGTTGAATGTTATAATCGAGGATAATTTTGTATTCTAAATCACCCTTGGATTTCTTATTGTTAGCTGAATTAGCAACTAGAGAAGCACATTTAAAGCTGCCAACAGTGGCTATGTCGCTCCTTATATGCTCCTCCTCATAACCCTTTTGTAAAAAGCAATTAGCCAAAACTTCAGCTTGGGAAAAGTAATCTGAATCTAGGGCACAATTTCTCCTTAACCGGATGAACTCTCCCCTAGGAACATTATATAGCCAGGTATGTGATGACAGCTATCTAATGGTACGAATCCTTTCCTGGTCATATACTTATCACCCTGTTTAAATATTTCCAGATCCAGGAAAGCAACACATGTGGTGTTTGCATTCCAAGATAAATGGATCCCTTTACTATTGCCGTTAAGTTTGGACATAAAGAGCTGGAGGCTGATAAGATCACCCTCCCAGATCATAATCAGATCATCTATATATCTTTGGTAGCAGACCAGCTGAGCTGGTCTGCTACCAAAGACAACCTCCTCTTCCCATAATGCCATGAAGATGTTGGCAACACTAGGCGCAAAGCGAGCGCCCAGAGCGCGATCTGGGAGGGTAATCTTATCAGCCTCCAGCTCTTTATGTCCAAACTTAACGGCAATAGTAAAGGGATCCATTTATCTTGGAATGCAGACACCACACATGTTGCTTTCCTGGATCTGGAAATATTTAAACAGGGTGATAAGTATATGACCAAAAAAATATTGGGAAATCTGGGCATGTTGGTCTCACTTCAAAGAATCGCTAACAGACATTGTCTCCAATGGGACCTCTTCTTCCACATCCTAGAGCAACATGTAGATATCTTTTACTAACCACATCTCAGTCCTCCGCCTTCCTATACCTGTCCCCCCCCCCCCCCGTTCCTCAACAGAGTTTACACAGACGGAAGCACATCACTGGAGGGCTCTCTGAGACAGTCTATAATTCCATTATCTAAGCCTTTACTGCTAAGGACCCTACTACCTATACAATGGGCTCTTTCACATAATACGAAGTACCGACCTTACTCACACCATTGATACACATATGTATACTCCCCTCTCGGCCACAGTCAGAACCCTTTAGGGGAGGCCGGGGGAGAGAGTTGATATAGTTGGGATGTGTTTATATCTTGTACAGAGCCCATAACATAAGCAAGATGTCCCTGCTTGCTGTAGAGCACTGTCTCCTACCTCTTACCTACACCATTCTTGTCTATACTACTTACCGACAGATATAGACAAGACGGTTTAACAGCGATCAACCCCCCATGAGACACCCGAAGGAATGGTTATGTCAGATACTTACACAGTTTCGTTGGTTGTTTACAATGTATTTGTCACAGTGGTTCGATATAATGACATTGTGTTATCTTTGTAAACCTGTAAAATTTCAATAAAATTTCTTTAAAAAAAAAAAATGTTCACTGTTCGGCTCATCACTATACTACATATATAAAAAAGTTCACAAGATGCAAGGACAATCCTGATGTATTTGGATCCCAAGAACACATTAGAATATAGCAGCCAGCTGTCAGAGTGAGAAGCAGCTCTGTGGACAGATATATGGGAGAAACAGTAGCACCAGTCTAAGTGCAGTAATACAAAGCACCATGTTTAATAGAAGGTTAACAACTCACAAAATAAAAGAAGTAATGCACATGTTAAACAGTAAGACTCACTGCTGGATATCTGTCCGGAAAGCTCTGTTCGTGCAGACCTGGATCCCAGCCACACTGGTGGTTCCCAGAGCTCTGAGGTCAGTGAAGTGACAGACACCCAAGACATCACCAGGAGGAGGGCAGGAGGCGTGGCAGCGGTGCACATTCAGAGCATGCATGCTCCTTTATGAGGCCTGATTAGATGTAACACATGTGCAAACATATGCAATCTATATACACAAAGTGCAACAAAACATAAAAACAAATACTAAAATTCAGCAATAATATAAAATAATGTATCTTAAACAAGCTGTGCATTCAGCATAATGAATGTGTAAAAATATGTAATATTCAGATGTATATAAAGTGCAATGAAATATAATAACAAAATACATAAGTATGCCAATATAGCAAAAGTACAGAAAAAAATGAAAGTATATAGTAAATCAAAAGTGTAAAAATAAAGTTATCAAGTGACAAAGTGTGAACCCCTGAAGATGTCAGCTTTTGACAAAATGTGTAGGGTGGGGCAAGTATGCATTGATATCATCATGACTATCGGCTGCCAGTCCAAATAGTAGCTGGCTCTCTCTTTTGAGAAGTGCCTTACGGTCACTGCTTAGCCACACTCTGAAAACAGCATGGTCCACTATTGTCACTATCAAGAAGCCAGTCCAGAGCAATGATGTTATGGTCCTGGAGTGAGTGCATGTACACCAGAAGTGGCTGAAAAAGGCTACAGGAGATTATCAGAACTGAGTTAATTATTATTATTGTTATTATAATACAAAATGTATATAACGCCAACAGTTTGCACAGCGCTATACAATATAAAGGGAGACAGTACAGTTACAACACCATATAGGAGGGTTAGAAGGGCCCTGCTCATAAGAGTTTACAATCTAATAGATGCAGAAAGAATGAAAAAAAAAACAGCTGTTTATGATATGCAATATTTTAGCAAAATAAATATAATTTGACAGTATATTAAAATAAAAAAATCCCAGCTTTCAGAACAATGTGTCCATTTGGACTCAATCATGTACTTTCTCCATACCATGCACTTCTTGGTACAAAGTTCTTCTGAATGTCATTTAAATAAGGACACTTGGAAGTAAGCTTCATCTAACATTCTATACAATTCTAAGATTCTACTATTTTAATCATACACATATTTTGATAATTTCTAGGGATTTATGAATACTCCCTAGAATCGAGAGTAAAGGCTTTCAACAACTCTGAAGCGGGATGAACAAGATTTACTGAGTAATTTTTGTTTTATCTTTTTTATGTTTCCATGGTAACAAAATGCTACAATTGTTATCTAATCCCTTTTGTTAGTATAGGACAAGGGAAATGTCTTCTCGGTAACCACTCATTACTATTCTGTTGACACTGTAAAATGAATTTCTAATTTCATTATTGGAAACAACAAAGGCCAATAAAATGTGCATACAGAAGTACAGAAACTTTGCAGCTCAGAATGCTAAAGAATCATTCAATGAGCTAATGAGAAATGTATTGTTCTACTTCCCAGGTATCTTTTCATAGTCACTCATGAGTATTATTGAGAGGATTTATAGATCTTGTGAGCTGGATTTAGATTCAGATTGCACGGATTCACTGAACGCAGATATTTCTTGATTGATGATCATTCATGGCCAAAGAGTTGCACTATTTTCTTTTTCAAGTGACTTTTGGCGGGTTACCCCATGCTGACTCCATGTCTAACTTCTTTGCCTTCCCACACGTTGGCATTATTTATGTCTGGTGATCCAAGAGTTGCAGCAATGAGTGTTTTCTGAGCACTCCAGCACTGGACATTTCACCTTGGTGCTCTAATAAAACTGTATTGTCTTTGAAGGCAGGTGCCTAAATAGTTTCCGTGATGTTAATGTTTGGTTGTTCAGGGGTTAATGTGTGTTGGGGTGCAACTTTCCCCTGCGTGTGTCACTTCCTGTTTTGAGGTGATATATGTAGGAGGAAGTCAGGTCTCGCTCTCTATTTTCCTGGCCTGTAGGAAATGAAGTGCAGGACCATACACATCAGATGTAATTGTCTGATTTGGGGCCACCCCAAAGTGGGACCCCGATATGGCACTATGGACTGACCTTTATTAACCATTTTCTGGGAAAAAGAGTTTAGGCATACCTCCCAACTTTTTGAGATGGGAATGAGGGACATGTGTTAGCAAAAGTATGTAGGCATAGGATAATCCCATTGTCACGCCCCCTTAAAGGAGAATTATACAAAAAAAAAATATTAGTTAAATCCACAAGTGTTTTTTGTTTTACCAGTACTATTCCTTTATATTGGCTTTTGAAATTTACAAATGCAGCGATTTAGAATTTGGATGAAAGGTTTAGCACTGAGAAACACTTTTTGAAAGATAAATAGTGCATTTCATATACAACTATATAAATCAGACCAAAAATGAGGTACAAATGGGGAGGAGAGAGGGACAGAGGGACATCAGGGATAGTCCCTCAAAATCAGGAACAGATTGTAGCTAAACCGTAGCTCCCAATGTATCGGACACCACAACACAGGCAAAGCACAGCACTTAAATGAAAGGAGAGTAAAACATTTAACAGTTGCCTGAACTTGCACTGTCCCGTAAAATGTTTTGCGAACATTAAAGTTGTTTAACAATAATTTATAGTAAAAGAAGTTGCTGAAATTGTCTGCTCTGAATTACTTAAATGGGAATGGGGAAACAAGAATAAAGTTAATAATAACCTTCTGGGTAGTAAAGAGTGGAAAACGAAAAAAAGGTGGATCGGCTAGTTCAGGAGAGGAGGCGGTAATGGCCAGGAGACACAGGTTCTGTTGGAGGGGTGACCTGGTGACTGTAAGGCTTTTCCCTTCTAACCGGCAGGCTTGTTATATTAAGGCCCACTGTGAAACGGAACCCTCCTCGGGACTGGATCTGAACTGTAGTGTGCGAAAAAAACAGCAGCTTCATATTGTGTGTGTATTAGAGCTGGTGGAGAGAAGTTCTGTCGGATGGGTCACCTGGTGACTGTAAGGATTTCCCTTCTAACCGGCAGGTTCATATTTTATGACCCACTGTGTAACAGAAACCCTCCTAGGGACTGGAGGCTCAATTCACTAAAGAATATTTCATGAGATAATTGATTCAGGTGACACATTTTCTCCAATTATCTCATGAGATGCTGAAAATGTCAATTCACAACCACCTCATGAGCTATTAACCTCACAAAACCAAATACATGAGGTAAATACTTAATAAAACAGTGTTAAAGTCAATTCACTAAGGAAATAAATAAATAAATGCACAAGTTCTGTGCTGGGACCAATCCTATTTAATTTGTTTATAAACGACCTGGAGGATGGGATAAACAGTTCAATCTCTGTATTTGTAGACGATACTAAGCTAAGCAGGGCAATAACTTCTCCGCAGGATGTGGAAACCTTGCAAAAAGATCTGAACAAATTAATGGGGTGGGCAACTACATGGCAAATGAGGTTCAATGTAGAAAAATGTAAAATAATGCATTTGGGTGGCAAAAATATGAATGCAATCTATACACTGGGGGGAGAACCTCTGGGGGAATCTAGGATGGAAAAGGACCTGGGGGTCCTAGTAGATGATAGGCTCAGCAATGGCATGCAATGCCAAGCTGCTGCTAACAAAGCAAACACAATATTGGCATGCATTAAAAAGGGGATCAACTCCAGAGATAAAACAATTCTTCCAATCTACAAGACTTTGGTCCGGCCGCACCTAGAGTATGCTGTCCAGTTCTGGGCACCAGTCCTCAGGAAGGATATACTGGAAATGGAGCGAGTACAAAGAAGGGCAACAAAGCTTATAAAGGGTCTGGAGGATATTAGTTATGAGGAAAGGTTGCAAGCACTGAACTTATTCTCTCTGGAGAAGAGACGCTTAAGAGGGGATATGATTTCAATATACAAATACTGTACTGGTGACCCTACAATAGAAATAAAACGTTTTCGCAGAAGAGAGTTTAACAAGACTCATGGCCACTTATTAAAATTAGAAGAAAAGAGGTTTAACCTTAAACTACGTAGAGGGTTCTTTACTGTAAGAGTGGCAAGGATGTGAAATTTCCTTCCACAGGCGGTGGTCTCAGCGGGGAGCATCGATAGCTTCAAGAAACTATTAGATAAGCACCTGAATGACCGCAACATACGGGGATATACAATGTAATACTGACATATAATCACACACATAGGTTGGACTTGATGGACTTGTGTCTTTTTTCAACCTCACCTACTATGTAACTATGTAATAAAGTAGTGGTCCAGGTATGAGGTATTTAGGGAATGTAAAAATATAATAGTCAATTTAGAGTCTCTACCTTTTTGGATCAGTTTCTCAACAGTAATGCATAGAAACCTAAATATGTAAAAACACAGAATCATCGGGGGTGATATACTTAAAGTATAACTAAAGGCAAACCTTTTTTTTTTTTTTTTTTTTTTTTTTTTTTTTTTTTAGTTTTGGATGAAGTGGAAGTTTGTTTATAGCTGTCTGTGCCCCTGTTAGGGAGAATCATCATCCCTATTTGTCCTGTTTACCATTATCATTTAAAGCGAAAGATTTTGGGTTGTCCCCAGAAAAATAATATAAGGAAAATCTTCCAATAGGCACACTAGTTCTGGGGACCTGGGGTCCCCAAAGAATTATTTTGATTTGTAGGGATTTCCTCTCACTTCCTGTTTTGGCTATGTGACAGAAGTGGAGGCAAATCTCCCCAATGATGACATTGTATTTTTTTAATGGTGGAAAAATGGTATATATATATATATATATATATATATATATATATATATATATATATATATATATATATATATATATGTGTGTGTGTGTGTGTGTGTGTGTATGATTTTTAAAACTATTTTCATTCAATATTTGACATTTATACATTTATTTTGTATTTACTTCATTTAACTGTTTTTGATATGCCATGTGTGTCCTGTGAAAGCAGCTTCTCCTCTTTGACTGGTATTCTAGTCATCTTATTTTCTTTTGTATTAATACATATACCGCAGGGACTGCACTGACAGGGCATATTTCTAATGGGGCGTACACACGGTCGGACTTTTCGTCTACAAAAGTCCGACAGCCTGTCCGACAGACTTCCGGCGGACTTTCGGCGGACTTGCAGCAGACTTTCTAACGAACGGACTTGCCTACACACGACCACACAAAAGTCCGACGGATTCGTACGTGATGACGTACACCGGACTAAAATAAGGAAGTTGATAGCCAGTAGCCAATAGCTGCCCTAGCGTGGGTTTTTTTCCGTCGGACTAGCACACAGACGAGCGGATTTCGGGGTCCGTCGTAGTTACGACGTAAAGATTTGAAGCATGTTTCAAATCTAAAGTCCGTCGGATTTGAGGCTGAAAAAGTCTGCTGAAAGTCCGGAGAAGCCCACACACGATCGGATTACCAGCCAGCTTTAGTCCGTCGGCATCCGTTGGACTTTTGTAGACGAAAAGTCCGACCGTGTGTACGCCCCATAAGGTTTAAACCTCTTTATTATCACTAAAAACTGACAGGGGTTCTAATGCTTCTTCTGTGCATCCATCCCATCATGTCATGAGATAAAATACAACACGGTTTCATAAGTAAAACACCTCACATTTTGATGAAATAACTCATGCTTTATTTTAGTAGAGTTTTATTGTGAATTGCAAAAAAAGTGTGAAAAAATTTTACCTCAGATTTTAAGAGTAAAATAACTCATTGTGAATTGAGCCCTGGGTCTGAACCACAGTGTGTGAAGTCCCTCAAAATAAACAGTAGCTTCTCTCCTTGCCATTGGTCTGAAGACAGTAAATTGTATTATGTTGTGAGTGTAATAGAGCTGGTGAAGAGAATCCGCGCTCACCGGTATCTCTCAAAATGTGTCTGTAGTCAGTGTCGGGACAGGTGTCACTGGCAAATGAAAAGACTTTATCATTCTGGTGTGTGAAGTAAATTGTCCTCTGACCATAGAGAGCGCTGACTCCCACAAGAAAGCAATACCAACATACTGTACTAATACTTGGCAAAACTAATTATATAAATTCACAACATGCAGTTCCCACATGCTAACATTCTCATTCCTTACCAGAACAGACAGCTAAAAGGCTGGCTTAGTTTTGAATTGAGCTTCAAGCTACATTAACATTTGAGCTGAGCATCTTTGGTTGTTTTTACAGATCTTTTTATAGCGTTTGTACAGGCGTTTTTGCTTGAGCGCTTCTTATTTTGCCTATTTTTAGTCAGTGGAACGCTAGTTACCAGGGAAAAAAATTGCAATACGGGCATTTTTGCTCATTGTTTGCACTTTTTTGGAGCGTTCCCATTGAAAACACCTTCAGCTTGAAGCTTGGAGCACAAAAGACGCTCATGTACTTTTTTGAGCTACAAGTTTCAAGCTGCACTATGCTCAGGTGTGAACAAACACAGTTGAAAAACATGAGATTTTGGATGTTGAGCGTTTTGGAACTTTAAGCTACAAAACACTCTATGAATGGGCCCTGAATGTGTGAGACTGAAACTGATAGCCCATTCAATACGAATGATCCACAACATATCTCAACTTATGGAAAAATGGTACAGGCTGTGTTTTTTGCAATGAACCACACCCCACAGGACACCGTGAGGCAGTGCATTGGGGATCTTTGGGGATCAGTTGGAGTGTCATTCACAATAAAAGGCACTGTAGAACACCAACACATGTAACTTTTTTTACTGTACCGCAAAGGGTGTTAAAGTGCCCTTAACATTTAATGCTAACCCAAAGGCTATGCACACTATGCACACAGGCATACCTACAACGCTGCTCCTCCATAAATACAGTTAGTGATTGTTGTCACCCTAGCAAAGGAAGCGTGTTCTTTGCAGGATAACTCGGCAGAAATAAAGGAAAAAAGTCTAAAAAAAAAACAAAACTGTTTTTGGTAGAGTAAAGAAGATTGACAATAACATTTTTTATTGCTATTTGAATGCTCAATGGGGGGAAAGGCCCTCTCTATTTTTTTTAATGACCATGGCTACTAGGAGTATAAATGAGAGAAAATTGTGATGTAGCACCCTGATGTTTAGGCAGGGTTGCTATCAAATTTAGTTGCTAGGCGATAGTTGCCTTGGCCAATTGTTAGGAGATCAATTGATTCCTTTCTAAATCTGTACTTGATGTACCCTTTCTCCTCTGTCACTATGTGGCACTATGCTAGTGAAATTAGATAAGACAGGGGCTTTGCAAGCTCAGACATGAATGGATGGAGTGTCTCAGCCAATGGGCAGGGATTTTCTTTGGTCCCTTGGCCTGCTTGGGGCAATGTGGGGAAGAACCAGCATGTCTCATCGCTCATGGGAGAGTTAGTATCAGCCTGGTCTTTTGACACTTTACGTCAGTGCTGCAAGGGTTAAAACAGACTCCATTAAAGTTTTGGCGCGCCACAAAAGAATGTTCCCAGAAAGTATCTGGACCAATCCTTAAGCAGGGGGAGGAGCCTCTGCTCTACAGAGGAGGATAAGGAAGTGCTGCCACGTGTGCCTGGTTGTGGGATAGAGAAGACGGTGCAGTTTGGAAGTACTATGGCAGATTGGAAGATGTATGCTCCAGGTGTTGGCCTTGGTCTCAGTGAGCCCAAGGGCACTTTGTCTGACACTGGAGTGTGGTATACACCTAACGGTAGTCTTGCCCTGTACACAGCTGGAGGCTATGAGGCCTTGGGACTGATCTGCGGGAAGTGTTCTGTCTTGGCCACGCATGTAAGGCCTTGAATTATCTGTGGACGCTGCAGGGAACCCCTCCTTGAGGTAGTCTCACCAGCCCAACCTCCGCGGACACTGCAAGCAGATTAGAACAAGAATGTTGCCGTCCCAGCAGGGAGCAGAATTGAGAGTCCACTTGCTATCACCCAGCTTGTGAGAGAAGCTGCTCCTCTTGTTTCTGTGGCTGCTCCAGGACCCAGTGCTACGGTTGTCCCTCGAGGCCAGGCCCACCTGCTCTCTGTGATGACGGAACCACCGGGGGAAAAGGACGCCGGAGTCGGGTAAGCCTGCAAAGGGTGAAGGTAGTGTCTCAGTGGGGGAGGGGATACCTGTGGCCATTAAGGGAGACAATGTGGTTGTGCCAAATAAAGCCAGATCCACGCAAAACTATCTCCCGGCCGAAGAATGCTCCACTATCTCTGACTCGGATATCCCTTCCGATCAGGTCCCTGAACTATTTTCAGACACTTTGTCATGGACTGGGAAGTGGACTGATAGCAATGAGGAGCAATTGTGCGATTTAGAGGAGGATGGAATTCCCTCTGTGCCCGCAGCTAGTGTCAAAGTTGAACTGACTGCCAGTGCAGCTCCCTTCCTGGGCAAAATGGGTTCCTAAAGTTGCACTGAACAAACCAATCTCGTTGATTAAGTCTGACTACAAGCCAGATATTGTTGCCAGATACCCAGTTCAATGTGCACCAGAAGCACGGGTTCTAACCGGGTATGGAGACCCATAGACACTGCCCAGGCTGTCCAAGACACAGTGTATAATTATTGGGAAAGTGGCTGAGGAGTATGGATATCTGTATCCCTATATACCGGCCCATCTGGAGGAAGAGATCCAGGACAAGGAAACACAATGGGTAGATGAAGCTGTGCGGAGTTTCCTTCGGATCCCTTTATGGGTAACTTGAATAGTTAATTTGGCCAGCTCCTCCTCCCGCCCTCTGTCCTGAGCTGTGCTGCCCCCTGTTCTCCGCTGTTCACTAATGACAGTGGTGGAAGAGGCTGCGGGGGAGGAAGAGAGAGAGAGAGAGATGGGACTGGCACTTAGAAGGCAGGTGTTGGCGGTGCAGGGACCTGTTCGCGGTCTACCTGTCACCTGCCCACGGTCAACAGGTAGACCATGATCAACAGTTTGCTGACCCCCACTAGAGAGACAGAATAGCCCCTGTCTCAACATACCAGTGAGCAGACTACAGATTGAATCTGGTGACTGATACAACCAGCTTAGTAGAGAGGATGAAACTAAAGCTGGTTATACACCACCAGCGGGGCACATAAAAAAGCAAACAAATCCCTCTAGCCACACAAACTAAACGAAAGGAGGAACCCCCTTCCAGGACATTGTATTCTGACCACGGCACTTGCCGCTGTCAGAATGAACTGATCAGTGGCTGCAGCTGATTGACCGCAAACGCTGATCAAGGAAAGTTTTCCAACATGTGTCTACAACAGAACTCAACCAAATGATCAACTTCTGTCAAGCAGGGAAGGCCACACACTGATCAAAAAATTGACTGGTCCCACTGAACCAGTAAAATTTTGATAAGTATACGGCCAGCTTAATGTTAACCATATACAGTACATTTCTTTTTTAGTGTAAATTTTGGAATCTTGCCTGCTGGCTACTGTATTCAAAAAATCGTGGCACCTGAGACTGCTTGAATCCCTGCATCTGAAAATAGTGATACAATATTCTACTTGGTTCCTTCAATAAATTAGTTGAGATTTGTGAAGCTGGGTGGTTCCGGCAGGCCCACCCACAGCTCGAAAGTTAAGCCATGTATGGAAGATTCAGAAAACCAGGATAAGGTAAGTAAATATCTAACGTTTTCTGTACAGGTACACTTTTGAAAAAAGGCATATATTATATGCAGACCTTACATTGTACTGCAAGGTCCACTTTAAAGTGGTGTTCCGCCCGAAATTATACTTTTTAAGTAAAAATACCCCTATAATACACAAGCTTAATGTATTCTATTACATTTAGTCTGTAAACTAAGGCCTGATTTGTTGGTTTATAGCAGTAGTTTGTTATTTTATAAACTTACAGCAGGCCGTGGCCATCTTAAGTGTGGGCATCTGAAGCCAGACTGCATTTCTTCCTGGATCTCATCCTTGCAGATCTCGCACATGCTCAGTGCAGCACAAGCAGTGTAATAGGTTTCAGGTCAGATTTCCATAGCAACGGCAGTGTCAGAGGAAGTTGCCGCCCATTCCCAGAAGGCATTGCAAACAGGAAATGATGCGATGGGCCACGGCCAGGGAGGAGGAAGTGAAAAATGAATACAGCAGATATGCAGTAGGTGCTGAGAAAAATTTTTTTTAAATATCCAATTCGTTTACAGTGCACAGTTTAGTGAGGGATTCTGAAGAGTTGTAAAAGTGTCTGGAACTACACTTTAAGCTTCTTGCTAACTGCAAGGCTCTAGTTGTGACTTGGCGGGGGGTCGAACTGAGAGACAGCTCATCTCTTCCTCCAAAGATCTCCACCCAAAAGGTACTTTGGCAAAGGATGTCTCTGCAGCCAAATGTGATGATTTATTCCTAAAGCAGCACTAGCCTCTTAAAATAAAGAGTAAGGGCCCTTTCAGAAAGGTGTTCTAGGCAGATCCACCTGTCAGATTACCTCCTTTCCTGTCAAGGTCAGAAAAAAAAACCAGAAAGGCCTACATCCTTTTCAGTTTTTTCAGACCTAAACATAATGGACTTCCCTTTATGTCCGCTTGCCTATAGACCTAACATACATCAGACAAACTCCAGCAAGAAAAATACTGAACGGAGAAGGATGTCCCAAACGTGACATCTGTACCGTTCAGCTCTAATTCAGCTGGAGACCTGTTCACAGTCCCCCTGCTGATTGGAATTGATGCTGTCAGTGTGAAAGGGCCCTAGGAGCTTGACAAGTTAATGTTTGATTGTACTCTCAGTTAATGTATACAGTTTTAATGGAGACTTTAGTTGGGCTTTAGGCATTTCTTATTCTAGCCACAACTAAAATAATGGGGGCTAGATTTTTTTTTAATAGCTCCATTAAAAAAAAAAAAAAACACTGTGGGAAATTCTCAAATCATGTGGTTATGGGCGATGCCCACTTGAGATTGGAAAGTCGCCCTTTACAGGGCAGGGCAGTAACCAACAGTCATTTTGGTTAACTGGGTTCCCACCTGGATCCAACAGACACTATAATCTCCTTTTCCTCTCTTGACAGGTGATAAACTGTTGCAGAATAGGAGAACAGAACACTCCCCATGCCTTGCCAATCCCTGTGCCTCCACGCAGATATTTTTACATGAACTCCATAATCACTTGTGCACTGAATTCACTTTACACACATTGTGGGAAGCCATCGTTTACACTTGTTGCAAAGCCTTGCTCTGTGATCACCCAGGCCTGACCCCTAGGTAGACCCTGTGCCACAACAGATCCCAATATAGGATGTCCAGCCATGAGGCGAGGGACACAAAGCATACGTGTCCTCCCACTCCAACAGGGGGCAATGTCACCCACCACCATCACTCGCTTCCATCTCCAGACTGGTCATCATCCCTGGTAGTGTGTTTCAGCCATGACAGTTAAAGTGTGTCAAAATACAAATGTAGTTTACTTAGAGAATTTTCTCTTATACACTGTCCCTTCACAGCACAAGGCTTTGCATTGCTTGACTCCCAGTGTTAGGTTCACTAGATACACAAAGATTATACTTAACTTATAAGGACACTTATTTTACTAAGAGACACTGACAACTTTTCACTTGAATACAATTCTATTTGAGGTAAAGTTTAGGCTCTTCATATACAGTTAAAATTACTCTTCATTGGCAATGGACACTGATTCACAGAATATTTGCAAAGAGACTCTGGCAGTACATTGGCTGTGCATAGGCTAGAAACAAGTCCTTAAAGAACAGGGAAATTCCATAGTCTCTGGATCCATTGAAGGGATCTCAGCAAAGGTTAGAGTTCACATCCTATCTGGTCCTCCTGGCAGCTCATGGCACATGGGACAGAGCAATGACCTGCTATCTATATATAAAGCCACAGATGCAGGCTCACACACACAGGGCAGGACATGACTTAGCAAAACTATGCATTAGCCAGAAAATCAAAGTTACAGTGCAAAACATAACACAAAAAGGCAAACATGCAAAAAAATAATTTGGCACAATAAATTAGGCACCTGCCTACAACCTGTACAGATACATGAAGGGCTTTTGATTGATAGCAACAGCAATGGGCAGATTGATAGGCATTTTTAAGTACAATGTCGGCTTTCAAATCCTCCTCATGCTGTCTGCTATTAAGCAAAATAAAGCAGACTTGATGGTGAACTAGTCTTTCAGTTACCCATCAGGTTCTGTCCTTTGTCCATTACCATGTTTGGGTAATGACAGCCTGTATCTCCAGCCCCTCTGTTTTCACTTCGGCTGGGCAATACATTGACTGACATCTGAATAGAGGCAGGGATAGAGACCTGTGTGGGGTCATATACATGACAGCTTCCCAGTACAGGCACGGCATATCTTCATACACCAGCTCAGAGTTAGTCTTAATTACCACCAGTTTCCTAATCAGAGAACTGGTGGTAATTCTTTGAAACAGGTTCTTCAATTGACAGTAGTAAAAACTAAAATCTAAATTTGCCGCATGCGTCGGTAATGTTACTGAGACTGATGTAAATGCTTCCCTGAATTAGGGACAGGTAGTTCTTAAAGCAGAGTTCCAGTCATTTTTTTGTTTATTAAAATTCAGCAGCTACAAAAACTGTAGCTGCTGACTTTTAATAAACACACACTCACCTGTCCCACAATCCAGTGGTGCACTCATCCCAGCGGTGTTCTCCCCGTGTCCTCCCCCAGCGGCGCCGGCATTACCACTATTGCCCCGTACACACGGTCGGATTTTCCGATGGAAAATGTCCGATCGGAGCGTGTTGTCGGAAATTCCAACCGTGTGTGGGCTCCATCGGACATTTTCCATCGGATTTTCCGACACACAAAGTTGGAGAGCAGGAGATAAAATTTTCCGACAACAAAATCCGTTGTCGGAAATTCCGATCGTGTGTACACAAATCCGACGGACAAAGTGCCACGCATGCTCAGAATAAATAAAGAGATGAAAGCTATTGGCCACTGCCCCGTTTATAGTCCCGACGTACATGTTTTACGTCACCGCGTTTAAAACGATCAGATTTTCCGACAACTTTGTGTGACCGTGTGTATGCAAGACAAGTTTGAGCCAACATCCGTCGGAAAAAATCCTAGGATTTTGTTGTCGGAATGTCCAAACAAAGTCCGACCGTGTGTACGGGGCATATGGGCACCCGGCTGTGACAGCTTGCAGCTTCACAGCCGGGGTACCCACTGCGCATGCATGAGCGGCGCTGCGCTCTGACTGGTCCCAAAGTTTTTTAGGACCTGTCATGTGTCCCAGAAGACTTCAGGAGGGAGGGAGGGGGGGAGAACTTCTGCTTCCGATCGCCTAATGCGACAGAAAGTGGGAGCAGGTACCTGTCAAAATCGGGTACCTGCTCCCCCCCTTCTCTCCAAAAGCTCAGTTTCACAAACAGGACCCAGGCAGGAGGCCTTAAAGCGGAAGTTCCACTTTTGGGTGGAACTCCGCTTTAAGGCAAGTACCTCCAGAAAATTAGCCTTGGGAGTATTTGGGATTCCCGATTATTTTATATGTACAGTATTAATATTATTACTTTATTTACAATTATGGTGTATTGGGGTCAAACCATGCAAACTTGTGTACAGACCAATGGAAAATAAAGTAGGCTCACCCACACATATAGAAATATACCAACAGTAAATGCTAATGGTCAAATATTGCAATGTTGTTAACCAGGCCAAGCCATGGAGTCACCTAATGTCTTCAACCTAATGTCCTCAATATTTAAAAGCAGCTGAAAAACTTACCTTACAATGAGATGTCAGTAACTGCAGTCTTAGCAGTTTGAACTCCTTGCACGGTTTTATTAAATAAAGCAGGCGAAGACATCCTGCAATAAATAACAGACACTGCATTCTCTATTTACAATGAAACATGTACAATAGGCTGGCTGAAGGTTTTGTGTTGAGATCTTTGTTTAGAAATGTATCACTCAGACACTCATAATCAGCTTTTGCTGTGGACATTTGAGTAAGCAATGGTCCAACCTGACAGTCCCAGGCTGTGATAAGGATAAATTCCTCTATGTGAAAATCCTTTCTGCATGACTCTGTCACATATTGAATATTAAACACGTCCTTCATATGCTATCGACAGAATGCAGCTGCTGAATCATTGTAATGTAGTTTATTAATTACAGCAAGGGTAAAGTCACAAAACTTCAGATCCCATTCACAAGGAAAAAAAAAAGCTCCTTTTATGATTCTCTATCTTAAAAGATCTCTTCCCAAAAGATACTTTGGCTTTCGGTACTGAAAGGTATAAAGGAATTAAAGATCACCAGTGTTCCGTGGCCCCAAACATCACCATAACTAGGGGCGGTCCGTCCATTAAGGGAGCACGGGCGCCACCCCCCTTATCTATCGTCACTTCCCCCTATCCATGCGTCCAGCCCCTTGCAGGACACCACTTGCATGACTTGCAATGGCGGGGTTTTTTTTAAGCACCTGATTAGAGCCAGAGGCTCTAATAGGCTTCAAAATAGGGTGGGCTCGGGGAGCAGAGAATGTGCGAATGGAGCACACCCAGGTATGTTACAACAGCGAATGAATTTTCACTGTTGTAACACTGATCTGCCTCCCGAACAATCTGGAAGCAGGTTTTGAGACCAGTCACCTGATTGGCTAAAGGACAGGCGATCCTATTGGACGCCTAGGAGGAGGGGAGGAGCTGCGCGCTGGAGGCCGCCGATTAGGAGAGGACGCATAGCCGCTGCCCACCACCCGCTACCCACCTAGATGGGGCAAGTCCCGGACCGACCAGCAGACAGCGTGGGGGGGCGGAAGGTGGTGCTGCCGCCCACTCGGGGGGGGGGGGGGTATGTGGTTGTTTGTCGCCCCTAAAAAAACCACCAGCTGCCATTGACCATAACCCATAAGTAGACCTAGTACTTAACCACTAAAAACCTGAATCCTATGACTGGATTCACATTATTCACTGTGTTAAGGTGATACTAAATGCTTATATTTCTTTAAAATAAAAATTAGTAAAACTTACCTGCTCTGTGCAACAATATAGCACTTTCCTTCTTTTCTGGCAGTCCCCACTGGCACTGTCAGCTTCTTCCTCCTCCCGGTGCCTCTCGCAGGAAGCCGAGTGCTAAGGAGGTACTCATGCATGAGCACTACTAAGCCGTACTGTGTGCGTCCATAGACTATGGCTCCACTGCCTTCAGTTTTTCCTGGGAGGGCAGGAAGTGAAGGGAGTAGTGCTGGAGATGAACACAGTGCTAGAACATTGACATGGAGCCAGGTGAATGTTTAGGGATGGGGTAGGACAAGTAGTAGGACATTTTTTACCATAATGCAGAAATTGACTTTAGAACCACTTTAATGCACATGCAAAACCATTTATTAATTTGATAAAGAATCTCCAGCCCAAGCAGAAAAGTTTGGGCTGTGGTTGTGCTTGAAGTGAAGACTGTTGCACTCTGTATGAAAGCAGCAGTTCAACACATTGCCTTTCCTTTACAGCAATGCTGTTTATATCACTATTTTTCAATTAGAAGTATCACTAGAATTTTTAAAAACTATTGTATCTCTACCAGTGGCAGCTGGTGCTGAATTTCTTGGGGGGGGACAGCCCGCTGCCCCCACCCAGCCAGCCAGTCAGCCAGCCATCTGACCCCCCTCCCACCCCCCTGTCGCTCGATCGATCGTCGCTACCCTTCCACTACCCACCCCTCCCCATCGATCGCCGCTTAGCTCACTTCCCAGTCGCCCACCATGGCCCCCGTTAGCCCCGCGCTTACCTTCATCCCTGCGTCTCTCTCCCTGGGTCCTGGTCTCGAGTCCAGGTGGTCTCCTCCCGGCCAACCAGGAGTCCTGGAATCTGGCCAATGGGGTCTTAGGACTCCCGGCCTCATTGGTCAGGAGGAGAAACAGGATGACATTAGCCCACCCCTTTTGAAGCCAATTAAAGTTTCAGGCTCTAATTTTGTGCTTCCAAAAAAAACAACCCATTGAAATCCAATGCGTCCGGTGCCCTGCTAGTAGATTAATGGCCGGGCGCATGAATTAGGTGGGGCGGCGCCCATATGGCCCTGCGTGAGTGGCCACCACTGAGCTCTACCCTCGCCGGAGCCACTTAGTAATTTGGGTTCTGCGACTCCAAAAACACCCTCTGACACTCCTGGTTGAATGAAAGTTACTGCAAGCATCCAAACATGACTATAGATACCTTTAACTTGGCTGTAAATTAGCACCAGGAAATAGACACAAATAGTAAATGAACACAATTTATTGGTACAGGTCATAATAAATGGTGGTTTGAGCATAAACGAACACACAGAAAGTAGGTCCAGACACAGTCTGTTAAACAGTATAATCACTTTGCGAATGTAATTTAGAACAGACTGGGATTAACCACTAGATTGAGATGAATTCATGAATAAGCAAAGTCAGCAATAAACAGTGCATATAAGCATAACTGCAATGTGAATAATAATATTATAACTATATCTAGATTGCACTCTAGGAGAATGGCTAGGATACGGTGCAATTTCCCCTAAGAGGTAACTCTTTGGCATAAGGGGAAGGTCTCTATAACAGCTGTAAAGGTACAGTCTTTAGTTGTAACTGTTCAGCTGGCTAGCATTGGGGCCAAGTTGTATCATTGATGCACATTTAAATAGTTGCAGTCAAGCCTGCAGGCAGCAATAAGGTTACTAGATGGCGGTATGGTCAGTTCCTAAAAGGTTCAGTCTCTCTATCAGCAGATAGTAAATCCCCGCAGCAGCAGCTCACCAGTCCTAGTGATATTGCAGCTCAACATCCCAAACTTGACACTTTCAGGATAAATGCAGCTTGCAAAAGTGGGTAGAAACAGCCCTGGGACTGGTGGATGTGCTGGACCTTTGGGCCCCTTTTGTCTATATCAGGGGTCTCCAAATTATGGTCTGCCGTCCAAATCACGCTCTCTGCAAGATTTTATCTGACCCTTGTTATAAATCATCATGCTGAATACAACAAAAAATCTAGGTATTCATTCATTTAAATTTGATTAATTTATTTATTTTTTGGCCTGCCAAAAGTATTTAAATATGTGATATAAAATCCTTATACTGTAAGGTTAGGAGATCCCTAGCCTATATGGTAGCTGACAGGTAGACTTTAAAATAGCATTAAACCCTAGGGGTTGATTTACTAAAATTGGAGAGCATGACATCTGGTGCAGTTGTTCATAGTAGCCAATCAGCTTCTAACTTCTTGTTCGATTAAAGTGATACTAAACCTTCATTTTTAATTTTTTTTTATAAAAATAACAAACATGCCACACTAACCTGCTCTATGCAAGCAGCCCTGTTCCTCTTCTTCTGGGGTCCCCCGCTGGCACTCCAGGCCCCTCCTCTTCATCAGGTGCCCCCACCTAAAGCCACTTTCCCTGGGGCACCCATGCGGGCGCACTCCCGATCCATTGTCACAGACAGCGGGGCTCGGCCCCACCCCCACTACCATCAACTATCAATCTGTCCAATGAGGAGAGCGACAGCGGCTGGAGCGCACATCACTGGATCGGATGGGCTCAGGTAAGAAAAAGGGGGGGGGGTCTGGGGGGCAGCTGCAGTACAGAAGGTTTTTCACCTTAATGCATAAAATGCTCTGTTTCCCTGAACTTCTGGTCTTTACAGGAAATAATTAAAAATAGACAGTGCAGTCACTGCTAGCTTGGAGAAGGGAGGTGGGAGGAGAGGGGAGGAACAGGGAATTGCCTTGCCATTTTAGACCTCTGAGTTGTGTGTTTCTATTGAAGTGCCCGGACAAGGTCATCTACAGCCCAGGGCGAACATGCCAAACTGTGGCCCCCCACTCCCCAAGATGTATGAGCATCATGTGTCAGTAAAAATTCACCCCCAAATTTAACACAAAACTACATGCTTACCCCCAAGCATAAACCCCCTCTCCTCCCAGGACAAGTCTGCCCCCCCACTGCCTCCCCCATTCACCCAACACAGATTCCCTCCAAAAAAAAAAAAATAACCCCTCCTAGCACAAATCTACCCCTTAAATTTCCCCCCTGAAAGTGCACATCTTCTTCCACCTCCCACTCCAAATTCCCCCACAATTCCCCCTCTTAGCACAAATACCCCCCCCCGAAAAAAAATCCCTTACTAGCACAAATACTCTCCAATCATCAAATGCCCCCAACAAATCACTCCCCCCACCATATCACCTCTTCTAGCACAAACACCCCAAAATCCCCCCTCCTAGCACAAATCCTCTTCTCCCATTCCCCATCCCAACACAAATCTCTCTAAATCACCTTTGCCACCCAAATTTACCCTTCTAGAACAATTCCCCTCCCCCAATCTCCTCACAGTCCCTCTCACCTCACATGATGCCACAGTGCCCAGGGCAACCATCCCTCCTGCCCACCCCTTGTCCTGGCCCTTTGCACACAGTGTAGGGAGACACAACTGTAATTCCTGCATGTAAGGTTGGCTCCATAGGAAGCTGCAGGAGAAAGGAGCCACCCTGAAACAGGAAACCTGAGACAGAAGTCATGGCACAAGCTTAAAGTGATTGTAAATTCTTGTTTAGAAAAAAAATAAATAAATAACAAACATGTTACACTTACCTCCTCTGTGCAATTGGTTTTGCACAGAACAGCCCTGATCCTACTCTTCTTGGGTCCTTCTTTGCTGCTCCTGGCCCCTCCCTCCTATCGAGTGCTCCCACAGTCAGCAGCTTTCTATGGGGGCACCCGTGTCAAGTCAGAGCTCCGACCCGGCCCACCCCCTCTCTCCCCCGATTGCCTGATTGACTTTGATTGACAGCCGTGGGAGCCAAGGGCGCTGCTGCTGTGTCTCAGCCAATCAGGAGGAGTGTACGGGATGGCTTAGACATTCGTGGACATCGCTGGAGAGAGATGAGGCCCAGGTAAGTATTATGGCATGCTGGGAAGGATGCTACACACAGAAGGTTTTTTATCTTAATGCATAATATGCATTAAGATAAAAAAACTTTCTGCCTTTACAACTCCTGGAACATAAGCAAGGATTAAAAAATAAAGAAACTGCATACTCACAGCAAGTGATTAAATCAGCTGCTAAAATTGCTTAAAAACTTTAATATTATTCCAAAGAAGCCTTGTAGTGAGGAAACATGGATGCTGACATTGCTTAGCTGCTTCTGACTTCATGCAGACTTTTGTTTTATTTTTTTTAACGTGTATCTAAAAATAAAACATATATTTTCCATTTGGGTAAAATAGTAGTAGTTAGTACCCGGGTCAGATTTGTATTGCTCTTTGTGTCCCATTTAGGGAGATACGCTCTATTTGTCATGGTGACTATCATCACTGCAAATGAAAGTAAAAGAAAAACTAACATTTGGAGAACAGGAAAAGGATGAATGAATGATGAAAAAACATTTTAGTGCTAACCTGATTTCCCTCACATTGGGGAGATTACTTCTTACTTCCTATTGACAGGAAGAATGGGTAAATTCCCCTTGTGGGACACAGGGGTTTTGCTCATTTCCTACTCTACCAAAAATGAAGAATAATATTGGCTTTGGTTATATTTTAATTGCAGGCGCCGCCCCCCTAGTTTGCATGCGGGAGGCATGCGGGGCGCTGGACTCATAGGTTTCTATGAGTTTTTTTTTCAAGCCACATGATTAGAGCCTGAGGCTCTAATTGGACTGAAAAAGGTTGGGCTCCAGGTGCAGAGCACTGTCCCCCGAACCCACCCACTTGGGTGACACTAGTGAATCAATATTGCTATTGTCTTCTGCCTTCTCCTTCCTGCCAATCAGGACAGGAGGCAGATCAAATTCCTCGGCCTGGAGGAGAAGCCGAGGAAGCTGCAGCGCCGTGACCGTGGAGGGGTGAGTGCGGACCTGGGGGGGGTTGTTTGCCCCCCCCCCAAAAAAAAAAAAAAAAGAAGTTTAGCAGTAGTGGTTAGTTGCCACTGCAGGCAACTAGCATTTTGAGCAGTAGATAGCAATTTCACATCTCATATTTTTTAGTAGCAGGTTTATTTTGAAGTGGAGTTCCAGTCTCCCAAATGCTTTTTTTTTATAAACACTCCTCCATACTTGTTTAAACATATCTAGCAACATGTCCTATGTGTAGTCCCTGTAGTTTGTGTTAAAATAGTTGAACACTAACCAGATCTCGGAAGCAGGCAGGTTCCATGAAATCTATGGGAACCTGAAACCCTCTTCTTATGATTTCTGGGATTTGGTGCATCTTGCTACCCAGCATGCATCTCCTGATCTCACTACTGTGCCTGCGCACGAAGAAGCTCTCTCTCTTCCTGACAGGTTGCCATAACAATGGTGGCAGAAGTTCCCATCCCATTGCTATAGCAACCTGTTAATCATGACATCCCGGTCCTCCCATTCCCATAATTTCCGGCCTGGAAATTACGCGAGATTGTGTCACTAAGCGATTTGCAAGGACTCCTGGGATACATGATGCCACTATCCCAGTAGCCTTTGCAGATCTCCTAGTGACGTGATCGCCTAGGCGGCCGCAGCCAGGAGTGCTGCAGAAGAAAAGTGAAAAAACTTAAGACAAAGAAACAAAAATAAAAATATAGCCATTTATTACAGCATTTAGGATGGGCATGAGAGTGATTGGACCTTCAAAAAAAGGGTGGAACGCCACTTTAAGGAGACATGTCAATTTTTTCGAGAGTTTTCAGCTCCTATTACTTTTTCAGGTAAGGCAGACACATTACTGCACAGAAAAGCTTGTTACAAGTGCAGCTGAGTGTTTTCAGTGCAATTATTCCAGGAAAGAATACAATTAGAGCAGTGGTCATCAACCCTGTCCTCAGGGTCCACTAACAGGCCAGGTTTGCAAGATAACTGAAATACATCACAGGTGATATCATTTGCTGCTCAGTGATTGCAGTATTCTAGTCTGCATCTCCCCAAGGTAATACATAAAACCTGGCCTGTTAGTGGGCCCTGAGGACAGGGTTGATGAACACTGAATTAGAGGGTCATGTGACTTCCTGTTTTATACAATTTCCTACAATGAAAATGTTCATAAAACACAAAAAAATGCCTTGCAACATACTTGCCATCAAAAGGTAAAGGCCGCTGTCACAAAAAATGTTGTAGTCTGATTGCTGTATATGGTTAAATCATGTAATATTATTATATGGATTTTGTATTTTTCCTCATAGCTAAAGCTGAACTAGGGGGGAAACAAAAACCCTGCCTTGAAGTGGGGCTGTGCCAGCATTATAAGGGTTAAATGATCATTTAGGTCTAGGGGAGCAGAAAATGGAAAATTGTATCAAATACTTACCGTAATTTTCCTTTCCTGATGCCAATACATGGCAGCATAGATATGATATAGCTCCACCCCTATATCCACCCACAGGACCTGTTTAGCTCTATAAAAGTCTGACTGAGCACTACCTCCCCCATTCTCCGTATAAAGCACAAAGATCAGAGGGAGGGTTCGTATGCTGCCATGTATTGCATCAGGAAAGGAAATTTATGGTAAGTATTTGATACAATTTTCCATTTTCCTGATGCCAAACATGGCAGCATACATATGTTACATAATGAACTTTTGAGAGAGAGGGTTTATTGCTACAAACTTAGTATTTATTTGACAATAGACATAAAAGCTTGGATGGTTTTCCTCCCAAACTCTACTGTAGTAAGAGCTGCTGGATCCACCCTGTATTGTTTTAAGAACGCATGATGTGATGACCAGCTAGTCTCTTTGCAGACGTGCCGCCCAAGAAGACGACATCACCCTGGTTGAGTGAGCTCTAACCACCTCCGGAGGATCCTTCCCGGCCGCTCTTTATGCCTGGTGAATATTTTTTACTATCCAGGCCGAGATGGTTCTGGCCACTTTCCCTTTAAATTTATATGATGATGAAAAAGTCTGTCAGAAGAACGTCCGAATGTAAAAGTAGACTAGAGATAGGCTTTGAGGACTTTTGGAATGTCCAACTCGTGCAGATCATAATCTGATTCCGCTGGGAAGGCTGGAAGCACCCATTCACTGGAGAGATGAAATATCAATGCCATTTTTGGGACAAAATGATCCAATGGTCTCAGCACAACCCTGTCTGGGAAGAACGTGGATTAAGGTTCTGCTGCCACCAATTCTTGGAGTTCCGACACCCTTCCCCCTGAAGTTATGGATAATAGAAAAGCCGTTTTTAAGGTGATATTCCATAATGAACAGTCTTCTGTCGGAGTACGAGGAGGGCTTGCTAAAAAATTGAGGACTACTGCCAGGTCCCAATGAGGGAACCTATTTCTCTTGGAAGGGTGTAGTCTAAGTACTGCTCTCATGAATTGCACGTTCGCCGCCCATTTCTTTTGGGTAAAAGCAAATATGGCTTGTATTATGCACCTTAAGTGAACTGAGCCCCAAATCCAATCCGGATTGCAGGAAAGACAGGATTTGAGATACATTTGGGTCACTAGGGTCAAACTGATGTCCAGCTGCAAAGCTTGTGGAGTAGATGGCATCGGTTGACCCCTTTCTGGAACTTTGTAAAGTTCTAATACCCTCTGAAGAACATCCTAACTCTTGAAACCCCTGCCTTACAATCTCCAGGCTGCTAAGGCCAGTCGTGATGGTTGCGGATGTAGGGTGTCTCCTTCAGACAGAAGATGAGGAGTCTTCGGCAGAGTGATTGGTGTGCACAAGCTGACATCCATTGCCAAAGAGACCCATGGTCTGAGGCCAGTAAGGAAATAATGTAAAGACTGTCAAATTCTGTCTCCTCAGGAAGTTCAGGATTGAAGAAATTGGAGGGAAGGCATAGGCCAGTTGCCCAACCCAAGGATGGGTGAAGGCATCCGTCCCCTCTGCTAATGGATGAGGGTAGTGTGAGAGGAACCTGCTCACCTTGCAGATGGTTGATGAGGCAAAAATATCCATCTTGTGGACACCCCCATTCATGGATGATCTGTTTGAACACTTTGGGGTAAAGGGACCATTCGTTGGGGTCCATGAATTGTCTGGATAGGTGATCTGCTTTCAAGTTCTGACAGCCTGGAAGATATATGGTCCTCAAATCTGGGGGATTTTGTTGTGCCAATGTCATAATTGGTTCCAACTCTCTCAAGAAGGATTGGCTATGATTCCCACCTTGTCGCTGTATGTAGAACACTGCTGCTGTGTTTTCCAGATGGAGCAGGACTGGGTGACCCTGTATGTGAGGCAGCAAGGTGGCCAACACCATGAATGCTGCTTGAAGTGGGAAATTCCCCTCTGCCCTGGATCTTGAGTTGTTCACAGGTGTCCACCCTGCTGCACTGGCATCTGTGGTAACAATGATCCATGGCTGCGGACCTAATGGACTATGAAGTTTAGCATTTGTTTAGTCTACCACCAAAGACTCTGGCGCCTCTGGCTGGTGATCCTGATTGGCTGGGCTAGACAAACTCTTCCACTGCATCAGGAAGCCTTGTTGCTAAACTCGTGAAGACTGCGAGCCAGGCCTTCCCGTCCAACATCAGTGTCTGACTTCAAAAATGCGCTTCTGGAAGAATGGTTAAACATTCCCATAGACACACTCCTAAATCTTGTGGACAGCCTTCCCAGAAGAGTTGAAGCTGTTATAGCTGCAAAGGGTGGGCCAACTCAATATTGAACCCTACGGACTAAGACTGGGATGCCATTAAAGTTCATGTGCGTGTAAAGGCAGGCATCCCAATACATTCGGTAATATAGTGTATGTGAACCACAAAAAAAGGAATAAACAAAAGCTTCTTAAAAAACCCAGTTCTGTTTTTTTTTTCTTAGTAGTTTATACTTTACACCCGTAATGCTCACCCTCGGAGGGGTAGTTGAGAATAGACAGGATCCCCCAAAGTAGTGCAGAGGCTGCCTACCAAACACACAGTTCCATGCACCCAGACAATACAGGCTCAGACTAGGTAAAGTCTTTTTGTGAATTTTATTTCAGAAAAACTTGAACAGCACAGGATTTAGGGGTTCGGGATACTCCAGGAGGACACATTTCCAGCACAAATTCCTATAGTTGCAGACGTACATGAAAGTCCTACAGTAGGTCTTACTCACAACGTCCCAGGAGCTGACTGCCACCCATCTTCCACATGACACTCTTCAGGGAAGGAGACAAAAGATCCTTCTCCAGGCCAGAACTCCAGAACAGTGCCTTCCAACAAAAATCATTTAGCAAATTCTTCTTTTGGTTCTCAGCCAAGCAACTGCTGATACCCAAACTAGAAATCTTCTCTCACACTAGTTGCCTCCCAAGGGCAGCAGCTCCAGGAGATCTGGAACCCCCCTGGCAGAGAAAAGAAGACTCTGATAAAACCTCCCAAATATGTATCACCTCCCCAGGCAGGGCCGGACTGGGAATAAAAACCAGCCCTGGAAATAATTTCATACCAGCCCCATAGCATTATTATACCAGCCCAACAGCATTACATTGTCATTTTCTTGTTCATAAAAGGGAAAACCATGCATTTTAAAGCACATTTGAATAGCGTATTATATATAGATAACACAGATATGAAAACACATAGAACTAGCGATATATATATATATATATATATATATATATATATATATATATATATATATATATATATATAACTGCAAATTTCAGTTAGAAGAAGTAAAAGTGGAGCAATCATTAAGGGGGGCACCTGGGACTCTGGGAATGTGGGGGGGGGGGGCTCTGGTGACCAGAGACCACCTTCCGCAGAGAGAATACACTAAGGTAAGGGGGGGTGGGTTACTGATATAGGGGGGAAACCTTTATATCAGTGTCCCTTAACATTATTGTATTCACTCCCCCCTTACATCAGTGACCCCCCCCTCAGACTGGCCTGGGGGTGCTGTCACTGACCTCCTCTCAGGTGCACCCTTCCGGGCTCGTCAGTTGGCTCCAGCTTGGTGGCTCTGGTTTTTCTATAGTTCCCTATCCATAGTCCACACATGTCTGACTTTTCCCATGACCCCCATCCCGACGGTGCTCCCATTCTTGACTCCTCTCCAGACTCCCTCAGAGACTGCAGACATGATATAAGACAAGAGATGGTCAGAGGTTGCGGACATGATACAAGAGATGGTTAGAGGCTGCGGGCATAGTACAGGAGATGGTCAGAGGCTGTGGTTATGGTACAGGAGATGGTTAGAGACTGAGGACATAATATAAGAGATCAATGCAGCCTCACCAGTGCCCATCAAATGCAGCCTCACTGTGTCCATCAATGCAGCCTCACTGTGCCCGTCATTGCAGCCTCACTGTGCCCATCAATGCAGTCTCTGTGCCAGTCCATGCAGCCTCACTGTGCCCATCCATGCAGCCTCACTGTGCCTGTCCATTCAGCCTCACTGTGCCCATCCATGCAGCCTCACTATACCCATCAATGCAGCCATACTGTACCCATCAATGCAGCCTTACTGTGCCCATCAATGCAGCCCCAGTGCCCATCAATGCAGCCTCAGTGCCCATCAATGCAGCATCACTGTGCCCATCATTGCAGCCTCACCGTGCCCATCATTGCAACCTTACTGTGCCCCTCATTGCAGCCTAACAGTGCCCATCATTGCAGCCTCACCATGCCCATCATTGCAGCCTCACCATGCCGATCATTGCAGCCTTACTGTGCCCATCATTGCAGTCTCACCGTGCCAATCATTTCAGCCTTACCATGCCCATCATTGCAGCCTTACTGTGCCCCTCATTGCAGCCTAACAGTGCCCATCATTGCAGCCTCACCATGCCCATCATTGCAGCCTCACCATGCCGATCATTGCAGCCTTACTGTGCCCATCATTGCAGTCTCACTGTGCCAATCATTTCAGCCTTACCATGCCCATCATTGCAGCCTTACCGTGGCCATCATTGCAGCCTTACTGTACCCATCATTGGCGCCTCACCGAGCCCATCATTGCAGCCTCACTGTGTTAATAATTGCCACCTTACTGTGCCCATCATTGCAGCCTTACTGTGCCCATCCTTGCAGCCTTGCTGTGCCCATCACTGCAGCCTCACCATGCCCATAATTGTTGCCTCACCGTGCCCATCATTGCCGCCTCACCATGCCCATCATTGCAGCCTTACTGTGCCCATCATCATTGCAGCCTAATGGTGGCCATCATTGTAGTCTTACTGTGCCAATCAATGTAGCCTCACCAGTCAGTTCCAATGTAATACGTACAGTGGGCATCTCCCGCTGTGACACGGAGCTCAGTCACAAAAGTCCGGCCTTCCTCATAGACCAGATCGTGTGATAGACACAACACTGCGTCTATCACACGAGCTGGTCTAGGAGGAGGGCGGGACTTCTGTGACACAGCGGTCTCCTGATTCCCGCTGTGTGACAAGAGAAGGAGGGGGAGGAAGAGGGAGGAGAGTGCTGCTGGAACAGCGTAACTCAAAGTGGCCCCAGGGCAGTCAGCCTACCGGAAATTATCCCGGTTTCCCGGTAGGTCAGTCTGGCCCTGTCCCCAGCCACCTGTTGGACACTCCTCTCCGGGGACTGGTTGGGGTATGTTACATATTCATAACTGAGGGATTGACCCTACTGCTCTATCTTCTGGAAACTTCTTCCAGAAACAGGCAAGGAAAATCATTCACCCTGCTCAGATCAATAGAACGAATCCTTGCTCCACTGACTACAGTGAAGTCAAAAAACAAATTTAGCCCAACAGAGGCAGGGTGCTACATACTATAGATGACAATTGAGAAAGAAAAAGCAAAAGAGGAATAAGGTTCCAAAAGAGGCACTGTCCTTATAAATGAGGGACAGTTGGGAGCTGTGATATCAGCAGTTTTGACGTCCATGATGAACAGGATTCAAAACATTGTCTGTGGATCCAGTCTTTGAAGCAAACACCTGAACTGCCCCATCTATGATTACTGGACAAAATGGCCTTCGTGCTGGGCTGGAATTGTATGACCTTCTTTATCATTCATAAATCTTGTACTAAGTCTCCCACAGCAGATCTCTGCTGAAATGTGCATTGTTGGCTCAATCAATGAAACTCATATTATAGGAGAATTTATTATGTTGAGTATTACTGCCAGATGTACAGTACATTCCCCTGAATGCTGTTCTCACAATGTGGCCACTTTTCACAGTACAGTCTACAGATTCTTTTTTTTTTCCTCTGCTTCTTTTACACTGGGTGACGAGTGATGTTTTATAAGATCTTACAAAGGAAACAGATGGTTTGTATGGCATAGTCTAGAAAAATACCATGCTGGATTAATTCATAATGTAATGCATGTATTATGTTTGTCTAATGTTACATTTTTTTTTTTACTGAGATTACTTTAAATTGTCATAGATGTCTAGGAAACGGCTACTTTCATTGCAGATCTGGGCTAAGGTGGGCATAGTAAACGCACGGTGGTGTGCACTGTGCATGCACGCTACCAATCATTGTAGAATGCATCACAGCGTTTGTTTTCGTTTTCATTTTAAACTTTTTAGGCCTCATGCACACAGGAAGTTTTTACTGCCGTCTTTAGCAACATCAGATTTTTTTTTTTTTTTTTTTTTACAGCTTCAGAACACCTCTCCCTGTTTTTCTATGTGTCCATGCACACATTGTAGGAGCTTTTAGTGTCATAGGCATTTAGGAGCTGTATAAAAACCCAGGGCCAACACTTTCTGGAGCAGCAGCGTTTTGGCAGAAGAAACGCTGACAGCTCTTAAATGCTACTAAAGTCTCCCAAACTCTGCTAAACACCTGCACCGCCGGACCTGAAAAGAGAAAAACATAAGTACTCCGCTCGTGAGGAAGGCTAACCACTGACTGCCTCCTCAGCCATGTGACAGTTCTTAAAAAGGGCGGGGCCACCTGGCGACATCACCTGGTGGCGCTGCCCCCTTGTGATGTCACCAACCCAGCATGCACCGGTCAGTGATGTCACAGGAGGTGGTGCCACCAGATGATGTCTCCAGGTGACCCAGCCCCTAAGCTATTTAAAAACTGTCACACGGTGGAGTAGGAAGTCAGCAGTTAGCCTTCCTTGCGAGCAGAGCTTTTTTTTTTTTCTTTTTTCAGGTCCAGTGGTGCAGCAGATGGTGTGATTGAGGATGAATCTACATCAGGGACATTGTTTTTTTATTTTTAATAAAGGAATTGTCAAAAACCGTGCCTGTGTTTTTATTTCTTTTTGACACTTTTTTTAGTCAATGAGTAGAGGTACAAGGTACCCCATACTAATTGAAATAGGGGGATGGGATCTGGGGGCCCCCTTCTTCCAGATTCCGATAAGCCCCCTGCCTGCAGACGACCACAACCACAGCCCAGGGTTGTTGGGAAGAGGCCCTTAGATCTGGGTCATTCCACCCTGAATCAGGTGCCCATCGGTGGTATTCAGAACAGTATTTTTCAGCGGTGCATTTATCCTGACGTAATGACCTAAGGTTTATTTCTGTTGAGTGCACGGTCAGGATCATCACAGAGGAAACCTAGGGCCTTGAAAAAAGCTTCACCTGACCCTCTGGCTAAGTCATCTGTGGGAGACTAAAAGCCCAAGACTGGGAGTCCCCTTGCAACCATGTAATAAGCAGGTAAATCCACTGTGCTTTAGAACCAGAAGAGCGTGGCTTAAGTTTAAAGTATAGCATACAACTATTTTTAAAGTTGGAAAATATATGGACGATAACCAGAAAAGCAATCAAAAGTAGTGAGCAAAACCCTGCGAGCCACTTACGGATAAATGCCTAACAAAATGGTGAGTAATTAATCTTAGGTGGAGACCAGCTGCAAACACTCAGTCACGTTTCATAATCGTGCAAAGTGGTAAAAATAAAACAATGTGTCTGCGCTGGAAAAAAAAACACATCAATCAAGAGTGCAACAATAATAAACATAAACAACATAGGTATTAACAAATAGTACACTTGAGTGAAAATACCCCTAAGTGCTAAAGTATAAAGTGTACGGTGCTATATAAAACGCACAATGTGAGTGGTCAATCAAAGAACATATAAATATTGGATCAAATTAAATATAAAGGGATATAACTACTAGTGAATGAAATAAAGTCCAAAACAGTATATATCCAGAAATATAAGAGTGCTCAGAAAAAACGTAGTCCGAAGATTTAGTGAAATCCGCATATCCTTCCTTCCAAAAGTGTGTCACCAAAAAACATGCTGTAGTGTCTTCCAGCCACCCCCACAGGTATATATGCTCACCTTCCTGTGTGTGACACAGTGATAAAACTATGTCAAACAAAGCTTTGGAGCCACTCCTGTGCTCTTTTGGAACCAGCTGTGCAGACCTCCAATGCTCTCAAATGAAGATAATATATGCAAAAGAAAAAAACTCCATAGCGCAATATTGCAAGGTGTAATAAAAGGATTTTAATAAAAAGTTCTCTCCCCTTGCTGGGGTACTCACATATTGTGGGTGCGTGAGTGCACCATCCTTAACTAACAAAGAGCGGACAATCTCGCGGTGTGGAGTGCGATGCGGTGTGTGTATCTAAACTCTCCTTCTCCTTCTCTGCTGACAGCTCCGTCCAGGCCCCTCCCCTACGCGTGTTCGGCACCGGGACCACGTGCCTTCATCAGGGATTCCCCCGGTCCCGGTGCCACTCACATTGTGCGTTTTATATAGCACCGTACACTTTATACTTTAGCACTTAGGGGTATTTTCACTCAAGTGTACTATTTGTTAATACCTATGTTGTTTATGTTTATTATTGTTGCACTCTTGATTGATGTATTTTTTTTCCAGAAAAGCAATCAGGTGGGTTGACCTTGGGCTTTCACTCCTGCGTTACTGCTTAAGGTGCGTTTACATGCACAGACAGTTCCTGGACTTAGCATGTCAGTTTGCGAATAAAGAAGATTGTGTATTGTCCATCTTCACAGAAAATAATGTCTTGTTAAAGGCTTGTGATAATGTCACACTTATCCCTACCACAGGTGGTCAGACACTACAGATAGTTTCTGTGTTCTTCACCTATAGCAGCCTCCTTTCCCATAGGGCAAGCAGGTCTACTGGTACTCAGTTGCCCCCAGGACTTATACACATTGCCATAGTGCCTAGCTACCATGCCAGGGCATGTGTGAACTGAGCAAAGCAAACAGGTACTTGCAGTTGGTAGAAAGCCAAGGTTCAGAATAGTCAGGGTCAAAATCCGAAGTCAAAGGCAGGCAGAGATCAGAGAATAGTCGATATCCGATCACAGAGAAATTCAATCTAGCACAGAAGGGCAGACAAACAGGCAGCTTGATCAGGTATTGCACACGCTATCACAAGCATGAGACTGCAGGCTTGGCTAGCTTATATCAGGTTTGGTCTCCACAAAGAGTCTGGCCACAATCAATCACCTTGCAGGTGAACAGACAGACAAGGAGAATGCAACAGCCAAAACCAGGATGCTGGAACCAGCAGGTATGATGGAGCAGGAGCGCACACGCTCCTGACAGAATGTTTGTTTTGGTGTCTCAGGGGGTAATTCCACTCAGTTCAGAGGGATTTTCTTTCATTTTCTGTTGCATCTGTAAAAGTGAAATAAAATCTCCCTGATATCTAACTATACCTATACTTTAGGCTGGTTATACAAGTAGCAGTTTACAGCTAATTTCAACCACTTTCCATCCAAGGTTACTGCACTGAGCAATCTACCACTCCTGATTTCAACTAAACTTTAATCGATTGGGAAGTCAATAAGTTGACTGCCTGAAAAAGTTTGAAAGTTCAAATTCGAAAATGGAAAAAAATAGGGCAAAATAGTTAAAAATGATCAGATTTTTTTCCCGTAATCCATCACTCTGTAGGTACCATAGACATGAAATTGTCGCTACATCTGGCTCAAAGTAGTCAGATTGGGAAGCAATCATCTCAAGTCTGTCCTACGGAGATTATTGGCCAAGAAATTTTCCTTTTGTCTGAATTAGTATTCTGTCAGTAAAGTAGATAACGAGACTGGGATACGCAGTTGTTTTATATGTGCAGTGGCCAGTGACAAGCTTTTCTCCTCAGTAATCCAGTTAGCAGCATGAATCAAGATAGACATATGTCTCATGAATCACTTTCAAGTACTGCAAGAAGGAGTATCCCATTAATCTGCCTTGTTGTTCTGTTTGCCTTGCAGCTGTCTGATGGAACTGTGCAGACACATTCTCCTGCAGTTTCTACTATATGCCTGTTCAGCTAAAGATACAGTAAAGCTGGTCATACACTATCACAAGAAAATTCTTAAGAAAATTCTCAGTGCTTTTTGATAACTTGATTAATGTGGTTCAAAAGTACTTTAAAATTTTGTTTGCTTTTAACAATTGATTTTTTTTTAATAAATGGACATTCATACGCTACATACGGTACACTGTTAAAAATGTGTTTGCTGGAGAAAAATATTGCATCTTGCGCCCTCATTTTCTCATCACTGCAGTTGAACATGGACGTTTGACCCCACTATCGGTTACAAAATCAAACAAACATTCTTAGCATGGAAAATTTCAAATATAATTCTACTAGTAAATGGCCAGTTTAAGAACCATGCACAAGAGCATATGCCAGAGCCTGGATTTGTGAAAAGGCTAAATAATCTGTGGCCTAGGGCAGCAGAGCTTTATGGAGCAGAAGGCATCACCTTGTTTCTTCACGCTAATAGGTTTCAATCACTGCGAGAATGAAGAAGTATAACAAATATTGTTTTCTATTATTTGATCTACCTGAACATTTTTGGAAACACATTCAACACATTCATTTTCAATAATGGAAGCTGTTGAACCCAGATAGTTCTTGCAATGGGGATTTTAGTGCCAAAAAGTCAAAATAAGGGGATTACATATTCTCAGAGCAGAGCGGGAGAACTGAGTGGTCAGCGGTGCTTGATCACTCAGTTCTCAGGGTAGAGGCAGCAGGGGACAGCTGAAGGAGTGTGGAGAATAGGGCGCTCTGGATAAAAAGGAGATTTTAACAAACAGTACATGATTGGCTCTTGAAATGTTATTAACGCACCACAGCAGCACTTCAGAAGATGGAAGCAGACACAATAAGAAAAATTATAAGCAGAGTAGAAGGTGCTTCTAAGTGCAGTAAAAAAAAAAACACTTTAATGACAAGGAAGGGTTAAAAACACTTAATAAGTTTGAAGAAGGAGCGAAACATGTCCCGCGCACTCTGACGTCACTTCCGGTTGACTGCGTTCCATGCTGGCCCTGACAGCATGGCTCTCCATCTTGGATCAGAGACACAGTGTTTCCCACCACTGGTCAGCTGGAATTTCCACCTGCAGCTGTCCTTACTCCCAGGAGGCATCCCGCTGGATGTTATGGATTCATTGAAATGCCTGTTTTTCACTTCCATCTTTTAAGAGTTTTTAACCCTTCCTTGTCATTAAAGTGCTTTATTACTGCACTTATGCTGCGTACAGACAATCAGACATTCCGACAAGAAAACCGTGGATTTTTTTCCGACGGATGTTGGCTCAAACTTGTCTTGCATACACACGGTCACAAAAATGTTGTCAGAAATTCTGAATGTCAAGAACGCGGTGACGTACAAGACGTACAACAAGCCAAGAAAAATGAAGTTCAATAGCCAGTGCGGCTCTTCTCATTCATTCCGAGCATGCGTGGAATTTTGTGCATTGGAATTGTCTACACACACTCAGAATTTCCAATAACAAGTTTTGTTGTTTGGAAAATTTGAGAACCAGCTCTCAAACATTTGTTGTCAGAAATTCCGACAGCAAATGTGCGATGGAACATACACACGGTCGGATTTTCCGACAACAAGCTCACATCGAACATTTGTTGTTGGAAATTCCAACCGTGTGTAGGTGGCATTAGAAGCGTCTTCTTTTCTGCTTTGCTTTATTGAGTATGATTTTTATTTTTTTTGTCATTTCTGCACTTTCTTTTAACACTTAGAATGAATTAATTTGGTTGTAAAGGCTGAATGCCTTAATGCATTCTATGAAGGGAAGTGAAGGAAAATCTCAGCAATTCGGCACAGATAGTAAAAAAAAAAATGTTAAAAATAAAAAAAAAACTGGCAGAGGTTATAACCAACCCTATCTTACTCTATCCAAACTGAATAAAAAATTATGTTAGAAGTTTGGTAATGTTTATCTTACAAAATGTAAGATTTGAATGCAAAAATGTACTTTTACAATATATTAACTGTTTCTGTTATTGCCTTTTCCCCATGCATCCAGAAGCACAGGTCAGTGTCAACATCATTTTTAACTAGTCTATGAGGCTTCAGCCAAGGGGAGTGATTTTCTGATCTTCTCCAAATATGATATAGTATCTTTATTGTCGGGAGCCATACATTTTATGCTTCAATGTACTCATGTAATCAGTGGAGATCACAAACTGCTATAATTAGTAGTGGTACAGTAGTGCTTATTCTTAGTTGGGTCTTGAAACATCCATGAAGTTATAACAATTGATAACACATGGAATAACCTCACTACTGATGCTCATTTGAAAATTATTTCAATCGAAATTTATTTTATGTTTTTTAATTTACAATTTGACTGCTATGAAGCAGTGTCTATAAGGGCAGCAGAAAGTGGAACTATTTAAACAGATGTATAATATGTGGTAACAAACAAAGATAGATAGATAGATAGATAGATAGATAGATAGATAGATAGATAGATAGATAGATAGATAGATAGATAGATAGATAGATAGATAGATAGATAGATAGATAATGATCCATGTTTTTAATATATTAGATTAACAAATTGTACAACTGATGAAAGTAAATCTCTCCACTTCATCGTGGAACTATCTTCACTCCCTGCTAAGCTTGCTTTATGACATATGGATCTCTGGAAGAGCTTGGAATCCATGAAAACTGTTCACAATGAGAAGGGTCTTAATCCGTGTCCCTTTGCATACATAGGCTCCAGATATGGGTTAAGAGCCACCTAACCTCGAGTATTCTCTGGTTTTATACAGTGTGTGAATATAAATGCGCAGAATGAATGTGGAACCTTAATATTTAATGCTGGATTTGTGTTATTAAGGTTAAATCACATCACTGTGCATATGATAAACACCGTAAATATTGAACCTCTAACACAAAAGATGTGCCATATGGCAGCAAGGGTATTAACACAATTACAGTGACTAAACGTGACGTATTTAAGGCGTCTTAATATTCTTGCCCTTTTCACTTTTTATCTCTTTAGGCTAAAAGTGAAATCATGTTAGCAGCAATTAAAAATACACTAGTCCCTGAAAAATCCTGCTACCCTCATGGCCTGCACGTGGATTAAGAAACACAAAGTAATAATGGTTATGATGATAAAACATCAGTTTGAGTGGTTTGATTGAGATAATGTTGTATCATAATAATTTTTAAAGACATACAGAAATGTTCTTAGCATGTCTTCGTTCAATTTAGCAAATAATGGAGTAAGGATCCACACTACTTCCACAGAGAGCTATGCTTAGCTGCAAAAATACAGCACTATCATGGGCTAACTTATGAATTACTAATTATACATGCTTTACATTATATGTACAGTATGTAGCATTTAAAGTGTATCTATAACTATTTTTGTTTGTTTCGAAAAGGGTAGGGAATGGCTAAAAACCCCTAGTCAGGAGTGCTGACTATGCACTCCCTTTCAGCCCTCCTCCAACATTTATAGGGACTGTACTATATGTTCTGTGAATGAAACATGACCTATGAATGGAGGACAAGAGTATGAATGAAAGGTCTGCCTCCTTCATTCATAGACTGAATTTTATTTATTCAGGGAAGGGATAGTACACCTTCTATGAATGGAGGAGGAGGGCAGACAGAGCAGGCATTGTTTGCATTCTTGCCTGTTCATAGGAAAGGGTCCCTCGACTCATATTAATCCCCACGGCACCGGAAGATTATGCCAATGGGGATAGGAAGGGATCCAAATACTGAATATTTCAACTTAAAACATCAGCCAGCAGCACACCTCTTTTGATCATAAGTAATGTCCCTTGTGCTGATTTTTTAAAAAAAACCTTTTTTGACAAAACTTAGGCTTTAAGATAGGGCTTCCTCAAATAGAGTTCCTCCAGAGGTTTATGGGGTTCCTTGAGCAATGAATAATTTCTGCCTCTCAGATAAGTTTCCACTGACACCATTGATCTTTTTCATTATCTGTAAGGGGGTGTATACAGTGCCTTGAAAATGTATTCATACCTCTTGACATTTTTCACATTTTGTCATGTTACAACCAAAAACGTAAATGTATTTTATTGGGATTTTATGTGATAGACCAACACAAAATGACACATAATTGTGAAGTGGAAGGAAAATGATAAATGGTTTTCCATATTTTTTTCAAATAAATATGTGAAAAGTGTGGGGTGCATTTGTATTCAGCCCCCCTGAGTCAATACTTTGTAGAACCACTTTTCGCTGCAATTACAGCTGCAAGTCATTTTGGGGATGTCTCTACCAGCTTTGCACATCTAGAGAGTGACATTTTTGCCCATTCTTCTTTGCAAAATAGCTCAAGCTCTTTCAGATTGGATGGAAAGTGTCTGTGAACAGCAATTTTCAAGTCTTGCCACGGACTCTCAATTGGATTAGGTCTGGACTTTGACTGGGCCATTCTAACACATGAATACACTTTGACCTAAACCATTCCATTGTAGCTCTGGCTGTATGTTTAGGGTAGTTATCCTGCTGGAGGGCGAACCTCCGCCCCAGTCTCAAGTCTTTTGCAGACAGGTTTTCTTCTAAGATTGCCCTGTATTTGGCTCCATCCATCTTCCCATCAACTCTGACCAGCATCTCTGTCCCTGCTAAAGAAAAGCATCCCCACAACATGATACTGCCACCACCATGTTTCACGGCGAGGATGGCGTGTTCAGGGTGATGTGCAGTGTTGGTTTTCCACCACACATAGCGTTTTGCTTTTAGGCCAAAAAGTTCAATTTTGGTCTCATCTGACCAGAGCACCCTCTTCCACCCTCTTCCACATGTTTGCTATACTGCAAATTGCAAACAAAACTTCTTATGGCTTTCTTTCAACAATGGCTTTGTTGTTGCTACTCTTCCATAAAGGCCAGATTTGTGGAGTGCATGACTAATAGTTGTCCTGTGGACAGATTCTCCAACCTGAGCTGTGGATCTCTGGAGTCACCATGGACCTCTTGGCCGCTTCTCTGATTAATGCTCTCCTTGCCCTCCTGGCCTGTCAGTGTAGGTGATTGGCCATGTCTTGCTAGGTTTGCAGTTGTGCCATACTCTTTCCATTTTCGGATGATGGATTGAACAGTGCTCTGTGAGATGTTCAAAGCTTGGGATATTTTTTTTTATAACCTAACCCTGCTTTAAACTTCTCCACAACTCTATCCCTGACCTGTCTGGTGTGTTCCTTGGCCTTCACGATGCTGTTTGTTCACTAAGGTTCTCTAACAAACCTCTGAGGGCTTCACAGAACAGTTGTTTTTTTTTACTGAGATGAAATTACACACAGGTGGACTCTGTTTACTAATTAGGTGATGTCTGAGGACAATTGGTTCCACTAGATTTCAGTTAGGAGTATCAGAGTAAAGGGGGTTGAATACAAATGCATGCCACACTTTTCACATATTTATTTGGAAAACATTTGGAAAACCATTTATCATTTTCCTTGCACTTCACAATTATGTGCCACTTTGTGTTGGTCTATCACATAAAATCCCAATAAAATACATTTACATTTTTGGTTGTAACATGACAAAATGTGGAAAATTTCAAGGGGTATGAATACTTTTTCAAGGCACTGTAGGGGTTTATTTACTAAAGCTGTAGAGTGCAAAAGCAGTCTCACTTCTGCATAGAAACCAATCAGCTTCCAGGTTTTATTGCCAAAGCTTAATTGAACATGCTGAGGTTAGAAGCTGATTCTTTTTTTTTTAACATAAAGTTTTTTATTTTGTAAAGCAGCGTGAACAAAACAGAAATAATACAGAGGGAGGAATAAACAAAAAAAGGGAAAACTAAAATAGTATACATACAGTACGCAGTGAGCTCGAAGCTGATTCTTATCTATGCAGAAGTGAGACTGATTTTGCACTCTCTAACTTTGGGAAATAAACCCCATAGTTATTTTCAGCAAGCGTTCCCTGCCACTAGAAAGTTATTTCAAGGGTTCCTATGCATTGAAAAGGTTGAGAAAGGCTGCTTTAACCACCTCCCACCCACCGTATTGTCAAATGACATCATATGACATCGTCCCACAACCGCCTGGGACACGGCGCATCACCAATCCTGGTAAAGAGCCAATGATGAGGCTCTTTACCCATGTGATCAGCTGTGTCCAATCACAGCTGATCACATGTAAACAAGGAAATGCCAGTTATTGGCATTCCTTTCTTCAAACTGACAGCGTGTGAGGAGAGGAGAGGCAAACAGTGGCTATTCCTCATAGGAGAGATCTGTACAGTTAATCAGGGCACTGATTATGAGTGCCCTGTTTATCAGTGCAGACCCAACAGTGATCAGCAGTGATGCCAATCACTGCCCATCAGGGGCATTGCTAGGTCTGCAAAAGATCTGGGGCTAGAGCCCATAGCAGCGGTCACCAACCTTTTTGCAGGCGGGGGGGGGGGGCACAAGGGTGGTAAGCAATTTTTCGCGGGCAATGACTAGTTTTGGTTCAGGGTGATTGAAGCGCGTTATTTCTATTATTACATTGTGATATCAAATTAAGTGGTTAAACTCACCATAATGCAGAATCAGTGGGAGCCCCAAGTGTGTCACCTCCTGCCACCAGATGCAGCATGTCACTTGCCTTCGTTGCCTGTCACCAGATGGGGCTTGTCACTTGCCACCGTCGCCTGTCACCAGGTGCAGATTGTTACTTGCCACCGTCAAATGCCACCAGATGTGGATTGTCACGTCACCTATCACCAGATGTGGATTATCACTTGCCACGTCACCTGCCACCAGATGGGTATTGTGACTTGCCACCTTCGCCTGCCACCTGATGTGGATTGTCACTTGCCACGTCACCTGCCACCAGATGTGGATTGTCACTTGCCACTGTCGTCTGGCACCAGATGCGGATTGTCACTTGCCACCGTCACCTGCCACCTGATGTGGATGATCGCCTGCCACTTTTTGTGGATTGATACTTGCTATGCCAGCCAGTGACACCAAACCTGCATTGTCGCTGCATTGGTGGCAGGCTGGCAGCACTGGTCCATTTTTTTTCTGAATGAGAACAGGAGAGCGGTGATGCAGGACGGGCAGTGAGAGATGATGTAATCTCACTGCTCCCCGCCGCACCTCGCTCTGACATTGAAGAGGCTCGGCTGTGAGGGCAAAAGAGGCCACAGTCCGCTGGTTAAGCAGGGACCCCTGTAGCATGAGACTCTGGGCTATGGGCCCCAGATTCGGGCTATAGCCTCAATAGCCACCCCCTAGTGACACCACTGCCCATCAGTTATGCTAGTCACAAAATTTTATAACAGAAACTTTGAAAACTTTTTTTTCAAAGTGTTTGGTCTTTTTTTGTTTTTTTAGTTTTTTTAAGTCGTGATTAAAGAGGGAGTCCCGCGAAATTTTTTTTTTTTTAAAAGTCAGCAGCTACAAATACTGCAGCTGCTGACTTTAAAATAAGGACACTCACCTGTCCCAGGGTCCAGCGATGTCGGCACCCGAGACCGAATCGTCCCTCGGTCCTCGGGTGCTGCCGCCGCCATTCTCTGTAAGGGAATCAGGAAGTGAAGCGCTGCGCTTCCTAACTGGTCCCCACTGTCTCTGGGACCGTGTGTGTCCCAGCAGACAGCGCGGTGGGGACAGGAGGGGGCGTAGACTCCCGTGGGAGTCTATGCTGAAAGTGGGTGCAAATACCTGTCTTAGACAGGTTTCTGCACCCCCCTCCCCGCTGAAAGGTGCCAAATGTGACACCGGAGGTGGGGAGGGTTCAGAAAAGCGGAGGTTCAATTTTTGTGTGAACCTCTGCTTTAAATACCACCAAAATAAAGTTCTATCTGTCTCAAAAAAATGATACAAATGTTGTTTGGGTACAGGGTTGTATGACCGCGCAATTGTCATTCAAAGTGCAACAGCACTGAAAGCTGAAAATTGGCCTGGGCAGGAAGGGGGCGAAAGCGTCCAGCAGTAGTTAAGGCGTTTTTGCACATTAATTTCACTTAAATGTGTACCATCCTAAGTTTACAAATGATTTTATACACATATAGCAGTATATATCAAGTATCCATTTTATTTATCACATGTATTTATTTAGCACTTACAGCTCTTTACAGATATTGTACATTCAGTCCCCACCAGGAGTTTACAAATCCAAGGTCCCTACCTCACATTCATACACAGACAAGCTAGGGCCAATTACCAACCAGCATGTCTTTAGAGTGTGAGAAGAAACATGCACAAGCACAAGGAGAACATGCAAACTCCATGCAGGTAGCATCATGGTTGGGATTTGAACCAATAACCCTAATGATGCAAGGTGGAAATGCTAGCCAATAAGTCACCTTTCCATAGATTTTACTTTTCCAGTCCAATCTCAGTTCATCTATGATCTTCTATATTGGCCAAAAAAGTTAACAGGGTCAAACTTGCTTGTTTTGTCAAAAGCATTTCCCAAAATCCTCAGTTCCCTGTCCTTGTTGGGTCACTCATCCCCAAGTTGTCCACAGAGAGCTTTAGGTCCAGTTACAGTTAGGATCTTGTTTAATGGCCCTTGTTATGTTCAGAGGCTTACAGTGTCCCTGACGCTTCATCTCTGGGACACTGGGATTGATCATATGTATAGTAAAGGCAGATCCTCTCACTTATCACCAGGGGCGGACTGACAACTCATGGGGCCCCCGGGTCATAGGAGATTATGGGGCCCCCAGTCTGTGGCGTAGCGTGGGTTGTCAGCGCCCAGGGCAAGGAAAGTAATTTGAGCCCCCTAACCTGCGGACTTTTAGCACTCCCTGAGTCCCTTCCCTTTCTACAATAGTACTAACCAACCTGATTCCTACACTGACCACTGCACTGACCTACCTGATTCCTACACTAACCACTATACTACACTCTACACTGTTCACTACACTACACTACACACTAAACTGCCCACTACACTACACACTAAACTTCCCACTACACTACACTACACTATACACTAAACTGCCCACTACACTACACACTAAACTGCCCACTACACTACACACTAAACTTCCCACTACACTACACTATACACTAAACTGCCCACTACACTACACTACACACTAAACTGCCCACTACACTACACACTAAACTGCCCACTACACTACACACTAAACTGCCCACTACACTACACAATACACACTAAACTTTCCACTAAACTACACACTACACTGCCCACTACACTACACACTAAACTGACTTGCTGGCTGCTCCCTCTCCACAGACAATGTTCACTTCCCCCAGGTCAGCAATGCGACTCATGAGGGAGTCTCTCACTCACCTGCTCTTCTTCCACCTGCTCTGCTCTGCCTCTGTGGTCTGTCACACTGCCAGACTGCCTGCCACAACAGAAAAACGATCTGGGATCCGGTCCGGACCCCAGAGGAGAGGAGGAGAGGGGAAGACAGCAGCGACTCACAGCTAAGCGGAGGCCAGCCCCGCTCACCAGAGATCGAGGACAGGCCAGCCCCGTCGCTGCACATGACCTCATTCGCCCATTCACAGGGCACCAGGGACCATCCTGCAACGGAACATGGCGGCCAAAGCGCGGAGACATAGGAAATCATAATTAGGAGGACTGAGCCGGGGGGACACACACTGGCATGGGATTTCGCCCCCCCAAATGTTGTGCCCAGGGCCATGGCCTCCTCGCACCCCCACGCTACGCCACTGCCCCAGTAAGCTGCTTGCTGTGGGGGCACTCGACAGGAGGGAGGGGCCAGGAGCAGCAAAGAGGGACCCGAGAAGAGGAGGATCCGGGCTGCCCTGTGCAAAACCAACTGCACAGAAGAGGTAAGTATAACATGCTTGTTATTACAAAAAAAAAACGAGACTTTACAATCCCTTTAATTAAAACCAGCAACTGTTGAGACAACACCTTGGTCAGGTCTATGTACAGAAAATTATACAGAGTACGTGGGTCAGGAGTAAGTAACGAACAAAACAACATATAGAGTATAGCAGTCAGGATGAGTGCCACGCTCACATCAGAGTCCTCCCTTACACCAAAGTCCCAACATTCTCCCTATAATCACAGTCCGCAGAGTCAGTCCCCCCTTACAACAAAATCTCACCTTACGGCAGAGCCCCCAGAGTGGCAACCTACGGCAGAGCCCCCAGAGAGGCACCCTAGGGCAGAGCCCCCAGAATGGCACCCTACAGCAGAGCCCCCAGAGTGGCACCTTACGGCAGAGCCCCCAGAGTGCCACCCTATGGCAGAGCCCCCAGTGAGCCACCCTACGGCAGGGCCCCCAGAGTGACACCCTATGGCAGAGCCCCCAGAGTAGTACCTTTCAGCAGAGGCCCTAGAGTAGTACCTTACAGCAGAGCCCCCAGAGTGGCACCCTACGGCAGAGCCCCCAGAGTGCCACACTATGGCAGAGCCCTCAGAGTGGCACCTTATGCCACAGCCCCCACAGTGGCTCCTTACAGCAGAGCTCCCAGTGTGCCACTCTACAACAGAGCTCCCAGAGTGCCACCCTACGGCAGGGCCCCCAGAGTGCCACCCTAAGGCAGAGCCCCCAGAGTGCCACCCGACGGCAGAGCCCCCAGAGTGGAACCTTATGGCAGAGCCCCCAGAGTAGTACCTTACAGCAGAGCCCCCAGAGTGCCACCCTATGGCAGGACCCCCAGAGTGCCACCCTAAGGCAGAGCCCCCAGAGTGCCACCCGACGGCAGAGCCCCCAGAGTGGAACCTTATGGCAGAGCCCCCAGAGTAGTACCTTACAGCAGAGCCCCCAGAGTGCCACCCTACGGCAGGGCCCCCAGAGTGCCACCCTAAGGCAGAGCCACCAGAGTGCCACCCGACGGCAGAGCCTCCAGAGTGGAACCTTATGGCAGAGCCCCCAGAGTAGTACCTTACAGCAGAGCCCCCAGAATGCCACTCTACGGTAGAGCCCCCAGAGTGGCACCTTATGGCAGAGCTCCCAGAGTGGCACCTTATGGCAGAGCCCCCAGAGTGCCACCCTACGGCAGAGCCCCCAGAGTGCCACCCTACGGCAGAGCCCCCAGAGTGCCACCCTACGGCAGGGTCCCCAGAGTGCCACCCTACGGCAGGGCCCCCAGAGTGCCACCCTACGGCAGGGCCCTCAGAGTAGTACCTGATAGCAGAGCCCCCAGAGTGCCACCCTACGTCAGAGCCCCCAGAGTGTCACCTTCTATCAGTGTCCCCTTACACACACCTTTGCACGTTAGTGCTTGGAGTGGTAGGAAGCTGGCGGGAAAAGGCTTTAAAAAAAAAATCCACTTGTTGCAGGCTCTGAACTGCGCAAGTGAGTTGTGGATGTGTGCCATGATATCACTGCACGTGTGTGCACCCAGACCTGCCCTGCTGCCTGATCCGAGGCCGAGCTCAGCAGTGTACCAATCAACTGCCTCCAAATGGCAACAAGTGGATTTTTCATGGGTACACACACACACAAAGTATACAGGCACAGTATAAGCACAAACACACACAAAGACACACACACACAGTATACATACACATAGACACACACAGTATATATACAGCATACATACACACACAAATAAACACACACATACACATTAAGCATATACATACACACACAGTAGACGCACACACAGTATACACAAACCAGCACTTTTCATCTAGAAATAAGCCTAATTGAACACACTTCTGCTGCCTGCTGCTCTATTGGCATGCTGGGACTTGTAGTGCCCCAGCAGCTCACAGACACATTCGGTGGTAATACAGGAGAGGAGGATGATGTGTCTGTGTATTGGTGGGCAGGTAATCAGTAGGGAGGTGTAGCAGAAATTAGGGGAGAAGTTCAGAACATCCTTCCCCCAGGAGAAGTGCACTTTTCACACACAGAAAAACGATCTAACAGCCTCAGAGACAGGAGCTCTGCTAGAGGAAACACAGCCTCCTCCTGCTCACCAGAGAAAGCACTGATAAAATGACATTTAACTCAAGTTAGTCAGCTTACCTTGCATCAGCCTGCAGCCCGTCCCACACTGCAGGCTGTGTCCCCGCCTCTCTCTCCTCTCCTCCAGATGTTGGCATCTCCTGCTTTGCAGTAAAAAAAGCCGCGCGGGGGGAAATGGGCGTGTACACTGTGTTCCCATTGGCTGAGGAGGTAGTGGAGGGGCAGAGCAGCTATAGCCTCCAGAATTTTACATCAAAATTATGTCGGTGTCAGACATTTCAGAGACAGATGTAAAAAAACACTGATTTTTACAATCTGTCCCTGGTTTTACTAAGGCTGGCAACCCTGATGGGGCCCCCTAGTGACATGGGGCCCTCGGACAGTGCCCGAGTGACCGCATGGTCAGTCCACCCCTGCTTATCACTAATTTTGTAAGATTTCAGCAAACACGGTGGAAATTGTCTACCTCAGTATCTAGTGTTACTTGCAGGTACTTATAAAATATTAAAATGCCCCATGACCTAACATGCAACAATTTGATAAGAAATTATGTTTAATGTTTTGCAAATACAACCCCAGGCACAAAGACAGCTCACAGTGAACAGAACAGAATAAAAGAGAGGATAGATTGGAGCTCTGTTGGAATGGAGTTTGGGGCTACAGGGAGCTTAATGCGGCAGTGTGCCTTTACATATATGTAGCAAGGTCTAAGGCCTCCTTCGGTCTAATGAGAACCTCCAGGGCCAGAAATAGCTGACATGACATCCTTCTGTACATAGTGGGTTGTGAGGCATAGATGGTGCAAAGATGGTGAAAGTCATTGGGCGCCAGACACTTCTTGGATGTAAAAGAGGTTTTATTTCTCTTAACGGTCCTTTTTGTATTATTGGGGAAGAGAAGATTAGGGCCAGGACACCCTTAGATAGTTGCAAACTCAATTAGCAGACTCCGAGACTTCAATAGGAGGACAGCCGTGCAGGGAAAGGCCTCCAGCAAGAAGCCACATCTACACACTGGAATGCTGTCTCCTACGGCAACAGTTTTTAACAGTTCCTAACACAAAGCATAACAGTTCTTTCAGCTTCATTACGACTTCTGCTTGTAGTTCTTCCTTACACTGAGCTCCCGGTCTCTCACTAGACCCACTGATTCACTGCCACTGAATCCCTTGAGCTCCTCCAATCTTCACGGTAGTATCTTCCTCAAGCGTCACCCCCGCTTCTCTGCTGGGTCCCTGGCTTGGCACTCTAGATACCTCTCAAGCTTCACCCAGGCTGGCCTGCTCGGTCCCTAGCTTGACACACAAGGCTGCTCTGCAAGCGTCACCTCTGCTGGCTGCGTCACTGGATTGATTCCCACTGAAGTTTCCCGATTTTTCACTGTCCCCATCTGGTGAGAATGCTGCTTCAGTACTTGCTTCCTGAGCTTCTCTGTGCAGCCATGGAGAGACTTGTCATTGACCCCCATCTCAGCAGTCAGCAGCAGAAAGGAGGACAGGATTCCTCCTGCAGATCCTGTGCCTCTCTGTGCAGCCACACCACCCCCTCGTTTATGCCTCCCCTAGTCTCAGCATTCAGCAGCTGACTCCAGGGCTCTGGTCCTCCTCCAGACCCTGCACTTTCTGCTTCCCAGCAATGCTCCCAGCTTCTGCCCAGCAGCAGCACAAGGCAAGGGGGGTGCACTGTGATGTAAGGGTGGGTGGGGAATATTTGACTTCTGATGGTGGGGGGCTCTTGACATCTGGTCTAAGGGGGGTGGGGTGCTCTGGACATCTGCTTATAATTATTATGAGAATAATACAATGCTATGCCAGTTGAAAAGGAGTGTTGCACACCGCTGGTATAATAGAATTTATTGGAGACTGTTCAGACAGAAATTAATGGCAGAACCATGTTCTGTCTGAGCAGTCTACAAAATAATTTGTTGTGGATGATACCAGTGGTCTGCAACCCTCCTTTTCAGACTTGCATCATCTGTTACAAGAGTGCGAGTGGGCTCCGTCCCTCTCCACAAGGGGTCCCGAATCTTGATTGGATAGATTGATAGCAGCTCAGGCATTGGCTCCCACTGCTGTCAATCAATTCCAATGGCGCAGGTGATAAGGGGCAGGGCCGAGTCCAGTACTCGTGTCTATAGACGCAAATGCTGGACTCGGGAGCGCGCCCGCAAGGACTCGGGAGCGCGCCCCCAAGAGCTCCTCCTAGGGGGTTATCTGATGCGGGGAGGAGCCACGAGAGCCGCCGGGGGACCCCAGAAATGCACAATCAGGGCCACTCTGTGCAAAACGAGCTGCACAGTGGAGGTAAGTATGATATGTTTGTTATTAAAAAAAAAAACGAGCCTTTACAATCACTTTAATTTTAAAAAATTACCTTTTTCCTAATCAATATACCACTGTCACATGACCCAGATTTTTCCCAGCCTGTCTGCAGGGAAACATAAGCAGGAGGATCTTCTAGTCCAGTTCTAGTGCTGCTGGTCACATGTTCAAAATAAAAAACAGTCTTTGGAATATGGTGTAAAAATAAATAATTAATATTAATATACTGTTTTAAATTGTCATACAAATATATATTTGAAATAAAATATTTATTATTTTTTGGCAATAACATGGTGTGGGCAGATTTCTGCCAGTCACAGGTTGTGTCACACACCTGCAGCCTGTATCTTAGAATAAGAGGTAGGTGAAGCCTCCATTAATGTACATGTAATATCCCACCCCCATTGTGTTAAGTTAGTTAGTGGGCATGGAGGAGGAGAGAGGAAGTGGGCTGTCATTTACCACTGTGTATACACCCACATGTGTGACTCTACAGTGACATGGGCTGCTCAGTTGTGATATGCTCAGCATAGAAACTCACTGACAACTGAGCATGTGCAGAGTTACCACTACATCTGCAAAATCCCCAGCTAAAGAGAGAGAGAGAGTAGCAGGATCAATCAGGTTATTTGCAGAATACAGAAAACCAATCTTAACCGCTTCAGCCCCGGAAGATTTTACGCCCCTTCCTGACCAGAGCACTTTTTGCGATTCGGCACTGCGTCGCTTTAACTGACAATTGCGCGGTCATGTGACGTTGCACCCAAAAAAATTTGACACCCTTTTTTTTCCACAAATAAAGCTTTCTTTTGGTGGTATTTGATCACTTCTGTGGTTTTCATTTTTTGCGCTCTAAACAAAAAAAGAGCGACAATTTTGAAAAAAAATGCATTATTTTTTACTTTTTGCTATAATAAATATCCCCCAAAAATATATAAAAAAAATATTTTTTTCCTCAGTTTAGGTCGGTATGTATTCTTCTACATATTTTTGGCAAAAAAATTTGCAATAAGAGTATATTGATTGGTTTGCGCAAAAGTTATAGCGACTACAAAATAGGGGATAGTTTTATGGCATTTTTATTTTTTATTTTTTATTCATTAGTAATGGTGGCGATCTGCAATTTTTATCAGGACTGCGATATTATGGCGAACACATGGGACAATTTTGACACTATTTTGGGACCATTCACATTTATACAGCGATCGGTGCTATAAAAATTCACAATGAAATTGAGTTTGACACCCCTGTCTTGGACTTTTTTTTTTCTGACTATCTGAAAAGTGTTTCATGAAATGTTCTGTATTGCATTGTTCTGAGAACTGCCTGTCCACCTTACTTATGCTAGCTATATACACGGTGTGCACAATTATTAGGCAAGTTGTATTTTTGAGGATTAATTTCATTATTTAACAACTACAGTGCTCTCGGTCAATCCAAAATGTTAATAAACCTCAAACCTAAATATTTAAGAAAGTAAAAGTGAGGTTTTGGCTTTATTAGGAGAATATCTATGTGTGCACAATTATTGGGCAACTGTTATGCCCTGTACACACGGTCGGACATTGATCGGACATTCCGACAACAAAATCCATGGATTTTTTCCGACGGATGTTGGCTCAAACTTGTCTTGCATACACACGGTCACACAAAGTTGTCGGAAAATCCGATCGTTCTGAACGCGGTGACGTAAAACACGTACGTCGGGACTATAAACGGGGCAGTAGCCAATAGCTTTCGTCTCTTAATTTATTCTGAGCATGGGTGGTGGAATTTCCGACAATGGATTTTGTTGTAGGAAAATTTTATAGCAAGCTCTCAAACTTTGTGTGTTGGAAATTCCGATGGAAAATGTGTGATGGAGCCTACACACGGTCGGAATTTCCCAACAACAAGGTCCTATCACACATTTTCCGCCAGAAAATCCGACCGTGTGTACAGGGCATTAGTGTGCAGAATTATTATGCAACCAAATGAAAAACGAACATTTACCCATCTCACTTGTATATATTCATTTGTTAAAATGAGAATAATAAGCAAACTTAAAATTTACAAATAAACATTTCTGACATAAAAAATAAATAAAAATAAATCAGTGACAATATAACCCCCTTCTTTTCAATAACAGTCATAAGCCTTCCATTCCAGTCTGTCAGTCTGTGCAGCAGCAACCACAGCCTCTCAGACACCTTCAGAGAGGTGTACTGTTTCCCTTATCGTAAATGTCCCATTTAATAAGGGCCCACAAGTTCTCAATAGGGTTTAGGTCAGGTGAGGAAGGGGGCCATGCCATTATTCTTTCATCTTTAAGGCCTTTACTGGCTAGCCATGCAGTGGAGTACATCAATGTCAAAAACAGTATCATGGTCTTCCTGAAAGATGCAGACTTTTTCCTGTACCACTGCTTAAAGAAAGTGTCTTCTAAAAACTGGCAGTAGGTTTTGAGTCCATCTTCAACCTAAAAAGGTCCAACTAGCTCATCTTTAATAATACCAGCCCATACCAGTACTCCACCTCCACCTTGCTGGCGTCTGAGTCGAAGTGGAGCTCTGTGCCCGTTACTGATCAAGGCACAGGCCCATCCATCTGGTCCATAAAGAGTCACTCTTATAAGTCCATAAAACCTTTAAAAAATCTTCAGATATTTCTTGGCCCAGTCTTGACATTTCAACTTATGTGTCTTGTTCAGTGGTGGTCAGGTTTTAGCCTTCTTTACCTTGGCCATGTCTCTGAGCCCGAAACACCTTGTACTTCTGGGCACAACAGGTAGGTTGCAGTTCTGGAATATGACAGCACTGGACAATAATGGATTCCTGGTAGCTTCACGTTTGATTCTTCTCAAATATTTGGCAGTTAAATTGCTAATATATCTTAGAAATTTCAAGAGTGCTGCATCCCTCTGAAAGACTTTGATAGGGAAATCCCAGAACTTAGGGGTTTCCAATAACATTTTGACTGCTGAACCACATTCAAAAATATGTATTTAATATTCAAGCATGTAGCTAGCCACAAGAAGGGAGAACAATACAGTACATGGTGACATAATTGCGTAGGGAAGTAGCTAGGGAAAGCAATACAAGTTATATGTTTTACTAAAAGGGTGGGAACTAGCTATCTAAAGTGTCTTTGAAGTCAGAGAGAGAGAGAGAGAGAGAGAGAGAGAGAGAGAGAGAGAGAGAGAAGAAGGAAGGAAAGACAAATAAGGAGGGAAAGAAAGAAGTAGAGGAGGGAAAGAAGGAGAGGAAAGAAAGAATGTGTGCATATGGATGGGTTCTTATTTCAAGTTGGCTGTGTAGCACCAGAGTGGTGAAGGAGAACATTGGCTATAGGGAAGACAACGCTCGACTCCATGGACTTGTGTTTTTTTTTTTTTTTTATTAGGGATTTGAAATTTAATTTTAGCTAGTTAGGGCAAAGTTCTTCTTTATCCTAACTCCCAATATTAATCCCACATGTTTAACCCCTCTTATAACACTTAACTTGACCCTTACAGTTAACCAATACCCTCCCTGCAGCCTAAACCTTAATGCAACACTGCAAATTAACCACTTATATTAAACCTAAAACCTCACCCTATAAATCCTATATCTAACATGTATCCCTTGACTCTTAACACTGAGTTAAACCCTTCAGATCTTTGCTTACTTTGTCAACACGGAAATATCACTCTATCCTTCCTTGCCTAGGATAGAAATAAAGAGAAAGAAAGCGGGAAGGAAGGAAGGAAAGACAAATCAGGAGGGAAATAAGGAAGGAAAGAAAGAAGGAAAGAAAGAAGGAAAGAAGGAAAGAAAGAAAGAAAGAAAGAAAGAAAGAAAGAAAGAAAGAAAGAAAGAAAGAAAGAAAGAAAGAAAGAAAGAAAGAAAGAAAGAAAGAAAGAAAGAAGCGGGAAGGAAGGAAGGAAAGACAAATCAGGAGGGAAATAAGGAAGGAAAGAAAGAAGGAAAGAAGGAAAGAAAGAAGGAAAGAAGGAAAGAAAGAAAGAAAGAAAGAAAGAAAGAAAGAAAGAAAGAAAGAAAGAAAGAAAGAAAGAAAGAAAGAAGTGGGGAAGAGAGGGAGTAAGGAAATAAGGAGAAAGAGAGGGAGGAAAGAAAGAAAATTACTTTAAACAAATAACCATATCACATAATAATGCAATTTTTCATTAATAAATAATATTTGAGTTTTTTAAATGAAATGTTGGTTCAGTCGGAGAGTATTATTTAGAGTATACAGTATTTCTCCATGGCCCCAGCACCCTGGCAGCCACCCATTCTACGATGCAAAGGACAATTTTGTTTCTTTCATCTGATGACAGCAAGTGGATTGTCATTATAGTTATTTGTGACATTTCAACAGATTATTACCGTGGGGTTCTGGGAAACACTGTCATTTCACATGGTGACTGTTACTTTCATTTCTATGCACTGTGTCACTCGGAAAGAGAGTGGGAGAGAATACATGAATTGTCTATAGCCAACCAATGCAAAACAAACAATCTTCATTAAAAAGAAATAATAATAACAAAACAACACAGAATCGTGTTTAGGATATAACAGATGGACGGTGCAGCTTATTTATTTCACCAACAATGAGATAAACAGTTAATTCCGCTCTGCCAACTTTTTGATTACTCCTTTCACAACATATTTATTTGTAGGGACTAACAGAAGATTTTATTTTTCTGTTTTTATTACAGCAATGGCATTAAAGGCAGCGACCAAACAGTTGGAAGGAACAGTAGCTGTCTTATAATTTACAGACTGGTAGTACTTAATATATAATGCAATAATCTATGCTGTGCCATTTGTCATCCGGACTAGACCACAGATTATAGCTTAGGGCATCGCATCTGTGCACAGATCTGGCAGGAAGTGGCCTAAAAGCTTCAACAGCTGAACGCGGTGTCTCAGCCTAGCTGGAAATCTCAACCTTTTACTACAAAAGGTCACCGCAGCCCCCAGTCGTGACAGGCAGAACTGTTCAGCTTATGACTGATATGCATAGAGCACAGGGGCTTGGCTGCAATCTTGATGGCTGGTTAGAGGCCGGTCTTAATTTTATGTGACAATTTTGTGTAGGAAAACGCCGTTCGGCAGCCTGAATGGAGCATATTGAAGTCCCACTGGGTGCAGTCCCTGTTGTTTTGACAAATTCTCCTCAGCATTTATCAATCAGGCCTAGAAAAGCAGACTCATTGAATATCTAATTCAGGCGCTCTAGCCGGGGCCTAATAGTGCAAGCTAGTGTGTTATTCAATTTGCACTTGTTAGAGATGTCCTACTGACACTGAGCAATTTAGCTTCTCACTTCGCAAATGAAAAAAGAAATTTGCTGCATCTGAATTGCTTACATGAGTTACAAGCAAGATTTTCATTAGCATGTCATTACGGGAAATAATTTATTGCTCCTGTGCAGTTGCGCCAGATTACACACCCCGTATTTGCCACTTGTACTCAATGGCCCCTTAGTATTAATGGAGCAGGGACTAAAATATTGCATTGAAAAAGAAATGCATTTATGGAAATGATATGAATGAAATCTATTTGTTTAGCATACTGCTGAGATGAAAATAAAAACACATACAATCTAAATTGCAATTTTCAAAAAGTGTATTAAACAGAGTCCCAGGCCATGGAAATATAGGATAATTAAAATGGTTATTTACTAATGCAGTTTGGTTTAGTAACGGCTGGGTGACCTTTTTACTAAGATTACAATGCAAATAGGCACTCCAAAAAGCACATACAATCCCTTTAAACACCTAAATGAAAAGTGTAATGATGGCTAAGGAAGTCTAATAATTCACAATAACCAATCAGATTCCAGCTTACTGATGAGCAAAGAAAGAGCTCTGATTGGTTGTTATCAGGCTACTTCACTTTGTACATTGAATAAGCCCTATCAACAGCAAGGAGAAAAAGGACGAACTAAAAAAAAAAAAAAATTGAATAACCATCGCAAATAAACTAGCTGAATAAAAGGCAGTTTGGGCAAAATGTTTCAGATAAGCCTTAACATTCACATAAGACAAAGACTTGAATTAAAGCCTAGGTTTAGTCAAAAAGTTGCTTTTTTTTTTTTAAAGCGTAACTCCTCTTTTGTTGAGAAAAAAAACATTCCCCTCTGGGTGATATATGTGCACTACAAGGATTTTAACAAACTTTGTTACAGATTCCGATCTTTTGTTATTCTGAAGAAATCCCTGTGTGTTTGTCTGTGTCCATGTGGTTGCTTTCGCAGTATGCTTCGGGTCATTGTCCATCTGCACTGTGAAGTGTCGTCCAATGAGTTCTGAAGCATTTTGCTGAATATGAGCAGATAATATTGCCCGAAATACTTCAGAATTCATCCTGCTGCTTTTGTCAGCAGTCACATCATCAATAAATACAAGAGAACCAGTTCCATTGGCAGCCATACATGCCCACGCCATGACACTACTACCACCATGCTTCACTGATGAGGTGGTATGCTTTGGATCATGAGCAGTTCCTTTCCTTCTCCATACTCTTCTTGTCCCATCACTCTGATACAAGTTGATCTTGGTCTCATCTGTCCATAGAATGTTGTCCCAGAACTGTGAAGCCTTTTTTAGATGTTGTTTGGCAAATTCTAATCTGGGCTTCCTGTTTTTGAGGCTCAGCAATGGTATACATATTGTGATGAACCCTCTGTATTCACTCTGGTCAAGTCTTCTCTTGATTGTTGACTTTGACACACATACACCTACCTCCTGGAGAGTGTTCTTGATCTGGCCAACTGTTGTGAATTCTTCGGTCATCCACCACAGTTGTTTTCCGTGGTCTTCCAGGTCTTTTGGTGTTGCTGAGCTCACCGGTGCGTTCTTTCTTTTTAAGAAAGTTCCAAACAGTTGATTTGGCCACACCTAATGTTTTTGCTATCTCTCTGATGGGTTTGTTTTGTTTTTTCAGCCTAATGATGGCTTGCTTCACTGATGTGACAGCTCTTTGGATCTCATATTGAGAGTTGACAGCAACAGATTCCAAATGCAAATAGCATACTTGAAATGACCTTTTATCTGCTCCTTGTAAATGGGATAATGAGGGAAGAACACACACCTGGCCATGGAACAGCTGAGCATTACTTTTGGTCCCTTAAAAAGTGGGAGGCACAATACAAACTGTTGTAATTCCTACACCGTTCATCTGATTTGGATGTAAATACCCTCAAATTAAAGCTGAAAGTCTGCAATTAATCAACATCTTGTTTGCTTCATTTCAAATCCATTGTGGTGGTGTATAGAACCAAAAAGAGTAGAATTGTGTCGATGTCCCAATATTTATTGACCCAACTGTATCTTTTTAATCTTCCAGAGTTCCACATACAGAATCCTTGCCTGAGAAGATGCTGTAGATCTGACCACCCGTTGCCCCCTGGGATTTCTACATCACATTGCAGAGGACATTGTTTCAGTGTGAGTGTTGGCACATGCAAAGACATGTCCCAAAGACCCGGCAAAAGACTCTCACTATGTGTGCATATGGATGGGTTCTTATTTCAAGGTGGAGGTGCAGCACCAGAGTGGTGAAGGAGAACACTGGCTGTAGGGAATACAACGCTGGACTCCATGGACTCGTTTTTTTTTTTATTAGGGATTTGAAATTTTAATTTTAGCTAGTTAGGGCAAAGTTCGTCTTTATCCTAACTCCCAATATGAACCCCACATGTTTAACCCCTCTTATAACACTTAACTTGACCCTTACAGTTAACCAATACCCTCCCTGCAGCCTAAACCTTAATGCAACACTGCAAATTAACCAGTTATTTTAAACCTAAAACCTCACCCTATAAATCCTATACCTAACATGTATCCCTTGACTCTTAACACTGAGTTAAACCCTTCAGATCTTTGCTTACTTTGTCAACACAGAAGTATCACTCTATCCTTCCTTGACTAGGATAGAAAGAAAGAGAAAGAAAGCGGGAAGGAAGGAAGGAAAGACAAATCAGGAGGGAAAGAAAGAAAGAAAGAAAGAAAGAAAGAAAGAAAGAAAGAAAGAAAGAAAGAAAGAAAGAAAGAAAGAAAGAAAGAAAGAAAGAAAGAAAGAAAGAAAGAAAGATTACAAAAGGTATTTCTTGCCAAACCAATCTGTTAACATTCTACAACAGTGGTTCTCAACTCCTGTCCTCAGGACCCACTAACAGGCCAGGTTTGCAAGATAACTGAAATACATCACAGGTGATATCATTTGCTGCTAAGTGATTGCAGTATTCTAGTCTGCATCTCCCCAAGCTAATACTTAAAGGTGTTGTAAAGGTACATGTTTTTTCACCTTAATGCATTAAGGTGAAAAAACATCCGAAGATTAGCGGCACCCAGCCCCCCCTCCCCGTTTACTTACCTGAGCCCTCGAAAGTCCTGCGTCTTGAACGTGCTGGGTTCTCGGCTCATTCATTGGATGATGGATAGCAGCGCAGCCATTGGCTCCTTGAAGTGAGCTGCCATCTAGATAAGGGAAGGCCTGTGGATGTGGTGTATCTGGATTTTCCCAAAGCATTCGATACAGCTTAATTTACAAACTGAGGTCTGTAAGCATGGACCATAGGGTTTGTTCATGGATAGAAAACTGGTTACAGGGGCTCGTCCAATGGGTGGTGATAAATAGCATGTGCTCAGACTGGGTGGGCAACTACATGGCAAATGAGGTTTAATGTTGAAACATGTAAAGTAATGCACTTGGGGGCTAAAAATATGAATGCAAGTTACACACTAGGGGAGAACCTCTGGGGGAATCTAAGATGGAAAAAGATCTGGGGATCCTAGTAGATGGCAGGCAATGCCAAGCTGCAGCAAGCAAAGCCAGCAGAATATTAGCATGCATTAAAAAGGGAATTTACTCAAGAGATAAAACGATAATCCTGTCACATCGGGAGTATTCCTTCCAGTTCTGGTCACCAATCCTCAGGGAGGATGTGCTAGAACTGAGAGAGAGTCCAGAGAAGGGCAACAAAATTAATAAGGGGACTGAAGGACCTCAGTTACGATGAACGACTACAAGCATTAAACGTATTCTCCCTGGAGAAGAGACGCTTGAGAAGAGATATGATAGCAATATACAAACACCTCAATGGTGATTCTTGCATAGTTGCATAGTTAGTCTGGTTGAAAAAAGACACAAGTCCATCTAGTTCAGTGATATGCAATTAGCGGACCTCCAGCTGTTGCAAAGTTACAAGTCCCATCATGCCTCTGCCTCTGGGTGTCATGCTTGTGGCTGTCAGAGTCTTGCTATGCCTCATGGGACTTGTAGTTCTGCAACAGCTGGAGGTCCACTAATTGCATATCCCTTATCTAGTTCAATCAATAAAAGGAAAAAAAATTACAATCCTATATACACAATCCTATACCCACAGTTGATCCAGTGGAAAGCAAAAAATCCAGCAAAGCATGATCCAATTTGCTCCAGCAGGGGAAACAATTCCTTCCTAAAACCCAAGAGGCAAATGGATATTCCCCGGATCAACTTTACCAATAAATATTAGTATCCAGTTATATTATGTACATTTAAGAAAGAATGAAGGCCTTTGTTAAAGCAACCTACTGAGCTGGACAGCACCAGCTCTTGAGGGAGTCTATTCCACATTTTCACAACACTTACTGTGAAGAAGCCTTTCTGTATTTGGAGATGAAATCTCTTTTCCTCCAGACATAAAGAGTGCCCCCGTGTCCTCTGTGATGACCTTGACCTGTGATGACCCCTGTGATACCATAGGGAAAAAAAATGATTCCGTCTCAGGGAGAATAAAAAGACATTGGGCCACTCAATGAAATTGGAGGAGAAGCGGTTTAATCTTAAGCTGCGTAGAGGGTTCTTCACTGTCAGGACAGTAAGGATGCAGAACTCACTTCCACAATCATGGATCTTAGTGAACACAGTATACAGGGATATGGGAAATTATTTTTGATGAACACACACACCCACACAGGTTGAATTGGATCGACTAGGGTCTTTATGCAACTTTGCCAACTATCTACCAGTGAAAAGCATGTACTGTATGATGGGCCAAATGTTCCCTACCTGAGCACTGCCTTAATGGCCTATTGGCAAATCTGGTCCTTAATGTACAGATGAGTTGAGGAATTTGATTTAGAAGGTTGGTCCATCCTTTGCCACTCGGTCATTGGTTGGTGAAAGAACTGAGAGCATGTAATAGCACACACACACCTATGTCATAAGGTAAGTAGCAGATAATACAAGTTTGCTGAAGTGTAGATAAAGTCTGTAAGTCTGCATGTTTGGAGGGAAAGTAACACATGTGCCACTACATACCTATAAAGACATTCATTGCTCCTTCTGCTCCTAAAGGAGCCTCCCTTACCTTTAAAGATTTTAAAAATCACCCTGTACCGTGGTAAAGGAGACAGTAATACTCCAAAACAGCACCCCTTCTTCATCCCTTCAATTAACTCCTTGAACAGATCAGCCTGATACCTGAAGGCAATGTGTTCTTTAACACCTTTGTTTACCCAAGAGGTTGCCAAATGTATCACTAATTTCTTTCTAAAACAAATTGCTATCAAATTCTTCTCTGTATTAGCATTAGAGGGCCATATTTCAGTATTAGTCATAGGGAAAATGTATTATTAGTAAAAAAACATATAATGTTTGTTGTATATGCTGACTAGATATATTTTATGACATGGGTGGGAGCCCTTGCTGCCTTACAGGTACATACCTATCACTGTGCAGGTTCTACCTATTTGTCTAGCTGCATGGAAAAAATACTGCACCTGATTAAATATAAAAATAATTTAATAATAAAAAAGAAAAGCCGAATTCCCCAGACCATTGTATCATAATTAAAGTAATGTTGGCCTACAGTTTAGAAATGGAATTTGGAATTTGGTTGCAAAATGTACTATTAGTAGAATCTATTACAGTAAAAAGTCACAATACAAAATTAATTTTGCCTATTATTAAACTCAAAAGCAAACCTTTTATATATTGCAGTCTAACAATTCTTATGCCCTGTACACACGGTCGGACTTTCCGACGGAATATGTGTGATCGGAGCTTCCGACCCTGTGTGGGCTCCATCGGACTTTTTCCATCGGAATTTCCGACACACAAAGTTTGAGAGCTGGCTATAAAATTTTCCAACAACAAAATCCTTTCGCGTAAATTCTGACCGTGTGTGGACAGTTCCGACGCACAAAGTGCCACGCATGCTCAGAATAAATTAAAAGACTAAAGCTATTGGCTACTGCCCCGTTTATAGTCCCGACGTACGTGTTTTACGCCACCGCGTTCAGACCGCTTTTCCGACAACTTTGTGCAACCGTGTGTATGCAAGACAAGTTTAAGCCAACATCCATCGGAAAAAATCCTAGGATTTTGTTGTCGGAATGTCCGAACAAAGTCCGACCGTGTGTACAGGGCATTAGATGTGATGGCTGTTTTCTTCCAGATGTATCAGTTTACAGGGATGAAACAAACCATTTAACACTGGCAGGGATGCTTACAAAAATCAGCTTTTCATGTAAAACCTTTATCCCAAAATAAAAAGAAAACTGATTGCTGATTGCTGTAACTAATTATAAAGTTTGATCTTGAGTTTGGCTTCAGTTTGTTAGTGTATTTAAGTATGCTAGTACATTTAACACTAACCCCCAATGACTTCTGTTGTCAGCTGCGCCCCCTGTGCACCTTCATCCAGAGTGGGCGTACTCTACAGGAGGTGTGTTACTGGCCAGATCACCAATTGAAACACGGGAAAAAGCCTACAAAAAGAAAACTAATGCAGCCACCACATCTAATGATTGGTACGCTGCAATAGATTACATTTTCACTTTTGGGTTTAATACCACTTTAATCACAAATTCCTGAATCAAAAACAAAGGCTAGTAAATTACTGATGCTTAGATACATATGTAGATGCAACATTTTTAAGATTTTTTTTTTAAGCATACCAAACAAATTAAAGGACAACTTAAAATATGCTAATTATTTTATCCAATAAATAAGGGGAAAAAATGTCCAGTGGCTAATTAGTAAACCTTTACATTATTTAAAGAAAATTTAAAGTATAATTGCTACACATATTGCCATTTATTATTGCTAAAGTAAATTTCTGAAGTACAAAAACTGCAAATAATATTTGAATGGTGCTTCTTTCCTAGATTGTAAGCTCTATCTAGCAGGGCCCTCTGATTCCTCCTGTATTGAATTGTATTGTAACTGTACTGTCTGCCCTAACATAAAGCACTGTGCAAACTGTTGGCTCTATATAAATCCTGTATAATAATAAAAATAATAATAATAATTTCCAATCAATGCAACCTGTGGTAACACTGGGAGTGTTTTGTATGCTATTTCTATATGAAACCCTTACAAAAAATCTCTGTCATGTGATTGGATCACTGCTTTTCCCTGCAAGTTTTCACTGATCGTGTGGTTATAACAGACACACCTACCCACCAAGTCCTTAGAAATGCATTTGTCAATTTCAATAGAACTGTAGCAAGTAAAGCTCTGCAATTAACTTTCCCCAAATTCTTTCATTTTAATTGGTCTGGAAGGGATTGTTTTTTTTTTTCCTCAACCAAACTGAAGTTAGATTTTATTGGGGAAAAAAAAATAGTTTTTCTTAATATCATTTTATTTTTAGATTTATAAGTTTCAATACTTTTTTTTTTAATTGTAATTTGTTACTTCTGTTAAAACTTTATTTTACAAAAAACAAAACAAATTATCCATAACACTCATCAGTGACTTGCATGTGATTTGACAGCCTGTGTCTATAAGACTAAACCAGATAATTCAGTCTCTTCTAGATGCGAGGAAGGGACCGAGTCCCTGCTCTAAATCATTTAAAAGTCCTTATAATCTTATTTCTGTGTAATCTGATCCCTCCTGCCCTTCAGGTCTATTTTACAGCACAGATGAACAATAAGACAGAGAAAGCTGTTCATTTTGCTTGGAGGTCCCCGCCTGTTGGCTGCAAGTGGTAAAAAGGGTCTATTTATAAATGTTTTCACTCAACTTTCTCCCTCAATTCTCACATTTTTGCAATTGAATCCAATTAGAAAAATGTGTGACTTCTGGGAGAAAGTTGTGGGAATCTTGTGTGAAAACCTTTATAAATAGACCCCATAGAGTAATATTATAAAAAAATAAATAAATACATAAAAATATATATAAAGATATATATATATATATATATATATATATATATATATATATATATATATATATATATATATATATATATATATATAAAGTTCAAGGGATTGCTGCATTAACATTTCAAACTAAAAAAATAAAAAACATACAAAAATCAGTTCCCGTGGGATGGTCTGATTGCATTGGACATTGAAGCTACCGACATGCTGTTCACCCCATCTGCTTTGGATATATATATATATATATATATATATATATGTGATTGTGTGAAGATTTTCAATTCCTTCATCAATATTTAAACTATATATATATATATATATATATATATATATATATATATATATATATACACACACACAGTATATAAATTATTTAATTACATAATTTTAGTACTCAACAAGTAAAAGGAACCAAATAATGTACAGTTTGCTATGCATTCCCTCCCTTAGAGGGAACACAATGGCTTGTAAAAAAAAAAAAAGAAGAAAAAATAAAGATCGATTTATTCATAGAACAGTAGAGCTATTTTATTTTTCTTATCTGTATTTGTGAATTTTGGGAATGTAGAGAATGCATATTAAGCACTATACAAACCCCAGCTTAACTGTCTAAGTGGTATTAGAAGATTCTAATATTTAGTACCACAGTTATGATCATCGTAATTTTACCAAAAAAAAAGGATATTTTGATTTTAAAAGTATTGTTTCAATCAAAATGTAATATGGGACAACAAGGACCAATATTTGTCTTTCATGCTCTCCAACAATATAAACGTCTAGTTCGCCTTCTTCTTAAGATCTATATTTCCTTCCATTTAATTATGAATTCGCTATTCAAATTTCAAGGCTTTTTTATTGAGGCCACTGAACAAATAAAACATTTAAAGTGACTTCTTTGTCCGTCACAAGAATGAATGTGGGATAGGATAAAATGAAATGGATCCAAGGCAGGCGGTTTTATCCCATTTAATATTGCTTCACCAAATAATATTTAGCAATGACTAAAAATGACCTGGAACATCTAATTTGTCAAGGTCCATATATTTCAGCGGTGTCTGTAAGATATAGAATTTGAATGACCATTGTGCCAAGGGATGCTTTCTCTCTATTGAGAGTATCCAGCATTTGGATTTTCTAAAAGATTTGTCATTGTAAATTTTGTGTTTCCATGGAGTCTATTAAACATAATTCTTGTTAGAGCTGTCATGCAATTTTTATGTTTACCACAGTTTGTGAATGGCTTATTTACAAGGCTTGATAGTACTTCCACTGCCGCTCCGATCTTTTATTGCTTGGCTCCTTAATGAGTTAGATGAGGCATGAATGCCTCCAGGTAAGTTTGTGCATTGAATAGAGATATTTCACTGCTATGTGTATTTTGTGAGTTTTTTTTATGTCCGTGTTATCCATCATGGACCATAGTAAACTGTTTTAGGAGGTGCATTATCATTACTTAGGCATAGCTGTTATTTGAGGCCCTGACATGATTAGCACAACCATTTTACTCTAAAACTATTATTCCCTTTCTTATAGTCTGGTATAGAAAAGCAACCTAGCAAAACATTAAAATGTTTACAGGTGTTTATATCAAAACCCTTTTTTTTAAAATCCAGTAGATGTTTAAGATCTTCAGGCAATACCACAGATCAGAACACATCATCAGATAGAGTTTGTATAGAATGACATTAAATTGTTGATTACAAAAAAATGTTCACATTTCAAACAGTTAAAGCATGCTAACCGATGCTTAGCAATTGATTGGTAGTTTTGAAACTGAGATCTCAGCACTGTGAGAATAATTAGATGAGGGGTCAGGTTAGTGTCAAGGGATTGGGGTAAATATTGGAGTTAAGGTTAGAGGATTGGGGTAAATGTTGGAGTTAACCTCCCTGGCGGTATGATTATTTCAGATTTTAGGTGCTAAAAGCGGTACAATTATTTTGCACAGAAATTTGGCGTTTTATATTATAGGCCTGTAATTCTTAGGAATAGTTCACTTAAATCTGTTCAAACAAGAATCTAGTAGATATCCCGGGTATGATAAAGTTTGAAAAACAAAATAAAAAATTATAATATAATAAATAACTATAAATAATTATAACAAATAATAATATAATAATAATAAAATTATTCAATAATGTAATCAAATCAAAAACACTGAAATTTGCTCAGCTGCAGAATTGTCGCTTTCGTTACTTTTAGTATTTGATGACGGATTTTCCCACAAATCACTATCACTCAATTCTGCAAGTGATTCTAATTTATTATCGCTGTTTTCTAGCTGGTCTAAAGCCACTTTTGATGTAAAGGGACAGTTTTGGTTGCTATGGACAATCTCCAGTTTCCAAGCAGAAAGAACAGTTTTTATAATATAAAACTGCATGCAGGACACTGGGCAGACCACTAGGGACAAAGGGGATGTGTAATTATTTGATACAGTACTGTAATCTGTAAGATTACAGTATACTGTATCTGTACTGTGTGTTTTACTTTTTGAATTTGGCGCCGAACCCCGTCCCCGTCTGTCACAATGCTCACAGGGAACGGAGCTCAGGACTGTGAATCAAGCGAGACACGGCGGCTCGCAGATCACAGTGGGGAGTTATCCCAGGATCCAGGGGACAAGGTAAGTATCCTCTACAAGGATCCTGCGATGCAATCCTGAGTGTGGCTCGGGGATACCGCTTTTGGAATTGAAAATACACCCGAGCCAGACTCGGGAATACCGCTATAGGGGTTAAGGTGAGAGGATTGGGGTAAATGTTGGCGTTAAGGTTAGAGGATTGGGGTAAATGTTGGAGTTAAGTTTAGAGGATTGGGTTAAATGTTGGAGTTAAGTTTAGAAGATTGGGGTAAATGTTGGAGTTAAGGTTAGAGGTTTAGGGTAAATGTTGGAGTTAAGGTTAGAGGATTAGGGTAAATGTTGGCGTTAAGGTTAGAGGATTAGGGTAAATGTTGGAGTTAAGGTTAGAGGATTCGGGTAAATGTTGGAGTTAAGGTTAGAGGATTAGGGTAAATGTTGGAATTGAGGTTAGAGAATTAGGGGTTAAGGAATTAGGATAAATATTGGAATCAAGGTTAAAGAATTAGAAGTTATGGAATTAGGGTAAGTATTGACATTGAGGATTAAGCCTCGTACACAAGTAATGATTCTTTTGTTTGTGCAACCAAGCGGACTGGAAAAAAAAAACCTGATAGATTGCTGTACTAACAACGCTATGTTCGTTTAGCAATGCCCCCCGCTGCCCCCCTGTGTTCTGACAGGGGTACTGCCCCCCCGCCAGAAATCATCGATCAGCCGTTGGCTCTGAGGGCTGATGAGATGCTGGTTTTCAAGCAACTCATCAGCATCCCCCAGCATCTCCCTTAGACAAAGGCCGGTCATTAGACTGGCTTCTGTCAGAAAGACTGCCGTACACACTGACCGAATGTTGGCTGTTTTTTGTTGAACTGGCTGATATTCGTCCCACGTGTACCCAGCCTCAGGGGTTGGGGGATTAGGGTAAGTGCAGGAGTTGAGGGGAGAGGATTAGGGGTTGGGGGTTAGGATACATTTTGGAGTTGAGATTAGAAGATTAGGGGTCATGGGATTAGCGCAAATGCTGGAGTTGAGGTTAAAGGATTAGGAGTTAGGGGATTAGGGTAAGTATTGGAGTTGAGGTTATAGGATTAAGCCTGGTACACACGCAAAGTTTATTTTTAGTTCAACCCAGTAGATTGAACAAAAAAAGCGCTTGACATATAGCTGTACTAACACATGCGATGTTAGTTTGGCATTCTCCCCCACTGTTCCTTTGTGTTCTGACAGGGGTACTGCCCCCTCCCCACCGCCAGAACACACTTATCATTGCTTGCAGCCTTTGGCTGTGAGTGCTGATCTGGTCTTCCAGCATGTCCCTTAGACAAAAGCTGGTCATTAGACTGGCTTCTGTTAGAAAGACCACTGTATTCATTGCCCAAATGTTGGTCAGTTTTTGTTGAATCGGCTGATATCGGCCGATATTTGGTCCATGTGTGCCCAGCCTTAAGGGTTAGGGGATTAGGGTAAATGTTGGACTTGAGGTTAGAGGATTAGAGGTTAGGGGATTAAGGTAAATGTTGGAGTTGAGGTTAGAGGTTTGGGGGTTAGGGGATTAGGGTAAAGGTTGGAATTGAGATTAAAAGATTAGAGGTTAGAGGATTAGGGTATGTATTGGAGTTTAGGTTAGAGGATTAAGCCTAGTACACACTTAATCATTTTTTGTTAGTTTGCTAGTTCAACCCAGAGAGCCGGACAACAAAAAAAAACCTAAATGCTTGCGTTGAGGTTAGAAGATTAGGGGGTTAGGGAATTAGGGTAGGTGTTCACCCCCCCCCTAAAAAAAGAAAAACTCTCTAGTAATATACGCCAAACTAAACATGTGCAGAGTGCCTTCAAGGCTCTGTTCTAGCAACAGATGGATTGGGGACAGTAAAAGAAGGGAAGGATCAGAAAAAATAGGATCAAACAGTTTTTTTACACAATGCGGAGGATTAACCCCTTAGGTTTCACAGTGAGTATAACAAGCATGCTCTACTGCATATACAGACTAATTTTACTGTTGTTGGTTTAGTAATACTTTAACTACAATTAATTTAGTATTTTTTTTAAATTATATTATTATTATTATATTGTGAAACAACTGTTAGTGCTCTTATACATATACCCCATACATGGTGCACATTTTTTAGAAATTTGTACGATTCCCCCATCAACACGTGCTGACAGGGGAAATCCTCTTGCCGAGCAATTGTCTGCTCCTGGCAGGGGGAAGCCGCCCAAGGCAGGAGAAGACAGTGATTATCAATGGCGGTTATAGCAGCCGCTAGCGATAATCACAAGAGAATCTGGCAGGCTGGTTGCATAAACCGCAATCCTTTCTTGTTGACCCTCAGAACCTGGACAGGAGAGGCTGTGGGGGTGGAATTTAATGGAACCGATCTGTATTTTCCTCCTGCAGCAGCTGAAAATAGGCTTCTCCTCCTCTCCCTCTCGTTAACATTCAGCTGCCACAGGAGGAAAATACAGGGGATTGGTACCAATCTCTGCTCATAGCTGACCTAGAACTGAGTGATCAGTGGTCATGTGCACTGGTGGAGGACAGCTGCGTCTTCAGACCAATCCTGCAACATGGAGGTGAGTATGTTTGTTTATTTTTTTATATTCCCACGCTTTTTTAATAAATACAGAACTGCAATATTATGGACATTTTACATCTTGCCAAAGTTCAGCTTGAAAATCATTTTCACACAGTGACAACCAGTGAATCCTTCATTTTGGAGGTATTTCTTCTCACTTCTTGTTTTAGTTATGGCACAGAACGTGACACAGATGGCAAAAATAAACCTGACAGGGGTTATAACCCTCCGTAACTCTAGCCAACATGAAAAAAAAAAAATCTACTTGCCTTTATTTCTATTTTTAAGTGGTTGTAAACTCCAGTTATGGAATCTGTAGTGTTTACTTATCTCTCTCCAAAGCTCTAAGTGTCGTTTCTCTCTGGTGCTTCGTTCCTCTGCTATCAACATGTCTCACTTCTGAGAATCTTTCCCGACACATGAGATAAATTTGTGTCGGGGGGGAGCTTAGCACACAGCTTGTCTATTCACAACACAGTTCTTCTGCTGTGTGAAGGGGGATGTGTTCCTTTCCTCCAATCAGCTCTCACACTCTGTAACTGCAATCTCTCCAGCCCCTCCTCTGTGCCCCAGACAGAAGAAGAAGGATTTTAAGAAGGGGTATAGTGAAGAGAAGACAGCAGATAAACAAGATTGGTTTCATCACCGTGTGCCATCTGAGGCTGTTCACTTCACTGGGAATATGTGAGGATTACATCCACGTTAAGGTAGCCACAATTTAGAACTACAACAAAGTATGTATACAATATATTTATCGTCCGTATATGGATAGTCACAAATGCATATTCTGCAATTAAACTGACTTAAGGCTCACTCAGGTGGGTGCTGAGACTGGTCATCTATGCTTAGCCACTTGTTGCTGCTTTACATCCATCTCAAAACTGTGCACAGGCAGCCCATAGAAGTAAATAAAGATGCAGGGCTGCATGGGCACAGTCGCATGTCACAATTTGAGCAGAGCTGGTGCACAGATCTGAATGCAAACACTGTGCATTTGGATCTGTGCACCTGCTTCTGTCTGTGTGTCAAATTTTGACATGCAACTGTGTCTGTGCAGTCGCTGCGTCTGCATCCACTTCTATAGATTGCTTGCACACAGCTCTGAGGTGGATGCGGAAGCAGCAAAAAGCTGCTCAACACAGTGGATGGGTCTCAGCACAAGTCTGAATGAGCCCTTACAGGACTAAAAGCTAAGTGGGTTTCATCCTGTCATTCATCTTCTGCACCTGGCAATCCAGGCTGGCTAAAGCTTTGTACTTCTTACTTCTTTATATCATTTTCTTCTGAAAAGTCTTAAATCTAAACTAGTAATGTCTTGGCTAAAGAATGATTCAGCACCAGCAACCGCGATGAACGTTCAGCTGCTGGCGTGCACTGGGAGGACGCGAAGCACCAATCCTAATGCATCGAACAGTTTTCTTTTTTCTTTTTGGATAGAGTGGATAGGGATTAGGACACCTGTCAGGCATTTATTGGTGTCTGTGCCCCCATTAGGGAGATTCACCCTCTCCATTTTTTCTGTTTACCATTTTCATTGGAAGTGAAAGTAAAAGAACAGCCCAAGTTTTGGGTTGTCCCAAGAAAAGTAATAGAGGGAACATTTTTCAATGGGGTCACTAGTCCTAACATTGGGGTCCCTAAGAGATTCCCTTAATTTACAGGGATTTCTTGGCACTTCCACTTTGGCTATGTGACAGGAAGTGCAGGTAAATCTCCCCAGTGAAAAAAAAATGTTTGCCTATAAACTTCAGTTTGTTTTTTAAAAGTCAGCTGCTACAAATACTGTAGATACTGACTTTTAAAAAATAAAAGCATTGGAAGCAATCGGTTATTCCCCTTGATTATGTGAAGAGTAAACTCAATCGGATCATGGTCAATGTCAAGCTCACTCATATACTTCATAACAATTCTAAAAAGTTTGATAAAACATGGGACCTGTGGATTCGAAATATAGCAGTTCCGCATTGAGCTCCGGCTGACCCTCTTCTTCTCCTTCTCTATTTCTTTCTTCTCTCCCTTTTTTTTTAATCTTTTTTTTTCCCCTTCCTCTGTTATCTAAATGTAATATATATTCAGTTGTCTTTAGGGCCTTATACAGTTGTGTGTCCAATGATAGTCTCAGAGATTAGTGTCAGGGGTCTCCCAGCTTCTCCTTGCCCATTTTTTTTTGCCCCCACCCATTACCCCCCCCCCGTTCCCCCGTACCATTCCTCTGTTCCTTCATACATAGCTGTTTTCCTGGCTGCCGATAAGAAATGTTTACTCTCTGACCCATTATTGCTCAGGACTACTTCTTTTTGTTTCTTGACAATGATGGATAGTACATTTAACTTTTGGATATTTACTTGAAACCATTTCTTGCCTAATGTATGCCTTTTTTTTTTTTTTGATGCTGTATTTTGCCTATTTTCACTGTTCATACATTATTTACCTGATATGATGACAACCCGAGAATTGGCTTTTGTTCCAGTGTTATTTCTGTTGTTACCAAACCTTTTCAATAAAAATATTGAAATATAAAAAGTATTAAAAAAACAGGTACATGCCAGTGCTGGGGTCCAGCTCTGTCTCCTCAAAGTCAGCTCTTCTTACTCCCCAAGGCCGCCATCTTGGATATGGGCACCAGATATGGCTTCATGAGAAACCACAGCTGGCTCCCTAATGCACATGCGCCAGCTTGTATGGTGCTTTTTGAATTCTCCTGTAACAGGCAGCAGGATGGGGTGGGGCAGGGAATGCCAACCTCTCCTAGGTGAGGATTGGGGAAGTGGGAGTGGGTACCACTAAAAATCAGTACTTGCTCCTCCTAAAAATGTTGTAACTCAATTACAGCCTGAGGGAGAGAGGAAACCCTGGTTTGAAGTGAATCATCACCTTTACTTCATATTCTTTAAAGGGGGAGGAAAGGAAGAGAAATACATTTTTTTTTTGTTTTTTCTTTTTTCTTTTTCCTGTTTTCTCCAATTCGGTGCAAAGAAGGTTGTATGCACTCAGGCTGTTATATATGCTTTAAACATACTCTCATTCATTATTGCTTTAAGGCCTTGTACGGGTGGAAATGGGCTCTTTGATCCGTATCCTATGGGGCTCCATGAAGAAACAAGAATAGGACATCTACACTTGCTGAACAGTTCGGTACATGTACTTCCAGTTTTATTTTTTGTTGTCCCCCTTTTTTGGGAGTTTTTTTTGGGACTAAGCCACATACCAGTGGTTGTGTTGTTTTGTTTTTATTTTTGTTGGTTTCTGGTATAATGGCAGTAGAGGATAGTAATAACACAGTTCACCACTCACAAGGGGGAATGGGTATAGTTGGTATATCCAAAAGTACTTGCAGATTGAACAAAGCACTTCACTTAGGCTCCTGTTACTTCATATTCTGTTTACAGGTTAATGGCTAAGTGTGCAAAAATTGTCTCATGGAATGTGAGAGGACTGAATAACAGGTATAAAAGAGCATCCATATTTCAGTTCCTTAAACGGTCTAAGCCGCATATCACCTTCCTGCAAGAGACCCATCTAGATGGTAGTAGGGTCCTGGCTATGCGCAGACCCTGGGTCCAAAAATCTTTTCATGCAACGTTTTCCACGTTCGCCAGAGGCGTCTCAATTCTTATCAGCAAGGCCCTGCCATGTACTATACATCAGGTGTTCTCGGATCCAGGGGGTAGATATGTGGCTGTTCTATTGGATGTTTATCATTACAAAATGTTACTAGTGAATGTATACCTGCCTCCTCCTGTAAACATTCAAATTTTATATGATTTATTTACCAGATTGGCTCCCTTTGCTCAACTCCCTCTTATTCTGATGGGTGATTTCAATGCCCTTTTAGATGCGTTGGACTCCTCAAATCCAGGGAGAGTGGGTTCTGGTGATCTTCTATCCTGGGCCGCAGTGACTGGGTTGACGGAGTTGTGGCGAGCTAGAAATCCATCGTGCAGAGCCTATTCTCATGTCTCACTGACTCACCGCTCGTCGGCCAGGATAGACATGGCGTTTGGAAACCAGGCCTTGTTACCGTTTGTGAAGGACATAGCTTACCTGGCGGGGGGTTTATCTGATCATTGCCCTCTGTCCCTTGACCTCAACATGTCGGTTGGAAGGGGGGCAGGGGGTTGGCGGCTGTCCCCAGGATGGCTGCAAAATGGGCAGGTATCTGCCCGATTACAGGAGTCTATCGCCTCTTACTAGTCATCTAATGAGAATACAGAGGACCCTCCGTTGGTTTGGGATGCATTCAAGGCAGTGATAAGGGGAGAATGTATTTCAGCGATAAAAGCTGAAAGGGTGGCTCACAACGCTGAGGTCGCCAGGTTACAGGAAGATGAGAAGGAATGTGCGGAGAGACATGCTGGCAGTCCTTCTGAGTCCACATATTTGTCTCTGATGGAGGCTAGGCATCCTCTCTCTCTACATTTCTTGGATCTGGCTCATACCGAGTTGGGACACAGGGCTAACTCAGTTTTTGTAGAAGGTGATAAAAATGGGAAGTTGCTGGCAAGACTGGCAAGACTGGTGGCAGTTGATAATCAAATAACAAACATCCCAGTAGTTAGAGGGCGGGATGGCACTATGATCAGTGACCCCTTAGGTATATTGGAAGAATTTAGAAACTTCTTTTCTGAACTCTATGCTCCTATACCGAGGTATGATTAGGCAGATTTGAATGCTCTTTTGGATACGCTGACCATCCCGAGTTTATCTGAAACTGACCAAGTGGAATTAGATAGTAAAATCACCACCAAAGAGATAATGGCAGCTATTTTTGACTTCCCACCCTGTAAGGCTCCGGGACCGGACGGCCTCCCCGCGGATTTTTATAAAAACCATGCTGACGAATTAGCCCTGTTGGAATTCAACATGAATATCGTATTTGTACATATATTTCATTACGATACCTAAGACAAGAAAACTCACATGGTTTTTGAAAAGGCTGAAAGTTTCACACTTCCGGGATTACAGGATGTGGCCTGTTTAGCTCCCATTGCGCATGACAATGCTGGCTCCGACCTGTCTATGGGAATTTCCTGATTAGCTACTATCCACCCAGGCTTCAAAGGCAGATAAACTGACAGGGATGATGGATGAGGTTAGATACAGGAGATCAAGGGCCCAGGTGTGTGTGAAACCTGACATCTGTCAGACGATGGCAATGCATGGACCAACACTGCCCCCCAGAGGACAAAACGGTCCATATGATGGGCTGTTGAGGGAACGCCCCAGAGACACTGTGATTCGTCCAAAGGCAAAGTTAGGCAGGCAAAAGGGGGGGGGGTCTGGATGAGGTATGTTTGTTAAAAGTAATGTTTGCTAAAGAAACAGTCTCTTGAAGACCGGAGGACCAGCCGAGGAGGATGTGCTAAGTATCACTCTTGTATTGTGTTATGAGTGTAGGCCTTGTAATATTGCAATTTCTGGTAGTATCTTTATGTTAGTTTTCCTAATTATGCTGTTTTAATACATTCCTATTTTTATTGGGAAATAAATGTAACTTGTTTTACTAGCAGCACCGTGTGTTTGGTTTCATAGCTAACCTGGTATTATTGTGATATTAACAATAGCATGTGCTCAGGGTTTAATAGGCCAACTAATTATAGGGACTAGACAAATTAATACACAGATATAATATTAATAATTATATCGATTTCTACATTTGGCACCCCAGACTGTGGAATTTTATTTTTACACAGAATCCACAAAAACCTGATGTATTTTTTTTTGTCTTGAGACCCTGTAAGCAAGCATAAATCCTCAAATACACCCAGAACTGAAAATCGTCTCTAGTGTGGACAAGATTGGTGCTGGCTCGCGAATTCTGAAACCACGCTTGGATGGTCATGAAGATTCTGTGAAATATTTCATCAGGGAGACGGACGCGTAGGACCTGGTGAGATCTTCGGCTGATATATGTATATTTGTTAAACGTTTGTATCGTTAATGTGTTTTAGGCCTGTAGCCAGTAAACGGTACTGGTGAGTGAAGGGATTGATCATCCCTGGCACTGATATAGCTTGCAGATTGACAGGATATACCACACATCTTTGAAGAAAAAGTGGGAGAAATATAGATTTTTTTTTTTTTATTTTAATTTTTTTGTTTTGCCCCCAGACTGAACACACTCCTGGACAAATGTTTAGAACAGAACAGTCTTCCGGCATCTATGCTAGATGCCTATATGGTGCTATTACTGAAACCGGGTGAAGATCCCCTAGATTGTTCTTCATACAGGCCAATCTCCCTTAAACACGGACCTGAAGATACTGACGAAGGTATTGGCCAACAGACTGGTCGGGGTGATCCCCTCCCTGGTCAATATTGACCAGACGGGTTTCATGCCCGGTAAATCCAGTGATACTAATTTGAGAAGGTTGTTTACCCACCTCCAGCTACCGGGGTCTGAGGATGGAACCAGAATTATTGTTTCGATCAACATAGAAAAGGCGTTCGACTCAATTGATTGGTCGTATATGCTCCGGGTGCTGAAGGTGATGGGTTCGGCAGCATTTTTAGGAGGTGGATAACGTTGCTATATTGCAATCCCAGAGTAGCAATTAGATTGGGTCAGAACACTTCTCCCTTCTTCTTGGTGGGCAGAGGCACCAGGCAGGGGTGCCCTCTATCTCCATTTTTATTTGCGCTTATGATGGAACCCTTAGCGGTAGCACTCATAACGTCTAGTGAAGTCAGGGCAATTAGAGTGGGTTCCATTACGGAATGTCTAGCTTTATATGCGGATGACATGCTCTTGTTTTTGGAGGACCCTGGATCATCATTGCAGGCGGTTCTAAAAATTTTCAATGATTTCACAGTTTTTTCGTGACTAAAGGTGAACTGGAGCAAATCCTCCATTTTGCCATTAGATGTTGGGGCCAGGAAAGAGGCTGTCCATAGTCTACCGCTGAAGTGGGTTTCTTCCATCAAATACCTAGGAGTTAAAATTACAGCAGACAGTGCTGACTATGTGACTCTTAATCTACTGCCCCTATTGTCCTTTTTTAAGCAGAAGGCGCAGGCCTGGCAAAGGCTCCCTCTGTCACTGATAGGGAGGATAAGTTTACTGAAAATGAAAATTCTTCCAGTCATACTCTATTTTTTGAGACGAGCACGGCCTCCTAAATCCTTTTTAAAAAAAACTAGAGGGCATTACCAGTTCATTCATATGGGCCCCAAAACAACCACGCATAGGACTTAAGGTACTTCAGGAACCTTGGGGGCAGGGGGGTTTGGCCTTGCCTGACTGGAAGAAGTATTACCTAGCTGGTCAGATGGTATTTGTCCATAAATGGTTGACATCTGATGATGGAGATTCTGCAACTGTTGTGGAGGCTGCTCACTTGGGGTCATATGAGACCCTCCGGTTGGCCATTCACAGGGGTGTTGGGTCGGAGCTTCCTTTGACATTGGCCATGAAGGCCACTATTAAGGCTTGGGGGGAGGCAGTGGTGTTGGCGTGCCCGAGCTACTTGGGTTTCTCACCTCAGACTCCCTTGTGGGGGAACCCCAAGTTGTCTCAATTCTACTCCTTCCAGGATCCCATGGTGTGGGTGGTCAAGGGAATTAAGTTACTAAAGGACATCACCAAAGATGGAATACTTCTGACTTTTGACCAGCTAAAGACTAAGCATAACCTCCCTAACTCATATTTCTTCAGATACATACAGCTTCGACACGCATTTCAGGCCCAATTCAGAGATAGGGCAGTAGAGTCCATCCCATCGGCTTTAGAAGACATGCTCATGGTAGAAGACCTTCCTAAAAACTTTGTCGGTCACATATAAAGAACTGTTTAAGAAAAGTCTGGCGGCAATGGCTAAATGTAGAGAGCGTTGGGATGGGGAGGACTGGGATGACGTATGGGTGCATCCCTTTAAACATTTAGTCTCTGCAAGAGACAGGCTCATACATTTACACCGGCCAGATTGGCTGTAATCTACCCATCAGACTCGTCGGCTTGTTGGAGATGTGGTTTTTCACCGGCAGATGCCAAATATATTTTCTGGGATTGCCCGCACATCAAGAATTTTTGGGAAGGAGTAATAACATGTATAGAAGAAATTTTAAGTATACCTATCCCATTGTCCATTAGAGTATGTTTGTTGGGCCTAGTAGAGGAGGTAGTTCCATCCAGAGCTCTTAGAACTTTATTAAACATTCTATTTTTCTTTGCAAGAAAAGCCATATTATTTAAATGGAGGAATTCCGCTCCCCCTGGTGTTCGATTTTGGAAGAGTCTCGTAAATTCCATGATGCCATATTATAAGGCAACGTACCAATCTAGAGGGTGCGGAAAAAAGTTTGACAAAGTTTGGCAGGCATGGTTTGGCTCGGAAGTTAGTTCTGGCTAGTTCTGCCCTAGATCCCATATGAGGTAAAGTTATAGTCATGGGATACTGATATAACCAATTACATGAGGAGGGGTGGGAGTTACTGGTAGTGGTGTCCTTTTGTTCATAAATTAGCTAACCATCAAGTAAGGTGCAGTGCTTTGGGGAGTATAATAAACTCATACATACATTTTTACATCGTTTTACTTCAGATGGTCCCCCATTGGTAAAATAAAGACAAGTGAGTTTTCTTAATTGTGGTGAACTGTGGTACGGGATGTTGGGGGGGGGGGGGGTTAGGTATAAGATGTCACCTGTGTTAGGTAGACAAATGTTGGATTCAAGTCGACCATGTTGGTCAAGGAATGGCAGGTGTTGTGCCGGTCACTCCACTATTTTGTATGTTTATATGTCCAAAAAATTTAATAAACAGAATTTAAAAAAAAAAAAAAAAAAGTGTACAATGTTTTAGCATTGTACCCTGGAGCTTATTGAAGTCTCACCCACCCATACACTGTAGCAGGAAATGGACGTTGTATGGCATAAAAACATGTAACATGGTAGCACTGAAAATTCTGAATTAACCCTTTGCACACTGGTACACCCTTATATATTTCTAGCAACTTTTTGCATAGTCAGTTCACAAAGGTTAATTCAGAATTGTCAGAAGCAGCACAAGGAGCCAGTCAGTTGTGATGCAGCATAACGAAGTTACAGCTCTAGAAGGGAGACCTCCTTTTTCTATTTTTAATCCTCTGAGGTATTCCTGCCTTCCCAGCAAGTGATGCATGCAATCCAATTGTGGCAACAATGTACGATCCAAATGTAATAAAACACCCTTGGAATATTTTGATTGCACACTCACCAGAACACAGATCTCAATGCATTTTAGAGGTCAATATGCATAAACAAAATAGAATGGAAGGCGCATGCACCTAGTGTATTACCTAAATACATTTATTAAATAATAGGATCAATAAGAAATGGATACTCACAAGGTGGCCAATAATAGTGAACCATATAAACACAAAATGCTGAGCAGTGTGGACACACGTGCCGTATTCACATTGCGGGGTATATACAACTAATGCATTTTGGGGGCGGATCTCCTTTCTCAGAGCTAAGTTACTCTGAGCACCTAAAGGCAAGCGCTTTAAATAGAAAAATCCTCAAAGACCCAGCCCCCAAAAGGGTGGAGAATGAGAAGAAAATAAAAAAAAAATTAGTCTAATTATTAGTCATCGCACAGTTAAATAGTTCATAGGAAAGTTCCTTGGATTCCTTTAACATAAAATCACTTGCACCATACTGTAAAGATTTGCAAAATGGCTTTAGAGGTTTCATATTAATTACTGTATTGAATGCTAAATGCTGACTCGCCATTCAACAAAGCAAGAATGGCCGCTAGGATGCAGACGCCATCCCCTGGATGCACAGGGGTGCTTGTAAAACGGGTATACAGGAGCATCCATGACCCGGAAGTGCCAAGGCGTGAACTCGCACCATCAGGTGTGAACAGAGATACTCCAGCCATGGCGCGCCCGGCCCGAGCCTGGTGAGGTCACACAAGATGCGAGCCATCCATCCGCCTGATGTGACATACAAAGTTCGACACCAGGGAGCCTCTATCCTCCCGCGTCCCGCCGGAATAGGCAGGTGACATCACACCCACATCGGAAGTTCTAAGCCGTGTCCCCAGAGGGAGAATTCATAAACAATAAAAAAAAGGAATTTTCATGAAAAATAAAGTAAAAATAAAAATGAATATATTGAAATAAAAGCTTACATTAATAAAAATATGTTTTATAATACACTTGTTATAAAGCATTTTTAAGGATTTTTAGAAAGCACTAGACTCATAGTGCCAGAGTGCCAACCCCAACGTAGAAACATTTTAGGAAAATAAATTCATATTCAAGCACAATAGTAAAAACAATAATAAAAAACAGTAATAAAAGATATTTAAATGAACTGAGCAACCTACTTGGATATATGGATACAAATATGTGGGTACAAATAATAAATAATAAATCAATAATAAAAATGGTGACACTGCTTACAATGAGGCAGAAAATACAAAAGATGATGATGAAAAAGATGATGATAAAATAATTTTTGATGAATCACGATGCAAAAAATAATAAAAATAAAAATAAAAATAAAATATAATATATATAATGTAATATAAATATGCATAAGGTATGCGGAACCCTAAGGCAAATATTCACAGGCATGCACGATATAAATGCACAGGCACACGTGTAATTGATTAACCTATACACACAGGCACACACATGTACATGAGCATAAACACCTGGGCCAACCTCCAGTACACACACCCATATACACTATCCTATGTAACAGAAGTATTCACGGGTAAATGCACTTGGGATGGTGCTTGGTATTATAAAAAAAACAATGAACCAGACGCTAGTGAGTAGAATAAAAAAGAAAGAACAACAAGAAAAAAGAACAACGAGAAAAAGATAAGGAAAGACCAATCAATCAAAAAAGGGAGATGATAAACTGCTGGAAATCCACCCTACCCAGATGAATAGGAGATATAAACCTTAGGAGAACTCTAGTGATATACCAAAAATCTGAAAGGAGCTATTAATAGTGTTAATAGTGAGGTATTATCAAAGACACAGGAACTAAATGCATCGAACCAAATGATGGAGAGATAAACAGGAGTAGGGGACAATAATGATGACATGCCCATAGGACAATACATACACCCTACATCAGGGTCTGAACATTTAGTCCTACATTTAAGCCCCTCAGTGTTAAATTCCTTAACTGGTGTATCCAAAAGGTCTCTCTCCTACATATTCTCCGAAAACGCTATCCTGTGTCCTCATCTTCACCCATGATGTCCAACCCAAACAGCCTCAGACCAGACAGGCTTTGAATATGTTTTTCCAGAAAGTGGAGGGGTAATGAATGTTGTCAAAACCTTTTAGGATATTCCGTTTGTGTTCCCCAAATGGTGTACGCAGGGTACCTATTGTAAGACCCACGTAAAGGAGACCACAGGGGCATAACAAACAGTAGACCATAAACTGTGATCCACTGTTGATGAATTGCGGAATAGCATGGGTCTGACCATCACTGCCTACAACTTCCTTCTTTCTATGCCACATGTAGTGACATGCTCCGCAGTTGGGAACCCCACACTTGAAGCTGCCTTTTTGATCAAATATGCTACTCCACTTATGATGGTCTGTGGTTTTCTTTGTACGAACTCTACTTGGGGCAATGAAGCCCCTCAGATTCCTAGGTCTACGGAAGATGACATTCGGGCGTTCTGGGATAACCTTAGTAAGGCAAGGGTCACGGTGAAGAATACTCTGGTATTTTTCTATGATCCGTTTAATCAGAAAGGCCTTATTGTTGAAATGAGTACTGAAGTTGATGTCTAGAAGGCTGTTGGATCTACTCGTCTTGACCGGGGCCTCCCCACCACTGTTGCTACACATGACCTCACGTTGATGACATTTGCTGCTAGCAGCCTCTAAATACATCTGCCGATATTTTATGTATGCATCCTCAATAATGGCCTGATCGTACCCCTTTTCCAGAAATGTATTATTCAATACACCACTCTGTTCGTCATAGTCTAGCAAACAGGTATAGGTCCTTCAGAGCTGAAAGAACTGACCAAGGGGTGCATTTTTGATCCATCTGGGGTGGTGATGGCTCCGTATCAATGGTCTTTGTAGTTCAATATGCATATACAGTAAGAGTCCCTGAAGGATGAGAAAGGATCCACACACAAATAGTTCTCCCATTGGTCTGTTTAAATAAAAAAGAAGTACTTCAATAGTGCAGTAACATCTAATTTATTTAAAATCAGTAACACAATATAAAAGCCAGCAGCATGCAACTTGCATAAAAGACACTTTCGATCAGACCAAGCCAACAGTGTGTAACATTTGTATGCAAAGCCTAATGGACGTCATCAGGGGCTGACTGTACTGATGACTTACACACTTAGAAAGGACACCAGACATTTTTTTTACCTACAGTTCCTATAGTTACCTATAGTGCTGCATTGCTCACATGCTAACAAAGAACATGCAGATAAAAGGACAGAGCAGAGTGACAGAGCTGAGCTCCTCAGTTTGCTGCTCCTTTTTTCTCTGTCCAGTCACAGGCTGGAGGAGGGACAAGCCTTCTTAGTAGAAACTCTGTGAAAAAATGCATCAAATTTCAAATTAACTGCTCCTCAGAGCCTACTGATGCATGGTGCTGGCTATCACTGATCATCATGCTTAGAATGTATTGCAAAATAGTAAAGGTAAAGCCACACCTTCACACCATGATATTTTTATTCAATGTAGCTGGTTTTCAAAACACAACCCCTGCTTTAGACCACATCCCACTGACACGTTTCACCGAATTGGGTTTTATCATAGAAGCCTTCTGTACTTTCTATACATGTGCGCTGTATGCTTGACAAAGAACATACTGATTGCGGAGTGAGCAGAGGGATTATGTAATCAATGCACTGCTGCTCCTCCATTTTCCAGTTAAGTTGGGATGTTTTCTTGGCCAGGGTGAACTATTTTTGTAGTGGATGTTCAGGGCTTGGCTATGTGGTCTGGCAGTCGTGCATGGATAATGAAAGACAACAAAATTACAAATCCTCTGGCAGTTTCTATATTCATTTCAACTGTGTATTTAGCCTCTAGCCTAGCATTCAGCTGTAACGAATCTGGCCTGGAACATGTAAAGACATTCATATTATCTTTATCCACAAATATTCCATCACAGAAAATTTTCCCCATCATATGACACCAGGGTGCACTGGCTCACAAAATGCAAAGAATGACATCACTACTCTCGAGATATAAGTTGCATTTAATGAATGTAAGATTATTAGTACCAAAATATAAGGATATAGTACAAATGCACAAATAAAATAAACTGAAATATCCTAATAATACATAAACAACAGGAAGAAAATTCAACATCTTACATAAAAATACATGATTATATTTGAATCATTTTCCTTTTTTAGTCATGACTATTGTTTAAAAAGCAGAGGCCCTGGAGAATAAAATGGTGGCAGATGTAATTTATTATGTTCGACAACATTTGCACAACGGTTAATTAAACACATATTTACAGGTAAAAATACACTAAAATGAATTTTTATACACACAAACATGATACCTAATTTTTAATAAAATATAAAATATGGGGTTGCATTTACTAAATAGATACCAAACATATCAAGACTCAAAATTGCCCTTGAAATGGCAAAAAATTCCAGTACTTAAAATTTTTCATAGGTGACACTTTAAAAGCATTTACAGGTGATCAGTTTAGAGTTACCCATGAATCATGAATTATTGCTCCCACGCTGATGTTTGAGGCAATACCTGATATCTGTGGCGCAATCACTGTTTACATAAACCTGCTGGACCTTAGCACACATTTGCATTTGTGCGTATGTGTGGGGGTGATGGTGGTGCTTTTACATTTTTTAAAGTATTTTTATTTATTTTATTACAATCTTAACTTTTTTATTTTTTTTTTTTAATTGCTAATCACAAGGAGGCTAGCAAGCTCCCTATTTAACAGCATGGGAACATGATAGATACTCTTTATTAAAATGGGGGTCTATTTATTATACACCCATTGTTTCCCCTGTTCTCCACACAGCTAATCAAGCACAGATTGTGCTTGATTAGCTGCTTCTCTGGCTAGAGTACTCAGAGAACCAGACAAAAGGTCTGTTGCTTGCAGATTCAGTAGCCACAGAGGAGATTGCATGTTCCTCAATCTCCTTTTTTTCTCCTTGTCTGGCCTGTTTACTGTGGTTCTAGAGGAATGGGAGTGCCCAGGAACCACCCCAGGGAGCTGCAGGTGGGGGACAGTCTTTCTCATTACTGTAAAAGTGATTGGCCAGCTCAGCTATAGAGTCGCCCTGATCACATTTACTGAGGAGCAGATCAGCAGCGGAAAAAAAATGACATCTTCTTTGTGGATAACACTCCACTTTTCAGGCGCAGTGTGTTCTAAATGCCCTGAAGCCTCCTATGAAGCGTGACGTGGGTATCCCAGGAGGCTTCAGGTGTGAAGGTGTGTGTGTGGGGGGGAGGGGATATGTTATTTTAATCTAGACATGAAAGGCAAAGGTGTGGGCTGTGGGTTGTGGGCTAAAAAGGGTATTTCCCCCACAAAAAATTTTTTAATTACATAAAAGGAAGGGAGGAGGAGTAAAATTCATTAACCACCGGAAGGTTCACCCCCTTCTTTTTTTTTTAAAGGTGTTTATTTTTGGATTTTTACAATGAAAATAATACAAAAACGATGAAATAATAAAAGAACCGATAATACAGACTGTTCTACATACATGTATGTCATAGGTATGTAGATCCATGAAGATATAGCAGGAATCATGAAGTAGTACAGCTGTATAAAACAGTAATACCCCAACTAGAACAAAGTCGCACCATTCATACACACACTCATACACACATCTGTCACCCACGACCCCCAGTGATACAGCATAATTCCGGCACGCCTTGCGGAATAAACTCTCATCAGAACATATACAAATTTCCATCCACATTAAGATATATGTCAAGTAATGTTTGCTAAGAGCGCATCTCCTCGCCTCCTCACTGAGATAACTGTGAGGAGAGGACATCCCCCCAGAAGTCATTTGAAACATCCAGCCATGGCTGCCAGATCTTGGTGAACTTCCTAGGGCATGCCCTACTCTTGTATATCAACTTAAATTTGGGGAGAGTCCCATGAACAATATGGAAGAAGGCTTGGGCAGAAGGGGGTTCAGTATCTTTCCAATGCAGTAAAATGGTCTTACGTGCATAAAACAATAAAATACGTATCAACATCCTAGCATGAGTGCGAGGAACACTATCGTTTAGTACTCCCAGAAGTCCGACTTCTGGAGTTTGCGGCAGCGGTATATGTAGCTTACGGTTGAAAAAGGAAAAAACATCTTTCCAGAATGCTGCAAGTCCAGGACATGTCCAAAACATATCAAAGAAATCAGCAGCAATCCTTTTACATCTAGCGCATGCAATATCCTGACCCAGTCCCATTGTAACCAGCCTAGCGGGTGTATAATGTAAGTGATGTATAAACTTAAATTGTATCAGGACATCAGCCGTACTGATGATATCCTGAAAGCATACTTCCACTGCCTCCTCCCAGTCCTCTTCAGAAAGCTCAGGCATAATCCTTTGCCATTTACATTGAGAGTTCTGAAAAGGGTCCGCGCCCATCACCTGAAGGCGCCCATAGAAGGTCGTCACAAGTTTGTTTATCTCTGGAAATGACAGAAGGTCCTCCATGGAGGATTCCTTGAGCTCTATGGTCAATGAGCCAAATTGTGTCTTGAGGGCATGTCGCAATAAAAGGTATTTGAAGAAGAATTTGTTTGCAATGCCATATTTAAATCTAATGGATTCAAAGGGCAGTAATATATTGTCCTCAAAAATATGAGAGAGGTGTGTGATCCCAAAACGGGTCCACCACGCCGAATCTGGATGACCACAGAGCTCAGGAATATTCGGGTTCCGCCACAGAGGAGTCTGTGGCGAAATATCGACTTGGGATTGTGACAGTATCTTTTCCCCCTCCCTCCAGGCCATAAAGCAAACCTCAGCGGGAGAAAATCTGGAACCACCCGTTTTTTTTGACCTATGTAGTTCGTCCTTCAAGGAGGTAGGGGATGCAAATAAAGATAATAGAAAAGCCGTGGATGGAGTTTGGGGATCAGAGTGCAACCAATCATGGATATAAGTGAGCTGGGAAGCGAGAAAATAATTCCTTAAATTTGGGCAAGCCACTCCGCCCACAGGCTTGGCCGCTTGTAATGATGATTTGGCTATACGAGGTTGGCTACCGTTCCAAATGAAAGTAAACAGAGCAGAATCAAGTTTTGCAAATAATTTTTTGGTAAGAAAAACTGGGGAGGCCCTAAAGCTATAGAGAAATTTTGGTAGAAAGATCATTTTAAATATGTTTATGCGACCAATTAAATTAAGGGGCAATGACGACCAGGTACGGAATTTCTCCGTCATCTGTTGGACTATAGGGGTGACATTAAGTTCCTCGTACCTAGAAAGGTCAGTGTGTATCTGGATACCAAGGTACTTAAGGGAGGACGTCAAGTGAATGCATGACCTCTGTAGATAGTTGTAAGGGGAAGGGGGACCGATAGCCAAGGCCTGCGATTTTCCCCAGCCCACTCGGAGTCCTGAGACCGCACCAAACTCCTCCACCACCTGCATTAATTTAGTAAAAGAGCTTTCCCTTCCATCTAGATATACCAGGGCATCATCTGCGTATAAGGAGATTTTTTCCTCCAACGGGCCCGAGCGGATGCCCCCAATCTCGGCCGTCTGCCGCACAGCCAGAGCCAATGGCTCAATGGCTATTGCGAACAGCAGGGGAGAGAGAGGGCACCCCTGCCGAGTACCCCGTCCTAAGGAAAATGGTGCAGAGATATCCATGTTTGTACGAACCCTAGCTCTTGGGTCTGCATATAGTAAGCGGACCCAGTGAATAAAAGTTGGGCCAATACCCATCCGTGCCATAGCCTCCCATAAGAAAGGCCAACTCACAGTATCAAAGGCTTTTAGTATATCTAGGGACAGAACTAGCCCAGGTCGCCCCGCACGTGCCGCCTCATGAACATGTAGGTACAACCTTCGGATATTATCAAATGTACTCCTGCCAGGCATGAAACTGGATTGATCTGGTGGTATAAGGGCGAGGATGACAGATTGGAGTCTAAGGGCGAGAATTTTTGCTAAGATCTTTACATCACCATTCAGGAGTGAAATAGGCCTGTAGGATCTGCAATGTTTACTATCTTTACCGGGTTTGGGTATAACCACGATAAGTGCTTCTTTTAAGGATTCAGGAAGCTTCCCTAACTTAAGGGAGTCTTGAAACAATTTGAGGAGCCTAGGAGCCAGTACCTCTGCATGCGCCTGGTACCACTCCGAAGGAAGCCCGTCCAGGCCCGGAGCTTTATTAGAGGGAAGGAGGCTTATGGCCTTGGTGACCTCCTCCAGCGTGATGGGCTTGTCTAGGAGGGACTGCTGGGAGGTGTCGAGTACCGGGAGATCAAGGGATTCAAAGAAGCCCATAAAATCTGTCTCTGGAGGGATTTCCGTGCCCTTATATAATGTGGCATAGAAGTCCGCGAAGGCTTTATTAATAGTCAATGCGTTGGATGTAATCGATCCGTCAGGTAAGTGAATTTCAGCAATCGTGGTTCCCTGACAGTCCGCGTGAGCAAGATATGCCAGGAGCCTGCCATTCTTCCCACCATGTTCATGTATACGAGCTGAGAGGTACAACTGTTGCTTCCTGGTCAAGTCCACCAAGTGCAACTGCAGCGCCCGGTGGGCCTCAGTCAGCATGCCTCTGGCTTCAGAGGAGGGGGCGCCCGCATGGCGGGCACGAGCCTCCTCCAAAACCTTCCGAAGCTCATCCTGTGTCCTCCTTCCGGCAGATCTGTAGCTCTTGATTCTAGAAATATAGGAACCCCTTACCACGGCCTTAAAGGCATCCCAAACAGGACCCACAGGAGCAGAGTCAGTGTTAAGGGACCAATAAATAGTCATGTCAATCGGGATGCCCTCAGCTATCTCCGGAGTAGAAATCCAGAGAGGGCTGAGTCTCCAAGTTCGAAACTCCGGTCTATGGCCCATAGTCAAATCCACCTGTATCATAGAGTGGTCAGATTCCGTCTGGGGGAGATACGCTATGGATTGAACGACCGGTAAGAAATCCTTCGTGGCGAGAGCATAATCAATTCTGGAAAGGGCTGCATAGGACCTAGACTGGCAGGAGTACACTTTGGCCTCTGGAAATTTCCAGCGCCACAAATCCACATATCCATAGGTATTACACCACGCACGGAGCAACCCGGACTTCAAAGGTTTTAATCTATCTAGGTCAGGTTGCAAGACCGAGTTGAAATCCCCAAGGATAAGCATAGGACAGCTAGGCAGATTTGCAAACTGAATATCAAGACCAGAAAACATCGCAGCCGCGACCGGAGGAGGGAAATACACCGCCACCAGAATAAGGGGTGTGCCATGTATCGATACATGTAAAATAACATACTGCCCCTTGGGGTCTAGGATAACTTGGTGACACACGAAGGGCAATCCCTTACGGATTAATATGGCTACGCCCCGGGCATAATTTGAGTAGTGATAATGGTTGGCTACCCAGTGTTTTTTGAGCGCCATCACCTTGGCCCCTATTAAATGAGTCTCCTGAAGACACAGGATATGTGGTTTACTAAGTTTCAGGGCCGCAAAGATGGACGCTCTTTTGAATTTTGAATTCAACCCGCGGACATTCCACGAGCAAACAGTTACGTTAGACATGGAGTTGATAGCATGGGTGCATACGGGTCAGGAGGGGTCTGAAGAAGAATCCCTCCCCCGGTCACGGCCACGTATACAATTAAGGGTCGCAGTGCCAGACATTCATTCAACCATACATACATCATACATACACTCATACAACAACAGACATTGTCACATTCAATACCCAACAGGGGTATTAATTCCCCTGCCCAGCTCCAAAAAAGGGGAGTGGGCCTATACCCTAAACTTGTATCGTGCCTGGGGCGCATGGCCCGGAACAGGAGGCAGGAAAAAAATATAAGCTCAAAAACAACAAAAAAAGTCATTAGTCAATTATAATGTTTCAAAAGGAAATAAAATAAGGGGACTGAGCCCCAGGGCAGCTCGGGCCCGGTTATGAACCGGGACTTGGTACTCTCCCTCCGGAGACAAGTAAGATCCTCCAAGGTCAGCATATGTCCGTACCGAAACAAAGAAAAATGCCCATCATATCCAATATAGCAAAAAGAAAAAAGGAGGGAGAGGGGGAAAGAAAAAAATTATAATGCAGGCAAGGGGATCCCAGAGAGGAGAGGAAACTTCTGTTAAAGCTGTGGAGCCATCATAATGTGGGGATCCGCTTCAGGCAGGAGGCTTGGGAGGGCGGGGTATTGCTTCCCACCAAGACATGGCATCCTGTGGGGATTGAAAGAAATGAGCTTTCCCTTGATATGTGACCCGAAGGGTGGCAGGAAAAAGCATGGAATACTGAATATCTTGTTCCTGAAGCTTCTGCTTGATCCGTTGATAGCTGGCTCTACGGTTGCGGACTGTCGCTGAGTAGTCTGGAAAGAGTGACACCACTGCATTATTAATGCGGAGACTTCCTTTCCGCCTGGCGGCCCCCAAGATGGAGTCGCGGTCTCTGTAATTAAGGAGACGAATCACCATCGTACGTGGGGGATGGCCTTCTGGTAGGGGGCGCCCGGGGACTCGGTGGGCCCTCTCGATTACAAAACAGGGGGATAACTGTTCTCGGCCAAACTCTTGCTCAAGCCAGCTCTCTAGGAAGGCTACAGGGTCAGACCCCTCCATCCGCTCCGGAAGTCCAACCAGGCGCAGGTTATTCCTGCGTAGGCGGTTTTCAAGGTCGTCGACCTTATCCTCCAAAGTTGAAATCTTTCCCCCATATGTATTGAGTCTAGGTAAAATGGGAGCAATAGTGTCCTCCAAGTCACTGATACGTTGTTCAGTCTCGGTAACCCGGCCACGCAGCTTGTGCATATCTTGCCGCATTATAGTTAAGTCTATCTTGAGCCCATCCACCTTTCCCACCAGATCTGCATGGTTTACCTTAATAATGGCCAGGACATCTGCCAGGGTAGGTTCCTTGGCGCCATCCGCGACCGCCGGGCCCGGGGTCGGTACCGTAGGAATGACTGCAGGGTCCGGAATCTCTGGGGAGGGTGGTGGGGATCCGTCCAGGCCGTCACCGAAGAGATCCGGAGTGGAGGCTGGGGATGAGCTAGGCCCGTGGACAGTATGGCGGCGGCCATCTTGGCAGGGGCGTGTAGCGATGCTCATCTTTACCGGAGGCTGTTTCTTCGTACGCCGCTTTCCCATCAACCAAAATGACTCTCAATGATGCACAAGACACACCTGAAGGGATTAGGTAGGAAAGAAATCAGGTGCTGACGATGGATGATCAGGATGGAGCAGGATTGTATAGGGAGAGACCGGAGCTACACAGGAACACGTCCGTTCACATCCTGAGCCAGGCCACGCCCTGGGTTCACCCCCTTCTTGACCAGGCCATTTTTTTGCGATACGACACTGCGTTGCTTTAACTGAAAATTGCGTGGTCGTGCGACACTGTACCCAAATAAAATGTATGTCCTTTATTTCCCACAAATAGAGCTTTCACCTCTGCGTTTTTTTATTTTTTGCGCTATGAACAAAAAATAAATAAAATAAAAAAACAATATTTCTACTTTCTGCTATAAAACATATCCAATAAAAAAATTTGAAAAATCACATTTTTTCATCAATTTAGGCCAATATGTATTCTGTCACATGTTTTTGGTAAAAAAATCCCAATAAGCATATATTGATTGGTTTGTGCAAAAGTTATAACGTCTACAAATTATGGGATATGTTTATGGAATTTTTTTTATTAGTAATGGCTGACGGAATTCCGCTCAAGCTGTTTTGCATACACACAGTCACACCAAATTCCAACCGTCTAGAAAACGGAAGTTCAATAGCCAGTAGCCAATAGCTTCCGTCTCGTACTTGCTTCAGAGCATGCGTTGTTTTTGGTACGTTGGAACAGCATACAGACGAGCGGTTTTCCCGATAGGAATTGGTTCTGCTGGAAAAATTTAGAACATGTTCTCTTTCTAGGTCCATCAGAATGTAAAAAGTCCGATGGGGCATACACACGACAGGAATATACGATGAAAAGCTCCCATCGGACTTTTTCTTTCGGACATTTAGCTGGTGTGTACGCGGCATAAGTGACACTTTTTAGGGACCAGTGACACCAATGCAGATATCAGGCCTAAAAAAAATGCAGTCACTTTACTAATGACACTAGCAGGGAAGGGGTTAACATCAGGGGCGATCAAAGGGTTAAAGGATCAAAGGGTTAAATGTGTTCCCTGGGTGTGCTTACTAACTGTGTGGGGGATGGTTTAACTGTAGGAAAACATAGATCCGTGTCCCTGCTTAGCATGGGCAGACCGCCATTCTGCCTCTCTCGGAACGATCGCCGGGACCCGCTGATTGGCTCCCACTGTGTCCAATCACAGTGGGAGTGGGTCGCCGGTGGCGTGCACGCACGCCCCAGATCCGAAGTAAAAAATCACGTACGGGTACCCGATTTTGTGCTTAAGGGCCGCCCTGTCGTAGTATATGTACATGTAGCGGTCCTTAAGCAGTTAACAAAGTAAATGGGAGCAAAGGTCCACTTTAACTTTAACAAAAATACCATGTACGCTATCAAAGGCCGGAAAAAGCAAAATATCTGTTTTTTCATTCACTTTAAATAGTTTTTACTAGAAGGTTTTTAAAATTTTGTATTGATGTTTTCTATCTTTGATAAAAATACAACAAGATAAGGATTTTTTTTTTAAAACATCACACTTGTATTTTAATTTATAGGACAATTTTTTTATTTTTCACACACACAAAAAAAAATCTTTATTCTTTGCCTTAAAATTACTAAATTGTGTAAATTGCCGCACTAAAATGTAATAATGAACAAATGTGACTCAAATAAAGTGAAATATGGCATGTAAAATAAGAAATAAACACATGTGCATATGAAAGTTCAAATTAGTTCTTCAAAACACACTTTTCAGGGAGGGAGTGTTCAATTCACTTTCGCAATCACCGCGTGAACCATCACCAACCATAAAAAGTGAATTCTTACCAGAACATGGTGACTCCACTACAGTCAAATCAGCCTGTATATGACAATCCCGCCAAGCAGAAATCCAGCTCATATTGTTTGACTGGAGTTCAACCGCGTATCTTGTTTTTCAAACATCAATGGCAACCATATAATGCATGAAATTCCACATAAAATCAAAATGGAAGAATCCACATAGTGTAAAACTGACCAAAAAAGTGTTGTTGCACTTTAAAATATAAATACTACTCACATAGATAAAACCAATATGCACTTTGAATATATAACATTCCCGGGATGCATAGTAAAAAGTTCCAAACAATGCTTCACAAAGTTACCGATCCAGATCCAGGCATGGTGACGTCACGTGTGTTAGCTCCACCCATTTAGGCAAGAAAGGCAAGGGTGAAAGGCTGAAAAAGCAAAATATCTGTTTTTCATACATATTAAAGCGGTCTATAACCACTTCCATCCTTCAGGGCAATTTTTTCACTTCAAATCGTTTGTATTAGAAGGTTTTTACAAAATTACATATTGATGTTTTCTATCTTTGATAAGATTACAATAGGATACAGATTTATTTTTTTAAACACCATACTTGTTTTTTAGTTCATGGCTTGGGGCAATTTTTTTTTTTTTTTTTACACAAGTTAAAATCTTAAATTTGTGCTACAAAAGTTCCAAACAATGCTTCACAAAGTTACAGATTCAGATAGGCGTGGCGTCATCACATGTGTTAGCTCCACCCATCTAGGCAAGAAAGGCAAAGGTGTGGGCTGTGCTCCACTTAAAAAGGGTATTTCCCTCACAAAAAAATATTGTAACTTCATAAAAGGAAGGGAGGAGGAGTAAAATGATTAAAGAAGTGAACGGGAGTAAAGGTCCACTTTATCTTTAACAAAAATATACCGTGTGAACCAGTGGCAGCTGGTGCTCACTTTTTTGGGGGGGGCAGCAAGCAAACCTGCCTCCAACCGGATGGCGGTGATCAGTGCCCACCACCCTCCCATGTGGGAGACAGATGGCGGCGATCAGTGCCCACCACCCCCCCCCATGTGGGAGACAGACGGGCGATCAGTGGCCGATGTTGCTCCTCGCTCCAACTTGCAGGGGGAAGAGCCGGGGCCATTGGTTGCTTCTCCTCCCGGCTGAACGGACTTTGCTTCTCCTTCTGGCTGAACAGGAAGTGGGTCCTGGGACCCGAATGGCTGGCCAATAGGTTCTCAGGACCCGCTTCCTGATTAGCCGGGAGGAAAAGCAGGAAGACATTAGCTAATATTAATTAGTTAAATCACACAAATGGGTGGACTTGGGCCGCAGTGCTCTGCACCCTGAGCCCACCCTTTTTTTTTAGCCAATTAGAGCCTCAGGCTCTAATCATGTGCTTCAAAAAAAACAAAACCCCATTGAAATCCATGTGTCCGGCACCCCGCATTTATATTAGGGGCTGGGCGTATCACTTAGGGGGCAGCTCCCCTGTGCCCCTAATGGACGGGCCGCCACGGATGTAAACTATCAAAGGCTCAAAAAGTAAAATATCTATTTTTCATACATATTAAAGAGGTCTTTAACTACTTCCATCCTCCAGGGCAATTTTTTCACTGTAAATTTCTTCGTTTTAATTTTACGTTTCTATTAGAAGGTTTTTACAAAATTACATATTGATGTAATCCTATCTTTGATAGGATTATAATAAGATAATGATTTTTTTTTTTTAAACACCATACATGTATTTTAATTTATGGCTTGATGCAATTTTAAAATTTTTCACAAAAATTAAAATCTTAAATTTTTGCTACAAAATTACTTAAAACCCCACAAACAATTAAGGCCTGCAAAATAAAATGGTAGCGGTTGCATCTTTTTCAACCTTCACGTTATATAGTTACATTTAAAAGTTTGTATTGATTTTTAACATTTTCTATTTTTCATTTGACTGTTCTTTTTTTTTTTTAAACATTTTAGTACTGTACTCTTCCTTTTTTCATAGATGTTTACCAGCGCGCACATCTTTTGCCAATCTCTTGCAGCCCACCTGCAAAGTCAACCCGGGGGCTACACAAAGCCACTCTGCTCGCCACTTAGTGTGTCTTCCTCCTCTTCTCAGATAAAACTCTTTACAAGGCAAGAGACAAATGACATACAAAAAAGCAAAAGTGCAGTGATTCAAACTAGATAGGCTTACAAGATAATTCAATTAAATTCTGTGTGGCACACACCATCACAAAGCCGAGGCCATGACTCCAGCTTTCTCAATTCAGAGGAGAAGTCCCTTTGACTGGTTAAATGTGACACAGACATACGAGGAAACCTCCCATCTAACAGGTGGCTTAGCCTGCCTTCAGCTGCTGTTGGACGTGGCTGCCGCATTGACCTTCTTCAGGAAAATTTTCAGTGTTTTTTTTTTTTTTTCTTTTTTTTTAAGGTTACTGTATTTAATGTAGTAGAAACACTTTAAGGATGATTTTTTTTTTTTTTGTTAGACTCTTAAGGAGGATGATAGTGCGTTCCATCCTTCTGCATCTCCCCTTCTCTTTAGCCCTGGCTATTCTCTGGCTCTCAGCTGAATTAACATAAAGGGACTGTGTGAAAAGCGTAGCTGGTGGGAGGATTAAGTATATCATTGAAAGGAATTATGTTGTAAATGACTGGGAGGGGAAGGGGCTTCTGTTCTCTGGTCCCATCTGGTCTTTAAAGAATACCTTGTTGTAATTACCCCAGATGGCTTTATGTTGCTCTGTGTCTGGACAGCCAGGTGCCACTGTATCCTGCTGAGTGTGATATTCATTGCTCCATGCTGCCAGGACTAAAATGGACTTTATTGCAACCTAATTTCTTCCAGGGCTTTACACAAATATGAATTGAAAAAGGACTGGGCTCTCATTCTGCTAGAGAAACAATCGCACCTTAGATAGGCCTAGCTTTGTTATGCGACTTGTGCCAATTGTCTGGCACCGATGAAGCGTCTGTGTTTTATAATGTTCCCTAGCTTATTAGTGTCTTGCATAGTAATTGTTGCAAGGTGTTTGTTTATGTTACATGTAGTGAACCGATTCAATGACTAAAGGACATCTATGAAATATTTTATTCAATATGCAAGAATGATTCAACATTTATGTGTCTTGGATTTTAATACCGGTATTAAAATTTTAAGGATTTTAAGAATAAATTAAATATAGTTATAAATTATTTTATTATTATTATTATTATTATTATTATTATTATTATTATTAATAATAATATTATTATTTTTCACCATTTTGTGCATCATTAGATTGAAACAGTTATGAAATATACTAGCTTTGTAATTATGTTTTTTCTTTCCATAGATACATGTCCCCAGTGCCAGGACAAGTTCATCCAGTGCCCAGGGCAAAGATGCCAAACTGCGCTCCCCCCCCCCCCCCCCCCCTGCCCCATTCATGATGTGCAAGCAGTCACTCGCTTGTCAAAATCACTGCAGCTGTCACTACCCCTTTCAGCCTTTTAACAGAAGAAAGGCACCCCCATCCCAACAGTAACCCATTTCGCCCAGGGCAGCTGCCCCTTCTGTCCACCCCTTGTTCTCTAAGACACCTTTCACACTGGTGCCGCCCGTGCGTTAGCGCTAAAGCACCGCTTGTCTTAGTGGCGCTTTAGCACTGTTTAAATGGACACTTTTCGGCCACTAGCAGGGTGCTTTTAACCCCCGCTAGCAGCCAAAGAAGGGGATAAAACTGTCCGTGTTGCGATGCTTCAGAAGTGCTTTTCAGGTGCTTCGGAAGCGCTGCCCATTCATTTCAATGGGCAGGGCACTTTGGGAGCGCTGTATACAGTGCTCCCAAACCACCCCAAAGATGCTGCTTGCAGGAAGTTTTCTAACGTCCTGCAAGCACACCACCTCAGTGTGGAAGCACTCAGGCTTTCACATTCGGGTGGCATGGGAAACAGTTTTTAGACGCTTTACAGGCGCTATTTCTAGCGCTAAAACGGCTGAAAACTGCCTCAGTGTGAAAGGAGCCTAATTCTCTTTGAAAATGTAGCCTTCTGTATTCTGATAGAACAAGTCCAGAGATGGCCAACAAAAACGGTGAAAGGTCTGAGGGATAAAACATCAGGAGAGACTTCAGGAACTTAAAGTGTCACTAAACCCAGGACCCTGCATTCACTACATCTAGTCCTCCCACAGTACACAGAACATGGAAATGCAATAGTTTTAGTAAATATAAACTGCTAAATACCTTTTCTTATCAACAGTTAGAGCAGTCGCGTGACTTCTATCAGAGTCTGGTTAAAGCTTGTAGGAGGAGCTTGCAGCTTGTCCCCTAGCTTCTGTTCTATCAGGAGATGGATTGGGGACAGTGGAAGAAGGTAAGCAAAAGATAAGACAGGATCAAACAGCCTTTTTACACAATACAGAGGATTAACCCCTTGGGTTACACAGTGAGTATAACAAGCATGCTTTACTTTATATACAGACTAATTTTACCGTTGTGGGTTTAGTAAAATCTTAATATGTACAAAGAAGGGAAAGGGGGGACATGATTGAAACCCCTGGCCAATTCTGACACTCCTCACATACAGTATATCTAAAAATCTACATTTATTTGCTAGGGAACTACTTAGAGCCCCCAAACATTATATGATTTTCAAAGCAGAGGCTCTACAGAATAAAATGGGGGGTGTTGCAATTTGTTATGTCACTTGGAATTTGCAGAGGTTTTTGGAAAAAATACATTTTAATTAATTTTAGTGCGCACAAACTTTTTTTTTTCTAGCTCTGTTGTTCGTAGTGATACCTCATATGTGTGGTGCAATCGCTGCTTATGTATGTGTGCAGGACTGAAGCATGTGTTTACCTTTGCATGTAAGCATAGGGTTGTGGGACTTTTTAATTTTTTTTATTTTATTTTTTTTATTTTTCCTCTTTTTCTTTTCTTTTGTCTCTTTTTTTAAATCAACTTTATTGCTATCACAAGGGATGAACAACATCCCTTGTGATAGCATGGGCAGAGACAAGTACTTCTTACTAAGAGCAAGGCTACCAGCCCCCAGATCTCTCCTCTGCCCTTAAAAGCATCAGATCAAACCAAGATCGGTTTGATCCAATGTATTCACAGGGCAGTAATAGCCTGTTTACGTTAGATGGAAACCAGAAGTGACCAAATACTCATCACTTCTGGTTTGGATGGGAGAGCCAAGGAAGGCAGTGGGAGCCAAGGGACCCCCTCCTGCCATCAGCAAAAGCAATCCAATGGCTAGTTAGTCACTAGGATTGCTTTTACATTACAGAGCATCGCCAGCCAAAAAAAAAAAAGATACTTTAATAATGCCCGTAGATGAAGACATGGTCATGGTATAACCCCTTCAAACTGACGATGTACGGGTACGTTGCTGAGGCGGAAGTGGTTAAATACATCCAGGGGATGACTAGCATTCAGGACGGCAGTATTTTAAATATCAAACTAAAATCAAGAACATGGGGACATGACCTCAAACTAGAAGGAGGGAAGTTTAAAACTGATCTTAGAAAGTATTATTTTACTTAAAGAGTAGTTGATGCTTGGAAAAGACTTTCAGCAGACGTAGTGAGTCAGTCAAAAATAACTGAATTCAAACATGACTTGGACAAACATAGATCAATACTCAGACAAAAAAGTTTAGGAAAACCCCCCAAAAATTATATATAAATAGAAAAAAAATGGGGCAAACTCAATGGACCATTTGGCCTTTCTTTCTGCTGTCACTCTTCAGTGTTTTTAGGTTTCATTTAGGATCTTTCCCTTACAAAATTTTTTATTAAATCATTATTATACATGATTTGTATAGCGCCAACGGTTTTTACAGCTATTTACAACATGAGGGCATACAGTACAGTTACAAAACAATTCATTCAATACAGGAGGAATCAGAGGGCCCTAAATGTTAGCGCTTACAATCTGAAAGTGGTTTTATAGTTGTATTTCTTCCTATGAAAGTAGATCCTAAAGATAGTGATACATGGCTCAAATTTTGGCCAATTCCTGTGAATGGGCAGAAACGTAAGATATAGATGGCTCCAGACTTGACAAAGTTCGACAGAGAGATTGAAGGAGGCAGGTGGTAAAAGTTGGCTGAAAGCCATGGGTGCCGGCTGTCAGAATACAACAGCCAGCAGCAGGAGTTTCATCCATTCATGTTGTTTAGTATCAATGGGGAAAACTTTGGCTGGGAGAAGTCTTTACATGTGTGACCAGCTTTAGTTTTGCAATTGGTGTTGATATAGTTGTACAGATTTTGGAGTTACCTAGTCAAATTCAAAGAAAAACATTTTCAGCTTTGCATAGGGTGGTCAAAGCATAGAACCTTTGCCAGGGGGGCGGTAATCTGTCCATCGACACCCCCTCTGGCGGTCAATCGGGTCTCCCGCAAACCCCCCCGGTCAGGGTCGATTTGTCCTTGCACTTACCCCATCTAGGTGGCGGGCTTCCTCCGGGCGGCAGCTTCCCCTGCATCTCCTCTCTTCTTCTCCTCAGCCGCCAATAGGATCGCTTCTCCCCATGGCCAGTCGGGTCTCAGGACCCACTTCCTAAGCCGGGATTGGCCAGGAGGAGAATCAGAAAGAAAATAACTAATGTTAATTTGCTATTGTCACACAACTGGGTGGGCTCAGAGCACCGAGCCCACCCTTTTTTGAAGCCTCTGGCTCTAATCACGTGCTTCTAAAAAAAAAAAAAAACCCTTGGAATTCATATGTCCGGCGCCCTGCATGTAAATTAGGGGGGTGGCGCATGAATTAGGGGGGTGGCGCCTCTGTGCCCCATATGGATGGGCCGCCACCGGTAATGGCCTTTTTTAGGCTAATAAGCAAGGGAATGACAAACAAATGGCAAGGTGGTTACTCCTTAACTGTATCTATGGAGGAGCAATGTAGCTATCCATGAATAGCAACATTGTAGAGGGTAAAGTAAGATTTACTAGTAAATCTAGATGAACTTTACATAAGTGACTAACAAATTAATGCCTAAATCCAGCTAACTCCTTTTAAGCAGTTACAGAAACAGTTTTTTTCCTTTTTGGGTTTTAAAGTATATGTAAACCCTCACCTTGTACAACAACCCATTGAAAGGCAAAACATTTGTTTATGAATAAAAAAAAAATCTAAACACATTTTCCCCCTTTTTGAATGCTGCATAAGATCTGGGGGAGGAGAAACATCAGCACACTGGTCTCCAGTAAATGGCTGTACGGGGGGGGGGGGGTTCAGAACATGTCTGATCATTGGAGGATTTCACACAAATGAAGCAATACAAAGAGAGGTTTAACTGCTCCTCAAAAACACAATCACCCACCACTGTGGTAACAATTTTTTGTTTAGTCACGACAAAAATTACACAAAATTTCTCTTTTAGCAGACGGTAAATATGAGGGACTTGTGTCGGTTTCCTCCCTATAGGAGAGAATAAGCCAGTTTAAGCCAAATCAGCAGATATACAATAAGCTGGACTATGCTGCTCTGTCATCAACGTCTTCACTTGTAAAGAGTACCTGTTGTAAACATAGAGCATAAAGAGAGTGGCTGCTCATGATTGAGCGGCTCAGGACTGTGGCTCAGGAGCGAACCTGCTTGAGTGCCCCCATATCAAGAGGCTTGCTGTTGGGGGCACTTGGCAGAGGGGAGGATCCAGGACCACCGGCAGAAGACCTTGAAGAAGAGGATTGGGGCTTCTCTGTGCAAAACCATTGCACAGAGCAGGTAAGTATAACATGTTTATTATTTAAAAAAAATAATCTTTCCTTTAGAATCACTTTAATTACATTCTCACCGAATCAATCATGCAAAATGAATACCTTACATTTTATCTGCATACAATCTGTACTTATTTTATACTCTGACACTTCAGTTTTTATCTGTTACTATGACTGTAAAAGAAGCCTAATGCTCTGACAGATTGCATCTATTAAAGTAACACTAAATTCTTAGCTTTTTAATTAACAATACACCTCTCTTGACCTGCTATTCACTGGATAATTAATGAATCATATGCTTCTAAACACTCACATTTAATTCATGTAACTAGCATAGCCTTCACCTTCCTCTGTGTGGCTTCCCTGAACGTCTGGTCATGGAATGCGGTGTCTGAATGATAATAAAAGTCTCTTGCTCAGAACTACATGTCCCATGATTTCTACTACTGCAATGCATGGAAAGATGGGAGATGACATTGTTTCTACTGCTTCGACAGCCCCTGTGTGTATTCTTTGGGTGCGCACATAAGGGTAATTCCACTGGGGCTCCATAGGACTCAGTAAGCAAAGAAGCCAACCTTACACTGGCATCCAGGGCCAGGAATCTCATGACACTTAGTTTGTAAAACACTGCGGGTTTTCTAAAAAAAAAAAACTTCAGTGCTGCATGATTAGTTCTCAGCTATCTGTGTATGATCAAAGCCAGTCACTTATGCCACTGTTGAAAGAGTAGGAGGAGTTGCCCCTTCTTTGTGGCTTACTTTGCAGTCTGGGTAAACTGATCTCCCTGCTGTCCACGTGTACTTAAAGCAGGGTTCCACCCAAATTTTGAACATTATCTCTATGCATTCTCTTCCTTGCCTAGATGCTGACATGCTGTGTAAAAAAATTAAATCGCCGTAATTACCTTTTTTTTTCTAATCTTCTTAGCACTTCCTGGTTTTCCTCCCATGGGAGTAGGCGTGTTTCTAGCCTCTCCCAGACCTCCCACAGTCCCCTGGGAGCTAGTCTCAGGCTTCCCAGCATGCATTGTGCAACAGCATCATCACAACATCCCGGTGAATGCTGGGAGCACAGCATTCACCGCATCCAGGAAATACATGCTTGTGGGCTTCAAATGCCCACAATGAAGATGGAAACTGCCTTCAGTGAATTTTATAAGTTATTCTTTAGAACGAAATTGGACACAGGCGGACTTATTACACAGAACATGTGAGTAGATAATCATGAGAAGAAAAGTTTGTGAATGAACTCCAAAAAAAAAAAACGATAGATAGGTGGACCCCCGCTTTAACAAAATCAGCTCTAAATCAGCTTCCAAAAAATGACTGCTCTTAGTTGACACTGTCCATCAGCAGCTGCAAGTATTAGTTGTTATTTATTAGTGTGCTTCCTGAAGATGCTAGAGTGTGAAATACGTTGAGGCGGGACTGCTGTCATCATATCCGAGTCCTTGTGACAACACTTCGGGTCGGAGTCTTCTGGTCCGTGGAACGTACACCGACTGCACGGCTAGGAATGATGGTGCTATCCTATTCTGTGTTACACAAGCTTTTTACATTAGTGTTGCTTATGGCACCATAACATGTGTTATTGAATATACTTATTACACTCTAATGGCCCGTACACACGGTCGGACTTTCCGATGGAAAATGTCCGATCGGAGCGTGTTGTCAGAAATTCCGACCGTGTGTGGGCTCCATCGGACATTTTCCATCGGATTTTCCGACACACAAAGTTGGAGAGCAGGAGATAAAATTTTCCGACAACAAAATCCGTTGTCGGAAATTCCAATCGTGTGTACACAAATCCGACGGACAAAGTGCCACGCATGCTCAGAATAAATAAAGAGATGAAAGCTATTGGCCACTGCCCCATTTATAGTCCCGACGTACGTGTTTTACGTCACCGCGTTCAGAACGATCGGATTTTCCGACAACTTTGTGTGACCGTGTGTATGCAAGACAAGTTTGAGCCAACATCCGTCGGAAAAAATCCATGGATTTTGTTGTCGGAATGTCCGAACAAAGTCCGACGGTGTGTACGCCCTATTGGACCCTTTCTTTCCCTGGTATTTGTCATCTATCATTCATGATGGAGAAGGCTTTTTTGATGTCTGAGTAATGTTGGAAGGTGCTGAAGATCCCTTATTATACCTCTAGTGGATTCATTGTGACATATGCTGATTGGACCATTTTTGGTCACATTTGTCTGGTGAGATTGCATTTTTTACCCCAGGAGGTGGTGCAGATATTGATATAGAAAGGAGGTACAATTATTTCATTACTATTTGTCAGGGACTTGAACCTGGTAGCTCTGCTGTGTCTGGCAATGACTCTGCTTGCTGGAATGCTGGACAGTTCCCTGGACAATTCCTTAAATGATCCTGCCTTGAATCTTGTTTGTCTTGAACTTTGAGCTCTTTGCTCCTCCCTTGAACTTCCTGATTTAAGCCGTGTCTCTGCACTTCCTGTTTGCCAGATTATTGTGCTCCCTCCAGCCAATACCTCGCTTTTGTCTCTCCTGCTACCGTCCATATCTTTGCTACCATTCGTTACCAACCTTTGATTTGTTCCTTGACTACGCTTCTGCTTAATCACCACCTTCAGCAATTCTTTACTGACCTTTTTGGCTTGTTTCCTGACTACTCTTTTGCTTAATCCCTACCTGCTACATCTGCTACTGGCCCCCGGCTTCCTCAGCTCCTGGTGGGGCGATCTTGAGGACCATGACCTAGTACTAACATGCAGTAAAACAGATCCCCACCATCAGGAGCCCTGGTGAATAATGCTTAGTACTTAGACCCTGCACCTCAGATGAACCCGTATCATCAGCCAGGGTGTGCTGCTTGTATACCTGTCCCGCTTGTCGATGGATGCTGCTCCACTGCTATATCTACTGGCCTCCAAACCTGACTCCAGACCGCGACACTATTAGTGAGGTGTTGGGATGTGACTCATTCACCTATATGTATGGACGCTAAAATTTTTTTGCAATGTTTTGTATTTGCAATTGATGATTGGTATATAATTTGCTGACATTATGTGTACATTAACAGAGTGGTGTAGCACCTTACTTTTCTCAAACATCAAACATTCACTGGTTAAGTGTTGTGATACACTTAAAAGGGCAGCCTCATCAAGTTATTTTTATTTTCACTGTTATTTTGTTAAAGTGATTAGAGGTAGGCCCCCCTTTTTTTTTAATTTACAGTCACACTTTAATACCTACCTGACTGAAAAGAAGTAATAAAACAATGTGGTGAATTTTATTTTTTTAAACATAACCACAGTGGAGTAGTGGGTAGCACTCTCGCCTAGCAGTAAGAAGGGTCACTGGTTCAAATCCCAACCATGACACTACCTGCCTGGAGTTTGCATGTTCTCCCTGTGCCTGCGTGGGTTTCCTCTGGGTACTCCGGTTTCCTCCCACACTCCAAAAGACATGCTGGTAGGTTAATTGGATCCTGCCTAAAATTGTCCCTAGTATGTATAAATGTGAGTTAGGGACCTTAGATTGTAAGCTCCCTGATGTGAATGTACAATGTATATGTAAAGCGCTGCGTAAATTGACAGCGCTATATAAGTACCTGAAATAAATAAAAATAAAATAAAATGTAGAAAGAAAATATACAGACAACTATTCCATTGTAGACGCTTCTGGATGATCTTAGGCTTATGCATGGCACCCGTTCCTTCTTCACCTTCCAAAACCATTCAAGCCTCAAAAGCTGAATAAAGATTTTAGACCTGTAAGGTTTATTCCAAAGACAGAATACTAGCTGCATTGGACAGATTTACTTATCCATGAAGAAGAAAGACTTCAGTTACTTCAGGCTTATTATTTCAGTTAATAACGCACGTACTTCAGTATATTGATTTTCAATAGCATGTTTACTTGTTCTGTAAAAGTATAATTTCGTATATTTCCTTCCCATCATAGTCCACCGCTGAATATGTTGTCAAAAATGAATAGTGATAATAACCATAATTTATGATAACGCTTGTTTTTTTTTTAAGTCAGTATCTCAAGTGCCATACTGCAGAGCAGTGCTTTGCAGACACGATGACACACTGTTTAGTAATCAGCAGCGGCTACTTTCCTAAATGACTTGGAGGGAAAAAACGCAAGAACTGTGTTTAAGTGGCATTTCTAGAAAATACATAATATTTTACAAATTGTTCCTTTAATGTGTAAGTAACGTAAGAGTTTTAGGAAGACACTTAATAAAAGAGACATGACTGAAGTGTGTTAACACTACTTGTATTGTAGCATTTCTTATTTGTCATTTGTAATAATAATAATAGCATAATGTGATGGTAATGATACGGTCACCTGCAATATGAAAGTCTTGTGTTAAAAGGGCACTATTATCTGGAATACTAACTTAATGTTTTATAGATCTTTTATTGCATGATAAAAAAAGAACACTTTTGTGGGTCATGTTATTTTTTAGTTGAAGTACAACTAAAGGTTTCTGTATGACAGTCTCAACAAGAGCCTAATCCAGTTGCTCCTCCCCTAACTGAGTCAAGTCCTCCTTTATTTGTGTTTCACATGCTCAACCCATAGCTCCCAACTGTCCCTGATTTGGAACAAAGTCCCTCTGTCTCTCCCTCCTACTCATTTGTCCCTCATTTTTGGTCTGATCTATATAGTTGTATAGAAAATGCACTATTTATTTTTCATATAGTGTTTCACAGTGCTAAACCTTTCATCCAATTTCTAAATTTCTGCATTGTAAATGTCAAAAGTTAGTTTAAAGGAATAGTAGTGGTAAAAAAAAGCGAATCTTTTTTTTTTGTTTAATCCTCCTTTAAGGGGGTGTGACAGGGGTGTGTCTTATGTCTACATACTTTTGCTAATAGGTGTCCCTCGTTCCCATCTTAAAAAGTTGGGAGGTATGTCAAACTCCTAGACACTGCAGCTCATTGTGGGAGGGTTTTAACAATAGAGGCGGGACTGTCTATCAAGAAAGCAGTGGGCAGGGCTAGGTGTAGCCAGGTGCTAATTGGCAGGCTATATGCTTGTGAATTAGCAGTGATAATGCTGATAGCCACAACCCCCCTCCCTCCAATATTTTTTCATCCCCCTGTCTGCAAGCAGGTGCAAACTACATGAGTGGAAACTCTGCTCTGGATTTAGGAGTAGTGGAGCATCTTTGCCACAACAGCACAGAAAGCTACATTAGGTGGTCTTCACTGGCAGACTCAAAAGGTATATGTGTGTAGAGCCCTCCTAGTTACGAGTGGGCTGCTAGGTACATTTAGTTAGCTTCTCTGTAAATGGTGGAGCAGGTGTTGATTACTTAGGGTTGTTCAGTGTCTCATAGGCTGCTATTCTGCCTCTTCTCCCTGTCTTCTAGAGACTTCTGGAAGCTTAGTGGGAGAGCATGTAGAGAGAAATTCAATCCGGATGGCCGCACTCCAATAATAATCTCTTTTTTGGTTAAAAACCATAGAGCAAGAGATGGAATCAACAGCCAACATGTTTCACACTGTAACTACTGGTGCTTACTCATAGCTCATAGCACATGACACCCACACTGGATCGTGATTTGGTGTTATGCAACGTCTATAGATTTCCTAGTTTTTTAAGTATTGATTTGGCTGTTTGTTTTTATAACAATAACCCTTTGGTAATGCAGGAGTTTGCCCCCTCCTGTCTGCTTTTTTACAGATACGTACCTATTAGATTCACCAATCTGAGGAGGGCTGCAGCAACGAAGCACCCCAAAAGGATTCTTTCACACTACCACTGATGGTTCGCTTAACATTGAAACAAAAATAATACTCAAACTATATATCAAATTGTAAACGTAAAAAAGTATATATATATATATATATATATATATATATATATATATATATATATATATATATATGTATGTATGTGTGTGTGTGTGTGTGTGAATGAGAAAAGCAGAGAAGTCCTGCAGCTGCTGTCCGCTAGTTGCTAAATCAAAAATATATTAATACAGTGCTAACAGTTGGTGATAATATGCTGTTGTAAAAACAATAGCCACACAAACAGTCTCTTATAAAGTGCTCAGGTGCTCCAAGAGAATTTGAAAGGTGCTTGTGTGCTTCATGTAAACATGCTGTGCTGTTTGACACACTCCCCTCTTGTATCCCCACTCACCAGAAAAAATTGACACTCAGCATTGCAGTCTGGGGGTCAAACACGCTGAGATCTGGTGGTGGGATAGGACTCAAACGCCTCAATAAGATCTCCAAATAAAGTTCTTGGGGGTAACTGGGATCTCCACCAGGCTCAATAAAACAAATACAGGCTCATAGTGAAGTACTGTATAAAATGGGGTTTATTGCACAATCATATATGCCACTTACAAAAGTTTTGTAAGTCGCATATATGATTGCGCAAAAACCTCATTTTATACAAGACCTTTATTTGGAGATCTTATTGAGGAGTTCCAGAGTCTTATCCTACCAACACCAGATCTAAGCATGTTTGACCCCCAGACTGCAAAGCTGAGGGTCTATTTTTTCTGGTGAGTGGGGATACAAGAGGGGAGTGTGGCACACGGCACAGCATGTTTACATGAAGCACACAAGCACCTTTCAAATTCTTTTGGAGCACATGAGCACTTTTATAAGAGAGTTTGTGGCTATTGTAATATATTATTATTATATTATTAATATTATCACCAACTGTTAGCGTTGTATTAATATATTTTTTGAACGCTTAACATTGAGACTCTATGCTTTATGGCAGAACTCTTAACGCTGGAGGTGTTTGTCTGTTTCTATATTTATGGGACTCCAACCAATTCCTGGGAGGTGTGCCCAGAAGGTGGGTGGGGGAGGGTATAACTATCCTGAAGCCTGGCAGCAGAGTACAGAGTTCCTGGGTCCAGTCCTTCAGGGGGAGACGCCTGTGCAGGGGCTCTGCCCCTGAGTCAGAGAGAGACAGAGAGAAAGTTTGAGGAGCCTTTAAAAACATTAAGGTCCCAGTTAGGCTTAGCTGGGGGGGCCTACCGAAGAGAGTCTGGTCTAGAATCTGAGCAGAGCTAAGAGCCAAAGGAAAGTTAGTGGGAGGAAGCCCAACCATTCTTGGACTGAGTGAGTAATTGATCCTGCTATATGGAGGAGAAGTTATTGTGGGGTAGTTTGATCTCAATAGTCAGTGCATTGCAGCCAGGAGTTGTACAAGTAAGCCAGGAGAATGCAGTGCAGCCAGAGTGCAATACAGCCTGCATATCAGTACAGAGCAGCCAGAAGCCTAGCAGTCTTCAAATATTGTATTTCTACAATTACGGGGTATTCCATGATTCCCATCCATGTTCCTGTTCCCAATAAAAACCCTAAAAGAAACCCCTAAACTGATTCTTAAACCAAAGGAATGATGCTGAAAATGCCATGTGCCTGGCTGAGCATGCTGTGAGTGTGGGAAATAAGCTCAAATAACCAGTGGCTCCTGCAGGGGTAGAGCTGCATGTGGGACTTTGAAGGGAAATTAAGTGAAAACTGTAAGTGTAGACACATATGTAAGTGCCACAGAACATACTTTGAGCCCCCTCGCCCCCATTCACACCAGTGCAACTTGTCATGCGATTTGACAGGTGGGCACTGCCCTGGGGAACATGTACCAAAGCAAATTCCATGCAGGCGGAAGAAGTGTTTTTTTAATATTGACATTTTACAAAGGAAAACAGTTTTAAAATTGCCGGCAAATTACTTTGACAACTGCCATTGCTAGCTTGCTTGTTTAAAATAAAATAAAAAGCACACAGACCCCTCTAATAGTTTTCTGTGTATTTTAGACCTTTGAACCAAAGAAGTTGAGCATGACATCTATCAAAGTCATTTGATGGCAAATTTAACACATTTTTTTCTTTGTAAATGTCATTCTTGCTGTAGCACATCCTACAGCAAGAATAAAAAAACAATTGCATAGAAACCTTTTGAGTCCTTTGAGCTGATGACATGGCTCCCCAAATCAATCATCATGGACTTTGGAAACTTTTGTATTCCATTTGGAAATTAAAGTCCCAGAGTCTGGAGGAAGAGTGGAGAGGCACAGAATCCAAGTTGCATGATGTCCTGTATGAAGTTTCCACAATCAGTGGTGATTTGGGGAGCCATGTCATCTGCTGTTGTTGGTCCACTGTGTTTTATCAAGTCCAAAGTCAGAAATTCTACAGCACTTAATGCTTCCCTCTGCTGACCAGCTTTTTGGAGATGCTGATTTCATTTTCCATCAGGACATGGCATCTGCCCACACTGCCAAAAGTACCAATACCTGGTTTAATGATCATAGTATCACTGTGCTTGCTTAGCCAGCAAACTCGCCTCACCTAAACCCAATAGAGAATCTGTGGGGTATTGTCAAGAGGAAGATGAGAGACACCAGACCCAACAATGCAGATGAGCTGAAGGCCACTATCAAAGCAACCGGACTTCCATAACACCTCAGCAGTGCCTAAGGCTGATCGCCTCCATGCCACACCACATTGATGCAGTAATTCATGCAAAAGGAGCCCCGAACAAGTATTTAGTGCATACTATGGACATACTTTTCAGTAAGCCAACATTTCTGTATTAAAAAGCCTTTTATTGGTCTTGTGTAATATTCTAATTTTCTGAGATAATAAATATTGGGATTTCACTAGCTGTAAGCCATGATCATCAAAATTGAAAGAAAGAAATGCTTGAGATATATCACCCTGTGTGTAATGAATCTATATAAAATATATGAGTTTCACTTTTTGAACTAAATTACTGAAAAAAATAACTTTTTGATGATATTCTAATTTTATGAGATACACCTGTATAAGGGAAGGCACAAGGATAGTGGTGACACCATTGACCAAATATGGCCATGGGCCATATTTGGGCAGTGATGTCACTGCTATTCCCCTTGCTTAAAAGGAACGAGAATTCCCCGTAATATCAGTGGTTCCTAGGGATGCCATGGGTACAAGCATCCTCTGCTTTCTTAGGAACCAGTGACAGTGGTAAGCTGTCATTTATCGAAGAAATAGAAATACCTCTTCTATATATGATGCTTGGCTCCTGCCGAACAGGGGGTCACACAGGCTAAAGTTTGAGCATTCGTCCGAATGCCAAAATAACCAAAGATCATTCCAAATCTAGCTTCAGACCGAACTGTCAGCTCATCTGTAGTCAGAAGCCAACATAGAGCTAAAGTATCCAAAGAAACAAGAGCCAGTGCATCAGTAAATCAGGGTGGAGGGGGGAAACGTCATTCTCACCTAAGTGAAAAAAAGGCAGAAGTGTAAGCTACAGAAAAAGTTTAAAAAACATATTTTGCTGCAATTTGCTGAAGGAGGATAGGAATAAGATTCCTGACAATAGTAAAAGTGAGTAAAAGGTATATTTTAGGTGGCAAGTAAGAAAATTAGCTTGAAAATCAGTAATTAGAAAGCAACTCTCACCCTCAATTAGACCTTATGTTTGTATACTGCCCAGCTGCTGCCATCATCATCCTAGAAACAGAGCGCGTGATGAAACTTGGTGCCTCCTTTCATCCCCCTGCTGGGCACCAAATGAGCCACATCTACTGAGTGGGAAAACCTGTGGTGCAGCATGGTGACATCAGCACACATCGGGAGGCTCTGTCCCTGACACATCACATGTTGTAATGTGCACTGCATCTGCATGTTCCTGAACGCATGCAATTAATTACCAATGGCCCAGAGGAAGAATTGGACCAGAGGGAGCGAAACAAGGGGAAAGGATAACTCCAAGCACAAATAGTCTAGACAAAGTAAAACAAAACACCAACATCCATCCAACAGGTTTATTGAAAGATTGCCACCAGGACTAGGGATGAGCTTCGTGTTCGAGTCGAACCCATGATCGACTCGAACATCGGCTGTTCGATCGTTCGCCAAATTGCGAACGATATGGGCCATTCGCGCCAAATTCGTGTGGCACGTCACGGCCCATAATTCACTGCTTGGCCAATCACAGCGGTGCTGATAGAGAGAGCTATAATTGGCCAAAGCCAGGGTGGCTTTGGCCAATTATGGCTCAGGGGGTTTAGAACACGCCCCACACTATATAAGGCCCCCTGCACGGCGGCGCTGTGTAGTGTGTTCCGGTGTGCTGAGAGATAGAGAGAGAGAGAGAGAGAGAGACAGTGTCATTTCATTTGAGTTAGCTAGATTAGGCAGGACAGTCAGTGAGTTAGCTGCACTTACAGTGTATTGTGTATATATATGCATCCCAGGTGTTGCATATATATATATATATATATATATATATATATACACATACACACTGTATTCAGTTTAGCTAGATCCGTTCCTGTTATCTTCCTACTGACAGGCAGGCTTGTCTTGTTACAGTATTTACAGCTACCTGAAGAAAATTGCTGGTGTTCTTTTGATCCTATTAGTACCACAGTCAGGCAGCTAGACTATTTACAGTTAGTGTAGTGCGTCCTGCTCACAGTGTTCAGCTAAAACTACAAGTTAGTGTAGTGAGACCTCTGCACAGTGTTCAGCTAAAGCTACAAGTTAGTGTAGTGCGTCCTGCTCACAGTGTTAAGCTAAAACTACAAGTTAGTGTAGTGAGACCTCTGCACAGTGTTCAGCTAAAGCTACAAGTTAGTGTAGTGAGACCTCTGCACAGTGTTCAGCTAAAGCTACAAGTTAGTGTAGTGCGTCCTCCTCACAGTGTTCAGCTAAACCTACAAGTTATTTTTTTGCGAGCTCTGCACAGTGTTCACCTAACGCTACCTGTAGAAGGTTGGTGGTGTTTTCCTGATCCTATCACTACCGCAGGCAGCTAAATAAGCTACAAGTTAGTGTAGTGAGACCTCTGCACAGTGTTCAGCTAAAGCTACAAGTTAGTGTAGTGCGTCCTCCTCACAGTGTTCAGCTAAACCTACAAGTTATTTTTTTGCGAGCTCTGCACAGCGTTCAGCTAAAGCTACCTGTAAAAGGTTGGTGGTGTTCTCATACTACAGGCAGGCAGTTGATTTTGCTAGCTGCAGTATCGGTATATATATATATATATATATATATATATATATATATATCCCAGCTTAGTGCAGCTACAGGCCATTAGTATGTCTGGAAGGCCAACAAGAAGAGGCAGACAGTCACAAGCCAATAAAAGAGGGCAAGCAGGCTCTGTGTCTAGTGCTGGTCGTGGAGACGGTGCATCCTCATCAGCACGTGGCTGTGGGACACGCTTGGCCTTTTTTTCGGCAGCTGGGCGTGTTGAGCCGCAACATACGGAAGACTTGGTCGAGTGGATGACCAAGCCGTCCTCATCCTCCTCATCCTCTCTCACCCATGCTCAGGGTACTTTGTCTGGCAAAGCAGCGGCCTCTTCCCTCGGCTCAATGTCATCAGTGACTCCTTCCCTAGCCCCACCATGTCTTCCTAAGGAGTCCCTCGAACTGTTTGACCACAATGTTGGGTACATGCTCCAGGAGGATGCCCAGCGTTTGGAAGGCTCTGATGATGATACTGAGCTAGATGAAGGCAGTAACGTGAGCACAGACAGAGGGGGTGCCCAAGAAGGACAGCAATCTGGCAGTCATGCACCCCCTGCTGCAGCATACTGCCAGGTTTGCTCCAGTGATGAGGAGGGAGGGGATGATGAGGTCACTGACTCAACGTGGGTGCCTGATAGGAGAGAGGAGGAGGTGGAGGCGGCACATCACCAACGAGGCAGGATGCCCTCCAGGGGCCAGCCTAAGGGCAGCACACTGACTGCATCACACCCCAAAGCTCCACATGTGCAGGGCGCTGCAGTCTCTGCGCGTTATTCAAAAAGTTCTTTGGTGTGGGCCTTTTTTGAGACGAGTGCATCAGATCGCACCGCTTTGCAACATATGTCTCAAGCTTATCTCACGTGGCCAAAACATCTCCCGCTTGGGTACCACATGCTTGACCACACACATGTTGACCTGCCATGCAGTTCATTGGCAAGCGTATCTAAAAGACCCACACCAAAGAACAAAGAGGTCCTCTCCACTCCTCATCAGCTGAGATCTCCAACCCCACTATACCTTCAGTCCTCTCTGAGACCTGCACTGAGAGGAATGAAGGTGTAGAATTAGGTGTGTCACAGCCAAGTACTTGTGGGCAATCTGCTTTCGGTACACCGACTTCAGATTGTACCAGGCAAATTTCCCTGCCCCAGCTGCTGCACCGCCAAAAGAAGTTTGCTCCCAGCCATCCACATGCCCAGCGGTTGAATACTAGCTTGGCAAAATTGCTAGCGCTTCAACGGCTGCCTTTTCAGTTGGTAGACTCTGCCCCCTTCCGTGAGTTTTTGGAATGTGCGGTTCCTCAGTGGCAGGTACCCAAACGCCACTTTCTCACGGAAGGCGATTCCGGCTCTCTACCGGCATGTGGAAGGCAATGTCCATGCCTCGCTGGACAGGGCAGTCAGCGGTAAGGTGCATATTACCGCTGACTCATGGTCCAGCAGGCATGGACAGGGACGTTATCTAAGTTTCACGGCGCATTGGGTGACTCTGCTGGCAGCTGGGAAGGATGCAGGACAAGGTGCAGTAGTGTTGGAGGTTGTTCCGCCACCACACCTCCAAAATGCCACTACTAATGATTGTGACACACCTCTCTCCTCCACCCCCTCCTCTTCTTCTTCCTCCATGGCCTCTTCCTGTGCTTTGTCCTCGGAACCAGTGGTGCTCCGTAGGCGTTCAAGGGGCTACGCATGTACGCAGGCCAAAAGATGCCATGCGGTGCTTGAGCTGGTGTGCTTGGGGGACAGGAGCCACACTGAGGCAGAGGTTCTGTCAGCTCTGCAGGGGCAGGTTCAGAGGTAGTTGACGCCATGCCAACTTAAGGCAGGAATGGTGGTTTGCGACAATGGCACCAACCTCCTCTCTGCCCTCCGACAGGGACAAATGACCCATGTGCCCTGTTTGGCTCACGTCCTTAACTTGGTGGTGCAGCGGTTCTTGGGCAGGTACCCGGGCTTACAGGATGTCCTGAGGCAGGCCAGGAAAGTCTGTGTGCATTTCCGCCGGTCATATAATGCCAGTGCTCGGCTGACGGACCTCCAAAAGGAGTTTAACCTGCCCAAAAACCGCCTAATCTGTGACATGTCCACCAGGTGGAACTCAATGTTGGCCATGCTGCAGCGGCTGCACATGCAGCAGAGGGCCATCAATGAGTACCTGTGCGACTATGGCACCAGGACAGGGTCAGGGGAGCTTGTTTTTTTTTTCTTCCACGCCAGTGGGCCATGATCAGGGATGCATGCACTGTCCTGTTACCATTTAAGGAGGCCACGAGGATGGTGAGCAGTGACAGTGCATGCATCAGTGACACTGTCTCCCTTGTCCATCTGTTGGAGCACACACTGCGTGGAATAATGGACAGGGCACTTGAGGCAGAACAGAGGCAGGAAGAGGAGGACTTCCTTAGCTCTCAAGGCCCCCTTTATCCAGACAGTGTTCCTGCGTGCCCGCCGATCACACAGGAAGAGGAGGAGGAGGAGGATTGTGTCAGTATGGAGGTGGAGCCTGGCACTCAACATCAGCAGCAGTCTTTAAGGGATCAGTCCCAGGAAACACATGGACTTGTACGTGGCTGGGAGGAGGTGGCTGCGGACCATGTCATCCTTATTGACCCAGAGGACTCCAGACCGAATGCCTCAGCAAACCTACGCTGCATGGCCTCCCTGATCCTGCAAAGCCTGCGTAAGGATCCTCGTATTCGTGGTATCAAGGAGAAGGACCAATACTGGCTGGCAACATTCCTTGATCCATGTTACAAGGGTAAGGTTGCGGATCTTATCTTGCCATCTCAGAGGGAGCAGAGGATGAAACATCTTCGGGAGGCCTTGCAGAAAGGTTTGTGCAATGCGTTCCCAGAGACTGGGAGGTTCCAAAGTCCTGTCTCTGAACAACGTGTTGCTGAGGCTTCGGTCAAAGAAGGAGCGGTGGAGAAGATGGCCGTCTGACCGATGCGTTCAGACAATTTTTTAGTCCGCAGCCCCAAGGTATGTTCCAGCAACCATCGCCAGCGTCTGTTTTACATGGTGCAGGAATACCTAGGGGCAAGATCTGACTTGGACACCTTTCCCACCGAAAATCCTCTGGGTTACTGAGTCTTGAGGATGGATCACTGGCCAGAGCTTGCACAGTATGCAATTGAGCTACTGGCCTGTCCTGCATCCAGCGTTCTTTCGGAACGCACATTCAGTGCTGTTGGAGGCTTTGTAACTGATCACAGGGTGCGTCTGTCTACCGACTCGGTCGATCGACTGACCTTCATAAAAATGAATCAGTCTTGGATCACCACCAGCTACCAAGCACCTGATGCTGATGTAACCGAATAATTTTTTTTGGAATCTCATATCCCTTCAAAGACTGCCTATGCTGATGCTGAGTGACTATCCTGAGTAATTATCCTCTTCCTCCTCAATGATCATGCTGATAGCTTGTAAGAACATTTTTGGTTCTGGGCGCCGTCACCAGTGTCTAAGGCCCAATTTTTTAGCCCCTGTTCAACAGGGGCATGTAATTACAATTCTTGATCTAATATTTCACAGCAGGGCCTATTTCTGCACCCACCAAGAGCGAGCGAGGACTTGCAATGTTGTGGCACCACCACCACCACCAAAGGCCCAATTTTTCTGCCCTTGTTCAGGGCATGTAATCTAATATTTCACAGCAGGGCCCTGTGAGGGCTTACAATATTGTGGCCACGACAACACCTAAGGCCCAAATTTCTGCTGAGTATATAGGGCAGGCCCCTACTTTCAAACATCCAACTTACAAACGACTCCTACTTGCAAACGGAAGGAGACAACAGGAAGTGGGATGAAATCTACCCCTAGGAAGGGAAATTCTCTCCTGTAAGAGTTAATATGGGAAAAACATTTCTCCTTTCCACTGATGCTTTATCACCAATCCTTGTTTCACAAAAAAACCCAAATTTTCAAAAAACATTTGTCATTGGGACAAAAACAAATCTGGCCTTTATGGAAGAGTGGCAAGAAGAAAGCCATTGTTGAAAGAAAGCCATACGAAGTCCCATTTGCAGTTTGCGAGAAGCCATGTAGGGGACACAGCAAACCTGTGGAAGAAGGTGCTCTGTTCAGATGAGACCAAAATTAAACTTTTTGGCCTAAAAGCAAAACGTTATGTGTGGACGTGGATGCGGAATACTAACACTGCACATCACCCTGAACACACCATCTCCACCGTGAAACCTGGTGGTGGCAGCATCATGTTGTGAGAATGCTTTTCTTCAGCAGAGACAGGGAAGCTGGTCAGAGTTGATGGGGAGATGGATGGAGCCAAATACAGGGCAATCTTATAAGAAATAAACAAAAAAGAATATTGCACATGTGCAAAAAAAATGTATACAAAAAAATTGATATCAATCAAAACCATTACAGTGTATATAGTCCAGCAGCACCACTAAAGTGAGATATAATCACAATAACAGCATATACAAAGAGGTGATGCGCTAAACAAAATTGCTTGAATGTGATATAAAAGTCCAACTGTAAAAATCACAGATCCATGATAATACAGGTAAATCCAAAAACCCTCCACCTCGTGCGTGCACCATCACCACAGGCAATATTGACTCTTACCAGAGAGCCTGGACCCTTTATTATGAAGGGTCAAATAGGCTTGATGTAATAATCTTTGCAGGGGTCATCAGCTGGAGATGTGTCCTCAGAGCAAAAAGGGCATTAACTGGATATACTTCATTTGCAGGTAAATGTCACATAATGTGCTAGTATGCGATGCATACTAGCACACTATGCCTTTACTTTGCAGCTTCCTCTTTAACTACTGACCCAAATGTAGCTCAATTCATTAGAACAATAATGGAAATAGTTTATAGATTTGCCACTTTCAGTGGATATAGGGGTTGATTTACTAAGGGCAAAAAGACTGTGCACTTTGCAAAGAGCAGTTGCACTCTGCAAGTACAGTTCCTCCAGAGCTTAGTAAATGAGGTAAAGCTTCACTTTGCACAGAATACCCAATCATGTGCAAGGAAAGTTTCAAACACAGCATTTTTGCTTGCACATAATTGGATCATGGAAGTTAGCAGAGCTCCTGCTCATTTATTTAAGATCTGTAGCAACTGCTCTTGCAGAGTGCTACTGTCACATACCTTTGGGTAGAGCCTGACGAGCAGAGGAAAGCCTCTCGTACAGCGGCAGCCCTGGTTCAGGGACCACTGAGTTTGCAACAGCGGCCGCAAGAGCACGGTGAGGTAGGGGTGCCTGTGGTGTTCTCTGAAGCAGCCAGCAGCAGCCAGCAGCAGTAGTGAAGCTGTGGTTGGTGGCTGTGGATGCAGGCACTCATAGATGGAGGGGTGCTGTAGATGCAGGCAGGTTGTTGGTGTCGGGTACCGAGGATGCAAGTACGTGGAGGCTGTAGCAAAAGGAGGAGATTGGTGCAGAGTCAGACAAGCCAGGTTATACACAGAAGAATCAGGTACATCAATAAGAATGGTCAATGCAGAGGTTTGGCAACAGAGAATCCGGAAGTAAGAATGAAGAAAGGTCAAGTAAGCTGAGTTCTGGAATGGAGAGAATCAGAGGAGTCAGGAAGCCGGGGCAGAATCAGGATCAAAGGCAGGCACTGGAACAGGATACAGGGGGAAAGCTGCAGATCAGACAGCAAAGGCCCTAGTGCATCTGCCATCCCTACATACTGCAATTGGCGCCAATGCTAATAGGGCACTCACGCACACGTGCGCGCAGCGGACATGCCTGCCAGGAGGGACATCATTGGAATTGTGCCCACTCATGCGCAATGGCCTCTGCTTCTGCACATCTGCTATGCTGTGGCCAGCAAGTCCCTGACAGCTACTGTACTTTGCAAAGTGCACAGTTTATTTGCCTTTAGTAAATCAACCCCATAGTGCCGGGGGGGATTGTGGGGCCCAAGTAGGAAGAGATCTCAGTGGACCTAAGTAAAGAGTCCCATGTTTTCAGCAGTGGGGGCAGAAAGAATGGAAGATAATGGGGATTTGGATGGTGGACTGATGTTATCCAAGGGAGGGAAAACAGAACGGTAGCATCACGTATCCGAAGGAGAATGAGTAGCTGAGGGCGCTCCTCTTTCACCTCCTGCCTGAGCACTCCTGAAGGTGGTGACAGATAGTGTGAGGGCATGAAGTAGCACAAGTGCCAGAGCTTGCAGATTGTACTGAATCCATGCTAAAGCTCGGTGAATAGAACTGAAAGCTTTAGACTGCCAGGTAGGAACCAAACACAGAAACAGCTTGGTACAAGAACAGAAGACAGGAGCAGAGTCTGGTAAGTGAGTCAAGGTCAGCAACGGCCGGGCAGTGTGAAAATCAAGAAACAAGACTAAGTCCAGTAAACAAGCCAAGGTTGGTAACAGCCAGGCAATGTGGTAGGGGAATCAGGAGGCAAAGGCAGGGTCCAGTAGGCAAGCTGAGGTCAGTAATAGCCAGGCAGATGACAAGTAAGGCAGAAAGTAGTAGCGAGGTCCAGAGGGGAAGCCGAGCAATACACAAGAAGGCAGAAACAATAGGCTGGGTCTCAGACAAGCAAGGACAAACTAAAGACCGGTCAGCAACTTCTCTCTCCTGAGCATCAGTTTATATAGGTTACTGGATGCCAAACATGCACGCTAATTTCTGTGAGAGTGCCTTCCCACAGTAGTATGTCCAACATTTCTCTTGTGCCTGAAGGGATGGGCAGCGTAGCATGCACGCTCATAGGTTCTGTGGCCTGCTATGAGCTGCCATGGTAGAAAAAGAGCCTGCATTCTCATCCAGGCAGGTTGAGGGGCTCCAAGGGGCTTGTGTCATTCAGAGTGAACTGCCTTTTCAGTTTCCTCATCGATCGGTAAAACCCGATTTGAGAACTGGTGCCTGGAGATGTTGTAGAGATCTAAGAGGGCTGTAATCTCCAATCCTGGGTTCATGTTTTGTGAATAATTTGCCCATTGATTTGGCAGGGGTGTGCTGGGCTTTTAGAGGAGACCTGAGTATGGTTCTGGGCTCTACCCCGGCAGACAGAGGAGGCATCTGTCCAGGAGTTAAGAGGGCTCCACCTAAGGGAAACAGGTGGGTGCCTCAGAGCAGCAAGGGGCTGCAAGCTGTGTGCAAAGAGTTTGTGAGAAGTTTGTCTGGAAGACACAGTCAAAAGGCCTGAAGGGTAAGGCCCGAGTAGCGGCACATGTGTAAGCCAAAAGGCTGAATTTTCATTGCGTTGCAAGAGAGACAGAAAATGTTGAACAACCCCTACTAGGGAAAGCCATTTATATTGATTTCTGGAACCTCGTTGATCTTTGTTTTAATAAAATTGGCCAAGAAAAGCCCTTAAAAGAAGAAAAGCAAATGACTGTGTCCTTAAAAGCTCTACTATTTGAAGTGAGCTCTCACAATCTATACTGGATTTTTTCTGCTGTGGAGAATCCAACCTTCTTTACAGATTCAGAGGACACCCAGAGCTTTTGACCTGTGTTGTGTCTCCTGTCTATAATATATGTCAGCAAGGCAGCTTGATAGTATAGATTTGGGTTGGGGAAACCCATGCCGCTCAAATCTTTCTGTATAGTAAGTAAGGCAGATATCAACAAAAAATATATCACAGCGCCTGCAGGATGAATAAATAAATCAAAACCTAATTGATGTAACTTTACAATGATGCTTTCAACATGATGATAAAATAATTTGTCAAAATATACAAAGATAATCAAAAATTAAATAATTAAAGTGATAAGTACTCCAAAGTGCTTCCAAATAAAGTGCAAATGTGCTCCAAAGAAGATGACTGGTGCTGCATGCCACACTCCCCTTTGTGACCCCACTCACCAGAAATCATAGAACACCAGCTTCACAGTCTGGGATCAAACAGACAAAATATAAGCCGGATGATGGGGTGCAGTAAAATCTTCAAAATGTATTCTGGGGATTGCAGAATAGGTGACCAGGCTCAAACGATGGGGAGAGAAGAAAAAAAAGGGACTGATAAGTGAAGTATTGTAAAACTGTATAAAATCACGCTTCTCAGACGTCACTTACACATAAGTAGTGAAAACAGGCATCAGTACAACCAGGAAACGCCGCTGGTCGGGGGTGCGTTCTGCGGAGGGTGGAAATGGCATCAATGGTTGGACGAAACCGGAAGTACATCTAATATATCAGTCTGGCTGATTGATTAGCACAGATATATTTGAGTAAAGCTGACCATAAGTGTCCAAAAAGAGTATTAGGGAGAATAATGGGTACTGTTTGTAACAGGTAGATGATACACAATAGGATATCTATTTTAAATAAGACCATTCTGCCTGACCAGGAGTGGTGGAGAATAGTCCAATGTTGGAGCTGTGTGATTGTGGTTTGTGGAAGAGGAAAGTAATTCATTTGGTAAAATTCTGAAAAAAAATGCAGAAATATGTGTTTCAAAATATTTAATGGCCTGACATTTTTAAGAGAAGGGGACTTTCCTTTGCATATGTTGAGCCTTGTTAACGGTGAAGGAAATATTGGGGGCTTTGATTCAAGTTGTCCTAGAACTTGATTCAAATTCACAAAATTCATCTAATTGGAACAGGAATCTGATCCTGGGATTGGTGCAGGGCCGTCTTTAACGCAGGGCAAAAGGGGCAGCTGCCCTGGGCCCTGTCATTGCTGTGGGGCCCAAAGCAGCTGCCACTTAAGCCCTACGCTGCCCGCAGTTTTTGCGGAGTAGCGGGGGGAGCCGATCCCCCCTGCTCTCCCAAGCGGCTACATTCATTATACAGGAGAGCGGGACAGCTGCGGGCTTCATGTGTTTGAGCCCGCTCGTCCCGCTTCTCCCTCTGTCAGGAGCTGCGGACCCTAGTAAATGACAGTGCGAGAGCGGCGCTCTGTGTTCCTCCCGCCCCCACCCCCGCCTGGCAGACCTGTGTAGCACACAGCCGAGTGAAGTTTTCTGGCTGTGTGCTGGGTCTGATAGGCTGGGACTGTGTTCGTTGCACCGCCGTGTGACCAGGTAAGAAAGAACAAGGTGGAGAGAAGGGGAAGAGGATTCATTTGTGCAGACTGCAGAGAATTGCTGGTACAGAGGTGGACATGGGGGGTACAGAAGTGAGAAGACATGGGGGGTACAGAGGTGGACATGGGGGGTACAGAAGTGGACATGGGGGGTACAGAGGTGGACATGGGGGGTACAGAAGTGGACATGGGGGGTACAGAGGTGGACATGGGGGGTACAGAAGTGGACATGGGGGGTACAGAGATGAACATGGGGGGTACAGAGGTGGACATGGGGGGGTACAGAGATGGACATGGGGGGTACAGAGGTGGACATGGGGGGGTACAGAGGTGGACATGGGGGTACAGAGGTGGACATGGGGGGGTACAGAGATGGACATGGGGGGTACAGAGGTGGACATGGGGGGGTACAGAGGTGGACATGGGGGGTACAGAGGTGGACATGGGGGGGTACAGAGATGGACATGGGGGGTACAGAGGTGGACATGGGGGGTACAGAGGTGGACATGGGGGGTACAGAGGTGGACATGGGGGGGTACAGAGATGGACATGGGGGTACAGAGGTGGACATGGGGGGGTACAGAGGTGGACATGGGGGGTACAGAGGTGGACATGGGGGGGTACAGAGATGGACATGGGGGTACAGAGGTGGACATGGGGGGTACAGAAGTGAGAAGACATAGTAGGTACAGAGGTGGACATGGGGGGGTACAGAGATGGACATGGGGGGGTACAGAGATGGACATGGGGGTACAGAGGTGGACATGGGGGGGTACAGAGATGGACATGGGGGGTACAGAAGTGAGAAGACATGGTAGGTACAGAGGTGGACATGGAGGGTACAGAGATGGACATGGGGGGTACAGAGGTGGACATGGGGGGTACAGAGGTGGACATGGGGGGTACAGAGGTGGACATGGGGGTTACAGAGATGGACATGGGGGTTACAGAGATGGACATGGGGGTTACAGAGATGGACATGGGGGGTACAGAGATGGACATGGGGGGTACAGAGATGGACATGGGGGTACGGAGGTGAACAGAGGCGGTGGGGGGGTACAGAGGTGAACATGGATGGGGGGTACTACAGAGGTGGATAGGGGGTACAAAGGTGGACATTGGGGGGGGTACAGAGGTGGACGGAAAGATATAGAAGTGAACGTGGATGGGGGTACAGAGCTGAACACAGAGGTGGATGTGGGGTACAAAGGTGGACGGAAAGATATAGAGGTGGACATGGGGGGGGTACAGAGGTGGATGGGGGATACAGAAGTGAGCTGTGGATGGGGGGGGGCAGAGGTAGACAGGGGATACAGAAGTGAGCTGTGGATGGGGGGGCAGAGGTAGACAGGGGATACAGAAGTGAGCTGTGGATGGGGGGGGCAGAGGTAGACAGGGGATACAGAAGTGAGCTGTGGATGGGGGGGGCAGAGGTAGACAGGGGATACAGAAGTGAGCTGTGGATAGAGGGGTACAGAGGTGAGCTGTATATGGGGGGGACAGAGATAGACAGGGAATACAGAAGTGAGCTGTGGATGAGGAAGCAGAGGTAAGCAAAGTGATGTGCAGAGGTGACCAATAGATAGTTACTTTGCGGGAGGGAGGAGGATATGCAAGTACTACCCCTTGTGCTGATTTTTTTCTGTGCCCTGTATGATACAAACACCTCAAAGTACACCCCCCCAATCCCTGTGTGTCATCCTGGACTCCTATCTCCCCCCTTCCCCCATTATCTTGAACTCCCCCATCTCTCCCCCCCCCAATCATCCTGGACTCCCATATCCCCCCCCCCACCCATCACCCTGGACTTCTCTATCTCTTCTCCCCATCATTATTATTATTATACAGGATTTATATAGCGCCAACAGTTTGTGCAGTGCTTTACAACATGAGGGCAGACAGTACAAGTAGAATACAATGCAATACATAAGTTTACGTGTTTGTTTTGTTTTTTCGAATGTTGGGGTGGAGAGACAATTTGCATGGGGGGGGCCCAAGAATTTTTTTTGCCCAGGGCCCAATCAATAGTAAAGACGGCCCTGGATTGGTGACGTATAGTAAGTGATAATAAATACTACGTTTTTAGTGATGGGTTTGGATAATTATGCCCTTGATAGAGGGGTAAAGTCTGGTAGCTTCTGCAAGATGTTTCATAGCCCAAATATATAGGTATGGCAACAATGGACACCCCTGTCTGGTACCATTTCTAATGTTGATGTGTTTGATATGGCACCATTTACTTTAACTCGTGCTGTTGGTAAAAAGGACCAAGCTCTTCTAACAAAGTTGGTGACAGGCCAGTTTGGGAGAGGGTTGCAAAGAGAAAGTCCAAGCTAAGGCTGCCAAAGTTTTGACAGAAATGAAAGAGCGTGATGACGTATAACAGTCAGGGGGGCTTTGATGGTATATACCCAAGCCTTTCAATGGGGGAGGAAGCCAATTTGCTCCTTAGTCTATTGGTGATCATTTTTACATTTAATTTTAATGTTGAACAGGTCCAGGGCTCTCACCTGAGAGGTGGTTGTGAATGGGCTTAACAATTTTCTTCAAAAGTAAAAGGTTCAGATGTTTACAAACATCTATGGGTAGGACAGGTAGGGGGATGGATTGATTATAGGAAACTGGATCAGTGATTTTGGGTCAGTAAGTGGTTCAACAATAGGCTGTAGTCCAGTCTGCTGTGGGTGAGGTTAGGAGTAGAAGGTGTAGTCCCTAACAATTGGATACTAATTACAATGGACCCGTCAAGGGATTGTACAAGCATCAGGAGATAAAGTAGGTAGTAAATAATATTTACAGAAATGTTTTATTTGCTTCCCTGCTATACCCTATCAAAACTGCCGAAGGGTCTAATACATGCTTTAATTTTATTGTAAAAGTGTATCCTACAAATAATATATAGAAATATAACTTCACGTATGTAGTTGTTAATCATGCTTCTGAAGTTGATTTTCATGATCTGCAATTTTACCTAATCAGAGAAACATTCATTTTACCTTGAGTGTCAAGTAGGTTTAAGAAAGAAACAATTATTGGACTTCTCCACATGTAGAGATCATGGTGAGAATTGCATTCTCTGTATCTGTCAGTATGGTATGATCAGTCATGGCTCCTGGTAGGACTGCGTTCTCCATGCTACAATGATAGGGCACAGGTTCCACATGAGAAATTAGACCTTTGGCATTTGAGGCAATCTGTTCCCATTGGAGAGAAGCTTCAGGGGACCAACAATTAATCAACATCATTCTGCTGCTAGCAAGAAAGTGCATACTGAACAAATGGATATATAATTCAGCACTCTCAAATAGACAATTATCTTATCAGCCATAGCTAATAATATCCATGGTGTAATGGGACCTATTATTAGATAAGGAGTCTACTCCCCTATAGTTGGAAAAGAAATAACATAATTATATTACACAGCTTTAATGGAAAAGTTGATGAAAGTCACTGGTTGTTGAGTCCAGGTTGTTGTCTAGTCTGTTTATCTTTTTTTAATTTTTACTATACTATATTCAATATTTGTACTATGTATATTTCCTTTCATTTAGTAAACATTATATACACTGCCAAAGCATCTGTTTTATCAGTAACAAACAACTATAGTAAATTATATCAATGTAATATGCAAGAACATGCAATAGAAAAAAACTTTCCTATTCAATTCTTTTATAAGCAAATTTAAATAGTATTTTATATATATATATATATATATATATATATATATATATATATATATATATATATTATACAGTATGTGTGTTAAAGTTGAAACATGCTAATTAGATAGCTGGCCTGTTGTGTGTTCCTTTCAGGACTGTGTACACCAATTGGGCTGCATCTGTCAATGCACTCCAAACACGTGGATAAAGCAAAAAACCTTGTTTGATTCATACCAAACGCTATAGAAAGTATGACAGGAAGCATTTTATTGAATCGCAGCCCCTTCCATTCCCCTCAGTGCATCCAAATGAGCTGTGGCACACATTAAGTAAAAGATAAGTAATTGATCTAAAAAAAAAAAAAAAAATTTAAAAAGTAGATGCATGTAAAAAGTGCAACACGGCACATGCAAAAAATGCACCACAGTGCACGTCTAAGTGTGTTCTGTGGCGTGAATCTATCCTTATCGTTTCTAGCCTGGTGCACTTCCTGATCGGGGCTGTTTTGTCAGTCTGCCTTCAGCTGTGTCTAATCTGTTCTGTGTTTGTTAGTGCCGGTTCACACAGGGGTGACTTGTCAGGCGATCTAGCCGCCTGACAAGTCGCCTCCCGTTCTGTACAATGGAACCGTTCTAATAGGAGCGACACAAGTCGCTCCGACTTAGAAAAAGGTTCCTGTACTACTTTGGGGGCGACTTGGGGCGACTTGCATAGACTTCTATACAGAAGTCGTTTTGCAAGTCGCCGTGGCAGTCGTGTGCAGGTCGCCTCGGTGAGGCGACCTGCAAGTTGTGCCGCCCCTGTGTGAACCGGGGCTGACTGTAAAGAAGCAAAAACAAAAGCACAAAGCTCATAGTGTAGCATGTGATAAAAAAAAAAAAAAAAATGAAATGAATAGAAAAACATGCACTCACAAGAAGCATGTAATGAGTATGATGTCACAGGTGGTTGAAAAGCCAGGGACCTCAGTGAGACTACATTCACTTAAAGAGGAATTCCAAGTATGGATATTTTATACATAGTTAAATTGGTCCAGCTTGGACTGTATATCTGGAAATCACTATAGTAGACATTGTTCTTCTAGTGATCTCCAGTTGCTCCTTGATCGTGTGCTGAGCAGCTGACCTGCTGCAATCTGAACACAGGAAATTGGTAGCTCAACACAAGCAGCACTCAGAGAATGCTTTGTATTTTCTGAATGAATGTAAAGCATGCTCTTTTTGGACAAGGTGGAAAGGCAGGGCAGTGACATTGCATGTTGCATGAGGCCCTTTTCCCCCATGTTGTTGGGGACAAGGGCCTCACACAGCGTTTTATGACGAAACGCGTAAGTCAGGACTCGGTATGCACTACGTCACCTTCCTTTTTTTTTTACCATCTATACCTTGCAATATATAATTTCATTAATAATTTTTTACTGTTTTTTGCTGATACACTATATAAGCCCGAACAACCTAACTAGCTTCACGTCGTGTTTCTGGGCGCTGCCATCTTGGTGAGGATCATGTGGTTGCCTGTGTGCGCGCGCAGCACTTGTGTTTGGCTCACAGACAAAGCGGAGAAATGACATTCAAAACTCAACACACAGCCATTAATGTCTAAACCGCTGGCAACAAAAATTGAGAACATCCATCTGATGAGTATATCATCACAATTTGGCGAAGTATCTCCATCAACTATCTGAGGCAATCGAGGGATCGGAGACATTGGAGGATCCACGTGTCCCTGTAGAGGGCTTAATCTGTCTGATTTTATGACCCTGCTCTTTAGGGGGTCCACCAGCTCTGGTAAGGGTTCCCATATATAGAGCTTCACTTCCAGGTTGAGACCCCTTTTTCTATCAGTTGTAGTATCAAAGGGCGAGGGCGGTTATTTGGAATTTCTACCTGCTGTGAACCTCATTGTCCAAATTTACCCATTCCTCCATACACTTATCAATTGTGTATACATTCTTTAAAGGACACTATTTCCTGCACTATTGGTGTATACAGACATTCACTTTATTTATGTATTTAATGATGTACTATTGATGCATATGGACACTTATTTTTATTACTCATTTAATTCACTGCATATGTTTGTATTATTTGATTGATTTCATTTTGTATGTTTCACTTTCACTTGATTTATTTACAATTTTCTTTTCAAGAGATTGTTTAATTTAGCACAACTTTATTTATAACTTGTACACTAGCACCATTAGATATTAGATGGTTTGTTGCTGCTTTTTGTTTTATTCTAGCGTGGTATTTTCTTAATTTTATATTTGTCTTTTCGCTGTGGCAGCTCTTATATAGGCAAGGGCGGGCGACCCACTGACTTAACTGGATGACCCCACCCCCCCTCTGATGGGCGGTGGTGCCGCCCTTGCCTAAATAACAGCTGTCACAGCCAAGAGACAGCAGTCAGCAAGATGCCTCCCATCAAGGCGGAGGTTTTTCTTTCTTTCTGTTTTTCAGGTCCATCTGCGCCATGAAGATGGGTATGGATATTTTATACATAGTTAAATTGGTCCAGCTTGGACTGTATATTTGGAAATCACTATAAGTAGACATTGTTCTTCAGTTGATCCTGGATCTTGTGCTGAGCAGCTGACCTGCTGCAATCTGAACACAGGAAATTGGTAGCTCAACACGAGCAGCATTCAGAGAATGCTTTGTATTTTCTGAATGAATGTAAAGCATGCTCTGGTTGGACAAGGTGGAAAGGCGAGGCAGTGACATTGCGTGTTGCATGAGGCCCTTGTCCCCCATGTTGATGGGGACAAGAGCCTCACACGGCATTTTATGGCAAAACGCGTAAGTCAGGACTTGGTACGCACTACGTCATCTTCCTTTTTTTTTTACCCTATATACCTTGCAATATATAGGATTAATTTAATAATTTTTTACTGTTTTTTGCTGATACACTATATAAGCCCTCACACAGTTTTTTATATAGTTTACACAGCTTCTCATCTGTGTTTGGGAAGTCATTCCCTTCCATCACATTTTTAATTTAATTTTTTTCACCCTCTATTCATCACTCTTGAGAGTTTTACATTCATAAGAGTTTGGCTTCATAGAACAGCGCCATTTCCCTTTTTTTGATTTTATTTTTTTAGATTTCACTTTGTGAAGTTTGTTTTAGGGAGGCAGCAGTTCTCATTACTCCTAAGTGTGGAATTCTTGTTTATTTTTTTTTATTATCCCCACAACCCTTGCTCCAGTGGTTGCGGGGGTCTGCAAGCGCGGGCTTATCGGAATCTGGAAGCCCCCTTTAACAAGGGGGCCCCCAGGTCCTGCCCCCCCCTATGTGAATGGGTATCGGTACATGGTACCCCTACTCATTCACCCAAAAAAAAAGTGGCAAAAAAGTAAAAAATGACAGAAGACAGTTTTTGACAATTCCTTTATTAAAAAAAAAAAGCGTCCCGCAATGTCCATCCATCTTCAATCACGGCGTCAATGGACCCGAAAAAAAACAAAACTACTCCACCTCCATGGGAGGCGCCCTGCCATCTGCTGTCTTATGCTGTGGCAGCTCTTATATATAGGCAAGGGCGGGGCCACCCACTGACTTAACTGGATGACCCCGCCTCCCCTCTGATGGGGGATGTCATCAGAAAGGGCGGGGTCACTCAGTTACGTCACCGGGTGGTGCCGCCCTTGCCTAAATAACAGCTGTCACAGCCAAGAGACAGCAGTCAGTGGGACACCTCCCATCAAGGCGGAGGTTTTTTGTCTATTTTTCAGGTCCATCTGCGCCATGAAGATGGATGGACATTGCGGGACACTTTTTTCTTTTAATAATTAATAAGGGACTTGTCAAAAACTGTGTATTGTGGTTTTTACTTTTTTGACGCTTTTTTTGGTGAATGGATAGGGGTACAATGTACCCCATACCTATTCACATAGGGGGTGCCGGAAACTGGGGGTCCCTCTTGTTAAAGGGGGCTTCTGGATTCTGATAAGCCCCCACCCGCAGACCCTCACAACCACTGGGCAAGGGTTGTGGGTATGAGGCCCTTGTCCCCATCAACATGGGGACAAGGTGCTTTGGGGGGACCCCAAAGCACCCTCCCCATGTTGACATGCTGAGGGCATGTGGCCTGGTATGGTTCAGGAGGGGGGGCGAGAGAGCCTCTCGCCCCCCCCCTCTTTTCCTGTGGCCTGCCAGGTTGCATGCTCAGATAAGGGTCTGGTATGGATTTCGGGGGGGACTCCACGCCAATTCCCCTTAAAATCTATGCCAGACCCAAAGGACCTAGTATGCATTTTAGGAGGGACCCCACAGCGTTTAATTTTTATTTTGCCGTGGAGTTCTCCTTAAAATCTATACTAGACCCAAAGGGCCTGGTATGGGGGGGGGGGGTCCCATGCCATTTTTTTTCTTAATTCTGTCAAAGGGTTCCCCTTAACCAATTTAAATACACTATATTATATTGCACACTGCACTATATATCCTGCACTGTATTATATATACTACATTGACTGCACTATATACTCTGAACTGCAATATATATATATATATATGTGTGTGTGTGTGTGTGTGTGTGTATATATATATATATATATATATATACACACACACACACACATACACACACACATATACACATACACACACTATATGGACTGCACTATATATTCTACCGAAAAATTGGACCTTAGGTGTTGGTGGTGCCAGAGCACTGTAATCCCTCACAGTTACTCTTGTTAGGCGCAGGAACAGGCCCTGCTGTTAAATATTATTTCCAAAAATGTAATTACATGCCCCTGTTAACCACTTCAATACCAGGCACTTACACCCCCTTCCTGCCCAAGCCAATTTTCAGCTTTCAGAGCTGTCACTTTCAAATGACAATTGCGCAGTCATGCTACACTGTACCCAAACTAAATTTTTATCATTTTGTCCCCACAAATAGAGCTTTTTTTTGGTGGTATTTGATCACCTCTGCGGTTTTTATTTTTTGCTAAACGAATAAAAAAAGACTGAAAATTTCGAAAAAAAAGTTTCTTTGTTTCTGTTATAAAATTTTGTAAATAAGTAAGTTTCCTCGTTCACTGATGGGCACTGATAAGCTGCACTGATGGGCACTGATAAGGCGGCACCGATGAGGTGGCACCAATGAGATGGAACTGATGGCCGCTGACGATGGGCACTGATAGGCGGCACTGGTGGATGACACTAATATGCAGCACTGATGGGCATTGATAGGCGGCACTGATGGGCACTCATAGGTGGAACTGATGGGCACTCATAGGTGACACTGATGGGCACTGAAAGGCTGCACTGATGGGTATTATGGGTGGCATTAATAGACGGCACTGCACTGATAGGCAGCACTGATGGGCACTGAAAGATGGCACTGATGGGCATCACTGGTGGCACTGGCAGACATTTTTAATTGCCACTGATTGGCAGCTGCATGGGCACTGATTAGCATATCCCTGGTGGTCTAGGGTGGCATACCTGGTGGTCCAGTGTGATGGCCATCCCTGGTGGTCCTGGTGGTCCTGTGTGGGCATCCGAGGGGGGCTGCGCTGATAAACAGTCAGCACAGACCCCCCTGTCAGGAGAGCAGCCGATCGGCTCTCCTCTACTCACGTCTGTCAGATGCGAGTGAGGAAAAGGCGATCAACAGCTCTTCCTGTTTACATCGTGATCAGCTGAGATTGGACATGGCTGATAATGTGGTAAAGAGCCTCCGTCAGAGGCTCTTTACCCAGATCGGTGTTGCGGTGTGTCAGACTGACACACCGCACCAGTGATCGCCGCAATGTGCGCCCCCACAGGCACGCAGCAGCTGTTATCCTGCTGGACATCATATGACGGCCAGTCAGGATAACTGAACCATCGCCGGCTGTCATTCTGCTATAGGCCAGGCGGGAAGTGGTTAAACAGGGGCAGAAAAATTGGGCCTTGGGTGGTGGTGCCACAACACTGTAACCCCTCACAGTTACTCCTGTTGGGTGCAGGAACGAGCCCTGCTGTTAAATATTATTTCAAAAATTGTAATTACATGCCCCAGTCAAACAGGGGCAGAAAAATTGGGCCTTGGATGATGGTGGTGCCCTAAACCAAAATTATTGTTGGAAGCTAGCATCATCAAGATTTAGAAATAGGATACAGTCTTCATGGAATCCCATATCCATATCAAATTCAATCAGTTACATCAGCATCAGGTGCTTGATAGCTGCTGATCCAGGACTGATTCATTTTTTTAAATGTGAGCCTATCAATAGAGTCTGTGGACAGGCACACTCTTTGATCTGTTACAAACCCTCCAGCAGCACTGAATGTGCGTTCAGATAGCATGATAGATGCAGGACAGGCCAGTAGCTTAATTGCATGTAGAGCAAGTTCTGGCCAGTGGTCCATCCTCAAGTAACCCAGTGGATGCTCTGTTGGAAAGGTCTCCAAGTCTGCTCTAGATATTCCTGCACCATATAATGCAGACGCTGGCGATGGTTGTTTGAACCTATCAGACCTCGGCACTGAGGACTGAAAGATTGTTTAAAGGCATCAGTCAGCTGGCCACCTTCTCCACCGCTTTTCCTCTGACCGAATGAAGCCTCAGCAACATGTTGTCCAGCACCAGGAAATGGTAACCTCCCAGGGTCTGGAAAGGCGTTACACAAACTTTTCTTCAAGGCCTCCTGAAGACGTTTCATTCTCTTCTCCCTCTGTGAAGGCAGGATGAGTTCTGCAACTTTACCCTTCTAACATGGATCAAGAAGGGTTGCCAGCCAGTAATGATTCCTCTACTTGATACCACAAAACCTAGGGTCCTTTCGCAGGCTTTGCAGAATCAGGGAGGCCATGTAGCATAAGATTGCAGAGGCATTCAATTCTGAGTCCTCTGGGTCACATGATCCATGACTACCTCCTCCTAGCCATGTATAACTCCTTGGGTTTCTTGGGACTGAAAACCATCTCATGAAAACTGCTGCTGACTGTTATCCTCTACATCCATGATGACACAATCCTCCTCCTCCTCTTCTTCCTGTGTGTTTGGCGGCCCCCGCAGGAATGCTATCTGGATAAAGGGGGCATTGAGGGGAAAGGAAAGTCACAAATGAGGCGGTTGGTGGGTAGGTTGCATTCCCTTTGAATGTCAACCAGCTGAGCACTGGCATTGTATGACAGGAGGAAATGACCACAGACTTTTCTGGCTTGCCTCAGGAGATCTTGTAAACCTGGGTACCTGGTGAAGAAATGCTGCACCACCAAATTCAGGACGTGTGCCAAACATGGAACATAGGTCAAGTGTCCCTGTCGGAGGGCAGAGAGAAGGTTGGTGCCATTGTCGCATACAACCATTTCTGGCTGAAGCTGGCATGGCGTCAACCACCTCTGAGCCTGCCCCTGCAGAGCTGAAAGAATCTGCCCCAGTGTGGCTCTTGTCCCCTAGGCAGACCAACTCAAGCACCGCATGGCATCTTTTAGCCTGACTGCTTGCGTAGCCCCTTGAAAACGCTTACGGAGCACTGCTGGTTCAGAGGACAATCCTGCAGAAGAAGCCATAGAGGAAGAAGAAGAGGAGGGGGTGGAGCAGAGAGCTGTGGCAGAATCACCACTAGCTTTTTGGAGGCATGTTGGGGGAACAAGCTCCAACACTGAACCCTGTCCTGCATCCTTCCCAGCTGCCAGCAGAGTACCCAGTGCGCCGTGTAGGAAAGGTAACGTCCCTGCCCATGCCTGCTGGACCATGAGTCAGCGGTAATATGAACCTCCAACGAGGCCAAAACATTGCCTTCCACATGACAGTAGAGAGCCGGAATGGCCTTACGTGAAAAGAAATGCCGTTTTGGAACCTGCCACTGTTGTACAGTACATTCCACAAATTCACGAAAGGGGCAGAGTCTACCAGCTGAAAAGGCAGCAGTTGCAGTGCTAGCAATTTGGCCAAGCTAGCATTTAGGCGCTGAGCATGTGGATGGCTGGGACTGAATTTCTTTTTACGGTTCAGCAACTGGGGTAAGGAAAGTTGCCTGCTAAAAATCAACTGGTGGTGTGCTGCTAGCAGATTGGCTGCAAGTACTTGTGGCACCTATTGCTATACCTTCATTCCTCTCAGTGCAGGTTTTTGAGAGGACTGGAGGTATAGTAGGGTTTGAGATCCCAGATGAGGAGCAAGGAGAAGTTCACCTTTTTCTATGATGTGAGTCTTTCAAGTGCTGTTGCCAACGGATTGCATGACAGGTCATCAAATGTCTGGTCATGCATGTAGTGCCCAAGCAGCTGCTGTTCTGGCCACGCTTGATCCGCTTCAGACATAAGTTGCAAACAGCAATGGTGTGATCTGCTGCACGTGTTGAAAAAGGCCCACACCAAGGAACTTTTAAAAGTCAGCGGAGAGTCAGCAGTGCCCTGCACCTGCAGAGCTCTGCGGTGTGATGCAATAGGGTGGCTGTCCTTAAGCTGCCTTCTGGAGGACATTCTGCTTCATTGGAGTTGTGCCTCCTCTTCCTCACTTTCCTCCTCTCTTCTCTCAGGCACCCAAGTACAGTCAGTGACCTCTTCATCCCCTCCCTTCTCGTCACTGGAGCAAAATTGGCAATATGCTGCAGCTGGGGGAACATGAATGCCAGTTTCTTGTCCTTCTGTGGCACCTCCTCTCTCTAGGCTCATGTTACTTCTTTCCTAAATCTAGGGACCAACATTAGAGCCTTCAAATTGCAGTGCATCCTCCAGCAGCATGTTACTATCACTGTGGTCGAATAATTCTGGGGACAACCCACGGCCACTTGCAGAGGATGCACCATGTCCACAACCACCACTGTTGACTGTAGACACAGAGGCTGCTTGCCCTCTTATAGTGGCCTGTGGTTTGCAAACTCATAAAAATAAACAAAACAGTTAAACAAATCCTTGCCGTCTGGTGCTAAACTAAACAGTACACTGCTCTCTATATGGTATGGGGCTGGTCCCCGTCACCCACAAAACATGAGGTAAGGCAAACCTTCGTTTTCAATCTAAACAAACAGGGCTCCTCTCTCTAAGATTCCCTTCTGAGTCTCAGGCCAGAGCACTGCTGTGCTCTCTTCCTGGTCATTTAAAGTCCACCTGAGCATGGACTCCAGTGGACCACAAGGCCCAGACTGGAACCAAGCCTGCCACAGAGGCTGGAAAAATCCAGGCCGGATTCCGGTTCAGTCTCTAACAATTTAACAAACGCGAGGTGAAATGTACCGATTATCGATGACCTCACCTCGCATACTGTCACATATGCTCCCCCTCTGCTCAAGCCCCCACGGCTGAGCAATTGTCCCAAACATACAGTGCATGCGGGAGAGGGCATCTGCATTGTTTTAGAGCTTGCCCGGCCTATGCTCTACTGTATATTTAAAGGGCTGTAACGCCAGGAACCACCTTGTCACGCGGCTATTTTTCTCTCTGTTGTCACACATCCACTTTAGGGGAGCATGGTCGGTGACCAGCTTAAATTACCTCTCCAAAAAGTAATACTTCAGGAAGTCTAAGGCCCATTTAATAGCGAGACACTCATTTTCGACAATGGCATAGTTTTTTTCATGCTTGTTCAGTTTCTGTCTCAGGTATACAACCGGGTGTTCCTCACCATCTCTGTTCTGGGATAGTACAGCCCCTAGTCCCACCTCAGAGGCATCCGTCTGTACTACAAACTCCTTTGTGAAGTCCAGGGTCACTAGCACCGGTAATACACAAAGGGCCTGCTTTAAATTCTGGAACGCCTCCTCGGCTTCCATTCAACTGACCCTCTACCCTTCGTCAGGTAGGTCAGATGGGTGGCAATGATGGCAAGGTTGGGTATAAACCATCTGTAATAACCCGTAATGCCCAAGAAGGCCCAAACTTGTTTTTTGTTTACAGGTTGGGGCTATTTTTGAATTGCCTCATCCTTATTGGTCTGAGGCTCGACCAGTCCCCAGCCAATAATCTACCCAAAAGGTATTTGGCCTCCTCCAGGCCTATGGCACATTTTTTTGGGTTGGCCGTGAGACCTGCTTTCCTAAGGGAATCTACCACCGCTTGTACTCGGGGCAGGTGGAATTCCTCTGGGCTGGGCTGTGGATGACCACATCGTCCAAATAAGCAGCTGCATACGGGCGATGTGGTCTCAAGATTTTGTCCATCATTCGTTGTAATGATGCAGGGGCTCCATGCAGACCAAAAGCCATCCTCTTGTACTGAAATGAGCCCTCAGGAGTGGAAAAGGCAGTCTTCTCCTTGGCCGATTCAGTTAGTGGTATTTGCCGATAGCCTTTTGTTAGGTCTAGGGTTGTTATGTAGCGAGCCTCTCCCAACCTGTCCACACGTTTGTCGACCCAAGGCATCAGGTATGCATCAAACTTAGACGCACTGTTGAGTTTCCTAAAGTCGTTACAAAACCTGATAGTGCCATCAGGCTTTGGGACCAGTACTATGGGGTTCGACCACTCACTGTGGGACTCTTCTATCACGTTCAACTCTAACATATTTTTGATTTCCTTCGTGACTACCTCTCGCCTGGCTTCTGGGATTCTATATGGCTTTACATTTACGCGAACCCTGGGTTCCGTCACTATGTCATGCTGGATCACGTTGGTCAGTCCGGGTAAGGGGGAGAAAAAGCCTCTATTTTTGTACACAAACGCCCTAGCGTCACTTTGTTGTGCCATGAACAGGGAATCTGTTATGGGGACGTCAGGTGTCACCGGTACCCGGTCTGTGGGAGGTGGGGATGCGGCCAGTAAAGTCCCTCTGTCCTTCCAGGGCTTTAAGAGATTCACATGATAAATTTGGTCTGATTTCCTTTTCCCTGGCTGGTAGACTTTGTAGTTTACCTCCCCCATCCTTTCGACAACCTCAATGGGACCCTGCCACTTGGCTAGGAACTTGCTTTCCACCATGGGCACCAGTACCAACACTCTGTCTCCGGGGCTAAAAGTACGGACCTTGGCACCCCGATCATAGACCCTCCTCTGAGCCTCCTGGGATCGCTCCATATGTTCTCGTACCAGGGGCAGGACAGCTGCGATTCGATCCTGCATCAAGGAGACATGCTCTATAATGCTTCTATATGGGGTAGCCTCTCCTTCCCATATTTCTTTGGTGACATCTAGTAGCCCCCCGGGATGTCTACCATACAAGAGCTCAAAGGGGGAATAGCCTGTGGATGTTTGCGGAACCTCACGTATGGTAAACATGAGATACAGTAGCAAAAAATCCCAGTTTCTCCCATCTTTGTCGACCACCTTTTTCAGCATACTTTTCAAAGTTTTATTAAATCTTTCGACAAGACCATCTGTTTGGGGGTGGTAGACTTGGTGGTAGCTTACACAGTTCCCTGGTAACCCTGGACATAAATGGGCTGCCCTGATCGGTTAAGATCCCTTTTGGGATCCCCACTCGACTAAACACCTGGACTAGCTCCTTGGCGATAGCTTTAGCTGAGGTGTTACGCATTGGAATGGCCCCAGGATAGCACGTAGCATAGTCCAGGATTACCAAAATATGCTGGTGACCCCGGGCAGACTTCACTACCTGCCCCACCAGGTCCATGCCAATTCTCTCAAACGGGACCTCAATTATTGGTAGAGGAACAAGGGGACTGCGAAAATGTGGCGATGGTGCCGACATTTGGTACTCGGGGCACGATTCACAGTACTCCCTGACATCTGCATACAACCCGGGCCAGAAAAATCTCTGGGCGATTCTCTCCTTGGTCTTTTAGATACCGAGATTTCCCCCATTACTTGACCATGGGCCAGGTCTAGCACCACCCTACGGAAGGGTTTGGGAACCACTAGCTGTTCTACCACGTCCTCTCCCCGTTTTACCACCTGATACAGTAAGTGGTTTTTAAGGGCCATGTGGGGGAGAAACACCCCCCAATCAGGATCCACTGGTTCCCAATCCACCATCTTAACGTTTTCTCTGGCTCTCATGAGGGTGGCATCTCGGAGTTGCTGGGTATAGAAATCCTCTCTCCTGACCTCTAAGTCGGGTACCAAATTCTGGCTACTCTCATTGTCAGGGTCAAAGGTGTTCTCCTGTTTGTTACCCTCAGGCTGGGAGCTAGATTTCAGGTCCTCTGGCTCCCCAGCCATGACAGGGAAAGGAAGAGGATCTCCGGCTTCCTTGATCCCACCAACAGCATCCCCTACCTTTTGGCAAAAAGGGTCTGGTGAGAGTTGCCGTGTTTCCCCAGTAGGGGGAGCTCTAGCTACCAGCCTCCCTTTGCTCTCCCATAAATTCCAAAAATGGGGAAAATCTCTCCCCACTAAAGCAACGAAGGTACCACCCCCACTGAATGTGTTACACTGCCCCAGGGCGTATCAACTTCAACCACCGCTGTCTGGTAATCCTGAGTGTCCCCATGGATGCAAATTACCCCAATAGTACTGGGGTGTAGTTTTGTGGGGTTTACACAATCATCCCTGACTAGGGTCACCACGCTACCAGAGGGCAAGTAGGCCATCTCCCAGGGGCCAATTATCATGTGTCTATTCCAGTAATTACTATAAAAGGACCATATTATCTGCTGGTGTGCAGGAGTTTATACTCTGTCAGCAATCAGGCACTTTTTGGCGTTAAAGCTTTAGTTCTTCCTACTGTGGCCACTGATTCTGGATGCTTTTGATGGCACTGCTTTACCCCTGTCCTGAAATTAGGCCAATACTTTCCAACTACTTATAACAGATCTGGTCGCTTCCAAATATCTATATATTTAGATCATCAGGATCATGGTCTCCTTTTCGGATACCTCTGTATATTTCTATATATATAGGGCTTATTTCCCTACAAGACAGTGAGATCCGTTCTCTCTTGTTATCTTTGAAACCTTGAATGTGTCCTGAAGAAGCCTAACTGTGAAACGCGTCGATGCACAAGGGCTCACTGTATATTTTGTATCATGCTTATGATTTTTAATTCTTGAATGCTTCATTACTATATGTAATTTTTTAATAAATATTGTTATTTTTTCATACTTCACTATTGTTTCGTATGCCTTTAAAGTCCGACCTAGGGATACTTAGTATCCCTTTCCCCCCTTTTGTGTTTCCCTCTCAATTACGGATGTGGCTACAGTGGGGACGGAAAGTATTCAGACCCCCTTAAATTTTTCATTCTGTTATACTGTAGCTATTTGCTAAAATCATTTCAGTTCATTTTTTCCTCATTAATGTACACACAGTACCCCATATTGACAGAAAAACACAGAATTGTTGACATTTTTGCAGATTTATTAAAAAAGAAAAACTGAAATATCACATGGTCCTAAGTATTCAGACCCTTTGCTGTGACACTCATATTTAACTCAGCTGCTGTCCATTTCTTCTGATCATCCTTGAGATGGTTCTACACCTTCATTTGAGTCCAGCTGTGTTTGATTATACTGATTGGACTTGATTAGGAAAGTCACACACCTGTCTATATAAGACCCTACAGCTCACAGTGCATGTCAGAGCAAATGAGAATCATGAGGTCAAAGGAACTGCCCTAAATGGAATACGTTTGGGATGACCAGAACCCTTCCTAGAGCTGGCTGTCCAGCCAAACTGAGCGGGGAGAAGAGCCTTGGTGAGAGAGGTAAAGAAGAACCCAAAGATCACTGTGGCTGAGCTCCAGAGATGCAGTCAGGAGAAAGTTGTAGAAAGTCAACCATCACTGCAGCCCTCCACCAGTCGGGGCTTAATGGCAGAGTGGCCCGACGGAAGCCTCTCCTCAGTACAAGACACATGAAAGCCCGCATGGAGTTTGCTAAAAAACACCTGAAGGACTCCAAGATGGTAAGAAATAAGATTCTCTGGTCTGATGAGACCAAGATAGAATTTTTTGGCCTTAATTCTAAGCGGTATGTGTGGAGAAAACCAGGTACTGCTCATCACCTGTCCAATACAGTCCCAACAGTGAAGCATGGTGGTGGCAGCATCATGCTGTGGGGGTGTTTTTCAGCTGCAGGGACAGGACGACTGGTTGCAATCGAGGGAAAGATGAATGCGGCCAAGTACAGGGATATCTTGGACGAAAACCTTCTCCAGAGTGCTCAGGACCTCAGACTGGGCCGAAGGTTTACCTTCCAACAAGACAATGACCTTAAGCACACAGCTAAAATAATAAAGGAGTGGCTTCACAACAACTCCATGACTGTTCTTGAATGGCCCAGCCAGAGCCCTGACTTAAACCCAATTGAGCATCTCTGGAGAGACCTAAAAATGGCTGTCCACCAACGTTTACCATCCAACCTGACAGAAATGGAGAGGATCTGCAAGGAGGAATGGCAGAGGATCCCCAAATCCAGGTATTAAAAACTTGTTGCATCTTTCCCAAAAAGACTAATGGCTGTATTAGATCAAAAGGGTGCTTCTACTAAATACTGAGCAAAGGGTCTGAATACTTAGGACCATGTAATATTTCAGTTTTTCTTTTTTAATAAATCTGCAAAAACGTCAACAATTCTGTGTTTTTCTGTCAATATGGGGTGCTGTGTGTACATTAATGAGGAAAAAAATGAACTTAAAATGATTTTAGCAAATGGCTGCAATATAACAAAGAGTGAAAAATTTAAGGGGGTCTGAATACTTTCCGTCCCCACTGTATGTGAGTGCTTTCTTTTTTTCTATATATACCACACTACCAGAGTCATATTTGTTTTTCAATGCGAGTCGACATTATGCAGTACATGCGACCTGTGCAAACAGAGACATGCGTCTTTTCATATAAGCATAATCGCATTGCATAGGTTCATCATTTATAGGATCAAGGGGTTAATATGGCGCACAATGGAGGTAGCCGAGTACATATAACTAAAAATGGTGGGGGGAAGGGGGTGGGTTGGGGGTTCCTGAGAGGGGGAACTTGATGGTGGTAGTTAATGTTTCACAACAAGTTCAGGTATTAGTCCATGTAAGGATAAAATGATGCTGAATAAATGGAAGGCAGCCAGTCTATAAATGCTAGAAGAAGCTCTGGAACAATAAAAAAGAAAGAAGGACGGCGCCCTCTAAGTGCAGCATGTATGTTAAAAATATTTATTACAATAGATAAAAACACTCACATTTGAGTTGCTAAAAACCAGCATGTAAAGTAATTTCATCCACGTGCTATCGGGGGATGTGGGTGTCACGGGCCAGTGGGGGGGTTCCTGGGATGTGAGTCCTGTGACCTGGGTCCTGGTAGCTGTTCCGGTGGTGCCGAGGGTCCTCAGAGCCTCCGGGCGGCCAGGATATCAGTTATGGATCCTCCGTGGAGCGCCGTGCTGACCTGCGTCTTCACTTCCGGGAGCGGGGTGAGGCGGGCAGTGCTTCGCGTTCGAAGCATGCGTGCTCCTTCATAGCCTGATGTGAGTGTTTTTATCTATTGTAATAAATATTTTTAACATACATGCTGCACTTAGAGGGCGCCGTCCTTCTTTCTTTTTCATCATTTATAGGACAGTTTGCAGCAATATGCCCTAATGCATGGCAACGAAAACACCGTATATGCTCTAACCCCAGTCCTCTTAACGGTCCCAAAGACCTTCCTGGCTTCTTTGACCAGCCTCCAGGTCTAGGGCCCACAGTTTCATCAGCTGTAACAACAGTCTTATCTAACTTCCCCATGCTCTTGAACCCCGGTACAGTCTTACCAGAACGGCTGGGCGATCTTGTACCCCTGGACACACCAAAGTGGGGCGTAGACGAGTTTGCTAAGTCCTCAGTAACAATGTACCTCTCCACTAGGTTCACCAACTGGGTTGCAGTTTTGGGATCCCCCTGTCCGACCCACTTCCTCAGAGCAGCAGGGAGTGCCGCAGGTACCAGTCCATCACCACACGCTCCACGATCTGAGGGCCTGTTAAGGTCTCCGGCTGCAACCACATCCTGGTGAGGTGGACCAGGTCAAACATTTGAGAACAGGCTGGCTGGTTGCTGGAGTAGGTCTACTGATGCACGCTCTGGGCCCGGACTGCCATAGTGACACCCAAGCGTGCGAGTATCTCTGACTTCAGAGTCTCAAAGTTCTGGGCCTTATCCAGTTCCAGATCAAAATAGGCCTTTTGAGGTTCTCCTGTAAGAAATGGGGCCAATAGACCTGCCCACTGTTATTTTGGCCATCCTTCGCGGACAGAAACTCTCTCAAAAGTCGCAAGGTATGCCTTAACATCAGCGGCAGGTGTCATTTTCTGTAGGTGGTAGGAGGCACGTACCATCTTTGGTTCCACTGGCACAGGAGGTGGGAACCCCTTTTTCAGTTCCACTAGAGCCTGCCGGTTTATCTACTGCTGGGCTGCCTGTTGTGCTGCAGCGGCCTCTGCGACTTGGCGGTTGGATTCCCTCTGAACTGCATTAACCTGTAGCAGGGCCTTTATCATTTCCTCCATCTTCAGAAATTGCCCGCTGAATCCACCCTGTGTGGGGAGATTAGCTTGTGGGGATCACCTTTTCTTGAAATGAAGGTCAGCGTACAGGCAGCTTCTTTAAAATCTGGCGGGTCGCCAGCTATATTTACAGGTGGTTTGCAAAGTCATAAAAATAAACAAAACAGTAAAACAAATCCTTGCCATTCAGTGCTAAACTAAACAGTACATCTTCTCTCTCTCTCTCTCTCTCTCTCTCTCTCTCTGTCTCTCTGTCTCTCTGTCTCTCTCTCTCTCTCTCTCTCTCATCCGGACCGGAACCAGGCCTGCCACAGGGACTGGAAAAATCCGGGCCAGATTAAGGTTCAGTCTCTGACAATAGAACAAATGCGAGTTGAAATATACCGATTATCGATGACCTCACCTCGCATACCATCACAATACATACGAGACTGATTGTATATGTATATATATATATATATATATATATATATATAATACACTGCCACTAATTAAATAACCTGCCTGTTTAACCACTTGACCACTGGGAACTTAAACCCCCTTAATAACCAGACCAATTTTCAGCTTTTGGTGCTCTCACATTTTGAATGGCAATTACTCAGTCATGCAACACTGTATCTATATGAATTTTTTGTCCTTTTTTTCACACAAATAGAGCTTTCTTTTGGTGGTATTTAATCACCGCTGGGTTCTTTATTTTTTGCGCTATAAAAGAAAAAAGACCGAAAAATCTGTAAAAAAATTAATTTTTCTTCGTTTCTGTTATACAATTTTGAAAATTAGTAATTTTTCTTCATATATTTTGGCCAAAATTTATACCGCTACATATCTTTGGTAAAAATAACCCAAATTAGTGTATATTATTTGGTCTTTGTGAAAGTTATAGCATCCACAAGCTATGGTGCCAATATCTGAAAATTGATCACACCTGAAGTACTGAGACCCTAACATGCCAGAAAAGTACAAATACCCCCCAAATGACCCCTTTTTGGAAAGAAGACATTCCAAGGTATTTAGAAAGATGCATGGTGAGTTTTTTGAAGTTGTCATTTTTTCCCACAATTCTTTGGAAAATCAAGTTTTTTTTTTTCTTTTTTTTTTTTTTCACAAAATTGTCATATTAGCAGGTTATTTCTCACACACAGCATATGCATACCACAAATTACACCCCAAAACACATTCTGCTATTACTCCTGAGTATGGCGATACCACATGTGTGAGACTTTTACACAGCGTGGCCACATACAGAGGCCCAACATGCAGGGGAGCATCTTCAGGCATTCTGGAGCACCCAGGCCAATTCTGACATTTCTCTCCTACATGTAAAAATCATCATTTATTTGCTAGAAAATTACATAGAACCCCAAAACATTATATATGTTTTTTTAGCAAAGACCCTAGAGAATACAATAGCGGTCATTGCAACTTTTTATCTCGCACGATATTTGCGCAGCAATTTTTCGAACGCGTTTTTTTTGGAAAAAAAAATGTTTTTTGCTTTAAAAAAAAACAAAACAGTAAGGTTAGTCCAATGTTTTTGCATAATATGAAAGATGAAGTTACGCCGAGTAAATAGATACCTAACATGTCACCTTTCAAAATTGCACACGCTTGTGGAATGGCGCCAAACTTCGCCACTTAAAAATCCCCATAGGCGACGCTTTAAAATTTTTTACTGGTTACAAATTTTGAGTTACAGAGGAGGTCTAGGGCCAAAATTATTGCTCTCGCTCTACCGATCGCAGCGATACCTCACATGTGTGAACACCGTTTTCATATGTGGGCGGGACTTACGTATGCGTTCGCTTCTGCATGCGAGCACACGGACATGCATTTTTTTTTATTGTTCATTTTACTTTATTTATTTTGGTTTGACACTTTTTTCCCCCCAAAAAATTTTTTGATCACTTTTATTCCTATTACAAGGAATGTAAACATCCCTTGTAATAGGAATATGGCATGAGAGGTCCTCTTTACAGTGAGATATGGGGTCAATAAGACCCCAAATCTCACCTCTAGGCTGTGCCTGAAATAAAAAAAAAAAAAAAAAAAAAAGATCCTGGCTTCGATCGTAGCGGTGAGTCGGTAGAAGCACCGGAGGGCGGCGGGAGGGGGGGACGTCCCCTCTCGCCTCCCGTAAGAACGATCAAGCAGTGTAACAGCCGCTATGATCATTCTTATGGTGTAGGGAATCGCCGGCTGAAAAAGATGATATCTGAATGATGTCAGAAGCTGCACCCATCATTCAGATATCCCCGCACAAAGTCAAGGACGTCGTATGACGGAAGGCCGGAAGTGGTTAAAACGCTTTTTTTTTTTTAACACAAAGTTGTCCATTTATACAATATTTATAACACATAGCATGTACATACCAAAAATGACACCCCAAAATAGATTCTCCTACTCCTCCTGAGTACGGCAATACCACATGTGTGAGACTTCCACAGCCTGACCACATACAGAGGCAGAGTATGGCTGAGCATGGCTGGGTATGGCTGAGCATGGCTGGGTATTGCAGAGTATCGCCGAGTATGACTGGGTATGGCAGAGTATGGCTGAGCATGGCCAGGTATGGCTGAGCATGGCCGAGTATGGCTGAGCATGGCTGGGTATTGCAGAGTATCGCCGAGTATGACTGGGTATCGCCGAGTATGACTGGGTATGGCAGAGTATGACTGGGTATCACCGAGTATTGCAGAGTATGGCTGGGTATTGCGGGGTATTGCAGAGTATTGCAGGTTATGGCAGAGTATTGCAGATTTTTGCGGAGTATTGCAGAGCATGGCTGGGTATGGCAGAGTATGGCAGAGTATGGCTGGGTATCACTGAGTATTGCAGAGTATGGCTGGGTATCACTGAGTATTGCAGAGTATGGCTGGGTATCACTGAGTTTTGCAGAGTATGGCTGGGTATCACTGAGTATGGCTGGGTATCGCGGGGTATGACAGAGTATTGCGGGATATTGCGGGGTATTGCAGGGTATGGCAGTGTATTGCGGGGTATTTCAGGGTATTGCAGGGTATGGCAGAGTATTGCGGGGTATGGCAGAGTATTGCGGGGTATTCCAGGGTATGGCAGAGTATTGCGGGGTATTGCAGGGTATGGCAGAGTATTGCGGGGTATTGCGGGGTATTCCAGGGTATGGCAGAGTATTGCGGGGTATTCCAGGGTATGGCAGAGTATTGCGGGGTATTCCAGGGTATGGCAGAGTATTGCGGGGTATTCCAGGGTATGGCAGAGTATTGCGGGGTATTCCAGGGTATGGCAGAGTATTGCGGAGTATGGCGGGGTATTGCAGGGTATGGCAGAGTATTGCGGAGTATGGCGGGGTATTGCGGAGTATGGCGGGGTATTGCGGAGTATGGCGGGGTATTGCAGGGTATGGCAGAGTATTGCGGGGTATTGCAGGGTATGGCAGAGTATTGCGGGGTATTGCAGGGTATGGCAGAGTATTGCGGGGTATTGCAGGGTATGGCAGAGTATTGCAGGGGTATTGTGGGGCATACCAGAGTACTGTGTATTGCAGAGGGCATTGCAGGGCATGCATAGTAGTGGGGATGGCTGAGCATGGATGGATGGATGGCTGGATGTCTCTGTGCAGCGCTGTGGGCACTACACATGCAGCCCACAACGCTGCAGCCATCCATCCATCCCCCTCTCCGCTCACAGTGTACCGATCGGTACACAGAGGGGAGGAGAGGAACTGGCGTCATCAGATGACGCCGGTTTGTTTACATGTGATCGCTCCGTCATTTGACGGAGCGATCACATGGTAAACGGCCGCGATCAGCGGCCATTTACCGGGATCTGTGATGCGCCGGGTCCTCTGGACCCGGCGGTCACGGATGCTCTCAAGTGCGCGCCCTAGGGGGCGCGCGAGAGCAGAATTCTGGGAGGACGTCCCTGGACTTCCTCCCAGAGTTAAACAACCGCCCTGTAGCCGTCATTTGGCTATGGGCCGGTTGTTAAGCGGTTAATCTAACTCAAGCTATCTCTCCGTCCACGCTAGGGATGAGCTTCGAACTCGACTCGAACATCGTCTGTTCGATCGTTCGCCGAATTGCGAACGATATGGGCCGTTCGCGCCAAATTCGTGTGACGTCACGGCCCATAATTCACTGCGGCATCGCAGTGCATTGCTGGCTGATGATTGGCCAAGCATGCACTATGACCCGCATGCTTGGCCAATCACAGCGCCGTCAGTAGAGAGAGCTGTAGGTGTAGAGCCAGGGTGGCTTTGGCCAATTATGGCTCAGGAGGTTTAGAACACGCCCCACACTATATAAGGCCACCTGCACGGCGGCCCTGTGTAGTGTGTTCCGGCGTGCTTAGAGAGAGAGAGAGAGAGACAGTGTCATTTCATTTGAGTTAGCTAGATTAGGCAGGACAGTCAGTGAGTTAGCTGCACTTACAGTGTATTGTGTATATATATGCATCCCAGGTGTTGTGTGTATATATATATATATATATATATATATATATATATATACACACTGTATTCAGTTTAGCTAGATCCGTTCCTGTTATCTTCTTAACCAGAGCACTTTTTGCGATTCGGCACTCCGTCTTTCTAAATAAAAGCCGCGGAGGTGATCGAGTGCCACCAGGGGGAAGCTCTATTTGTGGGAAAGAAAGGACATCGATTTTGTTTCGGTGCAACGTCGCACGTCCATGCAATTGTCAGTTAAAGAGACGGAGTGCCGAATCGCAAAAAGTGCTCTGGTCAGGAGGGGGGCTGAAGCGGTTAAAGTACCACTGAACTCAAAAGTGAGTGCCTCTTCCAATGCTAAAGTACCGGAATTATTCTCTGCTGTATGCGGTGCATGCCGGCTGATTCGTCATCCATCTGTCCCCGCAGAGGGCCATATCTGCATGCCCATACGACCTTGCTATAAAGGAGGTCCAACTTGTCTGGTAAGGGTACATCTTTTATTACCCCTTGGATCCACTCATATGGGATGTATTGAATGAACTGTGGATATTCGTTTTTCTACCTGTGCGATTTTGGATTTTTTTATGCAATTCCAAATCTTCAATTTTTCACCTTGGGTTGGACTGAGCCTGAATACTATTCTCTGCACTTTTCTTTATATTTAGTGTTATGAATTGAATGTTTTTTTATTTTTATTTTTTGAATTTTTTTGAATTTTATTGTAATCAATATATATGAATTCTTAGCATTGATTTTGCACATTATCTATATCGTACAGTATAGTGATACTGTTCACTTGGAGTCATTTTCCTTCATGATCTTTTTTATGAACATTGATATAATGAGACATGTCATTTAATGCAAGCGCACATTTTTTTAATATAATTTTATTTACAGTTAGTGTAGTACGTCCTCCTCACATTGTTCAGTTAAAGCTACAAGTTAGTTTAGTGTGACCTCTGCACAGTGTTCAGCTAAAACTACAGGTTAGTGTAGTGCGTCCTCCTCACAGTGTTCAGCTAAAGCTACAAGTTAGTTTAGTGTGACCTCTGCACAGTGTTCAGCTAAAGCTACAAGTTAGTGTAGTGACTCCTCCTCACAGTGTTCAGCTAAAACTACAAGTTAGTATAGTGCAACCTCTGCACAGTGTTTTGCTAAAGCTACAAGTTAGTGTAGTGCGTCCTCCTCACAGTGTTCAGCTAAAGCTACAAGTTAGTTTAGTGTGACCTCTGCATAGTGTTCAGCTAAAGCTACAAGTTAGGGTAGTGTGTCCTCCTCACAGTGTTTAGCTAAAGCTACAAGTTAGTGTAGTGCGTCCTCCTCACAGTGTTCAGCTAAAACTACAAGTTAGTGTAGTGCGACCTCTGCACAGTGTTCAGCTAAAGCTACAAGTTAGTGTAGTATGTCCTCTGAACAGTGTTCAGCTAAAGCTACAAGTTAGTGTAGTGGGTCCTCCTCACAGTGTTCAGCTAAAGCTACAAGTTAGTTTAGTGTGATCTCTGCATAGTGTTCAGCTAAAGCTACAAGTTAGGGTAGTGTGTCCTCCTCACAGTGTTCAGCTAAAGCTACAAGTTAGTGTAGTGCGTCTTCCTCACAGTGTTCATCTAAAACTACAAGTTAGTGTAGTGCGACCTCTGCATAGTGTTCAGCTAAAGCTACAAGTTAGTGTAGTGTGTCCTCTGAACAGTGTTCAGCTAAAGCTACAAGTTAGTGTAGTGCGTCCTCCTCACAGTGTTCAGCTAAAACTACAAGTTAGTTTTTTGCGAGCTCTGCACAGTGTTCACCTAAAGCTACCTGTAGAAGGTTGGTGGTGTTTTCCTGATTCTATCACTACCGCAGGCAGCTAAATAAGTAGAGATGAGCCGAACACCCCCCTGTGCGGTTCGCACCAGAACATGGGAACAGGAGCTACAAGCTACAAGTTAGTGTAGTGCGTCCTCCTCACAGTGTTCAGCTAAAGCTACAAGTTAGTTTAGTGTGACCTCTGCGTAGTGTTCATTCTATCACTACCGCAGGCAGCTAAATAAGTAGGGATGAGCCGAACACCCCCCTGTTCGGTTCGCACCAGAACATGCGAACAGGAGCTACAAGCTACAAGTTAGTGTAGTGCGTCCTCCTCACAGTGTTCAGCTAAAGCTACAAGTTAGTTTAGTGTGACCTCTGCATAGTGTTCAGCTAAAGCTACAAGTTAGGGTAGTGTGTCCTCCTCACAGTGTTCAGCTAAAGCTACAAGTTAGTGTAGTGCGTCCTCCTCACAGTGTTCAGCTAAAACTACAAGTTAGTGTAGTGCGACCTCTGCACAGTGTTCAGCTAAAGCTACAAGTTAGTGTAGTGTGTCCTCTGAACAGTGTTCAGCTAAAGCTACAAGTTAGTGTAGTGCGTCCTCCTCACAGTGTTCAGCTAAAGCTACAAGTTAGTTTAGTGTGACCTCTGCATAGTGTTCAGCTAAAGCTACAAGTTAGGGTAGTGTGTACTCCTCACAGTGTTCAGCTAAAGCTACAAGTTAGTGTAGTGCGTCCTCCTCACAGTGTTAAGCTAAAACTACAAGTTAGTGTAGTGTGACCTCTGCACAGTGTTCAGCTAAAGCTACAAGTTAGTGTAGTGTGTCCTCTGAACAGTGTTCAGCTAAAGCTACAAGTTAGTGTAGTGCGTCCTCCTCACAGTGTTCAGCTAAAACTACAAGTTAGTTTTTTGCGAGCTCTGCACAGTGTTCACCTAAAGCTACCTGTAGAAGGTTGGTGGTGTTTTCCTGATTCTATCACTACCACAGGCAGCTAAATAAGTAGGGATGTGCCAAACACCCCACTGTTCGGTTCGCACCAGAACATGCGAACAGGAAAAAAGTTCGTTCGAACACGCAAACACTGTTAAAGTCTATGGGACACGAACATGAATAATCAAAAGTGCTAATTTTAAAGGCTTATATGCAAGTTATTGTCATAAAAAGTGTTTGGGGACGTGGGTCCTGCCCCAGGGGACATGGACCAATGCAAAAAAAAGTTTTAAAAACGGACGTTTTTTCAGGAGCAGTGATTTTAATAATGCTTAAAGTCAAACAATAAAAGTGTAATATCCCTTTAAATTTCGTAGCTGAGGGGTGTCTATAGTATGCCTGTAAAGGGGCGCATGTTTCCCGTGTTTACAACAGTCTGACAGCAAAATGAAATTTCGAAGGAAAAAACCCATTTAAAACTACTCGCGGCTATTGCATTGCCGACAATACACATAGAAGTTCATTGATAAAAACGGCATGGGAATTCCCCACAGGGGAACCCCGAACCAAAATTTAAAAAAAAAAATGACGTGGGGGGTCCCCCTAAATTCCATACCAGTCCCTTCAGGTCTGGTATGGATATTAAGGGGAACCCCGGCCAAAATAAAAAAAAAATTACGTGGGGTTCCCCCTAAATTCCATACCAGACCCTTCAGGCCTGGTATGGATTTTAAGGGGAACCCCGCGCCAAAAAAAAAAAAAAAAAGGCGTGGGGTCCCCCAAAAATCCATACCAGACCCTTATCCGAGCACGCAACCTGGCAGGCCGCAGGAAAAGAGGGGGGGATGAGAGTGCGGCCCCCCCCGAACCGTACCAGGCCACATGCTCTCAACATTGGGAGGGTGCTTTGGGGTATCCCCCCAAAACACCTTGTCCCCATGTTGAGGAGGACAAGGGCCTCATCCCCACAACCCTGGCCGGTGGTTGTGGGGGTCTGCGGGCGGGGGGCTTATCGGAATCTGGAAGCCCCCTTTAACAAGGGGACCCCCAGATCCCGGCCCCCCCCGTGTGTGAAATGGTAAGGGGGTACTTACCCCTACCATTTCACTAAAAAACTGTCAAAAATGTTAAAAATGACAAGAGACAGTTTTTGACAATTCCTTTATTTAAATGCTTCTTCTTTCTTCTATCTTCCTTCATCTTCTTCTTCTTCTGGTTCTTCTGGTTCTTCCTCCGGCGTTCTCGTCCAGCATCTCCTTTGCGGCATCTTCTATCTTCTTCTCCTCGGGCTGCTCCGCACCCATGGCATGGGGGGAGGCTCCCGCTCTTCTCTTCATCTTCTTCTTCATCTTCTTCTCTTCTTCCTTCTTCTCTTCTTCATTTTCTTTTCCGGGCCGCTCCGCATCCATGCTGGCATGGAGGGAGGCTCCCGCTCTTCTCTTCATCTTCTTCTTCATCTTCTTCTCTTCTTCCTTCTTCCCTTCTTCTCTTCTTCTCTTCTTCATTTTCTTTTCCGGGCCGCTCCGCATCCATGCTGGCATGGAGGGAGGCTCCCGCTGTGTGACGGCGTCTCCTCGTCTGACGGTTCTTAAATAACGGGGGGCGGGGCCACCCGTGACCCCGCCCCCCTCTGACGCACGGTGACTTGACGGGACTTCCCTGTGACGTCACGGGGAATGCCACAGGGAAGTCCCGTCATGTCCCGTGCGTCAGAGGGGGCGGGGTCACCGGGTGGCCCCACCCCCCGTTATTTAAGAACCGTCAGACGAGGAGACGCAGTCACACAGCGGAAGCCTCCCTCCATGCCAGCATGGATGCGGAGCGGCCCGGAGAAGAAAATGAAGAAGAGAAGAAGAGAAGAAGGGAAGAAGGAAGAAGAGAAGAAGATGAAGAAGAAGATGAAGAGAAGAGCGGGAGCCTCACCCCATGCCATGGGTGCAGAGCGGCCCTAGGAGAAGAAGATAGAAGACGCCGTGGAGGAGATGCTGGACGAGAACGCCGGAGGAAGAACCAGAAGAAGAAGAAGATGAAGGAAGATAGAAGAAAGAAGAAGCATTTAAATAAAGGAATTGTCAAAAACTGTCTCTTGTCATTTTTAACATTTTTGACAGTTTTTTAGTGAAATGGTAGGGGTAAGTACCCCCTTACCATTTCACACAGGGGGGGCCGGGATCTGGGGGTCCCCTTGTTAAAGGGGGCTTCCAGATTCCGATAAGCCCCCCGCCCGCAGACCCCCACAACCACCGGCCAGGGTTGTGGGGATGAGGCCCTTGTCCTCATCAACATGGGGACAAGGTGTTTTGGGGGCTACCCCAAAGCACCCTCCCAATGTTGAGGGCATGTGGCCTGGTACGGTTCAGGAGGGGGGTCGCACTCTCGTCCCCCCCTCTTTTCCTGCGGCCTGCCAGGTTGCGTGCTCGGATAAGGGTCTGGTATGGATTTTTGGGGGAGCCCACGGCGTTTTTTTTTTTTTGGCGCGGGGTTCCCCTTAAAATATGGAATTTAGGGGGAACCCCACGTCATTTTTTTTTTAAATTTTGGCCGGGGTTCTCCTTAATATCCATACCAGACCTGAAGGGCCTGGTATGGAATTTAGGGGGACTCCCACGTCATTTTTTTTTTTAATTTTGGTTCGGGGTTCCCCTGTGGGGAATTCCCATGCCGTTTTTATGAACTTCTATGTGTATTGTCAGCAATGCAATAGCCGTGAGTAGTTTTAAATGGGTTTTTTCCTTTGAAATGTCATTTTGCTGTCAGACTGTTCTAAACACAGGAAACATGCGCCCCTTTACAGGCATACTATAGACACCCCCCAGCTACGAAATTTAAAGGGATATTACACTTTTATTGTTTGACTTTAAGCATTATTAAAATCACTGCTCCTGAAAAAACGGCCGTTTTTAAAACTTTTTTTTGCATTGATCCATGTCCCCTGGGGCAGGACCCAGGTCCCCAAACACTTTTTATGACAATAACTTGCATATAAGCCTTTAAAATTAGCACTTTTGATTTCTTCCATAGACTTTTAAAGGGTGTTCCGCGGCATTCGAATTTGCCGCGAACACCCCAAATTGTTCGCTGTTCGGCGAACTTGCGAACAGCCAATGTTCGAGTCGAACATGAGTTCGACTCGAACTCGAAGCTCATCCCTATAAATAAGCTACAAGTTATTTTTTTGCGAGCTCTGCACAGTGTTCACCTAAAGCTACCTGTAGAAGGTTGGTGATGTTTTCCTGATCCTATCACTATCGCAGGCAGCTAAATAAGCTACAAGTTAGTTTTTTGCGAGCTCTGCACAGTGTTCAGTTAATACTACAAGTTAGTGTAGTGCGAGCTCTGCACAGTGTTCAGCTAAAGCTACCTGTAGAAGGTTGGTGGTGTTTTCCTGATCCTATCACTACCGCAGGCAGCTAAATAAGCTACAAGTTAGTTTTTTGCAAGCTCTGCACACTGTTCAGCTAAAGCTACCTGTAGAAGGTTGGTGGTGTTTTCCTGATCCTATCACTACCGCAGGCAGCTAAATAAGCTACAAGTTAGTTTTTTGCGAGCTCTGCACAATGTTCACCTAAAGCTACCTGTAGAAGGTTGGTGGTGTTTTCCTGATCCTATCACTACCGCAGGCAGCTAAATAAGCTACAAGTTAGTTTTTTGCGAGCTCTGCACAGTGTTCACCTAAAGCTACCTGTAGAAGGTTGGTGGTGTTTTCCTGATCCTATCACTACCGCAGGCAGCTAAATAAGCTACACATTAGTTTTTTGCGAGCTCTGCACAGTGTTCAGCTAAAACTACAAGTTAGTGTAGTGCGAGCTCTGCACAGTGTTCAGCTAAAGCTACCTGTAGAAGGTTGGTGGTATTTTCCTGATCCTATCACTACCGCAGGCAGCTAAATAAGCTACAAGTTATTTTTTTGCAAGCTCTGCACAGTGTTCACCTAAAGCTACCTGTAGAAGGTTGGTGTTTTCCTGATCCTATCTCTACCGCAGGCAGCTAAATAAGCTACAAGTTCATTTTTTGCGAGCTCTGCACAGTGTTCAGCTAAAACTACAAGTTAGTGTAGTGCGAGCTCTGCACAGTGTTCAGCTAAAGCTACCTGTAGAAGGTTGGTGGTGTTTTCCTGATCCTATCACTACCGCAGGCAGCTAAATAAGCTACAAGTTATTTTTTTGCAAGCTCTGCACAGTGTTCACCTAAAGCTACCTGTAGAAGGTTGGTGGTGTTCTCATACTACAGGCAGGCAGTTGATTTTTCTAGCTGCATTATCAGTATATATATATATATATATATATATATATATATATATATATCCCAGCTTAGTGCAGCTACAGGCCATTAGTATGTCTGGAAGGCCAGACAGTCACAAGCCAATAAAAGAGGGCAAGCAGGCTCTGTGTCTAGAGACAACAGTGCTGGTCGTGGAGACGGTGCATCCTCATCAGCACGTGGTCCTGGGACACGCTTGGCCTTTTTTTCGGCAGCTGGCCGTGTTGAGCCGCAACATGCAGAAGACTTGGTCGAGTGGATGACCAAGTTGTCCTCATCCTCTCTTACCCATGCTCAGGGTACTTTGTCTGGCAAAGCAGCTGCCCTCGGCTCAATGGTATCAGTGACTCCTTCCCTAGCCCCACCATGTCCTCCTGAGGAGTCCCTCGAACTTTTTGACCACAGTGTTGGGTACATGCTCCAGGAGGATGCCCAGCGTTTAGAAGGCTCTGATGATAATAATGAGCAAGATGAAGGAGTAACGTGAGCACAGACAGAGGGGGTGCCCAAGAATGACAGCAATCTGGCAGTCAAGCTCCCCCTGCTGCAGCATACTGCCAGGTTTGCTCCAGTGATGAGGAGGGAGGGGATGATGAGGTCACTGACTCAACGTGGGTGCCTGATAGGAGAGAGGAGGAGGAGACACATCACCAACGAGGCAGGATGCCCTCCAGGGGCCAGGCTAAGGGCAGCACACTGACTGCATCACAACCCAAAGCTCCGCATGTGCAGAGCGCTGCTGTCTCTGCGCATTATTCCAAAAGTTCTTTGGTGTGGGCCTTTTTTGAGACGAGTGCAGACATATGTTGACCTGCCATGCAGTTCATTGGCAAGCGTATCTAAAAGACCCAAAACAAAGAACAAAGAGGACCTCTCCTTGCTCCTCATCAGCTAAGATCTCCAACCCCACTATACCTTCAGTCCTCTCTGAGACCTGCACTGTGAGGAATGAAGATGTAGAATTAGGTGTGTTACAGCCAAGTACTTGTGGGCAGTCTGCTTTCGGTACACCGACGTCAGATTGTACCAGGCAAATTTCCCTGCCCCAGCTGCTGCACCGCCGAAAGAAGTTTGCTCCCAGCCATCCACATGCCCATTGGTTGAATGCTAGCTTGGCAAAATTGCTAGCACTTCAACTGCTGCCTTTTCAGTTGGTAGACTCTGCCCCCTTCCGTGAGTTTGTGGAATGTGCGGTTCCTCAGTGGCAGGTACCCAAAGCCACTTTTTCTCACGGAAGGCGATTCCGGCTCTCTACCGACATGTGGAAGGCAATGTCTTGGCCTCGCTGGACAGGGCGGTCAGTGGTAAGGTGCATATGACTCGTGGTCCAGCAGTCATGGACAGGGACGTTACCTAAGTTTCACCGCGCATTGGGTGACTCTGCTGGCAGCTGGGAAGGATGCAGGACAAGGTGCAGTAGTGTTGGAGGTTGTTCCACCACCACGCCTCCAAAATGCCACTACTAATGATTGTGACACACCTCTCTCCTCCACCCCCTCCTCTTCTTCTTCCTCCATGGTCTCTTCCTGTGCTTTGTCCTGGGAACCAGCGGTGCTCCGTAGCCGTTCAAGGGGCTACGCAAGTATGCAGGCCAAAAGATGCCATACGGTGCTTGAGCTGCTGTGCTTGGGGGACAGGAGCCACACTGGGGCAGAGGTTCTGTCAGCTCTGCAGGGGCAGGTTCAGAGGTGGTTGACGCCACGCCAACTTAAGGCAGGAATGGTGGTTTGCGACAATGGCAACAACCTGCTCTCTGCCCTCTGACAGGCAGAAATGACCCATGTGCCCTGTTTGGCTCACGTCCTTAACTTGGTGGTGCAGCGGTTCTTGGGCAGGTACCAGGGCTTACAGGATGTCCTGAGGCAGGCCAGGAAAGTCTGTGTGCATTTCCGCCGGTCATATAATGCCAGTGCTCGGCTGGCAGACCTCTAAAAGGAGTTTAACCTGCCCAAGAACCGCCTAATCTGTGACATGCCCACCAGGTGGAACTCAACGTTGGCCATGCTGCAGCGGCTGCACACACAGCAAAGGGCCATCAATGAGTACCTGTGCGACAATGGCACCAGGACAGTGTCAGGGGAGCTTGTTTTTTTTTCCCCATGCCAGTGGGCCGTGATCAGGGATGCATGCACTGTCCTGTCACCCTTTGAGGAGGCCACGAGGATGGTGAGCAGTGACAGTGCATGCATCAGTGACACTGTCCCCCTTGTCCACCTGTTGGAGCACACGCTGCATGGAATAATGGACAGGGCACTTGAGGCAGAACAGAGGCAGGAAGAGGAGGACTTCCTTAGCTCTCAAGGCCCCTTTTATCCAGACAGTGTTCCTGCATGCCCGCCGATCACACAGGAAGAAGACGAGGAGGAGGAGGAGGAGGAGGCAGCAGTCTTTAAGGGATCAGTCCCAGGAAACACATGGACTTGTACGTGGCTGGGAGGAGGTGGCTGCGGACCATGTCGTCCTTAGTAACCCAGAGGACTCCGGACCGAATGCCTCAGCAAACCTACGCTGCATGGCTTCCCTGATCCTGCAAAGCCTGCGTAAGGATCCTCGTATTTGTGGTATCAAGGAGAAGGACCAATACTGGCTGGCAACCCTCCTTGATCCACATTACAAGGGTAAGGTTGCGGACCTTATCTTGCCGTCGCAGAGGGAGCAGAGGATGAAACATCTTTGGGAGGCCTTGCAGAAAGGTCTGTGCAACGCGTTCCCAGAGACTGGGAGGTTACAAACTCCTGTTTCTGGACAACGTGTTGCTGAGGCTTTGGTCAGTCAAAGAAGGAACGGTGGAGAAGGTGGCCATCTGACCAATGCGTTCAGTCAATTTTTTAGTCCGCAGCCCCAAGGTATGATCGGTTCCAGCAACCATCGCCAGCATCTGTTTTACATGGTGCAGGAATACCTAGGGGCAAGATCTGACTTGGACACCTTTCCCACCGAAAATCCTCTGGGTTCCTGGGTCTTGAGGATGGATCACTGGCCAGAGCTTGCACAGTATACAATTGAGCTACTGGCCTGTCCTGCATCCAGCGTTCTTTCGGAACGCACATTCAGTGCTGCTGGATGCTTTGTAACCGATCACAGGGTGCGTCTGTCCACCGACTCGGTCGATCGACTGACCGTCATAAAAATGAATCACTCTTGGATCACCACCAGCTACCAAGCACCTGATGCTGATGTAACCGAATAATTTTTTTTGAAATCTCAGATCCCTTCAAAGACTGCCTATGCTGATGCTGAGTGACTATCCTGAGTAATTATCCTCTTCCTCCTCAATGATCACGCTGATAGCTTGTAAGAACATTTTTGGTTCTGGGCACCGCCACCAGTGCCTAAGGCCCAGTTTTTCATCCCCTGTTTAACAGGGGAGTGTAATTACAATTTTTGATGCAATACTTTTTTTGGGGGCAGCACAGTGGTGTAGTGGATAGCACTCTCGCCTAGCGGTAAGAAGGGTCGCTGGTTCGAATCCCAACAACGACACTACCTGCCTGGAGTTTGCATGTTTTCCCTGTGCTTGCGTGGGTTTCCTCCAGGTACTCCGGTTTCCTCCCACACTCCAAAGACATGCTGGTAGGTTAATTAGCTTCTGTCCAAAATTGGCCCTAATATATGAATGTGAGTTTGGGGACCTTGGATTGTGGGCTCCTTGAGGGTAGGGATAGTGAGTGTGCAATGTATGTGTGGAGCGATGCATAAAATTGACAGCGCTATATGGGTACCTTAAATGAATAGGGATAATTGTAGACACGCACACTCACTCAGGTTGAACTGGATGGACTGGTGTCTTTATTCAACCTTACTAACTATGTAACTATGTAACTATGTAACTATGTAACTTTGCAGCAGGGCTCGTTCCTGCGTTCCAACTAGAGTATCTGTGAGGGGTTGCGGTGTTGTGGCACCAGCACCAGTGCCTAAGGCCCAATTTTTCAGCCCCTGTTTAACAGGGGCGTGTAATTACAATTTTTGATGCAATACTTTGCAGCAGAGCTCGTTCCTGCGTTCCAACTAGAGTATCTGTGAGGGGTTGCAGTGTTGTGGCACCAGCACCAGTGCCTAAGGCCCAATTTTTCTGCCAATGTTTAACAGGGGCATGTAATTACAATTTTTGATGCAATACTTTGCAGCAGGGCTCGTTCCTGCGTTCCAACTAGAGTATCTGTGAGGGGTTTCAGTGTTGTGGCACCAGCACCAATGCCTAAGGCCCAGTTTTTCAGCCCCTGTCTAACAGGGGCGTGTAATTACAATTTTTGATGCAATACTTTGCAGCAAAGCTCGTTCCTGCATTCCAACTAGAGTATCTGTGAGGGGTAGCAGTGTTGTGGCACCAGCACCAGTGCCTAAGGCCCAATTTTTCTGCCCTTGTTCAACAGGGGCATGTAATTACAATTCTTGATCTAATATTTCACAGCAGGGCCCTGTGAGGGCTTACAGTGTTGTGGCCACAACAACACCTAAGGCCCAAATTTCTGCTGAGTATATAGGGCAGACCCCTACTTTCAAACATCCAACTTACAAACGACTCCTACTTGCAAACGGAAGGAGACAACAGGAAGTGAGATGAAATCTACCCCTAGGAAGGGAAATTCTCTCCTGTAAGAGTTAATATGGGAAAAACATTTCTCCTTTCCACTGATGCTTTATCACCAATCCTTGTTTCACAAAAAAACCCAAATTTTCAAAAAACATTTGTCATTGGGACAAAAAGTGAGGTGAAATCTTCTGAAGAGGAGCACAGACAGCAAAACAAATGTCACAGTGGTGATAACCCTTCCCTATGTTTTCCAAAAAGCTTAAAATAGATTTTTTGGCTGGAGCTAAACACGTTAAAAATGTACCAGTTCCAAATTACAAACAGATTCTACTTAACAACAAACCTACAGTCCCTGTCTTGTTTGCACCGCCTGTATATTGATGTTCAGAGTACAGAGCCTGTATACTGCTGTTTCCTTTTTTAATTTGGGTGCGGGGTTCCCCATAACATCCATACAAGACCCAAAGGGCCTGGTAATGGACTGGGCGGTACCCATGCCGTTTGTCTCACTGATTTTCATCCATATTGCCAGGACCCGACATTACATTAAAGCTGCAAGCAGTTTTAAATGACTTTTTTTCCTTTAAAAATGACATTTTGTTCTAAGCACGGGAAACACGCGGCACTTTACAGGCATACTATAGACACCCCCCAGGTACGATATTTAAAGGAATATTTCACTTTTTTTTTTTTTTACTTTAAGCATCATTAAAATCACTGTTCCCGAAAAAACGTCCGTTTTTAAAAGTTTTTTTTTGCATTGATACATGTCCCCTGGGGCAGGACCCGGGTCCCTAAACCCTTTTTAGGACAATACCAAGCAAATTAGCCTTTAAAATGAGCACTTTTGATTTCGAATGTTCGAGTCCCATAGACGTCAATGGGGTTCTAACGTTCATGCGAATTTTCGGTCCGTTCGCAGGTTCTGGTGCGAACCGAACCGGGGGTGTTCGGCTCATCCCTAGTCCACGCCAACAACACTACACTCGGCCGCTATGCAAGCAGCCTTAGATAGTGTGAGGCGTGGACTTAGTCCCCCTGAGCCATGATTGGCCAAAGGCACCCTGCCTTTGGCCAATTATGGCTCTTTCAGCAGAGCGTGCTGTGATTGGCCAAAGCATGCAGGTCAGGTGCATGCTTTGGCCATTCATCATACAGCAATGCACTGAAAACTCGCAATGCATTATGGGGGATTCCTCGGGGCTCGAATTTCCCGCAAACTCCCTATATAATGTCAATGTATTTTCGTAGGATATTTTTTGAATTTTCCAGAAATATTGGACGAGTTAACCAGGTCTGTGATGATGAACTCTGTGTAGATATCCTTTGATGACACTGTCTGTATTCATAAAATATATCCCTAATATGTCTGCATATGTATAACAACAGTTGTAATTTGATGCATCGAATTGATTGCACATACGAAATTTCCTGTCATCCTTTGCCTACCCAACTATGCCCACCATGCTTTACTTACAAGAATGATGTTTTCTGTAATCACTTTGTAAGATATTATCCAAAAGAGTCTTTGCCTTACAGTTCTAAAACTCCCCTACTCAGTCCACAATTATTTTTATGGTTGCCTGACTTTGGATCTGTCCTCGCCCGGCGCACGTGGGCCACGCCGAACCATCTCTGATGACGGCGCTGCACTCTTTTACACTGCAGACTCGCCCGTCTAATCGGGCTTGTCATGTCGGTGTGTTCGTGCGTCGGTGGGGTTGAGCTGCATGACGCTCTCCCAGCACTTCGGTTTTCTGGGGGGGCGCTGTGCAGACCGTCCCCTGGGGCCCCTTCTTTTGGACACCTCGGGTTTCCCCCCCCTCCCGTTTTCTGAATATATAAAAATATATATATACTTTTTCATACATCCCCCTTTTTTCTTTCTTTGGTTGTTAAATTAAATGGAATCAATGTTGATTCTAACTTTATGATTTTTTTCATATTTATTTTTTACACATTTTTTCATTCACATCTTCCATTCATTTTCATCATTTATCGCTTCATATATATTTCCTGACATGATCTTTCATCCATCCTCCTTTTTAATCTAATTTATTTTTCTCTTTTTCTTTTTCTTTTCCCTTCTCTTCTTCCTTCTATTGCCTCTTTCTATTCTCTCCCCTCCTCCTTCTCCTCTCCCTCTGTCCACATGATTGTATCCTTAGTTGCCATAGCAAAAGTTGCTTTCTCCTCCTTTCTTAAATGCTTCAGCCTAATCCCATATCCTCATAAGTACTAGCTTGACAGGACGTTGTCATGCGCTGCGCCATGCGCAATGACACCACCCCCTGGGACGGCGTGACTCCGGAGTTTCCTTTCCCCTAGGATCTCCAGATGTCCGCCCTCCCTGTATGCGTCGCTCCGTCTGACGCATGCGCACACTGCAGAGTGATATCCCTTCCTCTGCTGACACCTCTGTTTGGAATCTCACTGCGCAGGCGCCGGCGGCTATTTAAGCCGCGTCTTAGCGTTCTGCCCAGTGTGCTATCTCACCACCCAAGCTTCAGGATGCTCTCCGTTCCAGCTGCCTATGCACCATCCCTGCACCTAATAAGTAAGTAAGACTAAAATCTCCTTCCCTCTGAACTGGATGTTTTACCTCTCTGTAAAACACCTTTCTATGAGATAAAATTAAGCATACATTGTCATACTCTTCTCACTTGCTTGCTCCATACTTATTTGACTAATGGCTCACTGATGTGATTAATCAATCAATCTAATTTAATTCTTCTCCAATTAAAAAGGGCCCATTATTAATCCCCTATATCCAGCAGGCCTGTCAGTATGCCTTCTTCTTTACATTTCAGAGAGCATGATCCTGAAATACTGAAATATTAGCCACACTCTATGGTCCTTACACTCTTTGTACAAATGAAGGAAAAAGGTTCCCCTTTTTTTTGGGTGAATGGATAACAAAATATATATAGGATATATGCAAATTTATGGTCTTTTGAGAAAATTACTTATAAGTTTTCAAAGGGCAATCTGGGATCCAACGGGGTTGTCCTTCCTTTTTGGGGGGCCTTTGCGAGGCCATTTCTGAAGCCGACGGATAGCCATTATCTTACACTGGCTGATCAGCCGACAACCAGTGCGCTTTTCATTTAAAAAGATATAATCTGCTACCCTATGCCAAACTGCATGTTAGTGTGCAGTCATATATGTATCTTTCATTCTTGAAAACTTCTTGTTGGTATGTATGGTGGACATGGTGGGTTGTCAGGTTACTAAACCTTTTGTGGTTCATATTGTTACCTCTGTGCAAATTATTTTCATTTGTTATTTCAGAATGTATCTCCTATATATGCGACTTTTCTCTCTGCAATACGCCTCTGAAGAAGGGACATCGTCCTGAAACATGTCAGGCTTCTAGAGAAAATACTTTATTATGAATGGAAGTATACAAAAATTATTACAGGATAGCAAATTTTATTGTATAAATACTCTTGTTGAGATCCATTGCTAAATGTATCTTGTTTTTATGATTTTTCAAATAAATAAAACACTTTTTATCTAATCCACTGTATGGTTCGCCTACAAAGTCCCATTATACTGGGGGGTATATAAGTTCCCTAACCCAAGGGTCTTATTTTTTCCACTAATTCGGGATGTTGGCAACTTTTTGAAGGCAATTATTGATATTTTTTTCCTTCAGTGGTTCAATCCATTATATACCAAACTCCCTATAGTGTTCACTGTTCGGCGAACAAGCTCATTCCTATCAAGTAACCTCAGTATCTCTCTGCCATAGGTGCAAACAGTGGCAGCCCGTAATTCCGGCCCCCTAATCCATGCATCCAGCCCCCTAATCTACATGCGGGGCGCTGGACGCATGGATGTTTTTTTCTTTTTTTTTCTTTTTTTTTTTTTAGAGGCACGTGATTGGGGCAAATGCTCTAATAGGCTTCAAAAAATGGTGGGTTCGGGACACAGAGCACTGTGCCCCGAGCTTACCCAGTTTTGTGAAAATAGCGAACTAATATTCGCTATTGTCTTCCTGATTCTCCTCCTGGTTAATCAGGAAGCGGGTCCTGAGACCCGTCACCCATTTGGCCAAAAGGAAAAGCAATCCTATTGGCTGCCAAGGAGGAGGAGGAAGGAGACACAGGGGAAGCCGCCTGTGAAGCACCAGGAGGAGGAGCGCCTCCCAGAGGAAGCGCTGCCTGCAACCTAGATAGGGTAAGTGCGGGGCTGGTGACCACCTGGTCACCAGTATACTTGCTGCTACATATTTTTATTTTGATTACTATACTTTTACTTGAAACATATTAACTAATTTTGTATCCTTTCTTTCTTTTTTTTTTCTTTTTGAAACACTAGAACCTTGGTGTCCTGGTGCAGTCTGATAGTGCATGTGCATTAAAGTGTGTTTTTTCAAATAAATTGGCTGGCAATGCACTAAAATATCCCCCAAAAAATAACTTGCACCACTTTTGGCAATGCAATGCACAACCATGTGTGGCGGTGTGCTGCAATACATGCTTTTGAGCTGCACTGCCATGCAGAATGAATAGCACCGCAATGCGCTAACACATGTTACTGTGGCACACTGCATTGGGAATGTATGAATGGGACCTAAATGTAATATTCTACTTTGGAAAGTTGTTGTTTTTGTTGCTGCTTGTAGTTTTTAAGGAAACAGCAAATCTATATAAAACTGTGATTTATGTTAAAACTCTGATAAGTACCAAAGAGCTCTTTTGTAGATAATAATATGAAAAATGCAAATAAAAGTTTTCACATCCTGGCAGAAAATAAGATATTTAACATTTTTGCTGTTTTGTTCTTTGGTCTACTTTGAAATGTCGGCTGTCATTTTAAAATAAAGAGACTTAAAAGTGATTGACGCTATTTTTCTGAAGGATAGCCACACAGGAATAATGTGTTGAAGAGTTTAAGCTCCCTGCCTCATTTATTATAAAAATATCCAATTCTGAGCAGTTCATAAAAAAATATATATTTATTTATGATTTATCATTTTAGGTAGGGATGCACGGATACCATTTTTTTAACACAGAGTACGAGTACGATACCATTTTGCAGGTACTCGCCGATACCTAATGCCTAGGAAGAGGGATGGTTTGGGAGGTGACGGGGGGTGGGGTTGTTGTTTGGGAGTTGGGTGATGGCAGGGTGGGAGGGGAGGGGTAAGTAAGGGTAAGGTAGTTGAGGGTGGGGTGAAATAGGGATTGTGGGGTGGGAGAGTTTAGATGGAAAAGACTGTGATCACTGGGGAGAAGAGGATGGGGATAGGAGGGTTATTGGGAGACATGGGGCAGAGGTGACAGCTGGAAGAGGGAACGAGGAGGCAACAGACAGTCAGGGACTGCATGCATGGTACAGAAGACAGGGACTGCAGGCATGGTACAGGAGGCAGTCAGGGACTGCAGGCATGGTACAGGAGACAGTCAGAGACTACAGGCATGGTACAGGAGACAGCCAGAGACTGCAGGCATAGTGCAGGAGACAGTCAGGGAATGCAGGCATGGTACAGGTGACAGTCAGAGACTGCAGGCATGGTACACGAGACAGCCAGAGACTGCAGGCATGGTACACGAGACAGCCAGAGACTGCAGGCATGGTACAGGAGACAATCAGGAACTTCAGGCATGGTACAGGTGACAGTCAGACTGCATGGTACAGGAGACAGCCAGAGACTGCAGGCATGGTACAGGGGACAGTCAGAGACTGCAGGCATGGTACAGGAGACAGTCAGAGACTAAAGGCATGGTGCAGGAGACAGTCAGAGACTGCAAGCATGGTACAGTAGACAGTCAGGGACTGCAGGCATGGTACAGGGAGAGAGTCCCGCTGCTCAGTAAAACAAGATACCACCCGTACAGTGTCTTTATACAGAGCCCACCTGTTCTCTGCCTCAGCATCCAGCCAGGGAGAGCCCGGATCCAGTGCTCTGTGTGGCCTGAAGTCAGAGTTGGCGGAGGGAGGTGTGCAGCGAGGAGACAAGGCTTGTGGGCTGTTAGGATAGGTGGGCCTGCACCTATCCATGCCACTGGGAGGAGGAGGCAGGGATGGCACTGTCCAGAGGGGAGGAGGAGGCGGTCCGCTCCCAATCGACGTCACTTCTGGTATCGGTTCCCGGCGTAACGATACTCACGAAAATGGCTAGTATCAGTGTCGATACCAATACCAGTATCGGCGCATCCCGAATTTTAGGCATACCAAATTGTAATTTTTTTTTATCACTTACATTTTTTTTTTAAATCCCAAATTTTCAGAACGATTCCGATCGGTCAAAAAATGATCGACCGATTCAAATTCTGTGTGAATAGCTAGTTGTTAAGGAGCGGGCCAGGAAGCCGGCTGGTCGCCTCGGTCCTCCCGGTGGGATGGGAGAGCCTGGGCGAGCAGTGGAAGGACACCCCCCCCCCCCCCCCCCCCGCTGCTTGGGATAACAGCTGAGTGTCGGCTCTAAAAAAACAGTACCGGGGTGATGCCTACAACCCCTTCAAGCCGAAAGGCGCATGTTTGTGTTACGTCGGGGTTAAACTTTATACAAATCTAATACTGTACCTTGGTGAGAGAGTTCTGATGGAAGCTGCTATTGCCTGTATCATGTGCTATACATTCGCTCTTGGGTAGAGAATGAGTAATTTCTCTATACCTAGTACGTGATCCATACATTGAAGCTTTCTCACACAAAAGTTTTGTCTGTGTCTTTTAGCCCTAACCGAGATATCTGTGAAAAATGCAAAAAAGCTCCCAGAGGGGCTGTCTACATAATTAGACTCCACACATTGATACAAATGAATTATTCTTTACATAAACCCCAGTGGGTGTGTATACAGCTTGTAGTTAATTGTGCTTGCTGTCCACCCTGATGGGTCATCCACCACAGTGATTAAATCCCCTTGCTGCATTAATAACTCCATGCTAGCATACTCACTGTGTATTGTTAGAGCAAGTCAATTGGGCTAATAAATAGCTGGTGTCCTTAGTATCTAGTACTATTGTTACAGTCAAAAGGATGTGAAGCAGAACTCACGGTAAATAATAAACGTATACAAAGTAGAATTCGTATGCATTTACTGATAAGCCGCTATTGCAATTTTTTAATTTTTTTTTTTTAAGAAACTGTTCTGCTAATCTAAAATATTTCATTGCTGTCTGAGTCATGTATGTGGAGTAAGTAAGTGGATCAAGAGTTCTGACGTTCCTCTAATTTTACTAGCTGCATGCTTGTATCAGGTTAATGAGTGATAAAAATATGGAAGCCAGAGCATTTTCTAAGGTCAGCAAAGGCAGAAGTATTTCTCTTAGTAGTACATCATTTCAGTTTAAAATCAGGCTCAAGGTGGGAGTGTGTGCACTGGTCACTAACAGTGAAACAAATCCACTGAGTAAATAGGGAGGGGGCGGGGGGGTTACATTTTTTTTCATATTATAGAAAAGCACCTGTTGGGCAGAAAGCACAAAGCTCTCAAATAACAGCAGCACAGGGCGACAATGCTTCTCCTGCATTGAGGCACTGCAGTGTTGTCACCCTGCGACAGGAAGCAGCTCTACCGGCAGAATCATTGGGTAAAATTATGGAAAGAAAATAAATAAAATCGACCGCAACATAATAGCCATGAGTTGAAATGATATATCATATATCACTTGAAAGGAGTAGCAAAGTAGTAAAAAAAGTATAATAATTATATATATATATATATATATATATATATATATATATATATATATATATATATATATAGATATATATTAATAAATTAACCACTTGACCTCCGGAAGGTTTACCCCCCTTTATGACCAGGACATTTTTTGTGATACGGCACTGCCTTACTTTAACTGACAATTGCACTGTGTATTCTGCTACATATTTTTGGTAAAAAAAATCCCAATAAGCATATATTGATTGGTTTGCGCAAAAGATATAGCGTGTACAAACTATGGGATATTTTTATTTACTTCTTTTTTATTATTTATTTTTAGTTTTACTAGTAATGACGATGATCAGCGACTTATAGCGGGACTTCGATATTGTAGCGGACAAGTCAAGACACTAACTGACACTTTTGACACTTTTTGGGACCAGTGACACTAATACAGTGATCAGTGCTAAAAATATGCACTGTCACTGTACCGGTGACACTGGCTGGGAAGGGGTTAACATCAAGGGCAATCAAAGGGTTAAATGTATTCCTAGCCAGTGCTTGTGTACTGTGGGGGAAGTGCTTTTACTAAAGGAAGGCTAAGATCCATGTCTCTGCTTTGTAGGAACACAGGATCTTTGCCTTCCTTACTGACAGAATGGCAATCTGCCTTTCTGCCAAAACAAATCTGCCAAACAATCCGCAGGTGCTGGCGGACTTTGAGTCTGCGGTACCTGCCGCTGGGCTCCCGCTGTATGTGACCAGACCTTAAAGTGTCGGATCACGTACTAGGTACGTGATCTGAAACATCCGAGCTACTTTGCCACTGTATTTCTAAGTTTTACTGCCAGCAAGTGGTTAATACAACAGCCCCCCTCAGCTCCCCTAATACTTACCTGCGCCCCATCTCTATCCAGTGGTGTTGCAGGAGAGACACAGCCATTGGCTCTCGCTGCTGTCAATCAAAGTCTGTGAGCCAATGAGGAGAGAGAGAGGTGGAGCCAAGCCGAATGAACACACAGAGCAGCGGCTCGGCTTGGGTGCCCCTATAACAAGTTGCTTGCTGTTGGGGCACTCGGCAGGAGGGAAGGGCCAGGAGTGCTGGCGAGGGACCTGAAAAAAGATAAGGATCTGGGCTGCTCTGTGCAAAACCACTGCACAGAGCAGGTAAGTATAACATGGTTGTTATTTTTAAACAAAAAAAAACGAGACTTTAGTGTAATTTTAAGGCTGAAAATGAATTTTTTGGGGGGGTTTGGTTCAGCTATTGGTGTGGGAACACATAACAGTGCCTGGCAGCTAAATGGGAAACTCTGCGTATTCAGATGTAAAGGGGAACTCTGTGGACTCTGATGTAAGAGGGGACTCTTGTCATTTAAATATATACAATTAGAATTGTTATTTAATCACAAAATATATGTATAGTGTATACTACAAAAAAGAATTTGCTGTGCGCTGCTAAAGTCTTTGGGTTTGGCTTGAAGAAAATGTGGCAACCCTGCCCAAAACGTCAGGAAGGGATTCTGCTGCAGGACCATAATCAAGGGCCCCGCAATGGGAGAAAAGGACCCCAGAATCATTGGAAAGGGCCCCGGGACCAAAGGGCATAGGGGCCCTTCATGGTTCCTTGCACCTGGGCCCTGAAGGTTCTAGTTACGCTTCTGATTACAATAACAGCTACAGATAGAGGCATTCAGATTAGTGCAGTATCAGTTCATGCTGGCAACAGGATAAAACTGCAAACAATGAATGCATTTTCAAATAACAATACTTCTGCATAATTAGAAACCAAATGTATATCAAATAAAAATATGTAGTCTGTCTATCTATCTATCTATCTATCTATCTATCTATCTATCTATCTATCTATCTATCTATCTATCTCCCTCTCTCTATCCACCAGACATTAATTTGTCTCTACTTGTGCCTGTCCTAAATTAAAAACCTGATCTCTCAAGACCACAAATCCTTTTGTGCTAAACCAGCCAACTTTTGCACGTAAATTGTTACACATGTCAATGAGGACAGCTTATAAAGTTGATGTTTAATTACTGTCCTTTGTTCTCCACTCCACAACACAATTATTTGCTTTTCATGAGCAAAGCTAATCCTTCATGGTCCAAATTACCCTAATATTCAATATTCAGTCCCTGTCCCATTCCCAGTGGGGGGGCTGGATGGTAGCATCTGTGCCAGCATATGTTAGGCAGTGCTGAGTGGGGTCACTAACTCACTTTGTCAGAGCCTATCCTAAAGAGACAGCAACAAGCCATCATCGTACACGACTCCACAAAATCCTTTTCTGTCTCTGTCGATAACCTTTCTTCACTAAATCTTTGCTGCTTTCGTTGCTGTTGTTGTGTCCTTTAATTGCCCAAATTCATAAAATATGCTCTAAAAAATATTAATTCAAACAAAACCTTGCTAACCAAAAAGTGTTCCCCCGAAAAAAGTCGACTTAATGCTTTACTAAATAAAACCAAAAGCTACCCATGGTATAAGGTGATCATTGTGTGATTCTGCAGGTTATGGTTATATTTGGAAAATTGCTTGCCTACAGGCACTCTCCAGTCATCCATGCATTTTCTCTGAGAATTGCAAGGTGAGCTATAATTTCCTAACTGGTTTCTATTGTTTCCCTCTGTTATAAGCTAAGACCAGGAATAGTCAAAAATGTTACCTTCTTTCTCAATAGTCATAAAAATGCATGGGATAGTCTCCAATGTGACCTTCTTTCCTTCATATTCATAAATATGCATGTGTGATTGATCTAAAGATGCATGTTCATGAAAAGAACTTTTGCCTCCTGTTCAGATCCTTCATGGGTTCTTTAAAGGGGTCCATCCTGCACCCGAGTCCCAGGCCCAAGGTCAACCCCGCCAGAATGGGGAGCGCTCTCATATGCCTAGCACTCCATCCTCCGTTCTTCCACCCGACAACTCCTTCCCAACTGGGCTGACCCTGGGTATATCAAGGAGGCTCCCCCCTGCCAATCCTAGTTGGGGATTGGTCAGGGCTCCCTGAGACACCTCTGACAGCTCCACCTCTCTTCCCCTCCTCTCTTCTAGAATCCTCTAGAAGCCAGAGGGAGGTAATCGAGAAGTGATGCTTTCTGGGAGTCCCCAGCTTACTCTGAGCCACTCCCAGCTCACACAGATCAAAACAAACAGGCTTTGCTTCTAGCTAGGCCTGCCTAAATTTACCTGCACTTACCAAAAATCTCACCTCTAGCACCTACCAAGGTAGAGGGTGCTGCATACACGTATATAGGAGAATTTTTTAAACCATAACGCACTGCATGGCCTTCGAAACCATAGCACTGCCATATAAGGGGCCATACAGTGTATCGACTCTCAAAAGGCCTGGCAATGTTCTGGGGGGGTGACCCAAGACGTTTTTTTCAATGATTTTTATCTATATTGCTGGGATCCGACAATACATTACAGCCACGAGCAGTTTTAAATTACATTTTGTCCTTTAGAAATGTCATTTTGCTGTGTTACTGTTATGAACATGGGAAAGATGCGCTACTTTACAGGCAGACTAAGTAGACCCCCCAGACATGATATTTAAAGGAATATTTTATTTTTATTGTTTCGCTTTAAGCATTATTTAAATCACTGTTCCTGAAAAAACAGCCTTGATACATGTCCCCTGGGGCAGGACCCGGGTCCCCATACACTTTTTATGGCAATAACTTGCATATAAGCCTTTAAAATGAACACTTTGATTTTTCACGTTCGTGTTCCATAGACTTTAACGGTGTTCGCACAAATTTTTTGCCTGCTCGCATGTTCTGCTGTGAAGCGAACTGGGTTTGGCTCATCCCTAGTCCTATGCTATCATACACTGTAGCTGAAAAGTAGATCCATACATTTGTGTTCTCCCAACTTGACTACTGCAATGCTCTACTCGCTGGTGTATTTAAATCCACTATTAATTGACTTCAATATGGTAAAAGTTCTGCAGCCATAATCCTGACCAAGTCTGGTACAAGTGACCATATTACCCCTATCCTGGAGACCTTGCACTGGCTACCCGTCTGGTTTTTGCATCATCTTGCTCACCTATAAGGCTCTTCATGGCTTGGCACCTCATTATCTGTGTGAACTTTTATCAAATTACTCCCACCTTGTAACCTCTGCTCCTCAAATTCTGGTCTTCTGTGTGTGTCCCCCTACTCACCTACACTAGATGGGAGACAGAGCCTTCTCCTGCTATGCTCCAATACTCTGGAATTCACTTCCAAAAATCATCAGAGAGTCATCTAAACTCATTTAAAAACAAAAGAAAAACTTTAATTTAATTGTTCCTTTTCTTTTATGTTATCCTGTGTATTCCTTGTGTTTCCTTGTAAAGCACTTTCAGAAGCTACCTTTAAAGGCACTATATAAAATATAGGGACCGCCCCATGTACATATACTGCAGCGTACCTGTACATGATTTTTTTCTACTGGTTTAGGGCGCATGCGCAGCCGGCGACCCACTTCCGCTGTGATTGAACACAGCAGGAGCTGATCAGTGGGTCCAACGGACCTGTTGTCCACCGGGAACACAGCGATCATCCCGAGAGAGGCAGAACAGCAGTCTGCCTATGTAAAGAAGGCAGATCACCATTCTGCTAGTAAGGAAGACAGAGATCTTGTATTCCTGCTAAGCAGGAACACGGATCTCTGTCTTCCTACAGTTAAACCATCCCCCACACAGTAAGAAAGCACTCCCAGAGAACACCTTTAACCCTTTGATTGCCCCTGATGCTAAACCCTTCCCTGTCAGTGTCATTAGTACAGTGACAGTGCATTTTTATAGCACTGATCACTGTTTTGGTGTCACTGGTCCCCAAAACTCACTTAGTGTCAGATTTGTCCGCCGCAATGTCGCAGTCCTGCAAAAAATCGCTGATTGCTGCCATTACTAGTTACACTAGTTACTAGTGCATTCAAAGAATAAAAACTCCATAAAAATATCCCATAGTTTGTAGATGTTGATGTGCAAACAAATCAATGTACGCCTATTGGGATTTTTTTTTTTACCAAAAATATGTAGCAGAATACATATTGGTCTAAATTGATGAAGAAATTTGATTTTTTTTTTTTAATTTATTGGATGTGTTTTATAGCAGACAGTAAAAAATAATTTTTTCAAAATTGTCACTTTTTTTTGTTTATAGCGCAAAGAATAAAAACTGCAGAGGTGATCAAATACCACCAAAAGAAAGCTCTATTTGTGGGAAAAAAAAGGACATCAGTTTGATTTGGGAGTGAGGGTGGGTAGTGAGAGATGATGTAATCTCTCTGCTGCCAGCGGCTGCACAGTGAGGGCGAAACTGCAATGATGCAGGGCATCACTCTGTCATCTCTCTGCTCACTCGCCTGCACGCTGGCCTGCCTGCCTACCTGCCTGTCTGCCTGCCTGCTCACCCGCTGGCCGGCTCATTGGCTGGCCTGCTCGCTCACTATTTTCCCAGGAGGAGCAATTGACCCCTCCGGATCCTCCCCTGCTTCCAGTTGTAGCACAGTGTAAGCTTATCGTTCCATACAAAAAATATTTAGCTTCACAAGTGTTGCTAAAAAGCAGATATAACACTTATAAAGTCGTTACATTCAGGGATTCCAAACATAAAGGACTTACACATACACTTTGATTTTTCTTTCGGTGAGCCGTGATTTGTGCTTTGTTGCTGACAGCAGAACAGTGCCCAGAGCATTTAAAAAGTAAGTACAACATTTTTCCTCAGGGTATGTACCATTATATATGTTCGTTATTTTTGTTTATAGTCAAGTTTAATACAATTCATACATTTAATACTGATACGACACTACTTTTATTTCATTGCATTTAAAACACTGCAGCAGTATTTTTATATTGTGTACTAGCTCAAGCCTACTTTGTTGGACATTTCAGTTAGCAGGCTGGATTAATCAGACAAAATCCTTTTTTTTTGCATCTGAGTAGCCTAATAAAGAATCAATATCAGTGCAATCCCCAGAGGATGGGGCCTGCCCTCTGCACAATACAGTGCATGGTTCAGCTGACCTGGAGAGTATCATGAAAAGAAAATGTACACAGGCATTTATGTCAGCTGCCTTGCTCCTGATTAGACCCAAGGAAATATTTGATTACATTGAGTGACGAGGAGGAGCCCCTGTATCTATTTCTTACAAATAGAATTTACCATCTGTTGTGAGCTGCCATAGGAAGAATACAGGCTGAAGACTGACAAAGAATGGGTGCCTTTCAATACCATAGGAATATTTTTTGTATGTAATAAAATAGTACAGTAAACAAACAGATAAAAATCCTTATGTAACAAAAGTCATTATAAAGGCCCATACACACGATCTGACTTTTTGACAACAAACATGCAAATGACCTGTTTTAAGGCAACATCCGACCGTGTGTACGCTCCATCGGACAAACTTTTTCGGTTTTCATCGGACAAATGTTGGCTGTGCAAACAGACAAACTTGGCGGCAACAAAAGTCCGACATCGGCAAGTCCGATCGTGTGTACACAAAACCATCGGACTTTAGTACAAAGTACAAACACGCATGCTCAGAACCAATGCAAAAGATCAGACAACAATACAGAAGTTGACCAAAGGGTGGCGCCGGAGAATTGAACGTACTCTTTTGAATTGTTGTCAGTACGTTGAAACGTCACTACGTTCGTGTTTGTTGCCTAAAAAGTCCTGCCGTGTGTATGCTTAACAAGTTCACAGGCCAACGCCCTTTGTACAGAAATCCACGGAAAAGTTTGTATAAAGTCCGATCATGTGTACGAGGCTTTAGTATTGGGGGAATGGTCCCAGTAGTGTTTAGCTCATGGAGCAGAGGTCTGGTATACATGGTGTAGATTTAAGAAAGTAACAAAGTTTCTTCTACACTAAACTACTCAGCAACACTTAATTCTCCCCTATTTGAACATTGGGCTGCGTTCACACTGATGCGTTTTTGCTGCATTTTTACCTTGCTAAAAATGCAAGAAAATGCAAGAAAAATATTTCCTTTTAAATGCTATGAGACTCTTCACATTACTGTGGGTGTGGTGCATTATGAAAAGTCCTGCATGTCGCTTCTTTGAGATGCTTTTCAAAACATTACCAAAAAACCCAGCTCCCCACTGAAATGAGTAGAAAATGCATCAAAGGTATGTCAAAAACACGTGTTTGGTGCGCATTTTGAGTCAATGTCATGTGGATGCTGGGAGTCAGGCACCCAGAAGACGCACAGGAAAAGCATCAAAAATACATATGTATATTTTTTAATGTTCACATCTATGCATATTTGGTTGATGCATTTTTGAGGCCCATTTTCCAGTGTATTTGCATTTTTTCATATGCATGTACATACATTTTTCATGCAGTTTTGAGGCAATTCCATTGAAGTCTATGGAGCCAAAAATGCACCATGCTACATGTAAAAAAGTCCCTGCACCTTCCAAAAAGTGCACTGTGCATAGTTGTGCATAGTTGTGACCCATAGGAACTAACGCTAAATGAACTGTAGTGTCTGTGAACCTAGCTTTAGGGTCCTTACACCTGATACTGGTGTATGAACACTGCATCCTTCTGGCAGAAAGCTCCTGCCCAAAAACTGCAAATATGGTCCCTATAGTGTGCACATTTACAGTGGCATCACTACGGGGATGCGGACCGCACCTGGATGACACCAGCCAGAGGGATGACACCAGACCCAGACTGGCATGTCCCAGGGCAGCACCCGCATAATCCCTTTGCCGGTTGCAGGGAACCCTCTCAGACCTTCTAAGGAACCCCAAACCTTGGAGTAAACTGAAATCTGGCAGGGAGACCTTCAGGAGGATGTGGAAGTGGCTGCATGGCCCTGGATTCCAAAGAATGTCGGCTCCCAGGCTTGCAGGTGAGTGGGGTTTGGGTGTGCACCGTGACTGTGTGCTGCCAGCCCAAAACTAGCCTGCCCACTGGGGGCGACACCATGTTTTACAGCACCAAGTGACACCAACCCCAGGGATGCCACTGCACATTTACATACGTAAATGTGCGTATACATGTGTAAAAATACGTCTATCTCCCACAGTGCCAAAAAATGTGATTCATGTGTGCACTTGCATGTTTTTGCACATACACGCATAAAATACTGATCAGTAATGCAGCTTTTTGGAGAGTTTTTTTTTTTTTTTTTTTACCTGGTTCATGTTTACAGATATGCGCTCGTGTGTACAAGCACATTGGAAGAAATGGGCTGCATTCAGAATGAAGAAAAAAAATACCTGACTGCCTAAAAACGTGGCATTTTTGGCAGCCATATGGAGCCTTTAAAGAGGAACTTCACTCTCTTCCAATCAGCATTGATTATTTTTAATCTTCACACTGCCAGCATCAGTAAATAGATAGGAAAGTATATTATATTTACTTTTTCAAACTTTTTTTCAGGCAAATGAAGGCAAATGAAGAAATGTAATACATCCCGGGAGTCTTCAGGAGGTGAGGAGAGGGAGGGTTTTTTCTCAGCTAAGCACACTCACCTGCATGCATGCTTGTCTGCCCTTACTCAAGATGGCCACAGCCAGAAATGTGGTGTTTTTCAAAGTGATTTCTCAATTGAATAAAGCATAGAGACATGGATGAATGGGGAAGTTTTCTTTGAATATTAAAAATGAATTAAAATAGTGTTTTTGGTTTGTGGTGCTCAGATGGAGTGAAGATCCGCTTTAACAGAGTCCCAAAAATTAGCCTTAACACTTAGCCCTCCCTAACACGTAACCTAATCTGACATACAAACCTTTAACATGTAAGCTTACCCCACACACTGTAAAACCCAATTTTTAGAATGGCATGAGGAATTTTTTTTAATGCTGTCTGTGTTTTACCAGGGAAGGTTCCCCCTTTCTCTTAGTTCTGGGGACCATTGTCAGTGGGATAAAAAGTGATGAGAAATCCAAAACGTTATGGTTGTCATTGGAACAATAGAGGCACAATCTACTAATGAATAAGGACACTTGTTTTGGTGACAACTGTCTAAGAGAGGATTTCCCTTTACATTGGGGAGCATTAACCTCCCTCCTATTCTGCTGCAATAGCAAGCACTTCACGGTAAAAAGCATACAGCATTTGTATAACTTGATCCGCATTATTTTAGCGCAGAACATGCATTTCTTACACAAGTGGTTCCCAAACCTTTTCAAATAGTGACGCATCCGAAACAAACTTGTTTGGGAGAAATATTTTATGACAAAATACTTTTTTGATTGTTTGGATCACCAGAGGAATTTTTCAGGTCACCCTTTTTCCAGTTCGCCATTTGCTATTTTTAGCTGTTTATGCTGTATTTTGTTTAAACACATCACATTTAAAAAGAGATGTACACAAAGGGGTGTGTATTTAATCTCCTCGTGTCTGCGCTATAGCGGAATGATGGCTACAGAGCGGACCTACATTGCCGGGACACCGTCATATGACATCCTCCCGTGCATGAGCTGCCTACGCGTCCTCTGGGGATGCGCGTCAATGAGTCAATGAGATTCGGATGATCACAGATCAGAGTAAGGGGCAGATCCCAGCCCCTTACCATGTGATCAGCTGTCAGCTGATCATGTGATGTAAACAGAGTAGCTATAATTTTTTCTTTTTTTCTGTCAGCGTGAGGAGAAAAAAAAGCCGATCGCTGGCTTCTGTGAAAGGGACATCTGTCCCGAAGAGGAAGAGCCACAGCCACCTCATCTGTGCCCACCAGTGCCATCTGCCAGTGCATATCAGTGTTACCAATCAGTACCCACCAGTGCAAATCAGTGCCACAAATCAGTGCCACCTATCAATGCCCACCAGTGCCACATCAATGCCCACCAGTGGTGGCAATCAGTGCTCATAAGTGTCTCATCATCAGTGTCACCTAGCAGCGCTGCCTATCAGTGTCATCTACCAGTGCCCATCAGTGCCACCTATCAGTGTCCATCAGTGCTGCCTTATCAGTGCCCGTCAGTGCAGCTTATCAGTGCCCATCAGTGCAGCCTCATCAGCGTACATCAATGAAGGAGAAAAATTACCTGTTTGCAAAATTTTATAACAAAATATAAAACTGTTTTTTTTCATTTTTTTTAACAAAAAAACAGTGATTAAATACCACCAAAAGAAAGCTCTATTTGTGGGAAAAAAATTATAAAAATTTCATTTGGGTACAGTGTTGCATGACCGCGCAATTGTCATTCAAAGTGTGACAGCGCTGAAAGCTAAAAATTGGTCTGGCCAGGAAGGGGGTTTAAGTGCCCAGTAAGCAAATGGTTAAAAAAAATGCATAGCTGTTTGTCCATTGAAAAATAGCATGTAAATTCACTTTGTGTGAATGGGGCAAAAATCAAATGTTCTCAGGCTATACTCTATGTAGATCAAATGTATGAACGCAGAAAATATTGTTTTATGGGTATTAGATGGTGCCGAGGACTCAAGCATATTTATTTCCTATGATGGTGAGGGCCATTTGTTGACCATAAAGCAGTATTATTTCTGTTCTTGCATATTCCATCTACAGAGAATATAGCCTGAGAATATTTGATTTTTCCCATTTACATGCAGTTTCGATTCATAAACTGCTATGCAAATCTTTTATAGATACACCCCAAAATATTTGTATAGCTATTACTGTAATATGACTCGGAGAAATGGTGGAGAAATAATATGGGCTCTTGCTCTAAGTTCTTTGAGTTCTCTTCTGAATTTGTTAATGTTTTATTGCAAAAACACCAAATTTCCCCTAAAAATTTGCACTTATGTACAAAATTTTTGAAGACCAGTTTAATGTTTTTTAAATGTGTTAGTTAGCTGTTGGATGACCCCTAGTGGGAACATCTATGTATCTGTAAAAGAATTTAAATGACAAGAGTCCCCTCTTACATCAGAGTCCACAGAGTTCCCCTTTACATCTGAATACGCAGAGTTTCCCATTTACATCTGAACTTGCAGAGTTCCCCTACATTGTAATGCCGCATACACACGGGAAATGTTCGATGGGAGCTTGTTGTCGGAAATTCCGACATCGGACATTTTCCGTCTGAATTTCCGACAAACAAAATTTGAGATCTGGATCTCAAATTTTCCGACAACAAAATCTGTTCTCGTAAATTCCGATCATGTCTACACAATTCCGACGCACAAAGTTCCACGCATGCTCTGAATCAAGTATGAGATGGAAGCGCTCGTTCTGGTAAAACTAGCGTTTGTAATGGAGATAGCACATTCATGACGCTGCAAATTTTAAAATCTTTTAATGCAGCACATTCTCTTCTTCTTTATAATGCTAGAATAATAAGAAGTTGTTTTGCTGCTGATATTCACACAGAGTTCTGACAACCTGATTTCTTTATTATTTCTCGTGATCTCATGAATAATAATTTTTTTTTTTTTCGGCAGTTCTCCATAATAATTTTTAGAATTTTTGTTTATAGTGGGTTTTTTTTTGTTTTTTTGTTTTTTTTTCATTAATTATTTTACTAGAAATATGTTAAACAATGCTATACTGTACCTGGGTCAAGCTGAGCTCCTCCACTTCTTCCTGGCTGGAAGGCCCAGGCTGGACGTCCAGAGCCTCAGCTGAAGTAGAAGGATGCCTTGAAGGAAGATTGAAGAGTGCTGCCCTGGGTTCGGTCTGGCCTGCCAGAAAATGCAGTCTGTCATAGTACCACAGCCTGGGTACATAAATATCATCTGCTGCAGCTCCTGATCTCTGGGAATCCTGGACCTTCTTGCGCTCCCTATTATAAGTTCTCCTCATGCCATCAATTAGGGCCTTCAAATAGGGGATGTCTGCCGTGGGGATCTCCGGCTTCACAAATTCCAGCAATTCATTCAGCGCTGCCTTCCTCTTTGTTTTATTATTATAAAAGGGTTGGTTTACCTGCCACAGAGAGGGCAGCTCCCTGTACATATCAATGAATATGGGGATAAAGTCCTCATCATTGAATAGATCCATTTTCTCTGCAAGACACAACACAAGACAAACCCTAATGTCAGGCTAAACTCTCCTAATCTTGTCCCAATATAGGCCTCAATCTATAAGCAGTATAGGCTACTGATGCACCAAAATAAAATTGTACCTTCGCTCTAACGGTCGGCGCTTCCGATGCTCCTTCCTCCTCTCACAGATCGTACGTACAACGCACGTGTGTTACACTTTATATACACTGTGCATGCATGAAACTCCGCCCGCCCCTGATGTTCTTTCTAGTCTATTCCCCACCCCTTCTCTTTTAGTGCAGTGGGAGAGCATATGGCGGAGAGACAACAGGTGCATGCAGAGGAGAGCAGCAACGACAAAAGCCCGGAGCCACAAATGTCCCGATCCCAGACGAGATTTAAGGCCTCAAATATGTCCTTTGTCGAGATGGTGGAGATGGTGGGCATCTTGAAGAGGGCCGACTATGATGGGAAGCATGGACCTTACCCAAACCCAAATGTGAGAAAGGCCAAGATCATGGCTACAGTTGTGAAAAGTCTGCAGAAGAATTTTGGGGTATGGCGATCCAAGGATCAACTGAGGAAATGATGGTCAGACTTGAAATTGAGGGAGCAGGATCAGTACAGAAAGATCAGGAAACTGCTTCTAAAAAGTAAGTATTTGTCCTGTGTTTCTATTATTATTATTACGTTCGTGCTGCTCCATGTGTTTTTCTTTACTGTTGTACAGTTTAAAATGGCAACTTTCAGGTTCGTGGGCACAGTAATCGTTCGTAGTAAACATCATTCGTTTGCCCACTAATACAATGTTTTTGGCAGATACAGTTTAACTACATTTGTTTAGGCCTATTTGTATTTAAAGAAGTTTAGTACATTGTTGTCTAGATGAGTTTGTAACTAGAATGAAAATGTAAACTTGATTCAGTGTAAGGAGAGGACACTCAGCAGCTGTTTACACATCTGGATGCAGGGGCATTGCTTGGGAGACCGGAACAAACTTTTTAGGGTGTCCCACACAGGTGCTCCAGTGGATACTAGGGGTGTCTCCATGTGTTAAAATTGTACAAAAAGGTAAGTATTGCAGCTTTAGAAAGCAAAAAAAATGTCTTCAGCTTGAAACTCTGCCCAAAAAGACAATTGTACGACACTTCCAAGCAATGTTTCAGATTCCTCAACTGAGGAAACGATGGTCAGACTTGAAATTGAGGGAGCAGGATCAGTACAGAACAATCAGGAAACTGCATCTAAAAAGTAGGTATTTGTCCTGTGTTTCTATTGTTATTATTATTACGTTCGTGCTGCTCCATGTGTTTTTCTTTACTGTTGTACAGTTTAAAATGGCAACTTTCAGGTTCGTGAGCACAGTAATCCTTCATAGTAAACATCATTAGTTCGCCCGCTAATACGATGTTTTTGGCAGATACAGGTTAACTACATTTGTTCAGGCCTATTTGTATTCAAATAAGTTTAGTACATTGTTGTCTAGATGGGTTTGTAACTAGATTGAAAATGTAAACTTGATTCAGTGTAAGGAGAGGACACTCAGCAGCTGTTTACACCTCTGGATGCAGGAGCACTAGCGTGGGACACCAGAACAAACTTTTTAGGGTGTCCCACACAGGTGCTCCAGTGGATACTAGGGGTGTCTCCATGTGTGTAAATTGTACAAAAAAGGTAAGTTTTCCAGCTTTAGAAAGGGAAAAAAACGTCTTCAGCTTGGAACTCTGTCCAAAAAGACAATTGTACGACAATTCCAAGCAATGTTTCAGATTCCTATTTCTGCCCTCAAATATCTGTGTGCTAAGTATACCTTTTTTATTCACGTAGGGAAGAAAAGACTCAGAACATCAGAGGACACCAGGGACCCCCACCTCCTAAAGAAGGGGAAATACCAACACCACAACCAGAGGATGTGGAGGAAGGAGAGGTTTATGAAGTGGGCGAAATAGTGACCACAACAGGTGAGTGTCCGAGACCACAGCTTCAGGTAATAGATGTATGCCTGCATATTTATAATACATGGTGTTTTTTTTTTATTTTAGGCAATGTGGATGTTGTGGAAGAAGAAACTCATTTCACAAGTGCAAGTGTACACGTCCTCATCGGGGAGATCATGGTGTGCAATCGGGATTTACAGAAGATCAAGGAAGACATCAATGGTGTTAAATTTTGAAGATGCACACAGTGTGTCAACATGTATTATCTGCCATCACGGGATATCAATGTACGCGATTTGTGGGTGCAACCCCTTCTTCGCAACTCAAGTAGCTGAGAGGAAGGGGTTGCACCCCCAACACGTCCATACTAATGTCTGATATTACCTTCAAATTATCAAAGTTGAACTTTGTAAGTTCCTGAGTTGTGTATTGTTTTATGGTTTTAAACATGCCCGTTTAACACAAAAAAGGCTATTTTTACAGTCAAAACCAAAAATGTTATTCAAAAAATATGTTGGTTTGTTCAAAAACCCTTTTCTGACGCACGTGTGAATGTGCACAGAGTAAAAAGTTTTCTACTCAACAATGTGTGGCTTCTTATTTCAATGCTCAATAGCAGTTGTTGGACTAAGTTGGTGTTTACAGTGACAATGGGGATTATTTACTAAAGGCAAATCCACTTTGCACTGCAAGTGCACTTTCAGTGTAGTTTCAAGTGCACTCTTGCAGTGCACTTGGAGTGCAAAGTGGATTTTCCTTTAGTAAATAACTCCCACAATGCTTTATAATTTGCAACAATCAGGCCATTTTCGTGACTCCCAAAAATGAATTCATGGTGCTGAAAATTATGAATATTTTTATCAGTAATGCATTACATACATTAACAACAAAAACAAGGTGTGTGTGTAGCAGACCCACAACATAAAAGTTCGCTGAAGAAGAGATTGTCACCTTATGTATCAAATAAATTACATTTGCACTATTGAAGAAAATGGCCAAAAACAAAAGCCCATTGGATAACCTAGGAAACCGCTAAAAGAAAAACAAGCAGTAAATCAAAGGAAATCGTATTTCAGTTTAACTAAAAATTTATTTTTAAAATGTTTCTTAACCACTTGACATCTGGGCACTTAAACCCCCTTCCTAACCAGACCAATTTTCAGCTTTCGGTGCTCTCACATTTTGAATGACAATTACTCAGTCATGCAACACTGTACCCATATGAAATTTTTGTCCTTTTTTTCACACAAATAGAGCTTTCTTTTGGTGGTATTTAATCACCGTTGGGTTTTTTATTTTTTGCGCTATAAAAGAAAAAAGACTGAAAATTCAGTAAAAAAATGAAATTTTCTTTGTTTCCGTTATAAAATGTAACAAATTTAGTAATTTTTCTTTGTAAATTTTGGCCACAATTTATACTGCTACATATCTTTGGTAAAAATAAGTACAAATCGGTGTAAATTATTTGGTCTTTGTGAAAGTTATAGAGTCCAAAAGCTATGGTGCCAATATCTGAAAATTGATCATACCTAAATTACTGACGGCCTATCTATATTCTTGAGACCCTAACATGCCAGAAAAGTACAAATACCCCCCAAATGACCCCTTTTTGGAAAGAAGACATTCCAAGGTATTTAGAAAGATGCATGGTGAGTTTTTTGAAGTTGTCATTTTTTCCCACGATTCTTTGCAAAATCAAGATTTTTTTTTTCTTTTTTTTTTTTTCCACAAAAATGTCATATTAGCAGGTTATTTCTCACACACCGCATGTGCATACCACAAATTACACCCCAAAACACATTCTTCTATTACTCCCGAGTATGGCAATACCACATGTGTGAGACTTTTACACAGCGTGGCCACATACAGAGGCCCAACATGCACGGAGCACCTCCAGGAGTTCTGGAGCACCCAGGCCAATTCTGACATTTCTCTCCTAAATGTAAAAATCATCATTTATTTGCTAGAAAATTACATAGAACCCCAAAACATTATATATGTTTTTTTTAGCAAAGACCCTAGAGAATACAATGGTGGTTGTTGCAACTTTTTATCTTGCACGGTATTTGCGCAGCAATTTTTTGAACGCTTTTTTTGGGGGAAAAAAACAGTTTTGTGCTTAAAAAAAAAACAAAAACAGTAAAGTTGGCCCAATGTTTTTGCATAATGTGAAAGATGAAGTTACGCCAAGTAAATAGATACCTAACATGTCACCCTTCAAAATTGCACACGCTCGTGGAATGGCGCCAAACTTCGCTACTTAAAAATCCCCATAGGCGACACTTTAACATTTTTTACTGGTTACATGTTTTGAGTTACAGAGGAGGTCTAGGGCCAAAATGATTTCTCTCACTCTAACGTTCGCACTGATACCTCACATGTGTGGTTTGAACACCGTTTTCATATGTGGGCGGGACTTACATGTGCATTCGCTTCTGCATGCGACCACATGGACAGGGGCACTTTAAAAAAAAATTATTTTTTTTTTATTGTTCATTTTACTTTATTTATTTTAGTTTGACACTTTTTTCCAAAAAAAAATATTTTTGATCACTTTTATTCCTATTACAAGGAATGTAAACATCCCTTTTAATAGGAATATGGCATGACAGGTCCTCTTTACAGTGAGATATGGGGTCAATAAGACCCCACATCTCACCTCTAGGCTGGGAAGCCTGAAATAAAAAAAAAAACGATCCTGGCTTCGATCGTAGCGGTCGGTGAGACGGTAGAAGCACCGGAGGGCGGCAGGAAGGGGGGAGGTCCCCTCTCGCCTTCCATAAGAACGATCAAGCAGTGGAATAGCCGCTATGATCATTCCTATGGTGTAGGGAATCGCCGGCTGAAAAAGATGATATCTGAATGATGCCTGTAGCTGCACGAATCATTCAGATATCCCCGCACAAAATCAAGGACGTCGTATGATGGCCAGCAGGCAGGAAGTGGTTAAAACACATTTTTTTTTAACACAAAGTTGTCCATTTATACAATATTTCGAACACATAGCATGTACATAGCAAAAATGACACCCCGAAATAGATTCACCTACTCCTCCTGAGTATGGCGATACCCCATGTGTGAGACTTCCACAGCCTGGCCACATACAGAGGCCGAGTACAGCTGAATATGGCCGAGCATGGCTGAGCATGGCTGCGCAAGGCTGGGTATGGCTGCGCAAGGCTGGGTATGGCTGCTCAAGGCTGGGTATGGCTGCGCAAGGCTGGGTATGGCTGCGCATGGCAGGGTATCGCCGAGTATGACTGGGTATGGCTGGGTATTGCAGGGTGTTGCAGAGTATTGCGGGGTGTTGCAGAGTATTGCAGAGTATTGCAGGGTGTTGCAGGGTGTTGCGGAGTAGTACAGAGTATTGCAGAGTATTGTGGGGTGTTGCGGAGTAGTGCAGAGTATTGTGGGGTATTGCAGGGTATTGAAGAGTATTGTGGGGTGTTGCTGAGTATTGTGGGGTGTTGCGGAGTATTGTGGGGTGTTGCAGAGTATTGTGGGGTGTTGCGGGCTATTGTGGGGTATTGCGGAGTATTGTGGGGTGTTGCAGAGTAGTGCAGAGTAGTGTGGGGTATTGTGGGGTGTTGCGGAGTATTGCAGGGTATTGTGGGGTGTTGCAGAGTATTGTGGGGTATTGTGGGGTGTTGCGGAGTATTGTGGGGTATTGCTGGTTATTGTGGGGTATTGCGGGGTGTTGCAGAGTATTGTGGGGTGTTGCAGAGTAGTGCGGGGTATTGTGGGGTATTGTGGGGTGTTGCAGAGTAGTGCGGGGTATTGTGGGGTATTGTGGGGTGTTGCAGAGTAGTGCTGGGTATTGCGGGGTATTGTGGGGTGTTGCAGAGTAGTGCTGGGTATTGCGGGGTATTGTGGGGTGTTGTAGAGTAGTGTGGGGTATTGCGGGGTATTGTGGGGTGTTGCAGAGTAGTGCGGGGTATTGCGGAGTAGTGCAGAGTATTGCAGAGCATTGTGGGGTGTTGCGGAGTAGTGCAGAGTATTGTGGGGTATTGTGGGGTGTTGCGGAGTATTGCAGAGTATTGTGGGGTATTGTGGGGTGTTGCGGAGTAGTGCAGAGTATTGTGGGGTATTGTGGGGTGTTGCGGAGTATTGCAGAGTATTGTGGGGTATTGTGGGGTGTTGCGGAGTAGTGCAGAGTATTGTGGGGTATTGTGGGGTGTTGCGGAGTAGTGCAGAGTATTGTGGGGTATTGTGGGGTGTTGCAGAGTAGTGTACAGTATTGTGGGGTATTATAGTATGGAGGGATGGCTGAGCATGGAGGGATGGATGGATGTGACTGTATTTGTCACAGAGCAGCGTTGTGGGCACTACAGATGCAGCCCACAACGCTGCTACCATCCGATGTCTCCCCCGCTCCTCCCCCTCTGTACCGATCGGTACGCAGAGGGGAGGGAGGAACCGGCGTCATGACATGACGCCGGTTTGTTTACATGTGATCGCTCCGTCATTTGACGGAGCGATCACATGGTAAACGGCCGCGATGAGCGGCCGTTCACCGTGATCCTTGATGCGCCGGGTCCTCTGGACCCGGCGGTCACGGAAGTTCTCGGGTGCGCGCCCCAGGGGGCGCGCGAGAGCAGTATTCTGGGAGGACGTCCATGGACGCCCTCCCAGGATAAGCCGACCGCGCTGTGGCCGTCTTTCGGCTATGGCCTGGTCGGCATGTGGTTAAACATTTTCTGGCATATCAATGGCCCCCCTACCTGCTAAGTACTCGACATACTTCTATCTTAGTGAAAAAAACAAGTAAATATCTGCGCTAACTGAAAAGAACACAAAAAGCAGCTAGCATAGTTTGTAGATTGCATCAAACATAAGTATAAAAGTCCACATGCAGCGCTAAAATAAAATAAATGTCCAAATAATGATAATAGTCCATAGAACTCAATCAGCAATAAAAGATGATGTGAAACCTCCACCAAGCTTCAGTGTGTAAAAGGAAAGCACACCACACCCACGTTACACGTATGTGCCTTGATAGCTATTTCCGGTTCGGGCGTCACTCACCCTCCGGATGCTGTTACGGCACATGTGCAGTCCCTTATTGTTTTTTCCCCTTTTGGCTGGCGGTGACTTTGTTCCGCCCATCATGGGGAGAACACATTTGGGCTGGTTTAGGCTGTTGTTTTTTGCCTTGCACAGCTTAATTTCACATATATGGTTCATGTTTTATTTTCTCCTTCCCCTTCCTTTTTTTCCCCCTGGTTCTATTGTTCCATGCATGAAATAACTCCTGGTTAGTAAGATCGTACCGCGCATGCGCGGTCGAGTCGTTCATACCAACCAGCAAGGACGGCATTAATCAGGTCTTCCCATCCTTTATAATGAATGGATGTGCTGGCTGGTTTTGTCTTCCTGTTGCGCTGGGACACGCGGCCGTACTGCGCATGTGCGGCTGGCTGGTTTTGTTTTCCTGCCACGCTGGAACGCACGGCCGTACTGCGCATGTGCAGCCGATCGTGACTGTCCTGGCACTTCCTAGTTTAAAGACAGCACGGCCGTAGTGCGCAGGTGCTGCCGGAATGTGCTATTAAAAACAGCTGTTGTATGTGTCATGCTGTCCTATCAGGGGTCAGCATGACTTAAGAAGTGCACTATATATTTGAGCGTGCTTGCATCATTGGCCACGCCTCTGATGATATCCACATAGGATGAAACATGTCAGGCTGGTCAATGCAAGTACGCTGAGAACCGCGGATTGTTCCTGTTTTCTGTGATGATTTTTACTTCATACCTGTAAGTAGACTACAATAAACTAGGACTGTTTTACCTTACGGGCTTCACTATTTGTTGCTTTCTGTTTGCTGGTTTGTTCCTGCTGATGACTGCACCAACCTGTCCATCGTTAATACGAGTCCTGAGCTTTCTGATATGTGGTGACCTGATTGTTTCCATGCTGTGCCTGCCCATGATGGAGTGTGCCATTTGGATTTGCTGCTGACCCTCTGCAATATATGAGTACATCGCCTATTTTTTATATCTTTCTGGTAAGCAGACTGATAGCACGTGGGTGTGGTGTGCTTTCCTTTTACACACTGAAGCTTGGTGGAGGTTTCACATCATCTTTTATTGCTGATTGAGTTCTATGGACTATTATCATTATTTGGACATTTATTTTATTTTAGCGCTGCATGTGGACTTTTATACTTCTATCTTACTTCACGGGCGCTTTGGGGGGGCAAGCCAGGACGGCCAGCTTCAAGCGCCGTCAGGGTTTCTTCTTGAAGTCCGGCCTCAGGCCCAACTGAGGCCACATAGTTCATTGAATTACTCCTTAAATAGTTGTGGAGAATGCAGAATGCAAGGATTATATGGTTAAGTTTATATTCCGCCACGTTGATTGCCGTAAGGAATAGGCGGAACCGGCTGGCCATTATGACGAAAGCGTTCTCCACCACTATACTGGCTCTGGCCAGCTGGTCGTTAAAAACCCTCTGGTCCGGGGTGAGGGTCCTCATGGCTTCAAAACGGTCGGCTGGTCAGAACGAACTAACAGAAAGCACTGAAAAACAGAAAGGCCTGAAAGAGCGAGCTGAAAATCAGAAATGAGCAGACAAGAACGCACTGGAAATCAAATACGTACTATAAAATATGCACTGAAAAACAAATGCGAACTGACTACACGTACTGAAAACCAGATACGAACCCACAAGCACAAACTGAAGAGCAGTAATGATCTGAAAAGCACAAGGCTGAAAAGCGCAAATCGTCTCTGACCAAACTTCTACTAACATGAGATTAGCAGAAGGAGCCCAAAGAGTGGTGCACTTGGTATTGAACTTCCCTTGGAAGTTCAATGGATTTTGTTGTCGGAATGTGCGATCATGTGTATGCGGCATAAAGGTCCCCCCTTACTGTGCAGACTCTGATATAAAGGTGAACTCTGGGGACTTTGATTTAAGGAAGAACAGTGAGAACTCTGATGTAAGGGGGAGCACTGCAGACTCTGATATAAGGGGGTCCTTGGTAACTGAAGCCCCCACTTACATCAATTACAATGGGCATTTGTGACCCTATAAATCTCAGTTTTTGGACTGGTATTATAGTGCAGCTTTGCTTCTCAGGATTGACTTGATTTGTGTTATTTATTGTATTCTTTCCCTGTGAGAGAATAAAGCCAGCAATAGACGGTTCGAATCTCGACTGGTTTAGCAGGGACTGGCAGAGATTCAAACTATGTATGGGCAGGCTGATTGATCCATCGATCAACATGGGCACAATCAGCCTGTTGATTTTTTTATGTGATTATTGGCAGTGGCTGTACCCGCTAGCAAAAATCACTGTGTTCACCTTTTAATGTAATAAGTAGTAACAGCGCCACAGATGTGTACTCAAATGAACAGCTGCTATTCCAATAATTAGTCAACTGTGTAAAGTGATAAGAATAGCGTTAATCCTCACACACAAAACTTTACAATCTGAAATGGTGAATACTACAAATTATAACATGTATATATATATATGTATATATATATATATATATATATATATATATATATATATATATATATATATATATATGTTATTAAACCAATTGTTCAACATTTACATGTGTACATGTATATCTGTTAAACCAATTCAATATGCAATATCTAATTATCTATAAAGTGCTAGTGCTTACTATCACTTCTATGCAACATACTATAAAATTGCTGAGATAAGACGTAGAAAAGATCAAAAAATGTGAAACTGTACACTCATTTTGACTTATTTTGTATTTTTTGTTTATTAATTTATTATTGATCGTTGCAAATTTTTGGATCTTTTCTGCACCTTATCTCAGCAACTTTACAGTATGTTGCATAGAGTTGATATTAAAGTAGTTGTAAACCCTCCAAGACAACTTTATCTATTAGTAATGTAGATAACACAGGCAGCTGATCGCTGCCTGTGAGAGTGTACTCACTGTTTTCATTTCCATGGAAATCGTCCTGCAATCAAAAGTGACATCATGCGCTATTGCGCAGTAGGTATTTTCATTAACGGCACATAAAGTGTGCCGTTTCTATCACCCCTGCATGCCGGGACATTTGTATGGACGAGCTTCCCCTCAGAACGGCACACAGGGAAGTCTCGCGATGCTGCTCTGATCATCTCCTTCCTGCTACTCCCCAAGATAGAGATAGATAGAGATAGGTTATGGCTCATGCGCGAGATTTCCAAATGGAAACAGGGTAAGGGCGGAAGTGACGTCTAGAAAAGATTCAGAAAACAGTAGAAGCAATGGCGCGGCCAATACCAGGAAATGGAGATATTAAAAAGACGCTAAGGTATTTACAGACTTCGTTTTAGGCAGATTTTAATGTATTATCCTTTGTAATGAGCTATATGGTATTTGGAAATTGAAAAAATAAGAAAAATCGTCCGGGGTTTACTTCCTCTTTAAAGGGGTTGTAAAGGTATTTTTTTTTGTTAAATAACAAACATGTTATACTTTCCTCCACTGTGCAGCTTGTTTTGCACAGAGTGGCCCTGAACCTGGTCTTCTGGGGTCCCTCGGCGGCTGTCTCAGCTCCTCCCCGCAAGAACTAAACACCTTCATGCGAGCTCTCTCACATGGTGTTTAGTTCTTGAGGGAGCGCTCCCGTGATACAGCAGGCTGCTATAGCCACCGACTGTATCAATCGGCCCCGCCCCCGGCGCGCCACGTCATTGGATGTGATTGACAGCAGCGCAAGCCAATGGCTGCGCTGCTTTAATCCATCCACTCTAGCCAATCAATGGCCAGGCTGAGCGGCGAAGAGGATGTCGGGAGCGAGCGCGGGACTTTCGAGGGGTCAGGTAAGTAAAACAGGGGGGCCGGGGGGGGCCGGCATTGTCGGATGTTTTTTCACCTTAATGCATAGGATGCATTAAGGTGAAAAAACGTGAACCTTTACGACCCCTTTAAGCACTAGCATTTTATAGATATTGCATATTGAATAGGTTTAACGCATATATGTGTTCTCCTTTTGCCCGGGGGCTCTGGGGGCTCTGGGCGCTCTGCAAACCATGGTTGCAGGAAAGAAAATCACACTTTCTGTGGCCTGCTTAAGTGTCGTATGAAGACAGACGCTAAAAATAATCACAATGACAGATTTCAAGAAAGACAATGATCACCATGTCAGTTGGCATGGTAACCACATGGCTTCAATATAAATAAAGCATGCCAGTGAAACAGCTGTGTTATCTACAAAGTCTTGTGACACAGAATAATGTGTTAAAAATGGCTTTGTTTATAAACAAAGCCATATCGCTCAGCTATAGTCATGTGCAATTCGTATCATTACGATTTCGTTTTTTTGGCATATTCGTTCATTCGGAAGCATCCAAATGAAGGAAAGATTCCTTTGACGAATGCATACAAAAACGAATTTTCAGAAAGAACGAGAACCCAAAAAAATAAAAAATAAAATACGAAATAACGAAAATACAAAAGAACGAAAAACGATTCAACCTACGAGTTTAACAAATCGATTACATTTGGATAATTTAATTTTTTGTATTTTCTATTATAATTAATGTATTAACTATTATTATAGTTTGTATTATTATTATTATTTATTATTATAAACTAATAAATTATAAGTATTGGAATTTCCTTTCAAATTTGGCTAAAGTAATTGTTAATGAACATAACCAATATGAAGGCACCCGAAATTTTGAAGTTTTCAAAGTAGCAAATGCCGCATCTAAACGAATGGAACGGAAAGAATATGACTGCATCCGAAGTTGCAAATTATCCAAAGTAACGAATGCCGCATCTAAACAAATGGAACGGAAAGAATACGAATGCATCTGAAGTTACAAATAATCCCAAGTAACGAATGCCGATCAGTACGAATGATCCGAAAGTAAAAAAATGAATGAAACGAAAAGGAAAATAAACACATTTTTCGATAGTGTGTGTACATGTCTACTCAGCTATTTCTGCCTAGCAACTCTGAATAATAAATTAAATTTAAAGGCTAACTGCAATGAATTTTAAATTAAGCTAATAAATTGGAGAACAGCAATCACGAGAGGGGGATATGCAATATATTGATCAATATGTGGATTATCACCCAATTTTAACTGGTGGAGCACAAAAGGCATTTCCCTATAACTATAGACAGAGCCCTGGAAAACAGGAATGGTTTCATCCACTGTAGAGATCTTGCAATTTCTTGTTTTTTCCTTTTTTGTGTGTGTTTATCTCTGGAATAGGGATTTTTTTCAGAACTTTCAAAGAAGCCCAGTCAACACATTTGCAGTAAAGCAATGGAGGATATAAACATTACTTGGCCTTGGATGGGCCAGGTTGTGAAAATTTCACCTGCATCTGGTTCTGTATCTGCAATTTGGGAATTGGACAATGAGTAAAATTTAGATAAAAGTGCACTTATCCTTTAAGTTCACATTGCCACTGTATCACTTTCAAAGTGTACACTTAGGTGTCATAAATGGGGCTTTTTGCTATAAGTAATTCCATTACATTCTAGAGAGTCTGACAGAGATAATCTATGCATACCTTCATGACAAACGTGAGGAGTTAATAGCACTACTAACCCAAAAAGTACTGGAATGCAAACAAAACCTTTTCCATTTTGTGATAAAGTAGGTTATTTAAACAAAGTTCCATAAATGGATGCAAATATGATATGCAAGATAGCAAGGAATAATTAGTGTTTTCTCTTTTCTTGATAAAATTCAGTTTTGTTTAAGTTCTCATGGTTTAACCACTTGACAACTGGGCACTTAAACCCCCTTCCTAACCAGACCAATTTTCAGCTTTTGGTGCTCTCACATTTTGAATGACAATTACTCAGTCATGCAACACTGTATCTTTATGAAATTTTTGTTCTTTTTTTCACACAAATAGAGCTTTCTTTTGGTGGTATTTAATCACTGCTGGGTTCTTTATTTTTTGCGCCGTAAAAGAAAAAAGACCGAAAAATCTGTAAAAAAATAAATTTTTCTTCATTTCTGTTATAATATTTTGCAAATTAGTAATTTTTCTTCATATATTTTGGCCAAAATTTATACCGCTACATATCTTTGGTAAAAATAACCCAAATTGGTGGATATTATTTGGTCTTTTTGAAAGTTATAGAGTCCAAAAGCTATGGTGCGAATATCTGAAAATTGATCACACCTGAAGTACTGACGGCCTATCTAATTTCTTGAGACCCTAACATGCCAGAAAAGTACAAATACCCCCAAATGACCCATTTTTGGAAAGAAGACATTCCAAGGTATTTAGAAAGATGCATGGTGAGTTTTTTGAAGTTGTCATTTTTTCCCACAATTCTTTGCAAAATCAAGGTTTTTTTTTTACTTTTTTTTTTTTCCACAAAATTGTCATATTAGCAGGGTATTTCTCACAGACCGCATATGCATACCACAAATTACACCCCCAAACACATTCTGCTATTACTCCCGAGTATGGCGATACCACATGTGTGAGACTTTTACACAGCGTGGCCACATACAGAGGCCCAACATGCAGGGGAGCACCTTCAGGCGTTCTGGAGCACCCAGGCCAATTCTGACATTTCTCTCCTACATGTAAAAATCATCATTTATTAGCTAGAAAATTACATAGAACCCCAAAACATTATATATGTTTTTTTAGCAAAGACCCTAGAGAATACAATGGCGGTCGTTGCAACTTTTTATCTCGCATGGTATTTGCGCAGCAATTTTTTTAACGCTTTTTTTTGGAAAAAAAACTGTTTTGTGCTTTACAAAAACCAAAACAGTAAAGTTAGCCCAATGTTTTTGCATAATGTGAAAGATGAAGTTACGCCGAGTAAATAGATACCCAACATGTCACCCTTCAAAATTGCATGCGCTTGTGGAATGGCGCCAAACTTTGCTACTCAAAAATCCCCATAGGCGACGCTTTAAAATTTTTTACTGGTTACATGTTTTGCGTTACAGAGGAGGTCTAGGGCCAAAATTTTTTTTTCTCGCTCTACCGATTGCAGCGATACCTCACATGTGTGGTTTGAACACCGTTTTCATATGTGGGCGGGACTTACGTATGCGTTCGCTTCTGCATGCGAGCACACAGGGACAGGGGCGCTTTAAAATTTTTATTTTTTTTTTATTGTTCATTTTACTTTATTTATTTTAGTTTGATGCTTTTTTCCAAAAAAAAAAAATTTGACCACTTTTATTCCTATTACAAGGAATGTAAACATCCTTGTAATAGGAATATGGCATGACAGGTCCTCTTTACAGTGAGATATGGGGTCAATAAGACCCCACATCTCACCTCTAGGCTGGGAAGCCTGAAATTAAAAAAAAAAAAAAAAAAAAACGATCCTGGCTTCGATCGTAGCTGTGAGTCAGTAGAAGCGCGGGAGGGGGGGACATCCCCTCTCGCCTCCCGTAAGAATGATCAAGCAGTGGAACAGCCGCTATGATCATTCTTAAAGTGTAGGGAATCGCCGGCTGAAAAAGCTGATATCTGAATGATGCCTGTAGCTGCACCCATCATTCAGATATCCCCGCACAAAGTCAAGGACGTTGTATGACGGCCGACGGGCGGGAAGTGGTTAAAACGCATTTTTTTTTTTTTAACACAAAGTTGTCCATTTATACAATATTTCTACCACATAACATGTACATAGCAAAAATGACACCCCAAAATAGATTCTCCTGCTCCTCCTAAGTACGGCGATACCACATGTGTGAGACTTCCACAGCCTGGCCACATACAGAGGCCGAGTACAGCCGAGCATGGCTCGGTATGGCTGGGTATGGTGGGGTATTGTGGAGTATGGCGGGGTATTGCGGAGTATGACGGGGTATTGCGGCGTATGGCGGGGTATTGTGGGGTATGGCGGGGTATTGCGGGGTATTGCGGAGTATGGCGGGGTATTGCGGAGTATGGCGGGGTATGGCGGGGTATTGCGGGGTATTGCGGAGTATGGCGGGGTATTGCGGTGTATGGCGGGGTATTGCGGGGTATGGCGGGGTATTGCAGGGTATGGCGGGGTATGGCGGAGTATGACGGGGTATGGCGGAGTATGGCGGAGTATGGCGGAGTATGGCGGGGTATGGCGGGGTATGGCGGAGTATGGCGGGGTATGGCAGGGCTTTGCAGAGTATTGTGGGGGTATTGCAGAGTAATGTGGGGTATTGCAGAGTATTGTGGGGGTATTGCAGAGTAATGTGGGCTTTGCAGAGTATTATGGGGGTATTGCAGAGTAATGTGGGCTTTGCAGAGTATTATGGGGGTATTGCAGAGTAATGTGGGCTTTGCAGAGTATTATGGGGGTATTGCAGAGTAATGTGGGCTTTGCAGAGTATTGCACAGCAGAAGGGATGGCTGAGCATGGATGGATGGATGGCTGGATGTCTCTGTGCAGCGCTGTGGGCACTACACATCCAGCCCACAGCGCTGCAGCCATCCATCCATCTCCCTCTCCTCCACAGTGTACCGATCGGTACACAGGAGGGGAGGAGAGGAACCGGCGTCATCAGATGACGCCGGTCTGTTTACATGTGATCGCGCCGTCATTTGACTGCGCGATCACATGGTAAACAGCCGCGATCAGCGGCCATTTACCAGGATCCGTGATGCTCCAGGTCCGGAGGACCCGGCGGTCACGGATGTGTTCGGGTGCGCGCCCCAGCGGGTGCGCAAGAGGGGAATTCTGGGAGGACGTCATAGTACGTCCTCCCAGAGTTATCCAACCGCCCTGCAGCCGTCATTCGGCTATGGGCCGGTTGGTAAGTGGTTAAAGACTATGTAACCCCAACATTTCATATTCTTGATATGTGCCTGCTGTACCATGCACTTGTGTTAAAAAGTATCCTATTATCTTTGTATTTCTTCATTTGTGTAAACTATATGGTGTTCCTGCCAGTCCCCCTGCTTTCCTATTTCAAACTGACCACACTAGGCATGAGAGCACAATACATCTCAGAGTGGTCAATTTTTTGGTGGTGCTGGGAGAACAACCTGCCTGTCCTGCAATGATCTGAATTGTGCTGACATGCCCCCCTACACAGCCATTTACTGGGAATGTCAGTGTATTGCTGTTTCTCCATCCCCACTTCTCCAAGCCTCTTATGCAGCTGAGAACAGAGGTTGTTTGATCACTTAAAAGAGAAAAAAGGTACTTATAATTTTTACATACCGTATATTCAATATATATTTATATACAGTATATAAATATATATACACTATATTTAAAATAAAATTCATCTATCATGCAAAATATTCAGTGATATCAAATTGTATTCAAATAAATAAATCAATTAATCGATACATATACACTATATTGTCAAAGGTATCGGGACACCTGCCTTTACAGGCACATGAACTTTAATATATAAAAAAAAATATAAAAACATATAAAAAAAATGTGTTGTGCTAGAAAATAAAAAAAATGTATTGTTAACCACTTCAATACAGGGCACTTTACCCCCTTCCTGCCCAGGACAATTTTCAGCTTTCAGCACTGTTGCACTTTGAATAACAATTGCGCAGTCATGCTACACTGTACACAAACTAAATTTTTAAAACTTTCTTCCCACAAATAGAGCTTTCTTTTGGTGGTATTTGATCACCTCTGAGGTTTTTATTTTTTGCGCTATAAACAAAAAAAGACTGACAGTTTTGAAAAAAAAAACTGTTGGACACTGATAGGCGGCACCAGGGGCGGACTGATAACTCATGGGGCCCCCGGGCAATAGGAGATTATGGGGCCCCCAGGCAATCAGAGATTATGGGGCCACACAGTATACGCACACACAGTATACAATCACACAGTATACACATACATGTACACACATTATACACAGACAGATGTAAAAAAAACACAGATTTATACATACTGTCTCTGGTTTTACTGAGGCTGGCCACCCTGATGGGGCCCCCTAGTGGCCCAGGGCCCTCAGGCAGTGCCCGAGTGGCTCAATGGTCAGTCCGCCCCGGGGAGGCACTGACAGTACTGATAGGTGGCTCTGATGGCACTGATAGGCGGCACTGGCAGCACTGATGAAGAGCTACTGACAGGCATTACTGAGTGGCATCGGGATAACTAAACCACTTTGCCGATGTCATATTGCTATATGGTGGGCGGCAAGTGGTTAAACAAAAACAGCGAGTCCTTGAGCCACCAATGTGACATTAAATGAGTGAACAGGTATCTTGACCGTTGAATCACCAACAGAATCCTCCACCTTGTGATTAAACCACCACCATCTAAGGATGGGCTCCTACCTATTACGGGGGGCCAAAGAAGGCTCTTGTGCCTCAAATGCTCCATCACCGTTTGGTAATCCACATACGGAAGACGGAGAGAGCACTCCAAGCAGCCAGTGGGCAATCAACAGTTCCTCTTGTTCCAGACGGAAGCACCAAATGGCATACCCCAATAAGAGATAAGATGCCAAAATAGTGTAAAATCATTTAAACAGGACTTTAAAAAAAAGTTATGCACTTACATGATAAAAAAACAGCATGTGTAATGTGGGCACATTAGCATTCTAGTGCTCTCATCTGAACACGATGACAGGAAACAACGCCTCAGCCTAACTGGTTTTGTCACTACAAGGTCTTCTTCTGGGGCGTGGGACGTACATTTTTGAATTTATTTTATCATTAATATTTATAGTATTAAAATGTGTAGTGTTTATTGTTTATACATTGGCATATTAAGTGCGGGAATATATAGGGTTTGCAGTGCATACAGTGTCTGAGCCCAATCTCATTTCCATCTATGTTGTGGGAACTTAGGATTCTGTGTCACCACACGATGAGGCTTTGTTTTTTAGATTGGAACCACGAGTTCTGGCCTTCCGGGATTTCAGGTCATGTGACATGGTGTCGACTCTGGGTGAGTCTAGAGTGGAGACACGCATTCTGAGCAGGGCTGGACTCTAAATGACGCTCAAACGGCATATCTGTTCAGAACGAGGCTTGGCTAAATGCAACAAACCACACAAGGCAGGAGATGGGAACAAGTCTCAGGCAAATCCGAAAAATATTTATTAGCGATGGCGGGGAAAGATGCCCACTCCCCAGAAGAAGTCTTTGTAGTGACGAAACCGGTCGGGCTGAGGTGTTGTTTCCTGTCATAGCGTTCGGATGACAGCTCTAGAATTCTAATGTGTCCACATTACACACGCTGTTTTTTATCTGCTGGTATGAAAGTGCATTGCTTTTATTAAAGTCCCATTTAAAAGATTTTACACTATTTTGGCGTCTTATCTCTTATTGGGGTATGCCATTTGGTGCTTCCGTTTGGAACAAGAGGATCTGTTGATTTCCCACTGGCTGCTTGGAGTGATCTCCCCCGTCTTCCGTATGCTGATTACCAAACGGTGATGAAACGTTTGAGATACAAGAGCCTTCTTTGACCCCCCCCATAATAGGTGGTCAATGCTCTCTGGTAAGAGCACATCCCTAGATTGGTGGTGGTTTAATCACAAGGTGATTTAATTTAATGTCACATTGGTGACTCATGGACTCACTGTTTTTGTTTAACAATTCATTTTTTTATTTTCTAGCGCAACACAATTTTTTCATATGTTCTTGTTTGTGTTAATATCTCACTAGAGTGGCGCAGCTGTATATTAGGTTATTTGACATCACAAGCAAAGTTTATTTTTTGTTTTCTATTACATGAACTTTAATGGCATCCCAGTCTTAGTCCGTAGGGTTCAATATTGAGTTGACCCACCCTTTGCAGCTATAACAGCTTAAACTGTCCACAAGGTTTAGAAATGTGTCTATGGGAATGTTTGACCATTGTTCCAGAAGCGTATTTGTCAGGTCAGGTGCTGATGTTGTACGAGAAGGTCTGGCTCACAGTCTCTACGCTAATTCATTCCAAAGTTGCTCTATTTGATTGAGGTCAGGTCTTTGTACAGGCCAGTCAAGTTCCTCCACCCCAAACTCGCTCATTCATGTCTTTATGGACCTTGCTTTGGGCACTGGTCCAAATCATTTGGTGGAGGGGGGATTATGGTGTTGGGTTGTTTTTCAGGGGTGGCCCCTTAGTTCCAGTGAAGGGAACTCTTAAGGCATCATCATACCAAGACATGTTGGAACAGAAAAGGGTGGCCCTTTCCTGTTCCAACATGACTGCGCAGCACTGCACAAAGCAAGGTCCTGAAAGACATTGATGAGCGAGTTTGGGGTGCGAGTTTGGGGTGCATGAATGAACGAAAGGTTTAGTGTTGAAAAACACTTTTGGTAGTTTTAGTACATTTTTTATAGAGGTCTATAGGTCAGACCAAAAAGAGGAACACCTTAGGAGGAAAGAGGGACTAGAGACTAGACTATAAATGTTTACAAACGAAGTTCAGTCCCTCAAAATAAGGAAGAATTAAGAGCTATGGTTTTTAGCTGAATATTTTTTACTCTTATTTCCATGTGAAAAAAAGTAGTTTCTAGCATTAATCCTCAGTAATCATTCAGGGCTCGTTGTCTTGCCACATTTTCCAACACAGCCAATTTGCAAAAACATTTTCAAGTGCATTTAATGAAAACAAACCCAACTAGAGCAGTTTCCAAATGTTTTTTAGAGACTCAAAATAACCCAAAATTGATCCACTGTGTTTTAAAAAACATATTAATTTTACCTTGCAATTGTAACCCTTACCTTAAAATCATGTTAGTTGTAAAGAGCAGTTACTGTATTATGAGCTATTATTGCAGAATAACATAGGCAAAGCTTTGGAAAACTTTACTGCAACCACCCAGTCATGTTCAAACATAAATCCTGTTTTTTTTTCAAATTTCATTTGATTGGGTTTTCTTTTTTTCGCAATTAATTTTCTCTTTGCTTCACTGCATTCGTTAAGATAAGTATAAGTACACTTTGAATGTAAAAATGCTTCGCATGTGTAACTTCACCCTAAGGCCTCATGCACACTGGACATTATAAAAACGCCAGTAGGTTTGCAGTGAGTTTTTCAAAGTTCTTCAGCGTTTTTGCAATTATCTTGTTTAGGTTTTTCAGCTTTTTTTGAGCGTTAGCATCTTCAAGCGTTTTTTTTTTTTTTTTTAAATCAATGGGATCAAAAACGTTAAAAAACATCAGAAACGTAAAAAAATTTGCATAGCAGGAGAATGTGACTGGCTCCCTATGGAGCCAGTTCACATATCTCCGTTGCGGCTGCGGAGCGCACTGTACAGAAACGCTGTGCGTCTTTGGCTCCGTTTCAGGGCAAAATTCAGGCATAGAACTGGCCCTGATTCATCCCTGAAACGGGGAACAGGGACGCACTGCGTGAGATCCGCAGCGGGTTACAGTGTGAACCCGGCCTAACACTTTTGATCATTTGTTTGGGGGAGGGGGGGTTGTGGGTACCTAGTTTTGGTAGGTTCCCGCTCCCACTTCTGATCAGATCGCCTAGGTGATTCCACCAGAAGTTGTCCCCCCCTCCCCAACAGGGACCCAAAGACCAGCAAAGAACCAGCCCAGGTGAGGGGCTAGATCCTTGGACAGGTAAGGGTCCTTTTTATTAAAAGTTAGCACCTACAGTGGTTGTAATGTTTTTGCAAACAGGCAAAAGATCCTCTTTAAGTGAAGCAACCCCATGATGTCTACTTTCCTTCCCTTCCACCTTTAACAGCATTCTCTTTTCTAAATGGCAGATTCTCTGCCACTTTTTTATTGCCAATGTCCTTATCCTAAGCATTCAGGGGTACATCTATTATGGGCAAAGTACAGGTTCACTTTAAAGCCCAGCTAAATTTCCTTTTTATATAAATTCAATACATTCCAGATGCATCAAAACAAAGGTGTGCAATTTCTTAGGCATCATGTACACTGCTGCTCCTACAGTGACTTTTTGGGGCTTTGGCATTTTTTGCCTAAGCTCCTGAATGCACCTCAACAAAAGCCTACAGTATGTGTCCATGTACACATAGGCTTTTAAAGGAGTTTAGGAGCAGCAGAGTTTATAGGAAGTCAAAGCTCCTTCTCTTGAATAGAGAAGAATCGTGTTCAGGAGAGGAGCTTTTGGGCATAAAATCGCCAAACATAGCTGAATGCATCTAAACACGCCCAGGCGCTAGGCACGTTTTGCACTTCAGCATTTATTTATTTTGATGCCCAGAATAAATTCAACTTCTGTCCAATTAAATAAATAATACCCAAACACTAAACACTGCCAAACTCGCTTAAACTGATTTGAAAAAATGCATCTTAAGTGAGTTTTTAATCATCTTCAAACATCAGGGTGCATGAGCTGGTTGTAGAGCTGACTTAGCAGGGTGTGTGTCAAACCTCTGCAGGGAGCTCACTGCTTCCATCCACCCTGAGAGCAAGGATCCTTCTCTTCAAGAAACTTTCAGAAGACAAGCTTTTCTACACTACATAATGTGGCTGCTTTTAGAAGAAAATGAGTTATAAATTGGCCAAATTTGAAGCTCCTTGGAGCCCCTGGGTGACCCACTTTCTGTCATCTGACTTTGATGAGCTCTTACTCTTTCTGTGATAAGCAGCTTGTGCACATTTCATTTGAGATATGTTATGGTTCTCCCTCTCCTGTTGGTACCCAGGGCCCACCTCTGAATCCCCACCCCCTCTATCTCTTATCGGCTCCTCCCATTCCCTCATTTCCCCTTCCCGTTTTTTTTTCCCCTCCCATCCCCTTTTCTTTCTCTTCATCTTTACCACTCTGTTCTTATTACTTTTCCAGCTTCTCTACCTTTCTCTTTTACCTTCTTTTTTTTTCTCTGGACCCCCCTCAATTTTCTCCTTTTTTTTTCGTAGCCATTTGAGGCCTTCATACAAGACCTCTGTAGCCTCCTTATCACCTGAGAACTTTTTTCTGGGAGATGCTTTTACCTGGTCTGGTATGACGCCTCAATAGTAAAAAGTTAAAGTAATAAATAAATAATAATATTAATAGTAATAAAAGTAATATATAGTAATAATAGTAATAAATAAAAGTTTTGTAAGCACAAACTGATAATCTGTTTACCTTTATTATGTATACACTTTCTACTTGATTGTACCTTCACTCTAATGCCCCGTACACACGGTCGGATTTTCCGACGGAAAATGTGTGATAGGACCTTGTTGTCGGCTCCAGGACCTTGGTGTAGGCTCCATCACACATTTTCCCTCGGATTTTCCGACACACAAAGTTTGAGAGCAGGATATAAAATTTTCCGACAACAAAATCCGTTGTCGGAAATTCCGATCGTGTGTACACAAATCCGACGGACAAAGTGCCACGCATGCTCAGAATAAATAAAGAGATGAAAGCTATTGGCCACTGCCCCGTTTATAGTCCCAACGTACGTGTTTTACGTCACCGCGTTTAGAACGATCTGATTTTCCGACAACTTTGTGTGACCGTGTGTATGCAAGACAAGTTTGAGCCAACGTCCGTCGGAAAAAATCCTAGGATTTTGTTGTCGGAATGTCCGAACAAAGTCCGACCGTGTGTATGGGGCATAATGCCCTGTACACACAGTTAGATTTTCTGACGGAAAATGTTCGATGGGAGCCTTTTGTCGGAAATTCTGACTGTGTGTAGGCTCCATCGGACATTTTCCGTCAGGATTTCCGTCACACAAAATTTGAGATCTGGATCTCAAATTTTCCGACAACAAAATCCGTTGTCAGAAATTCCGATCATGTGTACACAATTCCGATGCACAAAGTTCCACGCATGCTCGGAATCAAGCAGAAGAGCCGCACTGGCTATTGAACTTCATTTTTCTCGGCTCGTCGTATGTGTTGTATGTCACCGCGTTCTTTACGTTCGGAATTTCCAACTTTGTGTGACCGTGTGTATGCAAGACAAGTTTAGGCCAACATCCGTCTGAAAAAACATGGATTTTGTTGTAGGAAAATCCTATTGTGTGTACAGGGCATTAGGCTTGGTTCACATTAATGCGGACTGTAAATTCCATTTGTGGTTGCTGGAATCGCATCGATTCCCGTGACCACAACCACCCGCAACTGAATTGCACAGCTCTTGCGAGACGCACAGGGCTGCCGTTCATTCGGAATGGCACCCTCACGCATCTCAGCCCGCAGTGCGAATGCAGGGAAACCACATGGTCAAAAAGACAATGCAATTTCCCTTGCGGACGCGTTTTTAAAAAGGTGCAAGCATCTTTTTTTTCTGCTGTTCACAAAGCACAGTAGCCCATTCAAATGAATGGGCTGCCGTGCCTGAGCAAACTCTTACTAGCCTAACTCATGCTGGCCACCCTTGTAAACTGTGAATTTTCACCCTGTCTGAATTGTATGTTCTGTTACAAGTTTTCTTCCTTTGATAAACTACTTGAACAAAAAAAAAAAAAAAGAAAAAGAAAATGAGCTGTAAGACTTTGAACCCCTCTTATTTTGATGTATCTGGAATGTATTTAGCTGATGTAAACCTGTAACGGTTCAGATTGGCTTTTACAGCAACAGCTTGACATAGCACTCAAAGCAATACAGGATATTTAGGGAACAAAAAATTTTGTTGGAAAAATAAATTCTGGAGGTTAATAAACTATGACTGGATTAACACTTTAACAATAGGTGAATCATACTTTAGACAATGTACCGATATTGATAGAATACAAGTCGCTTGAAGTGGGGCTGTGAATAGAAACCTTAGTCAGTTACCTTAGAAAAGGCAGCGCTTGTCAGACAAATGTTATCTATCAAGAAAAGCCTAAGGAACAACTGTAAATAGACCAACTCTCTGTACTTACCAGTTGAGCAAATACTTGTATTGTAGAGTGTTCTTGCATGTTTCATTGTATGTATTGTAGAGCATGTCCTTCTCCGCATTATACTCCTGTATAATATTGATTTTCTGCAAATACTTCCATTAAAAAATACAATTGCTTATCTTGTTCTTCTGAGTCCTTGAAGTAGATCTCCACCCTGCTGATACTTAGGTTTGCATGGAGGAAACTAAACTGAAACCTGTTAAAGAGAATGTATGGCATATTTTTAGTGACTATATATTTGGAGTTGTTAGTGCAGATTTTATCTTAACGTTTATGCCTTGCCATTATCCAGATTTTACCCCAAACCTCTCATTCTCTTACCTTGTTCCTTTAACTAGAAATTGTTTTATTCTATTGACATCACCAGGCTTGTAAAATTCTTACAGCAGCAGTTGTTAGAAGCTAAGTTCCAATAGTCATAGGCATACCCCAACAACTACATCTCCCACGATCCCTTTACCCACACATAAATGGACTGGTTTACTAGTTAGGATTATTTACACAATAAATTATGTAAATATTCACCCCTATATTCCAGTCGTACGAAAAGTAAATTCCTGTTTACTTCTTTTTTCTACACATGTCTGGATAAATGAAGTTAATATAAGTGAAGTTTATACTAGCGTTAGCCTTCTGAAAAGCAATGAATGGTGGATAGCTCTACAGAGGTCAATGGAAAGTACTCTGCACCACACTTCAACCACAAGTGTATATGGGTCCTTAGTAAATCAGCCTATAGACAGGTGCAGCTAGCTAGTCTGCCTTTACACGGCTCTGTTCCAAAATAGTGTCTGGTTTCAGAAGGTAGTATCATCAGGTGCTAGGCCCCTTGTTTGTTAGAGCCCTCCTACAGTGATGTCATGGTAGCGTCAGTGCCCACATATAACCAGCTTGGGAGGAGCCTCGTGCAGTTGGGGCATGGGAGAGAACAATGCACACCTATGCAGAAGTAACCAGCAAGTGGAGGCCTTGATTACACAGGCAGTCCCAAAAAGAAGGTTGAGATAAAAGGGTTTTTCTCTGATTCATTGGGCTTCAGTTGGGGTTTACAGGTGCAGTTCCACTTTAAAGTGACCCTATTACTTCAGGATCCAAAGTAAAATAAACCCAGCCTGTAAAAGAAGATGTTATATACACTATATTGTCAAAAGTATTGGGACACCTGCCATTACACACACACGAACTTTAATGGCATCCCAGTCTTAGTCCGTAGGGTTCAATATTGAGTTGGCTCACCCTTTGCAGTTATAACAGCTTAAATTCTTCTGGGAAGGCTGTCCACAAGGTTTAGAAGTGTGTCTATGGGAATGTTTTACTATTCTTCCAGTAGCGCATTTGTGAGGTCAGACACTGATGTTGGACGAGAAGGCCTGGCTCACAGTCTCCGCTCTAATTTATCCCAAAGGTGTTCTATCAGGCTGAGATCAGGACTCTGTGCAGGCCAGTCAAGTTTCTTTACTGCAAACACGCTCATCCGTTTCTTTATGGTCCTTGCTGCTAATTTTGATTGAACCCTGGGTAAACATTTTCTTGGGCCCCCATACAATTTATCTTTCCACTCCAAAATCCCAAAAAACAAACAAAGCTGGCTAAGCGTTGGGGCCCAGTAGCTGTTGGCATGTTTTAAAGCAGTCAATAAGACCTGCAGGCAGTATTAGAGGTAAAGGGTAGCTGGTAGGTAGTTCCTAATGGCTCAGTCTATAGAGGTGGTAACAAGTGGAAGCCTCAAGGCTCTCTCCCCAGACCCAATGACACAGCTTCAGAGATCCCCCTGACCAGGTGTCTACTCGCTTTGAGTTGGCTGTGGCAGCATAGCAGATCCTTATTCTGGCAGTGGCTTCATCCCTCCACACTCAGGTTGCAGTCTGTACACTCTGGTAGTCCCACACACAGCAGTGACTTTTCGCTGGCACAGGCTCTCTCTTTCTCAGATGGCAGCCCCAGTACAGTCCTCTCACACACTCTGCCCAGGTAGCCAACTTGAGGAGAAACCTTTGGCCAGTAAAATCTTGTTCTCTTTTCCTTACAGCTGCAAAGCTTGGTGGGGGCTGTAGTTCATCCTCCATTATTTTCAATGGGCAGCCTTTTCTTGTTCACTGGTCACGCAGTGTCCTCTCCTTCTGCTTAGTATCATGTGCCCCAGTCAATCTCAATGCTCCAAGTTACTCAGTATACTCCACAGTACCCCCCAAGATACTCACAATATTTCAAGATACTCCAAAATCATTTACAATACTCCAAGTTACTCCAAATTACTTGCATCATCCCAGGCTACTCCTGATCACTCACAGCACTCCAAGTTGCTCCAGGTCACTCACAGTGCTTTGGTTACTCACAATGCCCCAAGTTACTCCAAAAAACACTCACAGTACTCCAAGTTGCTCCAAAATCATTCACAGTATCCCAAGTTACGCGCAATGCTCAAAGTTACTTCCTATTCTCACAATACTCCAACTTACTCCAAATTACCCACAGTACTCCAAGCTTCTTACAGTAAACCAATAATACTCACTATACTCCATGCTACTTACAGTACCTTTGTTTCCTCCCTGATTCTGTACTCACAGAGCCCCCACAGTATGCCAGCTCCCTTATTCTCAGTCCTATGAATGTGTCCAGCACCCTCTCTCACAGTGTGCCTGCAGCTCCTCCTGCCAGTGTGTACCACAGATCCTCTTGACAGTGTGTTCAACTCCTGCACCCTCTCTTACAGTTTCCCAGCCATTCCACTTCTCACAGCACCTCCTCTTAGTGTGTCCCAACTCCTGCACCTTCACTCACAGTTTTTTGACTGCTCCACCTGCATACCTCCCAACTTTCTAAATTGGGAATGAGGGACATCTATTAACAATAAGTAGGTAGGGATAGGACACACCACTGCCACGCCCCCCTTAACCACTTAAGGACCGAGCCTCTTTCTGAGATTTGTTGTTTACAAGTTAAAAACATTTGTTTTTGCTAGAAAATTACTTAGAACCCCCAAATATTATAAAAAAGAATTCTAACACCCTAGAGAATAAAATGGCAGTCGTTGCAATACTTTCTGTCACACCGTATTTGCGCAGCAATCTTATAAGCCCACTTTTTTTTGGGGAAAAAATACACTACAGTAAAGTTAGCCCAATTTTTTAATATTGTGAAAGATAATGTTACGCCAAGTAAATTGATACTCAACATGTCATGCTTCAAAATTGCGCCTGCTGGTGGAATGGCGACAAACTTTTACCCTTAAAAATCTCCATTAGCGAAGTTTAAAAAAATTCTACAGGTTGCATATTTTGAGTTACAGAGAAGATCTAGGGCTAGAATTATTGATCTTGCTCTACCGATTGTGGTGATACCTCACATGTGTGGTTTGAACACTGTTTTCATATGCGGGCGCTACTCACTTATGCATTCACTTCTGCACGCGAGCTTGGCAGGACGGGCGCGTTTACATTTTTTTTTTCTTATTTATTTTACCTTTTATTTTTTATTTTTACACTGTTCTTTAAAAAAATTGTGTCACTTTTATTCCTATTACAAAGAATGTAAACATCCCTTATAATAGAAAAAAAGCATGACAGGACCTCTTAAATATGAGATCTGGGGTCAAAAAGACCTCAGATCTCATATTTACACTAAAATGCAATAAAAAAAAAAAAATATTGTCATTTAAAAAAATACAAAAAAAAAATAGCCCTTTAAGAGCTATGGGCGTAAGTGACGTTTTGACGTAGCTTCCACCCTGGAAATGATATGGAGATGGGTGGGGGCCCCTCACTCGTCTCCACGTCAGGCTAGGGAAAGAATCCGATCACCTCCGCCTCTACCGACAGCTCTGGTGGGGGGCACTAGAGTGCGGGGGGAGGGGGGGCCCTTTCCCACCACCGATAAAAGTGATCTTGCGGCAAATCCGCTGCAGAGACCACTTTCATCTTGAAGCGGACCGCCTGCTGAAGAAGAGGATATTGAGGTTATGACAGCTAGCTGCTGCCATAACAATGATACTCCTCTTCAAAGTACCGACGTATAACGATGGTGGGCAGTCCAGAAGTGGTTAAAGGAGAATAGCACAAAAAAAAACGATTGGGTATTTCACAAGTGCTTTTTTATCACTACTATTCCTTTATATTATCTTTTGGATTTTACAAATTCAGCAATTTAAACATTGGATAAAAGGTTTAGTATTGGAACACTTTTTGATAGATAAGTAGTGCATTTTTCTTTACAATTGTATACATTAGACCAAAATGAGGGACAAATGAGGAGGGAAGAGGGACAGAGGGACATTGCTCCAAATCAGGGACAGTCCCTCTAAATCAGGGACAGTTGGGTGCTATGCACCCTCAGTGTATCCACACCTCCTCCTCTCAGCATGTCTCAATTTCCGCGCCTCACACATAGTTTTCTGCCTGCTCCACCTGTCAGTGTACCCACAGCTCGGCCTCTCAGTGTGTCCCAACTCCCACGCCCGCACTCAGCTTTTGCGGACAGTGCGAGCTCAAGGGGCAGCTGCTTTGGGCCCCACAACCAAGACTGGGCCTGGGGCAGCTTCCCCTTCTGCCCCACATTAACTGCTTGCCGGCCGTCAATTGACGGCCAGGCGGCGCAGCTCTCGTTGCGGGCGGACGTCATATGACGTCCTCGCTTTCCTAGGCCACCAGGGGGCGCGCGCGCGCCGCTGCCGGCGATCGCACGCGCCCGCCGTGTCACTAGGCACCCGGTGCGCGTGCCCGGCGGCCGCGATGTCCGCCGGGCACCCGCGATTACCGGTAACACAGCAGGACCATGGATCTGTGTGTGTAAACACACAGATCCACGGTCCTGTCAGAGGAGAGGAGACCGATGATGTGTTCCCAGTACAGCGGAACACCGATCGGTCTCCTCCCCTAGTGAGTCCCCACCCCCTACAGTTAGAATCACTCCCTAGCAACACAACAACACTCCCTAGTTAACCCCTCGATCACCACCTAGTGTTAACCCCTTCACTGCCTGTCACATTTATACAGTAATCAATGCATTTTTATAGCACGGATCGCTGTATAAATGTGAATGGTCCCAAATATGTGTCAAAAGTGTCTGATATGTCCGCCGCAATATCGCTGTCACGATAAAAATCGCAGATCGCCGCCATTACCAGTAAAAAAATGTAAAAAAATAAAAATGTTATAAAACTATCCCCTATTTTGTAGACGCTATAACTTTTGCGCAAACCAATCTATATACGCTTATTGCTATTTTTTTTTTACCAAAAATATGTACAAGAATACATATCGGCCTAAACTGAGAAAAAATTTGTTTTAAAGAAAAAAAAATTGGATATTTATTATCGCAAAAGGTAAAAATTATTGTGTTTTTTTTTAAACTTGTCACTCTTCTTTTGTTTATAGCGCAAAAAATAAAAACCGCAGAGGTGATCAAATACCACTAAAAGAAAGCTCTATTTGTGGGGAAAAAATGATAACAATTTCATTTGGGTACAGTGTTGTATGACCGCGCAATTGTCATTCAAAGTGCGACAGCGCTGAAAGCTGAAAAATGGCTTGGGCAGGAAGGGGGCGAAAATGCCCAGTATTGAGGTGGTTAAAGACAGCCCTGAAACTAATGCAGCCACCATATCAAATGATAGGTGTTCTGTAATATATTACATTTTTTGGTTTTAGGGTTTAATACCACTTTAAGGGAACTTTCTGACCTAAGCAGAATTGTAAAGATTCTTAGATAGCATAAGCGGTTGCTGATTAAATTTACTTGTTCCCTGCCATTGCAATTGAATTATTTTCTTTGTGAGTATTTAGAATGACACACAAAATGTAGCATGCCATAAAATCACCTATGGAATGACTTTTCTAAAATTTGTCAATAAAATGTGATTTGAAAAGTATTTTCTCCCTCGCAGGAGAAGGAAGTAAGGCAATGTGTTCTGGTTCAGTGGAAGTGTTATCACACTCGATATGCTGATTCTACAATCCTATATATTCCACTTCACAAAGTAAATAGCCCAGACACTACATCGGAATAACAATCACTTTTTGCATGCATTTTAGGAAAGGTGCAAATGACAAATTTTGCAGCTGGCAAATTCATATTTAATATGCAATTTAAAATTAAAAGAAAAAAATGGCAAATGAAAATCAATGAGTGACAGCTTTTTAAAAAAGGAGCGAGTTCTTTACTCAAGTTTCTGTCTGGGGAAAACAGTGACTGAAGGAGCGCTATGACAAAGGCAGTTCAAGGAAAGGCACACAGTCGCCAAGTTTGTGCAGTATGAAAATTTGAAGGACGTGTACAGTGTGTTTTTAAGTTTCATATCTTACTCCGATTGGTGCCCTCTAACCTGTTTATTGACCTGATTTTTCAAGGACGATAACAGGGAGAAGTTTATATTCATTCCACATTCAGAAAAAACACGCACAAAAGCTTTAGTTCTTTGTAATGGGTGTTTATTCAAGCAGTCTTATACTGGAAACATATTTTGTTATTATGTGGAAGAGATCATAGGTTATAGTTGCATGATAAAAATGATACAGATAGATTAAAAAAAAAAAAAAAAAACTTGGTTAGACACAAGAGTCTTAAATCTCTTTCCATTTTCTTTCAGTTTCTCACTATGGGCTTTTTTAGAAGATTTTTTTTTTTCTTTAATGAAAAAGCAAAGAAAATTATTTCATCAAGTTCTCACAAGCACCCCCACCACCCCTTTTAACCTATATATCTGCAAATGTGTTATAACATAAATATTATAGGGACAGTTTGCTTTGCTTAAGTTACTGAGAAAAGTCATTTTTTTAATCATTTAAACAAAACTTTATCCATAACAACTTGATAAAAAATAATGTTCTTTAACAAGGAACATATATTCCACATTAATAATTATGCTACCAAAATTAGTCTGTGCTGTAGATTGCCACCAGCATTGTTCCTGTTTTTTTCTAACTGGAAGCTGCCATTTTGCTGAAGCCCAGAACCCCTGAGCAGCAGTAAATCTTTTAGGCTATTAGCAAATCGGCCTCTAGTGGTTTTCTGCACCATGCCGGAAATGGAGAGCAACTTAGCATGGGCAGAGCAGGATCAGAGTGTATTACTGGATTTAACCACTTCAATACAGGCACTTTCACCCTCTTCCTGCCCAGGCCAATTTTCAGCTTTCAGCGCTGTCACACTTTGAATGACAATTGCGCGGTCATGCAACACTGTACTCAAATTCAATTTTTATCATTTTTTTCCCCACAAATAGAGCTTTCTTTTGGTGGTGTTTAATCACCGCTGGGTTTTTATTTTCTGCTAAACAAATTAAAAAACAGCAAAAATTTTGAAAAAATAAAAGTTTTACTTAGTTTCTGTTATAAAATTTTGTAAGTAAATTTTTGTAAGTAATTTTTCTCCTTCACTGATGAGGCAGCACAGATGAGTTGGCAGTGATGGGCAATGATGATGAGGCACTGATATGCAGCACTGATAGGTGGCACTGATATGCAGCACTGATGGGCACTGATAGGCGGCACTGATAAGCAGCAAGGTGGGCTCTGATAGGCAGCATTGATGGGCACTGATAGGTGGCACTGATGGGCACTGATAGGTGGCACTGATTGGCTCTGATAGGCGGCACTGATGGGCACTGGTAGGTGGCAATGATGGGCACTGATAGGCAGCACTGGGCACTGATAGGTGGTAATGATGGGCACTGATAGGCGGCACTGATGGGCACTGATAGGTGGTAATGATGGGCACTGATAGGTGGCACTGATGGGCACTGATAGGTGGCACTGATTGGCTCTGATAGGCAGCACTGGGCACTGATAGGTGGTAATGATGGGCACTGATAGGCGGCACTGATGGGCACTGATAGGTGGTAATGATGGGCACTGATAGGCGGCACTGATGTGTACTGATAGATTTCACTGATAGGCAGCACTGATGAGGAGGCACTGGTTGGCATCTCTGGTGGGCACTGATTGGCATCCCTGAAATGGGCACTGTTTGGCATCCCTGGTAGGCATGGGTTGGCATCCCTGGTTGGCACTTGTGGGCATCCCTGAAGGGCCTTTACTGATAATCGATGCACTAACTATCAGTGCAGATCCCCCCCCCCCCCATCAGGAGAGTCGCTGATCGTCTCTCCTCTACTCGCGCCTTGTCAGCGCGAATGGAGGAAAGCCAATAAACGACACTTCCTGGTTACCATGTGATCAGCTGCGGTTGGACACAGCTGATCACATGATAAAGAAACTACGTAACAGGCTCTTTACTAAGATTAGAGATGCGATGTGTCATCGCGACACACCACACTACCGATCACCATGCTGCGCACCCTCATGGTCATGAGCGAGCGGCTTATCCTGCTGCATGCATTATGACGCCCAGTCAGAATAACTGATCCTGCGGCCGTCATTTTACAATATGATGGGCGAGAAGTGGTTAAAACATTATAGGCACCTATTTTTAATGGTTTACATTGCTATACCTGCCAAGTAGCAGGGCCAGCATGAAGTGATCTAGCAGAACTTAAAGGGATTGTACATCACACTACATAACTTTTGCATGCATATCTGCTGTCTTCTGCTTTATTCTTTAGAAAGTGAACATCGTGTTCAGCACTGGAAGTGGATTCGTGGCATACAGCTAAGACAGCTGATTGGAGGAAAGGCACACACCCCCTCCCCACATAGGCAGGGACTTGCAGAGCTGTGCTGTGGCAAGTAAAGCTCTCTGCTAATCTATTTATAGCAACTTCCCTCGACAAAAATTTCAGGCTGGTTTTAGCTTGGTTAACAGAGAACTTGTCAGAAGTTATCATGCTAATCACAGCAACAAAAGAGCAGAAACACAGGGGACTCGGGGCTTTTGGGAAAGATAAGAAAACACTACAGATATATGTGATAGGTCAAATTTCATGAATCGGGTTTACAGTCACCCACTTTAAGTTTAAAAATAAAATAAAGTAGTCACTGTATATTTTACCAGACAGGTTCTCTGTTGCACCGCAATTACTAGAGTGTAGATAGTTTATTTATTTATGGATTTATTTATTTATTTGTTTTAGGCTAATGGCCTGCTTGTATAGGTACAGTGTTTTGAAAAAAGTATTCATACCCCTTGCAATTTTCCACATTTTGTCATGCTACAACCAAAACGTTAAATGTATTTTATTGGGATTTTATGTGATAGACCAACACAAAGTGGCAAATAATTGTGAAGTGGAAGGAAAATGCTAAATGGCTTTCAACATTTTTTACAAATAAATATCTGAAAAATGTGGCGTGCATTTGTTTTGCGCCCCTCTGAGTCAATACTTTGTAAAACCAACTTTTGCTGCAATTACAGCTGCAAGTCTTTTTAGGTATGTCTCTACCAGCTTTGCACATCTAGAGAGTAACTTACAAGTCTTGCCACAGATTCTCAATTGGATTTAGGTCTGGACTTTGACTGGACCATTCTAACACATGAATATGCTTTGATCTAAAAGAAAAGCATTCCCACAACTTGATGCTGCCACCACCATGTTTCACGGTGGGGATGGTGTGTTCAGGGTGATGTGCAGTGTTAGTTTTCCACCACACATAGCGTTTTGCTTTTAGGCCAAAAAGCTCCATTTTAGTCTCATCTGACCAGAGCACCTTCTTCCACATGTTTGCTGTGTCCCACACATGGCTTCTCACAAACTGCAAAAGGGACTTCTGATGGCTTTCTTTTAACAAAGGCTTTAACAATGACTTTCTTCTTGCCACTCTTCCATAAAGGCCAGATTTGTGGAGTGCACAACTAATAGTTGTCCTGTGGACAGATTCTCCCACCTAAGCTGTGGATCTCTGCAGCTCCTACAAAGTTACCATGGATCTCTTGGCTGCTTCTCTGATTAATGCTCTCCTTGCCTGGCCTGTCAGTTTACGTGGACGGCCATGCCTTGGTAGATTTGCAGTTTTGCCATACTCTTTCCATTTTCTGATAATGGATTGAACAGTGCTCCATGAGACATTCAAAGCTTGTGATATTTTTTTATAACCTAACCCTGCTTTAAACTTCTCTACAACTTTATCCCTGACCTGTCTGGTGTGTTCCTTGGCCTTCATGATGCTGTTTGTTCACTAAGGTTCTCTAACCAACCTCTGAGGGCTTCACAGAACAGCTGTATTTATACTGAGATTAAATTACACACATGTGGGCTCTATTTGCTAATTGGGTTATTCCTGAAGGCAATTAGTTCCACTAGATTTTAGTTAGGGGTATCAGAGTAAAGGGGACTGAATACGAATGCACACTACACTTTTCACATATTTATTTGTTAAAAAAATGTTGAAAACCAATGATCATTTTCCTTCCATTTCACAATTATGTGCCACTTTGTGTTGGTCTATCACATAAAATCCCAATAAAATTAATTAACATTTTTGGTTGTAACATGACAAAATGTGGAAAATTTCAAGGGGTATGAATACTTTTTCAAGGCACTGTATGTAATTTATTTAATGCTTTGTATGCTTGTCCTTCTGTCACAGGAAATGGAAGCAATCTGAATTCTCCTAAAATGGGTCATGACAACAATAAAACTTGACAGAAGTATTTAGTCTTCCCAAGTCTATCAGAAAGAAACCAGAACTAAGTTTAGCTGTGACTGGGCTTTAAAAAAATAATATAGTTTATACATTTTAAATTTATGTTTTACATCTATTTGTTGTATAGAAGTTCTGCGGGCACTGGGGAGCTACAGTTCATTTAGGGAACCATGAATGCCAACATGTACTGTGACATACTGAAGCAGAGCATGAACCCCTCCCTTCAGAGACTGGGCCGCAGGGCAGTATTCCAACATGATAACGACCCCAAACACACCTCCAAGATGACCACTGCCTTGCTAAAGAAGCTGAGGGTAAAGGTGATGGACTGGCCAAGCATGTCTCCAGACCTAAACCCTATTGAGCATCTGTGGGGCATCCTCAAACAGAAGGTGGAGAAGGTCTCTAACATCCACCAGCTCTGTGATGTCATCATGGAGGAGTGGAAGAGGACTCCAGTCAGGGGCGGATCCAGAGTCTTGTCTCGGGAGGGGCACTGTAATTACATTGCAATATAAAATCAAATGGTTCAACTCACCATAATGCAAAATCAGTGGGAGCCCCGAGTGTGTCACTTTCCACCGTCGCCTGCCACACGTTGCGAATTGTTACTTGCCTGCCACCAGATGCAGATTGTCACTTGCCACGTCACCTGCCACACATTGTGAATTGTCATTTGCCACGTCACCTGCCACACCTTGCAGGTTGTCACTTGCCACGTTACCTGCCACACCTTGTGGATTGTCACTTGCCACATCACTTGCCACACATTGCGGATTGTCCACTTGCCACGTCACCTGTCACTTGCCACGTCACCTGCCACACCTTGCATATTGTCACTTGCCATGTCACCTGCAACAATTTGCGGATAGTCATTTGCCTGCTAAGGTGGTGTTTTGTCTGTTTCTTGCTGTGTCCCAGACTCAGGCAGCAGAGAGATAATGTAATCTCTCTGCTGCCCACGCTGCCTGCACAGTGAGGGCGGAACTTAGTTACTGCAGGGATGCAGGGCGGTGAGAGATGATCTGATCTCTATGCTCCCCGTCCTTCAGATAGCTGTTTGGCCAGCTGTGCGCTCACGCCGAGCCGCCCACACACTGACGCGCAGCCCGGCCTGCCTGCCCACAAACTGCGCCGACCGCTCGCAAACCATGCTGCCTGGTTTGCCCGCAGAGAGACCCGCGGAGCGGCTCGTGGAGCCGCCCACTCTCTTATCTGCCAGGCCCGCAACAAATTTCTCAGGGGTGGCAATTGCCCCGTTGCCCCCCCCCCGATCCGCCCCTGACTCCAGTGGCAACCTGTGAAACTCTGGTGAACTCCATTCCCAAGAGGGTTAAGGCAGTGCTGGAAAATAATGGTGGCCACACAAAATGTTGACACTTTGGGCCCAATCTGGACATTTTCACTTAGGGGTGTGCTCACTTTTTGCCATCACCGTTGCCAGCGGTTTAGACATTAATGGCTGTGTGTTGAGTTATTTTGAGGGGACAGCAAATTTACACTGTTATACAAGCTGTACACTCACTACTTTACATTGTAGCAAAGTGTCATTTCTTCAGTGTTGTCACATGAAAAGATATAATAAAATATTTACAAAAATGCGAGTACTCACTTTTGTGATATACTGTACTTATATACATGAACTATGAACTAGACATTCCCTGTAATGAAAAAAAATGCACTTAAATAGTTTGTTCCCCCATCGTTAAATTGCATCTAAAGTCAAAACATAAAAGAAGTAACTGGTTCACCATATTCCATAACCTTGAACAAAAATAAATGTCATAGAAGCATAATCCTAAAACAAATGCAAAGAGAATAGTCAAGAAAGAAAAGCTTAGGGTATTGCCATCATGAAAAATGAATACCAAACCCAAGAAAAAAATGGTAAAAAAAAAAATCTTTATTTAACCAAAGCAGCAATGTAGACTCAAAGAATGCCACTGAAATAAAACAAAGACTCTAAGTGCAACATACAAAGCAGATATACTATTGATGGACGTTACTTCAAGAAGTCAATGAAGGCTCATCATCAAGGGGGAAATCAACAAAATCCACTTGTAATAATCAGAATTGATAATAATACTGAAGTAACCCAAAAATGAATTGGAAAACATATACTGTATAATACAATTAGTAGGTTCAAGTTTCCTCAAAATGTAACCAAAAACGCTTTCCCTGTAAGCAAATAATACATAAATGTCATGAAAAAATTACAAAAAGAATCCACTGAAATAAAACGGTGGCTATTTCAATAAAGGATCCTTAAAATTAGTAAGATGTCTGTCCTGGTATGAATGATTCCATTAACTTTGGCTTTTTTTTGTAACTTTTTTATTTGGTGAGATGTTCATACCACAAACCATTGAGAATATATTGTTCTAGCGCTGACAGTCATGGTGTACATGAAGCACTGTAGCCAGGGCCAACTTTAACACAGGGCAAAAGGGGCAGCTGCCCAGGGCCTTGTCATTGTTGGGGGGCCCTGCGCGGCCCGCCCCTTGAGCTACATACTGCCCACTGGAGTTTGGCCACCTCTGGTGCTGGTCACATGCTGGCTGATCGCTAATGTCACTTGTAAATACAGAAGCGCTGCTTCTGTATTTCCAAATGACAGTGCTCCTCTCCCAGTGGCCGCTCTGATCATTCTGGTACACACACGATCTATGAGAGCAGAGGAGGAAGGGGGCGGGAATCTGCACAGAGGAAGCTGCCCGTGGAACTGGCATGCTGCACGGACATCGGAGGACAACATGCTGTGAGTAACATTTGGGACAGAGAAAAACTCTGTACTGGAATCTGTACTGGAATGGGGGGGGGGGCCTTTGTGGGAGGAGAGTCTTGCCTTCTACTTGGGGGAGTGGAGTGTGGAGCTCTGTACTGTAATCTGGAGGGGAGTAGAGCCATGCACCCCTGCACTCTGCACCCACCTCACCCCCTGCACTCTGCACCCACCTCAATCCTGCACTCTGCACCCATCTTACTCCTGAACTCTACACCCACCTCACCCCTGCACCTAGTGCACCCCTGCACGTAGCGCACCCCTTAACCCTGCACTCTGTACATAGCTCACCCCTGAACCCTGCACTCTGTATGTAGAGCACCCATGAACCCTGCACTCTGTGCGTAGAACACCCCTCAACCCTGCACTCTGCACATAGTCTTCCCCTCAACCCTGCACACTGCACATATTGTACACCTCAACCCAGTATTCTGCACATAGCACACCCCTCAGCCTTGCACTCTGCACCTAGCACACCCCCAACCCTGCACTCTGTAAATGTCACACCCCTGCACTCTGTACTTATCGTACCCCTGAACGCTGCATTCTTTAAATAGTGCACCCTTCAACCCTGTATATAGCACACCTTTCAACTATGCACTCTTTATGTAGTGCACCACTCAATCCTGCACTCTGTACATAGTGCACCCCTCAATGCTAGTGCAGTTTGGCCACACCCGCAATTTGATGCAGAGGTTATGATGTGCAGTAACCTCTAGCAACCAATTAGTGAGCAATAATGATTTGCAGCAACCTCTAGAAACCAATTAGTGAGGAGTAATGATGTGTTGTAACTTCTAGCAACCAATCAGCTAGCGGAAATGATGTGCTGTAACCTCTAGAAGCCAATCAAAATTGCTTCCTGATCTGCTGCAGTAAACTAATTTTGAGTCTAGCTGGGGGAGGCGGGCAAATAAAATGTTTGCCCAGGTTCTGATCAATATTAAAAACAGCCCTGCCTGCAGCCTCTGCTTCTGCAGCCTGTCAGGCTTCCGACACAGGCAGCAACATGCTTATATTCTCCCCAGCTTCCTCTCACTTTGAAACTCCTAGTTTGACTAGTGAGCATGTTTCATGGACGAGAAAGATCTGTACTTGAGGGGAACTATACTGGGAGGGAACTGTACTGGGATAGTTATTTGGAGGGATGGGAGATCTACGCTGGGGGATCTATACTGGGATAAGATGTGAACTAGGGATGTGCTTTACTGGGGGGATTCTGCCATGGGGGAGATCTTCAGTGGGGGGATCTGTACTGGGGGAAGATTGGCACTAGGATCTTTGCATTACTAGGGGGGGGGGGAGATCTGCACCTGCAGGAGATGTATTGGGAGGAATATCTGCACTGGGGGAACCTGTACTGTGGTGGTGGTGGTGGGGGGGGATTCACACTGGGGGAGGGGGGATCCGTACTGGGGGGATTTATGCATAGGGAGGGATGTATTATTTTCTGTACTCAGTTCTATGTCTCTTGACCTATGCATTGTGCTCTCCTGACCCCTACGCTCTGTGCTTTATGCACTCTTGACCCCTGCACGCCTGACTTGTGCTCTGTACATTACACACTCCTAAACCCTGTATTATATAAATGAAGCTGTGTATTTCATACTCCTAACCACTGCACTCTTTCTGCTATCTGCTATACAGCTGTTGGTTTTCCACTAGTCAATGGCTATGTTAATGAAATACTTCTTTAACCACTTCAGCCCCGGAAGGATTTACCCCCTTCCTGACCAAGCCCTTTTTTGCGATACGTCACTGCATCACTTTAACTGACAATTGCGCGGTTGTGCGATGTTGTACCCTAACAAAATTAACGTCCTTTTTTCCCAGGAACAGAGCTTTCTTTTGGTGGTACTTGATCACCTCTGCGTTTTTTATTTTTTGCGCTATCAACAAAAAAAGAGCAAACATTTTAAAAAAAGCAATATTTTTTACTTTTTTCTATGATAAATATCCTCAAAAAATAAATAAAAAAAACGAATTTCTTCCTCAGTTTAGGCCGATATGTATTCTTCAACATATTTTTGGTAAAAAAAACCGCAATAAGCGTATATTGATTGGTTTGCGCAAATGTTATCGCGTCTACAAAATAGGGGATAGATTTATGGCATATTCATTATTATTTTTTTTTATTAGCAATGGCGGCGATATGCGATTTTTATTGTGACTGTGACATTGCGACTTTTGACACAATTTTGGGACCATTGGCATTTATACAGCTATCAGTGCTATGGAGACGCACTGATTATTGTGTAAATGTCACTGGCAGGGAAGGGGTTAAACACTAGGGGGTGATCAAGGGGTTAAGCGTGTTCCCTGGGCATGTTCTAACTGTAGGGGGAATGGGCTCACCAGAACATGACAGAGATCACTGCCCCCGATCACTGGGAGCAGTAGATCCCTGTCATGTTGCTAGGCAGAACAGGGAAATGTCTTGTTTACATAGGCATCTTCCCATTTTGCCTCTCTGTGTCACAACCGCGGGCCACCGGAGGACATCGAGTCCGCGGGACCTGCGGGCACGCGCGCGCTAGCCGCCGATGACACAGCAACGTACGGGTACATTGTTTTGTGCACCCGTGCCACTTTGCTGACGTATATTGGTGTGAGCTGGCCGGAAAATGGTTAAGGTAGACTGTGTGCAGTAAAAGTGTATGCAAGAATGGAAGAGTTTTTTTTTTTTTTTTTTTCAAATGATTGTGCTGGTGTTTATTTGCACTTGTTCTGCTTGTGGCACAGAAAATCTTTTTAGGGTACAAGGACTTTTGCATATGTTACTGAGTACCAGGGCTTTTTTTCTCAGAGAATGGGAGCAGGAATTGCCCACAACCAAGTCACCCCTTGTCTCCACTCCCTACCCACCTCCAAGCATTGTCCCCTGTTTCCACCCCATACCCACCTCCCAGTACCACCTCTTTTAAAGAAAAAAGTATCATTATGTGGTGCTAAGTAAACTGTATGAAATGTTGTAATTATAATAAGAACAGCAGTAAAATGGATCCCATGCTGCCAGCAACAATCCCCCCCCTCATTAACAGAAACCCCCAACAATAACAAACCCCTCCAGTAACAATAGACCGCTTGCTACAAAATACCGCCTCACAGCAACAAACCCATCCCAGGAACAATAGACACTACCAGCAACAATAGATCCCCCTGCAGACAGCAATAATAGACCCTCCGACAGCCATCAACACTAGACCCCCTCCTTAACAGTAGATCGTTCCCAGCAACAATTGGCCACCAGCAACATAAGACTCCCCCAGCAACAATAGACCCCTCAATCAACTTATCTTATCTACTATGGGAAATTTGTCAATGTGGCAACTATTAGTTTCAGTAGGAAGCCATTAATGGCTGCCCCATATTTCTCTCATGCCAAAGTGTCTGATCAGGTTCTCATTTATCCAGGTCAAGATAAAACTATTTATATCTCGATGGAGAAATTTTCCTTCACTTCCTGCCCTGAAGACATAACAGGAAGTGAGAGAAAATACATACAGAGTGCACAAATTCCCCTGCCAAAAAGTCATTACTCAAAAAGGTGTCTCCACTGGAAGATTTATTTGACCTCTGGTGACAACTGGAAAATGTTGGATTCCCATTCCTTCCTGTCTCAGTGATAATGGTCACAAGAACAAATAAGGACCTTTAATGATGGTCCCTCGCAGGGTGTTGTCACCATGGAAGTGTCATTATGTAGATATTTGCCAGCACACCAAGGATCAGCACACGGTGGCGTCCAAACGGTTTAATTTATTGCATAATCACAACACAAAAGGTGCAACGTTTCGAAGTCGCGCAGGACCCTTTCGTCAGGCATGTGATCACATGCCTGACGAAGGGGTCCTGCGCGACTCCGAAACGTTGCACCTTTTGTGTTGTGATCATGCAATAAATTAAACCGTTTGGATGCCACCGTGTGCTGATCCTTGGTGTGCTGGCAAATATCTACATTGTGACTTGAACCAGTATCCAGCTGGTTGTTGCTGCAGCACCCGACCTTTAAGAGCTTATACCAGGAATGTGTGCGATGGGAATATGAAACATTGCATGGAAGTGTCATTGTCACCCAACATTCGCAGATGGGGCAGAGAAGGTAGGGCTTCTGTTTGTGTTTAAACATGAAGCATGCAGCATGGCACTGCACAGGATAAAGTATGACTTCTGTCTGTAGTGAAAGAACTGACACTTTCTGCAAAGAAACTATATACTCCACAATCTCTGGTTCTCTCTATCTACTGTTCTGCAGGTGAGGACTAGTAATTAGCAGGCACAAAAAGGCAGAGCAATGAAGTGAAGAGATGTGTTTTCATCAAATTAGCATTCCCACATTGAAGCCCAGCAGCCAGAAGAGGAAAGGTGAAGCTTGCCAATTCATTCACTGTGGGTGAAGTCCCTCCCTCCCTTCATTCTCCTGCCTCCCAGTGAGTACTCTAATATAAGAGGGACTCTGATGTAAGGGGGCCCTGGAGGTGTGCCCAGATGGTGGCTGGGTTACTGTTAAATAGGCTGAAACCCAGGAAGCATTGTTCTTTTATTCCCCTGTGGGGATGAATCCATGTGCTAAGCTTAGCTCTGAGGAAGGGCCCCTGAAACGCATTAGCTGTCACAATGTGATTACGGCACAACTGTGTCCAGCATTGTGTGTTTTTATGCTCATTATTAATTGCTACCTTGTGAGTATCCATTTTTTATTGATCCTATTATTGATTAAGACCCCTTTCACTTCTGGTACCAGCGCCATATGTGAAGGAGGGGCGGCTCCGGGACAAACAGCCTATAAAGCTGGCTCCTCACAGCCCACATATGGCATCCGACCCCGCCACTACCTCCATCTCTCCCCTCAGACCACTGGGCATGGATGAATTTAATGATAACACAATGATAACCCCAACTTACTCTTGGATGCTGGGAAAGCTGTGCTATGGGGTAAAATTATTTCCTACGCCTCTGCCTACAAAAAAAGGGTCAATAGGGAAAATAGAGCAGCAAGCACAGCTTTACGGACAGCCCAATCCCTACTGTCAAAACATAATTCCCCAAATACTAGGGAGGCATGGCGAACCGCCAAAAGCCAGTTCGACATGTGGGCAGAGGCACAGGAAATATTGCATCAGCCACTCCAAGACCTACAATACCACAAATATGGTAACAAAGCAGGAAAACTTCTAGCGCACCTTTGCAAAGGCCCACAAACTCCCACCCACATAGCCACCTTGAAAGACAACCTAGGCAATCTGGCCACCTCCCCTAAAGACATCAATACCATTCTCAAAAGTTTCTACGCTTCCCTCTATGGCCAAGACCCCATCGACGAAGCCGCAGCGCAAGACTTTCTCGATCGAATCCCTCTCCCCACCATCGATGACACTCTCCTCGTCCAACTTAACGCCCCGATCCCATTAGATGACATCCTCTCTGCAATCAAATCCCTATCAATCGGCAAAGCCCCAGGTCCTGACGGCTACATGTCAGAATTTTATAAACTAGGTGCAGAAACCATTTCCCCCACCCTAGCCCTAGTCTTCCAAAATATAATGGAAACCCATATCTTCCCTCAGGCTTCCAAACCCACATTAAGTTAATTCCCAAAAAAGGGAAAGATCCCACGCAACCCGTATCCTACCGTCCAATTTCCCTACTTAATTCAGACACAAAACTCCTATCCAAAATATTGGCAAATAGGCTGGCCTCCATCATGCCAACCCTTATCCATCCCTCATAAGCAGGTTTCACTTAAGGGAGCTCCGCCACCTCCAACATCATAAAAGTCCTCACAGTGCTAGAGTACGCGAGAACCAACCCGACCATGGATACTATTATAGTCACCCTTGATGCTGAAAAAGCTTTCGACAATGTCAGTCTCCAGTGGTTGAAGATGGTCCTCATTACCGCCATGTACTCTATTGCCTTGGGAAAAGTTATTGCTGCAGGTATACTCTCCAACAAGATCCAACTTCACAAAGGAACATAACAGGGGTGCCCCCTGTCACCCCTGCCATTTAATCGCACACTGGAACCTCTTTCCCGCTACCAGCTTGTCCACTCAAAACTACACGGGGTTAAGGTGGGATCTCAAGAACTCCGGACCGACCTGTTCACAGACGACATATTAATTTTTACGGCCAACCCCCAGTCAGATATGCTCCACATTCAATAAGTTTTTACACGATTTCAGAAATGCTCAGGACTGAGAATTAATTTCCCAAAGAGCAAAATCCTCCCCCTATTTCAAACACGGCCCCCTCCCTGGGCATCAGATTAAATCTTCCCAGTAGTTAGAAAATTGGTCAAGCCTCCCTCTATTATTGTTTGGGAGATGTCACCTGTTTAAGATGGTTAGCTTCCCGAAACTCCTTTATCCCCTACAGACCATCCCCCTACTTCTAAAACACTTAGACCTCTAAAAACTCCAGAAAGCCCTTAATACTTTTATCTGGCGAGGCCGTCGGCCTCGGATCTCCATTCAAAAGTTATGCCTTCCAAAACACGAAGGGGGCGCCAACCTACCAAACATACGCCTCTACAGCCTGTCATGCCTCTTGAGAGGGGGTTTAGACTGGCTACCTCAAACCTCCAGATACTCAAATTATGAACTAGATTCTCAGATGGTAAGCCCCAACGGACTTCTTGCTTTGCTGCACTGTGGAGTCAGATCTCTCCCATCCTCTCTAAAATATAGCCTGTTAATCCGTGATACAGTACCAACTTAGAGAGAGTTACGGAAAAAGCTGGGAGGATCCCCAGACATCTCCCTATCCTCGAACACTCTCTGATCCCACAGGCACAGCAATAGGCAGCTTTTGCCACATGGACTTTGCGAGGTCTAACTAAATTCTCCCAACTCTTCGATACCTCCACAGGCAGACCCCTCCCATTTCCTCAGACGGCTCAAAAGTATGACCCACTCTCTAGCCACCTCCTATACACCCAACAGCAATTAGTTATGTATGTAAAGTTTGCCCACTCAGAGTCATGTGCTTCAAAAATTCTCTTATAGACTCTCTCGTGGATCTCCAATGTCATACAATTTTCCACTTGTATAAGCCTCTGAATTCTAAGCTTGCAAAACCGATACATTCCAACACAGCAACATTGTGGAACAAGGACCTACAATCATCATACTTCCCTTCACAGCCAGCCAAAAACGCAAAGCAAAATCATACAGTCCAACAAACCATGGTTAACAACATGCCACATGGCTGCCAGAAGGGCCATTCTCAAACACTGGACAACGTCCATCCCCACCCCCCCGCCCCACTATCAAAGACATCAAAAAATGATTTGCTGAACTTACTATGGAAAGAAAAGCTGGTCTTGGCCTTAACCCATCATCAGAAGGCACTCAGATTTTATCGCAAATGGGACTTATACATCAAGAGAGTGCTACCAGACCTGGAGAGCCAAATTCTAAATGATACCCCAATCACTCCTGTACCTCCCTCAGGTCTGCCTCGCCTCCAAACAACAGTACCACCTGGTTCTGGCACTATACCAAAGAGACTGCTGTCCTGATTTCTTCGTATTTTTTTTTTTCTTATGATATAGATATCCACTCTCTGCCAGGGGTGTATCAGCCACGGACTCACTACCTCTCCCTATGATCACCTTATACCCCCAACTCTGTTAAACTGTTTCCTACTATGCATGCTTTGACTGAGCTTAGTGATGGCTCAATTAATGTAAATTCGTATTTGGGTTCTCTCCCTTTCTTCCATCCCCAGCCCCATTCTCAGATGTTTAGTCCTAACGTTAAGCCATCACACTTGTAGATTATATGAAACATCTCTTGGTTTGATTTGTACTGTTTTTTTGTTTTACATGTAAAAAAGAAAATAAATTACCAATAAATTGTCTTTAAAAAAATAAAGACCCCTTTTACACTGGAGCGGTGCGGGCATTAGCGGTAAAGTGCCACTAGGTTTAGCGGCACTATACCACTGTTATAGCAGCACTTTTCTGCTGTTAGCAGGGCGCTTTTAACCCCAGCTAGCGGCCGAAGAAAGGGTTAGCTGTGCCCGTATTGCTGCCGAAGTGTTTGCAGGCCCTTTGGCAGCGCTGCCCATTTATTTCAATGTATTGACCGTTCCCGCACTGCCCCAAAGATGCTGCTTGCAGGACTTTTTTTCCCCATCCTGCAAGCGCACCACCCCAATGTGAAAGCACTGAGGCTTTCACATTGGGGTGGTTTGAGAGGCTCTTTTCAGGCGCTTTACAGGCGTTATTTTTAGCACTAAAACGCCTGAAAAGCCCCCCAGTGGGAAAGGGGTCTAAATGTTTTTCGGTAATGCACTAGGTGCGTGCGCCTTCCGTTTTCTTTTGTTTGTGTAGTATCCATTGGATTACCCCATCTGAGGAAGGCAGCATACGCTAAGTTCTTTGGCATTACTGCTGTCCTTGTTTTTCCTACACCACAGGAGACCTCATAGTGCTGGAAGTGACTGCTTGCTTTTGTACACTCTATATTTAAGGGAAGGAGGACATCTTGACTTTTTGGACTGGAAGCTGGGATACTGTGCTAGAGGATGTATCTCTGGACTGATCATTGCCAGGATCTGTGAGTAGAGCCAGACCCCTGTGCAGAGTCCTCTGCAATTTATGCATCATGTGTTTTGGTGTATCTCATACCCCCACTGTACTCCCAAGTCATCAGTTGCTTAGCAGTAAACTTCTAAAAGACACCCCTGGACTGTTTACTAAGCAGGGGCGGCCTGCTTTTGTTTTTTTGAAGCACCAATTAGAGTCAGAGGCTCAAATAGGCTTCAATATAGGGTGGGCTCAGTTTGCAAAGAGAGCGCTCCGATCCCACCCAGGTGTGTTACAACAGCAAATATTCATTTGTTGTTATAACACTGATCCTCCTCCCGGCCAATCAGGAAGCCAGTTTTGACACCTGTCACCTGATTAGCTGAAAGGACAGGCGATCCTATTGGATGCCTAGGAGAAGGAGGGGAGGAGCTGGAAGCCGCCATGGAGGAGAGGACACAGAGCCGCTGCACCACACTGCCTGCCACCCACTGCCGCTGATGGGGTAAGTGGGGGAGTGGGTGCCGCTCGGGGGGGTGGTTGTTTGCTGCCCCTCCAAAAAAAAACACCAGCCGCCACTGTTAATGAGCTTGAGTGGGTGAAATAATTCTGTGTGCCTGGCTGTCTGCACCCATTAAAGAGAGAACCTGGGCACATATACAGCGGCTCCTGCAGGGGTCTGCCTGTGAGTCTATAGGAGTTGAAGTTTGGGATAAAAAGGTATCCGATGTGCCGGTGGAAAAAGTGGAAAGCTGGGACTGAGCAGAAAAGGTTAAGGGCCCTTTCACATGGGCTGTCTGATCTGGTCCGCCTGTCAGTTTTTCAGGCAGACCTGATCTGACCCTCCAGTCTCCCCTATGGAGTGGCGGATGTCAGCTGTGACATGTCTGACATCCGCCGCTATCCGATCCAGTCCGCAAAATCCAGACAGATGGTGGTCCTATTTTCCATCCATCTGGTGGATGGGATCGAATACGATCGGATGATTTCCCCATAGAGCAGATCGGGACTGGGTCTGTCTCTGCTCCGCACAATGAGCAGAGATGGGCCTGTCATCCACCTGCTCAGCGGGCATCAGAAGATTTACATTTTTCCTGCTCAATCCAACAATTAAAAAAAAAAGTGTTGGCTATACAAACCCTTTAAGGTAATGCAACGGGCAATAGAGATGTAAAAACTGAAGTCAGCATAAAGCCATCCTGATTTCAGCTTTCATCAGCTTTAGACAATCAGATTGATGAATGTAACTGGTGGTGACTGGTTATTATGGTTTACAACTAAGACTTGTTATTACTTAAGAGGTATAAAGGATATTTAAAAAGAGCACATTTTTTGCATTAGTCTTTATGCTTATATCAGAAATACCCACATATTTTTTTTTTTTGTTAAATGTATATTTTACAGTACACTTGATTTTTATTTTCTACTAGCATTTATGCATGGATTACTTTGCCAGCACTATGTTTTTAGATCTGACAAGGTCAAAGAACTGCAAAAAAATAGATAGAGACGGGTCAGCAAAAGGGGAGACTAACAGAACTGCAGTGAAATGGCGCTCCGTTGGCTTTTGTATTGATTCAGAGTGTGTCAAAAGGGTCTTTTGTCGTGCCCCTACCGCAGCATACTAATTTGCTAGATCAAGTCTGTCAGAATATCGACTAGAGGTAAAGAACTACAGTGGCAGCTTTTGTGTTTTATACAGCAGGGAGCCTGTGTGTGAAACAGGATTATCAGGGGGTCATGATGAGAGTCAATAGATGTCCATCACTTCCCCTCTGGTAAAGCAATGGGGCGGGTGTCTGCCTGTGATTAAGCTGTAGCGGACAGCAGGAATAGCAGTGAACAAATCAGAAACACACACACATGTAAATCAGTCTCTTTACTGTTAACTGCATACTTTTAATAAGATATCCAATATCAGGCTGCACAAATATCTAAACAGGCAAATGATGCCTACCTGTTAAATATTACCCTCAAGTAGCTATTATACTGTAAAAGTGTATTTTGCACATTCATGCATTATGATGAGGATAATGATTGTCATTTTGCAATTGTTACTGCGATTTCATGGGCAATTAACACTATTGTTATTGCTGTTATTGTGTTCTTATTACTGCTGTCATTTTTTATTATAATAAAAAATATTTTTATTATAATCTTGGATATTATATAATATTACATTTCTTAAGCATGTTTTATATGCTTCAGCTTATGTACAACCCCTCTACTAAATATACTATAAATTTTATATATACTGTGCATATGCTTGAAAAAGTATTCACACCTCTTGAAATTTTCCACATTTGTCATGTTACAACCAAAAACGTAAATGTATTTTATTGGGATTTTATGTGATAGACCAACACAAAGTGGCACATAATTGTGAAGTGGAAGGAAAATGATAAATGGTTTTCTATTTTTTTTTTACAAACAAATATCTGAAAAGTGTGGCATACATTTGTGTTCAGCCCCCCTTTACTCTGATACCCTTAACTAAAATCTAGTGGAACCAATTGCCTTCAGAAGTCACCTAATTAGTAAATAGAGTCCACCTGTGTGTTATTTAATCTAAGAATAAATACAGTTGTTCCATAGCTCCCAACTGTCCCTGATTTGGAGGGACTGTCCCTGATTTGGAGCAATGTCCCTCTGTCCCTCATTCCTCCTCATTTGTCCCTCATTTTGGTCTAATCTATATAGTTGTATCAAAAAATGCACTTTTTATCTTTCAAAAAGTGTTTCCCAGTGCTAAACCTTTCATTCAAATTCTAAATTGCTGCATTTGTAAATTTTAAAAGCCAATATAAAGGAATGGTAGTGCTAAAAAAAAGCCCTTGTGGATTTAATTAACCATTTTTTTGGGTTAATTCTCCTTTAAGGGGGTGTGGCAGAGGGCGTGTCCTATGCCTACATACGTTTGCTAGTAGGTGTCCCTCATTCCCATCTCAAAATGTTGGGAGGTATGGTTGTTCTATGAAGCCCTCAGAGGTTTGTTAGAGAACCTTAGTGACCAAACAATATCATGAAGGCCAAGGAACACACCAGACAGGTCAGAGATAAAGTTGTGGAGAAGTTTAATGCAGGGTTAGGTTATAAAAAAGTATGCCAAGCTTTGAACATCTCACAGAGCTGGTCAGAGTTGATGGGAAGACGGATGGAGCAAAATACAGGGCAATCTTAGAAGAAAACTTGTTAGGAGTCTGAAAAAGACTTGAGACTGGGGGGCGGTTCACCTTCCAACAGGACAACAACCCTAAACATACAGCCAGAGCTACAATGGAATGGTTTAGATCAAAGCACATTAATGTGTTAGAATAGCCCAGTCTAATTCCAGACCTAAATCCAATTGAGAATCTGTGGCAAGACTTGAAAATTGTTGTTCACAGATGCTCTCCATCCAATCTGACAGACTTTGAGCTATTTTGCAAAGGAGAGTGGGCAACAATTTCACTCTCTAGATGTGCAAATCTGGTAGAGACATCCCCAGAAAGACTTGCAGCTGTAACTGCAGTTTGTGGTTGTAACATGACAAAAGGCGGAAAATGTCAAGATTGCTACAGCAGTGCATTTTCAATGCAGTGTGGAAAACTGTCAGGGCTGAGCTCAGCCCTTCCTTCTGGAAGCATGTCTCACTGCATTGTGGTGACCAGGAGAGAACCTCAGCACGGAACCAATCAAAAGAGGGGTTGTACCTCTGTATCATATGTGACTCATGAAACGGTTCCATTGTCCATGGCCGTAGGGGCTCTTCACCATGAGATAATCCAATTCCAGGTTATTTCCTCACCTAAGTTTCCGCTGGTTATTGGGTATCCTTGGTTACAGAGGCACAACCCCTCTTTTGATTGGCTCCGTGCTGAGGTTCTCTCCTGGTCACTACAATGCATGGAGACATGCTTCCAGAAGGAGCCCAGCCCTGACAGTTTTCCACACTGGATTCAAAATGCACTGTTGTAGCAATCTGCAGCGGGTGTCCACTTAATGACTCCCCAAATGCAGGTCGCAGTGTTTGCCTGCACCAGATCGTATGATCAGAAGCACCATGTGATCCAGTTGCTGTGCATTTTGTAAAGTAGAGCATACACAGCTCTTGGTGCAGACTGGCACAATTTCAGCCCATTGAAATAAAAGGGCTAAAATCGCACAGCACCTGAAAGGCGTGTGAATTGCACAGGAACGCACAGCATGTTCCTTTGTGATTCGTCATGTGAACTGGCTCTGAGTCCTGGAACCCAGTGCTGAAAAAAGTTCCGAAACTCAGCTCCACTAACTTGCCTGATGGGAGCACTAGCGTGGGCATCTGGGTGCCAAATCTCTAGCAAGGTGCCTGGGATCCCAGACACTACAATTGTCTCCTCAATAGCAGCCAGTTTCTTGATGAAGAAGGGGGGCAAGTTGTCGATGAAGAACACTTGCAGTGATTTGGAGGGAGGATGGGGGGGGGGGGTAAGACGATGCCGTACAGCAGGGGTAGGCAACCTTTTGAGCACAGTGTGCCGAAAAATGTTTTCAAGAAAATTGAGCGTGCCGTTTTTATAACCAAAAAATGTCAACTTCACATTCCTAATCACGAAAAGGATTTGTTATAAGGTTCATTCCCAATTCCTGCATCTCCACACCTCAGATCAGCCCCAATTCCTGCACCTTCACACCTCAGATCAGCCCCAGTTCATGCAACTTCACACCTCAGATCACTGTCCCTCCTGCTCATCTGTCCCACCACTGTGCCCCCCTGCCCATCTGCCCCACCACTGTAACCCCCTGCACATCTGCCCCACCACTGTACTACTATGCACATCTGCCCCACCACTGTTCCACCCTGCACATCTGCCCCACCACTGTACCACCCTGCTCTTCTGTCCCACCACTGTAACCCCCCTGCTCATCTGCCCCACCAATGTACACCCTGCACATCTGCCCCACCACTGTAACCCCCTGCACATCTGCCACACCTCTGTACCACCCTGCTCTTCTGTCCCACCACTGTAACCCCCCTGCTCTTCTGCCATGCCTCTGTACCCTCCTGCTCTTCTGCCATGCCTCTGTACCCCCCTGCTCATCTGTCCCACCACTGTAACCCCCTGTACATCTGCCCCACCACTGTACCACCCTGCACTTCTGCCCCACCAGTGTACCACCTTGCTCTTCTGTCCTACCACTGTAACCCCCTGCTCATCTGCCCCACCAATGTTCCCGCTCTCTCATCTACCCCACCACTGGACCTCCCTGCACATCTGCTTCACCGCCGTACCCCCATGCTCTTCTGTCTCACTGCTGAACCACCCTCTCATCTGTCCTAACACTGAACTTATCTGCTCATCTGCCCCACCACCGTAACCCCCTTTCTCATCTGCCCCACCACTGTAACCCCCTGATCATGTGTTTCACCGATGTACCTCCCTTCTCCTCTACACATCTGCCCCACCACTGTAACCCTTTGCTCATCTGTCCCACCAATGTACCTCCTTTCTCCTCTGCCTAAAAACTGAACCCCCCCTGCTCATGTTTCCCACCACTGTATCCTCTTGCTCTTCTGTCCCACCACTGTATCCCCCTTGCTCATCTGCCCTATCAATGTACCCCCGTTTCTCATTTGCCCCATTGCTGTACCTCCCTGCCCATCTACTCCACCACTGTATCCCCATGCTCTTCTGTCTCACTACTGAATCACCTTCTCATCTGTTCTAACACTGAACCCATCTGCTCATCTGCCCCACCACTGTAACCTACTTTCTCATCTGTCCCACCAATGTAGCTCCTGCACATCTGTCTCACCTCTGTTCCCCCCTGCTCTTCTGCCCCACCTCTATTCCCCCTGCTTTCCTGCCCCACCTCTGTTCCCCCTGCTCTCCTGCCTCACCACTGTAACCCCTGCCCATCTGTCCCATCAATATACCCCCTTTCACATCTGCCCCACTGCTCTATCCCCATGCTTTTCTTTCCCACCACTGAATCCCCTTCTCATCTGGCCCAACACTGAACCCCCCTGCTCATCTGGCCCAACACTGAACCCCCCTGCTCATCTGCCCCAACATTGTAACCCCCTGCTCTTCTGTCTCACTGCTGAACCCCCTTCTAATCTCTTCCACCACTGTACCTCCCTGCACATCTGCCCCACCACCGTAACCCCCTTTCTCATCTGCCCCACCACTGTAACCCCCTGCTCATGTGTTCCACCGATGTACCTCCCTTCTCCTCTGCACATCTGCCCCACCGCTGTAACCCCTTGCTCATCTGTCCTACCAATGTACCTCCTTTCTCCTCTGCCCCAAAACTGAACCCCCCCTGCTCATGTTTCCCACCACTGTATCCCCTTGCTCTTCTGTCCCACCACTGTATCCCCCTTGCTCATCTGCCCCATCAATGTACCCCCGTTTCTCATTTGCCCCATCGCTGTACCTCCCTGCGCATCTACTCCACCACTGTATCCCCATGCTCTGCTGTCCCACTACTGAATCACCTTCTCATCTGTTCTAACACTGAACCTATCTGCTCATCTGCTCCACCACTGTAACCCACTTTCTCATCTGTCCCACCAATGTAGCTCCTGCACATCTGTCTCACCTCTGTTCCCCCCTGCTCTTCTGCCCCACCTCTATTCCCCCTGCTTTCCTGCCCCACCTCTGTTCCCCCTGCTCTACTGCCTCACCACTGTAACCCCTGCTCATCTGTCCCATCAATATACTCCCTTTCACATCTGCCCCACTGCTCTACCCCCATGCTTTTCTTTCCCACCACTGAATCCCCTTCTCATCTGGCCCAACACTGAACCCCCCTGCTCATCTGCCCCAACACTGTAACCCCCTGCTCTTCTGTCTCACTGCTGAACCCCCTTCTAATCTCTTCTACCACTGTACCTCCCTGCACATCTGCCCCGCCTCTGTACTCTCCTGCTCTTCTGTCCCGCCTCTGAACCCTGCTGCTCATTTTCCCGACTGCTGTACCGTCTTCCCATCTATAATATGCAGAGTGGTAAAAGCAGGGCTTTTTTTCAGGGGGAACTTGGTGGAACTCAGTTCCACCACCTCTGGCTCAGACCCTTTGGTGCCTGCTCACCACAATCACTTGTAAACACAGAAGTCTGGTTTCTGTGTTTACAAGTGACAGCTCTGAACTCTGTATGTAATGCAATCCTGGTATTTAATTCTCCTTTAAGACCCTCCTACTGTTTTTGTGAAATTTGAACTGAACACACCCACTATTTGATGTAATTTTCAGGGTGTGTGTAGGGGGAAGGGTTTTGTGGGGCCATGGTTAAGTTCCGGCACCTACTGTTTGAGAAAAAAAACCCTGGGTGAAAGGAAGCATAGATGAGACACATCTACCTGTCCTGGCACACTGATCCCTGCTGATCCACCTCTCGCATCCAGCCCACGTGCTTGTATGTGATGTATGGGATGTATGTGATGTATGTGATGTCACATACGAGCATCTGGAATGGATGCACAATGATGAGCTAAGGTCAGGGGCATTTTCTGAAAGCAGTGGGCCTGTGTGCAGGATCATAAGTTGGGCCCCCACAGCTGAGGAGAAGTGCGCCGCAGCAAAAGTTGGGTGTGATTTTCATTGCGCTGAATACTGGCTGTGGCTTAAAGGTACACAGAGTAAGTGTAGTAAGTAGTAGTAAGTGACTCAAAGGCTCAGAAATAATTTCAACAAAGTTCCCAGAAGCTCAACAGTAATTCCACAAACTGTCACCTGATTGTGGTTTTCTCAATCACAGTGAAATCCCTTCTTTCTGAGATTGGTAGTGGCAACCAAATCTTCCTCCAGATAGTGGATGGGGCTAGCAGGACTGTGATTGGCTTTCAGCAGTGGCCAATGACAGTCCTTCTCCTCCTGGAAACAGGGACTCCCCCCCCAACAGAACTGCACCCAATCTCTTCCCCATCACAAAATCTGACAATCTCAGTTACAGCAAAGTTAGAGAACTAAGCAATGTTTCCCATCTTTTACAATGTGTGGGGGTGCAGTGCCTCCCCCTCAGTGCAGGTGCGGTGTGGGGAACTCTGAAATTGGAATGCATTAGTGTCTCACTGACACTTCCCTGCACTGCTCTGCTGATGGGGAGGGAGTCGTGCCGGCAAAAGAGGCTTTGTGTGTCACTTGCGGCACCAGTGCCAGGGGTTGCCTACCCCTGCTCTACAGTAAGTGGTAGGGGGCACTTTAGGATGGAAGGGGATTTGTGCTAGGAGGGGGTTTGAATATAAAATCCAACCCCCCCCCCAGAACAAGTTCTGTCCCCTCTCAAAGTGCCTCCTACCATATAGGCTGCTTTCACACTGAAAGCTCATTTAGCTAAAATGAGCGCCGCATTTCGGCTGGTAGCGGGGCACTTTTAACCCCAAAAAAGAAGTTAAAAACGACCATGTTGCGGCGCTTCCAAAGTGCTTTTCAGGCGCTTCCGAAGCGATGCATATTCATTACAATGGGCAGGACATTTTGGGAGCTCCCATCTGCCCCAAAGATGCTGCTTGCAGGACTTTTCAAAGTGTCCCGCAAGCGCACCGCCCCGCCCTAGTGTGAAAGCACCCATTGTAATGAATAGGGGGCAGTTTTCAGACGCTTTACAGGCGCTATTTCTAGCGCTGAAACACCTGAAAACTGCCTCAGTGTGAAAGGGGTCTTAATGTACAGCATCCTCTTACCCCTCCTCCCTCCCAAATCACTGCAAGTGTTCTTCTTTGACATCTTACCCCCTCCTTTCCCCGAGTCCCCTTCCCCTTCGTCTGCAAGTACAACCCTCCGACCAGTACGGACATGTAAAGCTGTGTCCACTTTCCTCCCCTCCTGTCTGTGTATAGGAAAACATCCGAGCCGAGGAGGAAGGGGAGGGGTTTCAGTCTGTGTGTTAGTGTGAGGCAGGAGCAGTGTTGCCAATCTACCAGATTGAAATTTACTGACACAACACCCCAAATTTACTGGCACAGCCAAGCTTTTACTGGCATATCTAAAAGTTACAGAATTGCAGTTTTAAGTGCAAATTCTAGGATTTAGGCTACAAATAAGTACAATATGCAATTAGCAATGTGATTTAGGGTAGATATTAAGGCACAAAGCATATTTCTTATTTTATTTTTAATATAGTAAATCGCTCAGGGACAGGACTCAGGAGGGCAATACATTAGAATGGGTGATGGACTCTCACAGTGATACTGACAGCAGTGTGCAGAAGCACAGATCACCGACAGGACACACCCCCTCCTGAGTCACAGTGACAGTCTCTCTCCATGCCATGTGGTCCCTCCAGTCCCCTCCAGTCCAAACAGCACTGAGAGTCCCGCACTTGGATAGTTTCGGTCAGCTCCAGGCCCCAGCTGCGCATGCGCAGTTCTGAGCCAAGCATCACAGACATTTGTTACTGGCAACCTTTTCCTCTTATTGGCATTTACTGGCAGGAGAAAAGTGCCCATTTTTTGCTGGCTGCCAGTAAAATTACTGATGGTTGGCAACACTGGGCAGGAGGGGAGAGAAAGAGGGGAGAGAGGGAGAGATCTGACTGCCATACGGAGTGATTGCAGTGTGTGGGATCCGAAACTCCCCACACAAGCTGTGAGCAAGTTACTGGAGCCAAGTGAGTACCAGCTGTGCTAGAGCTCACCCTCCTTGCAGCCACTACATCAGGCACTAGACCGGAAGTCTTTCTTGCTGCCTTGGGGCCTACTTACAGTGGCAGAATGCCAGGGCCCAGTCGCAAGTTGTGACCCTGGTAGTTCCGCCACTGACTCAGGACAGAGATTCCCTAGTCCCCTTCTCTGCAACCTCAGCTGCAACGGACTGTAAATGTTTGACAAGTGCTCTGTGCTGAACAGCTACCTGTTCATTCACAAACAGAAGCATTGTAAACACAGTTTACTATGCTTCAGTAATAAATGACCACAGGAACGATCAGTACTGATTGCTCACTGTGCTCATTCAAGAAAGAAAGAGCAGTAAATAGGACATATTTACCGGCCCCACACTTTCCATCCTGAAACCTATCACCTTGTGTACCTTCAGCAGCTGCCATTGGGAGAGGAGAGAAGGGAAGAGGGCAGTGCTGGGGAGAGGGGGGGTCACACGGAGATCAGAGCAGATGGGGAAGGCATACGGGGGGGGCAAAAATGAAAGAGGCTGGTGGAGGGGTTTGGAAGTGCTGGGTGCAGACCCTGTAGATTCTCCGGCAGTGAAGCCAGTGGGAGAAGATAAGAAGGAAGTAGGCAGCACTGCGGAGAGTAATGTGTCCAGGTTTCAAAAGGACTGAAACCCAGACACATGATTCAAAACCCGGACTGTCCAGGTGAATCCCAGACAGGTGGCAACCCTATTTTAGAGTCACTTAGTTAAGGGTTATGTAAACAGAATACACACAATTTAACTTAAGATTCTGTTAGATGATGAGCTGAAAGGGGTATTTAGTTGAACCTTTGGGGCAGTATAGTACACTCATTACACTGCAGTACAAACACCCAGACACCTAAACTAACTGACTAGAGATGTAAAGTTTCCGGAATTTTTAAAGCTATGAGAAAAACATTTTTTCCCTGTTTTTTTCTGAAAAAATTTAAATTTGAAAAAAAAAAAATCAGCGTGGAGTAATTTTACAAACTGAAAGTCATTTTGTTATGATAGGAAGGTGAATTGCAGTCCATATAAAAGTATTCTCAGTTTATTTGGTAATAAAAAAAACGAAACTTGCTTTTTAACCACGTCAGCCCTAGAAGGATTTACCCCTTAATGACCAGACCATTTTTTGCAATACGGCACTGCGTCGCTTTGACTGACGATTCCGCGGTCGTGCGACACTGTACCCATACATGTCCTTTTTTCCCACAAATAGAGCTTTCTTTTGGTCGTATTTGATCATCTCTGCGGTTTTTATTTTTTGCGCTATAAACAAAAAAAGACTGACAATTTTGAAATTTTTACTTTTTGCTATAATACATATCCCCAAAAAATGTAAAAAAACAAATGTATTCATTAGTTTAGGCCAATATGTATTCTGCTACATATTTTTGGTAAAAAAAATCCCAATAAGCGTATATTGATTGGTTTGCGCAAAAGTTATTGTGTCTACAAAATATGGGATCGATTTAGGGGTTTTGCAGCAACGCGCATTCTAGGGTTGCCACCTGTCCGGGATTCACCCGGACAGTTCGGGTTTGGACTCGTGTGTCCGGGTTTCAAACTGAAAACTGGACACATTATTCAGACTGTACTATCGCTTCCCAGCAGGGTTGCTTGCTTCAGATGTCTAAGCCAAGAGTGTCTGTTACACTCTCACACTGCCCAAAGCCAGCACTAACAATCCCCCCCCCCCCATACACACACAGACAGGAGAGGAGAGATGGCTTGATTTGCTCCTCATCCTCCAGCTCCTACCCCTCTGTGTCTGCCCACACTCCAATCCCCAGCACTGTGCCTCAGAAAAGGAAAGTGGGGGTCGGAAATTTGAAGTCCAGCAACCTCAGATACATCTGGATGAGAGGTGCTGACTGCCAAAGGGTGAGTGAGCTCACCATCCATCCCTGTCTGTGACTGAAGTCTCCCCCCTTCTCTCGCCTGCCTCTGAGTGAGTACACTAAGCTAAAACAGAGTTCTCAGAGCACCCCTTACATCAGAATTCCCCTTTAAATCCAGAGGTCACAGTGTTCCCCTTTACATCAGAGTCTTCTTCGTACATCGGAGTTTTCAGTGTTCTCCCTTAAAACAGGGTTTCCAGAGCATCCCTTATGTTAGAGTCCCCAGAGTTCTCCCTTACATCAGAGTCTGCGGAGCCCCCCCTTACAGTGTAAGGGAACTCTGCAAGTTCAGATGTAAAAAGGGAACTCTGTGGATTCAGATGTAAAAGGGAAACTCTGTGGACTCTGTTGTGATTAACTTCATTTGATTAGAAATGTTATTTCGTTGCAAAATATATGTACAGTTTTTACCATAAAAAAATTGCTGTGCGCCGCTAAAGTGTTCAGATTTGACTTGAAGATAAGGTGGCAACCCTAGCGCGTGCCCACATGATCACATGCACGGACCGTCGTATGGGTACATCGTTTGCGCAGCCGAGCCGCCTTGCCGCAGTATATCTGCGGTGGAAGGTAGGCAAGTAGTTAAAACATTTTTTTTTTATTACAAATGGAATAACAAGGACTGTATATGTTAGGAACCTTTCAACTATACATGAGAACAAGCTTCCTGCCAATATGCATTTTCAGTTATTGACAATGCTGATCCAGAAGCATATATTGCTCTTACTATCTTACTAAGTTTTTTTCAGGTGTTATTTATATATATATATATATATATATATATATATATATAAATGAAGGGATTGTGTATTTTTGTGTGGTTTGTAACATTTCCTTAGTTGAAGATGCTGCTGGTGAAGAAACACTTTGTGATTATCCTGAAGCAGTTGAAAGCAGTGGCGGCTGGTGCTCCAATTTTTTTGGGTGGAGGGGGGTGCCAAACACAACCCCCCACCCCCCCTCCCCACCGTTCAGTCAGTTGATCGGTCAAAAAACCAGTCACTTGATCGTCCGCCCACCAGCCCCGCACTTACCCCATCTAGATCACTGGCAGCTTTGGCTCCTTCCTGTGTCTCCTCTTCCTCGGCAGCTTCATGGTGGCTTCCCCTGCATCTCCTCCTCCTCGGCGGTCAATACGGTCGTTTCTCCTCTAGGCCGATCGGGTCTTAAGACCCGCTTCTCAATTGGCCGGGAGAAGAATCAGGAAGACAATAGCGGATATTAATTTGCGATTGTCACACAACCAGGTGGCTCAGGGCACAGTGCTCTGCACCCTTTTTTGAAGCCAATTAGATCCTCAGGCTACAATCATGTGTTTCAACAAAAAAAAACCCATTGAAATCTATGCGCCTGGCACCCTGCATGTAGATTAGGTGCCGGGGGCATGGATTAGGGGGCGACGACCCTGGGTCCCTTATGGATGGGTTGCCACTGGTAGAAAGAGTGTTTCTGGGATGAGAACTCTGGAGGGAAAAGCTACTCACACTTTCATTATTCTCCTCATCTTTAATTCCATAAAGTATTTTTTAATGTCTTTAGGACACCTCTGTCATTCCAGGATGTGTTTCTGTCATCCTTGTAGTACTTGGAAAATATTATTTCTTCTCACAATATTTGCAAATTGCAGCTTTGCTCTCAGTAAAAATTGCATAGTGGAAATGTTCCCAAACTCTAGATGTTGTTCTCAACATTTTACTGAGAGGAGGAAAAGTAAAGCCAATTTACTGACCAGACTATAGGGAAACACTATGCTGTGGTGGTGGAGAACATTAATAGGAATCATTTAAAGGTTAAAAAAGATAAACTAATCTGTCAGACAAATGTGCCCTTTTACCTGTCAATTAGGCCTGAGAGGACAGAACCTACCAGAATCATCTACTCTATTCCAACAGTCACCCAACTGTAGGGGGTGCAAGATGGAGCCCACATGCAATCTAAACTAGATCCTTTCCCCTGCTGTGCCCCCTAGTGGCAGAAATGCATACTTCTCTTGTTTGAGATCTACATTGAGAAGTGCCGGGTTACTTGAATTGTATTCCAGGATTTGCTTTGTCTTCAAAAATCGTTCATTATTTATTTTATTTAATACAGGTACATATACAGCGCCATCAATTTACACAGCACTTTACATATATATATTGCACATTCACATCAGTCCCTGCCCTCAAGGAGCTTACAATCTAAGGTCTCTAAATCACATTCATACATACACATATATGGACAAACATAAGCAAAAGGATGATAGGACTTTAAATATGCCCATGGGAACTAAATTGACACTACATTTATATAAAAAATACAACATTTTAATGGTTACATATTTAAAAAGGTATCATTTCATATACTATACAAAACACAGTTAAAGTATCTTTGTATTATTCAGTGATGCCCTGCTTCCAACTGAATGGCCGGATATCCGGTGGCCATTTTGTCATGGACATCTTTGACACCTTATACTTTTACCAACCAAATATAGTGGAACTACTATACCTCTTATGTGTCATTCCTAGTTTTGCCTTCCATCTGTCCTATCCTCAGGGTAAGACTTCCATTCTGTTAGGTACATGCACAAATATATATGTTTATAAGTTTCCTTATGTTACAACATGTGGATATCTTTTTTCATATATCCTATTTACTCCTCCTTTATGACCTGTATAGATTTTGGACGTGTGCCATGGGCCGGCAGGCATATTCACACCAGGAGATGTTATTCTTCCTGTCTTCTTTTTTCTTTTACTGTGGATATCCCTTGTAGTGGATATCACTCACCACTACAGTAAGATTCACCATATTTTATTTTTTTTTAATTCTCTTATGCCCCCCACCTGAGCAAACATTTTCTGTGATAACTCATATATAGCAATGTGATGTTGTATCTGTAAGTATATGACTATCAAACATTTTCTATGACATGTTTGTACTTTGTTTCTTTGTTAGATATAGTGGGGACGGAAAGTGTTCAGACCCCCTAAAATTTTTCACTCTTTGTTATATTGCAGCAATTTGCTAAAATCATTTAAGTTCATTTTTTTCCTCATTAATGTACACACAGCACCCCATATTGACAGAAAAATACAGAATTGTTGAAATTTTTGCAGATTTATTAAAAAAGAAAAACTGAAATATCACATGGTCCTAAGAATTCAGACCCTTTGCTCAGTATTTAGTAGAAGCACCCTTTTGATCTAATACAGCCATGAGTCTTTTTGGGAAAGATGCAACAAGTTTTTCACACCTGGATTTGGGGATTCTCTGCCATTCCTCCTTGCAGATCCTCTTCAGTTCTGTCAGGTTGGATGGAAAATGTTGGTGGACAGCCATTTTTAGGTCTCTCCAGAGATGCTCAATGGGTTTAAGTCAGGGCTCTGGCTGAGCCATTCAAGAACAGTCACGAGGTTGTTGTGAAGCTACTCCTTTGTTATTTTAGCTGTGTGCTTAGGGTCATTGTCTTGTTGGAAGGTAAACCTTCGGCCCAGTCTGAGGTCCTGAGCACTCTGGAGAAGGTTTTCATCCAGGATATCCCTGTACTTGGCTGCAATCATCTTTCCCTTGATTGCAACCAGTCGTTCTATCCCTACAGCCACAAAACACCCCCACAGCATGATGCTGCCACCACCATGCTTCACTGTTGGGACTGTATTGGACAGGTGATGAGCAGTGCCTGGTTTTCTCCACATACCGCTTAGAATTAGGGCAAAAAGTTCTATCTTGGTCTCATCAGACCAAAGAATCTTATTTCTCACCATATTGGAGTCCTTTAGGTGTTTTTTAGCAAACTCCACGCGGGCTTTCATGTGTCTTGCACTGAGGAGAGGCTTCCGTCAGGCCACTCTGCCATAAAGCTTCGACTGGTGGAGGGCTGCAGTGATGGTTGACTTTCTACAACTTTCTCCCATCTCCCAACTGCATCTCTGGAGCTCAGCCACTGTGATCTTTGAATTCCTCTTTACCACTCTCACCAAGGCTCTTCTCCCCCGATAGCTCAGTTTGGCCGGACGGCCAGCTCTAGGAAGGCTTCTGGTCGTCCCAAACATCTTCCATTTAAGGATTATGGAGGCCATTGTGCTCTTAGGAACCTTAAATGCAGCAGACATTTTTTGTAACCTTGGCCAGATCTGTGCCTTGCCACAATTCTGTCTCTGAGCTCTTCAGGCAGTTCCTTTGACCTTATGATTCTCATTTGCTCTGACATGCACTGTGAGCTGTAAGGTCTTATATAGACAGGTGTGTGGGTTTCCTAATCAAGTCCAATCAGTATAATCAAACACAGCTGGACTCAAATGAAGGTGTAGAACCATCTCAAGGATGATCAGAATAAATGGACAGCACCATTTAAAATCATTACACTTACATCAGAATCTTCTGATGACGCCCAGTGGGAGGGGCGAAACATGTCAAGCTAAGGATAATCTGTGAAGGCTGTTTGGATGCAATTTTGCACATGTTAAAGATTCTGATGTACGTTTAATGATTTTAAACCTTTTAATAAACCTTGCAGTATTACACTATATGCCCTTTTCTCTTCACTTGTCCAAACTTTACTACTCCGATCGTCTTTGACTAAGTAAAGTATGTAGGATCTACAATCAAGTGGTGAAGGAGAGGAGATTCCATTCTCTGAGGCACAACCTACCTACATATCTGCTGGACAGGAGCCACCTTTCTTGAGATACACAGGCGTACTTTTCATCTTTATCTGGTGAGTGGGGATCCAGGAGGGGAGCACAGGAAGTCACCATGATTACATCAACGTGTCACCAGCCCTGCACCTCACACTTGATGAACTTTATTGTTTGCGCCTTATTTTGTAATTTTTTTGAATTTTTGAACTATTAACTAACAGCCCTATTACATATGTACATGTGGGTGGGTGTGTAAACGCACACGTATATGTACATTTTGTATTTATTTTATAATTTATTTGCAATTTATCTACAATTTTATTTTTCTCCACGGCGCGGTTCCATCCTTATCACTTTTACCTATTTTAGTTAAGCCAAAAGTGATTTAAAGAGTCATTGTAATCAAAATGCACTTTTTAAATGTAAACATTTCGGCTGCCACATTCAAATCTAAAAAATCAAAAAATATGGATTCGACTGATTAGAAATGTATTGATTCAAACTAGATTAACGAATCTAAACGAGACAAAACAAAAAATTTTTTTCGTCATGTACATGTCTAGTTACAGGATTCAAAGACGTAAATGTGTGGGGATCTTCACAAAGTAATGCTGCGTACAGACGATCGTAATTTCTGACAACAAATATTCGATGTGAACTTGTTGTCGGAAATTCCGACCGTGTGTATGCTCCATCGAACATTTGCTGTTGAAATTTCCAACAACACCTGTTTGAGAAAGAGCTGGTTCTCAAATTTTCTGACAAAAAAACTTGTTGTCGGAAATTCCGAGACTCCCTTCTCCCATGCCAGCTTCCGCCTCATCTGCTTCAATGGAACTTCCCACTGCACCTGCTGTAATAATGCAGCCATCTGAACCCCGGGTACCCACTCCGAAAAGGTTCTCAGGCGATCGCACCAAGTTCAGGACTTCCCATAACGCCTGTGTACTTTACTTTTCGTTACAACCCCAGACTTTTTCTCTTGAGGCTACTAAAGTAGGGTATGTAATCTCTCTTCTGCAAGGTGAGCCTCAGTACTGGGCTCATCGCCTGCTGGAACAGGGCAACCCCTGTCTGTCAAGTCTATCTTCATTTTTTGTAACTATGGCTCGACTTTATGAGGATCCCCTGCGAACGGCCACAGCCGAGTCTGCCCTACATGCACTCCAGCAGGGCCACAGGGCCGCTGAGGACTATGTAACAGACTTTAAACACTGGAGCGCAGATGTTGAATGGAATAATGCTGCTCTCTGTTACCAATTTCAGCTAGGGTTGTCTGAACCCCTAAAAGATGAGCTTGCCCGTGTGGGAGTACCTGATTCCCTAGAGACTTTGATCAATTTAACCATCCAGATTGACAGACGTCTGAGAGAACGCAGGGCCGAAAGGTCAGCAGGACAGTTCCAGTCTTCAGAGATGTTGCCACAAGTACCCAGTCCACGGAATTCAGCACAGCTCGGCATGCCTCGCCCCTCTCTCTCTTCAGAAGAACGCCAGCACTGCCAAATAAATCACCTGTGTCTGTACTGTGGGAAGGGTGGCCACTATGTAAGGTCCTGTCCAGCCAAAGTTCGCAGATGCCCGACCTTCCCTGCTGCCAGTTTGTCTTTGTTGCCCTGCAAATCTGCTCATCTGGCTATCCAGCTTTCACTGCAACTTCCAGAGAGAGTCATCCACGTACCCGCTATTGTGGATTCAGGAGCCTACAGTTGCTTTATTGACTTGACTTTTGCTGTTCAACATAAGGTTCCTTTGCAACCTAAATCTCTTGAACTTACAGTTCATCTGGCAGATGGGTCATGTATTAAATCTGGTCCTGTTTCCCAAGAGACTGTGCCGTTACCTGCCACCATTTCTGGTACTTACAAAGAACTGCTGCGTCTGGATGCCATAGCCTCACCTTTGTTCCCTATCATCTTAGGCATGCCTTGGCTCCAGGTGCATAATCTCAGCATTCATTGGGACTCAGGGAAGATTGAGTTCCTCTCCTGCTACTGTCTGCAACCCTGCTTTGCCAAACCACCTTCTCCTCTTCTGTGTATGGACTCAGATGCTGAAATTTGTTCTGCTATCCCTGCACTTACAGAGACTTTGCTGACGTATTTAGTAAGAAGGGTGCAGAAACTCTCCCGCCACACAGGCCTTATGATTGTCCCATCGAGCACCTCCCAGGGGCTGAAATTCCATTTGGGCGAATCTTCCCTTTAACTGAACCTGAACTTACTGTCCTGAAAGACTACATCGATGACAGTCTAAGAAAGGGGTTTATCCGTCCCTCCACATCCCCAGCCGGGGCGGGAATTTTCTTTGTTGAGAAGAAAGACCATTCCCTTCACCCGTGTGTGGATTACCAGGGTCTCAAGAAAATAGCAATTAAAAATCGCTACCCTTTACCTCTGGTGCCAGAGTTGTTTCAGAGACTCCATTCTGCTGTCATCTTTACGAAGCTGGACTTACGTGGGGCTTATAACTTGGTACGCATTTGTGAAGGTGATGAATCACGATTTGGACATTTTGAATGTTTAGTAATGCCTTTCGGACTTTGCAACACCCCAGCAACGTTCCAGCATTTTATTAATGATGTCTTCCGGGACTATTTAGACTTATTTGTTATAGTATATCTAGATGATATTTTGATTTTTTCTTCTTCCTTAGAGGCTCATCGGGGACATGTCAAAAATGTTCTGGCCCGACTTAGGCAGCACGGCCTATACGCGAAACTCGAAAAGTGTGAGTTGGAGTGCCAAAGTATCCAGTTCCTGGGCCTCATTCTATCCCCAGACAGCTTTAAAATGGACCCCCAGAAGGTCTCTGCCATTCTGGACTGGCCAGCTCCCACAGACAAGAAAGGGGTGCAACGCTTTATCGGATTTGCAAATTTCTATAGGAAATGTATCAATGGATTTTCCGCAATAATTTCCCCCATCACCCAATTGACAAGACAAGCCCAACGATTCTAGTGGTCTCCTGAGGTGCAATCTGCATTCGAGACTTTGAAGGGACTCTTTACAGCCGCACCTATACTCCGGCAGCCAGTACCCACCCCCAGTGCTGCTTCGTCTTCAGCTCTGTGCATCCTGTTTCCTGAAAACCTGTATCTTGATCCCTGTTACAGATCCAGCTTGTCTTGACCATACCTTGATCTCCACCTGCACCGACCCCAGCTTGTCCTGTGACCATCCTCCTGTCTTCTCCTTGGCTCCTGTTTGCTGATCTGGCTTTTGACCTTGGCTTGCCTCCTGACCACGAACCTGCCTGCAACCTGCATCTGATTGTCCTAGCCATGTATGACCCAGCCTGCCTGACCTCGCTTCTTCATTACTGCCATCTGCACCAGCTGCCTGCCTGTCAGTCTTCCTGCTGAAGTCTGCCTCTGTCTTATCCAGCCCTTCCAGGACTGTCGTCCAGCTACCGGCTAAAGACTCTTGGCACTTGTGCGACTCTGTACCTTGGTGCCTTCTGTTCCCACTATCAGAGGCCCCAAGTCAGAGGTGTAAGGGAGGCCCTGCTCATCCATTCAGGCTCTTCTACCAGGTACGTGATACAGGGCAGCTCTCTGTATTTATCAATGAAGTTGGGGAGGAAGTCATGGTCATTGAATGTATCCATATTCTGTGCAAGACACAACACAAGACAAACCCTAATGTCAGGCTAAACTCATAATCTTGTCCCAATATAGGGCTCAATCTATAAGCAGTATAGGCCATTAATGCCCCAAGTTGAAATGTTACCTTCATTAGCACGATCGGGACTTACGCTACTCCGTCCTCTGCTCACAGATCGTACGTATGAGGCACACATGTTATGCTTTATATACACTGCGCATGCATGAAACTCCGCCCCTGACCTTCTTTCTAGTATATTCCAAGCCCCTTCTCTTTCGGCGCAGTGGGAGAGCACATGGCGGAGAAACAGCAGGTGCATGAGGGTAGCAGCAACAATGAAAGCCCGGAGCCACAAACGTCCTGATCCAGGAGATTTAAGTCCTTTGTAGAGATGGTGGAGATGGTGGACATCTTGAAGAGGGCCGACTATGATGGGAAATATGGACTGTACAGAAACCCAAATGTGAGAAAGGCCAAAATCATGAATAAAGTTGTGAAAAGTCTGCTGAAGAATTTTGGGGTACGACGATTCAAGGATCAACTGAGGAAAAGATGGTCAGACCTCAAATTGAGGGAGCATGATCAGTACAGAAGAATCAAGAGAGTGCTGCAAAAAAGTAAGTATTTTGTCGTGTGTTCCTATTATTATTACTTACATGCTGCTCCATGTGCTTTTCTTTACTGTTGTGCAGTTTAAAATGGTGTTTAAAATGGCAAGTTTCAAGTTCGTGGGCACAGTAATCATTCGTAGTAAACATTGTTCATTCACCCACTAATACGATGTTTTTGGCAGATGCAGGGTAACTACATTTGTTCATGCCTATTTGTATTAAAAGAAGTTTAGTACATTGTTGTCTAGATAGGTTTGTAACTAGAATGAAATGAAAACTAGATTCAGTGTAAGGAGAGGACACTCAGCAGCTGTTTACACATGTGGACGCAGGAGCACTAGTGTGGGACACCAGAACACCCTTTTTAGGCTGTCCCACACAGGTGCTCCAGTGGATACTAGGGGTCTCTACATGTGTGATACTTTGCCAAAAAAGGTAAGTATCCCAGCTTGAAGAAAGGCAAAAAATCATGTATTCAGCTTGGAAGTCTGCCAAAACAGACAATTGTACAACACTTCCAAGCAATGTTTCATATTCCTATTTCTTGCCTAAAATATTGGTGTGCTAATTATACCTTTTTTTTATATTCACATAGGGGAGAAAAGACTCGGGACATCTGAGGACACCAGGGACCCCCAACCTCCTAAAGAAAGGGAAGTCACCACACCACAACCTGAGGATGTGGAGGGAGGAGAGGTTCATGAAGTGGTTGAAATAGTGACCACAACAGGTGAGTGTCTGAGACCACAGCTTCAGGTAATCGATGTATGCCTGCATATTTATAATACATGGTGTGTTTTTTTTTATTCTAGGTGATGTGGATGTTGTGGAAGAGGAAATTCATTTCACCAGTGCAAGTCCTCATCGGGGAGATCATGGTGTGCAATCGTGATTTAGAAAAGATAAAGGAAAACATCAATGATGTTCAACAAAAAATGAAGAACATCAATGATGTTTTAGGCAGAATCTAAAACACACAAAAATTGTAATGTTTTGTCGTGGAATTTGTTATTTTAAATCAAGTTTAAAAGTATTTTAAAAGCCAAATTTTGAAGATGCACGCAGTGTGTCACCATGTGCTATCACAGGATATCAATGTACGCGTTTTGTGTGTGCAACCCCTTTCTCGCAACTCAAGTAGAAGAGAGGAAGGGGTTGCACCCCTGAAACACATCCATTGATCCCCCCATGATGGGAGCTAGCACATGTTGACATTAGGCATGGGATCAGGAGTGAAATCCACATTTGAGTAACAATATATGTGCATCTTCAAAATTTGGCTTTTACAGGGGTGACATCACCCCATATGATGAAGGCAAGATCAACACAGTTTTAACATACTAATGTCTGATATTGCCTTCACTTTTTCAAAGTTGAACTTTGTAAGTTCCTGAGTTGTGTATGTTATGGTTTTAAACATGCCTGTTTAACCAAAAAAAGGATATTTATAATGTCAAACATAAAAATGTTATACACCAAAGATGTTGGTTTGTTCAAAAACCCTTTTCTAACGCACATGTGAATGTGCACAGAGTAAAATGTTTTATACTCAACAATGTGTTGCTTCTTCTTTCAATGCGCAAGACCAGTTTTTGGAGTAAGTTGGTGTTTACAGTGACAATGGGGGTTATTTACTAAAGGCAAACCCACTTTGCACTACAAGTGCATTTTCAGTGCAGTTTCAAGTGCACTTGCAGTGCACTTGTAGTGCAAAGTAGATTTGCCTTTAGTAAATAACCCCCACAGTGCTCTAAAATTGGCCCCAATCAGGCCATTTTAGGCACTCAAAACAATTAATTCATGGTGCTGAAAAGGATGATTATTTTTTATCATTAATGCATTACATGCATTAACAACAAAAACAAGGTGTATGTGTAGCAGAACCACAACATAATAGTTAGCTGAAGAAGAGATTGTCACCTCATGTATCGAATAAATAACGTTTGCACTATTGAAGAAAATGGCCAAAAAGAAAAGCCAATTGGAGAACCTTGGGGACAGCTAAAAGAAACACAAGCAGTAAATCAAATGAAATATTAGTTCAGTTTAAAATAAAAATTTATTTTAAAAGTGTTTCACACATTTGCTGGCATATCAATGGCCCCCCTACCCGCAAAGTACTCCAGATATTTTTGTCTCACTTCGCGGGCGCTTTGGGGGGGCAAGCCAGGACAGCCAGCTTCAAGTACTGTCAGGGTTGAATGATCAGGAAAGTCGGCCTCATTCCCAACTGAGGCCACATAGTTTGTTGCATTTTTGCATAGATAATTGTACATAATGCAGCAAGCAAGCACAATATGGTTCAGTTTATATTCCGCCATGTGGATTGGTGTTACAAATAGGTGGAACCGGCTGGCCATTATGCCGAAAGCATTCTCCACAAATCTTCTGGCTCTGGCCAGCCGGTAGTTAAAAACCCTCTTGACCGGGGTGAGGGTCCTCATGGGAAATGGCCTCATCAGATGTTCACCTAGCCCAAATGATTCATCAGCGACAAACATAAACTTTAAACAGTACCATTTGAAAGTATTCAGGAAGGCCCTTGCACTACATGCTTTGGTGAATTCATCCATAAATAAGAACACAAAAGAGGTAGGTATAGTATGTATGGGTTTGGCAAAGTCAGCAGACAGAGGATTGGTGTGAGCTGACTTAGCAGTTGGGGGGCAGGAAGGTTCCAAATGAGTTTGCACCCCCCCCCCCCCAAAAAAAAAAATCTTGCACTTTGCCTGAATTTAAGGACAAAAATAGCATTTGTACACATTTTTGGGGGTGTTTAGGGTAAGCACTACAACAGAGCTGAGTAAAAACATTGTTAAGTGACTAGGTTAGGTGTGTATGGGCCCAAGATAGCATGCTGGGGAGGTTAGTGAAGGCAAATATACATGAAGGACAAAAAAGGAACTTTAAAAGCTTCCAGCATGGATGAGGACAAAGAGGACATTCACAGCATATTACAATCATGGTAATTATGGAATGATGAAATAAATACAATACATTAGCAAACATTAAATACATAGAATGTGATGTTAAAGGATAAAACTTACCCCAATATAGTCCTTCTGCAGGACCTGAATGATGGCAGAACAGGTCTCTGAAATAATGATCTCCAAAGCCTGGGGGGAAATGCTTGTCGAGAACTTGATGTCCTGCAGACTTCTCCCTGTCACCAAGTACCGCAAGGTGGCGACGAGCCTCTGCTCAGCAGTGATGGCTTGCCGCATGCAGGTGTCCTGCTTGGTAATATAAGGGGACAGCAAAGCCAACAGACTGTGAAAAATAGGGTCCGTCATCCGGAGATAATTCCTGAAATCATCAGGATTATTCTCCTGGATCTCCATTTGCGAGAAGGCATTTGCGAGAATTGGTCACGCCGGAGCAACCAATTCTTCATCCATGAACTCCTCCTCGCCCTGTTCATGGACTGGGTTTGGGTCAAAGTAAGAACCCCAACACCAAGCCCCTGCACAGCACGAACTCTACGACGAGTATGTATCCGCAACATGGCTTCAAAATGGTTGGCTGGTCAGAACGAACTAACAGAACGCACTGAAAATCAGAAAGAACCTGAGAAGAACGATCTGAAAATCAGAAACAAGCGGCAAAGAACACACTGGAAAACAGATACAAACTGACAACATGCACCGAAGAACAGATACGAACCCACAAGCACAAACTGAAGAGCAGTAACGATCTGAAAAGCACGAGGATGAAAAGCGCAAATCGTCTCTCATCAAACTTCTACTAATACGAGATTAGCAGAAGGAGCCCAAAGGGTGGCGCACTGGCTATTGAACTTCCTCTTTATAGTGCCGTCATACGTGTTGTACGTCAGCGCGTTCTTGACGATCGGAATTTCCGTCAACATTTGTGCGACCGTGTGAATGCAAGACAAGTTTGAGCCAACATCCGTCGGGAAAAAAATCCACGGTTTGGTTATTGGAAATTCTGATTGTCTATATGTGGTATTTACAAGTTTACAAACTTCAAGATCATTCTGATTAATAGAAGGAGGTTAGAAATAATTCAAATACAATGTGGAAATTAAAATATGATTTTACATTTCGACCATAGATACACTTTAAGAGAATGTATTCGGTAGAAATTGCAAAAGTATAAAATAACTATATGTACTGAATGCTGCTATCAAAAAGTCTTTTGAATTATAATATATTTTAAAGGACTCTTTGCTATGTAGATTTCCTGCAATTAATAACTGGCGTTCTTCACATCCGTACATACACGAGAGAAAACATAGCTTGTTACATTTACACTCCTGCTCGTTGCACTTAGGTTACAAAAAAAAATGTTCTAAAAGATGAAAATAAACTCTCATTGAATCTAAAAGTCAATAGAGGTGCTAAGTGGGAGGTTTTTAAATGTTGTCAGCAAAAAAAAAAAAAAAATGCAATCTTGTTTGTTTATACAAAAGTATATACTGTATAGTAAATGCGCGTTGAGTGAATATCAAGGTTGAAGAAACAAAAATGTAATAGATTGCAACAGTTCTTGGATTTAGCAGTTGCATTCATTTACATTTTTTAGGATAAAAACATTTTCATCTTTGATCTTGCCAGAAATGTGGTGTCTTTATCATTTCCTTGGAGCTGAACTAAAAGCAGTTCAGATCAGTAGAGCAAAGTGGATGACAGCCATTGTTCCCTCTATAGATTCAATGGAAGAGAAAAGAGTGCCACTGGCAGGAAAAAAAAGAAAATTAATGCATCCACCTCATCTAAGCACAAATAAGGTGCAATATACTCAATTTCAGTTCGCTGCCAGAACCTACAGTGGGGACGGAAAGTATTCAGACCCCCTTAAATTTTTCACTCTTTTGTTATATTGCAGCCATTTGCTAAAATCATTTAGGTTCATTTTTTTTTCTCATTAATGTACACACAGCACCCCATATTGACAGAAAAACACAGAATTCTTGACATTTTTGCAGATTTATTAAAAAAGAAAAACTGAAATATCACATGGTCCTAAGTATTCAGACCCTTTGCTGTGACACACATATATTTAACTCAGGTGCTGTCCATTTCTTCTGATCATCCTTGAGATGGTTCTACACCTTCATTTGAGTCCAGCTGTGTTTGATTATACTGATTGGACTTGATTAGGAAAGCCACACACCTGTCTATATAAAACCTTACAGCTCACAGTGCATGTCAGAGCAAATGAGAATCATGAGGTCAAAGGAACTGCCTGAAGAGTTCAGAGACAGAATTGTGGCAAGGCACAGATCTGGCCAAGGTTACAAAAAATTTCTGCTGCACTTAAGGTTCCTAGGAGCACAGTGGCCTCCATAATCCTTAAATGGAAGATGTTTGGGATGACAAGAACCCTTCCTAGAGCTGGCCGTCTGGCCAAACAGAGCTATCAGGGTTGAAGAGCCTTGGTGAGAGAGGTAAAGAAGAACCCAAAGATCACTGTGGCTGAGCTCCAGAGATGCAGTCGGGAGATGGAAGAAAGTTGTAGGAAGTCAACCGTCGCTGCAGCCCTCCACCAGTCGGGGCTTTATGGAAGAGTGGCCCGACGAAAGCCTCTCCTCAGTGCAAGACACATTAAAGCCCGCATGGATTTTGCTAAAAAACACCTAAAGGACTCCAAGATGGTGAGAAATAAGATTCTTTGGTCTGATGAGACCAAGATAGAACTTTTTGGCATTAATTCTAAGCGGTATGTGTGGAGAAAACCAGGCACTGCTTATCACCTGTCCAATACAGTCCCAACGGTGAAGCATGGTGGTGGCAGCATCATGCTGTGGGGGTGTTTTTCAGCTGCAGGGACAGAACGACTGGTTGCAATCAAGGGAAAGATGAATGCGGCCAAGTACAGAGATATCCTGGACGAAAACTTTCTCCAGAGTTCTCAGGACCTCAGACTGTGCCGAAGGTTTACCCAAATCCAGGTGTGAAAAACTTGTTGCATCTTTCCCAAAAAGACTCATGGCTGTATTAGATCAAAAGGGTGCTTCTACTAAATACTGAGCAAAGGGTCTGAATACTTAGAACCATGTGATATTTCAGTTTTTCTTTTTTAATAAATCTGCAAAAATGTCAACAATTCTGTGTTTTTCTGTCAATATGGGGTGCTGTGTGTACATTTATGAGGAAAAAAATGGACTTAAATGATTTTAGCAAATGGCTGCAATATAACAAAGAGTGAAACATTTAAGGGGGTCTGAATACTTTCCGTCCCCACAGTATATTCAATTTTTTACACTAGTCTAAATGCCTGTTTCTGGCCTTAAAGTGGATGTAAACCCTCACATATACACAGTGAAGTGAACAGCCTCAGATGATAGACGGAGATGAAACAAATCTTCATACATATGTTTTACATGTACATCTGCTGTTTTACTGCATTCTTTAGAAAGTGCACATTGTGTTAGAAAATGTTCTTCCTGTTTCAGCAGTGGGAGGGGAGTCTGGGCATACACTGTGTGAGAGCTGATTGGAGGAAATGCACCCCCCCCCCACAGGCAGCGGAACAAAGAAACTTGCACAACTGTGCTGTGAATAGACCAGCTCTCTGCTTATCTATCTCTAAGTTACACTGAGGGGAAAAAATTATAATCAGTTTATAATTTTAATGGTAGGTTTATTTTAACAGTGAGAGACAGAATAACAACAAAAATATCCAGAAAAATGCATTTCAAAAAAGTTATAAATTGATATGCATTTTAATGAGTGAAATAGGTATTTGATCCCCTATCAATCAGCAAGATTTCTGGCTCCCAGGTGTCTTTTATACAGGTAACGAGCTGAGATTAGGAGCACTCTCCTAAAGGGAGTGCTCCTAATCTCAGCTTGTTACCTGTATAAAAGACACCTGTCCACAGAAGCAATCAATCAATCAGATACCAATCTCTTCACCGTGGCCAAGACCAAAGAGCTGTCCAAGGATGTCAGGGACAAGACTGTAGACCCAAACAAGGCTGGACTGGAGAATCTTGTCAATGATCTCAAGGCAGCTGGGACCAATACAACAATTGGTAAGTGGTAACACACTATGCCGTAAAGCACTGAAATCCTGCAGCGCCCGCAGGGTCCCCTTGCTCAAGAAAGCACTTGTATAGGCCCGTCTGAAGTTTGCTAATAAACATCTGAATGATTCCGAGGAGAACTGGGTGAAAGTATTGTGGTCAGATGAGACTAAAATCAAGCTCTTTGGCATCAACTCAACTCGCCCTATTTGGAGGAGGAGCTGCTTATGCCCCAAGAACACAATCCCCACCATCAAAGATGGAGGTGGAAAAATTATGCTTTGGGGGTCTTTTTCTGCTAAGAGGACAGGACAACTTCACTGAATCAAAGGAACCATGGACGGACCATGTACCATCAAATCTTGGGTGAGAACTTCCTTCCCTCAGCCAGGCATTGAAAATGGTTCCTGGATGGGTATTCCAGCATGACAATGACCCAAAACACATGGCCAAGCTCAAGAAGAAGCACATTAAGGTCCTGGAATGGCTTAGCCAGTCTCCAGACCTTAATACCATAGAAAATATGTTGAGGGAGCTGAAGGTTCGAGTTACCAAACGCTAGCCTCGAAACCTTAATGACTTGGAGAGGATCTGCAAAGAGGCGTCGGACAAAATCCCTCCTGAGAAACCTGGTGGCCAACTACAAGAAATGTCTGACCTCTGTGATCGCTAACAAGAGTTTCTCAGGATATTTTGCCTACCGGCCCATGGGATAGAATCCAAACCTATCCAAAAACAATGGTTTGTTGCCAAAGATATTAACTAATACAGAGGAAAGGAGTAAATGGAACGTCTCAGGATTTTTTGCCTACTGGCCCATGAGATGGAATCCAAACCTATTGAAACCCCCACATCGCATAGTCAAGATCGATCTTGACTATGGGATGTGGGGTTTTCAATAGGTTTGGATTCCATCCCAAGGGCCAGTACACTGATAAAAATGATTCTGTTGGCTGGTAATTGTAACATAAAAATGTTATCATTTTCAACAAATAAATGTTAAATAATTTACTTTGATATTTTAAGTACCTTACATAATTTTCATTAGTTCTTAAAACACAACTTTTACATTTAGAAAAATAATGGATAATATTGAGTAATCTAGATAAAACCTTTTAAGGTATGTGCAGTTTCCATATTCTAATTGAGTTACATTTACTTCAAAAAAATATCTTTTAATTTGACTGAAATTGTGGAAGCAGATGTTTGCCAAACATGCAACAGCACGAGTTTTGATGCTGTAATTTTAAAGATGAGGATAGAAAAGTGTAGCGCTAATTAGTGCATAAAAAAGGTGTATTGTGTATAACACCTATGTGCATATCAAACGTTGGGATCTGTTAAACCCAACATGTGAATTTACTAGTGATAGCCTCTATAAAAATAGAGTAATATAAATAGTGAAGTCAATGTGTAATGCGAGCGTTAGGTTCTATTAAACCAAACGTGTGAACCTATTATTAATGACCTATATATAAAAAATTGAATAGAAAAATATAACTTGATATCAACGTATAATAAAACAACCTGTAAATCGTGTGCACACAATCAATATAATCATCAACCATCAAATCCAAAGCCCAAAATATGTATATTGCAACATGACATGAGGTGGAAATGAGTGGCGAGTCCCTAGGATATTCGACAGTTCATTCAATTATATACAGGAATCCTGGGTAGATGCAGATATCACAGTAACATCTATTCCTATCTTCAAATAGGCTTTTCCAACTCTTGACCAGGCAAAGGAAATGATATAAAATGCCCTTACCGGACGCGGTGGACTCACAGGCCGTTGGCGGTGAGTCGTATGAGCTTGCACCGTTTAAGTACGGTAGGGTGACTGTTGTCCTTGGTCTCTGGCAAGAGAGTCTTGGAAGGGTTCCCAATCCAAAGCGAAGTCCCGGATTCCTCCTCCAATAACCATTCGTATCTCATGCAACCAGGAAAAGTGGATAAGGAGAAAAAAGGCTCCACATAGTGTAAATTCCGGATTACCGGGAAATTTAATTATATCAAAAAAGAAATTTCCAGTAAAAGTTTAGGTAAAAAAGTTTCTTAAAAATAACAAAGGTACATTTAGCGCAGTAACTGATGATAAAATGGCGTCATACACCCGACGCGTTTCGTCTTCAAAAGACATCAACTGGGGTAAAGTTGCCCTTTCATCTGCTGCGCTATTTATATAAAACTATTAAAATTTACACCGGGGACACCTGTGCGGCGTAACTTCCGGGATTCCCGTCATGTGAGAGTCAGCTGACAGTCAGCTGACTATCCTTCCGACCTATCTGGAGATAGGGGATATTTGTCCAACCTATCAGGGGATATGAACCAAGCCTCGGCCTGGTCTTTGAATTCAGCCAATTGTGGTTAAGTAAAAGGGCATGTGATGGACACATCAGAGCGTCTCTGCGCAGAAACGCAGATCGCACGTCACTCTTCCTCGATGGTTACAGCGTCATTACGTATTTACGCAATGACGCGGGAGGAACGTACCTTCTCATTATCTGGGGAGTATATCTCATAAGACTTACGTTCCATCGCACATGCGCATCAGCGCGAAACCGAAGGATTCTCCCCCTTCAGTGCGCCTAAGCAAGTCAATGTGAACAAATATCCAATGGGAACTCAACCCATACCACTCAGGCCGCTCACCTTTCTCCTTGCGTTCCACAGGACCGCTTGATCATAACCTGGTTAACCAACAACACAAGGAAACTATGATCATTGCGACACAAAAGTGGTGTACACACATACACTGTCCAATCATTGAAGGTGGATTCTCCCCTACCTATAGAGCTAAAGTGGTCATGTCGCACAGATTCCCCTATGTTTACACATAACACTTATAGAACCCTATTGGGAATAATCAGCAGGGGGCAACCAAAAAGGGCACAATTAAAAGATAGAGGTGCATTTTATACTATGATAAAAATAGCCATCTATTTTCTACATATATCTAAGGGGAGACACATGTATCACTCATGTTCAACAACCCCAAGATATGTATACATAAAAAACGTATAGCAATTTGAAAATCAAAATAAAATAAATAGAGAGGATAATTGCAAACATATAGAGAGATGATGCTCTTTTTTGTAACGTGTATGATTATCAAAGAGAGATATCCCCTGCCTGACTTTTAAAGAGATATCTCGTAGGAAATATCTACTCAAAGGTATCAGTAAAAAAGTATGTGTAAAAAAGTATATAAAAAAACACATTAAAAAATAAAAGGAAAGAAAGAAAGTATAAAACATATGAAGAAAAGTCCATAAGTACCATCTTCATATGGGTTGAGCATGCATGGATGGATGAAAGGGGCTAGTCTAGAGCATCATGACTGATTAATAAACGCATTAATGTCCCATTCTATGTTCAAACCGTGGGGTACATAGCATTTGATCTGATGTATCCACCACGTTTCGAGTCTAGAAACTCCTCTTAAACTAGATTCCCCTCTCCAGTGTGGTATGAATCTATCTATGACCTGAAAACTGGTCCCTGCTGGATTACGGTCATGGTGCAAGGCATAATGTTTGGAAACACTATGGTTTGTTTTACCTTTTTTAATCGCTGTGATATGTTCTTTTACTACCCCTCCTATGGAGGGGTAGTGAAGACTCTTTGGACTCATTCATAGCGACTCTGAATGATAACCGAAGGGGAATCCTCCTGACCCATGAAGCCAGTCGGTCTAAGATCCATTTTCTGGATTTGGAGATCACACACAATAATGGCCATCTTGACACAAAAACCCATTTTAAGATCACGGACCGTAATGGCTATATTCCGATGGACAGCTGCCATCATGAGACATGGCTAAAATCCATCCCAAGAAGCCAGCTGATGAGAATGAGAAGAAATTGTTCTCACCTTTCCGATTATTTTCAACAAGCTGAGATTTTAAAATCACGGTTCTGTGAAAAAGGGTACGATAGCTCCATAATCACTAAAGAGATTCGCCAGGTAGCCTTAATAGATCGTGCCTCTTTGTTGAGGACACAACCGGAAAGACCAAAGAAAACTGCAGATGTTAAACATAAATGGTCCTTTTTAACAAGTTTTTCTACCCAACATAAACAAGTTAAGGACATCATTAGAAAGCACTGGAGAATATTAAAAAGTGATACCATTTTGGGTCCGGTACTACCAGAACAGGCAGCTACCATCTTTAGGGGTGCCCCATCAATTAAGGGACAAATCGCACCAAATGTGATCGATCCCCCAGAGAGAATTTCATTTTTCCATAATATGAAAGGATTTTATCCTTGTCGGAGATGCACAGTTTGCAAATGGAATGATTGTAAAGCACGCAAAATGGAAACATTCAAGTCCACAGTTACAGGGAAGGAATATAGGATGAAGGAATTCGCTACATGCAAAACTAAATACATTGTATATCTCATCACTTGCCCGTGCAAAAGACAATATATTGGCCGAACAAAACGCAATTTCACTACCAGAGTAAAAGAACATATCACAGCGATTAAAAAAGGTAAAACAAACCATAGTGTTTCCAAACATTATGCCTTGCACCATGACCGTAATCCAGCAGGGACCAGTTTTCAGGTCATAGATAGATTCATACCACACTGGAGAGGGGAATCTAGTTTAAGAGGAGTTTCTAGACTCGAAACGTGGTGGATACATCAGATCAAATGCTATGTACCCCACGGTTTGAACATAGAATGGGACATTAATGCGTTTATTAATCAGTCATGATGCTCTAGACTAGCCCCTTTCATCCATCCATGCATGCTCAACCCATATGAAGATGGTACTTATGGACTTTTCTTCATATGTTTTATACTTTCTTTCTTTCCTTTTATTTTTTAATGTGTTTTTTTATATACTTTTTTACACATACTTTTTTACTGATACCTTTGAGTAGATATTTCCTACGAGATATCTCTTTAAAAGTCAGGCAGGGGATATCTCTCTTTGATAATCATACACGTTACAAAAAAGAGCATCATCTCTCTATATGTTTGCAATTATCCTCTCTATTTATTTTATTTTGATTTTCAAATTGCTATACGTTTTTTATGTATACATATCTTGGGGTTGTTGAACATGAGTGATACATGTGTCTCCCCTTAGATATATGTAGAAAATAGATGGCTATTTTTATCATAGTATAAAATGCACCTCTATCTTTTAATTGTGCCCTTTTTGGTTGCCCCCTGCTGATTATTCCCAATAGGGTTCTATAAGTGTTATGTGTAAACATAGGGGAATCTGTGCGACATGACCACTTTAGCTCTATAGGTAGGGGAGAATCCACCTTCAATGATTGGACAGTGTATGTGTGTACACCACTTTTGTGTCGCAATGATCATAGTTTCCTTGTGTTGTTGGTTAACCAGGTTATGATCAAGCGGTCCTGTGGAACGCAAGGAGAAAGGTGAGCGGCCTGAGTGGTATGGGTTGAGTTCCCATTGGATATTTGTTCACATTGACTTGCTTAGGCGCACTGAAGGGGGAGAATCCTTCGGTTTCGCGCTGATGCGCATGTGCGATGGAACGTAAGTCTTATGAGATATACTCCCCAGATAATGAGAAGGTACGTTCCTCCCGCGTCATTGCGTAAATACGTAATGACGCTGTAACCATCGAGGAAGAGTGACGTGCGATCTGCGTTTCTGCGCAGAGACGCTCTGATGTGTCCATCACATGCCCTTTTACTTAACCACAATTGGCTGAATTCAAAGACCAGGCCGAGGCTTGGTTCATATCCCCTGATAGGTTGGACAAATATCCCCTATCTCCAGATAGGTCGGAAGGATAGTCAGCTGACTGTCAGCTGACTCTCACATGACGGGAATCCCGGAAGTTACGCCGCACAGGTGTCCCCGGTGTAAATTTTAATAGTTTTATATAAATAGCGCAGCAGATGAAAGGGCAACTTTACCCCAGTTGATGTCTTTTGAAGACGAAACGCGTCGGGTGTATGACGCCATTTTATCATCAGTTACTGCGCTAAATGTACCTTTGTTATTTTTAAGAAACTTTTTTACCTAAACTTTTACTGGAAATTTCTTTTTTGATATAATTAAATTTCCCGGTAATCCGGAATTTACACTATGTGGAGCCTTTTTTCTCCTTATCCACTTTTCCTGGTTGCATGAGATACGAATGGTTATTGGAGGAGGAATCCGGGACTTCGCTTTGGATTGGGAACCCTTCCAAGACTCTCTTGCCAGAGACCAAGGACAACAGTCACCCTACCGTACTTAAACGGTGCAAGCTCATACGACTCACCGCCAACGGCCTGTGAGTCCACCGCGTCCGGTAAGGGCATTTTATATCATTTCCTTTGCCTGGTCAAGAGTTGGAAAAGCCTATTTGAAGATAGGAATAGATGTTACTGTGATATCTGCATCTACCCAGGATTCCTGTATATAATTGAATGAACTGTCGAATATCCTAGGGACTCGCCACTCATTTCCACCTCATGTCATGTTGCAATATACATATTTTGGGCTTTGGATTTGATGGTTGATGATTATATTGATTGTGTGCACACGATTTACAGGTTGTTTTATTATACGTTGATATCAAGTTATATTTTTCTATTCAATTTTTTATATATAGGTCATTAATAATAGGTTCACACGTTTGGTTTAATAGAACCTAACGCTCGCATTACACATTGACTTCACTATTTATATTACTCTATTTTTATAGAGGCTATCACTAGTAAATTCACATGTTGGGTTTAACAGATCCCAACGTTTGATATGCACATAGGTGTTATACACAATACACCTTTTTTATGCACTAATTAGCGCTACACTTTTCTATCCTCATCATCTAATACAATTAGTCTAATTGTTAGTGTTGGCGGCTTGATTTTGTTTGGTTGGCGCAGCAGTTTCTTTCCTGATTTTATTTTTTACAATTTTTGACACCACTGCTGGAGCCTTCCCTTATTATAGCGTCCAAAAATTTTTTCAAAAAATGGACGTATTTGAATACCGTACTAGTCGCACCTTTAACATGGAGGGTGTCTTCTCAGTTCTGAATACGGATTCTGAGATGGGAGGCCTTTTTTTAAGGCTTAAAAACTTAATGGTTTCAGAAATCCATTTAGAATGGGATATTGCTTTTTTGGAGCAATACACTAAGGATCGCATGGTCCCAAGAGGTTTGAGATGGACTATCCATCCACAACAAGGAGACACAGACACTGAGACATGGTTTCGTTTTTTTAATGAGGCCGGGATCTCATTGCTGAGTTTCCTTATTGATAGGAAACGAGCAAGAAGAGGTTTATTGGATAAGGAGATTAAAGAGATTAGGGAGAAATTACTTCCACAGAAATCCACTGCTGAATATATTAATCTATCAACAAATTTAAAGAACCATCTAGAGAAAGAGGAACGTGAGCAAAAAATTAAAAAACAAAAAAAGTATAGTAGGGATACCAATGATTATAAAACAGGGAATGTATTTAATTGGCAAAACAAAGAGCAAAGTGTTGGGCCTACAGAAGGGAATGCAATGGAGGTGACAACTTCATCAAATACAAGAATATTGGAAGCACCTGTGCCCCCCCTTCTATTTAGGAGGGAAGATCAGAACGTGCAACATTCTTATGATCCCCATACACCTAAGCCTCAATACAGGAGTCCACCTCCCCACCCCAGGGGTAGAGGTAAAAGAGGGAGAGGCAGAAGTGGGAGAAATAATGGTCATTCCTCCCACTATGAACAAGGCCCACGGGATTCTTCAACATATAGAAGACATACTGGCCATGATGATTATTATCATTATGAACCATATCCCCAAAGGACACCCCTACAGACCCATAATAGGTTTTCACCACTGAGAGGGGAACAGAACAGGAGCTACAATTCCCAATACTCATATAGAAATAGAGACAATGATTACCCGGAAAGGTCCCCGTTCAACTACAATCAACGGTTACCTAGGCCAACAAGGACAGAGGGTTTTCACAGGGAAACCGAAAACCCTACATACAATGGAGAACAAAACGGGGCACTAGAGGGGGGAGGCGCGCCCGTAAAAAGAAAGCGGTCATAGAAAATAAAGGGATTTTTAATCTAAGTAAAACGACCTTCACAGAAGCTGAAAAGATAGTCCTTGATAAAGGCTTAAAGTTTGCCCCCCCTAAAAAACTGAATAAGTTTTCGACATTCATTGACATACAGAAATATGTACGTAAATTGAACATTCAAAGATACATTTTGTCAAACCCAACCAGATCTTCCCATCCACAAATCACCACGCATACTGTGCATTCAGGGTTGAGTAATCCTTCATTATTCAACCCTCCTGTCCCCACAGCACCTCCAATCAAGGTATTCAGAGATCTAGTACTGAAGGACCTTGAAGATCTCCCACACAAAAAGGTATATGATGATCCTAAGTTTCGATTGGGATTGAAATCCCTTTGTGAAAAGAAGGATCTCATTATCCGTTCTGCGGATAAAGGGGGAGGGGTAGTGATCCTTGATAAGATTGACTATCACAGTGAGATGACCAGAATTCTCAGTGATTCTGAGACGTATCGTCGTCTTCCCAATAATCCAACTTTAGAATACAAAAAAATTTTAACCAATCTGGTCAATATAGGTTCACAACTGGGGATTCTAAATAAAAAAGAAAAACATTTTTTGATACCGGTGGCACCTCGCATTCCCATAATGTATTATTTGCCAAAGGTGCATAAAAATGCCACACACCCACCAGGACGCCCGATCATCAGTGGCATTAATTCTTTGACCTCTCGGATAGGGAGATATATCGATTTCTTCCTTCAACCGATAGTCCAAAGTGTTCCCTCTTATTTGAAAGATACGAGGGATACCATAGTTAAATTGGAACAAGTTACTGATACAAATAACCTAATACTTGCCACTGCGGACGTGACGTCCCTGTATACATGTATACCCCAAGCTCAAGGTCTTGAAGCGGTAGAACTGTTCCTTTCGAGAGACAGGAACATTCCTAGAATACAAAAAAAATTCATTATGGACTTATTGAGATTTGCCACAGGTGCCAATTATTTTTGGTATGATGACCAGTTCTATCTACAGACAAAAGGAGTAGCCATGGGGGCCAAATTTGCCCCCAGCCTGGCGAACATATTTATGGCCAAATGGGAGGAGGATGTCGTCTATGTCCTCAACCCCCCAGAACTAGTTCTGTGGGCGAGGTACATAGATGACATCCTCCTCCTATGGAGGGGTAGTGAAGACTCTTTGGACTCATTCATAGCGACTCTGAATGATAACCGAAGGGGAATCCTCCTGACCCATGAAGCCAGTCGGTCTAAGATCCATTTTCTGGATTTGGAGATCACACACAATAATGGCCATCTTGACACAAAAACCCATTTTAAGATCACGGACCGTAATGGCTATATTCCGATGGACAGCTGCCATCATGAGACATGGCTAAAATCCATCCCAAGAAGCCAGCTGATGAGAATGAGAAGAAATTGTTCTCACCTTTCCGATTATTTTCAACAAGCTGAGATTTTAAAATCACGGTTCTGTGAAAAAGGGTACGATAGCTCCATAATCACTAAAGAGATTCGCCAGGTAGCCTTAATAAATCGTGCCTCTTTGTTGAGGACACAACCGGAAAGACCAAAGAAAACTGCAGATGTTAAACATAAATGGTCCTTTTTAACAAGTTTTTCTACCCAACATAAACAAGTTAAGGACATCATTAGAAAGCACTGGAGAATATTAAAAAGTGATACCATTTTGGGTCCGGTACTACCAGAACAGGCAGCTACCATCTTTAGGGGTGCCCCATCAATTAAGGGACAAATCGCACCAAATGTGATCGATCCCCCAGAGAGAATTTCATTTTTCCATAATATGAAAGGATTTTATCCTTGTCGGAGATGCACAGTTTGCAAATGGAATGATTGTAAAGCACGCAAAATGGAAACATTCAAGTCCACAGTTACAGGGAAGGAATATAGGATGAAGGAATTCGCTACATGCAAAACTAAATACATTGTATATCTCATCACTTGCCCGTGCAAAAGACAATATATTGGCCGAACAAAACGCAATTTCACTACCAGAGTAAAAGAACATATCACAGCGATTAAAAAAGGTAAAACAAACCATAGTGTTTCCAAACATTATGCCTTGCACCATGACCGTAATCCAGCAGGGACCAGTTTTCAGGTCATAGATAGATTCATACCACACTGGAGAGGGGAATCTAGTTTAAGAGGAGTTTCTAGACTCGAAACGTGGTGGATACATCAGATCAAATGCTATGTACCCCACGGTTTGAACATAGAATGGGACATTAATGCGTTTATTAATCAGTCATGATGCTCTAGACTAGCCCCTTTCATCCATCCATGCATGCTCAACCCATATGAAGATGGTACTTATGGACTTTTCTTCATATGTTTTATACTTTCTTTCTTTCCTTTTATTTTTTAATGTGTTTTTTTATATACTTTTTTACACATACTTTTTTACTGATACCTTTGAGTAGATATTTCCTACGAGATATCTCTTTAAAAGTCAGGCAGGGGATATCTCTCTTTGATAATCATACACGTTACAAAAAAGAGCATCATCTCTCTATATGTTTGCAATTATCCTCTCTATTTATTTTATTTTGATTTTCAAATTGCTATACGTTTTTTATGTATACATATCTTGGGGTTGTTGAACATGAGTGATACATGTGTCTCCCCTTAGATATATGTAGAAAATAGATGGCTATTTTTATCATAGTATAAAATGCACCTCTATCTTTTAATTGTGCCCTTTTTGGTTGCCCCCTGCTGATTATTCCCAATAGGGTTCTATAAGTGTTATGTGTAAACATAGGGGAATCTGTGCGACATGACCACTTTAGCTCTATAGGTAGGGGAGAATCCACCTTCAATGATTGGACAGTGTATGTGTGTACACCACTTTTGTGTCGCAATGATCATAGTTTCCTTGTGTTGTTGGTTAACCAGGTTATGATCAAGCGGTCCTGTGGAACGCAAGGAGAAAGGTGAGCGGCCTGAGTGGTATGGGTTGAGTTCCCATTGGATATTTGTTCACATTGACTTGCTTAGGCGCACTGAAGGGGGAGAATCCTTCGGTTTCGCGCTGATGCGCATGTGCGATGGAACGTAAGTCTTATGAGATATACTCCCCAGATAATGAGAAGGTACGTTCCTCCCGCGTCATTGCGTAAATACGTAATGACGCTGTAACCATCGAGGAAGAGTGACGTGCGATCTGCGTTTCTGCGCAGAGACGCTCTGATGTGTCCATCACATGCCCTTTTACTTAACCACAATTGGCTGAATTCAAAGACCAGGCCGAGGCTTGGTTCATATCCCCTGATAGGTTGGACAAATATCCCCTATCTCCAGATAGGTCGGAAGGATAGTCAGCTGACTGTCAGCTGACTCTCACATGACGGGAATCCCGGAAGTTACGCCGCACAGGTGTCCCCGGTGTAAATTTTAATAGTTTTATATAAATAGCGCAGCAGATGAAAGGGCAACTTTACCCCAGTTGATGTCTTTTGAAGACGAAACGCGTCGGGTGTATGACGCCATTTTATCATCAGTTACTGCGCTAAATGTACCTTTGTTATTTTTAAGAAACTTTTTTACCTAAACTTTTACTGGAAATTTCTTTTTTGATATAATTAAATTTCCCGGTAATCCGGAATTTACACTATGTGGAGCCTTTTTTCTCCTTATCCACTTTTCCTGGTTGCATGAGATACGAATGGTTATTGGAGGAGGAATCCGGGACTTCGCTTTGGATTGGGAACCCTTCCAAGACTCTCTTGCCAGAGACCAAGGACAACAGTCACCCTACCGTACTTAAACGGTGCAAGCTCATACGACTCACCGCCAACGGCCTGTGAGTCCACCGCGTCCGGTAAGGGCATTTTATATCATTTCCTTTGCCTGGTCAAGAGTTGGAAAAGCCTATTTGAAGATAGGAATAGATGTTACTGTGATATCTGCATCTACCCAGGATTCCTGTATATAATTGAATGAACTGTCGAATATCCTAGGGACTCGCCACTCATTTCCACCTCATGTCATGTTGCAATATACATATTTTGGGCTTTGGATTTGATGGTTGATGATTATATTGATTGTGTGCACACGATTTACAGGTTGTTTTATTATACGTTGATATCAAGTTATATTTTTCTATTCAATTTTTTATATATAGGTCATTAATAATAGGTTCACACGTTTGGTTTAATAGAACCTAACGCTCGCATTACACATTGACTTCACTATTTATATTACTCTATTTTTATAGAGGCTATCACTAGTAAATTCACATGTTGGGTTTAACAGATCCCAACGTTTGATATGCACATAGGTGTTATACACAATACACCTTTTTTATGCACTAATTAGCGCTACACTTTTCTATCCTCATCATCTAATACAATTAGTCTAATTGTTAGTGTTGGCGGCTTGATTTTGTTTGGTTGGCGCAGCAGTTTCTTTCCTGATTTTATTTTTTGTAATTTTAAAGAGTTTGACGTCTTTTGGAACTTTGAAAACTGGCACAAGGCAGTTCCCATACGTTTGAGGCCCATCAGGACAAAAGAGTGCCACCGGTGACAAGAATTTTTCCAAGTCACTACAAAGCCATGCATTGGCATTGAAAGGTAAGAATGAACATTGAACAAATTATCTTTCACATGCTTTAAATGTTGCTTAACCACTTCCCACCAGCCCTATTGCAGATTGACATCCGCAATGTGGCTCCATTATACTAACTGGGCATCATATGACATTCAGCAGGATAAGATGCTTGTGCATGCCCCCCAGGGGATCGCAGCGCGGCAATCAGTGGTGCTTTGTGTTACTCTGACACACCGCATCTCCGATCGTGGTAAAGAACGTATGATGACCAATAACAGCTGATCACAGCGGTAACCAGGAAGTGTCGATAAATGGCTTTCCTCCGTTCAGGCTGACAGGGAGAGCCGATTGGCGGCTCTCCTGACAGGGGGGGTCTGCGCTGATAGTCAGTGCATTGATTATCAGCACAGCCCCATCAGAGGTGCACACCAAATGCACACCAATTAGTGCCCACCAAAATGCCAGTCAGTGCCCAAAGTGCCAATCAGTGCCCATCAAAATGCCAATCTGTGCCCATCAGTAACGCAGGTCCGTGCCTTTCATAGATGTCAATCAGTGCCCATAAGTAATGGCTGTCAGTGCTTCCTCATCAGTGCTGCCTATCAGTGCCATCTAATAGTGCCCATCAGTGCCACCCATCAGTGCTGCCTATCAGTGCCCATCAGTGCCACCTATCAGTGCCCATCAGCGCTGCCTATCAATGCCCATCAGTGCTGCATAGCAGTGCCGCCTATTAGTGCCCACCAGTGCTGCCTGTCCATGCCTATCAGTGCTACCTATTGTTGCCCATCAGTGCTGCATAGCAGTGCCGCCTATCAGTGCCCACCAGTGCTGCCTATCAGTGCCCATCAATGCTGCCTATCGGTGTTCATCAGTGCTGTCTATCAGTGCCCATCAGTGCTACCTATCCGTGCCCATCAGTGCTGCATATAAGTGCCTCCTCATCAGTGCCACCTTATCAGTGCCCATCTTTTTTTTCTGCTGTGCTCCAACTTGCTGTTAGAACGTGGCTACATTGGTTTTCCACGGTCCAGCTGTATGTAGCAATGTAGGTACTGGGGTTGATTTACTAAAGTCAAATCCACTTTTCACTACAAGCGCACTGCAAATGCACTTGGAAGTGCAGTCGCTTTAGATCTAAAGGGGAAGATCGGAAATGAGCGGAAGCTCTGCTGATTTTATGTACAAGCAAAAATGCTGTTTTTCATTTTCCTTGCATGTCCCCCTCAGATCTACACCGACTGCACTTCCAAGTGCACTTGTAGTGCAAAGTGGATTTGCCTTTAGTAAAAAAAAATCCATAGTCTCTTGCTCGCTCCTGAGATGGATTGGGGCTATGGACTATAAGATATATAGGGGTTGGTTTACTAAGGGCAAATAGGCTGTGCTCTTTGCAAAGTGCAGTTGCCCCAGAGCTTAGTAAATGAGGAAAAGCTTCACTGTGCAAAGAATACCCAATGACATGCAAGGAAAATTAAAAAAAACAGCATTTCTGCTTGCACGTGTTCGGATGATGGAAGTCAGCAGAGCATCTTCTCATTTACTAAGCTCTGGAGCAACGGTACTTGCAGAGTGCACAGTTTATATGCCTTTAATAAATGACCCCCAATATGTGCATACAGCAGTGTATATGACTGCAACTAATATGCATTGTTTGTTCCAAACAAATGAAAACAAATGAAAGTCAAAGGGAAAAGGGTTTAAAAGCTCACAGATGACATTACAAGGAAGCAGAAAAACACAATAAAAAACAATTTCATGAAAAATACATTACAGGGCTATTAAGTCGTGGGTGTGTATGAATTATTTTTGGTAAATAACGATAGTGTTTAGTGTCATTTTAGGGCTCACATACACTGGGTGTTTGGTATTTTTTTCTTTTTCAACCTCTAAACGCACCCCTATGGTAGTCTATGTGGCCATGCACCCATCACAGGTATATAAAGGCATATTAGAAGAAGAGTGTTTAGAGGCAGAAAGTTAAAAATTGCATGTTAAAAGAAGGAAAGTTCTGAGCACCAAAAAAAAAGCTTGATGCGTCTAAATGTGCATAAACACGCCTAAACGTGCCTAAATGTACTGAAAGGTACATTTAGCACTTGAGCATTCATTCATTTCAATGGCCAAAATAAATTCATATTCTGGTCAATGGAATGAATGAATGCCCACACACTTGATGTGCCTAAATGTGTCCAAATGGGCCTAACAAAAAGTTTTGATGTTTTTTAAAGTGATCTCTCAACAAAATAAAGTATGGGGACATGGATGGATGGGTGAGTTTGTTTTGAATATTAAAAATGAATAAAATAGCAATTTCAGTTTCAGATGCTCAGATACATTTTAGTTATGCTTTAACAATATTGCTATCATAAAGGCCTGACAAGCTCCCTCTGTGAAAGCATAGTGCAGGTCACAGGTTCCCGTAATGTCACTCCTGAACTCAGTTGAAGACAGCCAAGCACAGAATGTACTTCCTCCACAGCCAGAGCCACCCAGGCTTCAACAGCTCTGAACCCAGAAGTGCTTTGAGGTGAGCAATTACAGCAACAGCAACAAAAAGTTAATTCTCATTTCTGGGCCAATTCTTGTATTTCTATCTGTGCCCAAGCTGGAAAGATTACCTTCAAGTGGTGTCCCCAGAGAAGGAAGTGAAAGGAAAAGCAATCTTGACAATCACAGAATGAGCACAGAGGTTGATTTACTAAAACTGAAGCGTGCAAAATCTGGTGCAGCTCTACATAGTAACCAATCAGCTTTCAGGTTGTTTTGTCAAAGCTTAATTAAACAAACTGAAGTTAGAAGCTAATTGGCTACCATGCACAGCTGTACCAGATTTTGCGCATTCCTGTTTTAATAAGTCAACCCCCAAATTTTTATGATCTACAGCCTAACTTTACCTTCGGCGTAAGAGGCAAGGTGGAGGCACACAATTGGGGGACTGGGTCTCTTGGAGGAAATTTTTTTTTTTTCACCATTAAGTGGTTTACAGGCTGACTGGTTCATGTTTGGCAAGCGTTTCTGTAAACATTAGGAAAGGAAAGGGATGCATTAAGGATCTTGACAACTATAGGACCTTATAATTCTGGGTAACCAGGTGTAGAAGATAAATGCCAAGCAGGTAAGCTGTACTCTTGAGCCAGTTTAAAGGCAGCATTTTATTTTTTTGACTGGATGTTTAATTAAATTACTCTTTAGAGGCAGTAATTATAATTTACAATGGAAACTCCAAGATGTTCAACATCTATACACAATGATGCATCTATTAAGTCTTTTTTACCATTCAGATAAAGCATATTGAATGCATCATTCTACCATGATCATAAGTTTATTTTCTTCCCTATTCCCAGCATGTTTTGTTAGTCTCTCTTTGGAGCAGGTGTTCTGTAACCATTAAAGATCTCATATGCAACCTTATCACAGAGTATGCATAGAACACCGACATGGTATCAATACATAGAAAGAGGTTCTTCACTCTCTTAAAAGGACCATCTGCTAAATGAAAAGAAAATGTTTTGCTGGTTGCATTGTACCATTCATTACAAGGCCGACCCCTTGAAGATATTGCCATTATTTGATTTACAGGAGTATGCGATTTCTATAGTGTCTAGACTGTGTTTGGAGGAAGAAAAGTGCTGACTATGAATCTAAGAACACCATCCCTACAGTCAAGCACGGAGATGGAAACATGATGCTTTGGGGCTGTTTGTCTGCTATAGGTACAGGCCGACTTTGCCACATTGAGGGGCAAATAGACGGGGCCATGTATTGTAAAATCTTGGATGAGAACCTTCTTCCCTCATCCAGAAGACTGAAGATGGGCCGTGGATGGGGTCTTCCAGCATGACAATGATCTAAAACATGCCGCCAAGGCAACAAAGGAGTGACTCAAGAAGAAGCACATTATGGTCATGGAGTGGCTTAGTGAGTCTCCAGAACCTTATCGTATAGAAAATTTATAGAGGGAGTTGAAACTTCGAGTAATCACGAGACAGACAAAAAACCTTAAGGATTTAGAGAAGATCTGTAAAGTAGAGTGGACAAAAATCGCTCCTGAGATGTGTGGAAATCTGGTCACCAACTACAAGAAACATCTTACCTCTGTGCTTGCCAACAAGGGTTTCTCCACCAAGTACTAAGTTATGTTTTGCTTGGGGACCAAATACTTATTTTACTCACTGAACTGCAACTTAATTTATACCATTTGTTTTATGTGTTTTTTTTCAGGATTTTTAGTTGATATAATCTGTCTCTATCATTTAAAATACACCTATGATAAAAAAATATAGACCCTTGATTTCTTTGTAAGTGGACAAACTTACAAAATCTGCAGGGGATCAAATAATTATTTTCTCCACTGTACCTTTGTCATCTTTATCGTTGTAATGCAATAGGGAAGCAGTAGACCATCTGAATCTTTCAGCGAGAGGTATCAGCTTGCATGCTTTAACTTAAACTGTTTGGATGTTATTCAGAATCATCTGATAATAGAGGAGAAAGCCTAGAAAGATGCAAAAATCTGTTGTATTGCTGGCTTACACTTGGTAATTTGTTTTGCAATCTTCCAGACACCAGGCTTAATATAGTTTTGGGCTTCACTGTAGTCAGTGGAGCAAGGATCTGTTTTTTTTTTTTTTTTTGTCCGGTCAGAGTTTCCTAAGCTGTGTGATTGATTGTCTCTACCTGTTTATGAAAGAAGCTTCCAGATAATAGAGCAGGAGAGGGAAAGGGGAAAAATGTACAATCCTATATACACACTCCTATACCCACAGTTAATCCAGAGGGCACATAAACCCAGAAAAGAGTAATTCAATTTGCTTCAGCAGGGGAAAAATGTCCTTTCTGATCCCCCAAGGGGCATTTGGATATTCCCTGAATCAACTTTACCTATAAATATTAATATCCAGTTATAATATGAACATTTAGGACATAATAAGAAACCAGGACTTTTTTAAAGCAATCTACTGATCTGGACAGAACCAGCTCTTGAGGGAGTCTATTCCACATTTTCACAGCTCTTACTGTGAAGTAGCCTTTTCATATTTAGAGATTAAATGTCTTTTCCTCCAGACGTAAAGACTGCCCCTTGACTTCTGTGATGACCTTAAAGTGAATGACTCAACACTGAGTTCACTATATGGACCACACGTATGTATTTTTACATGTTGATCATATCCCCCCTTAATCATCTCTTCTCAAGAGAGAATACATTCAGGTTAGCTAATCTTTCCTTGTAGCTAAGCTCCTCCATGCCTCTTATCAGTTTGGATGCCCATCTCTGCACGTTCTCCAGTTGCCTAATATCCTTTTTGTGAACTGGTGCCCAAAACTGAACTGCATATTCCAGATGAGGTCTTACGAACAATTTGTACAGGTGCAAAATGACATCTCTCCCTCTGAAGTCTATACCTCTCTTAATACAAGAAAGGATTTTGCTCGCTTTGGAAACTGCAGCTTGGCATTGAATGCCATTATTAAGCTTATGATCTACCAGAACACCCGGATCCTGCTCCACCATTGATTCCTACCAGTTCTACTCACCCTAGTATGTACAGTGCCTTGAAAAAGTATTCATACTCCTTGAAAGTTTCCACATTCCACATGTCATGTTACAACCAAAAACGTAAATGTATTTTATAGGGATTTTATGTGATAGATCAACACAAACTGGCACATAATTGTGAAGTAGAAGGAAAATGATAAATGGTTTTCAAATTTTTTTACAAATAAATATCTGAAAAGTGTGGCATGCCTTTGTATTCAGCCCCCTTTACTCTGATGCCTCTAACTAAAATCTAGTGGAACCAATCGCCTTCAGAAGTCACTTAATTAGTAAATAGAGTCCACCTGCGTGTAATTTAATCTCAGTATAAATACAGCTGTTCTGTGAAACCCTCACTGGTTTGTTAGAGGACCTTAGTGAACAAACATCATGAAGGCCAATGAACACAGCAGACAGGTCAGCGATAAAGTTGTGAAGTTTAATGCAGGGTTAGGTTATAAAAAAATATCCCAAGCTTTGAACATCTCACAGAGCACTGTTCAATCCATCATCTGAAAATGGAAAGAGTATGGAATAACTGCAAACCTACCAAGACATGGTAGGCCGTCCTCCTAAACTGACAGGCCGGGCAAGGAGAGCATTGATCAAAGAAGCAGCCAAGAGGCCCATGGTAACTCTGGAGGAGCTGCAGAGATCCACAGCTCAGTTGGGAGAATCTGTAAACAGGAAAACTATTAGTTGTGCACTCCAAAAATCTGGCCTTTATGGAAGAGTGGCAAGAAGAAAGCCATTGTTGAAAGAAAGCCATAAGAAGTCCCGTTTTCAATTTGTGAGATGCCATGTGGGGGACATAGCAAAGATGTGGAAGAAGGTGCTCTGGTCAGATGAGACCAAAATTTAACTTTTTAGCCTAAAAGCCTAACGCTATGTGTGGCAGAAAATTAACACTGCACATCATCCTGAACACACCGTGAAACATGGTGGTGGCAGCATCATGTTGTGGGGATGATTTTCTTCAGCAGGGACAGGGAAGCTGGTCAGAGTTGATGGGACGATGGATGGAGCCAAATACAGGACAATTTTAGAAGATAACCTGTTACAGTCTGCAAAAGACTTGAAACTGGGGCAGAGGTTCACATTCTAGCAGAACAGCGACCCTAAACATACAGCCGGAGCTACAATGGAATGGTTTAGATCAAAGCATATTCATGTGTTAGAATGACCCAGTCAAAATCCAGACCTAAATCCAATTGAGAATCTGTGGCAAGACTAGAAAATTGATGTTCACAGATGCTCTCCATCCAATCTGACAGAGCTTGAGCTATTTTGCAAAGAAGAATGGGCAAAAATGTCACTCTCTAGATGTGCAAAGCTGGTAGAGACAAACCCTAAAAGACTTGCAGCTGTAATTGCAGCGAAAGGTGGTTCTACAAAGTATTTGAATACAAATGTATGCCACACTTTTCACATATTTATTTGTAAAAAACTTTGAGAACCATTTATCAGTTTTCCTTCCAATTCACAATTATGTTCAACTTTGTGTTGGTCTATCACATAAAATCCCAATAAAATACATTTACATTTTTAGTTGTAACATGACAAAATGTGGAAAATGTCAAGGGGTATGAATACTTTTTCAAGGCACTGTATGATACATGCATATTCTTAGCTCCCTAGTGCATAACTTTACATTTATCAACAGTAAACCTCATTTGCCACATAGTTGCCCAATTAAACAGTGCATTGAGTTCGGCTTGTAAGTTGGAGACATCCTGAAAGGACCTTATTCCATTGCATAGCTTGGTGTCATCTGCAAAGTCTGAAATTGTACTTTTAATCCCAGACCCTCTATCATTTATAAATGTATTAAAAAGCTGTAGGGCTAGAGAAGATTTGCTAAAGGATTTCTGCTGGAAGACTCGGCCTGGGACTCTGGTCTGGTGAAGAAACTTGTATCTCCCTCACTGAAGAGTTTTATGTGGGAGCTGGGCGGCAGTCAGCTCCTGGTACATTGTGAGTAAGACCTGTTTTTGGGACTTTCATGTGTGCCTGCAGCTGTAAGGTTATGTGCTAAGAAATTTGTCCAGCTGTTTTTGCTATCTTTTTGGAGCATCCTGCACCTTATCCTTCTCTCCAATTGGTTGCTGCTAGAAATCTACAAAAAAGACATCCACTAGACTGAACCTGTATTTGTTGGTGTGCTTGGATCTGACATATGGGTCAGGCAGCTTCTGAACTAACAAGGCAGACCTGGATCATATTCAGCAACCCCTTCCAGGGAGAGCGCTACCACCACCAATTCCTTAAAAGTCCAAAAGTAATTATTTCTCTTGTCCTACCTCCAATTAATGTTATCATTTCCTTGATTCTTGTTCAGTCCTTAAGGCACCACATCCAACTGCACAGATGCGGAGGGGTTGTGAGTGTTTTTACACACCATTATTTGTTTGGTGGCTTAGATGATGGAAAGCAACCAAACGCTATGTATGTAGCCAGCATAAAATATCAGTTCAATTTTGAAATATTAAAATGATTTTGAGGACAATTTAAAAATAGAGGAATAAAAAGGAGAAAAACGATGGAGCTGCAGTCTTCCCCACAGTTTTCCATGTTTTTAATTTAATTAAAAACTCCACTTTTGTTCAGAAAAACAAACATTTTTCTATCTTGGAGTGAATGGAAAGGTGAGGTGACAGTTGTCGCTGGAACAGGTGTCCCATTGGAAGATTTGGCTTCTTTTCTGTGGCAACTGTGAAATTATGGATTTCCCACATTTCTTTCTGTCTTTTTAACAATGCTGACCAGGAAAATTAGAGATCATGAATCTGTCCAGTGGGAAGACATGCAACAATAAAACCTGATTGAGGCTGTAACCTATGCAAAGCTAAAACAAGAAAGTTTTGATTTTTAGATATACTTTAAATGACGAAACAGACAATGTAGCTCTTATACCTTAAGGGGGCTAGTTATCAAAAATTTAATGGGGGATTCCCCTGACATTTATTCTAAATGTATCCCAAAAATAATTCAAACTACTTTATTGATCATACACCTTATGTATAACACACAACATGTGGCCTGGTAAAGCAAGTTAATGATGAGCATGCAGCTATGTTCTATATCAGGGATCTCCAAGCTACGGCCCTCCAGCTGTTGTGAAACTACATGTCCCATGAGGCATTGTAAAACTCTGACATTCACAGACATGACTAGCCATGATGGGAATTGTACTGTAGTTCCTGAACAACTGGAGGGCTATAGTTTTGGAGAGCCTTGCTCTATATTGATACTCGCTCACATGCCTTTCAGCATTTGGGAGTTGCATTTAGAGTTGTTCCCATTCAAAAGCACCAGTGCTAGATGTGGACTGACACTGGGATCTTGGCATGCCAGCATGAGGGCTTATTTACCACCTATGTGTCCCCCATAGAGACAAGTAGGTGGTCGTCACCTTCCTGTTAAACTGGTTTTAGGGGTACTTCAGTGTAAACTGTAACTAAACACATTACACTTTGTAAAGAAAAAACTTTAATAAATCTATTTTTACTAATAACTACCTTGCAGGTTTCACAGGTGTCCAATAGGGTGGAACGAATGGTTCATGTTGAGCACAAATTCGGCCCGAACATAGCCTGTTTGCCCGTTCGGGGAACACCCAAATTTGCATGGCGCTCAGCGGGATGTTTGCCCACCAAGTGCCCCACAATGCACTGCGCAAACCTTTGCCCAATGAGGGCATAGAGAATAGTTGGTTGTTAAGGAGCGGGCCGGGAAGCTGGCCGCAGTGTCCTTCACAACGGATGAGTCATCAACTGTCAATGGGCTTCCCCACTGACAGCTGAATAATAAAAAAAAAATGTTGGCAATAGAAAAATGTGAAAAAAAATCTGTGGGGGTTTCCATGCCAAATTCTAAAAAAACAGAGTGGGGTCAACCCCAAAATCCATATTGTATTACCGGCAATTTACATTTTTTCTCTTTATAAATGTCAGTTTTGCTGCACTAGGTTCTATACGCAGTACAAATGCACCACTTTACAGGCATACTAAAGGGACCCCCAGGCACTATATTGAAAGGAAATTTTCATTTTTATTGTTTCACTTTAAGCATCATTAAAATCACTGCTCCTTTAAATACCTTTTAAAAATTATTTTTTGCTTTGGTACTTGTCCCCCAGGGCAGTAACCGGGCCCCCATAACATTTTTATGGCCAATAACTTGCATATAAGCCTTTAAATTCGGGACTTTTGATTTTTCAAGTATCGGACTACAATTCGGCTGGGAGTATGGGTCTGAGCTTTTGCTATGTTTAGGAGTCCTGGTGCGAACCAAAACAGGGGGTGTTCGGCCATCTCTAGTGTCCAATCGGGGGTCTAATCAAGCACAGGAATTGCAGAAGAAGCAGTAGAAGCAATGATGGGGGTTCCTCCCAACTCTGGGGACATCACTTTCTGTATTTGGTAATAAAAGGTTTCCTAAAACCAGTTCACCAGGCATGGGGCAGCACCTATTTGCTCTCTATGGGGGGCAGGTATGTGATGTATAACTGTCTTCCTCCTGGGCACTGGAGGGGGGGGGGGTGCTGAAAAGATCATTGCCTATCAGCTTTGGGACCTGGTTCTTTGAAACTGCCATTTTTGGGGAGATCTGCTCCCAAAGACCGCTTTTCCTTCTTCCCAATGCTGAAGGACATATGGGCAATTATTTAACATTAGACAAGATCCATAGGCGTTGACAGGTGTGCCGTGAGTGCCTGGGCATGCCCTAATCACCCCGTGTGGCACAGATTCCCTCTGCTGATATTTCACCAAAGCCCCCCCAACTGAGCTTCTAAATTTTTTTAAAAAATGATATAAAAATTAAATTGTAAAAAAAAATACAAAAATAAAATAATAAAAAAAAACTACTGACACTGTCCACTGCCCTACTAACACCTCTGCCCCACTGGCACGTCCACTGCTCTTCTGACATATCCACTGCTTTAATGACACCATTCCCTGCCCTACTGTTTTTTACATTTATTTATAAGAGTATATATATATATATATATATATATATATATATATATATATATATATATATATATATGTATTTATTCATTTATTTTTATTACACATACATACATACACACATGCGTGTTTGCGATTTGAGGTACACACCCTAATTCAATAGGCTGAGCACACTCATGAAAGGATCATCACTTCCCATATTTGGTATTAAAAGGATTCCTGAAACTAGTTCACCAGGCATGGGGCAGCACCTATTTGCTCTCTATGGGGGGACAGGTAGGTGGTGCATAACTGTCTACCTACCAGCACCCCCTCCTGGGCACTGGGGGGCTGCTGAAAAGCTCAGTGCCTGTCAGCTTTGGGAACTGGTTCTTTGGTACTGTCATTTTTGGGGAGATCTGCTCCCAAAGACCGCCTTTCTTTCTCCGTCCACTGCCCTACTAACACCAACCTCTGCCCAACTGGCATGTCCACTGCTCTTCTGACATGTCCACTGCTCTACTGACGCCATTTACTGCCCTACTGTTTATATATGTATTTATCTATTACACATTCATACAGACATAGATATACACACACACGTGTTTGAGATTTGAGGTGCACACCCTAATTCAATAGGCTGGGCACACTTATCACAGGATCTGGGTTTTTTTTTTGAGCCTACTAAAGGGCACGCTATTTTGTTTTGTTTTTTTACTTTGTTTTTTGTTGTGTGCATTTGTGAAAATTATTCCTTCTAAACTGTGTATTAAAACAGTATTGCCCCGTACACACGGTCGGATTTTCCGTTGGACATTGTCCGATCGGAGCGTGTTGTCGGAAATTCCGACCATGTGTGGGCTCCATTGGACATTTTCCATCGGATTTTCCGACACACAAAGTTGGACAGCAGGAGATAAAATTTTCCGACAACAAAATCCGATCGCGTCAATTCCGACCGCGTGTGGCCTGTTCCGACGCACAAAGTTCCACGCATGCTCAGAAGAAATTCCGACACGGGACAGCTCGTTCTGGTAAACGTAGCGTTCGGAATGGATACAGCACTTTCGTCACGCTGCAATGTTCAAAATGGTTTAATACAGCGCACTCTCTTCTTCTTTATAATGTGACAAGAATTAAGTAGTTTTGATGCTCATATTCACACACACTTCTCACAAACTTATTTCGTTACTATTTATCGGGATTCCCTCAATATATTTAGATTGCTCACATCTGACAACAAAATTTTTTTTTATTTTTGGACTTTAATGTAGATTCTTTTTTTGTGTTTCTCTTTTTTATTTTTTTTTTTTTTTGGTGATTTTGATTTGTACTCCCGAAAATGTTTGTGTGTGTTTTTGGTGACAAGTTCCCACAACACCACTAATATGTTGTTCTATTTAATCTGTAGGAGATTGCTTGGTGTTGTTGTCCCTTGTAATTTCACATTGTACTTTAGAAATGTACCTGAATCATCACCAACAAACTGTCCTTTTTGGATGAAAACACACACAGGAGAGTAGAATTTCCCTAAAAAAATTTTATTAAGGGCTCACAACTAAACAAAGAGGGGGGCAACGCTGGAGAAACTGCAGAAGTGGGCGAAGCCTTGGACCCCCAGGGCACACATCAATTATTTAAAAGCAAAATTGGTGGCCTGAGGAGTCCTTATCTAAGGGAGGGCAGTCTGGTCCAGAAGTCCCAGAGATCCGGAAAGCAGCAGATGACATCTGTGTCCCCAGGCTGTGGTCATACGAGAAACTGCATCTTCTGTCGGACCAGACTGAACCCAGGGTCATCACTCTTTGGTCTTCTTTCCACGCCTCCTTACAGGCTTTGGCTGTGGTGGTGGAGTTGTGGCAGCAGGAGGAGGAGGAGGATCGTCCCTCTCAATGACATCCGTCTTGTGTGTCAGTTCCCCACTCAACCCCTTATGAAGGACTTTATAAATCAGGTCCTCAGAGATCTTGCGTTGGCCCTCCTGCATGCCCTGCAATTTTGTGGCAGCCATGCAGGCAAAGGCCTCTTCAGGACTGGGGAAGGCTCGGAGGGACGCCGAAGCCTCCTGGATCAGCCTGTACGCTGAATCCTGCACGGGACTCGGAGTGGCCTTCCTGGCTCGTTTATATGGCAGGCGGAGGGGAGGGACCTGAGACTCAGTCAGGCTGCGACTTGTCCCAGGCTTCTCTTGGCTGACACTTAGCCCCGCCTCCTCCTGGCTGCCACTAATCCCCGCCTCCTCCTGGCTGACACTAATAATCCCCGCCTCCTCCTGGCTGCCACATTCCACAGCCTCCTCCTGGCTGAGGTCTTCCTGTGTATGAAAAAGGGACATAGTTTTAGTTTTTTATTCATCAATCACACACAATTTTCACCTCCTGACTGCTGCAAATTGAATGTTAACAAATATAACAGACTATCCTTCTGAGCCCAGCAGTTTTCATTCTTGTCCCAATTTTGGGTGCCCACTACTGTCTATTGATATGTAAAGCACTTTTTTTAATCAGCAATTAGTGATCAATAATAACATCTAATAAACATCATTTATTTATTGACCAGAAATCTGTAGAAGAATGCTATACCTGACTCCAGCTGGGCTCCTCCACTTCTTCCTGGCTGGAAGGCCCAGGTTGGACATCGGAAGCCTCGGCTGGGGTGGAAGGAAGAGTGGAGAGGGATTCCCTGACTTCAGTGTGGTCTGACAGAAATCGCAGTCTCTCATAGTACCACAGCCTGGGGACATAAATGTCATCTGCTGCAGCTCCGGACCTCTGGGAATCCGTGACCTTCTTGCGCTCCCTAAGATAAGTGCTCCTCAGGCCACCAATTTTAGCTTTTAAATAAGGGATGGTTGCTGTGGGGACCACCGGCTTCACCAACTCCAGCAGTTTCTCCAGCGCTGCCTGCCTCTTCTGTTTGTGATTATAGTGGGGGTGTCTCACTTGCCACAGACAGGGCAGCTCCCTGTACTTGTCTATGAACAGGGGCAGGAAATTGTGGTCTTTGAACCCATCCATTTTCTCTGCAAGACACAACACTAGGGATGAGCTTCGAGTTCGAGTCGAACTCATGTTCTACTCGAACATTGGCTGTTCGCAAGTTCGCCGAACAGCGAACAATTTGGGGTGTTCGCGGCAAATTCGAATGCCACGGAACACCCTTTAAAAGTCTATGGGAGAAATCAAAAGTGCTAATTTTAAAGGCTTATATGCAAGTTATTGTCATAAAAAGTGTTTGGGGACCTGGGTCCTGCCCCAGGGGACATGGATCAATGCAAAAAAAAGTTTTAAAAACGGACGTTTTTTCAGGAGCAGTGATTTTATTAATGCTTAAAGTCAAACAATAAAAGTGTAATATCCCTTTAAATTTCGTACCTGGGGGGTGTCTATAGTATGCCTGTAAAGGGGCGCATGTTTCCCGTGTTTAGAACAGTCTGACAGCAAAATGACATTTTGAAGGAAAAAACTCATTTAAAACTACCGCGGCTATTGCATTGCCGACAATACACATAGAAGTTCATTGATAAAAACGGCATGGGAATTCCCCACAGGGCAACCCCGAACCAAAATTAAAAAAAAAAAATGATGTGGGGGTCCCCCTAAATTCCATACAAGGCCCTTCGGGTCTGGTATGGATATTAAGGGGAACCCCAGCCAAAATTTTAAAAAAAAATTGACGTGGGGTTCCCCCTAAATTCCATACCAGACCCTTCAGGTCTGGTATGGATTTTAAGGGGAACCCCGCGCCAAAAAAAAAAAAAAAAAAACGGCGTGGGGTCCCCCTAAAAATCCATACCAGACCCTTATCCGAGCACGCAACCTGGCAGGCCGCAGGAAAAGAGGGGGGGACGAGAGTGCGGCCCCCCCCCCCTCCTGAACCGTACCAGGCCACATGCCCTCAACATTGGGAGGGTGCTTTGGGGTAGCCCCCCAAAGCACCTTGTCCCCATGTTGATGAAGACAAGGGCCTCATCCCCACAACCGTGGCCGGTGGTTGTGGGGGTCTGCGGGCGGGGGGCTTATCGGAATCTGGAAGCCCCCTTTACCAAGGGGACCCCCAGATCCCGGCCCCCCCCCTGTGTGAAATGGTAAGGGGTTACTTACCCCTACCATTTCACTAAAAAACTGTCAAAAATGTTAAAAATGACAAGAGACAGTTTTTGACAATTCCTTTATTTAAATGCTTCTTCTTTCTTCCTTCATCTTCTTCTTCTTCTGGTTCTTCTGGCTCTTCTGGTTCTTCCTCCGGCGTTCTCGTCCAGCATCTCCTCCGCGGCGTCTTCTATCTTCTTCTCCTCGGGCCGCTCCGCACCCATGGCATGAGGGGGGAGGCTCCCGCTCTTCTCTTCATCTTCTTCTTCATCTTCATCTTCTTCTTCATCTTCTTCTTCTTCTTCTTCTTCTCTTCTTCATCTCTTCTTCCTTCTTCATTTCTTCTGCGGGCCGCTCCGCATCCATGCATGGAGGGAGGCTCCCGCTGTGTGACGGCGTCTCTTCGTCTGACGGTTCTTAAATAACGGGGGGCGGGGCCATCCGGTGACCCCGCTCCCCCTCTGACGCACGGTGAATTGACGGGACTTCCCTGTGACGTCACGGGGAATGCCACAGGGAAGTCCCGTCATGTTCCGTGCGTCAGAGGGGGGCGGGGTCACCGGGTGGCCCCGCCCCCCGTTATTTAAGAACCGTCAGACGAAGAGACGCCGTCACACAGCGGGAGCCTCCCTCCATGCATGGATGCGGAGCGGCCCGCAGAAGAAATGAAGAAGGAAGAAGAGATGAAGAAGAGAAGAAGAAGAAGAAGAAGAAGATGAAGAAGAAGATGAAGATGAAGAAGAAGATGAAGAGAAGAGCGGGAGCCTCCCCCCTCATGCCATGGGTGCGGAGCGGCCCGAGGAGAAGAAGATAGAAGACGCCGCGGAGGAGATGCTGGACGAGAACGCCGGAGGAAGAACCAGAAGAGCCAGAAGAACCAGAAGAAGAAGAAGATGAAGGAAGAAAGAAGAAGCATTTAAATAAAGGAATTGTCAAAAACTGTCTCTTGTCATTTTTAACATTTTTGACAGTTTTTTAGTGAAATGGTAGGGGTAAGTAACCCCTTACCATTTCACACAGGGGGGGGGCCGGGATCTGGGGGTCCCCTTGGTAAAGGGGGCTTCCAGATTCCGATAAGCCCCCCGCCCGCAGACCCCCACAACCACCGGCCACGGTTGTGAGGATGAGGCCCTTGTCTTCATCAACATGGGGACAAGGTGCTTTGGGGGGCTACCCCAAAGCACCCTCCCAATGTTGAGGGCATGTGGCCTGGTACGGTTCAGGAGGGGGGGGGGGGCCGCACTCTCGTCCCCCCCTCTTTTCCTGCGGCCTGCCAGGTTGCGTGCTCGGATAAGGGTCTGGTATGGATTTTTAGGGGGACCCCACGCCGTTTTTTTTTTTTTTTTTTGGCGCGGGGTTCCCCTTAAAATCCATACCAGACCTGAAGGGTCTGGTATGGAATTTAGGGGGAACCCCACGTCAATTTTTTTTTTAAATTTTGGCTGGGGTTCCCCTTAATATCCATACCAGACCTGAAGGGCCTTGTATGGAATTTAGGGGGACCCCCACATCATTTTTTTTTTTTAATTTTGGTTCGGGGTTGCCCTGTGGGGAATTCCCATGCCGTTTTTATCAATGAACTTCTATGTGTATTGTCGGCAATGCAATAGCCGCGGTAGTTTTAAATGAGTTTTTTCCTTCAAAATGTCATTTTGCTGTCAGACTGTTCTAAACACGGGAAACATGCGCCCCTTTACAGGCATACTATAGACACCCCCCAGGTATGAAATTTAAAGGGATATTACACTTTTATTGTTTGACTTTAAGCATTTTTAAAATCACTGCTCCTGAAAAAACGGCCGTTTTTAAAACTTTTTTTTGCATTGATCCATGTCCCCTGGGGCAGGACCCAGGTCCCCAAACACTTTTATTGACAATAACTTGCATATTAGCCTTTAAAATTAGCACTTTTGATTATTCATGTTCGTGTCCCATAGACTTTAACGGTGTTCGCGTGTTCGAACGAATTTTTTTCCTGTTCGCATGTTCTGGTGCGAACCGAACAGGGGGGTGTTCGGCTCATCCCTACACAACACAAGACAAACCCTAATGTCAGGCCAAACTCCCCTAATCTTGTTACAATATAGGCTTCCATTTCGAAGCAGTATAGGCCCAAGTTTAGATCCTACCTTCATTAGCACGATCGGCGTCTCCGATGCTCCTTCCTCCACTCACAGATCGTACGTAAGACGCGCGCGTTACGATTTATACACACTGCGCATGCGTATAACTCTGCCCGCCCCTGACGTTCTTTCTAGTCTAGTCCCCGCCCCTTTTTGTTCGGCGCAGTGGAGGAAGAGCACATGGCGGAGAGACAGCAGGCTAGTGCGAAGTACAGCAACGAGGAGGAGGAGGAGGAGGAAAGGCTGGAGCCTGAAACGTCCCGATCCAGAAGGAGATTAAAGGACTCAAATATGTCCTTTGGGGAGATGTTGGAGATGGTGGACATCCTGAAGAAGGCCGACTATGATGGAAAGTATGGGCCTTACCCCAACCCCAATGTCAGAAAGGCCAAGATCATGGCGAAAGTGGTCAGGAGTCTGCACCGGAAATTCGGGGTACGACGATCGAAAGATCAGCTCAGGAAGCGGTGGTCGGACCTGAAATTACGAGAACATGAGCAGTACAGAAAGATCCGGAGAGTGCTGCAAAAAAGTAAGTAGTTGTCCTGTGTTCCTATTCTTTTTGTGTTTATTACGTTTGTGCTGCTCCATGTGCTTTTAGGAACTGTTGTACAGTTTAAAATGGCAACTTTCATGTTCATGGGCACATTATTCGTTCGGATCACACATTGTTATTTCGGACGATAAAATACCATTGTTTAGGCCATATGCATTTGGCCACCATTTTGACGCCCTATACTTGTCTTCAAAGAATTGGGTTGTGTAGATGGCTTTGTTACTAGAATGAAATGCAAACTAGATTCTGTGTAAGGAGAGGACACTGAGCAGCTGTTTTCACATCTGGACACTGGAGCACTAGTGTGGGACCAAAGAACACCATTTTTATTAGGGGGGCCACACAGGTGCCCCATTGTATACTATAGGGGGGGCTACATCTGTGAAGCTTTTACCAAACAGGTAAAGTATTGCAGCTTGACAAAGGACACTAAAAAAGCTACATCTTGGAACTCGGCTAAAATAGACAATTGTACCCCACTTCCAAGCAATGTTTCATCTTTATAGTTCTGCCATCAAATATCTGTGTGCTAATTATACCATTTTTGTTTTACATAGGGGAGAAAAGACTCGGAGGACACCCCTCATCCGAGGAGACCAGAGACCCCCCCCCTCTGGAAGAAGGGGAAATCCCCCCAACACAAGCTGAGCAGGAGGATGAAGACGTGGTGGAAGTAGTCACCACAACAGGTGAGTGTCTGCGACCACAGGCTCAGATAAGAGATGGATGGCGGCATTTTTTTGCAAACCTAATTTATTTTGGGGTTCCTCTCTTTTTAGGTGATCGTGAGGTTGTGGATGAAGATCCTTTCACATCAGAAAGTGCCCAGATCCTGATCGGGGAGATCATGGGGTGTAATTTACAATTGGAAAACATCAAGCAAAACATCAATGATGTTATTCCAAAATATAAAAACATCATTGATGTTTTGGGGCGAGTTTAAAGCCCCTCCAAATCACTTTCTTCTTTTGTGTGCTACAATGTGCGAAATGTTTTTGTGATTTTTCCCAAAGCCAAATTTGGAGGATGCACACAGTGTGTCAACATGTGCTATCTGCCATCACGGGAGATCAATGGACGTGTTTTGGGGGTGCAACCCCTTCCTCAATTATAAAGTAGCGGTGAGGAAGGGCTTTCTCCCCCAAAACACATCCCTTGATCCCCCCTGATGGCAGATAGCACATGTTGACATTGGGAAATTTGTGTGCATCTTCCAAATTTGGCTTTTCCAGGGGTGATTTCCCCCCATCTGAACGCAATATCAAACACAGTTCCTAAATACTCATGTCTGATATTGCCTTCCAGTTCTACCAAATGTGAACTTTGTAAGATCAAGATTTGTGTCTTTCTTGTTGGTTTTACACAGGCCTGTTTTCTATAAAATGCACATTTTGATTTTGGATAATGACACCACAAAAATTGGTATACAACAAACATGTTGGTTTGTCAGAAAAACCTTTGGTAAATGCACATGTGATTGTGCAAGTATTAAAAAGATTGTTCATCAAGAATGTGTGGATTATTGTCTCAACACTACAACACTTTTGGGGTGATGTAATTGTTGTTTTATGAGAAAATGGGGGTTATTTCCTAAGGGGAAATCCTCTTTGCACTACAAGTGCTGTTTCAGTGCAGTTGCAAGTGCACTTGTAGTGAAAAGTGTCTTTACATTTAGTAAATAACAGCCAACAGTGCTTTGTATAAGGTTACACAATCACAACATTTTCTGGACTCCACACATTTCTGTCAGGGTCAGCTAAAACAAACACAAGCAGTAAATGTCCACAAAGAAGAGCCTGGGGGGAGATGCCTGTCGAGAACTTGAGGTCCTGCAGGCTTCTCCCTGTGGCCAAATACCGCAAGGTAGCGACCAGCCTCTGCTCCGGAGTGATGGCTTGCCTCATGCAGGTATCCTGCCTGCTGATATAGGGGGTCAGCGAAGCCAACAAACGGTGAAATACGGGGTCCGTCATCCTGAGAAAGTTCCTGAAATCATCAGGATTATTCTCACGGAGCAAAGGCATATGAGAGAACTGGTCACGCTGAAGCAACCAATTCTTGGTCCATGAACTTCTCCCCACCCTGTTCATGGACTGGACTTGTGTCAAGGTCAGGACCCCAACACCAAGCCCCCGCACAGCACGAACTCTACGAGGAGTACGTATATGCAACATGGCTAGAAAATGGTCGGCTGCTCAGAACGAAGTAACAGAACGCACTGAAGAACAGCAAGGCCTGTGAAGAGCGACCTGAAAAACAGCAACGAGCAGGCAAGATCACACAGAAAACTCCGATACGAACTGACTGCACGCACTGAAGAGCAGATACAAACCCACAAGCACAAACTGAACGTCAGAAAACAATCTGAAAGCCATGAGTCTGAAAAAGCGCGAATCGGCTCTCACCAATCTTTTACTAACATGAGATTAGCAAAAGGAGCCCAAAGGGTGCCGCGCTTGGTTCTGAACCGGCCTTTTCTAGTCTCGTCGTACGTGGTGTACGTCACCGCGTTGTTGGCGATCGGAAATTCCGACAACTTTGTGCGACCGTGTGTAGGAAAAAATCCTAGGATTTTGTTGTCGGAATGTCCGAACAAAGTCCGACCGTGTGTACGGGGCATATCAGTTTCAGCACTATGGAGAGCTCCTGTCAGCAGATTCACCTGCAGGCGAAAACATTTGCTTACCACTGCTGTACTGATATTGGATGGCTATTTACCAACTGCTCCTGTTAAAATTCTCGTGTACCCACCCTACATCTTAGAGCCAGGTGCTCAAATTTTCATTCCAGCATCCAATGCATGTAAAGGGCCAGACTAGCGCAGGATAATGGAGAAGTCCTTTATCCCCACGTACTGGGTGGCTCCCTGGTGAAATACACCACCAATCATTACTTTATCTAGTGATGTAATTTTACAGATGGGATCTGATTTGATGCGTGTTACCCTGAAACATCATTGGTGTATTCTATCTCTACTTGCCACTGAGTGTTTTGAGTTTTGCCTCTATTTTATGGTATTATATACCAGATGTTCTCCATTTTTTTTACCTATAATGTCTATATGCTTTTTCAGCATTAGTTACCTTCTTTAGGTGCAGTCTGTACATAGATAATGGATGTGACATACTGAATTATATAGTCTGTGTGTACTATCTCTTCTTATTTAAGATAATATTTTATCTGATTGCTAAATAATTAAATGTCTAGTGTGTTGGCTCTTTCTTTTATTTAATAATTGTTCTGTTAAAGCTTTATGAGGAACTGGTTAGCGCACCAGTTCTTTTAATCTTTGCCCTTATCTGACTTCTGACACAACTCTATAGTGTGCATTTTTCTACTTGGAGATTTATATATACTAACAAATTGAAGCTGAACTCCAGCTAACACTTTATAAGCCACTACAGCACACAGTTTTGTTTTCTTTTTGGGATAAAGGTTTTACATAAACAAGTAAAAGGTAATCATTGTAAGCACCCTTGTCAGTAATAAATAGTTTGTCATAACATTCTAACTGCTACATTTGCAGGAGAGCATGTTCATTTGAACTTGAGCTCAACTTACCGAAAAGAGAGCATAAGTGTATATTGATTGGTTTGCCTGAAAGTTATAGCTTCTGCAATGTGTGGTATATACAGTATCTCACAAAAGTGAGTACACCCCTCACATTTTTGTAAATATTTTATTCTATCTTTTCATGTGACAACACTGAAGAAATGACACTTTGATAAAATGTAAAGTAGTGAGTGTACAGCTTGTATAACAGTGTAAATTTGATGTCCCCTCAAAATAACTCAACACACAGCCATTAATGTCTAAACCGCTGGCAACAAAAGTGAGTACTTTTGTGAGATACTGTATAATAGAATTTTTTTTTTTTTATACTAGTAATGGCTGTGATCAGCAACTTATAGTGGGACTGTGCGCCAGCCAATCTCACACTAACTGACGCTGATTGGGAACTGACTAACTGACATCAGTGAAACTAATACAGTAATTAGTGATAATAATATACACTGTAACTGTACTAATGACACTGGCTAGTAAGGGGTTAACATCTCTGGTAATCAAGGGGTTAAATGTGTGCCTAACAAGTGTTAATTTGTGTAAAATGTGCTGCTTTTTACTAAAGATCTCTTTGTTTCTTCTCCCTGCTTTGCAGAGAGAAGAAACAGAGGGATCGTTCCCTTTGTACAGAGCCCTATGTTGATTGTCAACACAGGGATCTGGACTGTGATTAGACACAGCCAATCAGCAGGTCCCTGGCATGAATCATTGGATGGGACCTATTGACAAATTCCCACAGTGTAAAATCAGGGTGTGTGGGGGGGTAAGGACGAGGTTTCCGTAAACCCAGGAACAGTCAGCAGCGTATCAGTCTGTTACTGTGCCTGTATGAGCCGCCTGTCCACAGTACATTGCGGGCGGGCGGTCCCAAAGTAGTTAAATTATATAAAATGTTTGTTATTAAACAAAATGTCACTCAGAAATAGAAGTATTGTTTCACATAGTGTATACACATTTGAATTTATTTTATACTTTTTTTTACAATAAGAAAAATATTATTGAAGCTAATAAAAAAGTGTTTACTATATTTAATTGTTTTTCTGTTATATCTGTAATTTATAACTTTTGCAAAAGTATGGCATTGTACAAATGTTGAGTTTTAAATAATAATGATTGTATTTGAGCTATGGTTTTAACTCAAAGTATTATTATTATTATTATTATATTATGTCAAATAATATAGAAACAGCATTCTTTTCATGAAAGGCAAGTCTATCAAAATTCCTTCTGTAGTTTTGTTTACAGTAAGTGTAATAATAGAGAATAAGCTCGAAAATATTGTTTACCTAAAACGCTCAATTCCCCCCTCCCCCAGTAATGGCCTGTTCTTTACCCCGTGATGTATTGCTCCGGCCCCATGTTTTGAGCAGTGCGGATATAGAAACTTATGTTTAATTGATTTATTTGCAGCAGTTCAAGCTCCGTGGAAAGATGTTTGGAAGCTGATTGATTACTACAACAAGCTTAAGATTTCATACCACAACAAACCTTTTTGTACTAATGAACAGCAGGACAATAAAGCTCCAGGGCACGGCGTTTTTCTTCACATTAAAGTGAGGATTTGCAACTTAAGATTGCGAGGGACACCATTTATGTGCTCACAAGAAGCCAGACATAATGAACTATTCCATCTAATGGAAGATTATGCCTGCCTCTCTTTCTTGGAGTGAAGACCTTGCAAATTGATGCATCGGTCCTCAGAGGATTTTACAGAGGCATTATGGCATTTTAAAATATTAATATGAGAGTACATTTAGCTGAAAGCAGCTAGTCTGGTAGTCTCTTGTGGTTGGCATTCAAATCACATGAGACCCCTTGTCTCTCAAGGCAAATGATTTACTCTAAGTGTATCATTTGGATCCAGTTTTTTTCCCTAAGTCTACGTAAAAGCTTTTCTGCAAATTTCTGCCTTTTTTTTTTTCTCTATGAAAATTTAAGCATATCATACAATTTTTCCCTTTCGCAGTCCAGTCAGTTGTCATGGGCGAATGCTGAGATACATGTGGTCGTTCCTGCCAAACACTGATTAGCTGTGAGTGGATGTCACATCACGTTATAACTTTTCTGAACAGAGATGAGTCCTGGGAGGATACAAAAGAACATACAATTAACCTGGCAGTGGCATGATAAAATATAATATTTGTATTCAGCTGCTGAATAGGGAAAGGATAATCCAGAGCAGGATAGGCTGCATGCTGATTTGTGGGTTTAATTTTTCAAGTTGATTCATTGGATTGTCTTATTTGCAACGCATGCTCTACATACAATTTATACCACTGTCACAGCTCATGCTTAAAATTGAGTCTTTACTTCCTAGTGATTATGTGCTGGGGAAGTATATTACTGTCATATTGTAAAGCAGAAGTCCAGCTTTTTATTTTTTTTATTTTTTTCATCTTCCCTATACTTAGCAGAATTCACCCTCTCCACACTCTATTACTGCCCTATTAGTGCCCTATGCACCCTCCATTGCAGAACAATATGGAAAGAAAGACTTTTTTTTTTTTATCCAAAAAAAATTTTTAATAAAGATTTAGCATCATAAATTGCCAACTTTACATTATAGTGCAAAACACATCGAAAACAAGTTTGCCAATAAAGTCAAAACACATTAACCATATAAATACAATGACATCTTCATTTAACACATTATCCAGCATTGAGCCCAAGTAGCCTGTCCATGATCAGATCCACCAGGGCAAGCCTTGGGACACCCTGTCAGAAACCATGAAATCAGACCGAGACAGAAGTACAGTTAAATCACACTTGTTTAATAATAAAAGTAAATAGAACAAGCGTAGTCAAAACATAGCCAGAGTTCAGGAACCGAAACGGATAGTCAGCCAAGCCAGAAGTCAGGGATCAACGTAGTGGAACAGCAAGCAGGATCTGGAGCCAGAAGGGATGTCAGCAAAGCAAGTTTTTAAACAGGAACGCAGGAGATGTCTCTGTGATGTTAACCAAGACGAAGGCAGAGATCCTCTGGGCTGGACGGCTTAAGTAGGCAAGATTGACGAGCAGGATATCATCAACAGCTGAGTAAGTGTGGAGAGATGGGAGCTGGCAATTAGCCGACAGCTGAGCGGCCAGTTCAGAAAAGGAAGGGCTGAGCCCAGCCCTGACACATCCAACCACGGTGCCCATAGTCTCTCATATTTAAGCATACTTCCTCTATGTTGGTAAATAATTTTCTCCATTCTTAACACCTTGTCTACGTTTTTAACCTATTCTCCTATCGTTGGGGGATCTTCCAATTTCCAATGTACCATAATCAGTTACCTTACCTGGAATAAAACTCTATGGATAGCCTATTTGGTTTGTATTTCCCAATTAAAAGGAGAGGACTTTCAAGGTGACCACATTGTAACCCCAGATAAAAGAAGTAAGCACACTGAATATATGTATACAATTACAAAAGTTTATTCACGATAAAAAAACAATATTATTAAATAAAAAACATTCCTAGCATATAAAGTCTCCAATCCTCAATGGAACTAAAGCTTCATACCCTCCCACAACCCAGCCTGTATACATCATAGACACAAATATAAAGTAACCACAATATGCATATAGACAACCAGATGGTGCGCAGGGAATGTGGGTCTTGGTCTCTGATCTCTACGCATCTTGCCAATTATTGACTTCTTCGGGAGATCATACAGGATATATATCAGAGGCGCCCAGTGTTTAGTCTCAAAGGTCAGATCCAGGCCCACCCGTTGCTTAGGGGCAAAACACCAGGGGTACAACAGCTGTTGGAGAGGCCCCAAAACAAGGGAAATCCATTTGCTTGCATAAATGGAATTGGGTTAATATGTGGTTGATCCAACAGGAATAACACAAAAAAGATACTACAAATCCATACAATGATAGATGTGTGGTAAGGGGGGAGCAGTATTAATAAATCAAAAGCTATGTGAGTCCATCTGGCCCCCAAAAGGGAGAATGCTATGTTGGTGTTAGTATTATCCCTTTTGGGGGCCAGATGGACTCACATACCTCTTCCTCTTCTTTTCAAATTGTTCTGAATCTCTGTTTTGGATGCGGTACCATACAAATGATTTGCCACTTTGCTTTGTCCACTTTTGGGATGAATGGTGACCCATTTCCATTAAACTCCTTTCTATGTTTCCAGATTTTTATGGATACACCCCCCTCTGGGTGTACCATCATGCCACCCTGAGCTCAGAGTACTGAATTAAAGTGGAACTTCAGTCATCTATTAAATCTTCTGCCCTTGTTGTTTTAACTTTGGATAGTAAAATATTTTTTTACAGCCCATTTCCTGTTTCTTGTCTGGTAAAAAGCCTAGGCTTATGAATTGAATCATAAGAGGGTCAATGAGACCTGCAGAGCCTCTCATTGTGCCTCTGTGTGTCTGTGTAAATCCAGGAAGTGAATAGGCGGCAGCTTCAGCTTGCCCACAGTTAAAATGGTTTCAGCCAGACACAGTGGAGGGAGATTTCTGCAGCATATTTGGCAAGTACAGAATCACAATATATATAAAATAATATGCAAAGTTGTTGGAGGGAAGCTTCAGAACGGCAAAGATGTTTTTATTACAAATTATGTGAGCAGACTGCAGTTCCTGTTTAAATTAAAGCCAGCCATAGACAGATCTAAATTTGGCTGCTTCAGCAGGAAGCTGCCGAATTTCGATCCATCTATGGCCAGGCTAGTTGTATTGAAGTCGATCCATTGATCAACTTCAGTACAACCAACCTGTCAGGTTTTGTTTGCATGATCACTGCTGGCAGCTATAGTAGCCAACAGTGATCATCATATTCTGCAGGTAGGGAAGGCTTCCTGCACTCCCTGCCAGCAGAACAAAATCGACTCTAGGAGGGTTTATCCCATCAACATTGACTGTGCTGATGAAGAAATTGAGCAAATTTCTTTCCTTCAACCAGTGGTTAAAGGAAAGAAATTGCATAATGTTTGTCCTGCCTAATACATCACTAATGCATCATCACATAAGCTACATTCAGCCCATGGCTACATCACATATCAAGTGGAAGGACCCTTGACATCACTGACCCAGCTTAAAAAAAAAAAAGTAAAAAGGTAAAATTAAGGTATGCTTTTAGGGAATTTTTGAAAAATAGTTGTGATTTCGACAAGGGAGAGGAGGACTGGGGGCAGGAGGCTAAAAGCCAGAGATAGCTTTAAAGCCAACCCTACCAAAACTGAAATTACAGTTTTGAGCAGCCAGGCATGTGTAATATGAACCATCTTTTTAATTCTTATATAGTTTTTTACTCCAATGTAGGGAGTTTCAATAGTTTCAATATTTTCATAATCCACTCTCAGACCACCACAGTTTTGCTTATTTATATGTTGTTTTATTTTACATTATGTGGAATCCATAATGAAAGTATAACATCATTATTTGGCTCTTTAAAGGCCACAATGTTTGAGAGGATACAATTTTTAAAGGAGTCCTCAAAAAATTCTGGAGCCCTCAAGTCGGTATGAGATTCAATTTACCAGTAATCATTATCAGGCCACGATACTGGAGAGGAATAAAAATTATGATGGAGTCCTCAGGAAGTTCTGGAGTTCTCATAGTGGTATGGGATTCAACTTGCCAGTTACTACAAAAAATAAATTGGACTACAAATTTTGCTTTGACCTTTAAACCCCAATTACAGCCTATACCTTTTTAGTTTTGGAAGGCATGTGAAAGGGTTAAAACCTCTGTCAACTTTTTATTCCCATTTTTGTCTCCCATCTAGTAGATTTCTTATCACACACTGTCCATTTGATGAATGTCAGACAGAACAGGAAGTAACTGGGAATCCTCCAACAGGGATTAAGGCAGCAATAGAAGCACATCTTCTAGAAGAGTTAGGAAGGCTGAAGAAGGAAACGGTTTTCAAAATCTTGCACTATTTTCCATTAGCCATATGAAAAGTATTTCCTACATTTTTACTTTTCTGTAACTGCAACTGTTCTGTAGCTGTCATCCTCCTGGCAGTACCGTGTAATGAAGCTAGTTAAAGCTAACGGCTAGATAGACAGAAACACAAATCCCCTGGCAGGTAAGACAGCTCTTTTATATGTGTAGCTATACCCCCCGCAGGAGCTGCTGGAAATGTTGGTCTCTCCTACCATTTCCAGTGATGGCTTTCTCTGTAATGAAACCTGACAATACACAAACACACCAATAGTGATAAATAGGGATTTATTTTACAGGAAAATAAGCCCTGCAGATATATCGGTTAGGGTACTTGGACAGCCTTGGAGGCAACAGATAGGTCACTGTGTTATAGTTTAACAACAAAATTAGCCAAAAAGGAAAAGAGTTTGTTCTCATAACTGCTTGGGAGAGGTCCTGCCCCAAACACACTGGGCAAGTTTGGAAAAACACTGTATACTGCAATAAAACAGAATTACTATAACAGTTTTATTAATACACAGATAATTTGTGAGAAGGGTGTAGCCAACTACTGGGACCTAGCAGCAATATACTATCCCTAACTAACCACAGGCCAGTGGGTAAAATACTGCAGAGCCTGCTGGTGATGGGACCCTTTAAACTCAATGGTGCTCAGCATTCAAATTAAGGTACTTGTAATCTAGAGAAGGTAAAGATACATTCACAAAGTGTTCCCATATAACTATTAGAAAGGTTGCTAAAATAGTGTCTCAGGAATCCAAAATCTGATGATAGATCACCTAAGTTCTGTCTGTGCTTTCACAACCCTTTCTGTGGGCCAGATAGAAACAGATGAAGATTGGGCACCTCTAGCAGATTCCTCTTTAAGCCTTCCTCTCTCACAGGTCTCAACAGCATCAAGTCTCAAACAGGTTGAGGGGGGGTTCCTGGGGTTGAGTGACCCTGGACTCTCACCTTCCTTGGTCCTAGTGGGCCCTAATTTTTCAGCAAAGTTCTCAAACCCTGCCTCGTTCTTGTGTTGCACACCTGTCTGTCCTTCATTTGCTGGAGGGTGGGCCTAACTCCCCTGGCTGCTCATTTAGCCAATCCCATACTTCCCTTTCTTCAGTTGTACATCATCAGGGATGAATAATGTGGCCAGGATGCAGTGCAGTCTTATGAGGCCCAACTGTTATGTGCATGGGCATGAACAAAGCAAGCTTATCATGTTGATTTATACTATAGCATGCTTCACTGAGTGGGGGGTAGCAGCACTGGTAAACCCAAAGTATTTAAATGAAGTTTATTTGCATGTACTTTGCATAAACCTAAACTCTATAAATGATTAAATGGCCCTGACTGTATAACTCAAAGCAAACCTGAGCCCATCTTGCCAAAAATATGCGTTACCCCATAAAACATTTTCCCACCTGAAGGATACCAAACTCACATCAACAGCTACTTGTATTTGTATGCTGGAAATCACCTGTGGATAAACCATATTATCAGAGTTGCACTAAATTTTATATCAGCCAAAGTCCTGTGCGTGTTCCAGGCTGCAAACTTGCAGCAAGGAGCTGTAGATAGGTCATGTGTAGATGCAGAGTGGACATGGTCAGGAATCAGAATCTGAAAGCCTGGAACATAGCAGTAAAAGTAAACATTATATAATATAATAAAACTTGTAATTTTAAGAAGAAATTAACAATTATCTGCAACGCTAAGCTCTTTGATAAGCTGTACTTTTTGGACCTGTCGTCAGATATATTTTCCATGACAAGAACACACATTTTCAGTAACATGTCAGAGTATTCCCCTTGAAAATGCATTCATCTTCTTTTCTCTCCAGAAGGTTGTAGACATCTTTGTTCAGCTGTTCTCACAACTTTCTGACTCATATAACTTTCAGCCCCTACTGCAGGCTCTCAACTTGTGAATTGACATAAAGTTAAAGCCCAGCTCTGAGCAACCTATTAAAATGTTAATGAGCCCCTAGTCTAGGTGCAACATCAAAAAGCAGCTTAGTCTGTTATACTCACCCGCATTCTGAAGCAGTCCTCTGTAGGGTTCAATGATGCCCAGCATCATCATTCTCATTGAAGACTGAGGATACACTATACAAGAATGGTCATCTTAGCCCTTCATTTATATTTTATTAAAGTAGAGGGCAGTGCTGATGTTATCATAGCATCAGCAGAGGTCTGTGCCTGGTTGGAGAAGACGCAAACAGGAAGAGCACCTGCATGCTACGTGGCTGGACTAATGATCTTAAAAATGGTATTTTAAAAGTGCTGTGAGAGGATACTGAGAAAATGCTTCACCCTGCCTGCAGCTGACTGATCACATCATCTCAGCCTAAGTAAAGTCCCCAACTAATGTATAGATATAATTTAACCGTTTAAAGTGGAATTCCACCCAGAAATGGAAGTTCCGCGGATCTGATTCCTCCTACCACATTTGACACCTTTTGCCACAATGTTGTGCACCCCGCTGCCTTCTGGGAGACACACAGATCCCAGAAGACAGCAGGGACCATTCAGAAAGTGCAGCGCGACTCGCACATGCGGAGTAGGAAACAGGCTGTGAAGCCGCAAGGCTTCACTTCCTGTTTCCCTTAGTAAGAATGGCGGCACCTGCACCCGGAGCCGATGGACGGGTCAGCTTCGGGTGCCGACATCGTGGGCTCCCTGGACAGGAAAGTGCCCTTATATTAAAAGTCAGCAGCTACAGTATTTGTAGCTGCTGACTTTTATTTTTTTTTCACCCAGGAGGAACTTTGCTTTAAGGACCGCCCCACGTACATATACTGCAGCAGGATGGCCCTTTAGTGCAAAATCATGTACCTGTACGTGATTTCTTCCATCCACTCTGGGGCACGCCACCGGAGCCACGCTCCCGCTGTGATTGGACACAGCAGGAGCCAATCATCGGGGAACACAGTTAACCCTTTGATTGCCCCTGATGTTAACCCCTTCCCTGCCAGTGTCATTTATACACCGCTGTGAATGGAATGGGGCACAGGGCAAGGTGAAGGGTATGTTCAAATGTGACGGTGTGGCCAAGTAAGGCCTGGTTTCCCGATAAGAAGTTGGATCGTCCGAGGGGTAATAGGTACAGAGGGTGAGTCATCCGTGTGGGGGGAGACCTTAACATGTGAAGAACTGAGGGTTAGAGTGAGCGGTAGGGAACGATATGGCAGGCTCTAGGGCTCATGGATATGTCAGAGCAATGTCGCTTGTGAGGGGATAGGCAAGGAACGGGGGGGAGGGTGGTGGGTGTTTATTGAGGGAAGACACAGGGGAGCAAGCGGTGGAGAGTCTTCAGGGAGTAGGAGAAGATGATGGGGGCGGGGCCGGGTGCGTTTGGGACTGTCTGTAATGTGTCCAGCATGCCCAAGTGGCCTGAAATTTGGTGGGTTTATCCTTAGCTTGGAAAATGAGTTGTTCCATATCCGCTATTCTGTCTACCCTGCGGATCCAACCATGCACCATGGGGGGGGGGCGGAGTTCCTCCACAGGGCAGGGATACATAAGTTTGCTGCATTAATCAGGTGTATAGTTAGGGATTTTTTGTATGAAATGGGGGACCCGGGGGTGTGGTGTAGGAGATAGCGGGCGGGAGAGAAGACCGGGGTGTATGTAGTAATTTGGGAGATTAGCCAGTGAATTTCCGACCAGAATGGTTGTATGAGAGTGCATTCCCACCAGATGTGGAGCAGGGTGCCTTGAGTGGTATTACACCTCCAGCAGGTCGGGGGGACTGAGGGATGAAAGTGGTGGACCTTATCGGGAGTCCGATACCATTTTGAGAAAAGTTTATATCTGTTTTCCTGCATTGTGACGTTGATGGAGCCCTTGTGCATGAGGGTGAATATGTGATCCCACTCCATGGGGGTGAGATCTATGGACAGGTCGTTTTCCCATTGTTGTATAATTTTGTCCTCCTTGACCTTGTGTCGTGAAAACATGAGGGAATAGATCAAGGAAATAAGGTGACCCTGGGGTTCCGTGGAGGTGCAGAGAAGTTCGAACAGTGTGAGATCCCTGTGCCAGAAAGAGGAGTGGCGAGCTGATTGAAGGAAATGTCTCAGTTGTAGATATTTGTAGAAGGGTATGTTGTGGTCAGGTATTCTAGCAGATAGTGTCGGGTAAGGGAGGAAAGCCCCATTTTGAAAGAAGCTCTGCACTCTGGCTTGTGAGGTAAGTGTCTCTAGGGATGGGTCTTTTAAGGTTAGTCCTGGGGGGAAGTCCGGGTTGTTGTCTAGCTAGCGATTTGCATGCCTTTTTGAAAAGTGAGAGTGTGGCACCAATGAGAGGGTGTGAGGAGAATTCCCTGGGTACATTTGTGTGGTTTATCCATGGCGAATTAGCGATGGGGAGGCTTGCAAAGGAAGCTTCCAGGGCGATCCAATCTTTCGAGGGGCGGTGTATATGCCAATCCACCAGTCTGGTCAGGTGGCAAGCCCAATGATATTTTTGAAGATCTGGGAGACCCAGTCCCCCCAATTGTTTGGGAAGAACTAACCTATCCCAGCTAAGGCGTAGATGTTTGGAGGCCCACACAAAAGTCCTGCAGAGAAGTTTATAGGAGGCAAAAAAGGATACCGGCAACGTAATCGGGATGGCTTGGAGGAGGTAGAGGAATCTGGGTAGAATATTCATTTTTAAATTTGCGATCCTGCCAAGCCAAGAGAAAGAACCCAGATGCCATTTCTGTAGGTCACCTTGGATGGATCGGATCAGTGGTAAGAAATTTTTGGTGTAAAGGTCCCGTAAATTGGTCGTAATTTTGATCCCTAGGTATGATATTTCGGATTTCTCCCACACAAACGGGAAGTTACTACTACAAAGGTTTACCGTCTCACTTGGCAAGATGATATTGAGGGCTTTGGATTTCTCAAAATTAATTTGGAGGTTGGATAAAGTTTTGAAAAGGCCAAAGTCAGCTAGAAGGTTGGGGATTGTTGTTATAGGGTCTGTAAGAAAGAGTAAGATGTCATCGGCGTAAGCCGCTAGTTTATACTGGTTATGGTGGATATCAACGCCTCTAATGGTAGGATTATTTCTCAGTTTGCGGAGCAATGTGGCTTCCATGTAGTCCCAGGCAACCCGGTCGAACGCCTTATCTGCATCCAGGGAGAGAAAGAATCCTTCTGTAGCTGTTTTGGTAAGCCAGTGGTGAATGTTGAGGTCCTTTGTGGAGTTGTGTCTGGCCTTACGGCCAGGGACAAAACCGACCTGGTCAAGGGAGGCCAGAGATGGAATGAAAGGGAAGATACGATTGGCCAATACTTTAGTGTAGAGTTTTAGGTCCACATTTAGGAGCGATATGGGGCGATAGTTGGGGACTAGCGTGGGGTCTTTTCCCTGTTTGGGGATAAGTGTGATGTGGGCTTCCAGTAGATCTTTATGAGTGACTGAGGCTGTTGTAAGGTTGTTGAGGGCTTTGGCTTAATGGAGGAGGAGGATATTCCGGAATGATTTGTAGTAGGCCGCCATGAGGCCATCCGGCCCCAGGCTTTTGCCTGTCTTCATCTGTTTTAAGGCAGTGGGGAGTTCGTCCGATGACAGTGGAAGATCTAACGTTTGCGAATCTTCCGGGGTGAGTGGTGTGGGGCCGAATTGTGCTAAAAAGTCAGTAATTGTCGACAGGCGTTTAGCCGAAGCGTATGTAGTGGTGGTCGTTGGTGACCACTGCCTCTCCATTGGGGTTGGTAATCTTGTGGATGGTTTGAGAGGCTTTTTTAGTTTGGAGAGCCCTTGCTAAAAGTTTACTTGCTTTATTGCCAAATTCGTAATATAGTTTTTGTGATAGTGCAAATTTGCATTTAACTGTGGCAGTTAGAGCTTCTAAGAGTTCCTCCCTTGCTTGGGATAGTTCGGCCATTGAGGAGATGGCTAGTGAAGCCTTGTGTGTCTGTTCTAGCGTGCGGATGCGAGCCGTTAGTTCCGCCATGCGGGCGGTTTTGAGTTTGTTCCGATGTGCAGCTATGGACATCAGTTCGCCACGAATGACACACTTGTGTGCCGCCCACGTGACTGTGGGTGCGACGTCTTGTGCCGAGTTATCCTGAAAGAAGTTGGAGAGGCAAGTGGTCAGCCTATGAACGTTCATCTCGTCAGTCAGTAGGGAACTGTCTAAGCACCAGATATGCGTCTTCTTGTCAGTTGTAAGATCATGGAAATGGGGTTGTGGTCCGAAAGTATGGCTGGGTCTATGGTGGCTTTGACGAGGCGTGTGAGATCTGTTTGGAAGAGAAAGAAGTAATCTAATCTGGAATACTTATTGTGTGGTGTGGAGAAGAAAGTATAGCCTTTTTCTTTGGGATGTAATGTACGCCATGTGTCATGGTGAAGTAAGTTGCTAAGCTGTTGTTTGATCGACCTTAAGGCCCTGTAGAATAAGGAGGAGATTCCATTTGACGTGTCAATAGAGGGGGTTAGGGGGACATTGAAGTCACCACCCACGATAAGGGTTCCTGATTGGAAGCTGGAAAGTAGCTGGAGGGTGTTACCAAAAAAAGGTTACTTGGCCTGAATTGGGGGCATAAATATTGGCAATAGTGAGGGGTACTGATTCAGGGTGCCTTTGATAAAGAGGAAACGGCCTTAGCGGGCCTCTTTGTATGTCCGTAACCTGGAGGGGGACAGTTTTTAGAAAGGATGATAGTAACACCTTTTGATTTGGCCTCTGAATTGGAGGAGTGAAAGGCTGTGGAGAAGTAGTGGTTTTTTAGTTTGGGGATGGAATCCGTCCGGAAATGAGTCTCTTGAATGAGTGCGATGTGTGTTTTGGCTTGTTGTAGGGAGTAGAGGAGCTTAGACCGTTTTTCAGGAGTGTTGAGGCCCCTTATATTAATAGAATGTAGTTTGAGTGCCTGAAGCTGCTTCTGGCTTGCGTCCATAGGAAGGCAAGTGGCCTGTGGGAACGTCATTGGTGAGGAAGGGGGAGGGTAAGGAGGGGATGGGGGGAGGCGGGTACAGTCCGGAAGGCGATAAGTAGATGTGGTTCAGAGTGTCCAGAGATAATCCGAAGAGGTGTGGAACTATGTGTCCACCAACCTCGGGAGGTCAGTAATCGGTGTGGTACGGTTCGTGGGCGGGGGTAGAGTCCCTAAGAGGGAAACAACACCACAACCCGAATCCATGTGGGGGTTGACCAATACCAGGGCAGAGAGAGACAGATAAGGGTTAGGGTCCGGGAATAGAATGCGAGCTGCCTCCACAGAATAATTTGTAGCGGTGAAGGAGGAGGTATTACCTATAATTCGCCTAGTAGGGGCTCGTGAATGTCTCCACGGGTGTTTACATAAAAAGGGCAGTTCACTAAGCTCAATGTAGCTTGAGTAAGTGACCAGTCTGTAGTTAGTGTGTATGCCCAAAGGAGAGGGGCCCAGGAGCCGACAGCCCTCCGTAGCCTGAGGGAGGGGGCACCCTGCCATCCGTGCCCCATCTCCCAGGCCAACAAAAGTCCCTGGGGACGGTGGGGGGGCGTCGGTGTCGGCAGGGAGTGTACACCTGGGGCACATATAAGGTATGACAAGAACTGCCACCTGGACTCAGAAAGGTAAACAAGACCGTCTAGCACATTTCTAGGTGATGTAACTACTTTGCGAAAGTCTAGCAACCAACTAGGTAAAGTGAACAGGTATAAAACTCAACTGGCAACATTCTGCTATGGAGTAAGCATTATACTAAACAGAACTAGAACTTAAAACTTGAATCAGCGCCTTGAGAGCTTTAGTGATAAGAGGACATTACCGGAGCAGTTCATTTGTGAGTCGACGAGCGGCCCAAGGAAGGAGTCTGTGGGAGGCCACTGTGATGTGACATGCGAGCGGTTCATTTTGATTGAGGCATCATGAGCTGTGGGTAGGTCGGTTAGTTGAACATGGAACATCGGAAGTGACTCCAGGGAAGTTGTGTTGAAGCAAGAAAGGAGGCGGATATTGTCACTGAGGTTAGAGGGTCATCGTGGAGGCTTGAAAGCAGGATGATTTTTGGACGTCTGCTGCGTGAAGCGCTGCCTGGGAGGCTTAGTATGTGTTGAGGGGTGGAGTCTGATGCTGCTGAGCCTTATGGTAGCTGTAGTGCCCGGGAGTGTGCTGCGTAGTTCAAAAGCTGTAGGCTACGATTAAAGAGTCTCATGCCGCTTAATGGGAGGTGGGCGGGATCGCTCAATCTGTAACCAATTGTGTTAATTGGAGGACATGGCAGTGCCTAGGTATGCCAAGGAAGAATCATGGTAGTATTCCAAACATGAAAAAATGGCACAATAAACAAAACACAGTCTCTAGGCGCACCATATCCTTGACACTTGAAGGTAATCAAAAATTAGAACATATAACCAAATAAAATCAGAAGAAGCACAAAATGGTGCCAAACCAAATGAACCAGAACAGGAGGAAGAATCCCCTCTCACAAATTTTAGTGGTCTCTGCGTGCTCTCCTGGACCGTGTTGAGGTAGTGGGGCTTGCATCTCTAGGACCGTTCCGGTAACTGGTCTGGGTCCTGAGGGTGGAGGGCGAGCGTCTCCTACAGTGTCTGGAATTTTGAGCATCCATAGGTTCTTCCCTCAGCATCTCATGATCCGCCGGTGCGATGCGGAAAGCTGCATACCAATTAGGCACCGATATGAGGGAAATTCCAAGCATGGCACAGAAGTGAGGCAGATCCTCAGGTACCTTGATGAGAGCTGTGTGGCCATTAGTGGAAGCCGAAAGACAGAATGGGAACTTCCATTTGTATAGGATGTTTTTCCCTCTAAGGATGTCTAGGAGGGGCCTCAGGTCTCTTCTATGTTGCAGGGTAATTCCTGAGAGGTCTTGGTAAATTTGGACTTGGAATCCTTCGTGAAGGATTTGCTGTCTGCCCCTGGCCTGCTTTAGGATTCCCTCTTTCAATTTATAATCCACGATACAGCAGATTATGTCCCACGGGGGATCATTCTCCCTTCCCTTGGGGCGCAGAGAGCGGTGGATTCTTTCCATTGAGATAGGTGTTTGTGGGGGTTGGTGAAGGAGGCCATTGAAGAGGCTCACTACTGCCTGGGAGATTTGTTCCCCCTCAATGGATTCCGGAAGGCCTCTGATGCAGAGATTGTGCCTCCGGCCCCTGTTATCGAGGTCTCCTAGGTGCCGCTGCATGTCTCGCATCCGCAGCGTGTGGGGGTCAAGGCAGTTGGTGACTGAACGAATGGCATTGTCGTGGCGTTCAGTCACTCTCTCCACAGTCTGTACTCGCTCATTCAAGGCGCGCAGATCTAGCCGCAGCTCAGAGATGGCGGCGGCTAATGTGTCCTTGATGTCGTCTGCAATCGTGTGTAGGTCTTGAATATTGATCGGGGGTTGGGGACTGAGTTCAATCCTGTCTCCCCCCCGTTGGGGTGAGCGTGAAGAGGGGCCGATGGATTCTGGCTATTCGGCGGCAACTGTTGTGGTCTGGAGTGTGTTGTTCCGTGGTGGGCAGGCGCCATGTTGACTCTGCCGGCCCTGAACATCTCCGGGATATTGCGGCTTTGTGACCCGGATAGGTCTCTGGGGGACCGAGAATGGGAGGCAGAGGAGGACCGGGAGGCAGTTCCCATTATCCGATGGAGAAGCGGGGCTGAAATACCTCCAAGTTTAAGTAAGAAACTCCTGTGGCAGACAGAGTTCAGGGATCAGACGTCTGTCTCCATGCCAGGTCAGGCTACGCCCCCTATTGAATGTGTTTTGCAGCAGAAAGTAAAAATTATTGTTTTATCTTTTTCAAAATTCTCGATCTTTTTTATAGTGCCAAAAAATAAAAATGGTAGAGGTGATCAAATACCACCAAAAGAAAGCTCTATTTGTGGGAAAAAAAGAACATAGATTTTATTTAGGAACAGTGTCACATGACCGTGCAATTGTCAATTAAGTAATGCAGTGCTGTATCACAAGAAATGGTCAGGAAGGGGGTAAAACCTTTCGGACTGAAGTGGGTAAAGTAAAACTGCTGACTATCAGCCAACACCACTGCTCTTAACATTATTAAATAGTTAATCTTCTGTGCCCCTCTTTGACTAATTTCACTTTATTAATGGTTAACTTACTGTGACTTCATGGCTAAGCCCTGCTAACTGCCATTCCACTTTCCGATGAGGCTGCCTCTGTGGCCAAGAGATACATGTCACTGGACATGGGATGGCAATTGGTAGAGCATGGACATCAGGTAATGGCAAACCACACTCCAGTAACCGAGTAAAAGCCAATCAGAGAGGGGCTCAGAGGTGGTTTCTCTGTTTGATAGAGGTAACAGAAAGCATCTGATGGTGTTTACTCTAAGGCAGCACATTTACTTAGTATTTACATTACATTTACTTAGTACATGTTCATTTTAATACATAGTTGTGCTTGCTCTGAATTTAAACTTTGGTGACAGGTTCACATTAATAAAAATACATTGAATTAGTTGGAAAATAAACCACATACACACACGCAATTTAAATGACCTATCTATCTATAGCACTATCTGTGATTTTTATTGAGTGTGATCCCTCATGAGAGCATCTGTTCAAGTGTGTCGTAATGCAATAGCACCTAGCACTTTGTCACAATAGAATAGCTGAAAAGAATATGATTTTAAAAGGCCTTTCAAAAATATTCACATTACCAATTTTATATGATACTGTCACTTAAAATACTTTTATCATCATTTTGTGTAATAAAGTAAATGTATGACTTTAGGTAAATTTTAATTGTCAATCAGTTCTGGTTAAATGCAATTCTTAGGTTTGAAAAATTCAGGGCCTAACTGCATGAATTCCATTGCATCTAAAAAAGAAAACCAAATAATTCTGAATATTTTCGTTATATACAAATGACTAATCTCCTGAAATAACGAATTCAAACAATAAAACGAATATAGCCAATCTTCCAACATAACAAAAGAATATCTGAACTTCTGAAAATATGAATTGATTTGGATCAAAAAAGAAATACTCTCCCGAAATAAGGAATCGTTCTGAAATGAATCATTCTAACATAACAAATATGATGAAACAAAATGATTTACGTAACGAATGAAACTGAAACTAAGCACATTTTTCCATCTTGCACATCTCTAGTGCTATTATCAGGATATAGAACCTATACTGTACAGTGTACAGCAGCTGTGCAATGCAATTCTTGACCTACTATCACAGCCACAGTGCACAGATCAGAAACAGATACATTGTTCGCCAAGGACAAATACATTGCTGGTCCCTGTTGACCAGAGACAAATACATTGCTGGTCCCTGTTGACCAGAGACAAATACATTGCTGGTCCCTGGTGGCCAGGGTCAAATACATTACTTGTCCCTGGTGGCCAGAACAAATACTATACATTGTTGGCCCTTTGTGGCCAGGGACACATGTCTCTACTCATTGTGGTTGAATGGACTCACAAATACCTTGGTACTTGCCCTCCTTTTTCTATGCTCCTACCAGGTGGCACCTTCAGTATTATACTGTTTCCTAAAAACAGGTACATTGCTACTTGTTTTCTTTTCATATACTGTGTATACAGCCATCAAGTAAAGCTCTTGACTGCCATTCACATGTTTTCTAGGGTATCCTTGCCAGTTTTGCAGAAAAAGTGTAAAGGTTAATGGAGCAAAAGCTTTAAATTCACGTTACACAACTGAATGAGTCAGAACAGTATTTTATCTCTTTCCCGTTATCTGTCTGTATGCACACACATGAAGTTTCAATCAGAGAGAGAGACTCTGAAAGCATATGGCTTCCTTAGATGACACATAACCTTTCATAAATAGTGTAGCATGGATATGCCCACTGCCTAGTATTCGAGGTTTAACTACTGGTGCCACCAAAAATTAATTGCAAGAAAGAGGTTAACATGTAAATCCAAGTATCTTCTATAATTCCTGATTCACACCTAGTCTCGTTTTTCATCTTTTCATTAAAAAAACAACATTTTTTGAATAAATCAAATTCAACAAAGGCATTTTTTTGGATTGATCCTCGTTTCTAACATTCATCCCCATCTTGAAGGACATACAGGCTTGAATCAGCATGGTGGAAAACCGTACACTTCTAGACCCTCTAGATGCAGATATTTTTCACACAGAAATTGGGCCAATCAGTTTGATTGTCCTGTCAATGGCCGTTTACTATGCGATTGCTATGACCAATCACAAAGATCACAGTAACAGTAGCAACCATAGACTTTCATTCATGATGGCCTTGTTTACTACTGTGATCTCTGTGATTGCTCACATGTGATTGCTGTGACCAATAGGCGATCACAGTAGTAAAAGAAGGCCACCATGAATGAAAGTAAACACAGTAGCTCACACAACCTCCATGAATGCAGCCATATGGTGCATTACACCCATGTAATCAATCACACAGTGAAAAAAAAAAAAAAAAAAAAAGAAAGAAAAAACGAATCAACCCCTAGAGCAGTACAGCATCACTATGGTGACAATATCATAAAAAAGTCCAAACTGTACTGAAACAGTCCAAGTGACAAAAATGGAAAGCAAAGCAATGTGATGTTTGAATCAAGTGCTTATACAAAAAATTTTGTTGTATGTATACAATGACAATAAAGTATATCTATCTATCTATCTTATATGTAGATAATCCAAGAATTTCCTCCACCATGTGACTTCACCAACATTAAGATATGGATGTGCCCTTACCACAAAAGGTGGACCCTCTATTATGGAAGGTCAAAAGCACAATGGGAATTAACAGCTGTAGTGTGTCCCGGGACCCTGTAGTGCAGATGATGTCCATCTCTCCAGCCATCCGTCCTGCACCCAGCAATACCCAAAAATAAGCAAAGGGCTCAGAATAGTGTAAAAACCCTTATGCTCTGTACACATGATCGGATATTCTAACAACAAAACCTTGGATTTTTTTCCGAAGGATGTTGGCTCAAACTTGTCTTGCATACACACGGTCACACAAATGTTGTGGGAAATTCCAAACGTCAAGAACACGGTGAAGTACAACACGTACGAAGAGCATATAAAAAGGAAGTTCAATAGCCAGTGCGCCACCCTTTGGGCTCCTTCTGCTAATCTCGTGTTTATCTCGTGTTAGTAGAAGTTTGGTGAGAGACGATTTGTGCTTTTCAGCCTCATGCTTTTCAGTTCATTACTGCTTTTCAGTTTGTGCTTGTGGGTTCGTATCTGTTCTTCTGTGCGTGTTGTCAGTTTGTTCCTGCCTTTCAGAGCGTTCTATTTAATAGTTCAAATCTGTTTTTCAGTGCGTTCTTGTCTGTTCGTTTCTGATTTTCAGCTCGCTCTTCTCAGGCCTTTCTGATTTTCAGTGCGTTCTGTTAGTTTGTTCTGACCAGCCGACCGTTTTGAAGCCATGTTGCGGGTGCATACTCATCATAGAGTTCGTGCTGTGCTTATGCTTGGTGTTGGTGTTGGAGTTCTTGCTTTGAATCAAGTCCAGTCCATGAACAGGGAGAGGAGGAGTTCATGGACGAAGGATTGGTTGCTCCAACGTGACTTTGCTGTGGGAGATCTGGGAGAATAATCCTGATGATTTCAGAAATTATCTTCAGATGACGGACCCCGTTTTTCACCATCTGTTGGCTTTGCTGTCCCCTTATATTACGAAGCAGGACACCTGCATGCGGGAAGCCATCACTCCCGAGCAGAGGCTCGTCGCCACCTTGCAGTACTTGCCAATGGGGAGAAGTCTCCAGGATATTAAGTTCACCACTGGAATCTCCCCCCAGGCTCTGGGAATCATTATTCCAGAGACCTGTTCTGCCATCATTCAGGTCCTGCAGAAGGACTATATTAAGGTAAGTTTTCTCCTTTAACATCACATTCTATGTATTTAATGATTGCTAATGTATTGTATTTATTTCATCATTCCCTAATTAGCATGATTGTAATATGCTGTGAATGTCCTCTTTGTCCTCGTGCATGCTGTAAGCTTTTAATGCTCCTTTTTTGTCCTTCATGCATATTTGCCTTCACTAACCTCACCAGCATGCTATCCTGGGCCCATACACAGCTAGCTTAGTCACTTAACAATGTATTTTGTCAGCTCCTTTGTAGTGCTTACCCTAAACACCCCCTAAAATGTGTACAAATCTTATTTGTGTCCTTAAATTCATGCAGAGTGCCAGAGGCTTTTTTTGGGGGTCCCAAAATCATTTTGAACCCCCCCCCCCAATCGCTAAGGCAACCAATACCAATTCTCTATCTGCTGACTTTGGCAAACCCATACACACTATACCTACCTCTTTTGTGGTCAGATTTCTGTATGAATTCCTCAAAGCATGTAGTGAAAGGGCCTGCCTGAATACTTTCAAATGGTACTGTTTAAAGTTTTGTTCTCCTATTTTCTTGATAGGTAATTGCAGAATTTAAAAATGTGCTTTAATTTGTACAGTGTGTATTCATAATTTTGTATTATAACACTTCTTACCTGTCCAGTGGGCTGCCAATAGTGTATGCATTCAGCTCTAAATGAAGTGGAGAGGGTTGCCTGTCCAAAACATCTCCCCCCCGCCTAAGATTTTTACAATGGGCAATCAGAGGGGGGGGGGGGGGGATCTGATAAGTGTACCTTATACTTTTGTTTTTAAATACTTCTTAAAATAAATGTTATACTTATGATGGGTGGCACTGATGACACTGATTGAGCATTGAAAGAAGAAGCCTCATATTGTTGAATATAAAACATTTTACTCAAAGCACATTCACATGTGCATTATAAAAGGGTTTTTTAGCAAACCAACATTGGTTTTGTAACATTTATGTTTGACAGTAGAAATAGCCTTTTTTGGCTGAACGGGCATGTTTAAAACCATAACAACTTTGATAAAGTGAAGGCAATATGTGACATTAGTATGTCAAAACTGTGTTGATTTTGACTTCATCAGATGATGTCACCCCAGTAAAAGTCAAATTTTGAAGATGCACATAAATTGGGACTCAAAATGTGGATTTACATCCTGATCCCATGCCTAATGCCAACATGTGCTAGCTCCCATCATGGGGGATCAATGGATGTGTTTCCAGGGTGCAACCCCTTCCTCTCATCTACTTTAGTTGCGAGGAAGGGGTTGCACCCACAAAACCCGTACATTGATATCCCATAATGGGAGACAGTACATGTTGACACACTATGTGCATCTTCAAAATTTGGCTTTCAAATTTCTTTAAAAATTGTGGAAAAATAAAAAATACAATGACAAACTGTTCAATTTTTGGGTGTTTTAGATTCTGCCTAAAACATCAACGATGTTCTTCATTTTTGTTGTACATCACTGATATTTTTCTTTAGCTTCTCTAAATCCCAATTGCACACCATTATCTCCCCGATGAGGATCTGTGCACTTGCACTGTTGAAATGAGTTTCTTCTTCCACAACATCCACATCACCTAAAAAAAAAAAACACCATGTATTATAAATATGCAGGCATACATCTATTACCTGAAGCTGTGGTCTCAGACACTGACCTGTTGTGGTCACTATTTCGCCCACTTCATGAACCTCTCCCTCCACATCTTCTTCAGGGTGTGTGGGGATTTCCCCTTCTTCAGGAGGTGTGGGGTTCCTGGTGTCCTCAGATGTCCCCATTCTTTTCTCCCCTATGTGAATACAAAAAAGGTATACTTAGCACACAGATATTTGAGGCAAGAAATAGGAATATGAAACATTGCTTGGAAGTGTCATACAATTGTCTGTTTTGGCAGAGTTCCAAGCTGAAGACATGATTTTTTACCTTTCTTAAACCTGAAATACTTACCTTTTTTGATAAAGTATCACACATGGAGAGACCCCTAGTATCCACTGGAGCAAAAAGGGTGTTCTGGTGTCCCACACTAGTGCTCCTGCGTCCAGATGTGTAAACATCTGCTGAGTGTCCTCTCCGTACACTGAATCAAGTTTGCATTTCATTCTAGTTACAAACCCATCTAGACAATGTACTCAACTTCTTTTAATACAAATAGGCATGAACAAATGTAGTTAACCTGCATCTGACAAAAACATTGTATTAGTGGGTAAACTAATGATGTTTACTATGAACGACTACTGTGCCCACGAACCTGAAACTTGCCATTTTAACCACTTCAATACCAGGCATTTAGACACCTTCCTGCCCAGGTCAATTTTCAGCTTTCAGCACTGTCGCAATTTGAATGACAATTACGCGGTCATACAACACTGTACCTAAACAAATTTTTTATCATTTTGTTACCAGAAATATAACTTTCTTTTGGTGGTATTTGATCACCTCTGTGGTTTTTATTTTTTGCGCAACAAATAAAAAAAGACCGAAAATTTTGAAAAAAAATAGTTTTTCTTTGTTTCTGTAAAAATTTTTTATAAATCCTTCATTTGCTGGAGGGTGGGCCTAACTCCCCTGGCTGCTCATTTAGCCAATCCCATACTTCCCTTTCTTCAGTTGTACATCATCAGGGATGAATAATGTGGCCAGGATGCAGTGCAGTCTTATGAGGCCCAACTGTTATGTGCATGGGCATGAACAAAGCAAGCTTATCATGTTGATTTATACTATAGCATGCTTCACTGAGTGGGGGGTAGCAGCACTGGTAAACCCAAAGTATTTAAATGAAGTTTATTTGCATGTACTTTGCATAAACCTAAACTCTATAAATGATTAAATGGCCCTGACTGTATAACTCAAAGCAAACCTGAGCCCATCTTGCCAAAAATATGCGTTACCCCATAAAACATTTTCCCACCTGAAGGATACCAAACTCACATCAACAGCTACTTGTATTTGTATGCTGGAAATCACCTGTGGATAAACCATATTATCAGAGTTGCACTAAATTTTATATCAGCCAAAGTCCTGTGCGTGTTCCAGGCTGCAAACTTGCAGCAAGGAGCTGTAGATAGGTCATGTGTAGATGCAGAGTGGACATGGTCAGGAATCAGAATCTGAAAGCCTGGAACATAGCAGTAAAAGTAAACATTATATAATATAATAAAACTTGTAATTTTAAGAAGAAATTAACAATTATCTGCAACGCTAAGCTCTTTGATAAGCTGTACTTTTTGGACCTGTCGTCAGATATATTTTCCATGACAAGAACACACATTTTCAGTAACATGTCAGAGTATTCCCCTTGAAAATGCATTCATCTTCTTTTCTCTCCAGAAGGTTGTAGACATCTTTGTTCAGCTGTTCTCACAACTTTCTGACTCATATAACTTTCAGCCCCTACTGCAGGCTCTCAACTTGTGAATTGACATAAAGTTAAAGCCCAGCTCTGAGCAACCTATTAAAATGTTAATGAGCCCCTAGTCTAGGTGCAACATCAAAAAGCAGCTTAGTCTGTTATACTCACCCGCATTCTGAAGCAGTCCTCTGTAGGGTTCAATGATGCCCAGCATCATCATTCTCATTGAAGACTGAGGATACACTATACAAGAATGGTCATCTTAGCCCTTCATTTATATTTTATTAAAGTAGAGGGCAGTGCTGATGTTATCATAGCATCAGCAGAGGTCTGTGCCTGGTTGGAGAAGACGCAAACAGGAAGAGCACCTGCATGCTACGTGGCTGGACTAATGATCTTAAAAATGGTATTTTAAAAGTGCTGTGAGAGGATACTGAGAAAATGCTTCACCCTGCCTGCAGCTGACTGATCACATCATCTCAGCCTAAGTAAAGTCCCCAACTAATGTATAGATATAATTTAACCGTTTAAAGTGGAATTCCACCCAGAAATGGAAGTTCCGCGGATCTGATTCCTCCTACCACATTTGACACCTTTTGCCACAATGTTGTGCACCCCGCTGCCTTCTGGGAGACACACAGATCCCAGAAGACAGCAGGGACCATTCAGAAAGTGCAGCGCGACTCGCACATGCGGAGTAGGAAACAGGCTGTGAAGCCGCAAGGCTTCACTTCCTGTTTCCCTTAGTAAGAATGGCGGCACCTGCACCCGGAGCCGATGGACGGGTCAGCTTCGGGTGCCGACATCGTGGGCTCCCTGGACAGGAAAGTGCCCTTATATTAAAAGTCAGCAGCTACAGTATTTGTAGCTGCTGACTTTTATTTTTTTTTCACCCAGGAGGAACTTTGCTTTAAGGACCGCCCCACGTACATATACTGCAGCAGGATGGCCCTTTAGTGCAAAATCATGTACCTGTACGTGATTTCTTCCATCCACTCTGGGGCACGCCACCGGAGCCACGCTCCCGCTGTGATTGGACACAGCAGGAGCCAATCATCGGGGAACACAGTTAACCCTTTGATTGCCCCTGATGTTAACCCCTTCCCTGCCAGTGTCATTTATACACCGCTGTGAATGGAATGGGGCACAGGGCAAGGTGAAGGGTATGTTCAAATGTGACGGTGTGGCCAAGTAAGGCCTGGTTTCCCGATAAGAAGTTGGATCGTCCGAGGGGTAATAGGTACAGAGGGTGAGTCATCCGTGTGGGGGGAGACCTTAACATGTGAAGAACTGAGGGTTAGAGTGAGCGGTAGGGAACGATATGGCAGGCTCTAGGGCTCATGGATATGTCAGAGCAATGTCGCTTGTGAGGGGATAGGCAAGGAACGGGGGGGAGGGTGGTGGGTGTTTATTGAGGGAAGACACAGGGGAGCAAGCGGTGGAGAGTCTTCAGGGAGTAGGAGAAGATGATGGGGGCGGGGCCGGGTGCGTTTGGGACTGTCTGTAATGTGTCCAGCATGCCCAAGTGGCCTGAAATTTGGTGGGTTTATCCTTAGCTTGGAAAATGAGTTGTTCCATATCCGCTATTCTGTCTACCCTGCGGATCCAACCATGCACCATGGGGGGGGGCGGAGTTCCTCCACAGGGCAGGGATACATAAGTTTGCTGCATTAATCAGGTGTATAGTTAGGGATTTTTTGTATGAAATGGGGGACCCGGGGGTGTGGTGTAGGAGATAGCGGGCGGGAGAGAAGACCGGGGTGTATGTAGTAATTTGGGAGATTAGCCAGTGAATTTCCGACCAGAATGGTTGTATGAGAGTGCATTCCCACCAGATGTGGAGCAGGGTGCCTTGAGTGGTATTACACCTCCAGCAGGTCGGGGGGACTGAGGGATGAAAGTGGTGGACCTTATCGGGAGTCCGATACCATTTTGAGAAAAGTTTATATCTGTTTTCCTGCATTGTGACGTTGATGGAGCCCTTGTGCATGAGGGTGAATATGTGATCCCACTCCATGGGGGTGAGATCTATGGACAGGTCGTTTTCCCATTGTTGTATAATTTTGTCCTCCTTGACCTTGTGTCGTGAAAACATGAGGGAATAGATCAAGGAAATAAGGTGACCCTGGGGTTCCGTGGAGGTGCAGAGAAGTTCGAACAGTGTGAGATCCCTGTGCCAGAAAGAGGAGTGGCGAGCTGATTGAAGGAAATGTCTCAGTTGTAGATATTTGTAGAAGGGTATGTTGTGGTCAGGTATTCTAGCAGATAGTGTCGGGTAAGGGAGGAAAGCCCCATTTTGAAAGAAGCTCTGCACTCTGGCTTGTGAGGTAAGTGTCTCTAGGGATGGGTCTTTTAAGGTTAGTCCTGGGGGGAAGTCCGGGTTGTTGTCTAGCTAGCGATTTGCATGCCTTTTTGAAAAGTGAGAGTGTGGCACCAATGAGAGGGTGTGAGGAGAATTCCCTGGGTACATTTGTGTGGTTTATCCATGGCGAATTAGCGATGGGGAGGCTTGCAAAGGAAGCTTCCAGGGCGATCCAATCTTTCGAGGGGCGGTGTATATGCCAATCCACCAGTCTGGTCAGGTGGCAAGCCCAATGATATTTTTGAAGATCTGGGAGACCCAGTCCCCCCAATTGTTTGGGAAGAACTAACCTATCCCAGCTAAGGCGTAGATGTTTGGAGGCCCACACAAAAGTCCTGCAGAGAAGTTTATAGGAGGCAAAAAAGGATACCGGCAACGTAATCGGGATGGCTTGGAGGAGGTAGAGGAATCTGGGTAGAATATTCATTTTTAAATTTGCGATCCTGCCAAGCCAAGAGAAAGAACCCAGATGCCATTTCTGTAGGTCACCTTGGATGGATCGGATCAGTGGTAAGAAATTTTTGGTGTAAAGGTCCCGTAAATTGGTCGTAATTTTGATCCCTAGGTATGATATTTCGGATTTCTCCCACACAAACGGGAAGTTACTACTACAAAGGTTTACCGTCTCACTTGGCAAGGTGATATTGAGGGCTTTGGATTTCTCAAAATTAATTTGGAGGTTGGATAAAGTTTTGAAAAGGCCAAAGTCAGCTAGAAGGTTGGGGATTGTTGTTATAGGGTCTGTAAGAAAGAGTAAGATGTCATCGGCGTAAGCCGCTAGTTTATACTGGTTATGGTGGATATCAACGCCTCTAATGGTAGGATTATTTCTCAGTTTGCGGAGCAATGTGGCTTCCATGTAGTCCCAGGCAACCCGGTCGAACGCCTTATCTGCATCCAGGGAGAGAAAGAATCCTTCTGTAGCTGTTTTGGTAAGCCAGTGGTGAATGTTGAGGTCCTTTGTGGAGTTGTGTCTGGCCTTACGGCCAGGGACAAAACCGACCTGGTCAAGGGAGGCCAGAGATGGAATGAAAGGGAAGATACGATTGGCCAATACTTTAGTGTAGAGTTTTAGGTCCACATTTAGGAGCGATATGGGGCGATAGTTGGGGACTAGCGTGGGGTCTTTTCCCTGTTTGGGGATAAGTGTGATGTGGGCTTCCAGTAGATCTTTATGAGTGACCGAGGCTGTTGTAAGGTTGTTGAGGGCTTTGGCTTAATGGAGGAGGAGGATATTCCGGAATGATTTGTAGTAGGCCGCCATGAGGCCATCCGGCCCCAGGCTTTTGCCTGTCTTCATCTGTTTTAAGGCAGTGGGGAGTTCGTCCGATGACAGTGGAAGATCTAACGTTTGCGAATCTTCCGGGGTGAGTGGTGTGGGGCCGAATTGTGCTAAAAAGTCAGTAATTGTCGACAGGCGTTTAGCCGAAGCGTATGTAGTGGTGGTCGTTGGTGACCACTGCCTCTCCATTGGGGTTGGTAATCTTGTGGATGGTTTGAGAGGCTTTTTTAGTTTGGAGAGCCCTTGCTAAAAGTTTACTTGCTTTATTGCCAAATTCGTAATATAGTTTTTGTGATAGTGCAAATTTGCATTTAACTGTGGCAGTTAGAGCTTCTAAGAGTTCCTCCCTTGCTTGGGATAGTTCGGCCATTGAGGAGATGGCTAGTGAAGCCTTGTGTGTCTGTTCTAGCGTGCGGATGCGAGCCGTTAGTTCCGCCATGCGGGCGGTTTTGAGTTTGTTCCGATGTGCAGCTATGGACATCAGTTCGCCACGAATGACACACTTGTGTGCCGCCCACGTGACTGTGGGTGCGACGTCTTGTGCCGAGTTATCCTGAAAGAAGTTGGAGAGGCAAGTGGTCAGCCTATGAACGTTCATCTCGTCAGTCAGTAGGGAACTGTCTAAGCACCAGATATGCGTCTTCTTGTCAGTTGTAAGATCATGGAAATGGGGTTGTGGTCCGAAAGTATGGCTGGGTCTATGGTGGCTTTGACGAGGCGTGTGAGATCTGTTTGGAAGAGAAAGAAGTAATCTAATCTGGAATACTTATTGTGTGGTGTGGAGAAGAAAGTATAGCCTTTTTCTTTGGGATGTAATGTACGCCATGTGTCATGGTGAAGTAAGTTGCTAAGCTGTTGTTTGATCGACCTTAAGGCCCTGTAGAATAAGGAGGAGATTCCATTTGACGTGTCAATAGAGGGGGTTAGGGGGACATTGAAGTCACCACCCACGATAAGGGTTCCTGATTGGAAGCTGGAAAGTAGCTGGAGGGTGTTACCAAAAAAAGGTTACTTGGCCTGAATTGGGGGCATAAATATTGGCAATAGTGAGGGGTACTGATTCAGGGTGCCTTTGATAAAGAGGAAACGGCCTTAGCGGGCCTCTTTGTATGTCCGTAACCTGGAGGGGGACAGTTTTTAGAAAGGATGATAGTAACACCTTTTGATTTGGCCTCTGAATTGGAGGAGTGAAAGGCTGTGGAGAAGTAGTGGTTTTTTAGTTTGGGGATGGAATCCGTCCGGAAATGAGTCTCTTGAATGAGTGCGATGTGTGTTTTGGCTTGTTGTAGGGAGTAGAGGAGCTTAGACCGTTTTTCAGGAGTGTTGAGGCCCCTTATATTAATAGAATGTAGTTTGAGTGCCTGAAGCTGCTTCTGGCTTGCGTCCATAGGAAGGCAAGTGGCCTGTGGGAACGTCATTGGTGAGGAAGGGGGAGGGTAAGGAGGGGATGGGGGGAGGCGGGTACAGTCCGGAAGGCGATAAGTAGATGTGGTTCAGAGTGTCCAGAGATAATCCGAAGAGGTGTGGAACTATGTGTCCACCAACCTCGGGAGGTCAGTAATCGGTGTGGTACGGTTCGTGGGCGGGGGTAGAGTCCCTAAGAGGGAAACAACACCACAACCCGAATCCATGTGGGGGTTGACCAATACCAGGGCAGAGAGAGACAGATAAGGGTTAGGGTCCGGGAATAGAATGCGAGCTGCCTCCACAGAATAATTTGTAGCGGTGAAGGAGGAGGTATTACCTATAATTCGCCTAGTAGGGGCTCGTGAATGTCTCCACGGGTGTTTACATAAAAAGGGCAGTTCACTAAGCTCAATGTAGCTTGAGTAAGTGACCAGTCTGTAGTTAGTGTGTATGCCCAAAGGAGAGGGGCCCAGGAGCCGACAGCCCTCCGTAGCCTGAGGGAGGGGGCACCCTGCCATCCGTGCCCCATCTCCCAGGCCAACAAAAGTCCCTGGGGACGGTGGGGGGGCGTCGGTGTCGGCAGGGAGTGTACACCTGGGGCACATATAAGGTATGACAAGAACTGCCACCTGGACTCAGAAAGGTAAACAAGACCGTCTAGCACATTTCTAGGTGATGTAACTACTTTGCGAAAGTCTAGCAACCAACTAGGTAAAGTGAACAGGTATAAAACTCAACTGGCAACATTCTGCTATGGAGTAAGCATTATACTAAACAGAACTAGAACTTAAAACTTGAATCAGCGCCTTGAGAGCTTTAGTGATAAGAGGACATTACCGGAGCAGTTCATTTGTGAGTCGACGAGCGGCCCAAGGAAGGAGTCTGTGGGAGGCCACTGTGATGTGACATGCGAGCGGTTCATTTTGATTGAGGCATCATGAGCTGTGGGTAGGTCGGTTAGTTGAACATGGAACATCGGAAGTGACTCCAGGGAAGTTGTGTTGAAGCAAGAAAGGAGGCGGATATTGTCACTGAGGTTAGAGGGTCATCGTGGAGGCTTGAAAGCAGGATGATTTTTGGACGTCTGCTGCGTGAAGCGCTGCCTGGGAGGCTTAGTATGTGTTGAGGGGTGGAGTCTGATGCTGCTGAGCCTTATGGTAGCTGTAGTGCCCGGGAGTGTGCTGCGTAGTTCAAAAGCTGTAGGCTACGATTAAAGAGTCTCATGCCGCTTAATGGGAGGTGGGCGGGATCGCTCAATCTGTAACCAATTGTGTTAATTGGAGGACATGGCAGTGCCTAGGTATGCCAAGGAAGAATCATGGTAGTATTCCAAACATGAAAAAATGGCACAATAAACAAAACACAGTCTCTAGGCGCACCATATCCTTGACACTTGAAGGTAATCAAAAATTAGAACATATAACCAAATAAAATCAGAAGAAGCACAAAATGGTGCCAAACCAAATGAACCAGAACAGGAGGAAGAATCCCCTCTCACAAATTTTAGTGGTCTCTGCGTGCTCTCCTGGACCGTGTTGAGGTAGTGGGGCTTGCATCTCTAGGACCGTTCCGGTAACTGGTCTGGGTCCTGAGGGTGGAGGGCGAGCGTCTCCTACAGTGTCTGGAATTTTGAGCATCCATAGGTTCTTCCCTCAGCATCTCATGATCCGCCGGTGCGATGCGGAAAGCTGCATACCAATTAGGCACCGATATGAGGGAAATTCCAAGCATGGCACAGAAGTGAGGCAGATCCTCAGGTACCTTGATGAGAGCTGTGTGGCCATTAGTGGAAGCCGAAAGACAGAATGGGAACTTCCATTTGTATAGGATGTTTTTCCCTCTAAGGATGTCTAGGAGGGGCCTCAGGTCTCTTCTATGTTGCAGGGTAATTCCTGAGAGGTCTTGGTAAATTTGGACTTGGAATCCTTCGTGAAGGATTTGCTGTCTGCCCCTGGCCTGCTTTAGGATTCCCTCTTTCAATTTATAATCCACGATACAGCAGATTATGTCCCACGGGGGATCATTCTCCCTTCCCTTGGGGCGCAGAGAGCGGTGGATTCTTTCCATTGAGATAGGTGTTTGTGGGGGTTGGTGAAGGAGGCCATTGAAGAGGCTCACTACTGCCTGGGAGATTTGTTCCCCCTCAATGGATTCCGGAAGGCCTCTGATGCAGAGATTGTGCCTCCGGCCCCTGTTATCGAGGTCTCCTAGGTGCCGCTGCATGTCTCGCATCCGCAGCGTGTGGGGGTCAAGGCAGTTGGTGACTGAACGAATGGCATTGTCGTGGCGTTCAGTCACTCTCTCCACAGTCTGTACTCGCTCATTCAAGGCGCGCAGATCTAGCCGCAGCTCAGAGATGGCGGCGGCTAATGTGTCCTTGATGTCGTCTGCAATCGTGTGTAGGTCTTGAATATTGATCGGGGGTTGGGGACTGAGTTCAATCCTGTCTCCCCCCCGTTGGGGTGAGCGTGAAGAGGGGCCGATGGATTCTGGCTATTCGGCGGCAACTGTTGTGGTCTGGAGTGTGTTGTTCCGTGGTGGGCAGGCGCCATGTTGACTCTGCCGGCCCTGAACATCTCCGGGATATTGCGGCTTTGTGACCCGGATAGGTCTCTGGGGGACCGAGAATGGGAGGCAGAGGAGGACCGGGAGGCAGTTCCCATTATCCGATGGAGAAGCGGGGCTGAAATACCTCCAAGTTTAAGTAAGAAACTCCTGTGGCAGACAGAGTTCAGGGATCAGACGTCTGTCTCCATGCCAGGTCAGGCTACGCCCCCTATTGAATGTGTTTTGCAGCAGAAAGTAAAAATTATTGTTTTATCTTTTTCAAAATTCTCGATCTTTTTTATAGTGCCAAAAAATAAAAATGGTAGAGGTGATCAAATACCACCAAAAGAAAGCTCTATTTGTGGGAAAAAAAGAACATAGATTTTATTTAGGAACAGTGTCACATGACCGTGCAATTGTCAATTAAGTAATGCAGTGCTGTATCACAAGAAATGGTCAGGAAGGGGGTAAAACCTTTCGGACTGAAGTGGGTAAAGTAAAACTGCTGACTATCAGCCAACACCACTGCTCTTAACATTATTAAATAGTTAATCTTCTGTGCCCCTCTTTGACTAATTTCACTTTATTAATGGTTAACTTACTGTGACTTCATGGCTAAGCCCTGCTAACTGCCATTCCACTTTCCGATGAGGCTGCCTCTGTGGCCAAGAGATACATGTCACTGGACATGGGATGGCAATTGGTAGAGCATGGACATCAGGTAATGGCAAACCACACTCCAGTAACCGAGTAAAAGCCAATCAGAGAGGGGCTCAGAGGTGGTTTCTCTGTTTGATAGAGGTAACAGAAAGCATCTGATGGTGTTTACTCTAAGGCAGCACATTTACTTAGTATTTACATTACATTTACTTAGTACATGTTCATTTTAATACATAGTTGTGCTTGCTCTGAATTTAAACTTTGGTGACAGGTTCACATTAATAAAAATACATTGAATTAGTTGGAAAATAAACCACATACACACACGCAATTTAAATGACCTATCTATCTATAGCACTATCTGTGATTTTTATTGAGTGTGATCCCTCATGAGAGCATCTGTTCAAGTGTGTCGTAATGCAATAGCACCTAGCACTTTGTCACAATAGAATAGCTGAAAAGAATATGATTTTAAAAGGCCTTTCAAAAATATTCACATTACCAATTTTATATGATACTGTCACTTAAAATACTTTTATCATCATTTTGTGTAATAAAGTAAATGTATGACTTTAGGTAAATTTTAATTGTCAATCAGTTCTGGTTAAATGCAATTCTTAGGTTTGAAAAATTCAGGGCCTAACTGCATGAATTCCATTGCATCTAAAAAAGAAAACCAAATAATTCTGAATATTTTCGTTATATACAAATGACTAATCTCCTGAAATAACGAATTCAAACAATAAAACGAATATAGCCAATCTTCCAACATAACAAAAGAATATCTGAACTTCCGAAAATATGAATTGATTTGGATCAAAAAAGAAATACTCTCCCGAAATAAGGAATCGTTCTGAAATGAATCATTCTAACATAACAAATATGATGAAACAAAATGATTTACGTAACGAATGAAACTGAAACTAAGCACATTTTTCCATCTTGCACATCTCTAGTGCTATTATCAGGATATAGAACCTATACTGTACAGTGTACAGCAGCTGTGCAATGCAATTCTTGACCTACTATCACAGCCACAGTGCACAGATCAGAAACAGATACATTGTTCGCCAAGGACAAATACATTGCTGGTCCCTGTTGACCAGAGACAAATACATTGCTGGTCCCTGTTGACCAGAGACAAATACATTGCTGGTCCCTGGTGGCCAGGGTCAAATACATTACTTGTCCCTGGTGGCCAGAACAAATACTATACATTGTTGGCCCTTTGTGGCCAGGGACACATGTCTCTACTCATTGTGGTTGAATGGACTCACAAATACCTTGGTACTTGCCCTCCTTTTTCTATGCTCCTACCAGGTGGCACCTTCAGTATTATACTGTTTCCTAAAAACAGGTACATTGCTACTTGTTTTCTTTTCATATACTGTGTATACAGCCATCAAGTAAAGCTCTTGACTGCCATTCACATGTTTTCTAGGGTATCCTTGCCAGTTTTGCAGAAAAAGTGTAAAGGTTAATGGAGCAAAAGCTTTAAATTCACGTTACACAACTGAATGAGTCAGAACAGTATTTTATCTCTTTCCCGTTATCTGTCTGTATGCACACACATGAAGTTTCAATCAGAGAGAGAGACTCTGAAAGCATATGGCTTCCTTAGATGACACATAACCTTTCATAAATAGTGTAGCATGGATATGCCCACTGCCTAGTATTCGAGGTTTAACTACTGGTGCCACCAAAAATTAATTGCAAGAAAGAGGTTAACATGTAAATCCAAGTATCTTCTATAATTCCTGATTCACACCTAGTCTCGTTTTTCATCTTTTCATTAAAAAAACAACATTTTTTGAATAAATCAAATTCAACAAAGGCATTTTTTTGGATTGATCCTCGTTTCTAACATTCATCCCCATCTTGAAGGACATACAGGCTTGAATCAGCATGGTGGAAAACCGTACACTTCTAGACCCTCTAGATGCAGATATTTTTCACACAGAAATTGGGCCAATCAGTTTGATTGTCCTGTCAATGGCCGTGTACTATGCGATTGCTATGACCAATCACAAAGATCACAGTAACAGTAGCAACCATAGACTTTCATTCATGATGGCCTTGTTTACTACTGTGATCTCTGTGATTGCTCACATGTGATTGCTGTGACCAATAGGCGATCACAGTAGTAAAAGAAGGCCACCATGAATGAAAGTAAACACAGTAGCTCACACAACCTCCATGAATGCAGCCATATGGTGCATTACACCCATGTAATCAATCACACAGTGAAAAAAAAAAAAAAAAAAAAGAAAGAAAAAACGAATCAACCCCTAGAGCAGTACAGCATCACTATGGTGACAATATCATAAAAAAGTCCAAACTGTACTGAAACAGTCCAAGTGACAAAAATGGAAAGCAAAGCAATGTGACGTTTGAATCAAGTGCTTATACAAAAAATTTTGTTGTATGTATACAATGACAATAAAGTATATCTATCTATCTATCTTATATGTAGATAATCCAAGAATTTCCTCCACCATGTGACTTCACCAACATTAAGATATGGATGTGCCCTTACCACAAAAGGTGGACCCTCTATTATGGAAGGTCAAAAGCACAATGGGAATTAACAGCTGTAGTGTGTCCCGGGACCCTGTAGTGCAGATGATGTCCATCTCTCCAGCCATCCGTCCTGCACCCAGCAATACCCAAAAATAAGCAAAGGGCTCAGAATAGTGTAAAAACCCTTATGCTCTGTACACATGATCGGATATTCTAACAACAAAACCTTGGATTTTTTTCCGAAGGATGTTGGCTCAAACTTGTCTTGCATACACACGGTCACACAAATGTTGTGGGAAATTCCAAACGTCAAGAACACGGTGAAGTACAACACGTACGAAGAGCATATAAAAAGGAAGTTCAATAGCCAGTGCGCCACCCTTTGGGCTCCTTCTGCTAATCTCGTGTTTATCTCGTGTTAGTAGAAGTTTGGTGAGAGACGATTTGTGCTTTTCAGCCTCATGCTTTTCAGTTCATTACTGCTTTTCAGTTTGTGCTTGTGGGTTCGTATCTGTTCTTCTGTGCGTGTTGTCAGTTTGTTCCTGCCTTTCAGAGCGTTCTATTTAATAGTTCAAATCTGTTTTTCAGTGCGTTCTTGTCTGTTCGTTTCTGATTTTCAGCTCGCTCTTCTCAGGCCTTTCTGATTTTCAGTGCGTTCTGTTAGTTTGTTCTGACCAGCCGACCGTTTTGAAGCCATGTTGCGGGTGCATACTCATCATAGAGTTCGTGCTGTGCTTATGCTTGGTGTTGGTGTTGGAGTTCTTGCTTTGAATCAAGTCCAGTCCATGAACAGGGAGAGGAGGAGTTCATGGACGAAGGATTGGTTGCTCCAACGTGACTTTGCTGTGGGAGATCTGGGAGAATAATCCTGATGATTTCAGAAATTATCTTCAGATGACGGACCCCGTTTTTCACCATCTGTTGGCTTTGCTGTCCCCTTATATTACGAAGCAGGACACCTGCATGCGGGAAGCCATCACTCCCGAGCAGAGGCTCGTCGCCACCTTGCAGTACTTGCCAATGGGGAGAAGTCTCCAGGATATTAAGTTCACCACTGGAATCTCCCCCCAGGCTCTGGGAATCATTATTCCAGAGACCTGTTCTGCCATCATTCAGGTCCTGCAGAAGGACTATATTAAGGTAAGTTTTCTCCTTTAACATCACATTCTATGTATTTAATGATTGCTAATGTATTGTATTTATTTCATCATTCCCTAATTAGCATGATTGTAATATGCTGTGAATGTCCTCTTTGTCCTCGTGCATGCTGTAAGCTTTTAATGCTCCTTTTTTGTCCTTCATGCATATTTGCCTTCACTAACCTCACCAGCATGCTATCCTGGGCCCATACACACCTAGCTTAGTCACTTAACAATGTATTTTGTCAGCTCCTTTGTAGTGCTTACCCTAAACACCCCCTAAAATGTGTACAAATCTTATTTGTGTCCTTAAATTCATGCAGAGTGCCAGAGGCTTTTTTTGGGGGTCCCAAAATCATTTTGAACCCCCCCCCCCCAATCGCTAAGGCAACCAATACCAATTCTCTATCTGCTGACTTTGGCAAACCCATACACACTATACCTACCTCTTTTGTGGTCAGATTTCTGTATGAATTCCTCAAAGCATGTAGTGAAAGGGCCTGCCTGAATACTTTCAAATGGTACTGTTTAAAGTTTTGTTCTCCTATTTTCTTGATAGGTAATTGCAGAATTTAAAAATGTGCTTTAATTTGTACAGTGTGTATTCATAATTTTGTATTATAACACTTCTTACCTGTCCAGTGGGCTGCCAATAGTGTATGCATTCAGCTCTAAATGAAGTGGAGAGGGTTGCCTGTCCAAAACATCTCCCCCCCGCCTAAGATTTTTACAATGGGCAATCAGAGGGGGGGGGGGGGGGGGATCTGATAAGTGTACCTTATACTTTTGTTTTTAAATACTTCTTAAAATAAATGTTATACTTATGATGGGTGGCACTGATGACACTGATTGAGCATTGAAAGAAGAAGCCTCATATTGTTGAATATAAAACATTTTACTCAAAGCACATTCACATGTGCATTATAAAAGGGTTTTTTAGCAAACCAACATTGGTTTTGTAACATTTATGTTTGACAGTAGAAATAGCCTTTTTTGGCTGAACGGGCATGTTTAAAACCATAACAACTTTGATAAAGTGAAGGCAATATGTGACATTAGTATGTCAAAACTGTGTTGATTTTGACTTCATCAGATGATGTCACCCCAGTAAAAGTCAAATTTTGAAGATGCACATAAATTGGGACTCAAAATGTGGATTTACATCCTGATCCCATGCCTAATGCCAACATGTGCTAGCTCCCATCATGGGGGATCAATGGATGTGTTTCCAGGGTGCAACCCCTTCCTCTCATCTACTTTAGTTGCGAGGAAGGGGTTGCACCCACAAAACCCGTACATTGATATCCCATAATGGGAGACAGTACATGTTGACACACTATGTGCATCTTCAAAATTTGGCTTTCAAATTTCTTTAAAAATTGTGGAAAAATAAAAAATACAATGACAAACTGTTCAATTTTTGGGTGTTTTAGATTCTGCCTAAAACATCAACGATGTTCTTCATTTTTGTTGTACATCACTGATATTTTTCTTTAGCTTCTCTAAATCCCAATTGCACACCATTATCTCCCCGATGAGGATCTGTGCACTTGCACTGTTGAAATGAGTTTCTTCTTCCACAACATCCACATCACCTAAAAAAAAAAAACACCATGTATTATAAATATGCAGGCATACATCTATTACCTGAAGCTGTGGTCTCAGACACTGACCTGTTGTGGTCACTATTTCGCCCACTTCATGAACCTCTCCCTCCACATCTTCTTCAGGGTGTGTGGGGATTTCCCCTTCTTCAGGAGGTGTGGGGTTCCTGGTGTCCTCAGATGTCCCCATTCTTTTCTCCCCTATGTGAATACAAAAAAGGTATACTTAGCACACAGATATTTGAGGCAAGAAATAGGAATATGAAACATTGCTTGGAAGTGTCATACAATTGTCTGTTTTGGCAGAGTTCCAAGCTGAAGACATGATTTTTTACCTTTCTTAAACCTGAAATACTTACCTTTTTTGATAAAGTATCACACATGGAGAGACCCCTAGTATCCACTGGAGCAAAAAGGGTGTTCTGGTGTCCCACACTAGTGCTCCTGCGTCCAGATGTGTAAACATCTGCTGAGTGTCCTCTCCGTACACTGAATCAAGTTTGCATTTCATTCTAGTTACAAACCCATCTAGACAATGTACTCAACTTCTTTTAATACAAATAGGCATGAACAAATGTAGTTAACCTGCATCTGACAAAAACATTGTATTAGTGGGTAAACTAATGATGTTTACTATGAACGACTACTGTGCCCACGAACCTGAAACTTGCCATTTTAACCACTTCAATACCAGGCATTTAGACACCTTCCTGCCCAGGTCAATTTTCAGCTTTCAGCACTGTCGCAATTTGAATGACAATTACGCGGTCATACAACACTGTACCTAAACAAATTTTTTATCATTTTGTTACCAGAAATATAACTTTCTTTTGGTGGTATTTGATCACCTCTGTGGTTTTTATTTTTTGCGCAACAAATAAAAAAAGACCGAAAATTTTGAAAAAAAATAGTTTTTCTTTGTTTCTGTAAAAATTTTTTATAAATAAGTACATTTTCTTCTTCAATGATGGGTACTGATATGGCTGCACTGACGGGCACTGATAAGGCGGCACTGATGGGCACCAATGAGGTGGCACCAATGAGGTGGCACTGATAGGCGGCACTGATGGGCACTGATAGGTGGCACTGATGGGCACTGATAGGTGGCATTGGTATGAGGCACTGATGGGCACTCATAGGTGGCACTGATGGGCACTCATAGGCGGCACTGATGGGCACTTGTAGGTGGCATTGATGGGTACTTATTGGTGGCACTGATGGGTACTTATGGTTGGCACTGATGGGTGGCACGGATGGGCACAGATAGATGGGCACTGATGGGCACGGATGGGAACTGACAGGTGGCATCGATGGACACTGATGGGTGGCAATGATGACACTGATGGGTGGCATTGCTGGGCATCACTGATATATAATGGTGCCAGTCAGTGCCCATTTGTGGGCACTGATTGGCACAGATTGGACATAATTTGCACATGTGGAGGGCCATGGGGTACATACCTGGCCATCCACATGTTGCCCCCTTCCCTGCTGGTCCTGGTGGCTTCCCTGGTGGTCTAGTGTGGGATCCAAGGGGCGGCTGTGCTGATAAACAATCAACTCAGATCCCCCCTGTCAGGAGACCTGCCGATCAGCTCTCCTCTACTCGCGTCTGTCAGATGCGAGCGAGGAAAAGCCGATCAACGGCTTTTCCTATTGACATCGTGATCAGCTGTGATTGGACACGGCTGATCAAGTGGTAAAGAGCCTCCGCCGAACCAGACACACCGCACCACTGATCGCTGCGATGCGCGCCCTCGCGGGTGCGCGCCGGCTGTTATCCTGCTGGACGTCTTATGACGCCCAGTCAGGATAACTGAACTACCACCTGGCCATCAATCTGCTATAGGCCGGGCAGGAAGTGGAAAAAACTGTACAACAGTAAAGAAAAGCTCATGGAGCAGCATGCAAGTAATAATAAAATAGGATCACACGACAAATACTTTTTAGAAGCAGTTTCCTGATCCTTATCTACTGATCGTACTCCCTCAATTTCAGGTCTGTACAGTACAGTGTCACCGGATGAGTGCTGCCAGTCAGTGTCCCTAATCACCGCTGCCCACTCACATGTCCTTAATCACCGCACCATCAGTCATATTGTCCCTAATCATTGCCATAACAGTCATAGTGTCCGTGATCACCGCCACTCTAGTTCTAGTGTCCCACATCACTGACACACCAGTTCCAGGGTCCCTGATCACCATCACATCATAGTTTCACGATAAGGACTTGTTAACATTTGTAATGCTCTCTAAAGAGAGATCTGTGTTTAGATAGCTCTTCAGAGAGCATTTGACAGGCAGTGAGGAGGTGTTGTGTAGCCTCCTCGCCACCTGCTTTAAACACCCATTCACTTAAATGAGTCATGCTCAGTGGGTGTACAAAGGGTATAATTCCTGCCACATCTGCGAAGCAAAGCATCTCAGCCATGGCATGTGTACACACCCGGCTTCTGCCTCTGCAGGGGGTAGCGGTTGAGGAGCAGTAAAACCACAGCTCAACCACAAGTTTTTATCACCCACCAACCTCACATGTAGCCTGTTGGTGTCTTGAATCACTGCCACACCAGTCACACCGGCACCAGATGAGTATAACTAGAATCAATGTTCCTGATTGCCACCGCACCAGTCCAGTGAAGGCAGCAACACTTTTTCTGATCTCTGCTATTCCAGTGTCACTGGACCAGTTTATGCCAGGAACAGTGTTCCTTATCACTGCCACATAAGTCGCAGTGTCATCACACCAGTATAAGTCAACAACGGTGTCCCTGACTGTCGCCACACAAGTCCCAGTGTCACCAGGCCAGTGCAGCCAGCAATAGTAATCCTGATGACCACCAAACCAGAGCAGTGGTGGCTCTGTCTGCTGCCTGAGCTGACCCTGGCCTGTTTATTGACGTGTATTGAAGTGTATTAACAGTGGTGCAGGCTGGCAGAAGGTATTAATATTTAGGAGTGACCTTGGGAAGGGAGTCTTCCCCCAGGCCTCCTGCCTGGGGGAGGGATTTATCTGACTGTCAGATTCTTTCTGGCTTGCTGCCTGATGAGGGTTACCATGTGTCTGGATAGAAGCCTAGGCCTAGAAAAAAAGGGTCTTGAAGGTCCATGCAGGAACATCAGCCTAATTGGAGTACCCGAAAAGCTGGGTGAAGCTTGGCTCTCGATTCTCACCAAGAAGTCGTTGGCTAAAACAACATGTCTCTTGCAGTCAGGAACTGATTTAACAGAATTTTGGAGTGGTTTAAAGGTTCACTATCTGTGAAGAGTCTAAGTAATTTTTGTCTATAATCTGGAGTTTGCCAAGTCCATGTGCTCCAACCCTCTGTCTCAGGAGTGTTGAGTGAGTAAATTCTATTTCTTGTATCAAAAAGTGGTTGGCCCATTGCTTCCTTACTGTTGAGGACTATACCCTAAATTAAAATGCAAACCCATTCTGCCTCTGGGATACCTCGCACATGCTTTGCTGGGTCAGGTGATGCTATACTGAGAACAAATCATGGGTACACTGTAGGGAAAGCACAAAATAAAGGGCTGGCACCACATAATAAACCTGCTGGTGCACAAGGACATTTTTTCCTTCTGCACCTCCTGTGGTTTGACCACAGCATACATACCAAATAGACAAACTTGTTTTTGGTTTACACAAGAACTTATTTTTTCAAGTGAAGTCACAAAAAGGGGTTACCCCAACCTGCAGCTCATTATTATATTATTATACAGGATTTGTATAGTGCCAACAGCTTGCTCAGCGCTTTACAAAATGAAGGCAGACATTACAGTTACAATACAATTTGGTACAAGAGGAATCAGAGGGCCCTGTTAGTTAGAACTTACAATCTAAGCTCTTAACTAAGTGTAGTATTACACCGATCCTTTCCAACCTATAACCAGAATTGAATTAGTTATTGGAATATACTTCACTGGAAATATGCCCCTGATACTTCACTGGAAATATGCCCCGAGGAAACACTTGCTTAATAATGATTTTTTAAGGGATCCAATATTCCACACAAACACTTTAGGCTTGTTTATTAAGAATCAATCTGATAAAGCAGGGTTCAAAATTTCAAGTCCTGAGCTACTAGCCCGGCCTTATGAGTTAAGCCTGGTACACACTATGAGTGTTGTTTTGGGTTGAACGAGAAAAAACTGTCAGCTCCGGGTTGAACGAGAAAAAACTGTCAGCTCCGGTCAGAGCCACTGTACTAACTATGCAAAGTATGTACAGCGATCTCCCCCGCTGATCTGTTGTGTTCTGACAGGGGACAGACCCCCTGCCAGAACACTCTGATCAGCATTCTCTGCCATTGGCTGAGAGCACTGATCAGGAGACGGTTGACTGCTGGTTTTCCAGACTGACATACACATGGGCCGAATGTTGGCCATTTCTTTTTTTTCAACCGGCCAATGTCTCCTGACATTCGGCCCTTTTGTCTTACCCAACCCCGACCCTGCCCCGTCCCCAATTCCACCCCTAAAACTGCCCTCGGAAATTATCTCATAAAATGACACTGTTAAATGCTTTATGCAGAATTAAGTTACAAAAATAAATATTAATAACAACTTTAACAATATTAACATAAAGCATATTTCATTGATCTGACTGTGATAAATAAAATAAGGATAACATTTTGTCGGCTACTATAGGCACTGTACACATCATTACTGCCTTGTTAAGTAAATATTTTAATGCTATATTAAATACAAAAAAAAATGAATGACACTTTCACTGATTTAGGATGCAGAGAGACATACAGCAGAGCACAGCACACTGAACAGGGGAGCGGGAGCTGCCAAAGTTAACTTTTCCTATTAACAAGCTGGTGATCAGTTGCTAGGCAGTCCGAGCAACCAATCACCAGCTTGTTAATAGGAAAAGTAAACTTTGGCAGCTCCTGACAAATTTTGAGGGCTGTGATAGAGTACCTTGTGTTCTTACTTTTAGTCACTGATTTCCGCTTTCACTGGACAACCTCTACTCTGCTTAGGGATGATAAAAAGCAGTTCCCTGACATTTCTACAAAAAATTGGAGATTTCCACAAAATGTAACGGGTTTGATGGAATGCGTTTGAGTTAATGGGGAAAAATTTTTTTTTCGGGGTGCAGTGGGTTTCAAATAGTTTGTAAGGGTTACATAAGCGCCTTTCAATTATTCTGGACCTGTTTTAAAAATATAGTCCCTCATTAGCCTTGGCTTTTTTTTTGTTTTGTTTTTTACAAGAAATACAAAGATGGTTAAAAAAAATAAGTGAATGAAGCTACTTTAAATACACAAAAAACTAAACCATCTAAATAAAGAAAAAAAAAACCCAGAAAGAAGAGATTTTTAAAGAAAATTTAGCCGTAGCAGCTTAGTAAATGTAATTGGAAGTTTCCACTTTGGTAATTTTATAGCAAAAATCAATTTTTTAAGTAAATTCTTGGTTAATCCTTGAGGTACGGAGATAGTCCAAACCTTCTCTCTCTCCTGATAGGGGTACATCTGGGGTATCCCCAGGCTTTCTTCTCTATACATAATATGGATGATGGTACCCACCTCTATCTTTAGAATAATCTAACCGAGGCACAACCCTAAAACCAAAAATCTATTTAGTTGAAATTGCTCAACTCATCCCTTACCCCTGCTCACTGATTAGACTATTTCATCTACATGGATATAATGTAGAGGTTTTTCTAAGGGACTTTTTGAGTCGGTGACCATCAGAAGATATACAGATGCGTTGAACAAGCAAATAGCTGCAAGAACTGGGCAACATTGGTCAAGTACGTTTTAGAAATACCCTGTAAAATCAGACTACTAACAGACTTCAGTGTACAAGACCAGTGATGCTAGGAATGGCTGATTATTCTGTAGACATTAAAACTTGTTTTATTTATTGTATATATTCATATTCCTTTTTTTTTCTAATTGACCTTGTATCTATGTAGACCTTGATATACTGTAATCCATTTTTGTGCCACTCTTTAGCTATACAGAACAGATTCACAACAATATAGGCAATGTATACTGTTCAATGTATGAAAGAGAAAGAGAAAAAAGTAAAATATTTTTCTCAATCTTGCAAAAAGTTACAATAGAATAAACAGATTTCAGTGAATTTATTCACACTTGCTAGACTGCATGTGAAAAAAAAAAAAATCAAGGTTACTATTCTTTAATAACAACTGGGCTTTTCATATGGAAGCTGTGAAAGAAGATAAAGAAGTAAAATATTACTATTATGTTACAATATTAAGGTGACCTTCGAAGTTATTTAGCTCTGATAGTGATACTGCAGAACAAGTGTTCTCCGAATACAGAGGCAAACGTACTCCAGGAAACCTAAACATCATACTTGACCTTGCTAGAGTTGTCTAGCCCAAGTAAAAATTGCTGCAAATTATTCAAAAGGATAATTTAAAAAAATATTCTATGAACATAAGTCCTAAATATGGCTTACTTTTTGTACATATAAGAAAAAAATGCTTCACATTTGTAAGTGAAAATCAAGCAGTTTTTTATTGTGATGCACCTGTACAGATAAAATGTGAACTTATTGTATATACAGTTGTGCTCATAAGTTTACATACCCTGGCAGAATTTATGATTTGTTGGCCATTTTTCAGAGAATATGAATGATAACACAAAAACTTTTCTTTCACTCATGGTTAGTGTTTGGCTGAAGCCATTTATTATCAATCAACTGTGTTTACTCTTTTTAAATCATAATCACAACAGAAACTACCCAAATGACCCAGATCAAAAGTTACATACCCTGGTGATTTTGGCCTAATAACATGCACAAAAGTTGACACAAAGAGGTTTGAATGGCTATTAAAGTAACCATCCTCACCTGTGATCTGTTTGCTTGTAATTAGAGTGTGTGTGTATAAAAGATCAATGAGTTTGTGTACTCCTGACAGACCCTTGTATCTTTCATCCAGGGCTGCACTGGCATTTCTGAATTCTGAGTCATGGGGAAAGCAAAAGAATTGTCAAAGGATCTGCGGGAAAAGATAGTTGAACTGTATAAAACAGGAAATGGATATAAAAAGATATCCAAGGAATTGAGAATGCCAATCAGCAGTGTTCAAACTCTAATCAAGAGGAGGAACAGCTTTTGGGCGTTGAAAAAAGTGCTTCAAAAACGCTCCTCTCCATTGAAATGAATTGAAAACGCTGTAAAAATGCCTGAATAGCGCCTATAATCCGCCCTGAGCTGTAGAAAATTCACATGATCTCACAAAAAGGTAAACATGCAAGCAGAAAAGAGAGCATCTACAACAACAGGACTGAAATTATATTGACACATAATCACACACATAGGTTGGACTTGATGGACTTGTGTCTTTTTTCAACCTCACCTACTATGAAAATGTGGGAAGGTCAGAATGATTAAACAGAGCATCAAATGCCAAAAAAACTAAATTAAAGTGCCAAAAAAAAGAATTAATCCCAGAAAAATGAAGATTTGAAGTAAAACAAGACACTGCTTATTACTTTACAAGACACTGCTTGTTTTACATGATCTCACAAAAGATAAACATGCAAGCAGAAAGATAGCATCAATAACACATGCTTCAATAACGCTTGAAAAATGCTGTTAAAACGCCTGCAGCGTAGCGTTAACTTTAATGCTAACGCCCCTAAAAAGCTGTAAAAATAATAGCGGTAATAACGCTAAGGCGTTTTAGGGCATTTTTGAAGCGCCTTGGTGTGAATGGGGTCTTAGAGAGGAGTCAACCAGGCCTATCATGAAAGGTATACCATTCCTACTGTGAAACATGGAGGTGGATTGCTGATGTTTTGTGGATGTGTGAGTTACAAAAGCACAGGAAATTTGGTCAAAATTGATGGCAAGATGAATGCAGTATGTTATCAAAAAATACTGGAGGAGCATTTGCATTCATCAGCCAGGAAGCTGCGCATGGGACATTCCAACATGACAATGATCCAAAACACAAGGCCGAGTCAACATGTCATTGGCTACAACAGAATAAAGTGAAGGTTCTGGAGTGGCCATATCAGTCCCCTGACCTCAATATCATTGAGCCACTCTGGGGAGATCTCAAACATGCAGTTCATGCAAGACACACCAAGAATTTACAGAAACTGGAGGCTTTTTGTCAAGAGAAATTGGCAGCTTTACCATCTGAAAACATAAAGATCCTCATCCACAAATACCACAAAAGACTTCAAGCTGTCATTGATGTTAAAGGGGGCAATACATGGTATCAAGAACTGGGGTATGTAAGCTTTTGATCAGGGTCATTTGGGTAATTTCTGTTGTGATTATGATTTAAAAAGAGTAAACACAGTTGATTGATAATAAATGGCTTCAGCCAAACACTAACCATGAGAGAAAGAAAAGTTTTTGTGTTATCATTCATATTCTCTGAAAAATGGCCAACAAATCATAAATTCTGCCAGGGTATGTACACTTATGAGCACAAATGTACACAACCTGATAATATTATTCATTTGTAGGTTAAAATTTCTAGTATGTTGGTAAAACCTGAGATATTACAAGCTTGTGCTTCTATATGTGTATTATTGTGTGTAAATACAGAGATTTGTTGATTAGTCTCTAGACAGAGCCCTCATTGGCTAAGTGCAATTTCTGGCTTTGTCTTAACAACTGCTTAGATAAGATATTAGCCACATAGAGAGTGCATTGTTTTAAAGAGTCAACCTCAGATATGTGCTTCAATCAGGTACTTTTTATTATTTTGTAGAAAATAAGTCTTTTAACAAAACAAACACACATAGAAAAGACAGTAAATGAGCTTGAAAAGCTCTGCATAGAAAGAGGAAATTCCTATAACAGTGAACCAAAGTCATCAGCGTACAGGCTTCCTACTGACCTAGAATGAGAGTGCATTTGCATAATACAAGCATGTCAAATCCCAGCAACCTTGCTGTGTACAATAAATATTATACAAAACACATTTATCTAGTTATTAATGTATACATTTTTAAATTTGCATTTATATAATTTGAATAATGTGCAGAAATATTGTTTTTAAACCATTAAAGTGGAAGTTCACCCTAAAACTAAAATCTCTAAATCTACTTACATCCACAATCTAAGACTAACCTATCTAACCCTGTAAAGCAGTGGTCATCAACTCCTGTCCTCAGGGCCCACTAACGGGCCAGGTTTGCAAGATAACTGAAATACATCACAGGTGATATTATTGGCTGCTCAGTGATGGCAGTATTCTAGTCTTCATCTCCCCAAGGTAATACATAAAACCTGGCCTGTTAGTGGGCCCTGAGGTCAGGGTTGATGACCACTGCTGTAAAGCAAAAATCACTATACATGCCTTTTCTGAAGCCGATCCGGTCCGGTCTTCAGAGACAGAAGCTCTGTGCAGGAGACAGCCAACAAGGGCTGGGAAATGACTTGGAAGTGAAGTCACCCATAGAGTTGTGTTGTTGGCTACCTCTCATGCACCCACCTCCGCAGAGAAGCCGCGGCTGACAGCTCAGCATGGGACCGGTCCGGAGCAGCTTCAGAAAAGGCATGTATAGCGATTTCCTCTAAGATAGGTTAATCTTAGATCATGGATGCAAGTAGATTTAGAGATTTTAGTTTTAGCCTGAACTTCTACTTTAATTTAAGACATATTGAGAAGATTATTATTATCAAGCTTATCTTTTAACATGCTTAATGTGACCAAAAAAGGCAGGTGATATTTCCCTGCAAGAGAAAAGAGTAGTATACTCTCCTCCACAGCAGCCCCAGTCTCCTACCTGTGCTCTGTTCCAGCACTGCAGTCCCTATCAGACTCTTTAGCATTCAAAACTTCCATCAGCATCAGGTGCCTGCATCCCCTGCAATGCTTTGTGGTTTCATCTTCTGACCCTACATTACTACTGTGTCATGCAGTGACATACGATTTGGAGGAAAGTACCATAGTATATAGTGTGGTAAAATGAACAACCTCTTACGCTCAAGGTGGATGCTCCAGCAATGGAGAACTTTAGGTCTTTAATAACTTGAAATTGAGTGTTTGCATTCCCCTGAGGACTGGAGTAGGCAAAAAAGAACACTGAAAAATCAAGGAGCGCACCAGCCTTGTGCATTACCTTAAAAGCTTTTATTGAAGGAATAAAACAGATGTCTAATCACAAACAGTACAAGGTCATCAATATCCACAGTGACCCGCACACCCAGGTCCACTCTGCCAATCTCATCGTAGGGAAGACACTTCAAATGGCTGATGTGTTTCAAGGGTAGCCCGGGCTCTGAAGAAGGGGGTACCTACCCTCAAAATGCATCAGCCATTTGAAGTGTCTTTCCTACATTGGAATCGGCGCAGGGGACCAGGGTGTGTGGGTCACTGTGGATATTGAACAGCTTGATATCATGTGATTTTTGTGAGTAGATATCTGTTTTATTTGTTAAATAAAAGAGTTTTTAAGGTAATGCACAAGGCTGGTGTGCCCTTTGTTCTTGTTTTTTACAGTATGCAATGTGGGACATAGACATCTGACCCTCCTGGAAGTGTTGAATAATAGGGAGACTGGTAGAGCCTGCAGCACTGAATTAGAGGGGAGGTAAGATGTACAGGCTGCTGGACAAGGTACGTACAGAGAAACTTGCACTTTGTACACTCAGGGCAAAGGGAAAAGTAGTCTTAAAAGAACAATTTCCCACCTGCTAATAGCCTTTTCTGCCCTGCCCACGTACTCTGTTACTGCATAGAAGTCCTTGGTAAATATCCAGTGTTTTTGGGTATGGGGGGGCAGGGCTTTTTTAATATTGATTGGACCCTGGGCAAAAAATATCATGCCACCCCCCCCCCTCCCCATGCAATTTCACTCTCCACCTGCTCTGAGACATACAATAAATAGCAGCTAGACTTAAAATCAGTTTACTGTATCAGATCTGGCAGTGATTGCGATTGTTGCCAGCGGTTACAGCATATAATTACTGCTTACTGACTGGTTGCTAGAGGTTACAGCACACATTACGGCTGACTGATTAGTTGCTAGAGGTTACAGCAAATGATTTCTGCTTGTTAATTAGTTGCTAGAGATTACTGTACAGTAATACTGCTCACTGATTGGTTGCTAGAGGTTACAGTACATCCTCTCCTCACTGCAGGGGGCATGATATATATAGGAATGGCGCCTTTATTTACATATCAATGTCGCCGGCCGCAGCTATTTACTTATGTATGCCACCACTATTTACATATGAATGCCAGGTATTTACATGTAAACACAGGGTCTGCAGATAAATCATCTGTACATAACAAGAGGGCAGAGCTTGGCAGCATTAGTACCAGCACTTCACACTGAGATATAAGGACACAGCACAGGACTAAAATGTCAAAGGATAAGGGAATTTAAACTGGGATAGTTGGCAAGTATGAGGCAGCTGTTTTGGGCCCCACAACAATGACAGGGCCCAGGGCAGCTGGCCCTTTTGCCCTGCCTTAAAGACGGCCCTATGGGGGGGCACGTAACCTTCTCCAAAGATCAGGGGCATTGATCTGAGTATGATCTGTCATGTATAACACATATATGCCAAACAGAAAATACTTTCATTACTGTTACTTAACCAAGAGTCTCACAGACATCTATAAACCTTAAAACAATCACAAATTGCAACCAAAAAGCAACCAGCAACTGTTCAGACACTGAAAGAATTTGTCAAAAAATGTAATTACAATATAGAGTGCAGGGCTCAGGAGTAAACAATGTACAAGGTGCAGGGCTCCGTTATACATTATTTGCAGAGTGTATTTCAAGAACTGACAGAGTCTTCAAAAAGTTAAAAACCCACTGAAAACTTGGTACATTCCCTTAAGCATTTGCTCTTTCTATGTTTCATGAAAGAAGGTTGTCCAGCTCACCACTCTCTGTCAATGCTACTTTTTGGTACTACCCTGCTGGCTTACTAAGGGACCCACAATTAATCTTTCTCTAGCAAAACCCAATCGCAGATCAGATCCCCAATCATTTGTGATGTTAGCTTTTCTTCCAGCTGCAAGCAGTCTATGCATGTTTTGTCATCCCAAAAGCCCCAGCCTCATGCCAGTTCAATAAAACACTAACACTGTAATATATCTCAGCTGTGAATTATTTCAGTGCAATTATAAGGGATTCCATCAGTCCATGTTTTTCATGTCCAGCTTCTGAACAAATCTGTTTTTTTGCTTTTTTTACAAGCTGGTTTACATCAACCTATTGCATGACTCCTATTAACTGCCTGAATTGCCTCTAGTAGCTGGCCAGCACAGGAAAAATTTATTTAATTCCCTTCCTTTGGAAGAATTAACATTGTGATGTAAAATGTTAATGGAAACAGGGAGAAGTCTATGAGATTGCATAAAGAAGTGACTAATCCAATTCCTACGGCAGATGCAATGGAAATGCCTTAAAGTGAGAGCAGCCTTCTACATTAAGATGTAACAGATTTTCCTCCTTTACAAAAAAGAAAAAAACATTCTAATAATATACATGTATCAGTTATGAGTACAGTTATACTGTAAGTGTAGTATGTAAAAATCCCTACTTTTGCTGATTCGGCAGACTAAAATCTATCGATTTTGGATGAGAATGAGTGATGCAGATCACCTGTAGACGTCTACGGGTCCAATATTCCAAGTAGAGCAAGAGGGAGCTGTATTCTTTTGTTGTCTTTGTTTCTCCTCTAGCTCTATTTTGTGAGGTTTTTTTTGAGAAACAGGGATCAGCAGAGTAATTTCTGTGAATTTTCTGTTTTTACATATATACATAATTTGCTATTGGTGGATTTTTCACAGAAGTCTCACTCATTTAGCCATTGAGCTGCCTTATTTGATTTATTTGAGAAAAAAAAGTTCTACTATTTTTTTTCTTAATATAGAGGCTGTTTCCTGGGAATGGGGCAGTAGTTGAGGTAGTATGGTAGCATTTGATTTTGTTTTCTTTATATTTGTGTTTTTAATGTTGCTTTAATTTTTTTAGTTTCTACAGTAAATGGGTCTAATGAGAGGCAGGATAGTTAAAAAAAAAAAGCTTCTGTGAGCTTCAGGAGCTATTTAATAACCCAAAGGGTAATCATAAAAATTAATATGGTTTGGTGGCTCAAATTTAACAGACTTTAGGCCACTCTTTCCCCACTACAGCCAACTTCACCCCTTAAAAACTACCAAAATTATGGATCACAAGTGCTTTTCTCTGCATATACAGTAAGACATTTTGGGGGTTATTTACATGAGGTGATTTTAGCCGTATTAGTGCAATTGTGACAGAGAAAAATGAGTACTGTCCATGATACTTTTTTTATTTGCACTAACATACAATTTTTGCAGGACAAGCTTTCGGGGTATGTCCCCTTCTTCAAGGTCCAAGCAGTACTGATTCACAAATTTTTTAGCAGAATGTTAAAAAAAAAAAAGAAAAGCAAAGAAAGACAAACACATACAAATCAATGGTAATAAAGCTAGCAGCAGAGTTAGTGAGATAAGACAGAGGGAGAGCTATAGACTTGAGGGGGGTTTGCTAGTCACAGAGGGGGTCGTAAAACTACAGTATAATGGGTAAGGAAACCAATGTCTAAATTTAGGCCATTATTTTTTGTATCAAAAAGAATTATCATTCTTTGTTCAAACATATGAAAAGCAAATCCACTTTGCACTGCAATGCACTTGGAAGTGCAGTCGCTCTGAATCTGAGGGGTAGATCTGAAATGAGTGGAAGCCGTGCTGATTTTATCATCCAATCATGTGCAAGCTAAAATGCTGTTTTTTATTTTCCTTGCATGTCCCCCTCGGATCTACAGCAACTTTACTTCCAAGTGCACTTTCAAGTGCACTTGTAGTGCAAAGTTGATTTCCCTTTAGTAAATAACCCCCTTTGTTTGTACTTGAATTGTTTATCTCCGAAAAATTGAAAATAAAGTTAAAAGTTCAAAAACTGCCAAGATATTTAGTTTTCCCATCCCTGTGACCTCAGTGCACTTAGTAAAATGTTGAAATTCTGCTTCTACTGAAATCTCTGAATTTGCACTGAAATTTCAGTATAACAGAAACTTAAATTTCATTCATCCCCAATGAGGTATTTAGATCCAAGGATTTTTATGGCTCCATATAGAGTACTTCTCAAACAGGTATATTTTACAGGTGAATAACCCATACATGAGGAGGAGCTACACTTGTACTCAATGGGGTTGATTTAATAAAGGCAAATCCACTTTGCACTTGGAAGTGCAGTCGCTGGAGATACGAGGGGGACATGCGAGGAAAATATAAAACAGCATTTTTTCTTGTATATGATTGGATGATAAAAATCAGCAGAGCTTCCCCTCATTTCAGATCTTCCCCTCAAATCTACAGCGACTTGTAGTGCAAAGTGGATTTGCCTTTAGTAAATCAACCCCAATTGCTACTAGAGATTTTACAATTTAAACTGAAGCACAACTTTACCTATTAGAAGAGCATTCTTTCTCCTGTTTCCTTCCCTCTTACACAACCGGTAAAATATTTCACTATGAAATGTTTTTTGTTCTGCTGCCCAACACTTCCTACTTTCTTTCTTGTATCAGGGAATTGATTCAGGCAGCAATCATTAAAAGGAGAGGACCCAGACCTAAAAAAAGGATCTTACATATACTGCAAGGTCCACTTTAAATTAATCAATGATGATATAAGAACTTTTTCGACAACCAAGTATAGCTGGGATGGCTGAGGTGTTATTCTGTATTAGGAAAACTAAATTTTATTCAGAAATCTCTGATTTAAGTGATTATTATATTATCAAGAGCAAAATAACATTGAATGATTATTCAATACTAAAAATATGTTATCTGATTCAAAATGAAAAGAAAAGTATGGCAAAAGTTCTTTGGCCATACTTCTTATGTGGGTCATGGGAGCCCGCTGTCAGCTGGTGACAAAGAGCTGCTGCAGACTCTGGAGAGATCCCGACAATAACACTGGGATCCACCCAGCTTCCTGACCAGCAACTGGCTCAGGCTCACAGTGTGTCACTGATAGCTTGAGCCAGCCTCTCCTGCCCTCTCTCCGGATTGTCATTCCAGTCCGCGTTGGAGGAGCAGAAAATATTTAAAGAGAAGTATGGACTTTGTAAAAAAAAAAATAAACATTTATATTCACCTAGGTGAATGCAGCATTGATTTGATGCTGCATTTGTCCCCCTCTGGCTCTGCAGTGAGAAATAAGCGATCAAACACTGCTGATCACTCAGTTCTCCCCTCCGCTCTGAGCAGAGAGCCAGGACTATCAGTCAGTGGCTCTCTGCTCTGCCCCTCCAGAGCTCACTGCATCGCTGGGCTGTGGAGGGGACGGGAGGGGTTGGCTCAGGCTCTGGGTGGATCACTGAGGGGCTGAACCAGGTGCCATATGGTCTGGATCTTTTTAGAACCTGGCTCAGTAACATCAGCCGACAGCAAACTTTAACCCGCTGTCAGCTGAAAACGGGTCACAGTAGTGCAGAATAGATTGCACTCCTGTGATTCATAGAAGTATAGCCAAAAAAGCTTATATAAGCCAGACAGCCTATTCTGCAAAGAGTCCTTATTCTTATTTGCTAAATCTAAATGTGAACCTATGACCAGAATATGAACACTTAAGTATTTACATATTTTGAGCATGCAGTAAAAGCACTTCAAAACAACCTTTCATTCACCTGTGTATCTAAAAGCAGAGAGGAGAAATCATTTTTCAAAATTCACAAATCAGGCTTAGCTTCTATGAGAACAGATTTCTGGCAGACTGCCAGCAGGTGTTTCAAGCTGTTATCCCCATTCACACCTTGGCATCCTTTTGGGTTGCATTTATACATACAGTATCTCACAAAAGTGAGTACACCCCTCACATTTTTGTACATATTTTATTATATCTTTTCATGTGACAACACTGAAGAAATGACACTTTGCTACAATGTAAAGTAGTGAGTGTACAGCTTGTATAACAGTGTAAATTTGCTGTCCTCTCAAAATGACTCAACGCACAGCACTTGGCTGTACACCCATTCAAGACCAGTAGCTGGGGGGAGGGTACATGGCAGGTATACAAAATGCCTAGAAACAAGCCCCTTTGTTAGAAGTCTTAGTTCCACAATACATACTCATACTTTAGAATTAGTATGTGGTTTACAAGTGTTGTAAATAAAAATTAGCCAGCTTTAAACCAACTCTATGTAGGTGATTTCTGTAATACTTGGATATCCTGAAACAATAGCCAATATGCCACCATTTAAAAAAATATATATATTTAGTAAGCAAAAGTGCTTATGGCATTTATATGGCAGCAATATTTGACTGAAAGAAATAACATCAATGTACAATTCCAAGAAAAATCACAATATTTGGCCATAAGAACATGAGACTTCTGTCGCTGGCTATATAGTAAAACCTTGGAAAGGGAATAACCTGTGTTGCACCCACCCAGTAGCTAAGATACCTTTAATCTGTTGGATGACTAGTATACACACATTAATCAAGGACGGAAGATGGTGATTGGCCACTTACTTATTTTCCTCAGACTGGCAGGAGGCCTCAGAAAAGAGGAATACTGCTCAATGATGGGGGATCATTTGTTTAGTAGTCTGCCACTGGGCGTCTGTTCATGACATGATGGATAAGTTCATCTCTTAATGGACTATTAGGATCACATACTCTTCTTTATACACTTGAAAAGCAGATTGAGCACATCACAGAATTAAGATTTTGTTACTTCAGTTCATTAGCCATCACACCCATTTTGGATATACTATATCTGGACTCCAACCCCCCCCCCCCCATGCATTTCTACTCCATTCCTTTTATTTTCAATATATCAATATAGCAGTGTCCCTGATCCAGACCACCTTCTTCCACTTTCCTCTCTCTCTTATCTCTTTACTCTTCATTTCTCCCTTCTTACTTTTGTACTACTCCACTATCCACACATATCACTAAGTGTATATCCTTTTCAACAGTCTACTTTTGTTTTCAGATAAAATTGTGTTACCACTGGTCTGAATTTCACTACTCTTTACAAAGATTTACAAAAAGTGATCCGTGAAAGGACTTCTGCACCACTATATATAAGTGGAATTGCTGCAAAATCTAAAAGTGAACACAACTCACTAGAAGCAAACAAAAGGGATATATAAATGAATATATAAGTGATCCTGCGCAAAACCTCATGAAAATGATGAAAAAACTTTTGAAATAACTAATACTAAAATAATAAATTGATCATCATATAACAGTGAAAGTGAAAAAATCCCAATAGTGATTCCATCAGTGAAAAAAGTCCAACAAATAATTAGAAAGAAAGTAAAGTGTTGATTGTTGATCTTGTGACTTGTGATATAAACACCACTGCTACGTGCTCTCAGAACTCTCACCTTAAGGGCATAGATAGTATGCCTTAATACATCCACTGGGGAACGGCCTCAATCCGAGATCCAGGATCAATGGCGATGTCTGCTCGCTACAGAGAATTACATCCCCTCCAGAACGTTGCTATAATTCACATGTAAAATAAGTGAGCCTCCCATAGTGTAATATCAAAGATAACTAGATTTATTAAATAAAATAACTGCTTACACTATAGCAGCAGCAAGCGTGCCAAACATGAACAAACAAGCGGCGTTCCACGCCACCTCATACGTCACTTCCGGTCCACGATAAACACTTCCAGTTACGTCTGTCCTATGTGTTACGTCATATCACATGACTTCCTCAGGACTTTTTTCACTGATGGAATCACTATTGGGATTTTTTCACTTTCACTGTTAGATGATGATCAATCACTGTTTATTATTTTAGTATTAGTTATTTCAAAAGTTTTTTCATCATTTTCATGAGGTTTTTCGCAGGATCACTTATATATTCATTTATATATCCCTTTTCTTTACAAAGATTGCGTGGGTGAAGATGATTATTCCTGTTTTTTGAAGACTTATAGTTATTTTTTTACTGGTTTATGAAGCACCTGCTTATTTGTGGACTATATCTTTATCTCACTAATGTTATGTACATATGTTAATCTTTGTGAGCGTTTTCTATGCAAAATAATAGTAAAATATATATTCAACCTTAAATATCATTGGACATATCAAAGGCATTGTGCTATTAATTGTTGAGTATGACACCATATTTTTAATACATTTAAAATGAATACCTGCTCTACATTGCAACCTATGGGTATAGGTTAGTATCACCATACCTAGAGGACTAATGCATTGATAAGTCGCCTGTTGTGTTCTTACAACTTTATACCAGGTAGGTCTTTTAGGATGGTGGTCCAAATATAGTGTGCTCCTCATACATCCTTAAGGATCATCCCAATGCACTTCACCTTTAAAAAGAGAAATGTCAGCAGATCCAAAATCTGCAAATGAGATTGTGTCCAAATGCCACCCACCTTCCATGCATCAGAGATTTACAAGCTTATCTTTTTTTCACCACCAATAACACCCCAGAAAGCATGCCGATCATGCCTTTTGTGTAAATTATTAGCTGAAAAATGTAGCAACAAAAGAATAGTTTATACTAACACTGCATATATGTGTTACAAGGTTTTAACTCAGTCATATCTTACAAGCTAGATCAGTTGTTCATTTTTGGCAATGTTTCCTTTCCCGTTCTCCTGGATGACGACACTTGATAATAAGAATGCCATTACAACTAATTAGCGAGTTACTAAACAATTGTTTCAACCAAGCAAAAATAAGCATTACTTAGCATGAAAGAAAATGTGTTCCCTTGGCAAAAACTGTTAAGTTCCATTGATTCCGCCTGTCATTACACGGTTCTTAACTATGAGCTGAGAGAAAAGCGTGGAGCCTTTGAAGTGTTGTGCTAATTTGATTAATATGTAGTTACATCCTGTTATGATGCACTTTGCCTTTTGCATGTTAAATTGAAAATGGAGAGTGCATTAAAATGTGTTTAAATACTGCATATTAAATGAATAAAGCTGAAAGCTGCCTATTATTCCGAGCAGACGAACCACTTTAACACGCAAAAGGTTATTGTTTGCTAGCTAATGATGATTATGGCATAATGAGTGTTTTATTTTTAATGACAGCTAGTGAGGATAAACATGGGGAATATTGCTCTACAGCTGTTGGCTAAATAACTTCCTCCTGAAATATTTAGTACTGACAGCAAGTCATGAGGATTTGTATATGTAGCCATGGGATTCATACTCTACGGGCCTAATGTGACAAATAAGTATTTACATTAGAACAGTAATATGCTATGATAAAATACAGTCATGGAGCCATGATCATCATAAATAATCATAGATACTTACTAATGATCTAGTATGTGCTTATTATAGTAGACCAATTGAACTCAACTTGAAAACTCTCAATTTTACTTTTGTATGGGCTTACAATAAGGGGATTTATTTTTAAAAGTGTTTAATGGGACATATCAGTTTTCAAAAGTTTTGCACAATTTTCAATATTCTGATGTTGTTCTCAGTAATGCCCTTCATGTACTACATTTTGCTGTGCCAATATTAAAGTGTATTCGAATCCAAACTTCTTGTTTTTGTTTTGGATACAATAGGGAAGGATTAAAATCCTGTGCATTTTACTGCTACCTGTGTCACATTCATGAGATTTCACTTCACTTTCTGTCCTAGTGAAAAAAAAAAAACAAAGTGAAAGAAAATCTCTTCAAAATAAGGAAAAATTCCCTCTTTTTGACAGCAGTCATCAGAACAGTTTTCTCCATTGACAGATTTCCCCTCTCCCCCTGTGCTGACGTGAGTAGTCACCAGGACAGATTGAGAGGGTGATTCTCTCCAGCGATAAGGCAGATACAAACAAAAAACTCACAGCAGTTCTAACCTTTCTCCATTCTTTTTTAAAATTAAAATAAATAAATAATAAAAAATACTTTAGCCTAACATATACTTTAACTCATATTGCCAAAATACAACTACAGTAAAAATTATTTGGCAAATTACCGTGCTTATAGGTTTTGTGTCAATTTTTCCTCACTTAATTCATTTAAAAAATGTCACTTAGAGCTTAGTTCACCCTAGACTTTGTATAAGCAATTTTTTCATTGATAGAACATTTTTCAACGTGGCACTTTTTCCCATATTTTTTTTTTTTTTTTTAGTTATTTTAAAAATCCGTCTCCTTTACAATAGGATTTTAATTGCATTTTGCCATATCAGTCTTTTATAAGTTGGCATAAATATGGTCAAACTTTTGCAATACATTGCAATACATTTTGGCGTTATGAGGATAAATGAAAATTATAGTATAAAAATATACCATAGGGGCATTTTTATAAACTAGTCAATCTGACATTCACGAAACACACACAAGTCACATTCTTGGCTTATTAAATATGCCCAATGAATTTTTGTTCTATTTTGTTTTTAAATCAAATAAAAAAATGCACCAAAAAATCAGGAAAACATATTGTGCCTATTTACATATTTCATGTTGATATCTGGACTATGTTTTTTTCTTATTTTAAAAAAGAAATCTAAATACTACCAATACTATGTGCTTTCTTGGAAATTTTAGGGTGTACAGGTAACCTACGCTCAGGTTATGCACACTAACGTATTTATGTATTCCCAAACAAATGGTAAGGACACTTTAAAACAAGCCCCCATTCACTTCTGTAGCTGTAGATATTGTAGAGAAATTATTTCCAAAGTTCACAACAGAGGTTGCAGCCTGTCAAATTTTTGCAGCCTGTCTATCTCCTATGTAAACACACAACAGGTGTTTCTAAACAGTTAATAACTAAACTTTAGTGCAGGTTCACACTGGGACGACCTGTCAGGCGACTTAGCCGCTTGACAAGTCACGCTCCATGCAGTGCAATGGAACCGTTCTAATAGGAGCAACTCAAGTTCAAAGGTTCCTGTACTACTTGGGGGCAACTTTGGAGCGGCTTGCATTGACTTCTATTAAAGAAGTAGTTTGCAAGCCGCGCTGAGGTCGCGCTTTGCAGGGCAGCTTCAGAGTTGGATGACTTTGAAGCCTCCCCAGTGTGAACCAGCACTAAGAGTCTCTTGGGGGCAATCAAAATAATGAGTGACACGGGCATGAAGCATGCACCACTCTTCTAAACTTTATTAATTAGAGTGATCTGCCCTGTATTCTATGCCATGTCTGCACAAGACACAGCATACACAGTAGGAAAGCTTAGCAGTCTGTTGCTTTGGCTCCTTCTGCCTGCCCCACCTTTTCCACTCAGCTGAGAGCAAGAGGTAGGAAAAGGAGGAAATCTGTAAAGCCTGGGGTTAATTGCTGGAGTTTTCCTTGCCTATATGCATTTGGGTGGGGAGGAAAGAGCGCCCAATGTCCAGAAAAAGCAACTTTTGATGTAGGGTTTATAGAGAGTTTATTGAAAATGTAGACATGTACATTGGGTCAATGCATTTCGGAGGAGTTGGCTCCACCTTCTTCAAGGCTGTTGCTGCATGCTAGTGGGTGGGACTGGTTCCCAAATGGATTTCTAGATTTTGGACTGCTACCTCTGCATCCCTACCCAGCACTCTGCCAATTTCCAGTCCAACCCACTAGCACACAGCACATTGGCTCTATATCTACATTTCCAATAAATTTTCTGTGAACCCTACATCAAAAGTTGCTTTTTATGGACACTCCTTTCTCCTCACCCAAATCTTCTGGGTGGAATGACCATAAGACCGCACCAGTAAGCTAGCAGCCCAAGCCCTCAAGAGGTTTCACAGCCACTATCCACAATTGGGCACAATACACTGGAAGTGATTCCATCCTCACAGCCCACAAAGCCACCACGACTAGTAACCAATTTATTCAGTCCAGTACCGTCTCCAGCCCAACCCAGCTGCCTTTATGCAGGTTCTGCCCATGTAGTGCGTTTACTGCAAGGGCAGAGAGAGGTGTGTGAGAAACCTGGCAGACACTTTACATTCCTTTATGCCAGATCCAATCTGGTGTGGATTTGTGGCTGTTTTCTATAAATTGCTGTATTACCCTAATCTGGACCAGTTTCTAATTCACTGCTTTATTAATGCACAACACTTGATCCAATTGCTCCATTATAATGGTGCAGGAAGCGTTCTGAATTCTCCAGTTTGTCTTGATCTTATGAGAAATAACAACTTCACATGACAAGCAGTTAAATCTGTGAGTGAGGGTTTGTTTTCAAGTACTTTTCCTGCTTTTTTTTGTACAAGGGCACAGCTGTAACAGAAAAGGCCACACGCATGGAAGCATAAAACTGTTTTAAATTATTTTTTTATTTTGTAGTACTAATAATACCATTTACTGGAAACACCTGAACTCAATAATTTAACCACTTCAGCCCCGGAAGAATTTACCCTCTTCCTGACCAGGGCATTTTTTGCAATATGGCACTGTGTCGCTTTAACAGACAATTGCGCGGTCGCGCGACATTGTAGCCAAACAAAATGTCTTTTTTTCCCCACAAATAGAGCTTTCTTTTGGTGGTATTTGATTACCTCTGTGTTTTTTATTTTTTGCGCAATAAAAAAAACATAAGGACGCAAATTTTGAAAACAAACTCAATATTATGAAATAAAAAATTCTTGATCAGTTTAGGCTGATATGTACTCATCTACATATTTTTGGTAAAAAAAAATCACAATAAGTGTATATTGATTGGTTTGCTCAAAAGTTATAGTGTCTACAAAATAGGGGATAGATTTATGGCATTTTTATTATTATTATTATTTTTTACTAGTAATGGCAGTGATCTGTGATTTTTATTGGAACTGCAACATTGCGACTGACACATCGGACACTTTTGACACTTTTTTGGGACCAGTGACATTTATACAGCAATCAGAGCTAAAAATTGCCACCGATTACTGTATAAATGTCACTGGCAGAGAAGGGGTTAACACTAGGGGGCGCTCAAGGGGTTAAATGTGTTCCCTAGCTGTGTTCTAACTTTGGGGGCAATGTGGCTGACTAGAGGATTGTTCCTACTTAGTATGAACACACGATCTGTCTCCTCTCCCATGACAGAACCGAGATTTATGTGTTTACGGCGGTTATCGTTATAGCATCTTAACCTCCCTGGGGGTATGATTATTTCGGATTTTAGGTGCTGAAAGCGGTACAATTATTTTGCATGGAAATTTGGCGTTTTATATTGTAGGTCTGTAAATCTTAACAATAACACACTTAAATCTGTCCAAACCAGAGTCTAGTAGATATCCCGGGTATGATAAAATTTGAAACACAAAAACATAAATTATAATATAATAAATAAAAATAAATAAATAATTAAAAAAAAAAAAATAGTAATAAAATAAATTTCCCCACAATTCACTATCGCTCAATTCTGCAAGTGTTCTAATTTACTATCGCTGTTTTCTAGCTGGTCTAAAGCCACTTTTGACGTAAAGGGACACTTTTTGGTTGCTATGGACAATCTCCAGTTTCCAGGCAGAAAGAACAGTATATATAATATAAAATTGCATGCAGGGCATGGGCCAAAGCACTGGGGACAAAAGGGATGTGAAATCATTTCATACAGTACTGTAATCTGTAAGATTACAGTACTGTATGTGTTATGATTTTTACTTTTTTTTTAACCACTTGAGCCCCGGACCATTATGCTGCCTAAGGACCAGAGGTCTTTTTCCAATTTGGCACTGCGTCGCTTTAACTGCTAATTGCGCGGTTATGCAATGCTGTACCCAAACGAAATTTGCGTCCTTTTCTTCCCACAAATAGAGCTTTCTTTTGATGGTATTTGATCACTTCTGCAGTTTTTATTTTTTGCGCTATAAACGGAAAAAGACCGAAAATTTTGAAAAAAAATGATATTTTCTACTTTTTGTTATAAAAAAAATCCAATAAACTCAATTTTAGTCATACATTTAGGCCAAAATGTATTCGGCCACATGTCTTTGGTAAAAAAAATGTCAATAAGCGTATATTTATTGGTTTGCGCAAAAGTTATAGCGTCTACAAACTAGGGTACATTTTCTGGAATTTACACAGCTTTTAGTTTATGACTGCCTATGTCATTTCTTGAGGTGCTAAAATGGCAGGGCAGTACAAAACCCCCCCAAATGACCCCATTTTGGAAAGTAGACACCCCAAGGAAATTGCTGAGAGGCATGTTGAACCCATTGAATATTTATTTTTTTTGTCCCAAGTGATTGAATAATGACAAAAAAAAAAAAAAAAAAAAAATATTTACAAAAAGTTGTCACTAAATGATATATTGCTCACACAGGCCATGGGCCTATGTGGAATTGCACCCCAAAATATATTCAGCTACTTCTCCTGAGTACGGGGATACCACATGTGTGGGACTTTTTGGGAGCCTAGCCGCGTATGGGACCCCGAAAACCAATCACCGCCTTCAGGATTTCTAAGGGTGTAACTTTTTGATTTCACTCTTCACTGCCTATCACAGTTTCGGAGGCCATGGAATGCCCAGGTGGCACAACCCCCCCCCAAATGACCCCATTTTGGAAAGTAGACACCCCAAGCTATTTGCTGAGAGGCATATTGAGTCCATGGAATATTTTATATTTTGACACAAGTTGCGGGAAAGTGACACTTTTTTTTTTTTTTTTTTTTTTTTTGCACAAAGTTGTCACTAAATGATATATTGCTCACACAGGCCATGGGCCTATGTGGAATTGCACCCCAAAATACATTTAGCTGCTTCTCCTAAGTATGGGGATACCACATGTGTGGGACTTTTTGGGAGCCTAGCCGCGTACGGGGCCCCGAAAACCAATCACCGCCTTCAGCGTTTTTAAGGGCGTGAATTTTTGATTTTACTCTTCACTGCCTAACACCGTTTCGGAGGCCATGGAATGCCCAGGTGGCACAAACCCCCCCCAAATGACCCCATTTTGGAAAGTAGACACCCCAAGCTATTTGCTGAGAGGCATGGTGAGTATTTTGCAGCTCTCATTTGTTTTTGAAAATGAAGAAAGACAAGAAAAAACTTTTTTTTTTTTTCTTTTTTCAAATTTCAAAACTTTGTGACAAAAAGTGAGGTCTGCAAAATACTCACTATACCTCTCAGCAAATAGCTTGGGGTGTCTACTTTCCAAAATGGGGTCATTTGGGGGGGTTTTTGTGCCACCTGGGCATTCCATGGCCTCCGAAACTGTGATAGGCAGTGAAGAGTGAAATCAAAAATTCACGCCCCTTAGAAAGCCTGAAGGCGGTGCTTGGTTTTCGGGGTCCCGTACACGGCTAGGCTCCCAAAAAGTCTCACACATATGGTATCCCCGTACTCAGGAGAAGCAGCAGAATGTATTTTGGGGTGTAATTTCACATATTCCCATGGCATGTTTGAGCAATATATCATTTAGTGACAACTTTGTGCAAAAAAAAAAAAAATTTGTCTCTTTCCCGCAACTTGTGTCGCAATATAAAATATTCCATGGACTCGACATGCCTCTCAGCAAATAGCTTGGGGTGTCTACTTTCCAAAATGGGGTCATTTGGGGGGGTTTTGAACTGTCCTGGCATTTTATGCACAACATTTAGAAGCTTATGTCACACATCACCCACTCTTCTAACCACTTGAAGACAAAGCCCTTTCTGACACTTATTTTTTACATGAAAAAGTTTTGTTTTTTTTGCAAGAAAATTACTTTGAACCCCCAAACATTATATATTTTTTTAAAGCAAATGCCCTACAGATTAAAATGGTGGGTGTTTCATTTTTTTTTTTCACACAGTATTTGCGCAGCGATTTTTCAAACGCATTTTTTGGGGAAAAAACACACTTTTTTAAATTTTAATGCACTAAAACACACTATATTGCCCAAATGTTTGATGAAATAAAAAAGATGATCTTAGACCGAGTACATGGATACCAAACATGACATGCTTTACAATTGCGCACAAACGTGCAGTGGCAACAAAATAAATACATTTTTAAAAGCCTTTAAAAGCCTTTACAGGTTACCACTTTAGATCTACAGAGGAGGTCTACTGCAAAAATTACTGCCCTCGATCTGACCTTCGCGGCGATACCTCACATGCATGGTGCAATTGCTGTTTACGTTTGACGACAGACCGCCGCTTGCGTTCGCCTTAGCGCAAGAGCAGGGGGCGACAGGGGTGCTTTTTTTTTTTTTTTTTTTTTTCTTTATTATTTTTTTGCTTTTTTATCTTATTTTTAAACTGTTCCTTTCATTTTTTTTTTTTTTAAATCATTTTTATTGTTATCTCGGGGAATGTAAATATCCCCTATGATAGCAATAGGTAGTGACAGGTACTCTTTTTTGAAAAAATTGGGGTCTATTAGACCCTAGATCTCTCCTCTGCCCTCAAAGCATCTGACCACACCAAGATCGGTGTGATAAAATGCTTCCCCAATTTCCCAATGGCGCTATTTACATCCGGCGAAATCTAAGTCATAAAATGCTCGTAGCTTCCGGTTTCTTAGGCCATAGAGATGTTTGGAGCCACTCTTGTCTCTGATCAGCTCTATGGTCAGCTGGCTGAATCACCGGCTGCATTCTCAGGTTCCCTGTTGAGACAGGAGAGCCAGAGAAAAACACGGAAGACGGTGGGGGGGGGGGGGGCATTCCCTCCCACGGCTTGTAAAGGCAGTCTAGAGGCTAATTAGCCGCTAGGATTGCTTTTACATGAAAGCCGACCGCTGGCTGAAAAGAATGATACCAAGATGATACCTAAACCTGCAGGCATCATTCTGGTATAACCACTCAAAGTTGTGAATGGCGTACCTGAAGACAAAAAAATGGTTAACAATAAAGCACAGTAAACAATAAAGTATAAATAATTACATACCTGAAAAACAAACATGATAAAACATAATAACAATAACAATAACAATAACAATAAAACACTGCAGAATAGAATACAGTAAAAAAAGAGCAGAACAATAGAGAGAGAGAATAGAGAGAGAGAACAATAAAACGACAACTATTTTTTTTTATTTTATATATATATTTTTTTTTTTTACACTTTTTTTGTAACTAACTTTTATAACTGTAACCGGTTCCAGGTTCGGGTCTCTCAAAATGCGATGGCATCTTGGGAGACCCTGTGAAAGTGTGCCTAGTCTGTGCAATGCTGTACCCTACGCTAATACTCAACTAGTGTATGGTAGCGTTCAAAACATTCACCAATGCAAAGACCAGGATTGTCAGGACAGAAGGGACAATAATAGCGGGTGTCACGCCTATATCCGCGTTTGCTGCAGACACAACATCTTTTTGGGGGGGGTTCGTTGGGTAGGGGTACTCGGGAGCACATAAAAATGCCTCTCATGCAGCCGACTGCATTTCGTTGGGGGATGTGAATGGGGGAAGTACGGGCGCTGCAGAAGTGGTGGGTTCCCAATTAGGATTGGCGAATGCAGCAGGAAGGGCACTATGGGCACGACGGGCCTGTGTTTGTCTTTTTGGTGGCAGCGGGACACTACTTGTGCTTGCCACCTCACGAGCTTGAACTGCACTTATGGGACTCGCCACGTCACCAAGTGTTACTGCAGTGCTGGTTTGACTACGACCGGGGTGTACTAGGCCGCTGGTGCTTGCCAGTTCAATAAAAAGCTTCCAAAAAAACTGTTAGCGATCGCAGGGATCAGGCCTGACTCTGCGAACGCTGCAGTTATGCGTTTAGTGTTTTGTAAGTGACAGTGATCGATCGATACTGCACTTGGGTGGGCTGGACTGGGCCGGGCGGAGGGGCAAAACGCAGGTGCTAGCAGGTATCTGGGTTGATCCCGCTAACACTGCGTTTTTGGGAACCCTAAACTGCTGGGGACGCTAGTATAGATCTGATCTGATCGGATCAGATATTGATCCGTTCAGATACTATACCACTAAAGGAGGCGTATGCTGCGTGCGTGGGTGTTAGTGGTACTGGCGCTAACCTGACGCTGCCTGGGGCCGGTGCTTGCTAGTTCACCAAAATGCTACCAAAAAAACTGTTAGCGATCGCAGGGATCAGGCCTGACTCTGCGAACGCTGCAGTTATGCGTTTAGTGCCTTGTAAGTGTCAGTGATCGATCGATACTGCACTTGGGTGGGCTGGGCTGGGCCGGGCGGAGGGGCACAACGCAGGTGCTAGCAGGTATCTGGGCTGATCCCGCTAACACTGCGTTTTTGGGAACCCTAAACTGCTGGGGACGCTAGTATAGATCTGATCGGATCAGATATTGATCCGATCAGATACTATACCACTAAGGGAGGTGTACGGTGCGTGCGTGGGTGTTAGCGGTACTGGCGCTAACCTGACGCTGCCTGGTGCTTGCTTGCCAGTTCACCAAAATGCTACCAAAAAAACTGTTAGCGATCGCAGGGATCAGGCCTGACTCTGTGAACGCTGCAGTTATGCGTTTAGTGTTTTGTAAGTGACAGTGATCGATCGATACTGCACTTGGGTGGGCTGGGCGGAGGGGCAAAACGCAGGTGCTAGCGGGTATCTGGGCTGATCCCGCTAACACTGTGTTTTTGGGAACCCTAAACTGCTGGGGACGCTAGTATAGATCTGATCAGATCAGATATTGATCCGATCAGATACTATACCACTAAGGGAGGCGCATGCTGCGTGCGTGGGTGTTAGCGGTACTGGCGCTAATCTGACGCTGCCTGGGGCGACGCATATCACCGCCGGGCGATCAGGGGGCTAAATCTTTATTAGGTAATAAACGGCGGGTGCCCTGACACTATAAAAAATAAACGAACTAACCTGCGTCACCCGTAACGGTTATACGGTGATCAGTGGTGAAAGGGTTAACTAGGGGGCAATCAAGGGGTTAAAACATTTATTAGGTAGTATATGGGGGTCCCTGTCACTATAAAACGCTGACGGCGAACCTAAATATTTACCTCACTAACTAGCGTCACCAGCGACACTAATACAGCGATCAGAAAAATGATCGCTTAGCAACACTGGTGACAGGGGGTGATCAAGGGGTTAAAACTTTATTAGGGGGGGTTAGGGGGGTACCCTAGACCTAAAGGGGGGTAATACTCACTGTCCCAACACTGTAACTGTCACAAACTGACACTATGCATTAATCAGAAAAAAAAAAAAAAAAAAAAAAAAAAAACCTGCTGGTGTCAGTTTGTGACAGGGGGGGGGGGGGGGTGATTGGGGGGGGATCGGGGGGCGATCGGGGGGGGGATCGGGGTGTTTTGTATGCCTGGCATGTTCTACTGTGTGTGTAGTGTGTTGTGCACTCACATTGATGTCTTCTCCCCTCGGCGCTGGAACGGAAAATACCGAGCCGAGGGGAGATGACATCATTTCCTTTGCTGCTGTTTAGCATACAGCAGCAAAGGAGTGTTCCCATTGGCCGGCGGCGATCGCGAGGGGGGGGCCACGAACGGATGGCCTCCCCCTCATCTCGGATCGCCGGGGAACAGAACGGGACCGCTTCGGGCACCGGGGGGGGGTCCGATCGGACCCCCCACCCGCGAGAGGCAAATCACGTACATGTACGTGATTTTGCCTGCCCGTGCCGCCTTGCCGACGTAAATCGGCGTTAGGCGGTCCTTAAGTGGTTAATTTGCCGCCAGGCTCCACCCCCGTGTGTCGCGCCGCTCGCAGGGAACGGAGCCTGGCACGGAGAGGCTTCGGAGGAGGACGGAGCCCTCGGACACTGCGGGTGACATCGCAGGATCCCGGGGACAAGGTAAGCAACGCCGCCCCAGGATCCTGCAATGCGATCCCGAGTGTGGCTCGGGGTTACCGCTAATGGGACTGAATTTTAACCCCGAGCCACACTCGGGAAAACCACCAGGGAGGCTACAGAGCCGACGTACAGCTAGGATGGCTCGCGCAGCAGTGCCATCCTGCCGCAGTATAACTGCGGCGGCTGGTGGGGAAGGGGTTAAAGGAGTGTCCACATACGTTTGTCTTTTCAGAGTAGGTGGGATGGTCAGGTGTCCACAAACATTTGCCTATATAATTTAAGTTCAGCTTATTACTGTTGACTGAAGGTCACTTTCCCAACACAAGCTCCTGAGTGAACTACTAAGGCTTTCAGTATGTCTAAATGCTTGATGGATTCCATTCAATGATCATAATGAATCTGCCCCTTTCTTTCAGATTTTAAAAGCAGCACATTTAAGTCTAGTACACTTGGCACGAATGTTGGGTAACATGGGCCGGTTCAATAAAAACAGCCAATATTCGGCCCGTGTGTATGGCAGCCAGTCCGACAAATGCTGGCTTCTGTCGGACGTGCATGCTGGAAAACCAGCCACCAACTGGCCCCCGATCAGCGCTCTCAGCCAATGGCCGAGTGTTCTGGTGGGGGGGGACATCCCCCTGTCAGAACACAATAGCTCAGCAGGGGAGATTGCTGTGCTAATATCAGATTGTTAGTATAGCAGCTCCTACCGGAGCTGTCAGTTTTTTTTTTCGTTCAATCCGCTGGGTTGAACAAAAACAAATTAATGGTGTGTATTATGTTTTACTTGTCACTCTTAAACTGCATAAGTAGGATTTTACAGCAACTGTTGACTGCATAATTAATTCATAACTTTCTTAGAAAAAAATGGGTATATTACAATCTTATTTCAAGTATCTGTGGGAATTGCCAGAAATGAATTTATGTAATATGCAATATCAAAACGAAAGCAGACTAGGTCACATGATGTTGAACAATCGGTGCATTGACACCATTCGCTGTGGCACAGCTGTGAATTGCAGCGTTGACTATATTTGTCAAGTGTTCCCCCCGCTTACCTTGGCTCACATATATACATTTGTTCTTTTTATTTTTTCTAATTACTTTTTCCTTGCTAGCATTCCATTATGCTGAGTAATCCAGCAGGCTGTGTGACTATTTATATGTGGTTAGGACTCAGGAGACTATTTTTTTTTTTTGCATCAAATCCAAAAAAATTAAAATGATATTTGTTAACTTATAATTATGTCATTAAAGACACCTCCAAAAAAACTGTTATTTCCATTTTGTTTAACTGATAGCAAGACTAATCATTCTAGCTTTTTATATTTCTCAAGAAGTGCAGTGGTGAGAATTTAATTTACCACTATAATTCCGATCCAACTGTTATGACCAAAAGTGATATACAGTAGTATTCTAAACGGTAGAAATAAGTTTTAATGAGGGGTAGGGATGAGCCGAACACCCCCCGGTTCGGTTCGCACCAGAACCCGCGAACGGACCGAAAGTTCGCACGAACGTTAGAACCCCATTGACGTCTATGGGACTCGAACGTTCGAAATCAAAAGTGCTCATTTTAAAGGCTAATTTGCATGGTATTGTCCTAAAAAGGGTTTGGGGACCCGGGTCCTACCCCAGGGGACATGTATCAATGCAAAAAAAACTTTTAAAAACGGCCGTTTTTTCGGGAGCAGTGATTTTAATGATGCTTAAAGTAAAAAAAAAAAAGTGAAATATTCCTTTAAATATCGTACCTGGGGGGTGTCTATAGTATGCCTGTAAAGTGACGCGTGTTTCCCATGTTTAGAACAGTCCCTGCACCAAATGTCATTTTTAAAGGAAAAAATCTCATTTAAAACTGCTTGCGGGTTTAATGTCATGTCGGGTCATGGCAATATGGATGAAAATCAGTGAGACAAACGGCATGGGTACCCCCCAGTCCATTACCAGTCCCTTTGGGTCTTGTATGGATATTAAGGGGAACCCCGCACCCAAATTAAAATAAGGAAAGGTGTGGGGCCACCAGGCCCTATATACTCTGAACAGCAGTATACAGGCGGTGCAAACAAGACAGGGACTGTAGGTTTGTTGTTAAGTAGAATCTGTTTGTAATTTTGAACATTTTTAACGTGTTTAGCTCCAGCCAAAAAATCTTTTCTAAGCTTTTTGGAAAACATAGGGAAGGGTTATCACCCCTGTGACATTTGTTTTGCTGTCTTTCCTCCTCTTCAGAAGATTTCACCTCACTTTTTTGTCCCAATGAAAAATGTTTTTTGAAAATTTGGGTTTTTTTGTGGAACAAGGATTGGAAAGCATCAGTGGAAAGGAGAACTTGTTTTCCCATATTAACTCTTACAGGAGAGAATTTCCCTTCCTAGGGGTAGATTTCATCTCACTTCCTGTTGTCTCCTTCCGTTTGCAAGTAGGAGTCGTTTGTAAGTTAGATGTTTGAAAGTAGGGTCCTGCCCTATATACTCAGCAGAAATTTGGGCCTTAGGTGTTGCTGTGGCCACAACACTGTAAGCCCTCACAGGGCCCTGCTGTGAAATATTAGATCAAGAATTGTAATTACATGCCCCTGTTGAACAGCAGCTGAAAAATTAGGCCTTAGGCACTGGTGCTGGTGCCACAACACTGCAACCCCTCACAGACACTCTAGTTGGAACGCAGGAACGAGCCCTGCTGCAAATGATTGCTTCAAAAATTGTAATTACACGCCCCTGTTAGACAGGGGCAGAAAAATTGGGCCTTAGGCACTGGTGCTGGTGCCACAACACTGCAACCCCTCACAGACACTCTAGTTGGAACGCAGGAACGAGCCCTACTGCAAAGTATTGCATCAAAAATTGTAATTACACGCCCCTGTTAGACAGGGGCAGAAAAATTGGGCCTTAGGCACTGGTGCTGGTGCCACAACACTGCAACCCCTCACAGACACTCTAGTTGGAACGCAGGAACGAGCCCTGCTGCAAAGCATTGCATCAAAAATTGTAATTACACGCCCCTGTTAGACAGGGGCAGAAAAATTGGGCCCTAGGCACTGGTGCTGGTGCCACAACACTGCAACCCCTCACAGACACTCTAGTTGGAATGCAGGAACGAGCCCTGCTGCAAAGTATTACATCAAAAATTGTAATTACACGCCCCTGTTAAACAGGGGCTGAAAAATTGTGCCTTAGGCACTGGTGGTGGCGCCCAGAACCAAAAATGTTCTTACAAGCTATCAGCGTGATGATTGAGGAGGAAGAGGATAATTACTCAGGGATAGTCACTCAGCATCAGCATAGGCAGTCTTTGAAGGGATCTGAGATTTCAAAAAAAATTATTCGGTTACATCAGCATCAGGTGCTTGGTAGCTGGTGGTGATCCAAGACTCATTCATTTTTATGAAGGTCAGCCGATCGACCGAGTCGGTGGACAGACGCACCCTGTGATCGGTTACCACGCCTCCAGCAGCACTGAATGTGCGTTCCGAAAGAACGCTGGATGCAGGACAGGCCAGTAGCTCAATTGCATACTGTGCAAGCTCTGGCCAGTGATCCATCCTCAAGACCCAGTAACCCAGAGGATTTTCGGTGGGAAAGGTGTCCAAGTCTGATCTTGCCCCTAGGTATTCCTGCACCATGTAAAACAGACGCTGGCGATGGTTGCTGGAACCGATCATACCTTGGGGCTGCGGACCAAAAAATTGTCTGAACGCATCGGTCAGACGGCCACCTTCTCCACCGCTCCTTCTTTGACTGACCGAAGCCTCAGCAACACGTTGTCCAGAAACAGGAGTTTGTAACCTCCCAGTCTCTGGGAACGCGTTGCACAGACCTTTCTGCAAGGCCTCCCGAAGATGTTTCATCCTCTGCTCCCTCTGCGATGGCAAGATAAGGTCCGCAACCTTACCCTTGTAACGTGGATCAAGGAGGGTTGCCAGCCAGTATTGGTCCTTCTCCTTGATACCACGAATACGAGGATCCTTACGCAGGCTTTGCAGGATCAGGGAGGCCATGCAGCGTAGGTTTGCTGAGGCATTCGGTCCGGAGTCCTCTGGGTCACTAAGAACGACATGGTCCGCAGCCACCTCCTCCCAGCCACGTACAAGTCCATGTGTTTCTTGGGACTGATCCCTTAAAGACTGCTGCTGATGCTGAGTGCCAGGCTCCACCTCCATACTGACACAATCTTCCTCCTCCTCCTCTTCCTCCTCGTCCTCTTCCTGTGTGATCGGCGGGCACGCAGGAACACTGTCTGGATAAAGGGGGCCTTGAGAGCTAAGGAAGTCCTCCTCTTCCTGCCTCTGTTCTGCCTCAAGTGCCCTGTCCATTATTCCACGCAGCGTGTGCTCCAACAGGTGGACAAGGGGGACAGTGTCACTGATGCATGCACTGTCACTGCTCACCATCCTCGTGGCCTCCTCGAATGGTGACAGGACAGTGCATGCATCCCTGATCATGGCCCACTGGCGTGGGGAAAAAAAACCAAGCTCCCCTGACCCTGTCCTGGTGCCATAGTCGCACAGGTACTCATTGATGGCCCTCTGCTGCGTGTGCAGCCGCTGCAGCATGGCCAACGTTGAGTTCCACCTGGTGGGCATGTCACAGATTAGGCGGTTCTTGGGCAGGTTAAACTCCTTTTGGAGGTCCGTCAGCCGAGCACTGGCATTATATGACCGGCGGAAATGCACACAGACTTTCCTGGCCTGCCTCAGGACATCCTGTAAGCCCGGGTACCTGCCCAAGAACCGCTGCACCACCAAGTTAAGGACGTGAGCCAAACAGGGCACATGGGTCATTTGTCCCTGTCGGAGGGCAGAGAGGAGGTTGGTGCCATTGTCGCAAACCACCATTCCTGCCTTAAGTTGGCGTGGCGTCAACCACCTCTGAACCTGCCCCTGCAGAGCTGACAGAACCTCTGCCCCAGTGTGGCTCCTGTCCCCCAAGCACACCAGCTCAAGCACCGCATGGCATCTTTTGGCCTGCGTACTTGCGTAGCCCCTTGAACGCCTACGGAGCACCGCTGGTTCCGAGGAAGAGGCCATGGAGGAAGAAGAAGAGGAGGGGGTGGAGGAGAGAGGTGTGTCACAATCAGCATTTTGGAGGCGTGGTGGCGGAACAACCTCCAACACTACTGCACCTTGTCCTGCATCCTTCCCAGCTGCCAGCAGAGTCACCCAATGCGCCGTGAAACTTAGGTAACGTCCCTGTCCATGCCTGCTGGACCATGAGTCAGCGGTAATATGCACCTTACCGCTGACCGCCCTGTCCAGCGAGGCATGGACATTGCCTTCCACATGCCGGTAGAGAGCCGGAATCGCCTTCCGTGAGAAAAAGTGGCGTTTGGGTACCTGCCACTGAGGAACCGCACATTCCACAAACTCACGGAAGGGGGCAGAGTCTACCAACTGAAAAGGCAGCAGTTGAAGTGCTAGCAATTTTGCCAAGCTAGCATTCAACCGCTGGGCATGTGGATGGCTGGGAGCAAACTTCTTTCGGCGGTGCAGCAGCTGGGGCAGGGAAATTTGCCTGGTACAATCTGACGTCGGTGTACCAAAAGCAGATTGCCCACAAGTACTTGGCTGTGACACACCTAATTCTACACCTTCATTCCTCTCACTGTAGGTCTCAGAGAGGACTGAAGGTCTAGTGGGGTTGGAAATCTCAGCTGATGAGGAGCAAGGAGAGATCCTCTTTGTTCTTTGGTGTGGGTCTTTTAGATACGCTTGCCAACGAACTGCATGGCAGGTCAACATATGTCTGGTCAAGCATGTGGTACCCAAGCGGGAGATATTTTGGCCACGCGAGATACGCTTGAGACATATGTTGCAAATAGCAGCGGTGCGATCTGATGCACTCGTCTCAAAAAAGGCCCACACCAAAGAACTTTTTGAATAACGCGCAGAGACTGCAGCGCCCTGCACATGTGGAGCTTTGGGGTGTGATGCAGTCAATGTGCTGCCCTTAGGCTGGCCCCTGGAGGGCATCCTGCCTCGTTGGTGATGTGCTGCCGCCTCCTCCTCCTCCTCCTCCTCCTCCTCCTCCTCCTCCTCCTCCTCTCTCCTATCAGGCACCCACGTTGAGTCAGTGACCTCATCATCCCCTCCCTCCTCATCACTGGAGCAAACCTGGCAGTATGCTGCAGCAGGGGGAGCATGACTGCCAGATTGCTGTCCTTCTTGGGCACCCCCTCTGTCCGCGCTCATGTTACTGCCTTCATCGAGCTCAGTATCGTCATCAGAGCCTTCCAAACGCTGGGCATCCTCCTGGAGCATGTACCCAACACTGTGGTCAAACAGTTCGAGGGAATCCTCATGAGGACATGGTGGAGCTAGGGAAGGAGTCACTGATGACATTGAGCTGAGGGAAGAGGCCGCTGCTTTGCCAGACAAAGCACCCTGGGCATGGGTGAGAGAGGATGAGGAGGATGAGGACGGCTTGGTCATCCACTCGACCAAGTCTTCCGCATGTTGCGGCTCAACATGGCCAGCTGCCGAAAAAAAGGCCAAGCGTGTCCCATGGCCACGTGCTGATGAGGATGCACCGTCTCCACGACCAGCACTAGACACAGAGCCTGCTTGCCCTCTCTTATTGGCTTGTGACTGTCTGCCTCTCCTTCTTGGCCTTCCAGACATACTAATGGCCTGTAGCTGCACTAAGCTGGGATAGAACACCTGTAATTTTCTTCAAGTAGCTTTATATACTGTAACCAGACAAGCCTGCCTGTCAGTAGGAAGATAACAGGAACGGATCTAGCTGAACACTGTGAGCAGGACGCACTGTACTAAATGTAAATAGTCTAGCTGCCTGACCGTGGTACTAATAGGATCAAATAGAACACCTGTAATTTTCTTCAGGTAGCTTTATATACTGTAACCAGACAAGCCTGCCTGTCAGTAGGAAGATAACAGGAACGGATCTAGCTGTACACTGTGAGCAGGACGCACTGTACTAAATGTAAATAGTCTAGCTGCCTGACCGTGGTACTAATAGGATCAAATAGAACACCTGTAATTTTCTTCAGGTAGCTTTATATACTGTAACCAGACAAGCCTGCCTGTCAGTAGGAAGATAACAGGAACGGATCTAGCTGAACACTGTGAGCAGGACACACTGTACTAAATGTAAATAGTCTAGCTGCCTGACCGTGGTACTAATAGGATCAAATAGAACACCTGTAATTTTCTTCAGGTAGCTTTATATACTGTAACCAGACAAGCCTGCCGGTCAGTAGGAATTTAACAGGAACGGATCTAGCTGAACACTGTGAGCAGGACACACTGTACTAAATGTAAATAGTCTAGCTGCCTGACCGTGGTACTAATAGGATCAAATAGAACACCTGTAATTTTCTTCAGGTAGCTTTATATACTGTAACCAGACAAGCCTGCCGGTCAGTAGGAATTTAACAGGAACGGATCTAGCTGAACACTGTGAGCAGGACGCACTGCACTAAATGTAAATAGCAGGAACGGATCTAGCTGAACACTGTGAGCAGGACGCACTGCACTAAATGTAAATAGTCTAGAAGATAACAGGAACGGATCTAGCTGAACACTGTGAGCAGGACGCACTGCATTAAATGTAAATAGTCTAGATAGAAGATAACAGGAACGGATCTAGCTAAACTGAATACAGTGTATATATATATATATGCAACACCTGGGATGCATATATATACACAATACACTGTAAGTGCAGCTAACTGACTGACTGTTCTGCCTAATCTATCTAACTCAAATCAAATGACACTGTCTCTCTCTCTCTCTATCTCTCAGCACACCGGAACACACACTACACAGGGCCGCCGTGCAGGCGGCCTTATATAGTGTGGGGTGTGTACTAAATGCCCTGAGCCGTAATTGGCCAAAGCCACCCTGGCTTTGGCCAATTACAGCTCTCTCTACTGACAGCGCTGTGATTGGCCAAGCATGCGGGTCATAGTGCATGCTTGGCCAATCATCAGCCAGCAATGCACTGCGATGCCGCAGTGAATTATGGGCCGTGACGCGCCACACGAATTTAGCGCGAACGGCCCATAACGTTCGCAATTCGGCGAACGATCGAACAGCCGATGTTCGAGTCGAACATGGGTTCGACTCGAACACGAAGCTCATCCCTAATGAGGGGTAAGAATAAATACAGTGATTTCACTGAAATGGATTTTGAAGCAAAATTACTAATTTTGACGTTGTGATCCTCATAATTAACACCAAATAATACTAGCAATAGCCTGATGGGGCGTACACACGGTCGGACTTTTCGGCTACAAAAGTCCGACAGCCCGTCCGACAAACTTTCAACGGACTTTTGGCGGACTTTTGCCGGACTTGCGGTGGACTTTCTAACGAACGGACTTGCCTACATACGATCACACAAAAGTCCGACGGATTCGTACGTGATGACGCACACCGGACTAAAATAAGGAAGTTGATAGCCAGTATCCAATAGCTGCCCTAGCGTGGGTTTTTGTCCGTCGCACTAGCATACAGACGAGCGGATTTCTGGGTCCGGCGGAGTTACGACGTAAAGATTTGAAGCAAGTTCCAAACCTAAAGTCCGTCAGATTTGCGACCGGAAAAGTCCGCTGAAAGTCCGGGGAAGTCCACACACGATCGGATTGTCCGCCGGATTTGGTCCGTCGGCGTCCGTCGGACTTTTGTAGCCGAAAAGTCCGACCGTGTGTACGCCCCATAATGGGGCTTTCAAGGTGCTACACAGTTACTATGGACTCCCAAAAATAAAATATATTTCATTACATTGGTCTCCAAGGAGAAAGCCTCAGAAATGAAAGTAGCTAAATCTTACCAGAAAAAGGAAAATGAAGTCCTGAGTATTAATTTGCTCCAGTTTCCAAGATACATCTACAGGTCAAAATTGCATCAAAATAATCCAAAATTACGAGGGGGATGTGCGATTATGCTCCATAACTTTTCTGCAAAATGTGATATACAATGTACAGTAGATTTATGGTGTTTACATTATTACTTCACTTTGAGACTAAAGATTATTACAATGAGAATGGTGCCACACCAATCATAATAAATGTATCTTTTATTGATACCAATAACATAACTTTCCATTCATTTATTGTTTTTTTATGTAACATGTTCATGCTCCCTGCACACCACTGGGACTGCAAAAGGCATGGACTTTTTCTTCTTGTTTAGCCAATGTCGCAGATAAGTTGCACATGTAATGCAATAATAATGAGGGGCCCAACTCTTGTCCTGATCCCCTACTTTGCATGCAAAATATAGGTGGTGTGCCTTTTTTTAACACTGTGGTCATACAGCACTTTTGAGATGCAAATGTAACCTTGCCACATATGCAGCACATAGTTACATACTTAGTTACATAGTAGGTGAGGTTGAAAAAAGACACAAGTCCATCAAGTCCAACCTATGTGTGTGATTATATGTCAGTATTACATTGTATATCCCTGTATGTTGTAGTCGTTCAGGTGCTTATCTAATAGTTTCTTGAAACTATCAATGCCCCCGCTGAGACCACCACCTGTGGACGGGAATTCCACATACTTGCCGCTCTTAAAGTAAAGAACCCTCTACGTAGTTTAAGGTTAAACCTCTTTTCTTCTAATTTTAATGAGTGGCCACGAGTCTTGTTAAACTCCCTTCTGCGAAAACGTTTTATCCCTATTGTGGGGTCACCAGTATGGTATTTATAAATTGAAATCATATCCCCTCTCAAGTGTCTCTTCTCCAGAGAGAATAAGTTCAGTGCTCGCAACCTTTCCTCATAATTAATATCCTCCATACCCTTTATTAGCTTTGTTGCCCTTCTTTGTATTCGCTCCATTTCCAGTACATCCTTCCCGAGGACTGGTGCCCAGAACTGGACAGCATATTCTAGGTGAGGCCAGACCAGAGTCTTGAAGAGCGGGAGAATTATCGTTTTATCTCTGGAGTTGATCCCCTTTTTAATGCATGCCAATATTCTGTTTGCTTTGTTAGCAGCAGTTTGGCATTGCATGCCATTGCTGAGCCTATCATCTACTAGGACCCCCAGGTCCTTTTCCATCCTAGATTCCCTGAGAGGTTCTCCCCCCCAGTGTATAGATTACATTCATATTTTTGCCACCCAAATGCATTATTCTATATTTTTCTACATTGAACCTCATTTGCCATGTAGTTGCCCACCCCATTAATTTTTTCAGATCTTTTTGCAAGGTTTCCACATCCTGTGGAGAAGTTATTGCCCTGCTTAGCTTAGTATTGTCCACAAATACAGAGATTGAACTGTTTACCCCATCCTCCAGGTAATTTATGAACAAATTAAATGGGATTGGTCTCAGCACAGAACCCTGGGGGACCCCACTACCCACCCCTGACCATTCCGAGTACTCCCCATTTATCATCACCCTCTGAACTCGCCCTTGTAGCCAGTTTTCAATCCATGTACTCACCCTATAGTCCATGCCAACAGACCTTATTTTGTACAGTAAACGTTTATTATTATTATTATTATTATACAGGATTTATATAGCGCCAACAGTTTACGCAGCACTTTACAATATAAAAGGGAAACAATACAGTTATAATACAATAAAATGCAAGAGGATTAAGAGGGCCCTGCTCAGAAGAGCTTTACAATCTAATAGTTTATGGGGGACTATGTCAAATGCTTTTGCAAAATCCAGATACACCACATCTACGGGCCTTCCTTTATCTAGATGGCAACTCACCTCCTCATATGAATGAATGAATGATTGACTTGTATAGCGCTAATTATGCGAACGGAACCGCCTCAGGGCGCTTCTTGCCGCCGGTGTCCATCTGCGGTATATCGCGGTCCTTTGCCCCATGGGGTCCTGACACGCTTACAAACACATATACATACAACATATACATATTTGGCCAATTTTTCGATAGGATCTAACTAACCTACCAGCATGTCTTAGAAGGTTAATAGATTTGTTTGGCAAGAACCATTCTTCATGAATCCATGCTGATTACTGCTAATGATACCATTCTTATTACTAAAATCTTGTATATAGTCCCTTATCATCCCCTCCAAGAGTTTACATACTATTGATGTTAGACTAACTGGTCTGTAATTCCCAGGGATGTATTTTGGGCCCTTTTTAAATATTGGTGCTACATTGGCTTTTCTCCAATCAGCTGGTACCATTCTAGTCAGTAGACTGTCAGTAAAAATTAGGAACAATGGTCTGGCCATTACTTAACTGAGTTCCCTAAGTACCCTTGGATGCAAGCCATCTGGTCCCGGTGATTTATTAATGTTAAGTTTCCCAAGTCTAATTTTAATTCTGTCCTCTGTTAATCATGGAGATGCTTATTGTGATGTGTCATGAGGATAAACACTGCAGTTTTGGTTACTGAAGCCCCCCGATTCCCTTGTGAAGACTGAGGAGAAGAATCAATTCAACACCTTAGCCATCTCCCCATCCTTTGTAACCAGATTTCTTTCCTCATTCTTTATGGGGCCAATATGGTCTGTCCTCCCTTTTTTACTGTTTACATACTAAAAACATTTCTTGGGATTTTTTTGCTCTCCTCCGCTATGTGTCTTTCATGTTCTATCTTAGATGTCCTCATTGCACCCTTACATTTCTTGTTGCGTTCTTTATAAAGTCCGAATGCTGATGATGATTCCTCAACCTTGTATTGTTTGAAGGCCTTCTCCTTTGCTTTTATATGCATTTTTACACTGGAGTTAAGCCATCCAGGACTTTTGTTCGCTCTTTTAAATGTATTACCCAATGGGATGCATTGGCTGATGCCCTTATTTATTATACTCTTAAAGCAAACCCATCTCTCCTTCGTGTTCTTTGTTCCTAATATTTTATCCCAATTTATGCCTTCTAGCAAGGTTTGTAGTTTAGGGAAGTTGGCTCTTTCGAAATTCAGTGTCTTTGTATCCCCCTTATGTTTCCTATTTGTGTGATTTATACTGAAGCCAATTGACCTCTGATCGCTGTTACCTAAATTGCCCTGTATTTACACATCCGTGATCAGGTCTGTATGTTGGTAATCAGTAGATCCAGTAATGCTTTATTCCTAGTTGGTGCGTCTGCCGTCTGACCCATAAAATTGTCCTGCAAGACATCTAGGAACTGGCAAGCCTTAGATGAATGCGCAGTTCCCTCCACCCACTCTATGTCTGGATAGTTAAAATCCCTCATTAGGATAACACTTCCGATCCTTGCTTTACCCATAAGGATTCCACCTCCTCCCTAGCTCCCTTAGTGATGTCATCTCTCACAATCACTTGTACATTATTCTTGATATATAGGCATACCCCTCCCCCTTTTTTACCCTCTCTATCCTTACGATAAAAGGTATACCCTTGAATGTTTTGCCAGCCAGTCATGAGAGCTGTTGAACCAGGTCTCTGAAATTCCCAAAAATCCAAATCCTCCTCGTACAACAGTATCTCTAGTTCACCCATCTTGTGAACATGCCACGTACTTTAGACCGGCCGCATATTATCCTCTTATTGAGTGTTTTCTGAGATTGCAACTAAGACTTGCTACTATACTTACCTTGTGTTTATGTGCTTTGGTCAACCTACCACTAATGCCCCCAATACTACCCTCTGGAATATGTTCCACGCTGACCCCCCCCCCCCCTAGTTTAAAACCCACTCTAACTTTTTGGACATCTTCATTCCCAGCTGATCTGCACCCTCCTCATTTAGGTGCAATCCGTCCCTTCTATAGTACTGGTTATCGACTGAGAAGTTGACCCAGTCCTCCAGGAACCCAAACCCCTCCTTACTACACCAACACTTCAGACACTTGTTTACTTCCCTAATCTCCATCTTCCTTTCTAGTGTGGCTCGATGTACCAGTAGTATTCCTGAGAATACTACCTTGGAGGTCCTTTTCCTCAATTTAGTTCCTAAGTCCCTAAAATCGTTCTTTAGGATGCTCCATCTGCCTCTGAATTTGTCATTGGTCCCAACGTGCACCATGACAGCTGGGTCTTCCCCAGGCCCTCCCAGTAATCTGTCCACCAGATCCGTGATGTGCCGAACCTGAGCACCCGGTAGACAACATACTGTTCGGCGCTTCAGGTCTTTGTTACAGATTGGCCTCTCCTTCTAAGAATTGAGTCCCCTGCCACCAGGATCCGTCTTTCCTTTCCCTTCGCTTCCCCCCCACTCTCACTGGAGGAGTTCTTCCCCCAGCAGCTAGGAGAGTCCCTCAGCTCCAGCAGTGCTGGTCCCTGACTAGTTCCACTAATGTCACTCAATGGAGCGTACTTATTGGGATGCTCCAGCCTGGATCGGTCTCCCTGGCACTTCCCCCTCTACACTTCCTGACTCTCACCCATCTACTCTTTGCTAGTGCCTGCACCTCTTTGTCTCCACCTGCCTCTGTGCTGGCCCCTGCTGGCACCTGCCGTGTACGTTCCTGGCTCTCCTTTAGTATGGAGGGACTTCTCAGTGCTGACAGTTGCTTCCCCAGATTCAGAACCTGGGCTTCCAGGGAAACAATGTGCTTACATTTTGCACAGCAGTATTCACCCTCGATCGGATGACAGAGGAATGCATACATGCAGAAAGATGTACAACGAGCTGCCTCTCCACACCCGCCGGGCATCGTACCTATTAAATTTAATGAGGATTGGGGATTATACCCTGTCCAAATTACTTAACAACTAGCTTCCTGATTCTAATACTCAACAAGACAATACACAGGTACACAACAAGACAATACACAGGTACTCAACAAGACAATACACAGGCACTCGCAGACACAGGCACTCGCAGACCTACGTGCACTCACAGACCTATGTGCACTCACAGACCACTCGCAGACCTACGTGCACTCACAGACCACTCGCAGAACTACAAGCACTCGCAGACCACTCGCAGACCTACATGCACTTGCAGACCACTCGCAGAACTACGTGCACTCGCAGACTGACAGCAGAAGTTATCTGCGTTGTTTACACAGTTTCAAGGCATCTTGGCTTCCGAGGAAAAATATCACGCACCTTTTCCTTGGAAATGTTAGGCAATGGCACTTTCACAAGCCACCAGATGTCACTCTATGATGCATAGATCTGACCAAGACAAATGTACCTTGCAATAAAAGAAAAATAAATTACAGTTGGGTAATAATCTTTAGTCTCATAGTGAAGTAATAATGTATACACATCCATGTGGTACCATTTTCCTTGTTCTACCTTACTTTGTCAAGAAGTTACAAGGCACCATGATCATCAGACCCCTCCCTTCTTTGTAGGCAATTATACTCGCCTGTGTATAAATCTTTATTGTGAAATATCTTGAAAACTTTAGCCAACCAGCACCTTTATCACCTGTTTTCTAATTCATCTAATCAAAACTAGGTGAGAATTAGCACATTTTACCTCAGACCAGTGTTATTTATTCATAATGCTTATCAAGAAATTGTATAAGAATTAATTATCTAAATAAACTGCAACTATGTACAAAGATTCATTGAACTTTTTATTCTAATGTGATGTTATAGAACTTTCTCCTCTTTGTTTTCCTGAAGAAGCTATACATTACATGTGAAATTCATTGGGAAAGGAGACCTCCGCTGGCGTCCACAAAGAAATTAAGCTCTGGACTATTTGACATACCTATTGTATATAGCCCAAGGGGGTGCATACCTATGTGTAGGTCCTCTCAAGGTAGGTATTATATGTTATGCGCAATATAGGGGATGGAGGAATGTATATTTGAATAACCTTTGTGAATAAATAATGAAATATATTTTATTTGTGGAGTCCATGGTAACAGTGTAGCACATTGAAAGCCCCATTAAGCTATTTTCTGGTATTTTTGGTGTTATTTACATGTAGGGGGCTTCAAGTCTCCAAATTTCAATGATAGCACAAAATAGATAAGATCAGTGGCGGCTGGTGCTCAACATTTTTGAGGGGGCGGAAACGGACTGAAAAATTCTGAAAAATACTGAAACATTAAATGCAGCCACTGTGCCCATCATATGCAGCCACGGTGCCCATCAAATGCAGCCACTGTGCCATCATATGCAGCCACTGTGCCCATTGTATGCAGCCACTGTGCCCATAAAAAGCAGCCACTGTGCCCATCATATGCAGCCACTGTGTAGATCATATGCAGCCATTGTGCCCATCATATGCAGCCAAATGTGCCCATCATCTGCTGCCAACTGTGCCCAGCAAATGCAACCACGGTGCCCATCAAATGCAGCCATCTGTGCCTATCATATGAAGCCAACTGTGCCCATTATATGCAGCCAACTATGCCCCATCATATGCAGCCAATTGTGCTCAACAAATGCTGCCACTGTGCCTATCATATGCAGCCACTCTGCCCATCATATGCAGCCAACTGTGCCCATCATATGCAGCCACTTGTGCCCATAATATGCAGCCAACTGTGTCCATCATATTCAGCCAAATGTGCCCAGCAAATGCAGCCACTGTGCCCATCATATACAGCCACTGTGCCCATCAAATACAGCCACTATGCCCATCATATGCAGCCAACTGTGCCCATCATATACAGCCAACTGTGCCCATCATATACAGCCACTGTGCCCATCATATACAGCCATTGTGCCTATCATATGCAGCCAACTGTGCCCATCATATACAGCCAACTGTGCCTTCATATGCAGCCAACTGCACCCCATCAAATGCAGCCACTGTGACACCCGCCCGCCCGCTCACTCGCCCGCTCGCTCGCTGTCTGCCCGGCACTTACCCCATCATGGTGGCGGGTCAGGTAGCAGATGACGGCGGCGAGCTGTGGGACAGGTAGCGTGGGTCAGGCAGCGGCTCCTGTGTTTTCCATGAATTTCTTCTTGCCTTCTGCTAGGCGGCCAATGGGATCAGGTGACGGGTATCAGACCCACACTTCCTGATTGCTTGAGAAGCAGTTCAGTGTTAGAAAAGCAAATATTCATTCGCTTTTCTAACACATCTCGGTGGACTCCGAGCACAATACTCTGTGCCACAAGTCCACCTTTTTTGAAGGCTATTAGAGTCTATGCCTCTAATCAAGTGCTTCAAAAAAACACCTCCGCCACTGTAATTCAGGCGCCCGGCAATCAAAAAGGGGCCGGACGCCTGAATAGGGGGTGGCAGCAGCGACTATAGATAGATTCATGCAATGCATGAATCTATCTATGATACATAGAGGAGGGTGACTGGAGAGAGGCGGCGGCCCCGTGTGCCCTTAATGGACGCATCGCCACTGGGATATGGTACATGTGACCTTGTCAGTGCTGACACTGACTGATAAACATGGGCAACCCAAGGCCTAACACTAACCCTAACATTGGGGTGTCCCTATCTCCAGATATAGTCATATAGTCATATTGGAGGCCATCACCCAGTTGGAAAGATCCCTGGTATGTGAGATACAGCTTATCTTGAAAACCTCAGACTTAACAAGCATTTGTTAAGCTCATTGATGGTTAAATGCTACCATCATCCCTATTTAGTATAGTTAAGAAGTATTTTGTTCCTGTGGGATTATATGGGTAGTGACTGGTAATTACCCTGAAAAGTTTTTTTTATATATGTTTAAAAACATTGTCTTTTATTAAAATAAGGAATATACAACAAAGCATTTAAAATTTGTAGCAGTTTTGTTCAGTGGAAGAGTCACAAAGTTGTTAGTATTAATTACAGGTATATACATTGTTACATAACTTAATATTGAATACAAACATATAAATAAAGAAAAGCAACCAACGCGTTTCAGTATTTCCTTCTTTAGGGGTGCATCAAGTAGCAATATATGTTACATTATCTGCAACAGAGTATGGTAATCAGTTATACAAATTATATAAACATACAGTATATTTCAAAAGTGATATATTTATAAATAATGGACTCACATTATGGACTAAATGTCCTATCCATGTCTTCAAAAACCACATAAATGTTAAAAACAGTACTGTAGATAGTTTGCAATGTTTTTTTACATGTAAAAAAAGTTTCTGCGTAATTACCAGTCGCTACCCATATAAGCCCACAGGAATACAATACTTCCGTAACTAGTTCTTGGAATTGGGCTTTAAAAACCACAAATGTACCCTAATTTCATCGTTCCCATTGAATACAATGCATTTGCCAAAATAGCAAATTTGTGGCAAAATTGTATTATATTCACTGAAAAAAAAAAAGGAAAACGATCAATCTTGCTCTTGCAGGTGATTTAACCCACCATCGCCTAGCCAAACATAAGATATCAGTATTCCATGAAGTTACAGTTTCCTAATTTAAAAGGAAAAAAAAAGGGTTAATAGATTGCCAAGATTCTCTCATACCTTTTAGATATTTCAAAGGAGAAGGTGCCATGGATGATTCTAAGAATTTCCCTCTAGATTTTCACCTTAATGCATTCTACTTCCAGCAGTATAATGCACCATGTCACAAAGCTCAAATCATCTCACCACTGGTTTCTTGAACATGACAATGAGGTCACTGTACTCCAATGGCCTCCACAGTCACCAGATCTCAATCCAATAGAACACCTTTGGGATGTGGTGGAACAGGAGATTCACATCATGGATGTGCAGCCGACAAATCTGCAGCAACTGCGTAATGCCATCATGTCAATATGAACCAAAATCTCTGGGGAATGTTTCCAACACCTTGTTGAATCTTTGCCACGAAGAACTAAGGCAGTTCTGAAGTCAAATGGGGTACGAATCTTGTACCAGCAAGGTGTACCTAATAGGGTGGCCGGTGAGTGTATATATATATATATATATATATATATATATATATATATATATATATATATATACAAAGTATATATAAGTATTAGATTGCTAACTCTTTTGTTACTCTAGTTAGCAGCCTTGGGTGCAGCCATGTACTGTATATGAGATCAGCTTTTCTCATATTCACAACTTATCTATTTTGTTGCAATTTTCCAGCCACATAACCTTAGGTTCATTTCTCCTTTTTTCCCTTTTGTCAAACTGTTCGCGGTATAAAAATAGGCAAGTGATGACACTATTGTTAATCTCTTTCAAGGAAATCATTCTTTTTTGGTGCGCTAATGTGATAGAAAAACAATTGCTGAAAGTTTTCTTTAGCGGAAGCATGGCCATTAATCTCTTACTGATTGCTTACCTGAGCCAGTAATCAGTAACCCTGGAGTGACTGCCATTCTCAGTTATATTAACAACACTGTCAGTTGTATACACAAGAAGCAAATAAACAGTGACCTGCATCTCCTCGACTTCTATCACGTGACATAGAACATAGACACACGGATGAAAAATTGTGCTATAGCTTAGACAGCTTAGACACAACCACTGACCATTGCATCACTTGTATTAGAATGTCAACAGTATTTAAGAAATTACATACCTCCTTGTTGTCAGACATAGGGATTAATCCACTGATTTAAAAATTATATATATATATACATATATATATATATATATATATATATATATATATATATATATATATATATATATATATATATATATATATATATATAAACAGAATATATATAGTGGGGACGGAAAGTTTTCAGACCCCCTTAAATGTTTCACTCTTTGTTATATTGCAGCCATTTGCTAAAATCATTTAAGTTCTTTTTCAGAATTGTTGACATTTTTTCAGATTTATTAACCACTTCAGCCCCGGAAGGTTTTACCCCCTTCCTGACCAGAGCACTTTTTACAATTCGGCACTGCGTCGCTTTAACTGCTAATTGCGCGGTCGTGCAATGCTGTACCCAAACGAAATTTGCGTCCTTTTCTTCCCACAAATAGAGCTTTCTTTTGATGGTATTTGATCACCTCTGCCGTTTTTATTTTTTGCGCTATACACGGAAAAAGACCGAAAATTTTGAAAAAAAATGATATTTTCTACTTTTTGTTCTAAAAAAAATCCAATAAACTCAATTTTAGTCATACATTTAGGCCAAAATGTATTCAGCCACATGTCTTTGGTAAAAAAAATGTCAATAAGTGTATATTTATTGGTTTGCGCAAAAGTTATAGCGCCTACAAACTAGGGTACATTTTCTGGAATTTACACAGCCTTTAATTTATGACTGCCTATGTCGTTTCTTGAGGTGCTAAAATGGCAGGGCAGTACAAAACCCCCACAAATGACCCCATTTTGGAAAGTAGACACCCCAAGGAAATTGCTGAGAGGCATGTTGAGCCCATTGAATATTCATTTTTTTTGTCCCAAGTGATTGAATAATGACACAAAAAAAAAAAAATTACAAAAAGTTGTCACTAAATGATATATTGCACACACAGGCCATGGGCATATGTGGAATTGCACCCCAAAATACATTTAGCTACTTCTCCTGAGTACGGGGATACCACATGTGTGGGACTTTTAGGGAGCCTAGCCGCGTACGGGGCCCCGAAAACCAAGCACCGCCTTCAGGATTTCTAAGGGTGTAAATTTTTGATTTCACTCTTCACTGCCTATCACAGTTTCGGAGGCCATGGAATGCCCAGGTGGCACAAACCCCCCCCAAATGACCCCATTTTGGAAAGTAGACACCCCAAGCTATTTGCTGAGAGGCATGGTGAGTATTTTGCAGCTCTCATTTGTTTTTGAAAATAAAGAAAGACGAGAAAAAACATTTTTTTTTTTTCTTTTTTCAATTTTCAAAACTTTGTGACAAAAAGTGAGGTCTGCAAAATACTCACTATACCTCTCATCAAATAGCTTGGGGTGTCTACTTTCCAAAATGGGGTCATTTGGGGGGGGTTTTTGCCACCTGGGCATTCCATGGCCTCCGAAACTGTGATAGGCAGTGAAGAGTGAAATCAAAAATTTACGGCCTTAGAAAGCCTGAAGGCGGTGCTTGGTTTTTGGGGTCCCGTACGCAGCTAGGCTCCCAAAAAGTCCCACACATGTGGTATCCCCATACTCAGGAGAAGCAACAGAATGCATTTTGGGGTGTAATTTCACATATTCCCATGGCATGTTTGAGCAATATATCATTTAGTGACAACTTTGCGCAAAAAAAAATAAAAAAAATAAAAAATTGTCTCTTTCCCGCAACTTGTGTCACAATATAAAATATTCCATGGACTCGACATGCCTCTCAGCAAATAGCTTGGGGTGTCTACTTTCCAAAATGGGGTCATTTGGGGGGGTTTTGAACTGTCCTGGCATTTTATGCACAACATTTAGAAGCTTATGTCACACATCACCCACTCTTCTAGCCACTTGAAGACAAAGCCCTTTCTGACACTTTTTGATTACATAAAAAAATAATTTTTTTTGCAAGAAAATTACTTTGAACCCCCAAACATTATATATTTTTTTAAAGCAAATACCCTACAGATTAAAATGGTGGGTGTTTCATTTTTTTTTTTCACACAGTATTTGCGCAGCGATTTTTCAAACGCATTTTTTGGGGAAAAAACACACTTTTTTCAATTTTAATGCACTAAAACACACTATATTGCCCAAATGTTTGATGAAATAAAAAAGATGATCTTAGGCCGAGTACATGGATACCAAACATGACATGCTTTAAAATTGCGCACAAACGTGCAGTGGCGACAAACTAAATACATTTTTAAAAGCCTTTAAAAGCCTTTACAGGTTACCACTTTAGATTTACAGAGGAGGTCTACTGCTAAAATTACTGCCCTCGATCTGATGTTCGCGGTGATACCTCACATGCATGGTGCAATTGCTGTTTACATTTGACGCCAGACCGACGCTTGCGTTCGCCTTAGCGCGAGAGCAGGGGGGACAGGGGTGCTTTTTTTTTTTTTTTTTTTTTCTTTATTATTATTATTTTTTTTATCTTATTTTAAAACTGTTCCTTTCATTTTTTTTTTTAAATTATTTTTATTGTTATCTCAGGGAATGTAAATATCCCCTATCATAGCAATAGGTAGTGACAGGTACTCTTTTTTGAAAAAATTGGGGTCTATTAGACCCTAGATTTCTCCTCTGCCCTCAAAGCATCTGACCACACCAAGATCGGTGTGATAAAATGCTTTCCCAATTTCCCAATGGTGCTGTTTACATCCGGCGAAATCTAAGTCATAAAATGCTCGTAGCTTCCGGTTTCTTAGGCCATAGAGATGTTTGGAGCCACTCTGGTCTCTGATCAGCTCTTTGGTCAGCTGGCTGAATCACCGGCTGCATTCTCAGGTTCCCTGTTGAGACAGGAGAGCCAGAGAAAAACACGGAAGACGTTGGGGGGGGGGGGCATTCCCTCCCACTGCTTGTAAAAGCAGTCTAGAGGCTAATTAGCCGCTAGGATTGCTTTTACATGAAAGCCGACCGCTGGCTGAAAAGAATGATACCAAGATGATACCTAAACCTGCAGGCATCATTCTGGTATAACCACTCAAAGTCGTGAATGGTGTACCTGAAGACAAAAAAATGGTTAACAATAAAGCACAGTAAACGGTAAAGTATAAAAAATTGCATACCTGAAAAGCAAACATGATAAAACATAATAACAATAAAACATTGCAGAATAGAATACAGTAAAAAAGAGCAGAACAATAGAGAGAGAATAGAGAGAGAGAGAACAATAAAACGACAACTATTATTTTTTATTTTATATTTTTGCTTGTGTTTTTTTTTTTTTTTTTTACACTTTTTTTTGTAACTAACTTTTATAACTGTAACCGGTTCCAGGTTCGGGTCTCTCAAAATGCGATGGCATCTTGGGAGACCCTGTGAAAGTGTGCCTAGTCTGTGCAATGCTGTACCCTACGCTAATACTCAACTAGTGAATGGTAGCGTTCAAAACATTCACCAATGCAAAGACCAGGATTGTCAGGACAGGAGGGACAATAATAGCGGGTGTCACGCCTATATTCGCGCTTGCTGCAGACACAACATCTTTTTTCGGGGGGTTCGTTGGGTAGGGGTACTCGGGAGGACATAAAGAAAATGCCTCTCATGCAGCCGACTGCATTTGGTTGGGGATGTGAATGGGGGAAGTACGGGTGCTGCAGAAGTGGTGGGTTCCCAATTAGGATTGGCGAATGCAGCAGGAAGGGCATTATGGGCACGATGGGCCTGTGTTTGTCTTCTTGGTGGCAGCGGGACACTACTTGTGCTTGCCACCTCACCAGCTTGAACTGCACTTATGGGACTCGCCACGTCACCAAGTGTTACTGCAGTGCGGGTTTGACTACGACCGGGGTGTACTAGGCCGCTGGTGCTTGCCAGTTCACCAAAACGCTACCAAAAAAACTGTTAGCGATCGCAGGGATCAGGCCTGACTCTGCGAACGCTGCAGTTATGTGTTTAGTGTTTTGTAAGTGACAGGGATCGATCGATACTGCACTTGGGTGGGCTGGGCTGGGCCGGGCAGAGGGGAAAAATGCAGGTGCTAGCGGGTATCTGGGCTGATCCCGCTAACACTGCGTTTTTGGGAACCCTAAACTGCTGGGGACGCCAGTATAGATCTGATCGGATCAGATATTGATCCGTTCAGATACTATACCACTAAGGGAGGTGTACGGTGCGTGCGTGGGTGTTAGCAGTACTGGCGCTAACCTGACGCTGCCTGGGGCTGGTGCTTGCCAGTTCACCAAAACGCTACCAAGAAAACTGTTAGCGATCGCAGGGATCAGGCCTGACTCTGCGAACGCTGCAGTTATTTGTTTAGTGTTTTGTAAGTGACAGTGATCGATCGATACTGCACTTGGGTGGGCTGGGCTGGGCCGGGCGGAGGGGAAAAACGCAGGTGCTAGCAGGTATCTGGGCTGATCCCGCTAACACTGCGTTTTTGGGAACCCTAAACTGCTGGGGACGCTAGTATAGATCTGATCGGATCAGATATTGATCCGTACAGATACTATACCACTAAGGGAGGCGTATGCTGCGTGCGTGGGTGTTAGCGGTACTGGCGCTAATCTGACGCCGCCTGGGGCGACGCATATCACCGCCGGGCGATCAGGGGGCTAAACCTTTATTCGGTAATAAACGGCGGGTGCCCTGACACTATAAAAAATAAACGAACTAATCAGCGTCACCCGTAACGGTTATACGGTGATCAGTGGTGAAAGGGTTAACTAGGGGGCAATCAAGGGGTTAAAACATTTATTAGATAGTATATGGGGGTCCCTGACGCTATAAAACGCTGACGGCGAACCTAAATATTTACGTCCCTAACTAGCGTCACCAGTGACACTAATACAGCGATCAGAAAAATGATCGCTTAGTGACACTGATGACAGGGGGTGATCAAGGGGTTAAAACTTTATTAGGGGTGTTAGGGGGGTACCCTAGACCTAAAGGGGGCTACCACTCACTGCCCTAACACTGTAACTGTCACAAACTGACACCATGCAGTAATCAGAAAAAAAAAAAAAAAATACTGCTTGGTGTCAGTTTGTGACGGGGGGGGGTGGTTGGGGGGGAATCGGGGGGCGATCGGGGGGGGATCGGGGGTGTTTAGTGTGCCTGGCATGTTCTACTGTGTTGTGTGTAGTGTTGTGCACTTACATGTCTTCTCTCCTCGGCGCTGGAACGGAAACTGCCGAGCCGAGGAGAGATGACATCACATCCTCTGCCTGTGTGAAACTACACACAGGCAGGGGAGGATTCCGATTGGCTGGGAGCGATCGCGAGGGGGGGGCCACGATCGGATGGTCTCCCCCTCGCCTCCCAACGCTCCCAGTCACAAGCCGACCGCCGCTGGCACCGGGGGGGGGTCCGATGGGACCCCCCGCCCGCGGGAGGCAGATCACGTACAGGTACGTGATTCTGCCTGCCCGTGCCATTCTGCTGACGTATATCTACGTTAGGCGGTCGGCAAGTGGTTAAAAAAGAAAAACTGAAATATCACATGGTCCTAAGTATTCAGACCCTTTGCTCAGTATTTAGTAGAAGCACCCTTTTGATCTAATACAGCCATGAGTCTTTTTGGGAAAGATGCTACAAGTTTTTCACACCTGGATTTGGGGATCCTCTCCAGTTCTGTCAGGTTGGATGGTAAACATTGGTGGACAGCCATTTTTAGGTCTCTCCAGAGATGCTCAATTGTATTTAAGTCAGGGCTCTGGCTGGGCCATTCAAGAACAGTCAGGGAGTTGTTGTGAAGCCACTCCTTCGTTATTTTAGTGGTGTGCTTAGGGTCACCTTCTCCCATCTCCTGACTGCATCTTTGGAACTCAGCCACAGTGATCTTTGGGTTCTTCTTTAAGTCTCTCACCAAGGCTCTTCTCCCCCAATAGCTCAGTTTGGCCAGACTGTCAGCTCTAGAAAGGGTTCTGGTCGTCCTAAACGTCTTCCATTTAAGGATTATAGAGGCCACTGTGCTCTTAGGAACCTTAAGTGCAGCAGAAATTTTTTTGTAACCTTGGCCAGATCTGTGCCTTGCCACAATTCTGTCTCTGAGCTCTTCAGGCAGTTCCTTTGACCTCATGATTCTCATTTGCTCTGACATGCACTATGAGCTGTAAGGTCTTATATAGACAGTTGTGTAACTTTCCTAATCAAGTCCAATCAGTATAATCAAACACAGCTGGACTCAAATGAAGGTGTAGAACCATCTCAAGGATGATCAGAAGAAATGGACAGCACCTGAGTTAAATATGAGTGTCACAGCAAAGGGTCTGAATACTTAGGACCATGTGATATTTCAGTTTTTCTTTTTGAATAAATCTGCAAAAATGTCAACAATTCTGTGTTTTCCTGTCAATATGGGGTGCTGTGTGTACATTAATGAGGAAAAAAATTGATTTTAGCAAATGGCTGCAATATAACAAAGAGTGAAAAATTTAAGGGGGTCTGAATAATTTCCGTCCCCACTGTATATATATATATATATATATATATATATATATATTGTGCATGTGTGTATGTATTTCTTTTGCAAGCTAGTCTGCCTTCTCTTTCACCCTTGTAAGTCACCACATCCCCCAGATATCTGCATAGGCTCCAAGATACAGACAGCCTACTGCTGAGCTGTGGGATTTGGTGAGCTTACAGTGAAGTAAGTATAGACTGTAGGTTTCATCTTAGCATTAGGAGTACCCAGAGTGAAATGTTTCTTATAAGAATAACTATGGGATTATAGCAGAACCTCCTACCTAGCACTCCCTTTGAAAGATTTAAACAGCTTCACTAAAATGGCTATCCTGGCATCTACAGAACAGATAAAACAGTAGAGATCTGCCATGAAGAATATTAAAATCAAATGGATATATAGTTGCCCTGGAAATGGTCTGAATTCCCCTTTAAGGACAGTGTTGTTTTCCACATAAAATCCTTTTGTTGTATGTATGCATGTGAAAAAAGAAAACTGCACAGGTTAAAGTGTTACCAAACCCACAACAGTAAAAATCAGTCTGTATATGCAGTAAAGCATGCTTGTTATACTCACTGTGGAACCTAAGGGGTTAATCCTCTGTATTGAGTAAATAGGCTGTTTTATCCTGTCTTCTCAGATCCTCCCCTTCTTCCATTGTCCCCAATCCATCTCTGATAGAACAGAGCCTTGGGGGCACTCTGCACAGGTTCGGTTTGCTGTGTATTGCTAGAGAGTTTTTTTTTTCTTGGGAAGGTGCATGTGATCAGCACAGGACGAATCAGCACTGTCAAGATAGAGGGTCAGGGGTCCTGCAGCCTGATAGGACAGTCAGAGTAGAATGAAAATTCCTCCACCAAGCTTTAACCAGGCACTGACAGAAGTCACAAGACTGCTATATACTGCTGATGAGAAAAGGTATTTAACAGTTTATATTTACTAAAATAATTGCATTTCCATGTTCTGTGTACTGTGGGAGACCAGATATAGTGAATGCAGGCTCCTGGGTTTAGTAACACTTTAAAAAGAAAGGACTGTGGAGAATTCAGAAGCTAATTTCGTATTTTAGTTTGTTATGAATTTGTAAATTTAATTGAAAAAGACCAGATATGGCGGACATGTTCATTGTTAGCATAACACCATTACCACCAAGGGTCTTATGAGATGACTCTAAGGCCCCTTTCACACTTGTGTGACTTCTAAGTTGTGCGATTTTACTGCGATTTCGCTTCCACAATTTTGCTGCGATTTTACGGCAATTTTGTGCAATTTTGCCGCGATTTGGGACCAGTTCTACTTTGTACGACTTTACTGGGTTGGGGTTTACAAAAGCTGCTTGTGCTTACAGCTTGTGCTTACAAAGTCGTACTGAAATCGTGTCTATATTATTCAGGTACGATTTGCATGCTACTTGAGGGCTTAACATTGAGGTCTATGGACATCAACTCGCATGGAAGTTGGACCAAAGTAGTGAAGGGACTACTTTGAAGTCGGCACAACTTAAAGTCGTGCCAATATGAATGGTAGTCATTGAAAATCAAGGAGAATGACTTGTCATGTGATTTTGCAGTACAAAATCGTGGGACAAGTCGTATAAGTGTGAAAGGGGCCTAAGGTCCCTTTCACACTTGTGCGACTTCAAAGTCACGCGATTTTACAGCGATTTCGCGGACGCGATTTTGCACAATTTTGCCACGATTTGGGAGCAGTACTATTTTGTACGACTTTGTCACAACTTTGGCATTAACCATTCTCAGTTTGTGCTTACAAAGTCATACTGAAATAGTGTCTATATTATTCAGGTACCATTTGCATGCTGCTTGAGGGTTTAACATTGAGGTCTATGGACATCAACTCGCATGGAAGTTGGACCAAAGTAGTGCAGGGACTACTTTGAAATCGGCACGACTTAAAGTCGTGCCAATATGAATGGTAGTTATTGAATATCATGGAGAATGACTTGTCATGCGATTTTGCAGTACAAAATCGTGAGACAAGTCATATAAGTGTGAAAGGGGCCTAAGACACGATTATATGATGCACCTAGAACAGTGCAATCCAATTTCTTTACAGAAGTTTCTAGGCAGCATCTACCATGAGAGTAGGTCGTTATAGCGGATATGAAGAATTTAAAGCCTCGTACACACTACTAGTTGTTTTTCGTTCAACCCAGCGGGATGCTGTACTAACAATCCGATATTAGTACAGCAATACCCCCTGCTGTTCTATTGAGTTCTGACAGTGGGATGGCTCCTCCGCCAGAACACTCTTTTTTTATGGAAGGGAGTGTCACACCAGCCTTGAGAACAGCTCCACATGTGTATGTGCATCCATATACTGCATGGTCATTATTAGTAAGTGTTTTTAGATTTGAATTAACTGCCTCCCAATAACTGCTATAATGTGTGTTTTCCCATTTCTTTGCATAAGTACTGTTTGTTTATATAAAATTTTCTCCCATGTATTTTTATATTAGACTATACAGCTCATCTTCAACTCCTGAAGAAGGAATTTAGCAATCAACTCCGAAACATGTTAGGTTTTTTGAAAACCATATGATTGATTTAGGCCTCTTACTTGGAGACCTTCTCTTATGCTTCAGAATATAGCTGTATATCATATTGTATATATGACCAGCATCATTTTTTTTATAATAATGTTCTTTATGTATATTTTTGTATAAATAAATTTTGAATACATTTCTATATACTTGTTTTCTCACCACCTTTCTCTCAACTAAACCCGACCAGTTTCTATTGAACCAGCCAATGCCTCCCGACATTTGACCCATGTGTACTAGGCTTAAGTGTCAGCCACTTTAAAATGTCTCAACAGGTTTTATTGGAGAAACTCGTGGAACACTTATGGGAAGTTAGATGAGGTATACAGGGTACCCAAAGAAATATCATTTTTTTTCAAATTCAACTACTGAGCCTTTAATAACTAGCAGCAACAATGGTCACCAGCCCCAACAGACCAAAATGGAGCAAATAGGAGAAGATCATACCCTTTGACTTTCATTACTGTGACTGAAGGTCAAAAGTAAAGGTTCCTGTGTATGCTTCTCTCTCATGGGCCAGCAAGAACTGGCCAGATTTCAGTACGTGTGTATGGCTCTCTGTTCAACACAAGTCAGTTGTTAGACCAACTTCTGTCAAATGGTCCTGCTGGAAAACCATTGTTTGATCAGTGCATGCAGCTAATGACTGCAATGCTGATCTGTGTTTCTGATGGGAGGGGGGAGTTCCCACTGTCAAAATACAATAGCGCAGCTGAGGAGATGCCTGCATCACTTGTGTGGATGCAGGGACCTGTGAGTTTTTTTTGTTCAACCCGCTGGTTGAATGGAAAGAAAACTGTCTGTGTATTCCCAGCTTTAACCACCAAGATGAAAGTGCCTGAGACCTTATTGTCACGTAAACGGGCTTAAGATATTCACAAATGTAGCAATACTGTACAACAGTAACGTAACATGTGTATCATGTACTGTTAGTGTCGGTTCACACTGAGGCAGCACGACTTGCAGCGCGACTGCCTCAGGCGACCCAGGACACGACAGGAGCGGTGACTTGCAAAACGACTTCTGTATAGAAGTCAATGCAAGTCGCCCCCAAAGTTGTACAGGAACCTTTTTCTAAGTCGGAGCGATGCAATGGTTTCATTGTACAGAACGGGACACTACTTGTCAGGCGGCTAGGTCGTCTGACAAGTCGTCCCAGTGCGAACCGGCACTAAGTATAGAAAAAATTGACACATTCTAGCTCTTGTTCTAGAATCTCATCTGTTCATATAAAATTCTTTCTGCTTTATAACTACACTATGTTGTCACATCGGGGTAGGTAATAGTAGCGGCCCCTTTACAGACAAGGACACACACGGTGATATGGAAACTTCAACAAATAAAAATACATTTTATTGTTCTGGCAGCCCCGAGATGTCAAGTCCTGGCAGCCAAGAATGTTGTTGAGCCTTTTCTATTACAAAGTCAATTGCATATATAATGCTACTTGAGTATTCTATAAAAATACATTTTCTAAATATCATCTTATACATAATTTGTCCATGTGAGACCAATATAAAATAAAATGGAATATTTAGATAACTATTTCCAATCTGCCTTCATGGAATGCACATTTGCCTAGAAAATAATAAATGCGCAATTAATATCACATGCATTAGTATTTCAGTTTTCTCCCAGGGGATTAAAAATGTTACATTAAAATATTTGAGTTTTTGCCACAATCTAACACTGTCCAATCGAAGGAGGAAACTGCCGACATGGAAATAAAGTCATTTTAAAGGCACATGTACTGTAGACCCAGGGTAATGGTTAAACTAGTGGTCCCAAATTTACCGTTTGTGGTCCCAAATGACAGTTTATCATGGGAAGCTTTGCAGAAAAGTAACACAGACTTTAACGTGAAATTGTAAGCCTTTTCTTGTCGACTGGTCCATAGTAAAAATATGTCATTACTTTGACGTATAATAGCTGCCATAACCCCAAATTATTTTTACTATGGCCGGTTCTGCGTCAGATAAAAGTGGTCCCACGGGCGCATTCGCCGCAGGATGAATTTTGGAAGCGGTGGGAGGGGTGACTCTCCTCCCGCCACTTCCTGGTCGTTTGCTGGGCAGAAAGTCGAATGAGGCGAGGATGGCTGCCACTTGTCTCTATTGCCTTGGAGGACTGGAGTGACGTCTGACGTCACTTTCGGTTCTCAGGCCAAAATAAATATTTTTAATTTTTTTAAGTCAAAATGCTTTTAAAGGTAAAAGAGTTTCAGGGCCTTTTTGACCCCAGATCTCTTCAAAGTGCCCCATCCCTCCGAGCTTGCACACAGAATCAAACACATACGTAAGTCACACCAACATATGTAAACTGTAAAATTCTAGCACAATACCTCCTCTGTAACTCTAAACAGGTAACCTGTAAAAAGTTTTGTAAAATGATGTAAATGTTTAAGTACCGTAGTTTGTCACCATTCCACGAGCATGAGCAAATTTAAAGCATGACATGTTAGGTATCTATTTACTTGACATAACATCATCTTTCACCAAAAAATTGGGGGTAACTATTGTGTTTTTTTTATTTTTATTCATTGTATTTTTTCCAACAAAATTGTGTTTGAAAGACCTCTGTGAATACTGTGTAACATAAAATATTGCAATGTTCACCATTTTATTCCCTAGGGTCTCTGCTTAAAAAAAAAAATATAATGTTTGGGGGTTCCTAGTAATTTTCTACCAAAAAATACAAATTTCAGTACAATACTCACCTTATCTCCAAGCATTATCCCACGCAGACTTATAGCTCCAGACGTTCTGTTCTGCTTGTGTTAAGGTTTAATGACAGCCAGCATCATTCAACCCCCTCCCTGTGGGTGCAGGCTGTCATAGACACACACCCCTGAGGGTGTGTCATCATATAGCTGGGATTATTTGTAATACTCTTATGTGAGTAGCGCTCACTTGGGATGGGCGAACAGTTCGGCCCGAGCATGATTGTGGGCTGAACATTGGCTGTTCGCCCGTTCAACGAACACCCGAACTATCGGGACGTTTGACCATTTGTTCGGCCCGCTGAATGACCACAATGCACTGCGCCACTGCACAGTGCATTGGAATCCCTGATTGGTTGAAGCAATTAAAGCTTTGCCCAATAAGGGCACAGAGCACCGTCAGAGCCAAGATTGGATGCTGTCATGATGACTCTGTCCAATCATGGCTCATTGCTCTTAGTTCCGCCCCACATTATAAAAGTATTCTTTCAGTAGCGGACATTTTTAATGTGATATCGGAGTGGAGAGAGATACAGTCAGGTCCATAAATATTGGGACATCAACATAATTCAAATCTTTTTGGCTCTATACACCACCACAATGGATTTGAAATGAAACAAGATGTGCTTTAACCGCAGACTTTCAGCTTTAATTTGAGTATTAATTAGTATTAATATAATATTAATTTGGGTATTTACATCCAAATCAGGTGAACGGTGTAGGAATTACAACAGTTTGTATATGTGCCTCCCACTTTTTAAGGGACCAAAAGGAATGGGACAGATTAACAATCATCCATCAAACTTTCACTTTTTAATACTTAGTTGCAAATCCTTTGCAGTCAATTACAGCCTGAAGTCTGGAACGCATAGACATCACCAGATGCTGGGTTTCATCCCTGGTGATGCTCTGCCGGGCCTCTACTGCAACTGTCTTCAGTTCCTGCTTGTTCTTGGGGCATTTTCCCTAGAGTTTTGTCTTCAGCAAGTGAAATGCATGCTCAATCGGATTCAGGTCAGGTGATTGACTTGACCATTGCATAACATTCCACTTCTTACCCTTAAAAAACTCTTTGGTTGCTTTCGCAGTATGCTTCGGGTCATTGTCCATCTGCACTGTGAATTGAGTTCTGAAGTATTTTGCTGAATATGAGTAGATAACATTGCCCGAAACACTTCAGAATTCAGAATTCATCCTGCTGCTTTTGTCAGCAGTCACATCATCAATAAATACAAGAGAACCAGTTCCATTGGCAGCCATACATGCACATGCCATGACACTACCACCACCATGCTTCACTGATGAGGTGGTATGCTTTGGATCATGAGCAGTTCCTTTCCTTCTCCATACTCTTCTCTTCCCATCACTCTGGTACAAGTTGATCTTGGTCTCATCTGTCCATAGGATGTTGTTCCAGAGCTGTGAAGGCTTTTTTAGATGTTGTTTGGCAAACTCTAATCTGGCCTTCCTGTTTTTGAGGCTCACCAATGGTTTATCTTATGGTGAACCCTCTGTATTCAGTCTGGTGAAGTCTTCTCTTGATTGTTGACTTTGACACACATACACCTACCTCCTGGAGAGTGTTCTTGATCTGGCCAACTGTTGTGAAGGGTGTTTTCTTCACCAGGGAAAGAATTCTTCGATCATCCACCACAGTTGTTTTCCGTGGTCTTCCAGGTCTTTTGGTGTTGCTGAGCTCACCAGTGTATTCTTTCTTTTTAAGGATGTTCCAAACAGTTGATTTGGCCACACCTAATGTTTTTGCTATCTCTCTGATGGGTTTGTTTTGTTTTTTCGGCCTAATGATGGCTTGCTTCATTGATAGTGACAGCTCTTTCGATCTCATATTGAGAGTTGACAGCAACAGATTCCAAATGTAAATAGCACACTTGAAATGAGCTCTGGACCTTTTATCTGCTCCTTGTAAATGGGATAATGAGGGAATAACACACACCTGGCCATGGAACAGCTGAACAACCAATTGTCCCATTACTTTTGGTCCCTTAAAAAGTGGGAAGCACATATACAAACTGTTGTAATTCCTACACCGTTCACCTGAAAGTCTGCAGTTAAAGCACATCTTGTTCGTTTCATTTCAAATCCATTCTGGTGGTGTATAGAGCCAAAAAGATTAGAATTGTGTCGATGTCCCAATATTTATGGTCCTGACGGTAGAACAGGGCTCTGTTCAGTGCTAATAAAAAGTTAGTATGCTACAGTGTGCTATTCTGATTCTATTGTCAGTGTGGAATATCAGTTTAGTGTGAATCCAGTGATAGTTCAGTCAGTGTGAGTGTAGTGACCATTCATCTTTACATTAGTGTGAATCTAGTGATAGTTGAGTCAGTGTGAGTGTAGTGACCGTTTAACACAGTATATTACAGTGCATTACTGCAAGTTCAACGTCATATATTTCAGTGCAGTACGTTCCGTTTAATGCCGTATATTTCAGTGCGTTACATGTAATTTAACGCAATAAATTTCTGTGCGTTAGTGCACGTTTAACTCAGTATACTTCAGTGTGTTACTGCAAGTTTGATGCCATATATTTCAATGCTTTACCTTCCGTTTAACGCAGTAAAGTTCAGTGTGTTACTGCAAGTTTAACGTTGTATATTTCTGTGCATTAGTGCAAGTTTAACGCCGTATATTTCAGTGCACTACTGCAAGTTTAACGCCATGTATTTCAGTGTGTTACATGCAGTATATTTCTGTGCATTGGTGCACTTTTAACGCAATATCTTTCAGTGCATTACTGTAAGTTTAATGGCATATATTTCAGTGCATTACCTTCTGTTTAATGCCATATATTTCAGTGCGTTACCTTCTGTTTAACGCAGTATATTTCAGTGCGTTACTGGAAGTTTAACACCATATATTTCAGTGCGTTAGTGCATGTTTAATGCAGTATAATTCTGTGCCTTACTGCACGTTTGACGCTGTATATTGCAGTGTGTCAGGGCAGTTTTACTGCAGTATATTATAGTGTATCAGTGGAGAGTGCCTGTGTAGTGAGTACTCAAGTTAAAGTGCACCAAACACCACTTTTCATTGATTAAATTGCATCCACGTACACATTTCCACATCGTTATTACATTTTGTTAATAAGCATCCCCCCCATCATGTCTGGTAGGAAAAAAAGGAGAGGCAAACAGCCCCATGGCACTGTGAGGGGGCCAGCAGCATATGTGTACTCAGGCAAAGGTGGATGTGGTCAGTCCTCAGGCAGGGCATCATTTCCTCTGTTTAGTGATGTTCCTCGTGTTATCCAGCCACAGGATGCAGAGGAGGTTGTGGACTGACTTACTAAGCCATCCTCACCCTCCTCATTCTCTGTCACCCAAGCAGAGACTAGTGAGCAGTCCACTGCAGCTGCCAGAGTGGCTAAACCTGCCTCCTTGTCCACAGCTATTCCTGCCATAGCCCCAGCATCAGGAATGGAGGAGTCAGCTGAATTTTTTGGCACAGCATTAGCCATTTGCACCTTGACGATGTACAGCCATTACTTGATTCAGATGTTGGTTCTGAGGTTGAGGAAGGCAGGAACATGAGCCTGCAAAGAGGGGAAAACACTGGCACATAAATTGGCAGTCATGTTTCCGCAGCGTATTGCTAAGTTGTCTCCAGTGGTAATTAGGATTTAAATTTTTGACAGCAAGGCCAATTCTTGCTTTCATCTAGAGTACCTTTATAGGGTTATGGTGTGAAGGCACCACCAACACCCAAAGACCAATTTTTCTGCACATGTTTGACAGGTGCATTTCATTTCAATATTTGACAGCAAGGCCAATTCTTGCTTTCATCAAGAGTACCTCTAGAGGGTTATGGTGTGAAGGCGCCAACGACACCCAAAGACCAATTTTTCCGCACCTGTTTAACAGGAGTATATCATTTAAATTTTTGACAGCAAGGCCAATTCTTACTGTCATCAAGAGTACCTCATCGTGGGCCGCATCAGCATTATGATTGCCCACAAAAGGGCCGTTGTATCTGTAAGATTAGATGTCCAGCGCATCCCCTCCCCTTACATTAGATGTCAAGAGCCACCCCACCATCAGAAGTGGAGTCCCCCACTCTCCCTTACATCATAATCACAGTGTACTCCCCTTTCCTTATGCTGCTGCTGGGAAGAAGCTGTATGCATTGCTTAAAAGCAGAAAGTAAGGGTCTGGAGGAGGACCAGAGGAGGGCTGCAGGAGAGGTAGGAGGGCCACATGAAATGGCCTGGAGGGCCAGATTCAGCTCGCGGGCCTTGTGTTTGACACCTGTACTCTAGAGGGTTACGGTGTGAAGGCGCCACCAATTTTTCCACACCTGTTACTCTACTTCTATCCAAAGTCTGTGGAAGAAACACCAGAAATTACCCAAAATATCTTGTTCCCAGTGCACTACATTGTGGCCTCATCATACAGACTGGCCATGCAAGCCATTGCTTACAAAGTAAAGAAAGCTTGCAGGGAAAATGCCTTACAGATATGCCACTTTACAGGTAAACTAAGGGGGTAAACTAAGGGGACCCCCCGGGCACTATATTGAAAGAAAGTTTTCATTTTTATGCTTTTACTTTAAGCATCAATAAATCACTGCTCATTTAAAAATAAATTTTTTTACAAAAACATTTTTTAATGATAATATGTCCCACAGGGCAGTACCCAGACCCCCATAACCATTGTATGCCAAATTACTTGCATAAAAGCCTTCAAAACGGGCACTTTCGATTTTTATAGTTCAGGTGCCATAGACTTCAATGGGGTTCATTATTTGGTTCCAAACTTTCACAATGTTCGAAAAGTCCTGGTGCGAACCGAACAAGTAACCAAACTGAACTCTAAAAAGGTAAGATCTTCCCCTGTTGCCCCAAGAAGCAGGAGGAAGGACCCACAATCTCTAGAGTTCTGCTAATATTGTCAGTTTGTATAAATCATATCTCTGAAGGGATTCTGGATTTTCTAAATTCGAGGAGGAATACATGGGATTTAAGATTTACAACATTGCCTAAAATGTATGCTTGTAGGGCTGACATACCCAATACTTCTGAGGTTCTAATAACTATACAAGCAACAGATCCATTCCACAGTGTTCTCAAGCGCTTGGCTTTTGGATTGCCAAATGGAGTGCCAAGCATCTGAGAGGACACACGCCTGGGGACCTTTATGGCTGTGCTTGTTGCAAATGGGTTTTTTTTCCATTTTCTGAGATTTTACAGAGATTGAACTATTTTGCAAAGAAGAATGGGCAACAATGTCACTCTCTAGATGTGCAAAGCTGGTAGAGACATCGCCAAAAAGACTTGCAGCGAAAGGTGGTTCTACAAAGTATTGACTGGGGGCTGAATACAAATGCATGCCACACTTTTCACATATTTATTTGTAAAAAAAAATGAAAACCATTCATAATTTTCCTTCCACTTTACAATTCTGCGACACTTTGTGTTGATCTATCACATAAAGTTCCAATAAAATACATTTATATTTTTGGTTGTAACATGACAAAATGTTGAAATTTCCAAGGGGTATGAATTCTTTAAGGCACTGTATATCAGATTTTATTTGTTCAGCCCATGGGACGAGCTGACTTCCATTACATAGATAACTATTAAAAACTATTACAAAAACTGCATTTCCTCTTTATTTCTTACATGTCCCTTCCCTAAGCTCACAGAGGTTTGGCAAAATTACCTGCAAGAATTTATGACTAGGCTGTGGCTAATATGTAGGTGGGTTCCTCACAACCAGTATTTCCATTTCATTAATCTAAATATATGAACTCTCTTCCAGCTCTAATTGAAATTTTTATGTTCTGTTCCATCTGTGCAATTTGTAAGAACAAGAACCCTGGTAAATTCCACTGCAAATCCTCGAGGTTCACTGTAAATTGAACAGTTCTGGTAGTATATAAAGCCATTTCCTTATGGCAGCGTTCCATATATTTATCTTGGTCTATGACATTAAGATTGCTATAAGGACAGCTCAAATATGTGAAACTGCTTTCAGGAAATATATTTTATAGTGTTGTACGCACTTGATACTTTTTTAGTATGAGCTTAGGAATTATCAGTGCTATTAAAATCCGGTTTTATGTTTGCAGCCAACAGCAAGAAGGAGTGTCCATTGTTGGACTGGGTAGCATTTCCTTCAGTGTCCAGATGACCACATAGTTCAGTCATGCTAATGCCAATGTAAAGTGTACAAAGTTGTTAAAGTGCACCTGTAGTCTTGTTAAAAAAAATATATACATATTAATGCAGATCTCCAGCCAGAAATAACAAGATAAAATTGAATAACCCATTAAAGGACAGAATGACAAAACCAGAATTTTCTGCAGTATTCACGTTTAATCCAGGAAGTTCCCCTGCAGCGCTTCTTTTCTGCTGCTAGATGTTCTCAATCTGATGTTGATTATAATTGAACCCACATCATCTGAGCCCAGGTCACTCTGGACCTGCCCTAGCCTATGACCGGACAATCAAATAAATGTAGTACAGTTGTAGCGCTACCCCCTAGAGGGCTGCTGGATTTTGGGTCCCCCTATTCCTGCACAGCAAGGCAACAGGCATTTTTCACTCTTATTCAGAAACAAGGAATCAGTCCATGGGCTTGTTTTTGATATATTGGGGAAAATAACTCGGATAGGGTATAAGGACTATGGGATGGCCAACTTGAGTTGAAAAGCAACGATGAGGATGAGGATAACTGCCTTCTATATGAATATATATAATTTGTAATATTCCACGCTTAGGTGTAGGCTGGGCTGCTGCCTCCCTTGAGGGGGCCCCAACTGGAGCACCCTTATAAAAAAGAATATCATGTATTTAGGGTCGGTGGAGCTGCCCGTCACCTGAAGAGTGATCCTCCACACTGAATCACTATTCCCAGGTGAGTGTGCAACAGAAGGGTAATATTCACTTCCGTCACCTGAAGAGCGATCCTCCAATTGGGTCGCTCTTCCCAGGTGGAAAGTGAGGAATTTATCCCAAGTGAATCGTATACAAGTGTTTTCCGTGACTTATTGGTGTTCCTTTGTTATCTAATATTGATCCCTTTTGATTCATTTATAATCTTAAAATAGATATGCAGTACATGTGAAAAATTATAGTGAAAATCTAATCAACATATGCTATCTAATTTAATAAAAAATGTTTCATTCCTAGTCGTATGTGGTAACCTTATAACCCACGTGAGTAGGAGTTACTCATTTGTGAAAAAATATAAAAAATAAGGCAATCATAAAAATATAATGATAAAAAAAACAAAATATATATATAATAAACCAATGATGAAGGTCCAGTGAGAAAAACAAAAATGCAAAATATTTGAAATGAAATTGAAATGATAAAGTTAAGTCATAAATGTTGCAGATGAGTGATACATTTTCAAGTGACTTTTGTGCTTTGCCAAGATGGCTTGTGCCTAGATATGGCTACAGGTGTGCAGTAGATCAAGTGACATCCGTGCTCCCCTTCAGTTCCCCACTCACCAGAACTCTGCACCCCTGGAGGGGTAAAGAACATGTAGTGAGTATTTGGCAGTTCCCGGAACGGTCACCTCCTCCTTGGCTCAGTAATCACTGGGGTGTCTGGGCGCCTCAGCCCCTCCGGGGGCTCTCCACCTCGAATGGGAGAGTTTGCAGTAATCACCTCTGCTACTCACTGCAGGATATCCTCATCGACTAAACAGATGAGCACTCATAGTGTAAATCCGAATGGTTCATTTATTAAAACTATTCAAAATTATTTAAGAACAAAACTTGACACAGTCAAGTATGGCAGCTGGCATATCCTGGTTGCAAACAAGTGCTAGGTGGCAAAAAAACAGGCGCTTCAGCCTGAAGTCCGAGCCCAGCACGGGGGGGTGTGTTACCTGGGGGGGTGTTACCTGGGGGGGGTGCGACTTACCTGACATACACTGACCCACACTGATCATTACACTCACCTACCTGACATACACTGATCTATCTGACAAACACTGACCATTGCACTCACCTGCCTGACCTACCTGACATACACTGAATGTTACACTCACCTACCTGACATACACTGACCTACCTGACATACACTGACCTACCTGACCCACACTGACCTACCTAACATACACTGACCCACACTGACATGGTACACTAACCTACCTGACCACCAGACTTCAGGTGACGTGACCTCCTCCTGCAGCTTAGCTGTGTGCTGCGCACCTGTAGAGTAGACAGCAGGCACTCCAGGCAGCCAAAGCCATGACACATGACAGGAGAGGAGAGCCACCCGCCTTCTGTAGCCTGCAGCGCCTGTGAAGAACATCACACATCCCGCAGTCCCGGCATTGGACCATTGGGGCGTCCATCATAGGCGCTGCAGGCTCCAGAAGGTGGGACCTGCTATGTCACTCGGCCGCGCTCCGGTCAGATCAGTCCCTGCTCCGCGTGGCGCTCGGACTAGGGGCTAATAACAAAAATGTGCATGCTCGAGACCTGGGCTTTTTGGGGACCCACTCGGGGCTCCAGCCACTGTCAGCCCCCCTCCCTGCTGACGCCACTGGTTGCAAACCATGAGCCCTGGATCAGCGTACGTTCCACGGGCCGGAACTTCACAACCGGAAGTGACGTGAGTGCGTATCAAGCTCCGCCTTGATACGCACTCACATCACTTCCGGTTGCAAAGCTGCTATACTTGACTGTGTAAAGTTTTGTTCTTAAATCATTTGAAATAGTTTTAATAAACGAACCATTCGGATTTACGCTATGGGTGCTCATCTCTTTCGTCCATGAGGAATGATATCCTGCAGTGAGTCGCAGAGGTGATTACTGTAAACTCTCCCATTGGAGGTGGAGAGCCCCCCGGAGGGGCTGAGAAGCCCAGACACCCCAATGATTACTGAGCCAAAGAGGAGGTGACCGTTCCGGGAACTACAGGATATCCACTACATGCTCTTTACCCCTGCAGGGCTGCAGGGTTCTGGTATGTGGGGAACTGAAGGGGAGCACAGATGTCACTCAATCCACTGCACACTTGTGGCCATATCTAGGTACGAGCCATCTTGGCAAAGCACAAAAGTCACTTGATGGGGGGGCTCTTGACATCTGATGTAAGAGGGAGGTGGGGTGCTCTAGACATCCAGTTTTACATATACAACCAGCCCTTTGAGGGCAACCATAATGCTGATGCGGCCCGTAATGAAATACAGTTTGACACCCCTGCTCTATCAGTATGAGTACTGCTGCAGAGGGTAATATAGAAAGCTAGTACCAATACAGATCCAGGCACTTGTACTAGCTGTATTAAAAATAAAAAAAAAGACTTTTAAATGAATAGACTTGACTTGAGTGTTTTAACAAAAGTTTAGCTTTAAAGATAGCACGAGTTTCCAAAATCATCTATGCAGTACAGTGTGTACCTAATTTGATGCCGTTTATTGTGCGGTTTGCGGTATAAACAGGTTGTGTAATATTATATTGAGTTTTGTATGTTTCTGTCAGCGTAGACCTGTGTAATAATCACTGCACATCACAGTGGTGAAATCAATGCTTCAACAGTCCACGGAGACTGTTTTATGGGTCACACTAAGCAAATGTGTCTAAGGGATTAGACCGTGAAAAATGTGTTTGTTTTTGAAGTACAATTGATTACATAGTCAACAGTAAAACATAAAAGGGAGCCTAGTCCTCCGAGAGCTAGGTCCTAAAGTCCTAATTATACACACAAAGGAACCACAAAGGAGCTCAACAAGTACTTATAAAGTATGTTTTGTAATCTGTGGACGCTTAAAACATTTAGAAAATTCTCTCGATAAGTGAAAGTAAGAGCAAAAGTGAAGCGTGTTTATAAAATAAGCTTATTATCACATTATCTTTCAGTGGTGCATTTCATTGATCTATCCGAGTCGACACCAGGAGTGTGAGTTTAGTTTGATGAATCACACCGGTTTTCAAGGTAACGTAAGCCCGTTCTCTGTTTATATAATTACGTTGAAGGTCAGATTTTGATTATATGCCGCATTCTTGCTTGCTAATACAACAGTGATTCCTTTTCAGTGGCAGCATTGTTGTACAATAAGACAGTGTGTGTGTTTCAGGATCCATATGAAGCTGTATTATGCTGTTACAGTTTTCTATACAATATGGAATTACCCAGGTCTCCATTACACATGCTACTGTATATTGTAAGTAGACTTTGTATTATTAACCAACTGTATTTATACAGTAGGAACTTTGCTTAAATTGTCTTCATCAACATGTTAATGTATGTTCAAGGATGTGTTCAAGGATGTTAATGTATGTTTTCATCATCCACATATGCTTAACAATTTGTTAAACCCACATTTAGTGGGTTTGACTGAAGTCTCAGTCCTTTTTTTATCCCTTTTTAGGCCTTGTGCACATTGTGCATTTCCCAGCATCTCTTTTTTTTTTTTTGGTTTATAAAAAGTTTATTCAAAATAATATGCATGACATAAGATGACATACGCAATACATACGATAGAACAAAATTATCTTCTGTGAAATTATAGTTGTCAAACTATACAAAAAACATACTTTAGAGTAATTGCTCGGAGTTGTTGTTACAGGCTAGCAAATGTGAACATACTGAGAAAGCTATGCAAAGCAACCCTATTGCTAACAAGGCAACATGGTGGACATTCACTCATGACACCCCAATCAGGTGCATACTGTGTCATGAGACGGTATCCAATGAAAGAAGGGGTTGGAGCTATCTGCTTAGTTGCATATCTAAGCAATTTGGACAGGGTAGTGGTGTCCCGGAGTGCCAGGAGATCAAACAGTTTAAAGTATAGTAAGAGAGAGAACAATTCCAGGATCTCAGTGTTTTTCTAGATGCACAACCTATGGCAATCTTTCACTGTCTGCTATTCAGAAGTCAGTGACAGGTAGAAAACAACTAAATTCAAACTCGGTGATTGTCATCAAACAGGTCAAATAGAAGAAAGGAAGAAGAAAGAGGAAGGGGGGGAGTAAAGCCAGAGTCCAGTGCAATCTCTTGTCTCTCTGACACTGGCAGATCAAGTTTATTTATGCAGTGTTAGCGGACCCGTCCTCGAGAAGTAGTGTCCTATACGGTACATCCCCTTGTCCAACCACCATTGGAAAGATTTGATATTCATGCCTGGGGGTAAGTTTGGGTTGCAAAATATGTGAGCTAAGGGGCGAATATCAGAGGTTAGGGAGGGTATTTGGCTTAATTCGTCCCATAACGCTAGTGAATGGGAGAGAGTGGGAGACATTATGGGAGGTCTAGCTTTTCGGGGGCACCACAGGAGATAGTCTAAGGTATATTCTGGGACTGTTTGTCTTTTGAATCCGATCTGGTTTCTCATATTTGGAGTACTCCACGGATAACTGTGCCAATCTAGCTGCTTTATAATACCAAAGGAGATTGGGTAGACCCAGGCCCCCCTGTGTTTTGGGGCTGAATAGGACTCACTGGGCAATCCTATGACCCTTTTTCCCCAAATGAATTTGATGATTTTCTTTTGGAATGTTTTGAGGTAATCTCTTTTAATTGCTATGGGAAGTGATCTGAAGAGGTAAAGGAGCCTGGGAAGTAGGGTCATCTTGATGGAATTGATCCTACCAAGCCACGATAATTGGAATGAGGACCAGGTTTGAGGTCAGATTCAAGTTTGTGAAACATAGGGGGAAAATTCGCCTGATATAGTAGTTGAAACTTGGGGGTGAGATTTATACCTAGATAGCGGATGGAGGAATCACTCTATATAAAAGCAGGTTTTAGACGTTCCACAACTGATTGGGGTATGGAGACATAGAGCTTGGGATTTGGGATTTGGATAGGTTCACCTGCAGACCTGAGACCGCCGCAAATGAATCTAATAATTTACATAAGTTAGGCAACGAGGTGATTGGCGAGGTGATAAATAATAAAATATCATCTGCGAATAGTGCACATTTGTAGTAGGTTTGTCCACACTGGATTTCCCAGCATCTCTGAATGCCTTTTCTCTTGGCAGAGAAAAGCAGCTTAAAAATATACTTAAAGCCGTGTTTTGCAAATGAATTTAGGTGCCTTTAGGGATGCCAACCATTTGGACATTCAATCATTTCATTATTATTAATATAATTATTATTATTATACAGGATTTATATAGTGCCAACAGATTACACAGAGCTTAACAATATAAAAGTGAGACAGTGCAGTCACAATACAATAAAATACAAGAGGGTTAAGAGGGCCCTTGTCAAGTCACCTGAGTCCAGGTGACAGATGCACCCCGTTGGGGTCTGGAGTGCACCGCAAGATAGTGGACCCTATGGCTGACTGCTGCGGATCGAGTCCTGGGTGGTTCAGGAAAGCAGGTACTCTGGAGCACCAACATGAATCACGCTGGGAGCTAGGGCATGAGATTTCCCAGGGCGTGGAATCTAAGAGCCAGCGGGTGTTCACCAAGGCGCCTGATGGTGGGGATGGACTTTGCCGTAGAGTACAGAAAGGTAGAGAGGAAGCAGCAGACTGCGACAACAAAGGATAGACAGGAGAGAAACCAAAGGGTTAGAGCAACAAGCAGATAGGGATAGTCAAAGAACACGCCAAAGGTCGGGATATGAAGCAGACGAGGACAGTGGGGCTTTTAGAGGCTGAAAAAGAACAAAAACAACCTTAAAAGTTTAAAGGAATCCCACTGCCAGCCCTATAAATTTGACTACACATATGCATTTAAAGTTTCCCTACCCTTTAAACTACCTTTTTCTATTTTCTGCTTTCAACCCTCCCACTACAGTGCTCTATACTGACAGAGCTGAGTAAGAGCCACGCCTCTCAGAAGACATGTCCTCACAATGACTAGTATTGCAGAGAAGAAGAGGGTTTGAGTCTGACCAATTCTACTATATTGAAAAATTCATTAGGTCTAAAGCTAGTTACACATGGCTCGAATGAAAGGAATCTGCCAGAATTCAATCTGTGGTTAGACCTGCCGACACCACCCAAACTAAAAAATTTAATTTCAGAAATGAAAGACAAAAAAAGTCAGCCTGAACAGTAACTGTAGCCAATCATCTGCAGTATACATTCATATTGTGCGTGGGGAAAGAGGTGGGATCCTGGCAGTGCCAATGCACTGACTGCAATGTCGCGCAGTGGTCGGTTGCCTCGTACTGCACTGCGCTGGATAAAAATGAATGGCCGACTGTACTTTTATCAGCACACACCACCACAACAACGGTGTTGTGGTGGTGTGAACCAGCCAGTTAGGAGGTTGTCTGTTGTCTGTTGTGAGGCTGCATTGGAATAACAGCCCAACACAGTCCTACCACATATGCTGTGAATTTATGATTACTGTTTCTGCATTCAAACAGCGGTTGGTGCTGGCTGTCAGAATACTGTTGCTGGCAGTGGGAGATTCATCCATCCAAACCGTTTAGTGTTTCTTGGGAATCTATGGATTCCCACTGGGTATAATGGGAGAAATCCTTATGTGTATCGCCAGCTTTAAGTGGCAGCAAACCCAAAAAAGTTATTTTCCCTAACTATGCATGGTAAACTTTTGTTTCAAAAAAAGATTGGTAAAGATAAAGAGTGATTATGGGTGATCCTGCTATTGAATGTTGTGTGAATTGTGTAAATCGTAGGTAAAAACATTTAGAAATGGAAATTAGTTTTCTTCTTCAGGCATCAAGAGCTGCATTAAGTAGGAGATATTACCCCTGACTTGAGTAAACACTTATTTATATGTTTCTTTATGTTAACAGGGGGAAGGTCCGCTTACCAAACTTTAACAAATACCAAATCTTTTAGATTGTAAGCTCTAACGAGCAGGGCTCTCTGATTCCTCCTGTATTGAATTGTAGTGTAACTGTACCATCTGCCCTCATGTTGTAAAGCGCTGCACAAACTGTTGGTGCTATATAAATCCTGTATAATACTAATAACAAAATGCATACCTTACACCATACCTAATTCATCAATTTTAAATGTTTTCTGCAATGAGAGCTGCACCAAAGCAAAAACACCAATTTATAATACCAATTCCTGTGGTTGCTATTGATGATTGAGGTATGGACATTTGGTAGCTATGGGTGGGGATACTAATTGACCAGTCATGACCAGTTGGTATGTTTTAATTTGTGTGTGATGTATCCACAAGCAGTCATATGTTTAACCAACTATGCTAGTTTTATGACACCAATGATTGATCCTTTATCTCTTATGGAACAATGTGAGATCTACTTGTTTCCCTTGTAATTAATTATTTGAATATACTGGCACAGATATATCTCTAGTTTCCAACCGAGGTAAGGAGGCGTATTCTTTGTATTCCTCTGGTGAGAAGTCTGTATTGATCATTCTACTGGTAACATATTAGGTTTCTGTTTATTTATCCACTTTTATCTTCATAATTATTCCCACATCAAGGACAGGACCTGTTGCTGATAGGAACAGGCAGGAACCTGGAGGCTGTCTGAAGTGACTGGCAAGCTAGAAGATATTCCAGGAAGTACCGCTTGCCCCCAGGCAGCCTTGGCAAAGTGCCTTTTGGCTGCATTTGCTTGGAACAAAGTGTAAATAGACCTTGCGTAACTAACATTGTAAATCAAAAAGTAAGATAACCGTGCCACTGAAAACTCACATTGTTCGATAAAGACAATTCAGCATTTTCCCCCTTGAGTAATCAACAATAACAAACCTCTTCTACTTCCTAGGCATGCCTTTTGTTAGAAAAAATTGATATGCTTTCTCACAGACCAATAGGCAGTTGTGGGTGGAAGATGAATCAAACACCTAGGTTTTGGAACACCAGATCACAATAAAGCAAAGGAGAACTCACATATAGATACTTGGAAGAGTCTTCTCTGATGTGCCCGACAAAACAGTATATAAAGATGAGAGCTCCACATTTGTACTAGGCCCAGTAAAAGTTTATTTATCTGGGCCTATCTTGACAATGGGTCACAGGATATATCCAACACATTTCAGGGACTCACAGCTCCCCCTTCATCAGGACTGAGGGACAAAGTATGCAAAATATTTTAACTAGATTCATCCCTGATGAGGGGCAGCTGTGAGCACCTGCAACATGTCTATGACCACTATCAAGATAAGGAAAAGGGAGGAGCAAAAGAATTTGCTCCGCCCACCTATGGGGCTGGGGCAGACTACATGTAAAAAATGACAGTTATTTAGTACATTTTTTTAATAAATATTTTAAATATTATTGGCTAAAAAGGCAGGTCACATGTTAAGGTGGCACGAGCTAACCCTTATATAAGGAATTAATACTGCGTAGGAACAACAGACAGCGGAGGATTAGCTGAGAAGAAGAAGCATCCCACCCTCCCTCCCATCGTCGAGGCCCTTGTTATGTGGTTTGGTCCTTTTCTCAAGAAAAGGGACAGTTATGGAACTGTTTAACTTGTCTTGGTATTAACTCGAGCTGTCATGGCTGAGTTATAGTGATGGTTTACAGTATAAATAAATGAGTGTTATGTTTTAAAGAAAATGGACATGTTTATTATTGTTATAAGTTGGTAAATAAATTATAATACCAATAATAAAGGGCCCCGGCCATTCAAATCCGTTGTAGTATTGGTTTATTATTGATTAATTATTATAATTGTAAATGTAATTGTTCTGCATACGGTCCCATATAAACTTTTACTAATTCTAGTAGAAACCTCTGCTCATTATTTTATAAAGGTTTTGACCACTTTGGGGACCCTTGGGAATACCGTGGTTAATCAAGAGCTACCTTAGGAATTGTTTCATCTGTTAGTATGTTCAGCTCTCCACCAACATGTACTCTGACATGAACGTGGCAGTTTTGTAAAAATAGATACTAATTCACTTTAAGTTTGATTTTGCCGTAAAAAGCAATGCCTTCTTAAGAGGTTGAAAAACTTAAAGTTAAAAAAAACCCAGTGGTGGAAAAAGTAATTCAGTTAGTTAACTAAGTAATTTCCCTTACTATTTTTTGAAATCCCTCAAGCTGTATATGACTGTACGCTGACCATAACTGTGTAGTGTGTGTACCTAACAAACCATTCATAACATTTTTGGTAACTGGTTGTGATTTGGTTTTTTGCTGTCATGGTTCAAATTTGAAACAGTATACTGTATGTGTGTGGCAAGCATGGGAGACATGAGAACCCTGAAAAAGTATGTTTTTTAATTTATTTTGCAGAATGCTGGTTTTTAACCCCTTCCTACCCTAAGCCTGTATGTTAACTTTCTTAGTGCTATGGATAGGTTAATAACATCCTTCCCTTAAAACGGAGACTTTGTGCAGGTGGTGGCTCTCAATAACACCTGTCACTGACAGATCTGGTCCCAGCTAATGATGGGAACCAATCAAAGTTGTTCCCAAACACGAGTACAATGTCAGTTATGCAGGTGGAGGCTATATTAATCTCAAAGGGAAATTATTAAAATTTCACATGCAGACTCAAGGTTTCATTGACAAAATAAACCTTCAGCTTACAGATGAACACTTCCACCTTCAGGGTGCAGAGCAATCTGCAGTACCATATATTTAATTCCAGTACAATCGCATAATTGAAAAAAATTATCAATTATTCCCTACCCCGTCACCACTGTGCATAAAGCCCTACCCTCTGTAACCACTGTATCCACACTCCCCCCCCCCCCATTGCCATGCCTGAAACACCCCCACCTCTGCTACTCTGATCCCCTCCCACCATCATGCCTGCCCAGCTGCTCCTTATCCCCACCATGCTTGCGCTCCTCCCTTTCACCGCCCCTTCACATCAGCCACCCCCCCTACCAGCTCTCACCAACAGGCCTGCACCCCCCGTCTCACCACTTCATGCCACTTCCACCCTTACCCCACTCCCATGACAGCAGCTGAACCTCATTCTGCCTCCTGTTCTCAGCAGCTAATCTGTACAAAGCACCAACCCACCTCCCCACTCTCACTATCGCACCTGACCACCATCCCCCTTTTCCTGCTCCCACTACGTCTCTTGCACACACCACTACACTGACATGCACCTTGACGCTTTCTGCCACTGTAACGTTGCACACTGCTGTGCTCACCAACACTGCACGCATGCACCCTTTTATATTCATCAAGAATAGACACACTTTTTTCTAGTGCTTGTATAAAAAGGGTTGTTGTGATGACATAGTATGCGGTAGACCAAGTGCAACACAGCATCTTTTCACCTTTTCCTTTACTGCTTCCTGTTATGTATAGCTAAACTAGGTTCCCACTGATGGTTTATTCAAACACTTATCAATTGCCTATGGAGCTTTTTCTGACATAGGGTAAGCATTACATTAGTTCGATTTGGCATGCGATTTGACGTGTCAAAAAGCATGCCAAATCGTCAGAAAGCCGGCAATGGCACCGTCCTTTTGGTGCAACGCAAAGAAGTTTCTGTACTACTTTTGGCGATTTCAGGGTGCGATTTCCATTGACATCTATGCAGAAACCCGTGTCATTTATGGGCAAATTTTTTGAATGGTGAATCAATAAATGTAACTTAAAAAATGTCCCGGGAAGATTGATCTTCGTGGAATGTTTGGTGGATGTCAGAATAATGGCTTTCTAGTTTTTTTTTCTATATGTATTTTCCTCTTGTTGTTGACTTTATAATAAATATTACATTAATTTATTTTTATTACTTTTTTACTGTCTGTTTTTTTTTCATTCTTTAAGAAAAAGTAAAATAGTGGGGTTAAGGAGGAACTTTACCGCCCATACAGTTTATAATGCAGCCCCCTTTGACACCGTCATCTAAAAAAATATGGCAAGTGAGCAGATGCTCCAAAGGGCTCTGCCCAGCCTTTGGGACCCAGCAGAGACTCATGGTTCATCTGTGCACACATGGCTTGGTTACCCAACAAAGAGCATGGCTGCACATGCATGAAGACACAGAAGAGATGCAGGTTTCAGAGGTTTCAGGTGGTTGGAGTGAGCAGCTGGCAGTCATGGGGACCAACATGAGGTGCCCCAGTAACTGCTTGAAAATGAATCATTTGTGGACACCCCATGTGTTTGCACTGTCCAAAGAAGCACTTTAACGCTCTCAGTAGTCAATGATGAAGAATGACCTCTTGCAGATGTGAAGGCAGTCATTAAAGTTCTACTATCTCTAATGACCTTAAACTGGATGCGTGAAACTCATCCTAACTCCAGCCAAACACCTTGCATAAGGACAAAAGGAAATAAAGGCACTTTTTTTCTACATGTTTCTGACATCTGAACAACCCATATTAAATGAATGTGGCATTTACTATAATATATTCTGTATTCCGGAGCAGTTGAGGAAAAGTAAATCTTGCTTAATCCTCTTAGGTAAAGTATGGATTGCTAAGTAGGTGCTAAAGCCAATCACTTTCAGTAGATTTCCATTGAAGTCAGCAATTTGTTACTCTATGTACAGTCTGTATGAGACCTTCACAAGCTAGCACTTCACTAGGTATAACCAGGTCATCAATTTAAATAGATGCCATAACTATGTTATTCTGTAAATATTCTCCGGATCGGATGAAGTTTTAGGAAAATTACTGTTCTAATGTCTGATACAGCTATAGATTTCTGCTGATGTACTATAACATATTTCACAAGAAGTTTTACAGTGCCACCAATCCATAAAACGGATATTACTCAATTCTACTGCATTAAAAGTCCAATATGGAAATACTAAACAGAAAGTTGAAGCCAGGGCTGAACTACAGTTTTCTTAAAATGACTCAGTTAACTCAGACTTAGTTATGACTCCAGGCAAAAAAAGGCAACTCTAATGCCCTGTACACACGGTCGGACTTTGTTCGGACATTCCGACAACAAAATCCTAGGATTTTTTCCGACGGATGTTGGCTCAAACTTGTCTTGCATACACACGGTCACACAAAGTTGTCGGAAAATCCGATCGTTCTATACGCGGTGACGTAAAACACGTACGTCGGGACTATAAACGGGGCAGTGGCCAATAGCTTTCATCTCTTTATTTATTCTGAGCATGCGTGGCACTTTGTCCGTCGGATTTGTGTACACACGATAGGAATTTCCGACAACAGATTTTGTTGTCGGAAAATTTTATCTCCTGCTCTCCAACTTTGTGTGTCGGAAAATCCGATGGAAAATGTCCGATGGAGCACACACACGGTCGGAATTTCCGACAACACGCTCCGATCGGACATTTTCCATCGGAAAATCCGACCGTGTGTACGGGGCATTACTCAAACAATTGGCCACCTCCCCCCTCATTTTTGGATATTTTTTTTACGTTTTGGTACCTTTTTTTTTTCTTCCGGACTTCCGTCCTATGTCGCCGCGGTGAGGTATGTTACTTCCACTGTTGCATCCGGCCCTCTTCCTTCCCCCCACTAGCTTCTGGGATCTGTGTGCATCCCAGAAGACGACGGGATCATTCAGAAAGCCTGAAGGCTTCACTGCCGATTTCCCTTACTTTCAATGCCTGCGCCTGTACCTGAAGCCAATGGACGGATCGGCTTGGAGACATCACGGCTCCCTGGACAGGCAAGTGTCCTTATATTAAAAGTTAGCAACTACAGTATTTGTAGCTACTGATTTTTATTTTTTTTTTCCCAGGCTGGAACTCCGCTTTAATACTTACCTGTCCTGCTGTGCATGTCACTGATCTTCAGTCTGTTGAAGACATAATACTGCCTAAAGAATCTTCTGCATCCCACACTTCCACGTTCCTCCTGCCAAACCCTACCTCATTGTGGGACACAATGGAAAGTAAAGCGTGTATTGGGGTAGTAAGCACCCAACATACACAAAAGTTTGTTGGATGGAGAAGATTCCATGGCAGTGATACAGAATGAAGATCAGTGGCACAGGCAGCAGAACAAGTAAATATTAAATATGTTCTTTTACAGAGACTTCAGTTGATTTTTTTTTCTTTATGAACCAAATCCAAAATCTTTTAGAACAGAAAGACCAAATTGTGCAGAATCCATTTCTGTTGCCATCTCTCCCAATCTGCCCTGATATTCACTACGTGGGGTCAGATATTAGCAGATTGCAGGCCTGAGAAGTCAACTGGTAAATGGGCCCTTTGACATACTTACAAGTTCACTAATCTGCTGTAAAAGCACATCCTCTGGCTCCTGGAACCCATGCTAGCTATGAATTCCTGCCAATTTGTCAACTACAACTGACAGGCAACTTAAAATTTAATAATATGATGATATGCATAATATATGAAAAAAATGACATTGATCTGATATGCATAGCATTTTATTATTGGGTTATTAAAGTGATGGGATTGATTTACTAAAGAAATAGAGACTACTCACTTTACAAAGTTAAAGTGATATTGAAATCAATGTTTTCTAATAAATGAGTTGCCCCCTATGATTCAATGATAACTTCAGCATTTCACAGCACTGCAGACACAGGCAGCGCAAGTTGGACACAGAGCCAAAGCCACACCTCTCCTCCTTCACCTCAGTCATTGACAGCTCCGGAGCCGCTTACAATCACTGTTGTTGAGTTTGTGTAGCATGCCATCCTGTACTGTGCAGTGTCCCTGACATTGCACTAGGTATATGCAGCTGTGTAATTCTACAGGGTAACCAGGTGCCAAAGAGACATGGTCCCCAGCTGTGAGGGAGACTGTCCTCTCACTGATGTTGTTAACCATATGGAGTATCCTATGCCCCAAACCCCTCTCCTGTAATAAGTTCTACAAGCAATAAAATGCAAAAAGACAACCCCTAGACTGTTTCTTAGAGCCAGAATGAATGGAATGTTGTTTGGGTGACTGGCCGCCTTTGTGCTGTTTGAGAATGAACCAGTTAATATCAGTGGGGGTAGTGCTACACACTGATTAGTCTTATAAGATAAGGTTACCCACTCCCGCTGTAATTAAACACAACGGGGGCTGATCTGTGGGTACCGCGGAGGTGTGGACTCATTGGCCAATGGTATCCGATGATCATTAGACAGAGAGCCAGTATGGCGATCTGCCTATGTAAACAAGGCTGACTGACGTTCTGTCAGTAGGCAAGGCTTTGAGGCTTTGAGGAAGCAAAGCAGGAACACAGATCTTTACCTTCCTATAGTAAAAGCACCCCCACACAGTGAGAAGGCACATGTTTGGAACACAGTTAACCTCTTGATTGTCCCGATGTTAACCCCTCCCCTGCCAGTGTCATTAGTCCAGTGACAGTGCATATTTTTAGCACTAGCCACTGTATTAGTGTCACTAGTCCCCAAAAAGTGTCAGTTAGTATCCCGATTTGTCCATCCTTTTATAAATCGCTGATTGCCACCATTACTAGTAAAACATAAAAAATAAATTAAAATTTCAGAAATATATCCCATAGTTTGAAGACACTATAACTTTTGCGCAAACCAATCAATTAAAGCTTATTCTGATTTTTTTTTTTACCAAAAATATGTAGCAGAATACATATATTGGCCTAAATTGATGAAGACATTTGATTTTTTAATTTTTTTTTATTGGATACGTTTTTTAACAGTAATTAAAAAAATGTATTTATTTTTTTCAAAATTGTCGCTGTTTTTGTTTATAGCGCAAAAAATAAAAACCCGCAAAGGTGATCCAATGGCACCAAAAGAAAGCTCTATTTGTGGGGAGAAAAGGGCATATATTTTATCTGGGTACAGCATTGCATGGCCACACAATTGTCAGATGAAGTAATGCAGTACCGTATTGCAAAAAATTGCCTGGTCATGAAAGGGAGTAAATCTTCTGGAGGGCAAGTGGTTAATCACCTCTAAAGGGAAGCAAACACTACAACTTTTTCTCATCAGACCATGAAAGTGCACTAGCCGATTAAAATGAGTCACTCCCATTCAGAATCAGTATCCAATAGTACATTGATCACCCAGATCAATGTAAGAAAAGTTCAGTTTTGGGGTAACATACATTTTAGAAGGCTGCTGGAAGTGAGACTGGACAGTGCACCAATGCTCTATGCCAGCACAAGCCCAGTGTGAATGTGGCCTGATACTGTCAAATAAAGGTACTTTTACTGCTGGAATTTAAAAACATATAACTGCATCTCACAAAAATGAGTACACCCCTCACATTTTTGTAAATATTTTATTCTATCTTTTCATGTAACAACACTGAAGAAATTACACTTTGCTACAATGTAAAGTAGTGAGTGTACAGCTTGTATAACAATGTAAATTTCCTGTCCCTTCAAAATAACTCAACACACAGCCATTAATGTCTAAACCGCTGGCAACAGAAGTGAGCACACCCCTAAGTGAAAATGTCCAAATTGGCCACAATTGGCCGGTGTCATGTGACTCATTAGTGTTACAAGGTCTCAGGTGTGAATGGGGAGCAGGTGTGTTAAATTTGGTGTTATCGCTCTCACTCTCTCATACTGGTCACTGGAAGTTCAACATGGCACCTCATGGCAAAGAACTCTCTGAGGATCTGGAAAAAATAATTGTTGCTCTACATAAAGATGGTCTAGGCCGGTGATGGCGAACCTTGGCACCCCAGATGTTTTGGACCTACATTTGTCATGATCCTCAGCTACTCTGCAGAGTGCATGAGCATCATGGGAAATGTAGTTCCAAAACACCTGGAGTGCCAAGGTTCGCCATCACTGGTCTAGGCTATAAGAAGATTGCCAAGAACCTGAAACTGAGCTGCAGCCTGGTGGCCAAGACCATACAGCAGTTTAAAGGACAGGTGCCACTCAGAACAGGCCTCGCCATGGTCGACCAAAGAAGTTAAGTGCACATGCTCAGCATCATATCCAGAGGTTGTCTTTCAGAAATAGACGTATGAGTGCTGCCAGCATTGCTGCAGAGGTTGAAGGGGTGGGGAGTCAGCCTGTCAGTGCTCAAACCATACACCGCACACTGCATCAAATTGGTCTGCATGGCTGTCATCCCAGAAGGAAGCCTCTTCTAAAAATGATGCACAAGAAAGACTGCAAAAAGTTTGCTGAAGACAAGCGGACTAAGGACATGGATTACTGGAACCATGTCCTGTGGTCTGATGAGAATAATATAATTTGAATTGGTTCAGATGGTGTCAAGGGTGTGTGGCGGCAACCAGGTGAGGAGTACAAAGACAAGTGTGTGTTGCCTACAGTCAAGCATGGTGATGGGAGTGTCATGGTCTAGGGCTGCATGTGTGTTGCCAGCACTGGGGAGCTACAGTTCATTGAGGGAACCATGAATGCCAACATGTACTGTGACATACTGAAGCAAAGCATGATCCCCTCCCTTCGGAGACTGGGCCGCAGGGCAGTATTCCAACATGATAACGACCCCAAACACCTCCAAGATGACCAAAGCCTTGCTAAAAAAGCTGAGGGTAAAGGTGATGGACTGGCCAAGCATGTTTCCAGACCTAAACCCTATTGAGCATCTGTGGTGCATCCTCATAATGGAAGGTGGAGGAGCGCAAGGTCTCTAACATCCACCACCTCTGTGATGTTGTCATGGAGGAGTGGAAGAGGACTCCAGTGGCAACTTGTGAAGCTCTGATGAACTCCATGCCCAAGAGGATAAAGGCAGTGCTGGAAAATAATGGTGGCCACACAAAATATTGACACTTTGGGCCCAATTTGACCATTTTCACTTAGGGGTGTACTCACTTTTGTTGCCAGCGGTTTAGACATTAATGGCTGTGTGTTGAGTTATTTTGAGGGGACAGCAAATATACACTGTTATACAAGCTGTACACTCGCTACTTTACATTGTAGCAAAGTGTCATTTCTTCAGTGTTGTCACATGAAAAGATATAATAAAATATTTACAAAAATGTGAGGGGTGTACTCACTTTTGTGAGATACTGTATATTTAACGATGTATTAACCACTTCAGCTCCGGAAGCTTTTACCCCATTCCTGACAAGGCCATTTTTTGTGATACTGCAATGCGTTACTTTAACTGACAATTGTGCATTCGTGTGGTGCTGTACCCAAATAAAATTGATGTCTTACAAGTTTGAAAAAAAAAAAAACAATATCTTTCCACTATAAAAAATATCCAATAAAAAAATGTAAAAAATCTAATTTCTTCATCAATTTAGGCCAATATGTATTCTGAAACATGTTTTTGGTTAAAAAAATCCCAACAAAGCGTAGGTTGATTGGTGTGCACAAAAGTTATAGCGTCTACAAACTATGGCATAGATTTATGGACTTTTCATTTTTTTAAATTTATTTACTAGTACTGGCAATGATCATTCTTAGCATGACTGTGATATTGCGGCGGACAAATCGGACACCTAACTGACCCTTTTGACACTATTTGGGGACCAGTGACACAGATACAGTGATCAGTGCTAAAAAAAAAATGCACTGTCATTGTACTCATGACAGTGGCAGGGAAGGGGTTAACATCAGGGGCGATCAAAGGGTTAAATGTGTTCCCTGGGAGTGTTTTCTTACTGTGTGGGGGATAGTTTAGCAGTAGGACGACAGAGATTTGTGTTCCTGCTTAGCATAAACACAAGATCTCAGTTTTCCCTAGGCCCTGTCAGTTTTTCAGGCGGACCTGATCGGATGCTCCATTCACCTCTATGGAGTGGCGGATGTCAGCGGTGACATGTCCGCAGACATAAGCCGATATCCGTACCGATCCTGTCCCTGGAATCCAGACAGATGGTGACCATATTTTCTGTCTGGAGGATTGGATCGGATGGGATCGGATGAAAACGGACAGGCGGTCCGTTTTTAACCAATCTCCCCATAGAGGGGAGCGGCGCCCTGACAGGTCGGTCCCTGCACAGTGAGCAGAGACGGACCTGTCATCTGCCTGCTCAGCGGGGATCAACGGATCGATCCCCTTCTGAGCAAAGCGGAGTCCGTTGGGCGGAAAGCCTGTGTGAAAGAGCCCTAACTAGCAGAACAGCGATCTGCCTTGTTTACATAGGCAGACCGCCATTCTGCCTCTCTAAGCAGGAGCGGGGCTCAGGTGGCACGCGCCCAAAAGCCAAAGAAAAAAATCACGTACAGGTATGTGATTTTGCGCTTAAGGGCTGCCCTGCTGCAGTATATGTACGTGGGGTGGTCCTTAAGCTGGTAAATGGACTTCTGTCTTTTTTTTAACTTAACTATGTAACTATGTATGCATTTGTATCATTTATATCTACCTGGAGTTAGGTTTTTAACCACTTCAGCCCCTGAAGAATTCACCCCCTTGCTGACCAGAGCACTTTTTGCGATACGGCACTGCGTCACTTTAACTGACAGTTGCGTCGTTGCGCCCAAACAAAATTGACGTCCTTTTTTTCCCACAAATAGAGCTTTCTTTTGGTGGTATTTGATCACCTCTGTGGTTTTTATTTTGTGCACTATAACCAAAAAAAGAGTGCAAATTTTGAAAAAAACACAATATTTTGAACTTTTTGCTATAATAAATATCCCCAAAAAATATATTAAAAAAAAATTCTTTCTCAGATTAGGCCGATATGTATTCTTCTACATATTTTTGGTAAAAAAAATCACAATAAAGGGAAATTTGCGCAAAAGATATACAAAATAGGGGATTGATTAATGGCATTTTTATTATATATTTTTTTTATTATTAGTAATGGCGGCGATCTGCGATTTTTATCGTGACTGCGACATTATGGCGGACACATCAGACACTTTTGACACTATTTTGGAACCATTGTCATTTATACAGCAATCAGTGCTATAGAAATGCACTGATTACTGTATAAATGACACTGGCAGGGAAGGGGTTAAACACTAGGGGGCGATCAAGTGTGTCCTAGGGAGTGATTCTAACTGTGGGGGGGGGCTACCACTGACATGACAGCGAATACTGCTCCCGATCACAGAGAGCAGTAGATCTCTGTCATGTCACTAGGCAGAACGGGGAAATGCCTTGTTTACATCTCCCCGTTCTGCAGCTCCGTGACACGATCGCGTCCGCGGGACCCACGGTCATGGAGTATGCGGCGGGCGTGTGAGCACCCCAGCGGCGGCGCGCACCCACAAGGCCGCATCCTAAAGGGGACGTACAGGTACGTCCATTTGTGCAGCCGTGTCATTGCGGCGACGTATATCGTCGTGCGCTGGTCGGCAAGCGGTTAAAGCCCCTTTCTCTTGACCTGAATAAGAAGCACTTTTCCTACATTACGTGCTTTTTTATGGTTTTGAAAATCCTTTGTGACCTCCAGTGTCCTTATACTGGATGGTACAGGGTACACTATCCCCATTATTAACAGAAAAAAGTATATATTTATCTGTAATACAAATATTGCTACATAAATGATGGGAAAAATGTTCTGCTTGAACGGCATTGTTACCACAGCCTGAGATTACAGTCTACAATGTTATTTCTGCTCAAGTGCAAGAAATATTATGTAAATATGACTGCGCCTCTTTATTTTGTAGACGAAATGTCTTAGCCTGTTAACAAGCAGCCTTAGGCCTAGCACAAGTACCTTATATACAGTGCATATTCGCCAAACTACAAAAAATCTAGACAGTCTTCTCTGTAAAATGTTCATCATTGTCACATAAAACAGCCAAGAGTAAAAATATTATTTCAGTCCGAGACAACTAAACAAGCCTGAGGTAACTATGGAGATTATCTAACAAGTGGTTTACTTACTGCCCCTAAGCTGTCAGCGCATACTGTTTAATTTATATAGCTACTTGAATCTTCCTCAGAAAAAAAAAAGTCACCCATATTTCTCACAACACAGCTTTGATTTATTTGGCAATGTCGGCCAAGGCCTAACATTTATTATGATTCACCTTAGCCTGATGACATTTCATTTGTCTTTGGAGGGGAGATACTCCTGCGAGCAGCAGATCAACATCCCCTTAGCTGTCCTGAATATCACATCATAAATGGGGGGTCTGCTTTTCCTCACAGGCCTCAATAGGAAGACATGTTTATGTTACAGGACCGAGCCCCCATTGAATATTTACAAAAATTGGTGCAGAGGTGTTGATGCATAAATCTGCAGCTTGAAACCTACATGAAATAGAAGTGCTGGAGAGCCATAAAACACTTCACAAAGAGAAAAAGCACGGCTGGGGTTTTTATTCTCAGGGTCTTTTATTAATTGCAGGCCATTGTGGGCTTAAAAAGATATGATTTATCATGAAGAAGTATTTTTTTAAACTAGTTAACGTACATTTGCAAGAAAAAAAAAGCAAACTACGACGCTGTGTGAAATGTGGATGTGTGTCTTAAACTACAGAATTCGCCAACGTTGCTCAAAGAACTCAAAAGCTGATTGTACTTTAACCACTTGAATGTAAAATAAAATAATAAGTAGCGCTAACTAACCTGTGAAGCAATATAATAATCTGAATACATAAATATCAAGAACCGATCAATAGATTAATCAATAAACAGCTAAATTAATATCGATCAATTAATAAATAAAGCAGCTCAATCATAAAGTGCAATGGTGGGTAAATCCAAATAATCAATCTTCAAAAGTGCAATAATTAATAATCCTTCTAAGTGACTGAATCTTCAAAAGTGCAATATAAAGTGCAATAATATGTGACACAGCTAAATAATTGCATCCAGTGAATGAACTTTAACCACTTGCCCACCAGGCACTTTCACCCCCTTCAATGTGTGTCCAATTCTTTAAAGTTTCAAAAGTGCATAAATCAGCAAAAAATCAACTCCAACGTATCAACAAAAAAATATAAGAAAAATGATATGTATACAAAAATCATTCAATATTTGAAGTTCATAAAAAGTTACGGTGAAGTGAAAAAAGTTATTATAATCAGTGGATATGGTGACTCTTCACACGTGCTCCCCCCCTCAGGTCCGCACACCAAAGGGATGTACCCCTGCAGGGGTAAAAGGCCTTACAATAGAGTCAGCTCTTTGTCCTGCGTTTCCTCCTTGACATGCACGATCATTCCATACACTCACATATAGATGGATAAGAAAAGAAGGGATCCCATCGTGTAAATCCGTAATTAAAAGTTTATTAGGTAAAAAGTATTTAAAAAAGCACTACCACTAGTGCTACAGAGTAATACACGACTGTAAACAGAATCGTCTGGGATGCCTTGCGTTCCACAGACCGGAAACGTCAAAAACGAAAGTGACGTAGTGATGCTGAAAGCTCCGTCCCCTCACAGCTTTAACAGTGTGCAGAGAGCAGAATACAACAGAACTGTCAGTGCCTGTGGATAGGGGAAGAATGCGGCCTGGCCATCTTGTATGCAACAGGCAGGTGTCCAGAGAAGTTTTGAGCCTTATGCTTCCTCTCCTCATCAGGAACCCCCCCCCCAGTACTGTCCCTACAAGGTGGGGTACCTGTCCCTAATCTACCAACTCACAAATGCACCCCAAACCTGGAAGCCAGGGCCTTAAATAGAATCTGCCTGACCCAAGATGGCTGCCAGAGTCACATGGGGTGGCAACATTTAATTGAATGCTTCCCCAGTGACCCAGGAAACCATAGAGGAACAGTGTTCCTCCTGACCTCCTCTCCAACTGCAGTGCTGCTGCAGAAGAGCGCCACCTGCAGTGGAGAAAATAGACTGCACCTGCCTATATGTACAGTTAAAAAATAGAGTTTACTAATACTTTAAAAGTCTAAGCCAAAGTTTGAGTCTAAGCCTACTTGTAGTTTACACTAGACAAATATGCTGCAGTCATTGTACCGACAAACTATTCCTTAATTACTATGCCACAAGTGACTGTCTTACTGACATATAAACCTAGGATCACTGTTCCAAAATTAAACTAACCCTAACCCTAAAATTACATATTCTTTTCTGCACACAGAATATGGACAGCTAACACTTTGTCTAAGCGTTCTTTAACTGCCTGCTGACCAGCCATCGTCGTTATACGGCGGCAAGTCGGCTCTCCTGCGCAAATCGCCATAGCTGTACAGAAGCATGCTCGCGGGTCGGGGCGGACTCGATGTCCGTTGGCGACCCGCGATCGCCTATTGCAGAGGCAGAACGGGGAACTGCATTTGTAAACAAGGCGATTCCCCGTAATGACAGGTGGCATGACAGGGATCTACTGTTACCAGTGATCCAGAACAGTGATCTCTGTCATGTCCCTGGCAGCCCATTCCCCCTACAGTTAGAACACACCCAGGGAACACACCTAACCCCTTTGATTGCCCCTTTAGTGTTAACCCCTTCCCTGCCAGTGACATTTACACAGTAATCAGTGGCTATTTATAGCACTGATCGCTGTATAAATGTCATTGGTCTCAAAAAAGTCTCAAAAGTGTCTAATCTGTCCACCGCAATGTCGCAGTCAGACTAAAAGTTACAGATCTCCGCCATTACTAGTAAAAAAAAAAATAAACATAATAAAAATGCCATAAATCTATCCCCTATTTTGTAGACGCTATAACTTTTGCTCAAACCAATCAATAAACTCCTTTTGCGATTTTTTTTTATCAAAAATATGTAGAAAAATATATATCGGCCTAAACTGATGAATACATTTGTTTTTTTATATTTTTTGGGGGATATGTATTATAGCAAAAAGTAAAAAAAAAAGGGTTTTTTTTTCAAAATTGTCGCTCTTTGTTTGTTTATAGCGCAAAAAATAAAATATGGCCCGGTCATTTAGGGGGCAAATCCTTCCGGGGCTGAAGTGGTTAAAGATGAACATTATATAAGACCCATTCACGCATGCCTACATGCTAAACAATCTGTTTTAGCATGCAGATTGGAGTCCGTTCTGTGTCGGAGGTGAAGATTGGTGCCTTGCACTGTTTACCTTTTCTTTTTTAGACATTTTATTAAAATGTCAAAGTGACATTTCATTTACATCTATCTACCACAGCAGAGCTATGACATGGTGACAGGTGCTAACATCAGATGAGCTCTGGTGCGTTGCACTAAAATGCAGCATATCTGAATTTTTGAACACAGCACCCTATAACACACCCATATTGCGGGGTGAATGAGACGTGGAAATCAATTGTTTTCCATGTGCACTTGCAGTGACTGACATTGATCAGATGCAAAATGCCAATCACCACATAGTGTGAATGGATCCTTTAACAGTTAGGGGCTTAGAAACCAGCAGCTATTAAGATAAAAAACACCTTGGTCAGTGTGTATGTAATGTGTAGCACAGACTACAGAGCATAGTGGTCGGGAGTACACATCATACAACATAGTGTAGTGAATACAGTGGTCAGTAGTAACATACAACACAGTGTAAAGAGTTCAGTGGTCAGGACTATGCAACATACAGCAGAACCACATTGGCTTGGAGAGTGTTATATACAACATAGTGTAGAGCAGGCTTTCTCAACCAGGGTTCCTCCAGAGGTTGCTAGGGGTTCCTTGAGCAATGAGAAATGTCTGCCTCTCAGGTAAGTTCCCACAGGACATCATTGATCGTTTTAGTTATCTATAAGAGCTTAATTCTTCCCAATGACCACAAGTGTAAGGACCATTCTTCCCACTGACCTCACTCGAACGCATCATGAGTTGTAGATATAGTCATTTTTAGCAGGGGTTCCCTGAAATTGAAAAGTTATTTCAAGGGTTCCTCTGTATTGAAAAGGTTGAGAAAGGCTGATGTAGAAAATGCAGGGGTCAAGACTATGTAAGATACAACATAGTGTAGAGAGCGCAGTGGTCAAGAGTATGTAACATACAACACACTTAAAGTGGAGTTCCACACACTTTTACAACTCTTCAGCATCCCTCACTAAACTGTGCACTGTAAACAAATTGGATATTTTTAAAAATGTTTTCTCAGCACCTACTGTATATCTGCTGTATTCATTTCTCACTTCCTCCTCCCTGGCCGTGGCCCATCGCATCATTTCCTGTTTGCAATGCCTTCTGGGAAGGGGCGACAACTTCCTCTGACACTGCCGTTACTATGGAAACCTGACCTGAAACCTATTACACTGCTTGTGCTGCACTGAGCATGTGCGAGATCTGCAAGGGTGAGATCCAGGATTAAATACATTCTGGCTTCAGATGCCCACACTTAAGATGGCCACGGCCTGCTGTAAGTTTATAAAATAACAAACTACTGCTATAAACGAACAAAACAGACCTTAGTTTACAGACTAACTTTACTAGAATACATTAAGCTTGTGTATTATAGGGGTATTTTTATTTAAAAAGTATAATTTCGGCCGGAACACCACTTTAAGAGAGTGCAGGGGTCAGGACTAAGCACAGAGCATTACTCTACATTGTAGACACGTGGCTTGTGTGTGTTTTCTAAAATATTAGGAAGAAGTTACTGGAAGGATCTGTCTTCTTATCCGCATAAAATCAGAACATAAGCAGTCACAAATATGCAAGGAAATGTTGCAAAAATCTTTGCACTGTTGGAGGGCATTGCTTTATTATAAAAGGTATGCTTTGTCTATAGCACTTTAGTGATTTCATATCATAATGCAAGCTAACTAACCTTATTCTATTTATATAAATGATGATGGTAAGTGATCTTATGTTAAAACAGAACTTCAGAAATAAAAAATGCAAAATGCAGGTGTTGGCTACAGTTTGTTCTCCAATTTGAAGGTGGCATTGTGCCACTTATTCTGGCTGTCAGGAATCAACAGAGGACCAATTTGCCTTCCCAGCTGGGAGAAGACAGTGATTATTGCTAGCGGCTATACCATGGCTAGCGATAAATGCAAGAGAATCCGGCACGAAATTACAAAAACACTGCGCTCTAATATAGGAAATAAAATATACGTGAGCCAGCAGCTGCATACATTGTGACAAACAATAACTGGTAAATGAGAGAAAAAAAGAGAATCCAGCAGACTGGTTGTACCTAAGTTGATCGGCCGAGATGTGAACTATGTATGTCTGGCCTTGCAATTAAAAAAAGAAAAGCAACTAATCTTAGTTACAAATGATGGATTACAAAACAAGAGTCTCAGCATCATTCCAGTATCTTTAACCGCTTGCCGACCGTCCGCCGCAGTTATACTGCGGCAGAATGACACAGGCAGACGAATTGCCGTCATTGTACGCCGGCCGCGACGATCAGACTCGATCAGGAACTGATCAATCCCCAGGCCTAGGCCAATGATATCTGGCCTGGACCTGGCGATCGATCCTGACGAATGAGATCCTTCCCCTGTCTGTGTAACCGTAAACACTGACAGGGGAAGTGATGTTATCTCTCCTCGTGTCGGTCTTTTCGTTCCAGACCGAGAGGAGAGAAGACATACAAGTAAGTGCACCAACACTACACTGACACCAGGTCATGTAGGCACACAATTCACCCCCCGATCACCCCCCCAATTAATCCCTTCACCACCTGTCACTGTGTCACCTAGTACAGCAATCAGATTTTTTTTTGATCGCTGTACTAGTGTCATTAGTGACACTAATCAGTGTTAGGGTAATTAGTATTAGGCTCAGATAGGTTTAGAGAACCCCCCCTGAACGGATCAATATCTGATCTGATCAGATCTTTACTAGTGTCCCCAGCAGTTTAGGGTTCCCAAAAACGCAGTGTTAGCGGGATCAGCCCAGATACCTGCTAGCACCTGCGTTTAGCCCCTCCACCCAGACCAGCCCAGCCCACCCAAGTGCTTTATCAATCGATCACTGTCACTTACAAAACACAACACACATAACTGCAGCGTTCGCAGAGTCAGGCCTGATCCATGCGAACGCTAACAGTTTTTTTGGTAGCGTTTGAATCAGTTGCTAACAGTCAGGAGCTTTTTTACCTGTGAGTCTCACTACTGTACCACTAAATTTAGAGCCCAAAATGGCAAATCGAAGGTACAGTAGTGAAGAGGCCTACACGTTTCTGAGCATGACAGATAGTGAAGAGGAAGTCACTCATCTGTCAGATTCAGGCTCAGAATATGAACCTATAGACGACAGCGGCTCCAGATAGCCCTGACGATGGAGTTGTGGTCCCTGCCAAGGTCAGGCGTACCCGACCCCAATCTTCTTCTGCTGTCGTTGAGGTGCAGGATATGCAGGTTCCTCATATGGAGCAGAGAGCCAGTACTAGCGCCACTATTCCTTCTGGTAAACTGGCAAGCACCAGCGACCTAGTACATCCTTGTTGTACATCCAGCACTGCAGTAACACTTGGTGACGTGGCGAGTCCCATAAGTGCAGTTTAAGCTGGCGAGGTGGCAAGCATGAGTAGTGTACCGCTGCCACCAAGAAGACAAAGACAGGCCCGTCGAGCCCATAGTGCTCTTCCTGCTGCATTCGCCAATCCTAATTGGGAACCCACCACTTCTGCAGCACCCGTACTTCCCCCATTCACTGGCCAACCCGGAATTCAGGTGGAAACAGTTGATTTTAGGTCACTTGATTTTTATTCGCTGTTTTTCACCGAAGATCTCTATAGATCTATTGTGGGCCAAAGCAATTTATATGCTGGTCAATTCATCGCCTCTAATCCCCAGCTAACCCTTGCCAGAGATTGGAGACCAATTACGGTCTCCGAATTTAAGAGCTTCCTGGGCCTATCCCTCCTCATGGGTACAACTAAAAAGAGTGAGTTGCGGTCATATTGGTCCACTGACCCAATTCACCATATGCCCGTGTTCTCTGCCTCCATGACCAGGACACAATACGAGCAGATCTTGCGGTTTATGCATTTCAACAACAATGAACTGTGTCATCCTCGGGGTGACCCTGAATTTGATCGGCTCTACAAAATTCGGCCCCTCGTAAGCCACTTCAATCAACGTTTTGCAGCCTTGTTTACTCCCCATCAAGTTGTTTGCGTTGATGAGTCCCTGATTACGTTTTCTGGTCGCTTTCAAACAGTACCTTCCCAGCAAGCGTGCCAGATACGGGGTCAAGCTGTATAAGCTCTGTGACAGGGCCACAGGCTATACATGTAGTTTTATGGTTTACGAGGGAAGAGATAGTTCCGTAGAGCCGGAGAACTACCCTGACTACATAGGGAGCGCTGGTAAGATTGTGTGGGACTTGGTGTCACCCTTATTCAGAAAGGGGTACCACTTGTATGTGGACAATTATTACACAAGCGTGCCACTTTTTAGTCACTTGTTCGATCATCAAATTGGCGCATGTGGCAGCGTGCAATCTAATTGCCCGGGCTTACCCCAGAGGCTTGTAGATTCCCGTATTAGGCTGGGGGAGATAGCCTGCTTGAGATGTAATAATTTGCTCGCTGTGAAGTAGAGGGATAACAAGAATGTTTTCGTTCTTACCTCCCTTCATGCGGACACGACGGTCCAAATTACTACGGCGAGTGGTGTTGTGGGGAAACCCCTCTGTGTCCAGGAATATAACCTCAATATAACCTCAGTGGGAGGGGTGGACCTCAATGACCAGTTGTACCTAATTGCCCGTAAGGCTAGACGCTGGTATAAAAAAGTGTCTGTATACTTATTTCAGTTGGCTTTGCTGAAAGCTCATGGGCTATACAGAGCTTCAGGAGCTCACCACCACAGTTAAAAACAAAATGGTGCATGTATGCCCATCATTAGAAGTGGGTGGATGAAGGGAGGTATTCTAATGGTGGGCATACCCACCGATCAATCTCTTTTTTCGTTCAGCCCACAGGCTGCATGAAAAAAAAAGATTACAATTTATGCCCAACAAGGACCAGCAATGGTATCATTATCTTCAGCCAGCGGTCGGCTTTCATATAAAAGCAATCCTAGCAGCTAATTAGCATCTAGACTGCTTTTACAAGCAGTGAGATGGAATGTCCCCCCCCCCCCACCATTTTCCATGGTTTTCTCTGGCTTTCCTGTCCCAACAGGTAACCTGAGAAAGCAGCCGGTGGTTCCGCCAGCTGACCATAGAGCTGATCAGAGACCAGAATGGCTGCAATCATCTCTATGGCCTAAGAAACCTGAAGCTACGAGCATTTCATGACTTAGATTTCGCTGGAAGTAAACAGCGCCATTGGGAAAGCATTTTATTACGCTGGTCTTGGTGTGGTCAGATGCTTTGAGGGCAGAGGAGAGAGATCTAGGGTCTAATAGACCCCAATTTTTTCAAAAAAGAGTACCTGTCACTACCTATTGCTATCATAGGGGATTTACATTCCCTGAGATAACTGATTAAAAATGATTAAAAAAAAAAAAAAAATGAAAGGAACAGTTAAAAAATAAGATAAAAAAGCAAAAAAAAAATAAAAAAAAAAAAAAGCACCCCTGTCCCTCTGCTCTCGCGCAAAGGCGAACACAAGTGTCGGTCTGGTGTCAAATGTAAACAGCAATTGCACCATGCATGTGAGGTATCACTGCAAAGGTCAGATTGAGGGCAGTCATTTTAGCAGTAGACCTCCTCTGTAAATCTAAAGTGGTAACCTGTAAAAGCTTTTAAAGGCTTTTAAAAATGTATGTAGTTTGTCGCTGCTGCACATTTGTGCGCAATTTTAAAGCATGTCATGGTAGGTATCCATGTACTCGGCCTAAGATCATCTTTTTTATTTCATCAAGAATTTGGGCAATATAGTGTGTTTTAGTGCATTAAAATTTAAAAAAGTGTGTTTTTTCCCAAACAAATGCGTTTGAGAAATCGCTGCGCAAATACTGTATGAAAACAAAAAAATGAAACACCCACCATTTTAATCTGTAGGGCCTTTGCTTTAAAAAAAATATATAATGTTTGGGGGTTCAAAGTAATTTTCTTGCAAAAAAAAAAATATTTTTTCATGTAAACAAAAAGTGTCAGAAAGGGCTTTGTCTTCAAGTGGTTAGAAGAGTGGGTGATGTGTGACATAAGCTTCTAAATGTTGTGCATAAAATGCCAGGACAGTTCAAACCCCCCCAAATGACCCCATTTTGGAAAGTAGACACCCCAAGCTATTTGCTGAGAGGCATGTCGAGTCCATGGAATATTTTATATTGTGACACAAGTTGCGAGAAAAAGACACTTTTTTTTTTTTTTTTTGTACAAAGTTGTCACTAAATGATATATTGCTCAAACATGCCATGGGAATATGTGAAATTACACCCCAAAATACATTCTGCTGCTTCTCCTGAGTACGGGGATACCACATGTGTGGGACTTTTTGGGAGCCTAGCCGTGTACGGGACCCCAAAAAACCAAGCACCGCCTTCAGGCTTTCTAAGCCCCCCCAAATGACCCCATTTTTGAAAGTAGACACACCAAGCTATTTGCTGAGAGGTATGGTGAGTATTTTGCAGACCTCACTTTTTGTCATAAAGTTTTGAAAATTGAAAAAAAAAAATATATACATTTTTCTTTTCTTTCTTCATTTTCAAAAACAAATGAGAGCTGCAAAATACTCACCATGCCTCTCAACAAATAGCAATGATGGGGAGCAAATGAGGTGTCTACTTTCCAAAATGGGGTTATTTGGGGGGGGGGGGGTGCCATCTTGGCATTTTATGGCCTTCAAAACTGTGATAGGTAGTGAGGAGTGAAATAAAAAATTTACGCCCTTAGAAATCCTGAAGGCGGTGCTTGGTTTTCGGGACCCTGTACACCGCTAGGCTCCCAAAAAGTCCCACACATGTGGTATCCCCGTACTCGGGAGAAGCAGCAAAATGTATTTTGGGGTGCAATTCTACATATAACCATGGCATGTGTGAGCAATTTATCATTTAGTGATAACTTTTTGTAAAAAAAAAATTTTTTTTTTTTGTCATTATTCAATCACTTGGGACAAAAAATTAAATATTCAATGGGCTCAACATGCCTCTTAGCAATTTCCTTGGGGTATCTCCTTCCAAAATTGGGTCATTTGGGGGGGGGTTTGTACTGCCCTGCCATTTTAGCACCTCAAGAAATGAGAGAATCTGTCATAAACTAAAAGCTGCGTAAATTCCAGAAAATGTACCCTAGTTTGTAGACGCTATAACTTTTGCGCAAACCAATAAATATACACTTATTGACATTTTTTTTACCAAAGACATGTGGCTGAATACATTTCAGCCTAAATGTATGACTAAAATTGAGTTTATTGGATTTTTCTAATAACAAAAAGTAGAAAATATAATTTTTTTTCAAAATTTTCGGTCTTTTTCCGTTTATATAGCAAAAAATAAAAATCGCAGAGGCAATCAAATACCATCAACAGAAAGCTCTATTTGTGGGAAAAAGGGACGCAAATTTTGTTTGGGTACAAAATTGTATGACCGTGCAATTACCAGTTAAACCAGCGCAGTGCCAAATTGTAAAAAGTCCTCCGGTCATTGAGCTGCTAAATGGTCCGGGGCAGAAGTGGTTAACTGGGTCTTGTGGCCTGCATCCATGTTTCACACTGCATATCTATGCGTTTTGCTGGCCTATGAGCGACAGATTCCTCCGTAAGGGATCATTACAGCTCTTCTCCTCTTTTATGGTGTCCAAAACAACGACTCATCAGCTTATCCATGTACTGAACATTCCAAAATTAGGACGCATTCAAGATGCTTAATATTTTTTGTTGGCTGCTCATTGACTGACCATTGCTAATTATCTATGTAATCAACTAAACATTTGCTCTGTGAATGTTAAGCTTTTAATTTGATATAAAAGTTTCAAGTATTATCAATTAATAAATCATCCCACCATTCATGCCATATCTCATGGAGAATGATACATGTAACTTGGGCACTGCTTTTATCTCCCACCTATTCCACATACACTGGACTTGTGCAGAGTTTCCCTTTAAGGGCAAGTTCACACCACATGCAGTCCAGTGCGTTTTATTTTTGCATCAAAAACACAGGGAAAGTAAGTTATATGGTTTTCAATGGCACAGTTCACACAAGTGCTTACAGTTCCAGTGCGTTCCAGTTCCAGAAAAAAAAAAAAAAAAGTAGAACATACTGCATTTTTCCTGCACTGGACTATACTGGTATGCTGTAAGACACACTGGAATGCACTGGAAGGCACCTAAGTGCATAAAAAACGCACTGAAAACAAGTCAAAACCACACTGGAACTCATCAAAAACACGTTAAAAAGACACATGCAGAAAAGCATCTGGAACGCATCCGAACTGCATTTCTTTGGTGTGAGCTGGCCCTAAGACTTTTTATTTATTACAGGTACTTATATGGATATCCAGGTATCTATATAGTACACAGTGCTTTACACATATATATTGAACATCCACAATCAGTCTCTGCCCTCAAGAAGCTTACAATCTAAGGTTCCTAACTCACCTTCATACATACACATACCTGGGCAAATTTAGACAGGATACAGTTAACCTACCAGCATGTCTTCGGAGTGTAGGAAACCAGTACAGGCACAAGGAGAACATGCTATCTCCAGGTAGGTCGTGCTGTGTTTCAGATTCAAACTGATGACTCAAAAAAGAAAAAGAAGGACTTTATAGGTTGCATTCAATAACCCCTTCATAATGGAAAAGAGTACTAGAAACTTTCATTAAAAAGTATACAAAGTTTATTTCTCATCCAAAAAATTATAAAATCAGTCTAAAAGTTTGTGTTTATCCTACATGGATGTCATTCACTTTCCCAAATGGGATAGCAAGCATATAGTCAATGTCAGACCAGCCCATAAATGGACATAAGATAAACCTCTACATGTAAACAGCAAATTTAAGGTATATATATATTAAACTGGGCCAGATGACATGAAGGATCTGGTTTTCAATCTTGATCTCTACACGTTTCACCAGAGAAGGCTTCTTCAGGAGTTCCTACTTATATTGAGGACAAATCACAATTACTTACAGAGCACGATAAAAGATACTTGCATATATAAAAATATAGTGACCAGTACTCACATATAGAGGAATAAAAAAATTCCTAGAGCATAAGTGTGTCCTATTCAGATTACATATCTAGATTTGTCCTACTGTCCCATGGGTCAATAAAGATCCAAGCTTACAAAACTGTTCATTTAAAATGATGCAAATATTAAAAGAGCATTATCAAACTAAACTACTAGGCATAGAAGAACAAATCCAAGCCCTTTTAATGCAAGGCTCATGGACAAGTATGGCCACAAAATATCCCTCATTTTGTTATTCCTCTATATGTGAGTACTGGACACTATATTTAGATATATGCAAGTAACTTTTATCTTGTTCTATAAGTAATTGTGATTTGTCCTCAATATACTGTAAGTAGGAGTCCTGAAGAAGCCTTCTCTGGTGAAACGCGCATAGATCAAGATTGGATCCTTTATGTCATCTGGTCTAGTGTAATATATATATATCTAAAATTTGCTATTTACATGTAGAGGTTTATCTTATGTCCATTTATGGGCTGGTCTGACATTGACTATATGCTTGCTATCCCATTTGGGAAAGTGAATGACATCCATGTAGGATGAACACAATCTTTTAGAACTGATTTTATAATTTACTTTATAATTTACTTTATAATTTACTTTATAAACTTTATAATTTTTTTAAATGAAAGATTCTAGTACTCTTTTCCTTTTATATAGGGGTTATTGATGGCAACCTATAAAGTCCTTCTTTTTTGAACCAATATTTATTGGATGTGGTACCACGTCAATATTATGTGCTTCACTTAGCACTGCAATTCAAACTGATGACCCTAATGCTGCTAGGCGGAAGTGATAACCCCTTAGTCACTGTGCTTCCCCCCTTTTGGATGTTTATACGTCTACTAAAGGAGCAATCATCTATAGATATAATATTTGTAGTGAGTCTAAATAAAACTAAGCATCACATAGAAGTTTTATGTCTCAAGAATACCTTATCACTCCAATTTATCTATGATAGGTACAGACATGTGGAATAATTTTCAATGGAATGACATATATCTAATTTTAGGCTAATGAAGCAAACAGGATGTCTGGATTTTTATGTTCTACTATTATGTTTTAGATGTGGCTGGGTGCGGCAATCAACTGAAATTATTATTATTGCCCTAGATTTATCATCTGCCTGAGGATGCAATATAAACTTGTATGTAGGATCACATTTGCAGTCAGTGCTCTGTTCACATAGTGTACAGGAAACAGCAGTATTATTATACCAGAAGCCGTACATTGTAGTACAAGATTTGTTTTACATCTGTGTGATGATCATAGACAGATCTGAGAATGTCAATTGTCACTGTACCAAGAGGAAGCAACTGTTGATAGTACAGAATGCAACTGTCCATGCAACCATGCTTCCCCCTGTTTATAGCAGTTCATAACCAGGTCAGTGACCTCACTTTTCTCCATTGCAGTTAAAAAGGAAGTAAACTAATAGATGAAAGGCTCAGCAATGGCATGCAATGCCAAGCTGCTGATAACAAAGCAAACAGAATATTGGCATACATTAAAAAGGGGATCAACTCCAGAGATAAAACGATAATTCTCCCGCTCTACAAGACTCTGGTCTGGCCGCACCTAGAGTATGCTGTCCAGTTCTGGGCACCAGTCCTCAGGAAGGATGTACTGGAAATGGAGCGAGTACAAAGAAAGGCAACAAAGCTAATAAAGGGTCTGGAGGATATTAGTTATGAAGAAAGGTTGCGAGCACTGAACTTATTCTCTCTGGAGAAGAGACGCTTGAGAGGGGGTATGATATCAATTTACAAATACCGTACTGGTGACCCCACAATAGGGATAAAACTTTTTCGCAGAAGGGAGTTTAACAAGACTCGTGTCCACTTATAAAATTAGAAGAAAAGAGGTTCAACCTTAAACTACGTAGAGGGTTCTTTAATGAAAGAGCAGCAAGGATGTGGAATTCCCTTCCACAGGCGGTGGTCTCAGCGGGGAGCATCGAAAGTTTCAAAAAAACTATTAGATAAGCACCTGAACAACCACAACATACAGGGTAATACAATGTAATACAGACATATAATCACACACATAGGTTGGACTTGATGGACTTGTGTCTTTTTTCAACCTCACCTACTATGTAACTATGTAACTTCCATCTTTAAGTTTTACCTATAGGTATTGGTAAGCCTATAATAAGGCTTACCTATAGATGGTGTAAATATCTCCTAAACATGCACCGTTTAGGAGATATTTACGGTACATGCAGCCAGTGAAATCACTGGTGCATGCACTTCAAAGGAACGACCGCCCGTGCCGTTTCTTCAGAGCCCTGTGCCGTGACCGGCAGCTCTCACATGCATGCACGGGAGTGAAGTCCTCGCAGCTCTGGCCATTCACAAGGTCCACTAACCCGAAAGGAAGACCGGGTGAAGATGGACACTGTCTCCAGCGATGACATCGCTGAAAGGCTTCGTTTTAAGGTAATTTTTACATAATGTGCTAGTATGAGATGCTTACTAGCACATTATGCCTTTGCCTTGCAGGTAAGAAAAAAAAAGAAAAGCGCAGCGGTTTACAACCACTTTAAACAATACAGTTTGGTCACTGACCACTCCCAGCCTGTGGCCTTCTCTCATCAGCAAGCTTCTAATCATAAGTGCCTCTCCTTCTGCCAGCCTGGTTATGTAGGTAAATGAAGGCAGCTACTACAATATTTCTGCAAATTCTTTATTTTTACTAATAATGAATTCAAAGTAAATTCATGGCTCAAAATTTTTGTTCATTTGTATCTCATTCTAACTTTAAATACATATGGGGATGTATCTGTAGAACAGAGGTAGGATCCCCCCTCTCCATCATTCAGCTGTGTGTGCAGTGTGAGCTCCTGCTTTTCACATCTAAACACAACACAGGTTACTCACAGCATAGTAGTAAATTTAGTTTAGTGATAAAGTGGAATGATAACGGTAGTCTATAGTTCCACCTTAAAGCCATAAGTGGACTATTACACAATACACCAATTTGAAGAGATGATCTTGCTTAGGAATTTTCAGCATTTGGCACACTTCTACGTGTTTAGTATATGCTGTCCTGGTCCCCTGCTGCACTCTGTGGTTCCTCCCCTATGTCCTGTGAGTTAGGGGCTGCTGGATGAAACCATGGAGGGTAGTGGGGGACAGAGGCATCTGATTTTATTTGAGGTTATTGAAATAGTAACAGATTATTTTAAAGACGTTTAGTGTAGGCAATGAACAAAATATGGTCATGAGCAGTGAAATGCTAGTCCAGACACTTTTTGAAAGTAAAGGGTATGCTTTACTCATTAGTAGAAAACTCATGAGTGTTTTGGTCAACCAGTTAATGTCTAGTACACACAGGCTGAATGTCAGGGGCATCAGTCGGTTCAATAGAAACTGGTCCAACAGAAGCCGGTCATTTCCCCCGTCGAAGTGTATGACTGAAGAAGGTTTGCCGAGCACCTCCCATTCAGCGATCTTAGCCATTGGCTGAGAGCACTGACCGGAGTGTTGTGGTGGTGGGGGGGTGGACGGGGGGTGGATGGACAGGTATTCCCCTCTCAGAACACAATAGCACAGCAGGGGAATGCTCTTCTCAATATAAAGTGCTCCTCTTTGCATATGTGTTCCACCACCTAATGTAAAAGGGGCTACTCACCAGAAGACTTTGGGTGACCAGGACCCTCACAGCTTATACGGTATATCTCTAGATTGGTGTATGCTCGGCATGCACCCCCTTTTCTCCGGCATGAAGTGTCATCAGCATGGGTATCCCAGAATAAGAAAGCAATAGCGCAATAATCATGCAGTACATTCCTAATTAAAACAATTGCCAGTTCTACTGTGTTGTGCCATAAAAGCAGCATCCACTGTACAATGCCTGGTCAATTTACACTCCTCGGCGCTCGTCTCTGTGAGCCAGCTTGCTTTCCACCTGAGACTGACGTGACATCAGCAAGACCTGGAATAACCACTGCTATTGGGACCTTAATGCATTTTATTGGAAAAGTCACCATCAGGAAGCGTGGCGAGGCATGTAAATTGACCAGGTGTTGTACAGTGTGACCAGGCGTTATCCACATGTGTGACTCTATAGTCATGTGGGCTGCACAGATAATAAAAAGGGGGAAATGAAACAGAGCTTAGAAGGGAACTGAAACAGAGCATGCTCAACAGAGGACACCAACTGGTCTACACAATCTGAGGCTGTAGTGAGGACAGAGAGAAGATGGGAGGGGTCAGAGGAAGGTATATTTCACGCTACACAGAATGATTACTTTAGTGGCTTTGTGAGTATAAACACTCTGTAATATAGCATGTAATGAGCGTTTTTCATAGTCTGGGTTTAATGACACTTTAAGCTACCAGAACGTCTTTGGAATGTGGTAGGAAAGTGGAGAGACCCATGCAAGCACAAGGAAAACATGTAAACTCCATATAGATAGACCTGACTGGCATTATTCATAAGGGTTAAAAAATGTTGATGTGACTGCTCTAACATATTGGGAGGTGGGCTATACCCAAGAAATAAACTTTGTCCCATTGTCCATCAAAACCAAACAACCCTATTCCCCCAGATTATCAGGTTTTATTTCTATATCCTGCTCCCCTACCTTTATTCTCATTTAGGCAAGAATGACATGTTCCTGCTTCTGCAGCCTTCTGGGCAGGGCCGGCCCTACCATGAGACCCAGTGTGCCCATGGTCCCAGGCGGCATCTTAAGAGGGGCAGCAGTTGGCAGTGACAGGTTGTACTCATACATCATCCATGCCGGCTGTCTCCTGAGATCTGCCTGTGGGACTGATGTGAAATGTTCCATCTAACGAGTGTGCAGTCCATGCTACCTGTGAGACAGTTTCACACTGACCCAATACTGACGCTTGTCAGAGCTGCTCAGTGTGTGAAACTGTCATGTAAAGTAACTGAAAGCAGAGAGAGACCAGCTGTCAGAATTCAGCGTTGATGTCGGGTATGGGCGGGACCTGGGGTAGGTGGGACCCAGCAGCAATTAAACACCAGCCAATGGGATGGGGTTTGGGCGGGCCGCTACATGTATGTGGCCCCACCCCATTTCTTAAGCAGCCAAATCAATGGCTGGTGTTTTTGATAGCTGCTGGGTCCCGCCCACCCCGATATCACCGCTGAATTTTGACAGCTGGTCTCTCTCTGCTTGCAGTTACAATACATATCAGTTTAACACACAGTTCCACTAAGCATCAATATCGGCTCAGTGTGAAACTCCCTCTCCTCTGTCAGTGCCACCTGTCAGTGCCAATCAGCGCCACCTGCCAGTGCCAATCAGTGCCACCTGCTAGTGCCAATAAGTGCCACCTGTCAAAGTCAATCAGTGCCACTTGCCAGTGCCAATCAGTGCCTATCAGTCCCACCTGTCAGTGTCAATCAGTGCCACCTGCCAGTGCCAATCAGTGGGAGGGCGGACCTAGTGGCACGTCTGCAGGGGCTGTCTGCGAGAACCTAGAAGAGACAGGCAGCTTCCTAATGATATTGAAGGGATATTGACAGCTCTGGACCAAGTGCGTGGTAGTGGAGTAAGGGAGTCACTGGACATGCAAGTATGCTAACTGTGGTAAGCCCAGCACGTAAGGAAAGAGGGGGTAAAAAAAATTCCAAATGGATAAAGCCCATTTAAAACTATTAGGTCCATCTAGTGCTGGGACAATGTCATCTAGAGCCCAGGACAAACATACCAAACTGCACCCCCCCAAAATGAATGAGCAATATGTGTCAGAAACCCCCCCCCCCCACAAAAAAAAGAGCACTAATCTGGTTGCCTAACCCCTTAGCATAAATTCTTCCTCCTCCCAATAAAAATCTCTCCTGCCAGCACTAATCTTGCCCCCTCACCCCCCCCCCCCCCCAAGCTCAAATACTTTCTCTCTCCAAATCCCCCCAGCACAAATCCCCCCCCCCCAAAAAAAAAAATCACCCCTCTTAGCACAAATCCTCTACCCCTCAAATTTCTCCTCCAAGCACAAATCCTCTCCCCCCAGTCAAATTCACCCTCCCAGCACAAATTCTCCTCCTCTAATCCCCCATCCTAGCACAAATCCCCCCCCCCCCCAAATTTCCCCTCCTAGCATAAGTACTCCACAATCATCCATCCTAGGCACAAATCCCCCACATCATATCACCTCTTCTAGCACAATTCCCCAAATCCCCCCTCCTAGCACAAATCCTTTTCCCCCTCCCAACACAAATTGCCATTCTTAGCACACATCCCTAATTTCCCCTCCTAAAGCAATTCTTATCCCCCGCCACCCTCCAAATCCCCCCTCCCAACACGAATTCCCCCAAATTTCCTAGTACTCCATGATACTACAGTACCCATGGCAGCTGTCACTTCTGCCCACCCCTTGTCCTATCCAAGATTTACTACCCTGTCCATGGGGTGATAACTCTGATGTACAATTTTACTTCAGAACATACAGCATTATCAACTTGTTAAAGGAAGTGGAAAAAAATTATAGATCTGGCAGGATCAACAAGTAATAAAACTATGCTACAGGGAGACTCAGGAAAAAAAGAACTGCTGTGTTAATGCTAGTGGCATGCTACAGCAAATCTATCATTTTTTGCCCATATTTGCATATGTAATTTTGCCCATAATTAACACTTTTCATAACAGTTTTATGAAATTAAGAAAAAAAAATGGCAAAAAAATGAATTGGTACGTGTCAAACATTATAATGTGGTCTACTCAGGCAAAGAAAAAAAAAAAGATCACAATACAACAAACACATGCTTCACATTTCCAAATACAAATCACAAAACTATATCTTTACAGGAAAAAATGCCCATGTTAGCAGAGATAAGCATACAGAGCTTTTATAAATGTATTATTTTGCATGGTAAAATTAACTGCACTCATTTCGATCAAAAAAATGTGATTCACTAACGTTTTGAGTTCTTCTAGTATATAATTGTCCTTGACCTTTTTTATGTCCTTTTTCCTGCAACATGGAGATACAAACCAGGTCAGAGAAAATTACAGCTTTTGAAACTTCATGTGCTCATGTTAACTATTGTAAACCGTGTACCAAGTACTATTAGGAAGTAAGCAATAGCACACTTCAGGGTGTACATTAAGCGGAGGCACAGCATGGTATAGATGCATTGTAGAACATGAGGCAAAGTGCAGTGATTTAGCTTAATGCACACCCTGGAGAGTGTTATTGTCCTGATAAAATATTCTGAACGCAAAAGAACAAAGACTGCATGTTTCGGGTTTAACTCTTTCCAAGGGAAGTACACATATTGTTACTCTGAAAGGTATTTGAGGTTGAAGAAATAAGGCTATGGCCAAGTTTTTTTTCTTTTCAACAACAGACAATTGAGTTTTTTTTCCGTTGTATAGCAGAAATGCTCTCTAAAGCCGCATACACACGATCGGACTTTCCGACGGGAAATGTTTGAGGACAGGCTGTTGGCGGTAAATCCGACCACGTGTATGCTCCATCGGACAATTGTTGTCGGACTTTCTGCCAACAAATGTTGGCTAGCAGGTTCTCAAATTTTCCGCAGAACAAATTTCTGTTGTCGTATTTTCTGAGCGTGTGTACACAAGTCCGTCGGACAATAGTCCAAAGTACAAAAAGGCATGCTCGGAAGCAAGGACGAGCCAGAAGCGGTCGGTCTTGTAAACTTGCGTTCGTAATGGAGAATTAACATTCGTGACGTGGCAAATTATGAAATCTCGAAATGCAGCGCACAATTCTCTTCTTCTTTAATGGGACAATAATGAAGCTGCTTTGCTAGGAATACTGATGGAGTTATTGCAAACAAATTTTCAAAGCCTTTTTTTTTTTTTTTTTTTTTGATATCAAGAATAATATTATTAAGCATATTTTTTTTTTTTTTTTATTTATTTGGGCAAGTCACCACAACACCATTATCCTGTAGTTTTTAAGATCAAAGATACAACTATTTTGGTGTTTCTTGTTAATTTTACATTGTATTTTTTAAAATGTAACTGCCTACTCCCAAAATGTCATTTGAAGTAAAGCACATAGCCAAGTATTATTCTCCACAATTTTTTTTATTGTGCATTAAAAAAAGAAAACAAATAAAATTAGACATGCTATCTGTCAATAGAACTTAACCAAAAAGTGCATTCTATGCATCCAAAAATATAGAAAATACCAAATCAAATCATTATTCAACCAAAAAAATAATGTCAAAGCAATAACTCCAAGGCCAATAATAAATAACACGTTATCACCTCTGATTCCGCAACATGTCTGGTTGACGAACGGCCGTTCAGAAATGAACAGAAAAGCACGAAATGAAAAGTGCGAAATGAAAAGCGCAAATCAACACTCACCAAATTTATACTAACACCAAATTAGCAGAAGGAGCCCAAAGGGTGGCTCTAAAGAGCTGAAAAACAACGTATTACATCACTATGTTCGTATTTGTTGGCCAACAATTGTGTGCCAAGTGTATGTAAGACAAGTTTGGGCCAACGCCCTTCGGACAAAAGTTCACGGTTTTGTTGGCCAACAATCCAGTCGTGTGTATGAGGCTTAAGACCCCACACACACTATACAACTTTTGTTGTCTGATTTCCTTTAGATTTACCTTTAACTATGTAGTGCAAGGGCCTGCCTGATTGCATACAATTTGAAGCTCTTAAGGTTTGACCTCATATTATATGGTTTTAATAAGTCTGAAGGTAAAAATCTACAGAAAATTGTATATGGTGTATCCAGCTTAACCCCTTCCCGACCAGCGCACAACGATATACGACGATATTGGGCACAATGGCACGGGTGGGCAAAAGGGCGTACCCATTCGTCCCTCCGTGTTAGCCACCTAGCGGGCGCACGCATGCTGCAGGAGCGTGCCCGCAGGTCCCGCAGGCTCGATGTCCGCCCATGGCCCGTGATCGCGACGAGGTGAGGCAGAATGGGTAAATGCCTATGTAAACAAGGCATTTTCCTGTTCTGCCTAGTGACATGAGAGAGATACACTGATCCATGTCATGTCCTAGGTAGCCCATCCCCCCTATAGTTAGAATACACGCAAGGGAACACAGTTAACCCCTTGATCGCCCCCTAGTGTTTAACCCCTTCCTCGCCAGTGACATTTATATGGTAATCAGTGGCTATTTTTTGCTCTGATTGCTGCAAAAATGTCACTGGTCCCAAAATAGTGTCAAAAGTGTCCAATCTGTCCGCCGCAATGTCGCAGTCCCGATAAAAATGGCAGATCACTGCCATTAGTAGTAAAAAAAAATTACAATAAAAATGCCTTAAATCTATTGTTTTTTTATATATATTTTTGGGGGATATTTATTATAGCAAAAAGTGAAAAATATTGTTTTTTTTCCAAAATTGTCAGTCTCTTTTTGTTTATAGTGCAAAAAATAAAAATCATAGAGGTGATCAAATACCACCAAAAGAAAGCTCTATTTGTGGGCAAAAAAGGATGTCAATTTGGATACAATGTTGCACGACCGTGACAGTGTCAGTTAAAATGACGCAGTGCCGTATCGCAAAAAATACTCTGGTCATTAAGGGGGCAAATTCTTCCGGGGCTGAAGTGGTTAAAGTGGAGTTCCACCCAGAAATGGAACTTCCGCTGATCGGATTCCCCCCTCCCCTCCGGTGCCACATTTGGCATCTTTCAGGGGGGGAGCAGATACCTGTCAAATCCAGGTATCTGCTCCCACTTCTGGGGAAAGATCGCAGCAATCTTGTGTGGTGATCTACATCAGTGTTTCTCAACCTTTTTCCAGTCGGGGCGCCCTTAAAAAGTATTTTCAGTCTTGAGGCACCCCAGTCCAAGGCTTAGTTCATGTTACTGTGTGTCGCGGAACATGCGCAAAATCGCACTCGTTCCTGACACACAGACAAATGCTCTGCTCTTTAGGGGTGCCATTAATTCCTAATGGTACCTCACACATTGGAATATGTGCTTTTGGTGCCGTGCAATTGAAAAAAAAAAAAAAGGTTGGGGACTTCCTTCCCTGAATTTTTGTGGTTAGGGAAGCCCATTGAAATGAATGGGCTGCCCTACATGCAGCACGCAGCCACACAGATGTGAACCAAGGGCTTGTTCACATGTCAGGTTGGAGGGGTGGTAAAAGCACATGGTTAAGCTGTTTTTACCACCCCCAACTTCTTCCCCTTTAGCTGCAGAGACAGCAGCAGGGGGTGTACACATGCTGTGGCTGCAGCTGGAGGTATACCCAGGGTGAATGGGGCTGCACTGCAATTACCCTGCAACTGTGTTCATTGCACGATTGCGGTGTAGTGATGCTGCATTAAAACAGGTGGTGAGGAGGCAACATAATGCCTCTTTACCGTCTGTCAAATGCCTCTGAAAAGCGATCTGTGCATGGGTTGCTTTTCAGAGGAGAAGCAGTCCTTGCTGCTATCACAAACAAGACCTACAAAAGCAGTTCTGATGGTACAGGAATGGAGGGGGGGGGTGTCCGGATTAAAAGATATATACACACACACACACATATACAGACACATACATGTGCACACAGGCATACAGACACATACAGGCACTTGTACACAGGCACATGCAGACACGTGCACACACACATGCAGACACGTGCACACACACATGCAGACACTTGCACACAGACACATACAGGCACATGCACACACATACAGACACATGCACACACATACAGACACATGCACACACACACATGTACAAACACACATACAGACAGACACTAACATGCACACACACACACATGTACAAACACACATACAGACACTCACATGCACACACACATGTACAAACACACATACACTCACATGCACACACACACACATGTACAAACACACAGACGTACACACACACATACAGACAGACACTCACATGCTCACGCACATACAGACACATGCACACACACACATACAGACACATGCACACACACACATACAGACACATGCACACACACACATACAGACACACATACAGACACATGCACATGCACACACACACATACAGACACACATACAGACAGACACTCACATGCACACACACATATACAAACACACATACAGACGTACACACACATGCTCACGCACATACAGACACATGCACACACACGCATACAGACACATGCACACACACATACAGACACATGCACACACACATACAGACAAACACATACAGACACATGCACACACACATACAGACACATGCACACACACACACATACAGACACATGTACACACACACATACAGACAGACACTCACATGCACACACCCATGCACAAACACACATACAGACGTACACACACACATACAGACAGACACTCACATGCTCACGCACATACAGACACATGCACACACACATACAGACACATGCCCACACACATACAGACACACACATACAGACACATGCACACACACATACAGACACAGGCACATGTACACACACACACATACAGACACATGTACACACACATACAGACACATGTACACACACACACAGACAGACAGTCAGACACTCACATCCACACACACAGACACATGTATAAAGCCCTTTTAAAACAAATCTAGCTTCTAGCACAGTACCTTTCCAGTTTCCTCATTCAGCCGGGTACTGCACTGCAGGGGGAAGCAGAGAGCACAGCACACTCCCCTGCACTTTACTTTCACTTTGCTGATGGTTGATGGAGCTTTTCACAGTGCCGATGTACAGTTCAGCAGGGGATCGGGAGATCGACTCATCTGACACCCCTTCTCTCCCCTGATCCCGCGGCACACCTGAGAACCTCTGACGGCACACCAGTGTGCCACGGCACACTGATTGAGAAAGGCTGATCTACATAATGTCTGGCCCCTCCTTCTCCCCCTCCCGCTGCCTTCTGGGAGACACACAGGTCCCAGAAGACAGCAGGGACCATTCAGAAAAAGCGCGACTCACGCATGTGCAGTAGGAAACCGGCTGTGAAGCTGTAAGGCTTTACTTTCTGTTTCCCTTAGTAGGGATGCCGGCGCCTGCACCCAGAGCCGATGGACGGGTCGGCTTCAGGTGCCAACATTGCGGGCTCCCTGGACAGGTAAGTGTCCTTATATTAAAAGTCAGCAGCTGCACTGTTTGTAGCTGCTTTTTTTTTACCCAGGCGGAACTCTGATTTAAGGCCTCATGTACACTGCTGCTGATAAAAGGACGTTTAGGAGCAGTTGGATGCTTGTTTCAGCTGCCCCCGAACTCTCCTCTATGTTATCTTATCAGTACATGTACACAGGATCATTTAGGCCTCATGCACACGGACGTTTTTACAGCCGCGTTTTTGAGCGTTTTTTACAGCTTAAAAACGCCTGTCTATGTTAATCTATGGATTCATGTCCACCTAGACGTTTTTGAGCTGCAAATGGCCTAGGCGTTTTTAAGCTGTAAAAAAAACCCAGGACCAGTGCGTTCCGAGGCGCGGCGCTGGAGCTGTAAAAACGCGAAACGCGGACAAACGCGCAAAAACGCACAAAAACGCAACCGCTGCGTTTTTTCGCGTTTTTTAGCTCCGGCGTTTTTTGGTTAAAAATAGATGATTGGACACTGTAATCTCTGTAAAAACAGGAGGTTCCTGTCTGGACATTAGATTACCCAAGAGTCCTTTGCACAGCCGTGTGACTGTGGTTATACTGGCTTGAAGATGGCAAGTGCAGTTTCACAAGTGGAGCTCATTAGTGCGGTACAGGCCCATCCAGAACTGTGGGATGTGGCACATCCACTTCATGGAGACCACATACGTAAAGTGAAAGCCTGGGAGGACATCAGGGCTGCCATTACCCCTGGCTGGGAACAAATGAGAAATGCGGAAAGAAAGGAAATAAGTAAGTCTATTTTCCTTGAATGCATGATCTGTTTGTGTGTAATGTAAACGAAGATTGCATATTTAACCCTTTGTTTTCCATGTTATTTTAGGCAAAATTATGCAGCGCCGCTGGAAGTCCCTACGTGACCGTGTCAGGAGGGACCTCACGGACGAAGAAAAGGCGGCACGTAGTGGAGCACCAGCGCCAACAAAGAAACAACATGTGTACCACAGCAATCTGCTATTCCTAAGGCAAAATATGCAGAGCCATACCAGACCGTAAGTTTTTTGTTTTTTTCATATATTTGCCTATGTACATTGCTTTTCAGGCAGTATGTTCCATGGCTATTGTAACCACTTTCCGAACGCCACATGTACATATACGTCGGCAGAATGGCACGGCTGCACAAATGGGCGTACCTGTACGTCCCTTTTAAGTTGCCGCCTTGGCGGCGCGCTTTCCCATTGCGAGGTCCATGAGTCCGACCGCGGGTCCTGCGGACTCAATGTCCGCGGGCACACCGGCGATCGTCTCAGGGAGAGGAAGAGGTCAATGCCAGTGTAATTTTTACAGTATATCATTGCAATTTTAATCGCACTGATCGCTGTAAAAATGACAATTTTTCCAAAAATGTGTCCAAATTGTCCAATGTGTCGGCCGTATTGTCGCAGTCATGCTAAAAATCGCTGATCTCCCCCATTACTAATAAAAAAAAAAATTTGTAAGAAAAATGCCATAAAACTCTCCCCTGTTTCATAGACGCTATAACTTTTGGCAAAAAAAACTTTATTAACTGAAATCTGTATATACATATCGGCCTAAACCAAAGAGAAAATTTTATATTTATTTATTTTTTGTGGGATATTTATTACTTAAAAAAATTTTAATTCAAAATTTAAAACAGAAATTTACACTCTTTTTTTATAGCTCCGAAAAAAACCCCCAAAAAAACCCAGAGGTGATCAAATACCACCTAAAAAAAGGTCTGTTTGAGAGGAAAAAAAGAACGAAAATTTTTTGGGGAGCCACGTTGCACGACCACCATTGTTAAAGCGACGCTGTGACAAATCGCAAAAAGTGCTCGGGTCTTTGGCCAGCTGAATGGTCCGGGCTAAAGTAGTTACGTTTATACAATTTGTATTGTCTGCAGGACAACTTCTAACTTTAGACTCCGAGAGGTCGATGCGAAAGATGCTGAGGTTCAGAGACCAAGCAGTCCTATGACCAGCACTGGATCTCCACGTCCAATCAGCGAGGGCGGTGTTGAGTGCACAGATGAGGTAACTGCTTCGGTCTGCCTGTCTATCTCATTGTCTGTCTGTCCATGTACATGTCAATGTAAACATTTTTGTTCTTTTGCAGGAATCGAGGGCTGTGGAAACACCGTCTCCTGCCAGTCATCAAGGTGGAGAGCAGCGCGGTCGTGGCCGTGGGCGTGGACGTCAGGCGAGGGGCGGCTATAATCCGGAGGCTGATGACAGAGTGCTAGCACTGCTGCAGGAAGTGCGGCAGGAGAGGCGCAGTATAGATGCCTTTTTAGACACCAACAATCCACGCGCCTGCTTCTGCCGCAGCCTTTACCACATCCTGGAGGACATTGGGGGAGACCAAGAGAAACTTTGTATGGATCGCATGTACGCTATTGCAATGCAATACTGTCATGCTAAATTAAGTGGCGGGCCACCTCCATGCGATCCATATAATGTTTCTCATGATCCCCCAATGGCCCCTGGGACCTCAGCAGTGCTAGCACCCCCCTCTCACTATCAGCCCCCTCCACAACGCCAACCACCACCTATGCCGTCCCAGACCTCATTCCATAACCTGCACTCGTATGGTGAATTTCAACCTTCCACCTCCCATTTTCAGCCCCCATACCCTCTACCCCGCTACCAGCAGGATTTTGGTAGTGATCGCCAGGCACAACCATTACCCCGTCCCCAATCCCCACATCCCCAATGCAATCAAGCATCCACCACCACCTATCACCAGTTGTGATCCCAAAATAAATTCTTTTTTTGCTTGAAATACCAGTTGTGATCCCAATCCTTTATTTAATTTTTTTTTTTTGATTGAAAATAAATGTGTTCAATTTGTCTTTTATATGATGCACAACAGCACTCCTTTGCACTCTGCTTGCCCTGAAGGCAGAGTGCAAAGGACTCTATCGTACTCTGCCTTCGGAAAAGCGTAAGCTTGCTCTTTTTTGGGCTTAGCCTGGGCTTACCCTGAAGGCAGAGTCAAATTGACTTGTAGAACAATCATTGATAAATGGACCTAAAAATAACAAACTTCAATTTTGAAATGCTTTATTTCAAAAAACACAAGAAAGCAAAAGGTAGATGTAATGCAAATATTTTTTAGATATAATCATTCTGCCATGATACCTCTCCATCAGGGGATTCAAAAAATTCTGCAAATTGGTTTCGAATGCTCATGACACGTGCAGTTGAACGCAAGTCCATAAATTGAACCCTCTGAAGTTGGTTAATGGGCTCCTGTTCAACATTATTTCTGTCACTGTCCCGCAGAAAATTGTGCAGAACGCAGCATGCCAGGATGACTTTAATGGCGTTGTCAACATCCAATTGCATACTTGTCAGCAAAACTCGCCATTTGGCCGTGCACACCCCGAATGCACTTTCAACAACACGGCGTGCACGGCTGAGCCGATAATTGTAAATTTTTTGTTGTCGGCTGAGACCAGTGCCACTGTATGGCCTCATAAGATTTTCAGCCAGTCCAAAGGCCTCATCTGCCACCATGACTAATGGCAAGCTGGGTTCTTCAGTGCAGGGTAGAGGCCTGCTTTCAGGAATATTGAGTCGTCCCTCATGTAGACGACGTCCGAAGGCCGACTCGCGGAATATGCGGGCGTCACCTTGGCTTCCATATGCTCCCACATCAACAAAAAGAAATTTGAGGTGTGCATCGGACAATGCCAGGAGGACCACCGAAAAATATTTTTTATAATTAAAATATGATGATCCAGAGTGGGGAGGCTTCTTCACCCTGATGTGTTTCCCATCAAGGGCTCCTATACAATTTGGGAACTGAGTTTTTTCCCAAAAAGTGTCCACAACTGATTCCCAGATGTCTTCTGTTGGCTCTGGCATTACAATGTTATGCAATTCCTCCCATATTGCCACACATGTTTCCTTTATTATTTTTGAGACCGTTGAGAGGCCAAGGAGGAAGTAGTGATGCAAGGAAGCATAACTTTGTCCCGTGGCAAGGAACCTAAGATAACATAATAAATTTAGTTATTGAAAGAGAAAAGCATAAACATAAGTCCTAACCCTACCCTTAAACCTAACCCTATCTCCTAACCCCTAACATTAACCCTAATCCTAACCCCTAACCCTAACCCTAACCCCTAACCCTAACCCTAACCCTAACCCCTAACCCTAACCCTAACCCCTAACTCCTAACCCTAACCCCCTAACCCCTAACCCCTAACCCTAACCCTAACCCCTAACCCCTAACCCTAACCCCTAACTCCTAACCCTAACTCCTAACCCTAACCCCCTAACCCTAACCCCTAACCCTAACTCCTAACCCTAGCCCCCTAACCCCTAACCCTAATCCCTAACCCTAACCCCTAACCCCTAACCCTAACCCTAACTCCTAACCCTAACCCCTAACCCTAACCCCTAACCCTAACCCTAACCCCTAACCCCCTAACCCTAACCCCTAACCCTAACCCCTAACTCCTAACACTAACCCCCTAACCCCTAACCCTAACCCTAATCCCTAACCCTAACCCCTAACCCCTAACCCTAACCCCTAACTCCTAACCCTAACCCCTAACTCCTAACCCTAACCCCCTAACCCTAACCCCTAACCCTAACTCCTAACCCCTAACCCTAACCCTAATCCTAACCCCTAACCCTAACCCCTAACCGTAACCCTAACCCCTACTCCCATATGTGTATTCACTTACCTGAGTGTCACTAGCATCCGTTCCTCCGGTGACACAGAGCTACGCATCACAAATCGCGTTTTTAGCGCCGGTTTTCCCAGGCGTCGAACCTAGCTTTACAGCTTGTTTTTTAAAACGTCCGTGTGCATGAGGACTTATAGTCATTTCTAGGCAGTTGAGTTTAGAGACATTTTTTGGAAAGCAGAAAAAATGCGTTCAGGATGGATGTTCAGTGGCATTTGAAACGCCAAATGCCTGTAACAGCTTGTAAACGAGTGTAAACGTGGTAACTCGTGTTTAGCCGCATTTCAATTACAGGCATTTTTAATGAAGATACATTTTTGACTATTTGAAAATATATATATATATATAACGCTCCTAAATTTAAACACGGCAAAACGGACGTTTTTAAACGTCGGTTACTATCTGTCAAGTTAAATCGTTCAAGGAGAGGTCGCAAAACTTCCCGTGTACATTAAGCCTAAGTTGAATCTGAAGTCTATGGTCAGGGAGTATACTTCTTGAGTAGGGATGAGCCGAACACCCTCCGGTTCGGTTTGCAGGAGAACTTGCGAACAGGCAAAAAATTTGTTTGAACATGCGAACACTGTTAACCACTTGCCGACCGCCTAACGCAGATATACTGCAGCAGAATGGCACGCGCAGGCAAAATCACGTACCTGGTACGTGATTGCTTGCCGCGGGCTGGGGGTCGAGGCGGTCGGCTTCTGACTGGGAGCATTCAGAGATGAGGGGGAGGCCATCCATTCGTGCCCCCCCCCCTCGCTCCCAGCCAATGAGAATCTTCCCCTGCCTCTGTATAGTACACAGAGGCAGAGGAAGTGATGTCATCTCTCCTCGACTCGGTATTTTCCGTTCCAGTGCCGAGGAGAGAAGACATCTGAGTGAGTTACACCAACACACACACACAGTAGAACATGCCAGGCATACTTTACACCCCCCTTTACCCCCGACCCCCCCGATCACCCCCTAATCACCCCCCCCCGTCACACTGACACCAAGCAGTTTTTTTTTTCTGATTACTGCATTGGTGTCAGTTTGTGACAGTTATTGTGGTAGGGCAGTTAGTGTTAGCACCCTTTAGGTCTAGGATACCCCCTAACCCCCCCTAATAAAGTTTTAACCCCTTGATCACCCCCCGTCGTCAGTGTCACTAAGCGATCATTTTTCTGATCGCTGTATTAGTGTCACTGGTTACGCTAGTTAGGGAGGTAAATATTTAGGTTCGCCGTCAGCGTTTTATAGCCTCAGAGACCTCCATACACTACCTAATAAAGGTTTTAACCCCTTGATTGCCCCCTAGTTAACCCTTTCACTACTGATCACCGTATAACCGTTACGGGTGGCGCTGGTTAGTTAGTTTATTTTTTATAGTGTCAGGGCACCCGCCGTTTATTACCTAATAAAGGTTTAGCCCCTTGATCGCCCGGCGGTGATATGCATCGCCCCAGGCAGCGTCAGATTAGCGCCAGTACTGCTAACATCCACGCATGCAGCATACGCCTCCCTTAGTGGTATAGTATCTGAACGGATCAATATCTGATCCAAACAGATCTATACTAGTGTCCCCAGCAGTTTAGGATTCCCAAAAACGCAGTGTTAGCGGGATCAGCCCAGATACCTGCTAGCACCTGCGTTTTGCCCCTCCGCCCGGCCCAGCCCAGCCCATCCAAGTGCAGTATCGATCGATCACTGTCACTTACAAAACACTAAACGCATAACTGCAGCGTTCGCAGAGTCAGGCCTGATCACTGCGATCGCTAACAGTTTTTTTGGTAGCGTTTTGGTGAACTGGCAAGCACCAGCCCCAGGCAGCGTCAGGTTAGTGCCAGTAGCGCAAACACCCACGCAAGCACCGTACACCTCCCCTAGTGGTATAGTGTCTGAACGAATCAATATCTGATCCGATCAGATCTATACTAGCGTCCCCAGCAGTTTAGGGTTCCCAAAAACGCAGTGTTAGCGGGATCAGCCCAGATACCTGCTAGCACCTGCGTTTTGTCCCTCCGCCCGGCCCAGCCCAACCAAGTGCAGTATCGATCGATCACTGACACTTACAAAACACTAAACGCATAACTGCAGCGTTCTCAGAGTCAGGCCTGATCCCTGCGATCGCTAACAGTTTTTTTGGTAGCGTTTTGGTGAACTGGCAAGCGCCAGCGGCCTAGTACACCCCGGTCGTACTCAAACCAGCACTGCAGTAACACTTGATGACGTGGCGAGTCACATAAGTGCAGTTCAAGCTGGTAAGGTGGCAAGCACAGGTAGTGTCCCGCTGCCATCAAGAAGAAGACAAACACAGGCCCGTCGTGCCTATAATGCCCTTCCTGCTGCATTTGCCAATCCTAATTGGGAACCCATTACTTCTGCAGCACCCGGACTTCCCCCATTCACATCTCCAACCAAATGCAGTTGGCTGCATGAGAGGCATTTTCTTTATGTCCTCCTGAGTACCCCTACCCGACGAACCCCCCCAAAAAAGATGTCGTGTCTGCAGCAAGCGCGGATAAAGGCGTGACACCCGCTATTATTGTCCCTCCTGTCCTGACAATCCTGGTCTTTGCATTGGTGAATGTTTTGAACGCTACCATGCACTAGTTATTAGCGTAGGGTACAGCACTGCACAGAATAGGCACACTTTCACAGGGTCTCCCAAGATGCCATCGCATTTTGAGAGACTCGAACCTAGAACCGGTTACAGTTATAAAACTTACAAAAAAAAGTGTAAAAAATATATATATATATATATATATATATATATATATATATATATAAAATAAAAAGAACAAAAATAGTTGTCGTTTTATTGTTCTCTCTCGCTCTATTTTCTCTCTATTGTTCTGCTCTTTTTTACTGTATTCTATTCTGCAATGTTTTATTGTTGTTATGTTTTATCATGTTTACTTTTCAGGTATGTAATTTTTTATACTTTACTGTTTACTGTGTTTTATTGTTAACTATTTTTTTGTTTTCAGGTACGCCATTCACGACTTTGAGTGGTTATACCAGAATGATGCCTGCAGGTTTAGGTATCATCTTGGTATCATTCTTTTCAGCCAGTGGTCGGCTTTCATGTAAAAGCAATCCTAGCGGCTAATTAGCCTCTAGACTGCTTTTACAAGCAGTGGGAGGGAATGTCCCCCCCCCCACCGTCTTCCATGTTTTTCTCTGGCTCTCCTGTCCCAACAGGGAACCTGAGAATGCAGCCGGTGATTCGGCCAGCTGACCATAGAGCTGATCAGAGATCAGAATGGCTCCAATCATCTCTATGGCCTAAGAAACCGGAAGCTACGAGCATTTCATGACTTAGATTTTTCCGGATGTAAACAGCGCCATTGGGAAATTGGGAAAGCATTTTATCACACCGATCTTGGTGTGGTCAGATGCTTTGAGGGCAGAGGAGAGATCTAGGGTCTAATAGACCCCATTTTTTTAAAGAAAGAGTACCTTTCACTACCTATTGCTATCATAGGGGATATTTACATTCCCTGGCATAACAATAAAAATGATTAAAAAAAAAAATGAAAGGAACAGTTTAAAAATAATATAAAAAAAGCAAAAAAAATAATAAATAAAAAAAAAAAGCACCCCTGTCCCCCCCTGCTCTCACGCAAAAGCGAACGCAAGCGTTGGTCTGGCGTCAAATGTAAACAGCAATTGCACCATGCATGTGAGGTATCACCACGAAGGTCAGATCAAGGGCAGTAATTTTAGCAGTAGACCTCCTCTGTAAATTTAAAGTGGTAACCTGTAAAGGCTTTTAAAGGCTTTTAAAAATGTATGTAGTTTGTCGCCACTGCACGTTTGTGCGCAATTTTAAAGCATGTCATGTTTGGTATCCATGTACTCGGCCTAAGATCATCTTTTTTATTTCATCAAACATTTGGGCAATATAGTGTGTTTTAGTGCATTAAAATTTTAAAAAGTGTGTTTTTTTTCCCCAAAAAATGCGTTTGAAAAATCGCTGCGCAAATACTGTGTGAAAAATAAAAAATTAAACACCCACCATTTTAATCTGTAGGGCCTTTGCTTTAAAAAAATATATGGGGGTTCAAAGCAATTTTCTTGCAAAAAAAAGTTTTTTATGTAAACAAATAGTGTCAGAAAGGGCTTTGTCTTCAAGTGGTTAGAAGAGTGGGTTATGTGTGACATAAGCTTCTAAATGTTGTGCATAAAATGCCGGGACAGTTCAACCCCCCCCCCCCCCCCAAATGACCCAATTTTGGAAAGTAGACACCCCAAGCTATTTGCTGAGAGGTATAGTGAGTATTTTGCAGACCTCACTTTTTGTCACAAAGTTTTGAAAATTGAAAAAAGAAAAAAAAATTTTTTTTTCTTGTCTTTCTTCATTTTCAAAAACAAATGAGAGCTGCTGAAATAGCTTGGGGTGTCTACTTTCCAAAATGGGGTCATTTGGGGGGGGGGGTTGTGCCATCTGGGCATTCCATGGCCTCCGAAACTGTGATAGGCAGTGAGGAGTGAACTCAAAAATTTACGCCGTTAGAAATCCTGAAGGCGGTGATTGGTTTTCGGGGGCCTGTACGCGGCTAGGCTCCCAAAAAGTCCCACACATGTGGTATCCCCATACTCAGGAGAAGTAGCTAAATGTATTTTGGGGTGCAATTCCACATATGCCCATGGCCTGTGTGAGCAATATAGCATTTAGTGACAACTTTGTGCAAAAAAAAAAAAATTGTCACTTTCCCGCAACTTGTGTCAAAATATAAAATATTCCATGGACTCAACATGCCTCTCAGCAAATAGCTTGGGGTGTCTACTTTCCAAAATGGGGTCATTTGGGGGGGTTTTGTGCCATCTGGGCATTTTATGGCCTTCAAAACTGTGATAGGTAGTGAGGAGTGAAATCAAAAATTTACGCCGTTAGAAATCCTGAAGGCGGTGATTGGTCTTCGGGGCCCCGTACGCGACTAGGCTCCCAAAAAGTCCCACATATGTGGTATCCCCACACTCAGAAGAAGTAGCTAAATGTATTTTGGGGTGCAATTCCACATATGCCCATGGCCTGTGTGAGCAATATATCATTTAGTGACAACTTTTTGTAATTTTTTTTTTTTTTTGTCATTATTCAATCACTTGGGACAAAAAAAATAATATTCAATGGGCTCAACATGCCTCTCAGCAATTTCCTTGGGGTGTCTACTTTCCAAAATGGGGTCATTTGGGGGGGGTTTGTACTGCCCTGCAATTTTAGCACCTCAATAAATGACATAGGCAGTCATAAACTAAAAGCTGTGTAAATTCCAGAAAATGTACCCTAGTTTGTAAACGCTATAACTTTTGCGCAAACCAATAAATATACACTTATTGACATTTTTTTACCAAAGACATGTGGCCGAATACATTTTGGCCTAAATGTATGACTAAAATTGAGTTTATTGGATTTTTTTTATAACAAAAAGTAGAAAATATCATTTTTTTTCAAAATTTTCTGTCTTTTTCCGTTTATAGCGCAAAAAATAAAAACTGCAGAGGTGATCAAATACCATCAAAAGAAAGCTCTATTTGTGGGAAGAAAAGGACACAAATTTTGTTTGGGTATAGCATTTCATAACCGCGCAATTAGCAGTTAAAGTGACGCAGTGCCAAATTGTAAAAAGTGCTCTGGTCAGAAAGGGGGTAAATCCTTCCGGGGCTCAAGTGGTTAAAGTCTATGGGACACAAACATGAATAATCAAAAGTGCTCATTTTAAAGGCTTATATGCCAGTTATTGTCATAAAAAGTGTTTGGGGACCTGGGTCCTGCCCCAGGGCACATGTATCAATGCAACAAGAATTTTTAAAAACGTACGTTTTTTTGGGAGCAGTGATTTTATTAATGCTTAAAGTCAAACAATAAAAGTGTAATATTCCTTTAAATTTTGTACCTGAGGGGTGTCTATAGTATGCTTGTAAAGGGGCGCATGTTTCCCGTGCTTAGAATAGTCTGACAACAAAATGACATTTCAAAGGAAAAAAAGTCATTTAAAACTACTCGCGGCTATTAATGAATGTCGCTCCGACAATACACATAAAAGTCAATTGATAAAAAAGGCATGGGATTTCCCAACAGGGGAACCCAGAACCAAAATTTAAAAAATAAATAGCGTGGGGGTCCCCCTAAATTCCATACCAGGCCCTTCAGGTCTGGTATGGATATTAAGGCAAACCCCGTGCTAAAATGAAAAAGAAAATGGCGTGGGGGTCCCCCTCAAAATCCATACCAGACCCTTCAGGTCTGGTATGGATTTTAAGGGGAACCCCGCGCCAACATTTATAAAAATGGCAACAAAGTGAAGTAACACATGCAAGAGTTGACACGGCTGCACACCCCAAAATGCATTGCAAAATTAGTGGAAAAGTTTCCCCGGGGGGGTTTAAAGCAGCAAAATATTTTTGAAACAATGTTTAGTAACCATATTTGGTAAAAATATTGTTTAATTCGGACATAGAAAGCATTACATAGATAAAATCATCCATCATCACATAAAATTCCAGTAGTCGACACAAGCAACAACAAAGGACCATCTCCCATGGCAATCAATTCATTAAAAAAGTTCTAATTGTACAGTTACATTGTAACAATACTATCCATGTGAATCCCCATGAATACCCCAATGCATTTCGACCCTTTTTCCTTTTCTGGTCTTCTTCGGGGGGGGGGGGGGGGTTAAATTAATTTGGGAATAGGAAAGTGGGCTTGTGTCGCATAGGTTTGAATTAATAAAAACCGTTGCGTGCGGTGGTCCCACAATGTTTGCTCATTCCCTCTGTCACCTCTGGGCGCATCCGTAGTCCACGGGCTTACAAGGAGCCACATATTTTGACCCAGTGCATGCAGGAAGGGTCAGAACCAACAAGTGCCTCGCCCTACACCTTCCCCACTGGGTCCAAATGTGTGGCTCCTTGTAAGCCCCGTGGACTACGGATGCGCCCAGAGGTGACAGAGGGAATGAGCAAACATTGTGGGACCACCGCACGCAACGTTTTTTATTAATTCAAACTATGCGACACAAGCCCACTTTCCTATTCCCAAATTAATTTAAAACCCCCCCGAAGAAGACCAGAAAAGGAAAAAGGGTTGAAATGCATTGGGGTATTCATGGGGATTCACATGGATAGTATTGTTACAATGTAACTGTACAATTAGAACTTTTTTAATGAATTGATTGCCATGGGAGATGGTCCTTTGTTGTTGCTTGTGTCGACTACTGGAATTTTATGTGATGTTGATTGTATCTATATAATGCATTCTATGTCCGAATTAAACAATATTTTTTACCAAACATGGTTACTAAACATTGCTTCAAAAATATTTTGCTGCTTTAAAGCCCCCCCGGGGAAACTTTTCCACTAATTTTTTAAAAAATGGCGTTGGGTCCCTCCAAAATTCCATACCAGACCCTTATCCGAGCACGCAACCTGGCAGGCCGCAGGAAAAGAGTGGGGGAATGAGAAAGCAGCCCCCCTCCTGAACCGTTCCAGGCCACATGCCCTCAACATTGGGAGGGTGCTTTGAAGTAGCCCCCCAAAGCACCTTGTCCCCATGTTGATGAGGAGAAGGGCCTCATCCCCACAACCCTTGGCCGGTGGTTGTGGGGGTCTGCGGGTGGGGGGCTTATCGGAATCTGGAAGCCCCCTTTAACAAGGGGACCCCCAGATCCCGGCCCTCCCCTGTGTAAATTGGTAATGGGGTACAAATGTACCCCTACCATTTCACAAAAAAGTGTCAAAAAGGTCAAAAAACACAAGAGACGGTTTTTGACAACTCATTAATTTCTTCTTCTTTCGGCTTCTTCTTCCATCTTCTTTCTGCTGGTGTTCTTTCGGTGTTCTTCTTCTTCCTCCATCTTCTTCTTCTTTGTCTGCTCTTCTCGTCCCGCATCTTCCTCCAGGCTTCTTCTCTGCTCCGTCCGCATGATCCGCCTCAGTGGGAGTCTTCAGCCATGTGACGCTTCGCTTCTTCTGACCCTTCTTATATAATGGAGGGCGGGGCCACCCGGTTACGTGACCCCGCCCCCTCTGACAGGGGGAAAGCCTCAGGGAAGTCGCATGAATTCCCTGTGCATCAGAGGAGAATAAGAAGTGTCAGAAGAAGCGAAGCGGCATACGGCTGAAGACTCCCACTGAGCCGGATCGTGCGGACGGAGCAGAGAAGAAGCCTGGAGGAAGATGCGGGACGAGAAGAGCGGACAAAGAAGAAGAAGATGGAGAAGAAGAAGATGAAAAGGAGATGGAGGAAGAAGAACACCGAAAGAACACCAGAAGAAAGAAGATGGAAGAAGAAGCCGAAAGAAGAAGAAATTAATAAAGGACTTGTCAAAAACTGTCTCTTGTGTTTTTTAACCTTTTTGACACTTTTTTTGTGAAATGGCAGGGGTACATTTGTACCCCATTACCAATTCACACAGGGGGGCGGGATCTGGGGGTCCCCTTGTTAAAGGCGGTTTCCAGATTCCAATAAGTCCCCCACCCGCAGACCCCCACAACCACTGGCCAAGGGTTGTGGGGATGCAGCCCTTCTCCTCATCAACATGGGGACAAGGTGCTTTGGGGGCTACCTCAAAGCACCCTCCCAATGTTGAGGGCATGTGGCCTGGTATGGTTCAGGGGGGGCGCTCTCTCGTCCCCCCCCCTCTTTTCCTGTGGCCTGCCAGGTTGCGTGCTCGGATAAGGGTCTGGTATGGATTTTTGGTGGGACCCCACGCCACTTTTTTTAAAATTTTGGTGCGGGTTCCCCTTAAAATCCATACCAGACCTGAAGGGTCTGGTATGGATTTTGAGGGGGACCCCCACACCATTTTTTTTTTAAATTTCGGTGCGGGGTTCCCCTTAATATCTATACCAGACCTGAAGGGCCTGGTATGGAATTTATGGGGACCCCCACGCCATTTTTTTTTATTTTGGCGCGGGGTTCCCCTTAATATCTATACCAGACCTGAAGGGCCTGGTATGGAATTTATGGGGACCCCCACGCCATTTTTTTTTATTTTGGTTCGGGGTTCCCCTGTAGGGAAATCCCATGCCGTTTTTATCAATGAACTTTTATGTGTATTGTCGGACCGACAATTCATTATAGCCGCAAGTAGTTTTAAATGACTTTTTTTCCTTTGAAATGACATTTTGCTGTTAGACTGTTCTAAACACGGGAAACATGCGCCCCTTTACAGGCATATTATAGACTCCCCCCAGGTACGAAATTTAAAGGAATATTACACTTTTATTGTTTCACTTTAAGCATTATTAAAATCACTGCTCCCGAAAAAATGGCCGTTTTTAAAACTTCTTTTTGCATTGATACATGTCCCCTGGGGCAGGATCCGGGTCCCCAAACACTTTTTATGACAATACCATGTATATAAGCCTTTAAAATTAGAACTTTTGATTTCTCCCATAGACTTTTAAAGGGTGTTCCGCAGCTTTCGAATTTGCTGCGAACACCCCAAACTGTTCGCTGTTCGGCGAACTGGCAAACAGCCGATGTTCGAGTCGAACGTGAGTTCGACTCAAACTCGAAGCTCATCCCTACTCTTGAGCTATCATTTTGTTTACTTTGCCATGTTGTAGTTGTTTGTTGATACTTAATGCGTGACCTTGTAGATTCTATCTCTTGTGGCTATTTGCATGCCTAACGGTGCAAAATATTTTTTTTCTGAATGACAACTGAGATAAAACCAATTGCAGGATAAGTCACAAAGGGATTGCTTTACTGACGGCAAATACAGGGGTTGGTTTACTAAAAGGAAACTAGATTATGCACTTTTGAAAGTGCAGTTGCTCCAGAGCTTAGTAAATGAGAGGGAACTCTGCTGACTTCCATCATCCAATCATGTGGAAGCAAAACATGCTTTTTTTCCTTTCATGTGATTGAGTATTCATTGTAAAGTGAAACTTTAGCTCATTTGCTAAGATCTTGAGTTACTGCACTTGCAAACTGCACTTACACAGTGCACAGTGGTTTTGCCTTTAGTAAATCAACCCCAGACTGTGCACTTTGCAAGTGCAGTTGCTCCAGATCTTAGTAGATGAGCTTCACTTTACAAAGAATACCCAATTAAATGCCAGGAATTAAAAAAAAAAACTGCATTTTTTGCTTGCACATGATTGGTTGATTGAAGTCAGCAAAGCTTACACTAAGCTCTGGAGCAACTGCACTTGCAAGGTACACAGTCTATTTGTCTTTAGTAAATCAACCCCAAAGTGTCTGCATTTGAAAGAGTCTCCAAGATATGGTATGAAAGAAAAAATGAAAAAACGGAAGAAGGATAGTTGGCAAGAAACCTTGGATCCCACATGAAATCTGGAAGACACACTCCAGTCTTCAGATGATGAGTATGTGTCCTATTCTGATGATAGTGACAATCTGGATGAGAGTCAGGCACGTCCAATAATTACACAACAGAGAAAAAGGAAAATAAATTGTGAGCATGGGGGAGAGAATGGTTTGCGGGATAGTGCTCGTGATGAACTGAATGAAGTGGTGAACAGTTATACCTAAACTAAGCTAAAAGAGCAGCTTGCAGTGGTGAACGAGTGTTTGGAAGACACTGCAAGCAAGGCAAATAATTTAGGATGCAAAATGCATTTAAAGATAAACCTGCAGTGGTTTTGAAGTGTGTTCAAACCCCTGTAGGCAGAGTTGAAGATTTGAATGAGTGGTGTGCAGCAACAAGTCTAATGATGCCCTAACAAAAGACAAAGGCCCTAAGCCTGTAAGCAGAAGTAGTACCACTGTTACTGCCCATAAACGGGAAACTGAGGATCTGATCAGCTCATTTATAAATGGCCGAGTTGAGTCAGATGAAAGTAAGGCAAGGCCTATGGTCTCCAGGAGACACATGTGGACTGATTTACTTAAAGGATATGTAAAGACAGAAGGTTTTTTATCTTAATGCATTCTATGCATTAAGATAAAAAACCTTCTGTGTGTAGTAGCCTCCCCAGCACCCTCCAATTACCTACCTGAGCTCCTTCTCTTTCCAGCGATGTCCACGATCCCCTCAGCCATCCAGTGCACTCCTCCTGATTGGCTGAGACAGAGCAGCGGCGCTATTGGCTCCCGCGGCTGTCAATCAAAGTCAGTCAACCAATCAGGGGAGAGAGGGGGTGGGGTCAGGTCGGGGCACTGTGTCTGAATGGATACACAGGGCTATGACTCGACTTGGGTGACAACCTGTAGCAAGCTGCTGGCTGAGGGGGCACTCAAAGGAGGGAGGGGCCAGGAGCAGCGAAGAGGGACCCGAGAAGAGGAGGATCCGGGCTGCTCTGTGCAAAACCAACTGCTGAGAGGAGGTAAGTATAACATGTTTGTTCTTTAAAAAAAAAAAAAAAAGCAAGCCTTTACAATCACTTTAAGGCAGGTATCCCTAGAGAGGAAATGGATTTGAGTCCTACACCAGCATTGCTTAAGAAGTGGAAGCAAGTGGCTGGGAATGGTAGATTTAGTCACATTAAGTGTTTGAGTTGCTGTAGATTGGGGCATTTTGTTAGAATGTGCCATGCTGTAAAGACTGGACAACAGCAGGCCTATGTTCACAGGACAGCACGGAGAGACATGCAAGTGTATTATTTTTGTTGGAACTCCATGCCTTTCCGTGAAAGTGTTTCAAGGCAACAGTGGGCACCCTACAAGAGTTTTGCAGTTAGAACTGGGGAGATAGAGAAATGTGAGCAGTGAGCTATGTTTTTTGGCACAGGTGGAAGGAACATATAATCTGCTTTGTCTCCTATTCTTTTAAGGTACTAAGCATCAAGAGGTGGAGTAGGCAGAGCAGATGACCAAGCCAGATGGGATAAGGCAGACCAAAAAATCGGATGAGAGCCTGAGGAAGATATGGATGATTTCCTAATAGTGGCTGAATTGGAGTGGACTTTCATCTGAGCATTTTCTTATGTCCAGGAGGAAGACAAGGGCATCTGGATTTTTCTTTCCACAGACTGCCAAGGACATTGCTAACTCTGCTTAAAGTAATGTTGCAGCTTCCTGGGACTTTGTGTGATTGCCCAGGACATGCAGGAGTTTATTTCCCCATTTCCCAGAGAAGGAATGTGTTGCTATGGATATTATGCATAGTTTAGACTTTAATTTTATATATTTTTTGTTTGTTTATTCTTTATTTTTATATTTTTGTTTTTATTTTATTCCTATTTTATTTTATTATACTTTATCATACTCTAAAATACTCTAAATTACTCAGTTAGAATGGGTTTTTGACAAGGAATCTAGAATTGTTAAAATGTTAAACTGTAAAATGGTCCAACTGGTCATCCATGCTTAACAATTACTATTACGTTAAGAGTAGAAATTATTATCCGATGAACCGCACATACTGTAATTACCATTCTTCCAATATAAGCGTTATTTGACACATGCTGTATGATAACTTCTTGTTTGTTCAAATTATCCAGAAACCCAAAAAAAGAAACATCATGTGTATTAAAAGCAAAGCCTCCCTATTGAGGTGCAAATGAACCAGTTGGACTAGTTTGTGAACCAAGCAGAGGAAGGTCTTTGCAGGATATAATGTATGCGGATGCAAGGGGGAGGGTTTATCGGGAAGCATGAGAGACAAAGAAGAGGATTGGTTGGAAACACAAAGGACGTGGACATGTGCTGGAGGATTTTGGAGAAATCTGTGTGGACTCTGGGCAAAGAACCATGAAGACATTTCATCAATTGAAAGCCCAAATTAAGTAACTGTTTACAGATATAAAGATGGATTATTCCCGCGCTATCATATATGAAATCGGCTAAAAATAGAATAGAAAAGCTGCATGCACTGTTAAAGGTAAGCACCTGACCTTGTAAGTAAATCTAAAAAATGGATAGTGCTGCGCTAATCCTAGGCATTTATCAAAAAAAAAAAAAAATATATATATATTAGTTGATGGAATGTATACAAGACTTGAATGCGTGACTGTTGTTAAAATCTGATAGGCGTAAGGTGGTGTTTAATTAAAAAGTGTGGTGGCTAAAATGGTGGTAGGTACAATATAAGTACCCCCTGGGATCTGAGCAGGGGTCTAAATCCCGTATAGGGGGGCGGCAAAAATGATAGGTGGGATCAATAAAGTTAGGTGGAATCAAATTAAAAAACAATATAAAACAGTACTACTATACGATAATATATAACATGAGTGACTGTCAATAATAAATATAGTGCATAACATTGGGGGTTAAATGCATCCACAGTGGGGGGTATCCTATGCTAATTAGTGCTAGTATAAAGTGCAGTGTGAAAGAGCCCATTCAAGGCAGTGAGGTAGTAGTGAACTGCTAATTCATACAGTGCAAATGTGCAAAAAATAATTTTATACAAAAAATAAATGAATAATATAGTGTCTCAAATCCGTGTAAAAGGTTTGGCAGGAAAAAAGTCTTATAAAACCAAAACACAAAAGTCCTTAAAAATTCAACAAATTGTGACGACAACGTCTTGACATGCACACGTTGCAGTTAAAGTGCTCCAGTGCAACACATCCAGTGCTTCTTTGTGTGACACCACTCAGATTAGGTAATGGCCCCTTACCTTTAGGTAATAGGGCAACAGCATATAGCCACAATGGCTCTTTAGAATCCTCCTATGAGCTCCAACGTGTCCCTCACCAACCTACGTCCTGGGATGGAATTCCCTCAGGTATAGTGTCAGGGCGGGGGGTATAAAGGATCATAGGCAAAAAGGAAAAGGCCAATAGTGTAATCCCGTTTTTGGTAGATTGAACCTCTTTTATTAAAAGTATATAGGTACTCACATTAAAAAATGAACAACAGCGAATGTAGTCCAACGAGCGGCGAGCTCGTGTGCCTCTGTGGTGATTGCAGCCTGTTTCGTCCCTACGCGTGACGTCACACCACACGTGACTTCATCAGGGGATGATTACAGGCTTAAAATTGTGTCTTTAAATAGTTCAGAATTGGCTGTAATGGAGCGGCCATTTTCTTGGAGTCTAAAGGAAGTGGGTAAGCGGCCATTTTCCCAAGGATTGTGCGCCGCTACTTCCGCTGGGATGTACGTCTGTGTAACGTCCCAGCTGGCTAGTTCGACCAATAGGAACAGTCCAGGCATCGATAGTGTCTCTTAGTGTCAGCAGAGAGAGTCAGTTTCAACTCCGTTAGCCGGAACCCGGCGAGGGAGTGATTTGATGGGGACAATGGATGAGTGCTATCGCTGGCTACATGGTAGTAAGGACCGAGTGTTGGGAATAATTTAGACCTTGACGGGTTTATCGATCAGGTCGAGTACTAATCCATATGCAAAGGACACATCCTGCAACGCTATTATTTAAGTCTGTGGTTTAAGGCCAGGGGGAAGAAAAGCAGCAGACACCAGTGGCATAAAAAATGTATATACATAAACATATTAAATAAAAACAATAAATATAATAATATGAATGACCATTAATAAACATATACCCCTGAAATATTGGTATATGTTAATTACTTATTAGTTTAATAAAGGATGAGGGAACTTGAATGAATGGGGAAACATAAAATCAGTTTAATATTAAAAAGTGTAAGGCAGGGAAAGAAAAAACCGACCGATGCTATATCTTTTTTGAGGGCGTTAATATAATTGTGGCAAGTGATAATGTATACAATACCTCTATAGGTGGGTCTCTTGTCTTGCAGTGCATACTGACTATGTTTTTATTGTATGCCACCATTGAAGGTGAGGTTATGCGGACTACAGAAATGAAACAGTCACAGTGTGTGTATTTCCATAAAAACAGGGAAGACAAAACACTGTGTAAGTTAAAAGTATAATAAAAATATTAAAAAAGATATTATAAAAATATTATAAAAATATTGAGAGGGTGTTCTTTAGAACAAGTAAAATAAATAATTATAATTAATTGAAGGTTAAAAATCACTCAGGAAACAATTGAGATCAAACTCTATGTTTAGGCCACGGGGCCAGAATGTGTCTAGGGTGAAGATCCATTTGGATTCTAGTTTGCTGAGGGTTCTCACCTTGTGGCCTCCCCTCCAGTGTTTAATGTATGGGGTGATACCCCAAAACCTTAGGTGGGTGGGGTCTCTGTTGTGGCAGGTTAAGAAATGTTTGGACACACAGTGTTTATCGTAGCCATTAAGTTTTTAGTTTACGCATTGCACATATATTGTACATGCTTATTATGCTAGGAAGGATAATTAGCTTTTGCACGCTGTAGACATATTTTAACTATGAATTGTGTGATGTGCGTGATGTATATGGGAAAAAAAGCATTGAGGAAAGCTAGGCCCCTATGAGAAGTAGAAATGTATGAATTGTAATTATTACCTATGTATGGGACCAACAGGTGGATTGTATCAGTTGTGGAAATTTTTGAGTTGTGGATATTTTTAACTGATTTGTGACAAATGTCCCCATACATGTGTAATAATATCTCTCAGCCACAGGTGGTTTAGTACATCGTGTTTTGAAGATGGCTGCCACATATTCAATTAACCATGCAGCTGTGGGGGGAAGTGCAGCCATGTATTGCTGATATCACTCACAAAATGACCTATGAGGGGTTAAGAGGGATGACTACATCCTGTGGGTGATCTCTGGTATACAGGACTATAATAGAGTCACTAGCATGCTGTTTGGGGAGAAGTCTGTTTTGAGAGGAAGGCTATTGTTTGTAGCTGTGGAAAGACCAAGCATGCAGTCACAATTTCTGAATTGTCCTGTTTCCAGTGGAAGATGTTGCCAGAGTTAAAGCGGTGGTATACCCAGAAGAAAAAAAAAGGAAAAAGGCATAATTATGAAATACTTACTCTAGAACGAAGCCTCCGCACCGTATCCCGGTCACCTCCAAGGGAGCTGACATTTTGCCTCAGCGATTCTTCCGGGTTCGCAGCTCCGACTCCCTCCGTTCTGGTGCAATACCACAGACTTTTACCGGACCTTCACTGACATCAGCGACTGCATGCCAGGTGAATATCTCCTAAACCATACAGGTTTAGGAGATATTCATTTTACCTACAGGTAAGCCTTAATATAGGCTTACCTATAAGTAAAAATGTGCTAAAGGGGTATACAACCACTTTAAGTATTACCTTTCTTTGGGATATTGGGAAGAGGAGTGTATGTTTAAGTCTTGTTATTTGGTGTAATGTTTATGGTAACTTTTATGTGTAAGAAACTTGTGTGCCTGTTCATTTAAAATATTCACTACATATTTGAGTGACTGTCCACTATACCTTCATTAGAAATTTTGTTGTTCCCACATTTGATACAGAAGCAAATATGGATGCCCTATGTTCATTTAAAATTACAATCTATATGTAGATACAGTGTTGAAAACCCCCCAGAAAATTCAGGTTGATAAGATTATTTACACCAAGTTGGTCATAATGACATGTTGGTAAAAAAAAAAAAAAAAAAGATAAAAAAAATATATATAAATAAAGTCAATAGATCCCCTTTAAGACTTGTTTATAAGTAGTGATCAGCAAATTGGTTAAAACAGCTGGACTGTTTTGAGACTAAACATAGTAATATCTCCAAAATCAGATATTATTTGGTACCCGAACCTTTGAAACGTTAAAAGGAACTTATATTGGTACGTGTAACATTAGATTGCTTACTATAGCTTCTCCTTTGTAATTGAATCATTTGATTATATTTTATTTTACTTCCTGTTTAATTATATTACTATGTCATTATTTGAAAAATAATAAAAATGACATTTAAAAAAACAGCCAAACCTGCAAATCCACACATTGACATTATTTTTTACTCCTGAAACTGTTCATGCAGATTTGTTTCACGGAGCATGATTGCTTGGCTTCCTAGACTGTGTGATTCTCTGCAGATTAAACAAATCTACATGCAAATATTCAATAGAGTTTCAAAGGTTATAATTATTTATAGTTATTTATTATATTATAATTTATGATTTCGTGTTTAAAAATGTATCAAACCTGGGATGTCTACTAGACTCTTGTTTGGACAGATTTAGGTGTTGAGCATCGAAAATCTGACATAATCATACCGCCAGGGAGGTTAAAATAGGGCACGGTGTTAGTAGGGCAGGGGATGGTGTCAGTAGAGCAGTGGACTTGTCAGTAGGGCAGAGTTTGGTGGTAGGAGGGCAGTGGACGGTGTTAGTAGTGTGGCAGTACCCCCGTAGGGGCTGCTGAGTGATGTGGCCCACCTGTCACCTTGCCCAGCCTGGCATTCACTTCCAGTCACTCCAGACAATGAAAAGTTAAGGAATTCATAGGATGCCCAGAAAAGATTCTTGCATGGACCGCAGGCCCTTATGGTGTAGCAAAGAAGGTTCTGGTGCTAGCTGCCCTCTTTGGTGGACTACTGATCCCAGACAGCCCTTTGCAGACCCTGACATCCCTCCTGGCTGCATCAGCCTGACTTTACTGCCAGTAACATCAGAGTCTCTCCCACTGGCTCTACATCCATCTCAGAGTATACTTTCCCAGTCCACTCCAGCATGCCTCTCCCAGCTCTCCCGACTGTGCCTGTCCCTCACCGACACCTGGTGCGTCCCTCCTGGAGATTTGCTTGGCAGTATTCCCTGCTGTTCTCTCCTGCTCCTGTTCAGGACACCCCTTGGGTTGTGTGGGATTCCCTCACAGCTCCGAGCCCCTGACCCAAGGTCACCCATCGACAGACTAATACTCCATCTCCAGTTCTTCCACCCGAACAACTCCTCCTCAGCTGGGCTGACCCTGGGTATTTAAGGAGGCCTGCTCCCTGCAAATCCAGTTTGGGGATTGGTCATGGCTCCTTGGAACACCCCAGACAGCTCCACCCTTCTTCCCCACCTTCCTTCTAGAAGCCTCTAGAAGCAGAAGGGAGGTAACCAAAAGATGATGCTACCTGTGAGTCACCAGCCTACTCTGAGCCACTCCCAGCCCCACAGATCAAAATAAACAGGCCTAGCTTCCTGCTAGGCCTGCTTAAATATACCTGCTCTACAACAAAAATCCCACTCTAGCACCTACACAAGGCAGAGGGTGCTACAGTAGTTTTTTATTTTTATCAATTTATTTTTTACAATTTTGTTTAGGAGCCCCATTGGGAGGCATTGGTGAAATATCAGCAAGGGGAATCTGCGCCGTTTGGAGTAATTAGTTTGTGCCCAGGCACACCTGGCACACCCCAGTGCACTGCGATAAAATGCAGCATATTTGTATTTTATCATAGCTCACTGCACTGCACCTCCAGGTTGCTTTGCAGTGCAAATGGGGCCCATAGAATACAATTGTTTTCTATGTGCCTTGCGGTGACTGACATTCTTCCAGTGTGAAAAAGTGGCGGTCGCCGTGCTAGTGTGAAAGCTAAAGCTACCTTCAGGAAATATTTTTCTATTTCACATACACAAGTCAACTGAACCATCTTCTTTCAGTATATGCATTGAACATGTGACAGGACCCACTAATCTTTCCCCTTGATGTGCAGATTTCTGCAGACATCTGTCTCCTGTGTTCCTACATGCATTAGTGCAAATGTAGATAAATATCTGTGCAAGGCTAACATTTCTGCATGAAAGGGAAGCCCCCTACTCTTTCACCCAGTCAGCGCTACATATAGATGAATAGTTTAGAAGTGTGAGAACCTTTTCTCCACTGCTCACTAGAGGGCGCTGCCTAGGACCCGTTGTTATGGCTAGAATGAACAAATGATTCATCACTTGACTCTATTGAATATTTGCATGTAGATTTGTTTAATCTGCAGAGAATCACACAGTCTAGGAAGCCAAGCAATCATGCTCCGTGAAACAAATCTGCATGAACAGTTTCAGGAGTAAAAAAAAATGTCAACGTGTGGATTTGCAGGTTTGGCTGTTTTTTTAAATGTCATTTTTATTATTTTTCAAATAATGACATAGTAATATAATTAAACAGGAAGTAAAATAAAATATAATCAAATTATTCAATTACAAAGGAGAAGCTATAGTAAGCAATCTAATGTTACACATGCCAATATAAGTTCCTTTTAACGTTTTCAAATTATAACAAATAATAATATAATAATAATAAAATGTATTCAATAATGTAATCAAATCAAAAACACTGAAATTTGCTCAGTTGCAGAATTGTCGCTGTCGTCACTTTCAGTGATTGACAATGAATTTCCCCACAAATCACTATCGCTCAATTCTGCAAGTGATGCTAATTTATTATGGCTGTTTTCTAGCTGGTCTATAACCGATTTTGACTTAAAGAAAAAAACAAAACCCTTTTTGGTTGCTATGGACAATCTCCAGTTTCCAGGCAGAGAGAACAGTATATATAATATAAAAGTGCATGCAGGGCACTGGACAAAGCATTAGGGACAAAAGGGATGTGAAATAATTTGATGCAGTAATATAATCTGTAAGATTACAGTGTACTGTATGTATTGTGTGTTTTAACTTTTTGAATTTGACACCGTGCTCCACCCCCATGCGTTGTGATAGATCGAGCGGAGGACACACCTGCACACACACCTGGGAGACATTGCAGGATCCTGGGGACAAGGGCACTAACTTTGCCTGTGTGGCTCGGGGTTACCGCTTTTGGTGCTGAAAATTAACCCCGAGCCACACTCGGGAATATCGCCAGGGAGGTTAATACATTTGGGGTGCACACCCTAATGCAATAGGCTGTGCATACCTATGGTCATAGCATAGCAGTGCAATACACGCTGTACTGCTGTGCAGTGACATAAATGAAGTGTCACTTTGTACACTTCAAATAAAATTGAGAAAAAGAGAACTGTGTGATAAGCTGAAATGTTCATCACACAGCTGTAAGACCCCTTTCACACTGGGGCGGTTTGCAGGCGTTATTGCGCTAAAAATACCGCCTGCAAACCGCCACAAAACAGCCTCCGCTGTTTGTTCAGTGTGAAAGCCCGATGGCTTTCACACTGAAGCGGTGCGCTGGCAGGAGAAGAAAAAATCTCCTGCAAGCCGCATCTTTGGAGCGGTGAAGGAGCGGTGTATTCACCGCTCCTAAACCGCTCCTGCCCATTGAAATCAATGGGACAGCGCGGCTATACCGCGGCTATAGCCGCGCTATACGAGTGGTTTTAACCCTTTTTCGGCCGCCAGCGGGGGGTTAAAACCGCACCGCTAGCGGCCGAATACCGTGGTAAAACAGCGCTAAAAATAGCGCTGTTTTACCGCCGACGCCCCCTACCGCCCCAGTGTGAAAGCAGCCTAAAACCATTGTGTGGCACCTTTACAGTGCACTGGAATAGGCAGTTACTTTTTTTTTTTAATTTGTTGTGCAAGCAAACAAAAGAAAAAGGTTTCAGTCTCACCGACTTGCAAAGTCCAGAACTGCTATTGCAGTTAAACAGTCCTTAGTTTCTGTTGCAGGTAGATTCCTCTAGCAGGAGGCTTCCAGGCAGGACACTGCTATTCACTGTTGCTGTACACCAAAACACCATGCACCATCCACATTCTCCTCTACACTCCTCCACACCCTCTCTAACTTCCTGTCTTGTTTTTAAACCCACTTCCTCTTACAGGTGAGTTAACCCTTTTTTTGTTCCCTTAAAGGGACCACAGTCCAAACAGAGGGGAAACATAGCGTCCTTCCAGGACCCAGCTACGGCGTCCTGTACATATCCCCCCCCCCGTGCCCCAACGCCATGGAGGTGGAGGCAACATTGGAGCTCAAACAATGGACTCGGGAGAGGGCATCTGCATTTCGTTACATTCTCCCGGGCCTATGCTCCACTACAAATTTAAATTCCTGGAGTGCCAGGAACCACCGAGTAACCCTGGCATTATTCCCTTTACCCTGTCTCAACCATGTTAAAGGGGCATGGTCAGAAATCAGCCTAAACTTCCTCCCCAAAAGGTAATATCTGAGGGACTCCAGAGCCCACTTAATGGCCAGACACTCTCATTCAATTATAGCGTAGTTTTTCTCTGCTGGTGTTAACTTCCTACTGAGGAAGACTACCGGGTGCTCCTCTCCATGAACAACCTGTGACAACACCGCTCCCAACCCTACATCGGAAGCATCAGTTTGGACAACAAACTCTTTTGAAAAATTGGGTGCTACCAGGACAGGGTGTTGGCACAGTGCCGACTTGAGCTCCAAAAAGGCCTTCTCAGCGTCTGCATTCCACTCCACCATGACCGATTTCCGACCCTTAGTCAGATCGGTCAATGGAGCCGCCAACGTGGCAAAGTTGGGTACAAACCTCCTGTAGTATCCCACCATGCCCAAAAATGCACGTACCTGCTTTTTTGTGAGGGGACGGGGCCAACTCTGTATAGCCTCTACCTTGCTGACCTGAGGTTTCACCACCCCTCTACCCACGATATAGCCCAGGTATTTCACCTCCTCCATTCCCAAAGCACATTTTTCAGGGTTTATTGTAAACCCCTCCTTCCAAAGAGGGTCCAGCACTGCCTGGACTTTGGGCAAGTGTGATTCCCAGTCTCTGCTAAAAATGACTATGTTGTCCAAGTACACTGAGGCATACTTCCGGTGAGGTCGTAAAATCCTATCCATTGCTTGCTGGAATGTGGCTGGAGCAGTTTGCAATCCAAAAGGCATCCTTTTGTACTAAAAACTCCCCTCTGGGGTAGAAAAAGCAGTTTTCTCCCTAGCAGCCTTAGTCAACGGGATTTGCCAATATCCCTTGGTAAGGTCTAACGTAGTGATAAACCTGGCTGGACCTAGTCTCTCAATAAGCTCATCTACCCGGGGCATGGGGTAGGCATCAAACCGCGAAACTTCATTAAGTTTCCGGAAATCATTGCAGAATCGCAGAGTCCCGTTGGGCTTCGGTACCAACTCAATAATCTCCAGGTCTAACATCTTCTTCACTTCCTCTGAAACAGCCTTCCTTTGGGCCTCTGGGATGCGGTAGGGCCGGACAAAAACTTTGACTCCTGGTTCCGTGATGATATCATGCTCTATGGTACTCGTGAGCCCTGGCAAGTCTGAAAATTTTTCTTTATTTCTCTGCAAGAACTCCTTTGCCTGCTGACTTTGGGTTTTAGACAGGGTATTTGCTACTTGGACACTCTCCACCCCAACCCGAGGCTCCAATCTTGCACTAGCCAGGGAGGTCACTGGTTCCCTCTCTGTCCAGGGCTTTAACAAGTTTACATGATATATTTGATAGGGTTTCCTTTTACCCGGTTGGTGGACTTTATAATTCACCTCTCCCACTTTTTCTACAACTTCAAAGGGGCCTTGCCACCTGGCTAAGAATTTACTTTCCACAGTGGGAATCAACACCGCTACTCGATCCCCCACTTGGAAGTTCCTTATTTTAGCAGCCCTATTATAGACTCGTCGTTGAGCCTCCTGGGCTTTTTGTAAATGTTCCTTGACTAGTGGCAACACAGTTCGGATCCTCTCCTGCATTTGGGAAACATATTCAAGAACACTCTTATGCTGACTAGGTTCACTTTCCCATTCCTCTTTAACAAAATCCAGTAGCTGTTTACTCTGCATGATTCTTAGTCCCTGTGGACCTTGGTAACCCAGTTACCCATTGTGGATCCATGTCCACTCTAACCATTAATCTAGGGGTCAGTATAGGCAGAACCACACCTTCGGTTCATATATAGCGCTCCTCTTGCGCTGGGCATTTTTGAGGGTCTCTTACCCTTCATTCCCTTACTTAATTCAATGCCCATAATGACTGGCCAGTCTTCTCTCTTCTCTACGTGTGCCTATACCCTCTTGCCTCTAAACGCATTTTATCTAGCAGATGTACTACATATACCTGTGAACAGCACTATTCTTCCCTTTCTTATCTATAACACTCCGATGGACAATAGACAGGGACAACATAACATATAACCACCAATCAATACAGTTCGATTAAGGGGAGTAAAATAGGTACCCTTTGTCCCGAAAATGCCTTACCGATCAAGGAAGTCTGATAACTCAAATGTAAGCAAAAGGCTTACCTCAGCCGGCTGATTATCAGAAATTCCCGGATCGTCTCAAGCTCCTCGTTTCGGATACTCAGGGTCACCTGGAATCCCCTCCTGGCTGGCTCGCCATGCTGACTCGGTTTAATTGATGATAGGCAACTCCTATCCTCATATTGATTAGTGGTTCCAAATTAATAATAACTACTGCAGTAGGGAACAGACACAAAAGATACGCTCAGCATCTTTCCAAATAACTGTTCTGCTTTATTATGACGCAATTGAAGGTTTTTATGCACATGATTACGTAGGTATCACATTAATATTACAATTGTACGTTTATGGTAACAAGGGGCGTTACATAGGCAGGCTTATTCTAATCAGAACTCGAAAGAATGTAAACATTTACTGAAAACATTATTAGTGCTGTTTTAGAACAAAACAGGTATGGGCTTTGAGGCCATAGAAAGGCCCCAGGGACTTTTAAGCGGTGCTGGGGTCAATGAGGTAGAAAATATAAGATAAAACAATTCCTTTATTAAACAATGTTTTAAAAAAAAACAGACATTGACTTAAGACAAAACATTTAGAAATCGATTTACAAAGTAAATACAAAAAATTCATTTCATGGATGTAGAAATTAATACCACTTTCTCAACATGTTTCGCTTTCCTAAGCTTCTTCAGGCGATATATTATGGTATTATGATCAACCATAAAGAGGGAAATATAGTGGGAAGTAGATTTGTGCTTGTCTGATGTTTTGCTCTTCAGTCTGAGCCTCATTGAAAAGGCATGCAGAGAGGGATAAAAAAGTTTCTAAAAATAAAATTCTCTTTGAGTAGAATCAATTTACAAATAATCCAAACATTACATCCGAAGGATGGTGAGACGCCAAGTTGCTGTGTATATAAACAGATGGTCCTTATAATGCAGCAGGACGGCAGGAAATAATGGGCAGCAAATAGGGCCAGGACCACCGCAATTAGCCTGTGGATAACTGAGCCTGGAGGTATACCTGCAGCCCACCACAGAAGAACTATTAGTGGTTACAACCGTTCTCAGCGGCACTTAGATAGATAGCGTCCATCTGCCCCGCATATCATCCAAAGAAGTGACGTCACTTGACATGACGCTATCTATCTATCTATCTTGCACACATCGGCCATAACCCTCGACATAAACGGGGTGCCCTGGTCCGTTAGTATTTCCTTGGGAAAACCAGTCCGTGTAAACAACTGGAATAATTCCCGGGCAATAGCCTTAGAGGAGGTATTCCGCAGGGGTAGCGCCTCAGGATATCGGGTGGCATAGTCGAGAATCACCAGTATGTAGGAGTGACCTCGAGCCGACTTCACCAAGGGACCCACTATATCCATGGCTATCCTTTCAAATGGGACCTCAATTATGGGCAGAGGGACCAAAGGATTCCGGAAGTGGGTCACCGGAGCGGTCAACTGACAGGTGGGACAAGAGGTACAGTATCTCCTTACCTCTGCTTTCAGACCTGGCCAGTAAAACCGGTCGGTGATCCGTGCTTCCGTCTTTTCAACTCCCAGGTGTCCCCCTAAAACATCATCATGGGCCAGGTCCAGGACCTTGCGTCTATACTGTTGGGGTACCAATAATTGCTCTACCACATTTTCTCTCACTTTGGTAACCCGATAAAGCAATTCATTACATATTGCAAAGTGTGGCCACCGCTCATTCGCACCTGGCTCTTGGGGAACCCCATTTATTACTACAACCTGTTCCGTGCATGGGCCAAAGTGGGGTCCTGCATCTGGGCAGTACCAAATGCCCCCTGCGGAACACCCAAATCTGGCAGGGCAGGGGTAACGGCCACTTCCTCATCCTCTTCCCCCAGCATTACCTGAAGTGGGGAAGGTTCCCCCCCTCTTCAGTGTTCAGGTAGGTCTGTGAACCACACATTTTGACTCCCTTAATAATATCAGCACTACTTTCATCACCATTAACCAAATCATTAGCATTTTCAAGAACATTTGGCATTTCAGGGTTATTTCTCTCAACAGCAGGAACAGAGGGACTAGTTTCTCCCCAGTCTCTGGACCGTCCAGGTAGTTCTCCTTGTCCCCACAGTTTTGCAAATAATGGACAGTCTCGTCCTATGATAACATCATGTACTAAGTTCTTTACCACCCCCACCTCTTGAGTACCAGTGCCACATGCTGTGGAGATGGACACCGAGATGAGAGGGTACTCCCTACTGTCCCCGTGAATGCACACCACCCGTAAAGTTTTTCTTGCCGGACCGATCTTCCCAATTACTCTAGGATGGACCAGGGTTACCATGCTTCCGGAGTCCAGCAAAGCCCGGGCAGGGAGGTGGTTCACTTGAACTTCACACTCGAATTTCTCTTCTCCAAGATCAATATGTGTTGTGCATACTTTCTGGGCATAAAAAGACCCCCTCCGAAGAATCCCGCATTCCATGGGCTCCTCTTGCAGTGGGCAGTGGGCCCGGGTATGGCCCCAGGAATGACATCGCCAACATTGTACATCCCCTCCTATCCGAACAGGTACAGATCGCTGAGATGGTATCGGGAGTGACTCTTGACCTTCCGGGGTGTTGGTTTCAGGGCTGCGGGGAACGTCCTTTCGAAGGGCAGCAGTCGAACGAATAGGCCGTGGCAGACTGGGTCCTTGGCGCTTGGTAGGGCCAAGCAGATCCTCCACCACTGTGTATCATTCCACCATCTCGACAAGGAGGTTCACTGTTTTGGGGTCTCCATGGCTGACCCACCGTTGAAGGTCGTCTGGCAGTGACCTGAGGTATCGTGTCATGAGGATCCTGCCAGTAATCAGCGATCCAGACGCAGGGGGACACGGCCGCGGGTTCCACTGCGCATGCGCGCGCGTTCTCGGGTGCTGTCAGGCACGGGCACGCGCGCACTCCTGCTAGTGCCAGGCGGGCTATTTAAACCGGCCTGTCACACTTTATCCCCGCTGTCTGCTCTACAGCGTGTGCCTTAACCTGATCTGACCTGTGTACTCTGCTATCTGACCCGGCTTCCTGTTAGACCATCCTGCTATCCGCCTGCACCAGACCCTCTTGGCTTGCCTGACCATCCCTCTGTGTTGTCCCTGGTACCTTTGCTGATCGACCGATACCGACCTCTGGCTTGTTTGACCATCCCTCAGTCTGATACCTGTATCCAGCATCCAGCCTACTACCTGCTGCCTTGTTCCTGGTTCCAGTCCAGCGTTCCAGTCTACTACCTGCTGCTTTGTTCCTGGTTCCAGTCCAGCATCCAGCCTACTACCAGCTGCCTTGTTCCTGGTTCCAGTCCAGCGTTCCAGTCTACTACCTGCTGCCTTGTTCCTGGTTCCAGTCCAGCGATCCAGGCTACTACCTGCTGCTTGTTCCTGGTTCCAGTCCAGCGTTCCAGGCTACTACCTGCTGCTTGTTCCAGCTTCCAGTCCAGCGATCCAGGCTACTACCTGCTGCTTGTTCCTGGTTCCAGTCCAGCGTTCCAGGCTACTACCTGCTGCTTTGTTCCTGGTTCCAGTCCAGCATTCCAGGCTACTACCTGCTGCTTGTTCCTGGTTCCAGCCCTGCTTACTTACCTGCTTCCTTACCTGCTGTGGCTCCGGGTCCTCTCTGCATTCCAGCTTCCTCTTCAGCTTCTGGATCCAGAGGGTGCCACCACTCCTGAACTTCCGGTGACTGTCGATCCTGCCAGGCACCCATACCACTCCTCACTCCTGGCCTTCTGTCTCCATTCCAGAGGAACAGGAGTGGGAGCTGTAAGGGAGGTTCTTCTCTGCACTTCGGGCTCAAAACCTACCAGGTACGTGACATATCGGTCCAGCACGACCCGCTCCACGATTTGGAGGCCAGACAACATTTTGGGCTGCAGCCATTTTTTTACCAGTTGCACCAGGTCATGCATTTGAGACCGTGGTGGACGATCTGGACGATACTTCCATTGGTGCACTCGTTGAGCCCGAACAGCTGTAGTAACCCTCAAACGAGCCAATATTTCTGCCTTTAATTTTTGATAGTCTTTAGCGTGATCTGGTGGCAGGTCGAAGTAGGTTTTTTGAGGATCTCCAGTTAGGAAAGGAGCAATTAGGCCGGCCCACTGGTCCTGGGGCCACCCTTCTCTTTCTGCCGTCCTCTCAAATGTAGCAAGAAATGCCTCTACATCATCACTCAGGGACAACTTCTGCAAAAAATGGCTTGCCCTCACGGTCACCTGGTTGCCAGGGGCAACAGCCGCTTGCTCACGGCCCTGAGAAAGCTGCTGCACTACTTCTTTTAAGGCAGTCACCTGAGCCTGCATAACCTCTTGCTGGGTCGCTTTCTGGGCTGCCAACTGGGCCACCAACAGGCGAGTGTTTTCTTGCTGTACCTCCAGCTGGGTTGTTAAGCGCTGATTAGCTTCCTCATAGCGAGTCTGCGCTTGTATATTAGCCAAGGACAGCTGTTTAATTAGCTCCTCGATTGCTTCAGCTTTCAGGGTTTGTGCGGCTTTAACCCAGGACATAAATCCACTGTACTGTCCCTTTAAATGTCAGTTTTAAGTCCAATACAAAAAAAAAAAACCAGCAAGAAAAATGCCTGTTACTCTGTCCTGCCCGCATTCGAGCACCACTTGTAATGTTTGGGGAACCAGCTAGATCGCAGGACACAGGCTTTTCACTCAAAAGGAGATTTATTGAACTTAAATAGCTTTACAGCAGCAAAAACAAAAGAAAAAGGTTTCAGTCTCACCGACTTGCAAAGTCCAGAACTGCTATTGCAGTTAAACAGTCCTTAGTTTCTGTTGCAGGTAGATTCCTCTAGCAGGAGGCTTCCAGGCAGGACACTGCTATTCACTGTTGTTGCATACCAAAACACCATCCACCATCCACATTCTCCTTTACACTCCTCCACACCCTCTCTAACTTCCTGTCTTGTTTTTAAACCCACTTCCTCTTACAGGTGAGTTAACCCTTTTTTTTGTTCCCTTAAAGGAACCACAGTCCAAACAGAGGGGAAACATAGCATCCTTCCAGGACCCAGCCACGGCGTCCTGTACAATATATATATATATATATATATATATATATATATATATATATATATATATATATATATATATAAATATATAATATGGTGGCAGTTACAATCATTGCTTTATGACATTTAATCGATGCCATTTTCCAGGATGTATTTTATAGATGAACCACAGCCTTACCTTCAGTCATGTATAGATATAGAGGCTCCTGTCCTGTACTGAAATAATTTTCCCAGATTTCAGTTCTTTTATTCATGGATAATCAGCATCATATGTGGGCATTAACTAGGGTCATCTGCCTAGGAATGCCCAATCCTGAGGCTGTCATCTGTAGGCATTTTGATAATTCCCCCTTCTCAAGAAGAAAGCCATTGCTTTCATTAGGGCCGAAGGGATTAGATTTGAGTACTGAGACAGAGTGCTTCAAATTTAGGGATATATGTATATATACAGTAGAGAAAAGACCAAAAACAAATACATACACCTGGGTTAATTCCCCCTGGAGGTAGACCAACAGAGCTCCAAAGCTCACAGTGTCTTCCTGGCACTTTAAACAGCATGAGAGTATAAGGTGAAGAGCCGGCAACTCGTCCTTCCAATAAAAGTACTTTATTGATAAAGGGTACAGTGTGCAATTTACAGCAGCTTACACTATGGTTATGCATAGAGTTTTTTACCGAAACGCGTAAGCTGCTGTAATTTGCACACGGTACCCTTTATCAATAAAGTACTTTTATCAGAAGGACGAGTTGCCAACTCTTCACCTTATACTCTCACCTATGTACAGTACAGCTCGCTCCTGCTACCAGTCATGAATGGTCTGCCTTCATTGCACAGAGAAGCACATAGACCCAGTGATGATATCACTTGGATGAAATCATTGAAATATTTAAAAATATCACCGGAATGAAGATCCAGAAGAGAGGGAACATATAGCTTATTCCTTTTCTGCTTTAATACTTTTTATTTTCCCTTAAAGTATATGAAGCCAAAACCAATTTTATTTTTTGGATGGAGTAAGGATTTTTATTTTTTACTGTTCAGGATTTACAACAACACATCTTTCAGAAGTATGGGAAATACCCCTTTTCCCATTAAATTCTGTGCCAGAGACAATGGTTACTAAAAAAAAAAAAAAATAGACAGGGAAACAAAAAGTAACAAAACAAAACAGGGTTATTAACACTTCCACAAAGAAACCTTTGGCTTTGCATACACTATCAGTTTCTGCATTGCTCCATCAGTTTCTACATTCCCTGTAACAGGTAATTACAGATAATTAAAATGAAAGATAATTTCTCTGCCCTAAATTGAAATCTTTGCTTTTTCAATAGAATTACATAAAAATTTGAAACTTGTATTTTTGAAACATTTACAAGAAGCAAGCCTTTTGGTACTGGCTTTGTTCCATCATGCTTGGTTATCACAGTGGAGATTCCACACCTGAGTAATGCCTATAAATGTAACTAGAATGAATAAGCACTTCACGATATATAACACCAAATCTGATTTCACACTCTCAGCAACTGTCAGCTGAAAAAAAGATTTCACCCCTTATACAATATGGTACAATATAATACAAGCATCACTTGTAGCCTTCAAAAGGCTCATAGATGTGTTTCTTTGAATTGATCAATCCTAAGCTTCAAATATAACACAGGGAATAATGTCAACACAATACAAAGTGTTTTGATGATCACAGCAAGGTGGTATTAGATTATTCACTGCTTATAAAACCTTTTGTTGGAAGCATCTAGTCATAGCTGGAATCCTTTCAACGCAACCCAGGTATATATAATATCCACAGCGCACATGTTCTTGGGAATATCAGGAGGTAAAAGGGTGCTGTAGCAATTGCCAGCTGGGAACTGGTAATATAAGCCAAAGTGTGTATCGCCAGCACACAATGGATATTGGAAATAATGCCCAAATGTTTTTCAAATGATCACACCATAGCAATAAGGTGCAATGTTTTTAGAGATTCCTTTGCCCGGCATGTGAAGACAAAGGGATTCTGCGTAGCTCCGAAACGTTGCACTTTGGTTTTCAATGTAACCTGAATAAATAAAATGGAATAAGTATATAAAGAATGTAAATCAATAGAATAATTGATGGCAGTTGCAATACTTTTATGTCACGCGATATTTGCAGTTTTTTTTTTAGTGCAAACAAAACAATATTATACCCAGTTTTTTGGTAAAATATAAAAGATGGGGTTGTGTCAAGTAAATGGATACCAAACATGTCAAGTCTTAAAATTATACAACTATGATATCCAAAATTCCCCATTGGCGATGCTTTCAAAGCCTTTACAGGTTATCAGTTTAGAATTAATCATGAACGATGGCCCCTATAATACGGTACCTTAAAAAGACCTGCTCGTCATGCTTTTATCTTTATTTTTTTTTCTTATTTAATCTTTTTTTATACTTTTTAATTGTTATTTTATTTTACTTCAGCCACCCTGTGATACCATGGGCAAGTGACGGGTACTCTTTATGGAGACATTGGGGGTCCTTTAGACCCCCAAAGTCTCCCCAGCCCTCCAGTCCAGCTATCCCTTCAGTCCAGCAAAGATCATGTTTGAATAGCTACATATTTGACTTCACTAACCAAGGGATGAGAGCTGTGACCCCAGATGTGACATAATACTTGTGGCTTTTAGGGTCATTCGTTGCAGGAGAGATTGGGGAATAGATGTTCCACGAGTTCCTGCTGCTTTTTTTGGGAAAGCTATTTGCGCACTCTCGGGCTCCACTATGGAAGGGAGAACCCGGGAACTGCTGATCATTTTTAACAGAAAGCCTTCGCTAAATGTTAAAGCCGGTACTATACTCACAGCTGCTGCTGTAGCTGTAGCTGTAGCAGTATCTCAGCCAGCAGCACGTTTTGGCACACAGTACCTGTAGGTCTTTATAACACATTGGGACACTGCCCCACAATTTTTCTAGGCATTCTGCTCTCACTGTGTTCTCATAAACTCTCCCCTGTGCCCATGTGGGTCCCTGCTCTTCTCCTGAGTGGCGGGCAAGGCTAAAAGTGGCCCGCAGCCAATCAGATGACTCCTTGCCTGCCCAGCAAATCACAAGACTTATTTCCAGGTTTGCTAAGGGTGAATCTTCTTCAGCTGCAGAAGCAGCCAACCATGGCACAGTCCAGCCTTGTAGCTGCCTATCAAAGGGGAGAGAAGAAAAAAAAAGTTCTTGCTGCTTTTATTTTGTCAGCACTGTTAAAGAGCATAGCTGGGGCTACACAGGCAAATCAGTTAGAAAGTTATTGTTGAGTAAACCAGTGTATATCAAAGCTGCAAAATTTGGATTGGTCACAAAGGTTTGGAATGCTCTGGGTCTTAAAAGGGTTAATGGCAACTAACACAAACATGCCAGTTTCTCCACCTTCCCTATTAATACTTGAAAACTATCATATCCAACAGGAAGAGACATTGGTCAAATCTGTCCTTGATATGGTTGTGACAGAACCGTCCAACACCCAGCTTGGGTGCTTCCATCAAGATATAGCTTCCTCCAGTCTGGGCCCAGGAACCAGGTAAAATAGCGGAATATGGCATAGCACCCAAGAATCTGGATGACACTAACTTAGGTCCTCTGGGACTTTAATGTCAACTCACACAGGATTTATATACCACACATACACTGTAAAAAGCTTGATTACGTTATGCAAACAGTAAGATAATTAATATAGCTAAGTAACAGCCAACATAAACAATGATCTAATTAAATCGTAAGCTAATCAACATAAATACATAACATTCCACAATAGTTTGATAACCAGGTAAGTGGTCACAATGTTGATCACATCTCCAAGAGATGAGCAGACAGAAAGAAACAATAGGTGACTCAATCAACAATGGGAATGCACACCTAGGAGGCACACAATGGGAAAATTATACAATGGGAGAAAGACACTTAACACATAACACCTTAAACAGATTCTGGCTGCATTGAGCTGATGATATTAACATCTGCTCTGAGTATCACAATCTAAAGCAGTCATTGCTGGTTTTGAGCATAGAGGCCATAATTATGTATCTGGGTCCTCCTGTTCCCAGAGTCTGGGTGTTTTGGGGAGACATTGACTTGAATCAGAAACAAGACCACTTCAAGGGTCTCCCAGGCACTCACCTCCCAAAGAGTAGTGTTCCATTAAAAGCCAGAGCCCAAAGTCAGTAGGCAAGAGGACACTCTGCAGTTACCTCAAAAAGTCCTTGTCCTGGTTGGGTCTGTCACAATGGCGATAACTGATTACTCATAATCAATCTGTCTGTGACAGCTCACAGGTAACATCCTTCATTGTCTTTGGAGACCCTTCCATGTACCTTGCTTTTCCAATGTCTGCATCCTTGTTGGAGGCATCATCTACTAAAGGGTATACCAGCACCCCAGCTTTTTTCCCAGCCTATAACGATACAGCAGCTGGAGCTTTTTTCTACTTTCTTTATTATTTTAAGAGCACTTTGCTGTCCTGAATGTGTGGGAGAAAGTGTGGGACCTTCACCTGGCTTTCAGTCGTATCTGGAATTCATGGTCCAGTAAACATTTCTCTGTTTTTGTATGAAATCTCCACTACAAATATTGATATTTTTTGTCAGAACTGGAACACTTAACAATACAACCATGCAGTATCCTCTTTTTCTTTTAGAATTTTTAAGAATTTTGGCTTATTATTGGTACTGCTGCAAGTTGTTTCTCAATTTAGGACATTTGTGAGATATTCTCTTGCTGCTCTGAGAGCTCCTTATTTGTGTTTGCATATTTCTAGTAAGATTATTCCAACACAAGTTTTTCTCAGTTGCTTGTAGTTCCAGTATATAGATATCCTTACATATCTAAGCTTGTCAAAGTCCTTAAATACATAAAGCTGTATATTATGATCGTGGACCAATGCCTAGGGCAGCAGGATGAGAAGAGGTTGTACCATGCCTCAAAATTTACAAATTGTCATATAGTTTTCCTTATTTTGTTTACTTCAAATAGCAACCTCCAGCACTTGTTCATGGATTTAGCAAGAGTACTATAGAGTGAATGTCATACAAGAGATACTAAGATGAGTTAGAAGCAGGGGCGTTGCTAGGCCTGCAAAAGATCTGGGGCTAGAGCCCATAGCAGCGGTCACCAACCTTTTTGCATGACCGCGGGGAGGGGGGACTGGTGGTAAGCAATTTTTCATGGGCGATGGCTGCTGTTGCCACTTCAATCATCATGGTATAATGGTTGATCTGGTGTCAGGGTGATTTAAGTGCATTATTTATATTGTTACATTCTAATATATAATGAAGTGGGTTCAACTCACCATACACCACATCTCCTTTTACCAGATGCAGCGTGTCACTTGCCACCGTCACCTGTCACCAAATGCAGCATGTTACTTGCCAACATCACCTGTCGCCAGATGCAGCATGTTACTTGCCACCGTCACCTGCCACTAGATATGGATTGTCACTTGCCATGTCGCCTGCCACCAGATGTGAATTGTCACTTGCCACTTTCACCTGGCAGAAGATGTGGATTGTCACTTGCCACGTCACCTGCCACCAGATGTGGGTTGTCACTTGCCAACTGGTGTGGATCGTCACTTGCCATGCCAGCCAGTGCCACCAAATGTGCATTGACGCTGCATTAGTGGCAGGCTGACAGCACTGGTCCATTTAGTGAGAGCAGGAGAGTGGTGATGCGGGGTGGGCAGTGAGAGATGATGTCATCTCTGCTGCTTGCCGCACCTCGCTCCCAAATTGAAGAGGCCCGGCTGTAAAGAGCGCTGATGTGGAGTGGGCGGAGAGAGACGTCATCTCTGCTTGTCTGCCTGCTTGCTTCTCTTCTCTCCTCTGCCTCTCTCATGCAGCCTGCCCGCTTGCTGCAGCAGGGGCAACCTGCTGGTTAGGCAGGGAACCTGCGGCAAGAGACTCGGGGCTATGGGCCCCAGATTCGGGGCTATAGCCCCAATAGCCACCCCCTAGCAACGCCCCTGGTTAGAAGACTCACTTTAGCTCAAGAAACATGAAACCATCTCTTCTTTCTCTTGTATGGTGATCTGTATAGGTGAAAAGTAGCTGAGAATATACTGCAGACTCCATGCTGCCCTCCAACTGTAAATTCCAGTGGTAGTTTTACAAACATAATCACATGACACAAGGGAGAGAATGTACAAGTGGGCTGTAACATTCAAATGTGCTTAGGTCAGCAGGATGTGTAACTATGGCCCTGGTCACATGCGCTAATATCCACTGATGTGTTTTTATACAATCTCTTCTTTTCAATAACAGTCAAGCCCTGGTGGGGAAGCAAGAAAGTAAAATATGGCCACAACATATACACTAATTAGGATTTCCAAACTCATAAAGCAGAATCTGCCATGTTAAATAATAATTATTCTTCCCAACAGCAATCATGTTGAATATTATATTTTCCTTCCAGCTGGGTTCTATTCTCTTACATATTATGTCACGTTGAAATGCACAATAAACAACCTACAATTAGTCATGCAGTGCAGGCTTTTCATACCAGCATTAATAGTGCTGACAGGTGAAATTTGCTAAAAGTAACTATAATATCTTTTACTGATTTTACAGGAATTGTTATCATTTTTAATAATTTCCTGAAATTTCATCAATTGATATCTAACAGGGCAGTAAATCTTCCTGCACAAATAGTTTAATGAAAGACTTACAGTCATGCTAATATACGTATTAGAAAAAAACCCTATTTTAGCAGACATAACCTGAATTTATTTATGAAAATTTTAAAAACTGTTTCAAAAATCCTGTGTTGCCATACCATCCAATCATAGTCTGAATCTTATTCTAGCAGTACAGTATGGGAGAATGATTAGGGTTTACCTGGTACTTGTAACTGTTCATACACACTAACTATAGCACTCTTAACCTAATGCAACTTGCCTTACTCTTAAAACCCAGTTCTAGTTTATTCCCCCTTTGGAGCACTGTCCTGCTTTATCCTCTGAGTTCAGGGCAGTTTGATTACATACTCCCTGGGGGTGGGCCCATGACACTCTGGGCTCACAAGAAGTAAGTTTAATGATACTGGGTTTCACTCAACCCAGAAAGGGGCTTGCACTACTGGTCATTAGCATTTGACAGTTAAAATACATGGCAGAAGGCTTAGGTCAATGTCATATCTGGTGTAACCCACCAGCAACAGAAACCCTAGACAAATCATCTGCTTCTAGGCCAGAAGACTGCATATTTTCCCTCGCCAGTGAGGGGGCAGCGGCGGAATGAAGTCTCACGGGCTCATTTCATTTCTCTACTATCCATTCTGTAACAGCCAGCAACAGGATTGCTGATGTGCCATGGGCCTTGGTGCAGGACCTAATCTCAATTTTTGCAAAAAGTATGTACAGCCAAGACAAGGTATCCAAGGGGCTCCATGGGAGTAGGTACAGCCAAAACCAATGGTCCAAGTGTCACAGGCTGGAGTCAGGCTCAGAGGCCAGTAGCTATAGGAGTGGAGCAGCACCCACCGACATGCATACAAGCAGGTCACCCTGGCTGCTGATGATACAGGTTCACCTGAGGTGTGGGGTACTAACCGATATTCACCAGAGCTCCAGATGGTGGAGATGGGTTTTGCTGCATGTTAGTATCAGTTCACGGTCCTCAGGATCACCCCACCAGAAGGTGAGCAAGCCAGGGTCCAGTAGCACATATAGCAGGTAGAGATCAAGCAGAAGATTAGTCAGGAAACAAGCCAAAAGGTCAGAAACGAATGTTGCAGGTTGGGATTAAGCAGAGATGTAGTTGAGGAACAAACCAAAGGTTGGTAACAAATGGTAGGGGAGATATGGGCGGCAGCAGGAGAGACAAAATCAGATTAATCTGGCAAACAGGAAGTGCAGAGACATGGCTTAAATCAGGAAGTCCATGGGAGGAGCAAAGAGTTCAAGGTTCAAGACAAACAAGATTCAAGGCAGGATCAATCAAGGAATTGTGCAGGGAACTGTCTGGAATTCCAGGTGGCTCAGCAAGCTGACACAGCCGAGGTCCAAGGTTCAAGTCCAGGCCCTGACACCAAGGGGCTCCACAGGAACCCATAGCAGAACTAAAGCCAGCCAGAGATTTAAAAATACATCACAAGATGCAGTGTTAGGAGGAAAGAGATTAAAACGCATAAACCATTAGAGATTGCCTCCATGGGGCTGTAGCAACCCTTGTGCTCCCTCTTTCTTTCTAACCACTGTAAATCATGCTTTCCTTTTCCCTTATAGTACATTTAAAAGGAATTCCAGCTATCAATGTTTTATGTATAGTAAACACAACTATTCCAGTGATCCCCACTTGCTTTTGGGTCCCGTGCTGAGTGGCTGCCCTGCTGCATTGTGAACACATGAGAGCCGCTCAGCATGGGCAGCATTTAGAGAATGCTTTGCTTTTTTTCTGAGTGAATATAAAACATTCTCTAGTACGATAAGGTGGAGAGAGGGGACACTTCATTTTCTTAAAAAATTCCAGTCAAAAAGTCTGTCTCCTGCTATCATGCTGTAGAGAAGAATCCTTGTTCTCTGTGTGGAAGCAATGGTCACTCTGCAAAGATTTGACACACCCCCTGGAGGAGGCATGTTGGACCTCTACAGAGAGGCCACTGCTTCCACTCAAGGATTCTTTCCTCAGCATGCTTGTGGGAACAGGCTTTTCAGCTTAAGCTGTGCCTGCCTTCTAAAGAAAATAAACAATACATTTTTTCACACCTTGTTTTAAAAGCAACTGGAGCTGATTTAAGTAGAATGTTTAATGTATTACCGCAAAAAAATGTATTTGAGCAAATAAAATGGATACAAATTGGAAACTTCCAAAAGTGCAACTGGTAAAAACACATAGACCACAAGATGCCATATAGTGTAAGATATGTATGCTACAATTGTATGTTTTGTTATGCCGTATGTGTGAATTATTGAATACATTATTGCTGTTTGTATTCTTTGTTTTTTTTGTTTTTTGGGGGGAATTTGCTTCAGTACTCCCCCCCTTCCCTTTGGGTGGGGCTTCTTAGTGTGTCTCTATTTAACCACTTAAGCCCCGGACCATTTGGCTGGCAAAAGACCAGAGTGTTTTTTGCGATTCGGCACTGTGTCGCTTTAACTGACAATTGCGCAGTCGTGCGACGTGGCTCCCAAACAAAATTGATGTCCTTTTTTCCCCACAAATAGAGCTTTCTTTTGGTGGTATTTGATCACCTCTGCGGTTTTTATTCTTTGTGCTATAAACAAAAAAAAGCGACACTTTTGAAAAAAACGCATTATTTTTTACTTTTTGCTATAATAAATATCCCCAAAAAATATATAAAAAAAGTTTTTTTTTCTTCAGTTTAGGCCGATACGTATTCTTCTACATATTTTTGGTAAAAAATTGCAATAAGCATTTATTGAATGGTTTGCGCAAAAGTTATAGCGTCTACAAAATAGGGGATAGTTTTATGGCATTTTTATTAATATTTTTTTTTTTACTAGTAATGGTGGCGATTAGCGATTTTTATCATGACTGCAACAATATGACGGACAGATCGGACACTTTTGGTGCTATTTTGGGACCATTCACATTTATACAGCGATCAGTGCGATTAAAAATGCATTGATTACTGTGTAAATGTGACTGGCAGTGAAGGGGTTAACCACTAGGGGGCGCTGTAGGGGTTAAGTGTGTCCTGGGGAGTGATTCGAACTGTGGGGGGGGCTGAGTGTGACAGAACACTGATCACCGCTCCCGATTACAGGGAGCTGTGATCAGTGTCCTGTCACTAGGCAGAACGGGGAAATGTTTGTTTACAGCAGCATTTTCCCGTTCTTCCTCTCTGTGAGACGATCGTGGGTATCCCCACGGATATCGAATCTGCAGGACCCGCGATCACACTCGCGCCCGCAAACCTCTTCTTTTTTTTTTTTTTCTGCCACATCAGAGAATCCTTTTTTAAGAGACGTTGTTTCAACTTCCAGAATCAAAAAACTATCCCATCTCTTTAATTCACATCATTGTGGCCGCTTTTTACTTTTGCTTTATTTTCATTTACTCAAAAAATAACTGACTTAAAAAAAAGGACTGAAGACAACAGTTCTTCAACCGAAAAAATACTTTAGACAGTGAGCGTATCTTTTACAGTGGCATCTATAAGCCTCCAATTCTCTCCTCCCTCCCCCATCCCCCCCCCCCCCAGTACTCCACACCCCCCACCCCCTCCCTCTCCCAAATACACCTCCCCTAAACACCTAGTGCACTTACATTCTTATCTATCCCTTTCATACTCCAGCCATAATTTCCATACACTCTTATACTTTTTTAAGCTACCTCTCCTTCTATACCAGAATTCCTCCTTAATGATCGTATCCTGGACCTCTCTTCTCCATTCTCCTATCGTTGGGGGATCTTTTTTCTGCCATTTTCGTGCTATAATTTTCCTGCCCTGAAACAGGCATCTTATGATTGCTGTCTGGGTGTCCTTCAACATGCCATTTACCTCAAATAGGCTCAGAAGGCAGGTTCGAGCCTCCATTACCAATGAGGATCCGAATACTGTGTTAATTTCCTCCACTAGGTTTTCCCAGTATCTATATAGCTTGGGGCAACGCCAAAACATATGTAACAAATCCCCTTTTTTATCCCCGCAACGCTGACATTTCGCATCCTGCCTTTTTCCGAACCTGAATAATCTTGCTGGTGTATAATAGAGTCTATAAATCAAATATAAATGGGAGATCCCTTGTGATGGTGAAAGAGATATTCTTGATCCCAATGCTAGGTTGAATTTCCACTGTTCCTCCGTTATTGAGCCAACCTCTTCCTCCCATTTAATTCTCCTCCCAGACTCCACCCCCCCTACCTGCCCCGTCTCGGATATGCTTTTATACATTTCTGAAATCCCCCCTCTGGATTCCGTACTATTTACCAGTTTTCTTAACACGGGCATTTCGCACCACTCTATCACCTTGCCCTTAAATTGTGCCTCCAGGGCGTGTTTTACCTGCAAATAACCAAAGAATGATCTATTTGGTAGTTCAAACTCTTCTCTTAGCTCTTGAAATGATTTCAACCTCCCTGCTTTGTACAGTTGCATCAGGCAGTGTATACCCTTCCTCTCCCATTCTTCTATTTTCCCCACCGCACTAAACTCCTTTAGGTTCTTGTTGTTCCATAGCGGGGAGAACTCGGAAAACCCCACATATCCCAATATCTTTTTTACCGTCTTCCAACATCTAATTTTTAACTGGGCTGTGGGGCAGCTATATCCAAAGTGTTCTGCCTCCACTGCCTCCACCTCTGTTTTCTGACTATTGTTGCTGGTCCATAAACTATTTCTTCCCACCCTTTCTTCAGACACGTTGCTGCCCCTCATAAACTGCATTTGAGCTGCTAAAAAATAGCAAACCTCTTCTTAAAGGTCAACATACAGGTACGTTAATATGCCTGTACGTGCCCTTCTGCCGACGTATATCGTCGTGAGCCGGTCGGCAAGCGGTTAAGCTCTGGTTCATTGTAGCAATGGTCACCTCAGTGTTGAGGAAGGTGGTGTGCCCCCAAAACGCATCAGCTTTACTATATGGTGGGATACAATTAAAGCATACATATGAAACACTATATGGCATCTTGTGGTCTATGTGTTTTTACCAGTTGCACTTTTGTAAGTATCCAATTTTTATGCATGTTATTTGCTCAAATAATTTTTTTGCGGTAATGCACTAGGTGCTTGCGCCTTCCAGTTTCCTTGTTTTTGTAGCTCCATTTTGGATTCCCCTATCCATGGAAGGCTGCATCAGTCTAGCATTTGAAATTGCTGCACAGTCCTATTCAACAGTGGAGGACCTCTAAAGGCTGGAAGTGATAGTTTAGAACATTTAACGTGCTTTAGGTCACAGATCTAATATAAGCAGTCTATAAAAGAAGAGTGTTGAAATTTCTCATCTCTATACTTGTTCCAGGACAGGGACTCAGAAAGCATCAAAGCCAATGCTTCACCGGGACAGCCAAGAAAACAACAATATTCTCAAACAGAAGGTCAGAAATGGCAGCCTATGTAATTCTCACATGACAGGTGAACTGTAAGGTTAATAGCTATGGTTTAATGAGTCATGGAAATATTTTGTTTTACCTTAACCAGAAATAAAGTGCCAAGACTACTTCTTGCCAATGTATTTCTTAAGTTTGTGTCATTGTTTATCATACTGCATCTTTACAGACAGGCTGGAACTATCCATATTAACTATCTCCTGTAAAATGTGGTTGTGAATAATTGAAAAAGAATAAAGAGGAAAAAAAGGGTTGGGCCTTCAGAAAGTGTAGACAAGATTAAAAAAAGGTGGACAGAAAATGAATAGGAAATCTATTCTAAGTACCAGACAAGTAGGTGCCCATGCTTTCTAAGTAAGAGAAGGTTGTTCTATGACAGTAGACTGCTTTGTAAATATGACCTTAAGATCTGACGTATAAAAAGTGTTCTTTTATGAGTCTCAAGATGTAGGCATGGGGCCTAAGCATGTCTTTGAGTGTACTGTAACAATGAAGATCCAATTCCTTATTTGCCGATAGGTGACTTCCCCCTGTGAAGAAAGCAGTGATCTCATGTGGGTACACTTCAATCTATTGCCAAAAAACTGGAGGGTATTTACTCTTTAAGCGTAATTTATTTATCAAGAGGCCCTACACTGCCATTCAGGAGTATGTGAAATAGAGATCTGTCTCCAGCCGACAATAATGATGTCACTTTTCTTTTAGTAATCTTATGTCTATTTAGGCACCGAAAAAGGAGGAGTGCATGGAGGTGAACATTAAACCAACCATATTTCTAAAACGAAAAGTCTGAGCTTAGAGAAGCAACAGGCTGTTAGCCTGGAAAACATCCATGTTATGTGTTGATTAATGTTTTCAGTTGGCAAAGTATGTTTACTCCCGCACTGCAGTCAAAACCATGCACAGGGGAGACACTCAGCCGCGGCCAAGAGGCAGTAAATATAGCTGTAGGATGATTTCAGCAAATGCCGTATTACAAAGAAACAGGCTATGTGAAAGAGCTTAAGAGACATACTGAAAAAAAGCCTGTCTGTGCTACTTCTCTAGGGGCCCAGGGCAAGGTGACCAATCAGGAGAGAGTACATGTGGCCATATAGAAGGCACAGGTGACCAGTATTGCAAGTCTGCCCTAGTAGTGCACTATCCCCTGGCCTGGATCGCACTCAGGATGGAATATGTTTCATTCAAATGGTGGGGTAGAAGGTTAATCGGTACTGCTGACTTCAGGTTCAGAGTTAGAACCAGAGTAAAAGGCCAGCTGTGCTGCCCTAGTAGTCTGTTTATTTTATTTTTTGTTAGTGTCTGGGACAATCCACTGTGCCCCCCATCTGTTTTGTTGTAGTTAAGCTACCTCTAATGCCCCGTACACACAGTTGGACATTGATCAGACATTCCGACAACAAAATCCTAGGATTTTTTCCGATGGATGTTGGCTCAAACTTGTCTTGCATACACACGGTCACACAAAGTTGTCGGAAAATCCGATCATTCTGAACGTGGTGACGTAATACACGTACGTCGGGACTATAAACGGGGCAGTAGCCAATAGCTTTCATCTCTTTATTTATTCTGAGCATGCGTGGCACTTTGTGCATCGGATTTGTGTACACACGTTCGGAAATTCCGACAACGGACTTTGTGTGTCGGAAAATCCGATGGAAAATGTGTGATGGAGCCTACACACAGTCGGAATTTCCGACAACAAGGTCCTATCACACATTTTCCGTTGGAAAATCCGACCGTGTGTACGGGGCATTACACTCCCTTGTTTTGCATGCTCTAGAGTTATGTCGCGTACACATGATCGAAATTTCTGTCCAAAAAAACTTGGATGGTTTTTCCGACGGAATTCCGCTCAAGCTTGCCTTGCATACACACGGTCACACCAAATTCCGACCGTCAAGAACGCGGTGACGTAAGGACTAGAAAACGGAAGCTCAATACCCAGTGCGCCACCCTTTGGGCTCCTTCTGCTAATCTCGTGTTTATGTCGTGTTAGTAGAAGGTTGGTGAGAAACGATTCTCGCTTTTCAGCTTTCGTGCTTTTCAGTCCGTTACTGCTCTTCAGTTTGTGCTTGTGGGTTTGTATCTGGTTTTCAGTGCGTGTAATCAGTTAGTATCTGGTTTTCAGTGCGTTCTTGTCCGCTCGTTTCTGATTTTCAGCTCGCTCTTCACAGGCCTTTCTGTTCTTCAGTGCATTCTGTTGCGTACGTGCTCGTCGTAGAGTTTGTGCTGTGTGGGGGGTTGGTGTTGGGGTTTTTACTTGGACCCAAGCCCAGTCCATGAACAGCGTGCTGAGGAGTTCATGGACCAAGAATTGGTTGCTCCAGTGTGACCAAAAGCACGTCCACATCGTCCCACCACCCCACTCGGGGTCATACTATTTTTACTATAAGGGGTTTAATAGTATTGTGTCGATGGCGGTGATGTCGGCAACATACGAGTTTCTCTATGTGAACGTGGGGAAGAATGGCCGGATGGTGGAGTCTTTGCCCAGACTGAGTTCTACCGACGTCTCCAGAGTTGTGGCTTGGGATTGCCACCTGCGGAAGAGAACATGAAAGACCCCCCCTTTTTTTTTTCTGTAGATGAAACATTTGGTCTGGATGATCACTGGATGAGGCCATTCCCTCAGAGAACCTTCACCCCAGAGAAGAGGGTTTTTAATTACCGGCTGGCCAGAGCCAGAAGAGTCATGGAGAATGCCTTTGGGACAATGGCCAGCCAGTTCCGCCTATTTCTTATGGCTATTAATATGGCGGAGTACAAACTTAACCACACAGTTCTAGCATGCTGCATACTTCACAACTTTTTGAAGAGAAATGCTCCGAATTACGTTGCCTCAGTTGGGCCTGAGGCTGGACTTCCAGAAAATCCCCTGACGGCCCTGGAAACTGGCCATCCTGGCTTTCCCCCCCAAAGCGCCCGTGAAGTGCGTCAAAAATATGTAGATTATTTTACGGGTAGGGGGGCCATTGCTATGCCAGCAAATTTGTAATTATTTTAGATATTAAAAAAAATTTGATCTGATCAAATCTTGATTTTGATTTACTGCTTGTGTTTCTTTGAGCTGTCTCCTAGGTTCTCCTAGTGCACTTGTAGTGCCAAATGGTTTTTCCATTATTAAATAACACCCATTGTCACTGTAAACACCAACTTAATACAAAAAATGGTATTGAGCATTGAAAGAAGAAGCCACACATTTTTGAGTATAAAACCTTTTACTCCGTGCACATTCACATGTGCGTTGCAAAATTTTTTGTTTTTGAAAAAAACATTTGTTTTTTTACCTTGAAATTTTTTTTTAGTACATAAACAGGCATACACAACTCAGGACCTTACAAAGTTCAACATTGAAAAACTGAAGGCAATATCAGACATTATAGTGTCAAAAATGTGTTGATATTGACTTCATCAGATGGGGTGATGTCCCCCTGTAAAAGCCAAATTTTGAAGATGCACACAAATTGGGAGTCAAACTGGGGATTTCCCTCCTGATCCCATGCCTAATGTCAACATGTGCTATCTTCCATCATGGGGGATCAATGGACGTGTTTTGGGGGTGCAACCACTTACTCTCCCCTACTTGAGTTAGGAGGAAGGGGTTGCACCCACATAATGCGTACATTGATATCCCCTGATGGCAGATAGCACATGTTGACACACTGTGTGCATCATCAACATTTGACTTTTAAAATGCATAAAAAAATAGAAAAAAAATTGGTCCCCAAAAATTGAAAATGGTGTCATTTTGTCGTGCTTTAGATTCTTCCTAGTACCAATCATGTTCTTCAATTTTTGTTCTATGTCATTTGTTTTTTGCTTGATGAGGTCTAAATCCTGACTAGAAAACATTATGTCCTGGATTAGCCTTTGTGCACTGTCAGTCATGAAATTAGTAGATTGTTCTTCCACAACATGCACATCACCTAAAAGAAAAAATACACACCATGTATTATAAATATGCAGGCATACATCTATTGCCTGAATCTGTGGTGTCAGACACTCACCTGTTGTGGTGACAATCTCAACCACCTCTCCATCCTCCACATCCTCAAGTTGTGGTGTCCTCTGTTCCCCTTCTTCAGAAGGTGGGGCTTTCCTGGTGTCCTTTTCTTCCCTATGAGAATGATACAAAAGGTATACTTAGCACACAGATATTTGAAGCAAGGAATAGGAATATGAAACATTGTTTTGAAGTGGGCTACAATTGTCTGTTTTGGCAGAGTTCCAAGCTGAAGACATGATTTTTTTCACTTACCAAAGCTGGAATACTTACCTTTTTTGCACAAGTTTCACACATGGAGACACCCTAAGTATCCACTGGAGTACCTGTGTGGGACACCGTAAAAAGTTTGTTCTTGTGTCCCACACTAGTGCTCCTGAGTCCAGATGTGTAAACAGCTGCTGAGTGTCCTCTCCTTACATTACACTGAATCAAGTTGGCAATTCTTTCTAGTTTCAAACACATCTAGACAACAAAGTCCTAAACTTCTTTTAATACAAATTAGCATGACCAAATGTAGTTAACCCTGTATCTGCCCAAAACATCGTATTTAGATGGCAAATGAACAATGTTTCCTACGACCGAATACTGTGCCCATGAACATGAAAGTAGCCATTTTAAACTGTACAACAGTAAAGAAAAGCACATGGAGCAGCATGCAAGTAATAATAATAAACGGAACACACGACAACTACTTACTTTTTAGAAGCACTTTCTTGATCCTTCTGTACTGATCCTGCTCCCTCAATTTCAGGTCTGACCAGCATTTCCTCAATTGCTCCTTGGATCGTCATACCCCAAAATTCCTGTGCAGACTCTTCACAACTTTAGTCATGATCTTGGCCTTTCTCACATTTGGGTTTAGGTACGGTCCATACTTCCCGTCATAGTCAGCCCTCTTCAAGATGTCCACCATCTCCACCATCTCTACAAAGGCCATATTTGAGGCCTTAAATCTCCTGCGGGATCGGGATATTTTCAGGCTCCGGGCTTTCCTCCTCCTCGTTACTGATATTATCACGCACCTGCTGTGTCTCCGCCATGTTCCTCTCCCACTGCGACAAAAGAGAAGGGCCGGGGATTATTCAAGAAAGAACGTCAGGGGCGGGCGACGCGGGCAGAGTTTCACGCATGCGTAGTGTATATAAAGCTAACGTCGTACGTACGATCTGTGAGTGGAGGAAGCGCCGAACGTTATAACGAAGGTAACATTTTAACTTGGGACATCAGTGGCCTATACTGATTCGAGGTTGAGGCCTATATTGGGATAAGATTAGGAGAGTTTAGCCTGATATTAGTGTTTTTGTCTTGTGTTTTGTCTTGCAGTAAATATGAAACAATTCAAAGACCCTGAATTCATGGGCCAGTTCATAGACAGATACAGGGATATGAGAAATTAAATTCTTATATAGAAATAAACCAGCTAGGAAGGCATCGCTGGAGAAACTGCTGCAATTTGTGAAGACGCAGGTCCCTGACACAGACATCGAGCTTGTGGATAAGAAAATTGGTAGCTTGAGAAGCACGTATAGGAAGGAGCTTAATAAGGTCCAGGTTTCCATGAGATCAGGAGCAGCAGAAAAGGATGTGTATGTACCCAGTCTGTGGTACTACAACAGGATGTGGTTTCTGGAAGACCAGATTGAAGCCAGGAAATCACTTTCTACACTTCCATCCACCCTTCCCTCAACCCCAGCTGAGGCTTCCGAGGACCAACCTGGCCCTTCCATCCTGGAAGAAGTTGAGGAGCCCAACTAGAGCCCGGTATAGTATTTTTGAACATATTTATTGTCCGAAAATTATTGGTGTTAACTAGATGTTATTATTGATAACAAATGAATGATTGAACAAAGTGTTTGACAAATCAATACAGAGTAGGGGCCAAAAATGATTGGGACAAGAATGAAAAATGCTGGGCTCAGAATGATAGTCTTTTCTATTTATTAACAATCAATTTGCAACAGTCATGAGCTAAAAATTGTGTGTGATTGATGAACCAAAAACTACCACTATTTCCCTTTTTCGTACACAGGAAGACCTCAGCCAGGACGAGGCTCAGGAATGTGGCAGCCAGGAGGAGGCGGGGGTAAGTGTCAGCCAGGAGGTGGCCAGGCCCAGTAGCCTCACCCAATCCCAGGTTCCTCCCCTCCACCTTACAACAAAAGGGGCCAGGAAGGGGAGTAATGTGGAGGAGGCAGCACTGGGCCTCATTAAGGAGGCTAATGCTGCCCTGAACCCCCCCCCCCCGATGCTGAAGAGGCCTATAGCTGCTATGTAGCTGCAAAATTGCAGCAAATACAGGAGGGCCAAAGCTTTATGTGTGAGAATCTTATTTTTCAGTCCCTTCGGAAGGGGTTGAGGGGCCAAATTAGTGAGAACATGTACTTATTGTCACAATCCCTACCGTGCCATGCAGACGGCCAGGCATGGTCATGCCCCAAGTGGCTCAAAGAGGTACTGAACCTATGACTGCCTGTTTAGTGCTCCTGTTACTTTGCCTCTGAGCCACACCACAGTTCCTTTCAGCCTGCTTTCCAGCTTTGCATAGTTCTGCATGAAATACTAGGGCCATACTCTGGATCTTGTTGCAATTAGTACTTGTCACTCCTGGTTCAACTGAGGCAGTTTATCTAATCAGCTGGGTATAAAACACTGCCTCACTCTGAGGGCTTTGTCAGTTCATTGTCTCCTGTTTTGCCTAAGGTTCCAGTATTCCTGTGTTCCAGTATTCCTGTGTTCCAGTATTCCAGTGTTCCAGTTACAGTGTTCCAAGACTGACTCCGGCTTCTGACCCTGGCTCTGCTGATCGTTTATTCTGACTTCTGGAATCCCTGACTATGGCTTTACTTTGACTATCCTTTGGCGAATTCCTGTCAAGCCCCTGTGCACAGATTCACAGCTCCGGTAGCTTCTTACCTTGTTACATTGAGCTGTGTGTATCTGCAAGCCTGAGCATACATCTCTGCAATATGGGCTACAACCAAGGTAAGCCCTTACATAATGAACTGACCCACATGGAGTCCGCAGAGATGTAAAGATGCTCACCTCCCTTGCTCTACATGTCTCCAGCCTGGGCCTGACTGTTTCGAAACAAGAAACAATAAGTTCTGTTATTTAAAGGTACAGTACACCCAGCCCTGGAACCAATGGAGATTGGGGCCATCCGGTCCAAGGTGTCTAAAGGTGAAAGAGGGTGGAGGAGAGACTGTGGTCTTTGTTTCTATTGTGGAGTAAGAGGGCACTTTATCTATCTCTGCCCAACTCATCCACCTCGACCAAAGTTTCTTCAAGTGGGTTCTATTAGGATCCATCCTGCTACCCCGAAATCTCTACCTGCTACCCCGCTTGAAGACCCCGTGCCCGTGTCCCCAATTGAAGTTCCGGTGCCTGTGTCCCCACTTGAAGTTCCGGTGCCTGTGTCCCCACTTGAAGTTCCGGTGTCTGTGTCCCCGCTTGAAGTTCCTGTGCCTGTGTCCCTGCTTGAAGTTCCTGTGCCTGTGTCCGCGCTTGAAGTTCCTGTGCCAGTGTCCTCACTTGTAGTTCCTGTGCTTGTGTCCCCACTACCTCCTGACTGTACGTATGCCTCGAATGGCACCATAGTCCATAAGCAGGACCTGAAGGTTTTTAAAAGAGCCTTGCAAGCGACGAAAGTCTCCCGAGCTGGAACTTCTAAAACAAAGAAAGCCTAAAGGAAATAGGCTGTCCCATGCTCTGAGGGCATTCCTAAGGGGAGGGAACTGTCACGGTCCCTACTGTGCCATGCAGACGGCCAGGTGTGGTCACACCCCAAGTGGCTCAAAGAGGTATTGAACCTACGATTGCCTGTTTAGTGCTCCTGTTACTTTGCCTCTTTGCAATTAGTATCCGTGACTCCTGGTTCAGCTGAGGCAGTTTATCCAATCAGCTGGGTATAAAACATTGCCTCACTCTGAGGGCTTTGTCAGTTCATTGTCTCCTGTTTTGCCTAAGCTTCCAGTATTCCTGTGTTCCAGTATTCCTGTATTCCTGTGTTCCAGTATTCCTGTGTTTCAGTATTCCTGTGTTCCAGTATTCCTGTATTCCTGTGTTCCTGTGTTCTAGTTACAGCGTTCCAAGACTGACTCCGGCTTCTGACCATGGCTCTGCTTATCGTTTATTCAGACTTCCCTGGGATCCCTGACTACGGCTTTACTTCGACTATCCTTTGGCAAATTTCTGTCAAGCCCTCGTGTACAGATTAACAGCTCAGGTAGCTTCTTACCTTGTTACCGTGAGCTGTGTGTATTTGCAAGGGTGAGCATACATCTCTGCAATATGGACTCCAACCAAGGTAAGCCCTTACACTAATGTGCGCTCGCCCATCCTCCTCCTCCTGCCACAGGTCCACCTCCAGAGTCACAGCCTCCAAGGAAGGCTGCAGGGAAGTCTGCAGAGAAGCGTGGAGGTAAGGCTGCAGGGAAGACAAGAAAGTGATGGCCTGGGTTCAGTCTGATCTGACAGAAGACGCAGGCTGTGGTAGTACGTCATCTGCTGCTGTTCATGATCTCTGGGAGTCCTGGACCAGATTGTGCTCCCTATTATATGGACTTCTCAGGCTACCAATTTTTAGTTACAAAGAGTTAATGTGTGCTCTGGGGTACAAAGGCTTTGCAAATGCAAGCAGTTTCTCCAGCGTTGCCTTCCTCTTTATTTTGTTATGAGCCAGAATAAATGTAGATTTTTTTTATATGAAAATACTTGCCTATGTGTTTTTCTTCAAAAAGGACAGTTTGTTTGTGAGTAGGCAGGTACATTTCAAAAATACAATGTCAAATTAACAAGGGACAACAACCAACCTCCTTGAGCTTTAAAAATACAAGGTAATAATGTTGTTGTGGAAACTTGACACACAAAAAAAAAAAAATATATGGATATCACTAGAAAATAATTTAACCACTTCAATACCAGGCACTTAGACACCTTCCCGCCCAGACCAATTTTCAGCTTTCAGCGCTGTCGCAATTTGAATGACAATTGCGCGGTCATGCTACACTGTACCCAAACAAATTTTTTATCATTTTGTTCCCACAAATAGAGCTTTCTTTTGGTGGTATTTGATCACCTCTGCGGTTTTTATTTTTTGCGCAACAAATAAAAAAAGACCGAAAATTTTGAAAAAAAACACGTTTTTCTTTGTTTCTGTTAAAACTTTTTGTAAATAAATACATTTTCTTCTTCAATGACGGGCACTGATATGGCTGCACTGACGGGCACTGATACGGCAGCACTGATGGGCACAGATGAGGTGGCACCGATGAGGTGGCACTGATGAGGTGGCACTGACGGGCACTGATGATGGGCACTGATAGGCGGCACTGATGGGCACTGATAAGTGGCACTGATGGGCACTGATAGGTGGCACTGGTATGCGGCACTGATGGGCACTCATAGGTGGCACGGATGGGCACTTATAGGCGGCACTGATGGGCACTCATAGGTGGCATTGATGGGCACTCGTAGGTGGCATTGATGGTTACTTATGGGTGGCACTGATAGTTGGCACAGATGGGCACGGATGGGCACTGATAGATGGGCACTGATGGGCACGGATGGGCACTGACAGGTGGCATGAATGGACACTGATGGGTGGCACTGATGGCATTGCTTATTTGCAGTGATGCCCCTAAGGGTGGCATTGCTGGGCATCACTGCAACATAATTGTGCCAATCAGTGCCCATTTGTGGGCACTGATTGGCACAGATTTGGCACACTGGGCACATGTGGATGGCCATGGGGTACATACCTGGCCATCCACATGTTGCCCCTTCCCTGGTGGTCCTAGTGGCGATCCCTGGTGGTCCAGTGTGGTGATCTGCGGGGGGGCTGCGCTGATAAACAATCAGCGCAGACCAACCCTGCCAGGAGAGCCGCCGATCGGCTCTCCTCTACTTGCGTCTGTCAGACGCGAGTGAGGAAGAGCCGATCAACGGCTCTTCCTATTGACAGCGTGATCAGCCGTGATTGGACACGGCTGATCACGTGGTAAAGAGCCTCCGCCGGAGGCTTTTTACCAAGATCAGTGTAGCGGTGTGTCAGACTGAAACACCGCTCCACCGATCGCCGCGATGCGCGCCCCATATGACGTCCAGTCAGGATAACAGAACCACTTCCCAGACGTCAATCCGCTATAGGGCGGGCGGGAAGTGGTTAAAAATAATCAAAAAAAAAGAGATCTTGATTAAAAAAAAAAAAAGTTCACTATAAAAAATAATGCTAAACATTATTATCGAGATCTGGCTTTAAAAACAAAAAAGATTATTCAGGAGATCACAAGAAAAATTGACAGCGTGACTAAGGTGCTATCTCCTTTATGAACGCTCGTTTTACCAGAACGAGCGCTTCCGTCTTGTACTTGATTCTGAGCATGTGTGATTTTTTGCATGTCCAAATTGCATACAGACGATTGTATTTTCGCATAGGAACTTTCCCTGACTGAAAAATAGAGATCATGCTCTCAGTCTTTTGCTGACTGGAATTCCGCCAGCAAAAGACCGATGGAGCATACACATGGTCGCATTTTCCGACAAAGAGCTCTCATCGGAGTTTTGCTGGCAACATTTACGATCGTGTGTACGCGGCATTAGGTTCTTTTTCATTCATGTAGAGTAAGCTGTAGAACAAAAATTTCTTTTTTGCCATAAAAGAAATGCCAACAACATCCACATGCTTGTGCCAAGCTAAAATAAATCACATTGGATTCTAACAGGTAGGTGGGCAGGTGGGTTAACCTGCCTGGGGATCTTGTCAAGTCAGCAAGTTGCCACATTGTCCGTACAGACTAGCTCTTATGAGGTATGTCTTCTTTTAAAGCAACATTTGTTATCCTAATGGTACCCTTTCTGAATTTGTAAGTGTATGGTTAGGTCTATGTATCTTGGGTATTTCTATGTTTTTTTGCTGATTGTAATTGTGAAAATTCCTATAAATAAAGAATGCATTAAAAAAGAAACATATGTTATTGAACTTCTGGTGTGTGTGAGAATAGTTTTTGGCTTGTGTGAGCTCCCGGGGGCTGTTCCACCACCATGTGTTATTGAATTAGAAAATAGAAAAATAGTAAAAATAATTAAACCACTTCAATGTGCCAAATATTGCATTATAGATTTACAGAGCTTAGCAAATTTGGCTTTAATAATTGAATAAGGACCCCAAATGTTGTGAACACTGGTGATGCTTTCAGCACCATTTCAGCACTGTCTGTCTCTGGTGGTGCCAGAAGGTTGCTGGTGTAAATCAGTCAGTGAAAGACAAACTACCAGGGTGGTTGGCCAGAAGGCAACCTGGCAAGAGAGTACATATATGAAGGGCAAACCTGTTTAAGATTGGGACACCCAAACCTATGCCTGTGTTGAGTCAAACAACAGAATCTTTTACATTACAGTATTGCTATTTTCCTATCCTAGTGCAATGAATGCAGTTTACTGCAATAAGGTCAGTATAGGATAACTGCTAATTGGGTAACTAAATTGGCCCCTTATTAAAGGGGTAAAGCAGATCTAAGCCTAACCACAGTAAGTAACACACATGTACAGTGCCTTGAAAAATTATTCACACCCCTTGAAATTTTCCACATTTTGTCATGTTACAACCAAAAAACGTAAATGTATTTTATTGGGATTTTATGTGATCCCAATAAAATACATTTACGTTTTGGTTGTAACATGACAAAATTTGCAATTTTTTTTTAAGATGCCGCCTTTAATTAATACCCAGTGATTCTGCCACTAAGGCCTTTGTTCGGGTACCTCCTATTAAAAAGTGATAGCTATCAGCTCCCAACTGTGTTTCTAATGATCCCGCCATAAAGGTTCAATCACTTCCATTTATGGGGTAACAATTATCTTCCAGTTGTTCTCCTGTGTTGTCACATTGTCATACGAACCCATAATGGAGATTAGAACCATTGGTCCCAACACACACTGTGCAGGCATACTCCACTGTTGTCAGGAAGCCAATCCAGATCATTGATATACAACTGACACTGGAGCAAGTGCATGTAGACATGAACTGGCTAAAAGAGGCTGGAGGAGATCAGCAGCATTGAAATGCAGAAAAGGATGGGGGAAAACTTGTTTATATTTTTGAAAATGATAATTGTTTATGATACTCAGGACTGCAGCAAATTAAGTGTTAACCAGTAAATATACTTTAATTCAGTCTGAGTTAAAGGATAACCCCACTTTCATGGGGAAAAAATTTAAATAAAAAAAAAAGAAAACAATATAGCCTACACCAGTGGTTCCCAACCTCAGTCCTCAAGTACCCCCAACAGGCCATGTTGTGGGAATTTCTCTTAGATAAAATAGCTGTCCAAAATACCAAGCCATTGACTCTGATTTAAAGCACCCGTGCAGGATAAAGGAAAACCCGCAAACATGGCCTGTTGGGGGTACTTGAGGACTGAGGTTGAGAACCACTGGCCTATACAATTGCGACACAAGTCTTATGCCCTGTACACACGGTCGGACATTGATCGGACATTCCGACAACAAAATCCATGGATGTTTTCCAACGGATGTTGGCTCAAACTTGTCTTGCATACACACGGTCACACAAAGTTGTCGGAAAATCCGATCGTTCTGAATGCGGTGACGTAAAACACGTACGTCGGGACTATAAACGGGGCAGTAGCCAATAGCTTTCGTCTCTTAATTTATTCTGAGCATGCGTGGCACTTTGTGCGTCGGATTTGTGTACACACAATCGGAATTTCCTACAACGGATTTTGATGTCGGAAAATTTTATAGCAAGTTCTCAAACTTTGTGTGTCGGAAATTCCGATGGAAAATGTGTGATGGAGCCAACACACGGTCGGAATTTCCGACAACAAGGTCCTATCACACATTTTCTGTCGGAAAATCCGACCGTGTGTACAGGGCAATATTGTAATTGAATGTTATTAAAAATTACATTTCCTTTTTAATTTGCAAAATGCAATGCAATATGGCTACCTGGAGGTGTTCTGTACACAGATGGTCTACAGAATGCCCCCTGAAAATGTAATTTCCTGCTTGTATGATTGGCTTACTGATTTTCCCAGAAGTCTGCACTTAGATACACATCAGATTTTGGCATCCTCTGCAACAAAAATATAGTTTTGGGTGAGATATTTCCAAAAGGATATCACATTTAAAGGGATGAAGACCCTGCCAATTTCCACATTAGAGCCCCGCTGGTGCAGGTGCAACTGCCGATTGATAATTATAAAACCACTTCCATAAAGATTAACTGTGCACATGGGCATGGACAAACAAACATCTATTTCTTCAGAATCTACAGAATAGAATTTACAACGAGGGAGGAATCTGCAACAAAGTTTGTTAAAATCCTTGCAATGCACATAGATCACCCAGAGGGAAATGTTGGGCTGGATGTAGTGGACCCAAAAATAAGAGGATGGGGGGCTCTCTGTGCAACACCATTGAACAGAGAAGGTAAGTATAACATGTTTTTTTGTTTGTTTTTTTTTGTTTGTTTTTTTTTTAAATCCTTTCCTTTAGAGTCACTTAAGGGTCTTCGAGCATCAGTAAACATCACTGCTAAGTACTTCATGATCCAGATTCCCATATTCTACCCTAAATGTCTCATCCATCGAAAGGTCTGATGGAAGGGAACACTAATGCCCTGTACACATGGTCGGTTTTTCCGACGAAAAAAGTGCGATCGGATTGTGTTGTTAGAAATTCCGATTGTGTGTGGGCTCCATCGGACTTTTTCCGTCGGAATTTCCGACACACAAAGTTTGAGAGCAGGCTATAAAATTTTCCGACAACAAAATCCATTTGCGTAAATTCCGACCGTGTGTGGACAATTCCAACGCACAAAGTGCCACGCATGATCAGAATAAATTAAGAGACAAAAGCTATTGGCTACTGCCCTGTTTATAGTCCCGATGTACGTGTTTTACGTTACCGCGTTCAGAACGATCGGATTTTCCAACAACTTTGTGCGACCGCGTGTATGCAAGACAAGTTTGAGCCAACATCCGTCGGAAAAAATCCATGGATTTTGTTGTCTGAATGTCCGATTGTATGGCTCAGATCACACCGCATCTGCACAAAAAAGGTGCAGGACTCTTTTTTCCCCCGAGCTGGAAGCAGAACACATGGGTGCTCACACCTATGCAATCCAATTCTGTCAATCGCACTGCGTTTTGTGTACTGTTTTGGGGTGTCCCTAACTTAACATTGACAACTGCTTTGGTTCGCATGAGCGTTGTTCGCTTTCAATGTGGTGCGGGAAAGGCACATGATTTGGTACCTTTTCTGCGCCACATAAATGTGTACCAAGCCTTAGTGGGTCTCCCATATAAATATTTTTTCCTTCTTTTTAATGAGTTTTATGCCTTACACATAAATATGATTTATGTGTAAGGCATCGATGTAGCAGCATACTCTCAATTTATATATAATGAATTCAAATAAACATTTAAAAAGAAAAGATCAAATGTCCATGATAGGTAGGTGGAGCTGGGAATCCAAAAAGAGAATTAAATCAACTGGAATCCTCATAAGATATAAGTGATTGTTGGGTCATTACACTGAACCACATCTAGCCAAAGTGAAATATCAGGTGGACAAATCCTTTAACTAAGCCTGAGTGCATTCAAGAAGAACTGTTCCCAGGAAACGTAAACTGTTTTCCTTTTACTCAAGGATGACAAATTTACTTTTTTCTAAGAATCAGTTTTTTTTCTGCAAACACTTAACACTAATTCAATTGCAATCTTACGCCAGCAGACTTTAAAAAAATAAAAAAAAAAAAAAGTAAATTTCATGAAAATAAGTAGTGTGAATACTGTTCAGTGTGAGGTGGCAGTGTAAATTTATCCGGTGTATATTTATATTTTTTCCCGTTTTTACACAAACCAGAAAATTGCCAGCCTGAGAAGCCTAAACCAAGATTTCCAATGCTCACTTAAGATTTTCAATTAATTGTGATTAGGGTTCTTTCAATTGGAATTCAAATGTATTGCCACAGATATACTCCTCAGTGAATTTTTATTTGGGTAGATAATACGGGGCAGTAAAATCCTTAATAGGATAAGTCAAAATAACGATGAGTTAAAATTCTACAGCTCAATGAGAGGGAGTTTTAGCACGATGGCAAATGATTTGGAACAGCACAAATCTCTGTCTGAGCTGAGAGTTTGTACTGCCTAGAGGCAAAGCTCTGAATGGACTTAAGCCTCCATTTTGATGGATTTAGAGGCATTGCATCACAAAATGACTTTTAAGTATATTTTTCTTTTTTTTGCAAAAAAAAACTACCTGGTGAAGATTTTTATGGGTTGCAGAGCTGTTTTTAAATGTCTCCACAGCAGTAACTGCCTCTGATGATCCAGAAGTGATAGAAGCCTCTAGCAAACATATCTCTACCATATATAAGTGATTTGATTAACACGTTTCTTGCATTAGATATGGCCACAGGAGAGAACAAGAACTTGGTTGTGCCTCTAAATGCACTTCACATGAGCTGAAAATCTTATGCTCCAGAGATGAGAGGTAGGCTTGAAGCTGACATGCAAAATCATTACAAGGATGGGGAATTAAGTGTCATATCACACTTCTCTATTTTGTGCCTTTAAATGGATAGTTAGCTAGTTTACTAGGGCGGAACTGCAGCGTGTGCAGAGGGGGGCAGCTGCTCTTGGGTCCATCAGGTGAGTGGCCATAACTGTTTCCTTTTATAAACCAGCTGTGTGGTCACATTGCATTGTGAACAGAAGACAGCACTTTTCAGTTCTGTTAAATGCTGTAAATGAAGAATGATTTCAGAAATAAAAGTGTTAATAGTTTATTTTTATCAATTAACAAAATGGTAGTAAATGAACAGAAGAGAAATCCAAATACAATCAATGTTTGTTGTGACCACCCTTTGCCTTCAAAACAGCATCAGTTCATCTAGGTACACTTGCACACAGTTTTGAAGGAACTCGGCAGGTAGGTTGTTCCAAATATCCAGGAGAACTAACCACAGATCATCTGTGGATGTAAGCTGCCTCAGATTCTTCTGTCTTTTCATGTAATTTGAGAAAAACTTGAGGATGTTTAGATCAGGCCTCTGTGGTGGACAGACCATCTTTTCCAGGACTCCTTTTTCTTTTTTACACTGAAGATAGTTCCTAATGACATTGCTTGTCCTGCTGCAGAATACATTTGGGGCCAATCACACACCTCCCTGATCTTTTGTGGATGTAGGCTGCCTCAGGTCCTTCTGTCTCTTCATGTTCTCCCAGACAGACTCCATAATGTTGAGATCAGGGCTTTGTGGGTGTCAAACTATCACTTGCAGGACACCTTTTCTTTACACTGAAGATAGTGTTGTGCTACCCCCTAGAGGACCGCTGAATTTTTGGGTCCCCCTATTCTTTCACAGCTAGACAACACACATCCTGAGACAGAAATCAGTCTATAGGCTTGCTTTTGTTGCTTTAATAGGTAAAACAACTTTGATAGGGAATAGGGATTATTGGATGTCCAACTTGACTTGAAGAACAACAATGAAGACAACTTCCTTCACTATTCACACTGAAAACACAGCAAATCATAGACTGTATTCCCTCTGGAACAGCATCGGTCTTTCAGGAATTAGCAGTGAAGATTCCATTGTAGGAGCGTTATGTCCTCTGGGTAGAATTTTAGCAAAGTCCCAACTTGCAGGAGTCCCATTGACTTGAAAATACCAGCCCACCTGTCTTCTTGGTGAAATATCCCAGGACAAGGGATTGGGTTTAGCTTGTTGGCACTGTCCCAGAAAGCTTACTAGATATTGCATTGGGCAGGTCTCTCCCTTTTAGGCCCTGGGGGTGTAGAGGTACTCACACTGCCCCTGGAAATCCTGCTGCTTTGGAAGAGACAGCTGCTCAGGCCTTCTGCTGTCCAGGTCCTTCCTTGCAAGCCAGGGTGTCTAAAACAGGTGTGTATTTTCCCATGCTCCCTAACCTAATGTGTCCCTCATGTCTAACTTGTGTCTAATGGTTGCAACCAAATAATTGTGTTCCCACAACTGCAAACAAAATAAAATCAAAAATGTTGACTAATGCTGCACCTATTTGTGTGCAGTCCAATTAATGGTTTTAAACCAAAACCTTACCTTCAAACCACAAAACTGCTTTCATTATTTAATGCCAAAATTTTTAGTGTACAATACAATAAGATAAAACAAATGTGACAGTCCCAGGTGATTATAGTTCAATTAGTAGTGCTTTCCTTCTTTCAAATATGTGCTTCTCATATCCCGCAGTTTTTCCACCTTCACCCTTGTGGATTTCAGTTAATACAATTGTGCAGTGACTCCCACCACCTTTCACCACTGCGCTCACCTCCAGTTTAGACCTGTTTCCAGGTCTAAAATCGCCTTCCTGTTCTGGGGTTAATTCTAGACTGATTAGCTGTTCAATCTCCTTCCACTCTTCTCTCTCCTCACTGAGCTGGCTTTGTCTGGACTTCCTTTCCTCCACGTCCCCTCAGTATAAAAGATACACTTGCATTGTGTAGTATATAAAGTTTCACATTTATTGCATAATATCCACTTACATTAAAACTTGAGACAGTGCACTTTAAAAGATCATCCAATGGGGGAGCAGCTCCCGTATTCTCTCATATGTTCTACAAACACAGTACTCTGTCATCCTTCTCCTCCCACTCGTATCTTCACAATCATGTGACTTCCTCAGGGGTCTCAGGGTGTCTCCTAGAAGAGATTTTGGAGTAGTAGAGATCCATCTGTCCTTCTTCCTTTCTCATCTCCCAGCCTGGAGGCACAGCCCCTTCAGCCAAGGGTCCTCTCCCAGGCTACATGACACAGCTTCAACACTCCCTCTTCCACCCGACTCCCCTGCAAACCAGGCTCCACAATATTTTTTTTTTTGTTTCAATAGTTTTTTATTAAGGTTTATCAAGAAAAAATAACAGACTTTGACTGTCATACATTATGATATGTTGACAATACTCTTCTAAGGTATACATATGTCAGGGTAGAAAAATCAAGCATGGATGAGCAATAAACACTGGAGTAACTACTTAGTTCTGTCGATCAATATAGTAATGGGCATTGTCTTCACCCTTGGACACCCCTTTAGGAACAAACTGTGTCCTGGGGGGAGACAGCACCATCATCTGTAGTTCTCCTTCAACTAGAGGAAAAAGCATATGAGTTTAGCATGTGGGTATTGACTAAAGCGGCTCCATAATATTTATGAGCTGACCCCACTACCCTGCCAGGCCTCTTGCCTAGGGATAGGAAGATTCCCACAAATATGCAGATCAGGACCTCTTGGCCTCCACCCATTAGCTTCTAGAAACTTCCCCAAGCTTGTAGAACCATGGGGGGTATCAGAGTCCTACATTAAGCCCGACCAAATCACCAGACTTAGCTACTGTGAGTCAGAAATAAATTTACCTATACTAGTCTGCACACTAGGGGGTTCTAAATTCACCCCCTTAAAAAAGAAGCCCTGTCCTCATGGGTCAGGAAAAAAATAGCTCCTGAGCCCTGGGGCAAGGGCATCCCATAAGGAAAACATGAGGGGAAAAGGAAACCAATTTGGAAAGGTTAATGTACACATAAATACTCAGTACAAAAAAATAGAATTTTTTTTTTTTTTTTAAACAAATGCAATGTAGCACTTACCCCTGAAGGAGCTGCTTAATAATGTTGGGTTCTCTGTTCTGTGCCTCGACTCCAAAAACAGCCTCCACCCCTCTGGCACACCTGGTTAAATTGAGAAACCTCTACAACCCCAGGTACATACACAGTTGTAAAAATACCCCACACCTGGCTGTAGGTTGCTATAGTAAATGCACATACACACTTGTATAGTGATAAACAAGTTGATGTATTGAAATCACTTAAAATGGAGACAGCCTGAAATAAATAACACAGGTAAGGGATGAACTGTCCTTTAACAAGGATCAATAAGCAAAATGGCAATAAGTGAGGTGAATGAACCTTAAGAGAAATATAACATAATAAACTACACTATCTTAGAGTGCACTTTAAGGAACAGGGCCCAAAGTGAGATCCTTCTCCAAAGCAATAAAGCAGGTAGGGGCTTAAGGGCAGCAAGAGTTATGGGCAGTCTTTGATCCTGACTCTTCAGCCGACTAAGTCGTTAGAGCTTTATTACCATTGGTGAGCTTTGAGGCAGTCTCTAAGGCCTGCAGGGAGTGATTGAGTGAATATGTGACTGACTGTGGAACAACGGTTCATCCAACCTGATGTTCTCTCACTCCTACTTGCCCCTGATGACTTTTACAAACTGGCATAACAGGACTGTGTCTTTGGCAGTGGCTCTGTCCTCTGGCTCACAGGTCACAGTGCAGTGCTCCAGCCTCTCTCTACCCTAAATCGATGACTTCCCTCAGGCTCAGTCTACCTCTCTTAGAGTGCACTCTTCCAGTAAAGATGGGGAGAAACAGTGCCCTCTTTCTTCTCAGTCACCTCGTGGTTCCTCTCCCTTCAGTCACTCTGATCCCCTCCACTTTCCTGCTTAGCATGCTGGGGGCTGTAGTCTCTGCCCCATTATGTTCCATGGGCTGGACTACATGTCCCAAGATCCACCTCAGGTTTCCACTGTGGCCAATGGGACTGGACACAGAGCAGGTGGTTGTTCTGACAAGCGCTGCTCTCCAGTACAGCGGCGCAAGGAGGAGAGAGAGGTGGGAAAAGAGCCCACAGCTGCTGTATGCAGCTGGCACCTGCTACAGCAATATATACAATTCCTAACTACAGCTCCCTACAGCTAGCAAAAACAATAATGCACAAACATATATACAAGAAAAATATACATATTAAAGATAACCCCTGTTGAAATGGAGCACCCCCTCCCAGGCAAACTTGATTTTAGTTAAGGAAGCTCAAAAGTCCCAAAGATCAAAGTCTTCAGCAGGAATATAGTAGTCTATGGTGAGCCTGCAGAAAAAGAGAAAACACAAACCTAACTAAACTTATTAACTAGATTTTTTTTGCCAGCAGGGGGTTATAGGCCCACATCTGAAAAAAGAGAGGGTAATATTGGTCCGACCTAATCCTCAAAAGAAAAAAGTGCAGGAGTAATGGGTCTCCCCTGCAATCACAGCAGCAGCTGTCTTTGGGCTGGAATCCTGCATCAGCCCCTTTCAACAATTCGGCAGTCTGGTGATTTCTCCACTTTTTGCATGGCCACTGAATAGCTGTGGTTTGGGCGTCTGGCCCTAATGATCACCAAACAGTCTTTGTGAACGGCCCGTCCAAGAATCCACTCCTGTCTGATGTCTTGGAAACAGGCCCAAGCATCTTGGTTGTGAGGTCTTGGTTGTGAGGCCCCCTCTGGGGTTTGGGGCTATGAAGATATTCCCAAAAATGTTCTTATTACCACTGAGTGCGGGAGGCCTTAATAATGTCCATGAAATCCCTGGGGACATAAGGGTAGTCCATCCCCCGATCCTCTTCTGCACATTCTGCTGGAACCTGGAAAATCCCTGCCTTGTCCAGGTAGAACACATGCCTGTGGGACTGAGTTATTCAGTGTTTGCAGGCTGTGTTCTGGGCCTGAGTCCTGGCTCATGTGCCTGATGGTCCCTCCCGACTGGACCCGAAGTTGGGCATATGCATGTTCTAGTTACAATCCATCTGCGCAGTCAAACTGCTACTCCACTTTTGATGGCCACTTCGCCTGTTCAGGGGACAGACCTTTGTATCTGTCCTGCTTCCCTCTCAGGCAGTCCTGCTTGCAGATCCTCAACTTCCTGAGTGTCCCCCCAGTTCCACTCCTCATCTGACTTGCAGTCATCATGGTCCAGCTCCTTCCAGATGGGGCTGACAGGGTGGACTTTAGCAGTTGGCTTCTCCAGTGGTATAGCTTGGACAGGGCTGGAATCTTTCACCACCTGTCATGGCTTATCCCCTACCTTGGCTCTGTACCGCTGCAAACCTCTGGCCCCTTCCGCAAGAGTAGTGGCGGATGCCCAACTGATGGCAGCAGGTCACTTGGCACTAGTTTTACCAGTGGCTTCCCACAATGTCCACCCCTCAGTCAAGCTCCTATGGCTGCAGTGGGTCTTCTGCATTCAGGACACAGCAAACATGGTCTCTCAACACCACTGATCATACCAAGGGCAAATCCTCCTCAGTGCTCTAACCACACACCGGTGTCCACAATTCGGCATTCCGGTACCGTTTCCTGTGCTCCAGGCAAGTCCGGAAACCGGCTGCATGCTTGCAGGTGACCTGCCATGTTGCTCCTCTCTCTCATTCTCTCTCTCTCTCTCATGTGCTGGGTGTACTGGGCTCCAGTGGCGGTGCGTCCATAATGGCGCACGGGCGCCGCCCCCTTTCTCCTTCCACCCCCTCTAGCACCAATAGATAGATTCATGCATTACTTGAATCTATCTATGGCCGCCGCTGCCACCCCCTATTCAGGTGCCCGGCCCCTTTTCGGGTGCCCGAATTACAGTGGTGGGGGGGTGTTTTTGAAGCACCTGATTAGAGCCCTAGGCTCTAATAGGCGTCAAAAATAGTGACCTGCGAGCGTCATGCTGGGCGCTCGCAAGTCACTCAGCTGTGTTAGAAAAGTGAATGAATATTCACTTTCCTAACACTAAATCACCTCTCTGCCAATCAGGTGTTCGGATCTGTTACCCATCACCTGATTGGCTGAAACGACAGGTGCTGTGATTGAACACCTATCAGGTGTCCAATCATAGCAGAGGACAGGAAGAGAGGGCGGGAGAAGACATCAAGGAGCATCGAGGAGCTGTCCCACTGAGACAGGGTAGGTGCAGACGGCGGGCGGGGGGCACACTGGCAGCATTTGATATGGCACAGTGGGAGCATTTGATGGGGCACATTGGGAGCATTTGATGGGGCACAGTGGAAGCATTTGATGGGGCAAAGTGGCAACATTTTATGGCACAGTGGAAGCATTTGAAATGGCACAGTGGCAGCATTTGATGGCACAGTGGGAGCATTTGATATGGCACAGTGGCTGCGTTTGATGGGCACAGTAGCTGCGTTTGATGGGCACAGTGGCTGCGTTTGATAGCACAGTGGCTGCGTTTGATGGCACAGTGGCGGCAATTGATGGGCACAGTGGTGGCAATGGATGGGCACAGTGGCAGAGTTTGATGGGCACAGTCGGTGCGTTTGATGGGCACAGTGGCTGTGTTTGATGGGCACAGTGGCTGCGTTTTATGGCACAGTGGCAGCAATTGATGGGCACAGTGGCTGTGTTTGATGATACAGTGGCTGCGTTTGATGGCACAGTAGCGGCAATTGATGGGCACAGTGGCTGCATTTGATGGCACAGTGGTGGTGATTGATGGGCACAGTGGCTGTGTTTGATGGCACAGTGGCGGCAATTGATGGGCACAGTGGCTGCGTTTGATGGCACAGTGGCTGTGTTTGATGGTACAGTGGCGGCAATTGATGGGCACAGTGGCTGCGTTTGATGGCACAGTGGCTGCGTTTGATGGTACAGTGGCAGCAATTGATGGGCACAGTGGCTGCGTTTGATGGCACAGTGGCGGCAATTGATGGGCACAGTGGCTGCGTTTGATGGCACAGTGGCTGTGTTTGATGGTACAGTGGCGGCAATTGATGGGCACAGTGGCTGCGTTTGATGGCACAGTGGCTGCGTTTGATGGTACAGTGGCAGCAATTGATGGGCACAGTGGCTGCGTTTGATGGCACAGTGGCTGCGATTGATGGTAGAGTGAGGCTGCAATTGATGGGGTTTTTTTTTAGAATTCTTCAGTTTGGCTGCGCCCCCCAAAAAATTTTGAGCACCAGCCACCACTGCTGGGCTCACTCTAAGGTGCAGCTCTGCCCCCCCCCCCCGACACACTGGTGCAAGCATGGTTCATGCTGACTTGAATGCAGGCTCAAAGAGCGCTGTTTCCTGGCAGGAAAGCATGAACAGTACATTGGTACTGACATTATTTGCAGAACTTGTAATAACATAGCATTGGGCAACTGGGTGTTGATAGAAGCGATGGCCCATCATAGTTGCTACGGGCAACCAGGTGCAGCATAATGTATTTCCCACTGATTTGAGTAGGATCTCTAAACAGTCTTTAGCCTTAGCTGCTGTTGGGCAACTGGTAGACACAGAAAGGTCACGGAAACACAGTAGCTTGCTTTGGTTACTACGGGCGACAGCTGGTGAACCCCTACATTTTCCACTGAGATTAGTAGAGCATATAGGCATACAGTAGTGAATCACAACCATTGCTGGGCAGCTTGACACAAAATGATAGCCCGTCCCGGTTGCTACAGGCGGGCAGGATAACACAGTCCATACCAACTTTAGCAGGATTTAAAACAAGATGAACATAAAGCCCAGCCACTGTGGGGCGGTTGCAGTCCTCCGACACATGATAGTCCACTGTGCCTGCTACGTGCAACACTGCACAGGATAACACAGTTTCTACTGAAATAAGTAGGTTGACACATAGCACAGTCTTTAGCTCCAGCCACTTGCATTCTTGCACTTCAGATATGTGAAGGCATGGCCTCGTTGCGACGGGCAACAGCACAGCACACTTTGCAGAATAGCACAGTTCCAAATTACAGATAACTCCACACAGCATCTCTTCTCATACTTGCTTGGCAACAAATTTACAGCCCTTTGTCTCGGTGGTTGCTGGTTGCCAAGGGCAATGACCATGCAGGTTGCTATAAGGAAATCCTAGATGTGCCCCCACATGTAGAGCATGTACCGTAGTTTTCTTGGTGTCAAAACTATTTCAGCAGCATGCTTATGCACCATGGAGAGCTTCGACAAGCAGGTTTGCATGCAGGTTAAAAGCCTTCTTTTACATTTACTGTACAAGTGAGATTCAATGGAGGTTCACCAGCTGCTGAATTTGCCTGGTGCACATTTATCCTACTGAATCCTTATGAATTTAGCTGTGAAATGCAAGAAATATGTCATCAAATCTCACCTGGGTGAATGTCAGTGAAGGATTGACTGGATAAATAAATAAGTAGAACCCTTGGACTTTGAAACGGCGCTATCCATTTCTGCAACTTTCAGCGCACACTGAAGAGAAGTCTCATGTCTGGTGCACAGTTGCGACTCTTACCTACACCACAGCAAGGTCCCATGCAGCTCTCTAGAAACTGACACCTCCGCTATCTTCCCTCACTTGGCTTTGTCAGATAACATCCTCAGTATCTGGATAGGTGCCCAACTAAATTGGAGCCATACGGTAACAAACCGAGAACCAGTACTGTATATGTTTTAAAAGGTTTGTCTTTTTTTCCTTTGCAAATGTCAGTGCTGATCCAAAACTTTGTGTACATCACAGAGAAGTGCCCCTTCACAGGCAGGATCAGGGCACCCCTCCAGGTATGTCATTTAAAGGCATTGTTAATGTTTCACTTAAAAAATTTAAAAAAAGAAAAAAAAGAAAAAAATTTGCATTGGTACATATCCCTGGACAATGCCTATCTCTCCATGGTACTTTTTAATAGCCAACCCCTTGCCTATTAGCGCATACAATATTCATTTTTGATTGATCGATTTAGCTGTCCTTGATTTCAATGGAGTTTGTGCTCGGCATCTGAACCTCTGAAGTCTGCCAAACACCACTCAAACCTAACCCAGGGTAGTTTGGCTCATCCCAATTGAGGAGCAGTGCTGTCACCCTAAGCTGCTTTTATGATGGTGGAAACACCTCCTCCTTTCCTCTATTACATAGAGGAGTGCTGCTTTGTACTTTAAAAGCATCTTTATGTACTTGAAGAAAAGAAAACATAGGCAATCACCAAATCTAAGGATTTGTGAGTCACAGTTTATTTAAATTTTGTTCTTTAGTTATAGTTTAGGAACTTTTGCAACATGCATGTGAAGGGTGAAGCACCTGTGGCTGCCATGCAGTAAGCTCCTGTGTAGGGCACCAAAACTAGAACATCAGATAACTGCCATGGGGACCTTCCCAGGCATTTGGAAACAAACAGTGCCAAGCGCAAATACTCTCAGATTCAGGTCAAGAGCAATAGCATAGCCCAGCAGGGTGTAACAGCTTACCTGTTATTTGTGTGGCTGTGAATGATTGCTTTGCACTGAAGTGCTCTGGATTATACAGTCTTTATAGCTTTATGCCGCACCTCTGTGGGCAAATGTTCTGCACCTTGGAGAAAACTTGTTAACTGTCTGTTTCATTATTTCTGTAATTCATCATTTGAAAGTAACTGGATTTGCACCTGCATCCCTCCCTATGTCCTAATATTTTAGTAAATACAGCTTCTCGACTATGATCTGCCTTCTCTGTCATCACTCCCACCTATGTTATTACAGAAATAGTGTAGTTCATCTTTAATAGAAAATAATGAATTTCTAATAAAGCAAAGCACACATCTTTCTGTGTTAGTCTTTATCAACAAATTGATCCAATGTCCAGCCATTTCATTAGACCACAGGAACCTTGCAGATGAATGAGAGAACCATTGTAGTCAGATGTTCAAGTCAATAATGTGACAATCAGGGAAGGGCTGAAGCTTTGCTTCTGCTGATCATAATCATTAGAGTGTGTTACGGGATGTGAATTTTACTATAATCAGAAAATGTCTGAGGACTTCAGGATGCGACTCATGATGATGAAAGACTATTACTAAACACTGAGATCACTATCACTCTATTGTTGGGCATTTTAGGGAAGAACAACAGTCTGATAAATAAAGGATGCTGTTTTTAGAAAAGAAGATCAGGAAATTATTAAATGCAATCATTAAATACTTTGTCATGCAATGTGGGGTGATGCAAATTAGAGCTAGTTAACATCTTTAAAGCAACACTGACAATTTTCAATTTATGACAGTCCCTCAAGCTGGCCAACAGACCCCACCCCCCCAGTCTGCATTTCTTTGCCCCTACCCACTCCATTAGAACCCTCATTCTGTTACTTTACCAGAGTATTGCTTCCATGCATGTGACCTCCACCAAGTGCATTGTCTTAAAACGGAACTAAACCCATTGATTTAATGTCTTCCCAAAACACATACATTAAAGGCATGTCGTGAATGATAACTATCACTTTAGAAGTGTTTATAGTTTATTTTTATCAATTAACAAAATGGAAAGTAAATGAACAGAAGAGAAATCCAAATCAAATCAATATTTGGTGTGACTACCCTTTGCCTTCAAAACAGCATCAATTCTTCTAGGTTCACTGGCACACAGTTTTGAAGGAACTTGGCAGGTAGGTTGTTCCAAATATCCAGGAGAACTAACCACAGATCATCTGTGGATGTAAGCTGCCTCAGATTCTTCTGTCTCTTCATGTAATTTGAGAAAAACTTGAGGATGTTTAGATCAGGCCTCTGTGGTGGACAGACCATCTTTTCCAGGACTCCTTTTTCTTTTTTACACTGAAGATTGTTCCTAATGACATTGCTTTCCTGCTGCAGAATACATTTGGGGCCAATCACACACCTCCCTGATATTATGGCATGATGGATAAGTATCTGCCTGTACTGTATTTCTCAACATTGAGGACACCATTGATCCTGACCAAAACTCCAACTCTATTTGCAGAAATGCAGCCCCAAACTTGCAAGGAACCTCCAGCATGCTTGACTGTTGCCTGCAGGCACGCATTATTGTACTGCCCTCCACTCCTTCATGAATAAACTCCCTCTTGCTTCAGCCAAATATTTCAAATTTTGATTCATCAGTACAGAGCGCCTACTGCCATTTTTCTGTACCTCAGTTCCTAAGTTTTCTTACATAGTTGAGTTGCTTAGCCTTGTTTGCACTCCAGAGGTATTGCTTTTTGGCTGCAATTCTTCCATGACCACCACTTCTGGCCAGACTTCTTTGGATAGTAGATGGGTGTACCTGGGTCCCACTGCTTCCCCCCAGTTCTGTGCTGAAGGCACTGCTGGACATCATCTGATGTCAAAGGGAAGTAAGCATGATGTATCTTTCATTTGCTGTATTAAGTTGCATTAAGTCCTTGGCCGACCACTGCATCTACGGTCTTCAAATTCTCCCATTTCTTTGTGTTTCTTCCAAAGAGCTTGAACAGCACCTCTTAAAAACCCATTCTGCTTTGAAAACTTTGCCTGGGAGAGACCTTGCTGATGCGGTATAACTAACTTGCCATGGTGTATGGCCTGTGACATGAAACTGTCTTCCACATCCTCACCTTAGTAGCAAAGTTAAAAAAAACTGTTAGGAACATTTTAGTAGCATTTAGAAGCAGCTAGGAGCATTTAGAAGCAGTTAGAAGCATTCTGTTGGAAAATGCTCCAAGAAACTCTACAAAAAAAAATAAAATTTTTCTGCTCCTAGATGCTGAAGCTCAAACAATGCTTATAGCATAAAGTAGTGTGCATGGACACATGGGATAACACTATTTAACGTCTAAGAGCCTAAAAAAATGCTAGCGTGCATGGAGCCTAAGGCTCCATGCGCACTAGTGATTTTTTTTTTTTATCTAAAAGAATGCTGGAAAAATAACTGGATAAAAAACACTTGTAATAGCTTTTTATAGTAGCGTTTTTGCAGCGGTTTAGGAGCTTTTAGGAGCATTAGCATTTTATTGGCCTTTTTGCAGTAAAAGGGGAAAAAACCTCAAAAAACGCTATTAGTAGCATTTAGGAGCGTTTAGGAGGGTTTCTGCTGGAGAAACTCTCCAGGAAACTCTACAAAAACTATTTTTTTCTGCTCCTAGACACTAAAGCTAAAAAAATGCTAATAGCCTAAAGTAGTGTGCATGGACACATAGGATAACACTATTTAGCTTCTAGGGGCAGAAATAATCAGCTAATAACAGCTTCTAGGAGCTTAAAAAAATGCTATTGTGCATGGAGCCTAAGGCTCCATACACACTATTTATTCTTTTGAGCTAAAAAAAGACGCTGGAAAAATCACTGGATAAAAAATGCTTGTAATAGTTTTTTTTTGTTGCGTTTTTAGCAGCGGTTTAGGAGCGTTTAACCACTTGTGGACCGAGCCTCGTTTTGAGATTTGGTGTTGACAAGTTAAAATAATTTTTTTTCTAGAAAATGACTTAGAACCCCCAAATATTTTTTTTTTCAGACACCCTGGAGAATAAAATGGCGGTCGTTGCAATACTTTATGTCACGCAATGGTCTCACAAGCACAATTTTTGGGGAAAAAATACACTTTGTTAAATTTAAAATAAGACAATAGTAAAGTTATCACAATTTTTTTAATATTGTGAAAGATAATGTTACGCTGAGTAAATTGATACCCAACATGTCACGCTTCAAAATTGCGCCTGCTCGTGGAATGGCGACAAACTTTAACCCTTAAAAATCTCCATAGGCGACATTTAAAAATGTCTACAGGTTACCAGTTTTGAGTTACAAAGGAGTTATAGCACTATAATTGTTGCTCTTGCTCTAATGATTGCAGCGATACCCCACTTGTGTGGTTTGAACAACATTTTCATATGTGGGCGCGACTTATGGATGCGTTCACTTCTGAGCGCGAGCAGGACAGGGCACTTTAATTTTTTTTTTTTTGGGGTAACCTTTATTCCAATTACAAAGAATGTAAACATCCCTTGTAATAAAAAAAGCATGACAGGACCTCTTAAATGTGAGATTTGGGGTCAAAAAGACCCCAGATCTCACATTTATACTAAAATGCAATAAAAAATAAATAAATGTAATTTTTTTTTTTTTTACAAAAAAAAATTTCCCCTTTAAGACCATTGAGCGGAAGTGACGTTTGACATCGCTTCTGCCATCCAATGGTGTGGACATCCAGCCTGTGAGGGAAGAGGACCCGATTGTCCCTGCCACTATTGACGGCTCCGGTAAGCGTGGCGGGAGGGGGGGTGTCTCTCGCCCCCGATAAAAGTTATCTTGCGGCAAATCCATGGCTGAGACCACTTTTACCTGAAAGCCGACCGCCCACTGTCGACAAGTGGTTAAGAGCGTTTAGGAGCATTAGCATTTTATTGACGTTTTTTGCAGTAAAAGGGAAAAAAAAAAAGCTAAAAAAAAAGCTATTAGTAGCTTTTAGGAGCATTTCTGCTGGAAAAACGCTCCAGGAAACTCTACAAAAATTTTTTTTTTTCTGCTCCTAGATCCTGAAGCTGAAAAAATGCTAATAGCTTAAAGTAGTGTGCATGGACACATAGGATAACACATAGGATAACACTATTTAGCTTCTAGGAGCAGAAAATAAAAATGCTAATAACAGCTTCTAGGAGCTTAAAAAAAATGCTAGTGGCATGGAGCCTAAATAAATCAAAATGAAGATGAGATGAAAAAAATATACAAGCTTGGCAGATACTGTAACAAACTCAGGAGCACAACTAACAGGGAGGGGGATTAGTGAGAGACAACAATTACAGAACTGTCTCTTTCCCAGCAGATAAAAGCTGGCAGCAAGGAGAGGGGGAGAGACCAGCTTTCAGCTGCTGGAGGAAGAGAGACACAATTGTCGTCCATCACTAACCCCCCTCCCTGTGTGGGCCCCCCTGTGTGCTAAGGCCCCCTACAGGAGGACCAGTGGTCCCCCCCATCAGCAGCTCTGTGTGCCAGTGTAAGATTTGATGCTGGTTTGAAGCCAATAGATAGTCACACCAAATATTATTTTGCTCATTATGCATTTTGTAAATTGATAAAAAATAAACAATTAAAATACATGTTTTTAAAAATATTCTTACTCTACAGCATTTCTTTACAGCTACAAACTTCTGCACAGTACTGTAGGTGATCTTTCACAGCCTCTACTTCCTTTAGTAAATCAGCCCCAATGTATTCTGATTGTGTGCTCTCCGATGATCGAGAACAATTTTATACTAAAATGCAATAAAAAATAAATAAATGTCATTTTTTTTTTTTTTTACAAAAAAACATTTCCCCTTTAAGACTATTGGGCGGAAGTAACGTTTGACATCGCTTCTGCCATCCAATGGTGTGGACATCCAGCCTGTGAGGGAAGAGGACCCGATTGTCCCTGCCACTATTGACGGCTCCGGTAAGCGTGGCGGGAGGGGGGGTGTCTCTCGCCTCCGATAAAAGTGATCTTGCGGCAAATCCATGGCTGAGACCACTTTTACCTGAAAGCCGACCGCCCACTGTCGACAAGTGGTTAAGAGCGTTTAGGAGCATTAGCATTTTATTGACGTTTTTTGCAGTAAAAGGGAAAAAAAAAGCTAAAAAAAAAGCTATTAGTAGCGTTTAGGAGCATTTCTGCTGGAAAAACGCTCCAGGAAACTCTACAAAAATTTTTTTTTTCTGCTATTAGATGCTGAAGCTGAAAAAATGCTAATAGCTTAAAGTAGTGTGCATGGACACATAGGATAACACATAGGATAACACTATTTAGCTTCTAGGAGCAGAAAATAAAAATGCTAATAACAGCTTCTAGGAGCTTAAAAAAAATGCTAGTGTGCATGGAGCCTAAATAAATCAAAATGAAGATGAGATGAAAAAAATATACAAGCTTGGCAGATACTGTAACAAACTCAGGAGCACAACTAACAGGGAGGGGGATTAGTGAGAGACAACAATTACAGAACTGTCTCTTTCCCAGCAGATAAAAGCTGGCAGCAAGGAGAGGGGGAGAGACCAGCTTTCAGCTGCTGGAGGAAGAGAGACACAATTGTCGTCCATCACTAATCCCCCTCCCTGTGTGGGCTCCCCTGTGTGCTCAGGCCCCCTACAGGAGGACCAGTGGTCCCCCCCATCATTAGCTCTGTGTGCCAGTGTAAGATTTGATGCTGGTTTGAAGCCAATAGATAGTCACACCAAATATTATTTTGCTCACTATGCATTTTGTAAATTGATAAAAAATAAACAATTAAAATACATGTTTTTAAAAATATTCTTACTCTACAGCATTTCTTTACAGCTACAAACTTCTGCACAGTACTGTAGGTGATCTTTCACAGCCTCTACGTCCTTTAGTAAATCAGCCCCAATGTATTCTGATTGTGTGCTCTCCGATGATCGAGAACAATTTTCCAACAATCCATTATTAGATCAAGTTCTGTTAAGTAAGAGCCGCCACACATGAATCAAAATGTGGCCTGCCCCTGCTGAACTTGCTGAATTTTGATCCCTCTATTGCCAGCTTAAGGCCAATTTCTTACAAGCGATTCCATGACTGGTGGCAACTCTTCAGCGACAGGATCACTAACAGACTAATTACTTTTGCATCATCTTGCTGCTTCCCACTGCCTGGAGCAGCAAGATGATGCTACCTCACTGATCTCTTACTAGTCAGTGATATTTAAGAGCATTTCCAACCCATGGGGGAACTCCTTTAAGGTAAATGTCTCTACTCAGTAATTCACCAATATCAGTTGGCTCTAAGGGATATTGTTTGCTTCATTCTTTGCTGTGTAAAAATCTCCTGTAAAAAAAGTTCAAATAAATTGTAAAGCATCTAATTTGACTAAAAAAAGAAATAAAATAGTTGTGCATGATTCTTGGTGTTAGCATCCATAGTTATGGCTTAGAATCTGAAAACCTCACTTGCATTGTTTCATGTCAGGGTTCATCAGTCTGTGATAAAGAAAATACTAAACAAGACTTGATTGTAAGGACACCCTGTCAAAATTCATATTCATTTCAAGTCAGCCAAAGTGCCACCTGATGGGCCACAGCTGCATTGTTCTCCAGAGAGTTGAGATGAAAGCGGGATGTATTGTGTGTTGTAGAAAACAAAGCACTGTATTTCTACAATTTAAACTCTTCCATTGCCTCAACAATGGCAGAGAGACTTTCTCTATTGGCTTTACATTTTTTGATCGTGTTGGTTTCCTTTAGTTAGGAAACAATAAAAGAATGAAAAAATACTACAGGAGGATTTCACAGTGTTTATTTGTGGACTGAAGGTCAGTAAGAAAGCTTCACCAATACATGACACCTGATTCTTCTGCAGTATGCTTTACAGAACATAATAAACTTAGAATATAATTTTAGATCCGATATTCTGTTGCCGAAACACTAGAGAAGCAAATTTTTTAATTTTAGTTATTCTTAACACTACAATGTCTTAACGGGACCATTAAAAGATATCGAAAGCTGACCGTAAACTGGTAGACTTTTGTTCTAAATTTTTCTTTTTTGTTTGATTTTATAATCTATTGGGGAGTCCAATTCACATTCATTTTTTACCGCAGTGATGAGAAAATTCGAAGGAGCAGGATGGAAAATTTTATCAAAGGAACAAATTTCTAACTGTGTATGAGGTTTTTATTTAGTAAAGTCCATAGTTCAAAAATATACTATAAAAGCAAACAAAATTTTGTAGTACTTTCGGGTGACATTTGCCAAGTCATTGAATGTACTGAGAATTTTCATACAAATGTTCATTCAGAAATCTACTAGTGTATGCCAGCTTAAACCCAAGAATACCTATATTGCAGCTTACCAGTTATTAGTTGTGGTGGCTCCATTAGTTTCCCTGGTTTGGTTTATACTTGGTGTAATAATTGTACTCATCCTAATATCCTTTTGTTAGGCACTGTTACTAGCTGTTCATGGTTCTATAAAGAGACCTCAGTCAGAAAAAGTTCTCCACACAGTTATTTTATGCTATGTCATGTTTCACAAACTTTAAGGACTTATTCACATCTTCACATTGTGGTAATTTACGTTATGGGAATGCATAAACCGTGGTGTATTAATGTGTTGGGGACCCCAACACATTAATACAGAAGCAGGAAACTCACCTCCACTTCAGAGTACCAATACACACACATTTTTACAAATCTGAAGAAATTTGTAATATTTTCTTATTCTGACTTGTATAACTTTCTTAATCAACAGTGAAGATCCTCTTCCCAGTACCAAGCCAACTTTTCAGTTGTTACTATTACTCCTTAGGGAAACTGTAGGGGTTGATGAGACTAAAACTGAATTATTTGGCCTCAACACCAAACGATATGTCTGGCGGAAATCTAATACAGCTCACCATCTAAATAACACCATTCATACAATAAAGCATGGAGGTGGTAATATCCTGTTATGGGGGTGTTTCTCTGCAGCAGGGACTGGAATATGTGTCAGTATAGAATTAAAATTGATAGGGAAAAATACCATCAAATTATTGAGGAAAATCTGCTGCCCTCTGCCAGAAAGTTGTCAATGGGAAGAATATGACAAAACATGACAAACATGACAATAACCCAAAGCGCACAGCAAAAATGACCACACAGAGGTTGAAGGAGAAAAAGGTGAATGTACTTGCATGGCCTAGTCAGAGCCCAGACTTAAACCTCATTGAAAATCTGTGGAATGACTTGAAGACTCCAGTCCACAAACAATCACCATTAAATTTAACTAAGCTTGAGCAGTTCTGCAAAGAAGAGTGTGCAAATATTGCAAAGTCTAGATGTGCAAAGTTAGTAGAGACATATCCCAACAGACTAAAGGCTTTAAGTAAAACAAAAGGTGGTTCAACAAAATACTGACATCAGGGGGCGATCCTTTTTCCAACTCGGTGATTATGTTTTTGATGTTTTTTTTATGACATGTTGGTTTTATATTTCTTTACCTTGGATGTTATAAGTTGCACTAGTAAATACATCTGGATAAAACAAAAACTGTGTCTGCCTTCATGTCAGGTTGCAAAGCAACAACATGTGTTTATTTTAAAGGGAGTGATTCTTTTTTACACCCACTGTAGACCCAGCTCAAAAACGACATCTTCAAAGAACCCCTTACTTACACACAGTGTGGAGGCAGGCTCTTGGAAGTCAACAGCAGTGCTTTGCTACAGAGGCGTAACTAGAATCTTCAGGGCCCCGATGCAAGAAACCATTAAGGGCCCCCCTGACCCCCGGACAGGGCTCTTTTCTCCGAGCCCGATGGCGGAACACCGGTCGCAAGTGGGTGGCTGCATGTAAAGGAATAGATTTCTCCCCCCCCCCGCTTCTCCTCCTCTCCCTCCCACATGCATTCAGTGGTTGCAGGAGGAAAATGGAGAGATGGGTTCCTCTATGTCAGTGTTTCTCAATCTTTTTACAGTCAGGGCACCCTTGAAGTGGCTGCACTGCAACCACCCTGCAACTGCGTGCATTGCATGCAGTTGCAGCATAGTGATGATGCATTTAAGGGGTTAAAACAGGCGGTCAGGAGGAAACATATTGCATCTTTACCGGCTGTCAAATGCCTCTGAAAAGCGATCTGAGCATGGATCACTTTTCAGATGAACAGCATTTCTTTTTGCTGGTACTATGAACAAGCAAAAAAAAAAAAAATTGGTTCTAATGGGACACATATAGGGGGTCAGGATTAAAAGCGAATACATAAAATGTGCATATATACATGTAAACACACATACATACACACACACATACATACATAAATACACACACATATAAACCAGTGGCAGATGGTGCTCAAAATTTTTTGGGGGCGCAAGCAAACTGAAAAATTCTTTAAAAAACGCATCAATTGCAGCCTCACTGTGCTCATCAAACGCAGCCACTGTGCACATCAATTGCCACCACTGTGCCCATCATATGCAGCCACTGTGCCCATCATATGCAGCCACTGTGCCCATCAAACGCAGCCACTGTGCCCAAACGCAGTCACTGTGCCTATCAAACACAGCCACTGTGCACATCAATTGCCACCACTGTGCCCTCAAATGCAGTCACTGTGCCAATCAAACGCAGCCACTGTGCCTATCAATTGCCACCACTGTGCCTATGAAACGCAGCCACTGTGCCAATCAAACGCAGCCACTGTGCCCTGAAACGCAGCCACTGTGCCATCAAATGCTGCCACTGTGACCCCCCTGCCCGCTCGCAGTCTGCCCGGCACTTACCCTGTCTCGTTGGGGCAGCGGGTGACGTCGGCGAGCGGGGTCCTCCTCCCATCCTCTCCTCCTGATAGGCATCCAATAGCGGCGCCTGTCGTTTCAGCCAATCAGGTGACGGGTAACAGACCTGAGCACCTGATTGGTGGAGAGGCGGTTCAGTGTTAGGAAAGCGAATATTTATTCGCTTTTCTAACACACCTGGGTGGACTGTGAGCGCTAAGCATGGCACTCGCAGTTCACCTATTTTGAAGCCTTCACACTGGGACGACTTGTCAGGCGACCTAGCTGCCTGACAAGTAGCGTCCCGTTCTGTACAATGGAACCGTTCTAATAGGAGCGACGCAAGTCGCTCTGACTTAGAAAAAGGTTCCTGTACTACTTTGGGGGCGACTTGAGGCGACTTGCATAGACTTCTATATAGAAGTCAGTTTGCAAGTCGCCGCCCCTGTCGTGTCCAGGTCGCCTGAGGCAGTCGCGCTGCAAGTCGCGCTGCTTCAGTGTGAACCGGGGCTTAGTGCTTTAAAAACACCCCTGCTGGTGTAATTCAGGCGCCCGGCGTCCAAAAAGGGGCCAGGCGTCTGAATAGGGGGTCAGTGGCGGTCATAGATAGATTCACGCTATGCATGAATCTATCTATTTGTGATAGAGGGGTGCCTGGAGAGAGGGGGCGGCGCCCATGCGCCCCTATGCACGCACCGCCACTGAAAACACATACATACATACACACACATGCACATATACATAGATGCACACACACTCACACACATACATGCACACACACATGCACATACACACACATGCACATACACATAAACACACATACAGTAGATAAAAAACGGCAGACCTTTACCTTTAGCTCTTCCTGCCGGGTACTGCACTGTAGGGGGAGACAAAGAGCACAGCACACACTGCTTTCACTTTGTAATCAATGTGAGCAGCTCCCTGCACAGTGCCGAATACAGTTCGGCTTAGGATCGGGGAGCTTGTCTCTGCTCCCCCTATCAAAGTACTGTATACAGGGGGCCCTCAAGGGGCCCGGTCGCCATGGCAACCTCAGCGACCCCTATAATTCTGCCACTGCTTTGCTAGGAAAAAAACAATGTATATGTGTGGAATAAGACAGAGTACGGTGGAGGACAGATGGGGGTCTGAAGTCAAACAATCTGGGTTGATAATGCAGGTTGTTAACTCAAAAAGAAAGCTAGAAGCACACTTGATTTCTAGCAGATAAACTGGTATTTGCCCTGAAATAAACTTTGCCTCTTTTTTAGATCTATGAATGGGAAAGACATGAACCCTAGACCAGAGAGAAAGCTTAAAGTGATCTGCAAGCAAGTGTGCTTGTACTGTGTAACCAAATTATGCCACTAATACAGGTCACTTCTCTAGTTCCCAACTGCAGTATGAATATAAGAGGGATTGTAGTCCCAGTAGTAACCAGGGTTACAGAGATGGTGAAAGACACTTAATGCCTGGGGAGCATGAAAGGTGGTTGTCAAAGCTGTTTCTTGCCAACCAGTGCTACATGCACTCTCTGTTATACTGGGTTGATGATAACATCAATGTGCTGCAGACTTGAATGAAGTCTTGGGTGTGAGTGCAGAAAATGATGCAACACTGCGCATTTATTGTAGCCAACTCCTCTAAAGAGAGACCAGTGATGTGCAGGTCTGCAATCTGGCATTTGGTGGTTACTGGAGACAGGGAAGCCTGCTTAGTAAGATAGAGTGTACTCCTGAGGCCTACAATACAATCTTAGTGACCACTGACCAGAGGAACTAGAACCAATTGGGGCTGCAGTAAGAGTACCTGTTTCCCAATGGGGTAGATTTACTGAGGCTAGAGCACTCATAATCTAGTGCAGCTGTGCATGGTAGCCAATCAGCTTCTATCCTCAGTTGGTTCAATTAAGCTTTGGCAATAAAACCAGGAAGCTGATTTGTTTCTGTGCAGAAGTGAGCCCGATTTTGTACTCTCCAGCTTTAGTAAATACAGTGGGGAAAATAATTATTTGATCCCCTACAGATTTTGTAAGTTTGCCCACTTACAAAAAAAGAAGGGTCTATAATTTTTTTTATCATAGGTGTATTTTAAATGATAGAGACAGGATATCAACCAAAAATCCCAAAATAACACATAATACAAATGGTATAAATTGAGTTGCAGTTCAGTGATAAAATAAGTATTTGATTCCCAAGCAAAACATGACTTAGTACTTGGTGGAGAAACCATTGTTGGCAAGCACAGAGGTAAGACGTTTCTTGCAGTTAGTTACCAGGCTTGCACACATCTCAGGAGGGATTTTGGTCCACTCTTCTTTACAGATCTTCTCTAAATCCTTAAGGTGTCTTAGCTGTCACTTGGCAACTTGAAGTTTCAGCTCCCTCCATACATTTTCTATAGGATAAAGGTCTGGAGACTGGCTAGGCCACTCCATGACCTTAATGTGCTTCTTTTTGAGATACTCCTTTGTTGCCTTGGCGATATGTTTTGGATCATTGTCATGCTGAAAGTCCCATCCATGACCCATCTTCAGTGTTCTGGCTGAGTGAAGAAGGTTCTCTTCCAAGATTTTACAATACATGGCCCCGTCCATTGGCCCCTCTATGCGCCAAAGTCGGTCTGTACCTTTAGTAGAGAAACAGCTGTGCTTGACTGTAGGGATGGTGTTCTTAGGGTCATAGTCATCATTTTTCTTTCTCCAAACATGGCGAGCCCCCCTCCTCAAAAGGGCAGATACATGCCAATGAACATCTAAATGATTGAGAGAAGGATTGGGAGAAAATGCTGTGGTCAGATGAGACCAAAATTGAGCTCTTTGGCATTAACTTGACTTGCCGTGTTTGGAGGAAGAAAAATGATGACTATGGCCCTAAGAACACCATCCCTATACAGTCAAGCATGGAGGTGGAAACATAATGCTTTGGGGCTGTTTCTCTGCTAAAGGTACAGGCCGACTTTGCCACATTCAGGGGCAATGGACGGGGCCATATATTGTAAAATCTTGGATGAGAACCCCTCAGGTCTTCCAGCATGACAATGACCCAAAACATACCGCCAAGGCAACAAAGGAGTGACTCAAGAAGAAGCACATTAAGGTCATAGAGTGGCCTAGCCAGTCTCCAGACCTTAATACTATAGAAAATTTATGGAGGGGGCTAAAACTGCAATTTGCCAAGAGACAGCCAAGAAACCTTAAGGTCTGGCCATGCCAGAAGATCTGTAATGAAGAGTGGACCAAATCCCTCTTGAGATGTGTGCAAACCTGGTCATTACCTACAAGAAAAATCTTACCTCTGTGCTTGCCAACAAGGGTTTCTCCACCAAGTACTAAGTCATGTTTTGCTTGGGGATCAAATGCATATTTTACTCACTGAACTGCAACTTAATTTATAGCATTTGTTTTATGTGTTTTTTTTCCTGGATTTTTGGTTTATATTCTGTCTCTATCATTTAAAATACACCTATGATAATACTTACAGACCCTTAATTTCTTTGTAAGTGGGAAAACTTACAAAATCTGCAGGGGTTCAAATAATTTTTTTCCCCACTGTAAACCCCAGTGTGTCTGCAAGTATTTAGAAAGACTGTATCCTGTTATTGAAGTTACTGGCAGTGTTAGGTTAATGGAGTGAACCTTCATCAAGGACTTAACGTTACCCCTTTTTGGACTCAAGTTCTGAAGTTGCTGTTATTTAAAGAGTGGCAATATCTCTTCCAGAGACATAGCTCAAGTTTGTACACAGTTACCTGAAGTGTATTCTACAATAAAGCTCAAAGTGATTTGTAAGCAAGTGTCTTTGTACTATGTAACCAAATTAGGCCACTGATACAGCTCACAAAGGTTCAGCGAATGTCAAGTCAAGGGAGAAAAAGCATGTGAAAAAAATACCAGAAGTGCATGGTGTAACCAAACTGGCATGGCCAAACATGGATAAACTGAATGATGGCTCTGAGTAAATCCAGGGGTGGTGAGCCCAGGTTTTTAATTTGAATGGAATGGCCGGGAGTTACTCAAGCATATGTTTAAATTGAATGCATATGCAACATTTCTATGAGACAGTTCTTTGGGCATTTTATCTGATAGACTTGACATTTTTTCCCTAGAATGTTTTAGAGGGTAGACTGCCAGATTTTTCCTTGACCCTTCTCAATTGCTCTGGTTTGGGACTGGCATGTACAATGTGATAACACATGTGCATACCCAATTTGTCCCACAAATACTAGTGCCAAATTAGACGGGGGTCAACTAACCTACCAGCATACCTTTGAAGTATGGGAGGAAACTCATATTAACATAGGAAAAGCCTGTAAACACAATGCAGATAGTGACCAGGCTGAGGTACAAATTAAGGAACCCAGTGATGCAAAGCATAAATGCTGACCATGCTGGTGCATCTGGAGGGGATAGACAGGATTTCAGTAGGAATATTAATTTAGTCATGTGCTCTAGATTTATGCTATGGATGTACATATTTCTTCCTTCTCTGAAAATGGGGGTTTCTTGGAGAAGGCATGGGCATCTAGAAGTGGACAGGGTCTTCTAGCAGAAGGCATGGTTTCCAGAAGGAGGCAAGGCTACTAGACACTATAGTTTCAGCACAGTCTTGAAATAATATGCGTAATTTATTTTTCCAGCCAGCTCCTTAGTAAATTTGAGCTGCCTTATAAAGACTGCTAAATTTTATTAATATCAAAAGTGAGTTGTGGTTTGTGTACTAAAAATCGGACTCCTTGTACATTACACCAAAGGGAGCTAAAGCAGTTGCACTTATTGTCTAAGTGTAGAACCAAATAAGTAAAAGACTACCTGTTTAAAGCATCTACAATGGTGCATTACATAAGTATTCAGTGGAGCTCATAAGTGTGATTTTATAATATGCATGTGGATTAAACAGGACACACAGGTATCCTCTGCCTAGTGTCATGGTGCATACACTTGAGTTCTGGAATTTTTCCTCCACATCACAATCTGAATATAGAACAGAAAGGTGAGGTAATTTAAACATTTTAATAGGAAATATAGAACCTTGGGAACTAATATTTAAATAAGCAAATGTGTTTAAAAAATAAATTCTCACGCACTTCAATTCTATTTAGGATTTGAGTGGAAACTTTACCGTGAGCAGACACCTGGAAAATCTACACTGCCTGATAGCTAAACAACATGGCTATAATATAATCCCAATAAGACCTCATATGGAAATTGCTCAGACATGTGCTGTCTTGTCAAAGCTCATCCTCTGCTGTCTTAAATCCCCTACAACTACATTAAAGTGGACCTTATGTAACATTAAAAAAATCTACCATTAAAAGGGATCTCCAGTTAAAACAAACATTGCTGGTAAATTGATATAGTCATTTGAATATGTAAGTAACCCTATGGAAATTGTTGACTTGTTTGACATATTTGAACAGGAAAACATTAGATCTTTCATTAAATTTAATTGTGTTTGTAGGCACGTCGGGACCCCACGGGTTAAAGGACCGCGCTATACCGCAGATGGACACCAGCGGCAAAAACGCGCCCTGAGGTGATTCAGTTCGCATAGGTAGCGCTATACAAGTCACTCATTCATTCATTCATTCATTCATAAATAGTGCCTATAGATAAATGTGATATACTTAATAACCTACATATAAATTGAAATGGTGTCTTTATTCCTATGAATTTTAATCAAAATGAACGAAAATGCAAATTTGCCATGTGTTAAAATAAAGCACACACCTACATTTGCCACCACTTCAAATCCATGGAAATAGATACAGGTGTTTCAGATATGTAGGGTCTGGTGTTGTCTTTGTTATAGAAGTGTGTGATGTCATCATGGCAAGATCAAAAGTGCTACTAAGGCATTCAGAAGGAAGATTGTGGATACCCTTGAGCCTGGCAGGGAAATGAAAAAAAAATGAAAAAAAATCACCCAATAATTTGAAATCAATAATTTCACTGTATAGAAAATAATCACAAGTGGTGTAGATTTTAGATGACTGCTATTTTGTCCAGGATTGACCAGTTCAACAAATGCAGCCCTAAAGCTGACCTTTTCATGCTAAAAGAAAACTCCATTAATAAACCCAAAGTGATAGTAAAATTGATTGTCACTACTGAATTAAGAATGAATGTAAAGTACTGTACCTTAGTCCTAACAGTTCAAAAGAAAGGCAAGGATTAGAGGCAACCTTGGACTTTCATGGTACGGTAAAGACTCACAAAAGGGTTTACAAAAATATATAAATGTATTAAGAAATATCAATATTAAAAAAGCCCATCAAGGGCAAAGACATAACATATTAAGACAGTTGCATGACTCTGAAAAGAACTGGAAAGAAATACACGTATCGATCCCCGATGGGGGACCAGATATTCGTCCCTTCCCAGTTTGACCTCTACATGTTTCATAGCGGACCGCTTCTTCAGGAGTATTATTCAGAGCTTTTTATTCTATGAAAGACCAAACATGTATATAAACAATCTTCATATAACAAAAACCAAATAAATGCATTGAAGTTACAGAATAGGGAGCGGACCACTCAAAAAAACTGCCATAAAAGTGAAGTAGTGATACTAATTAAATTCTATCTACACATTTCCGCAAATATAATAATACATGTAGCCATGGTGCAAATAGTGGGTAAAAACCAAGCGCTGATGTGGATAAATTTGAATAAATACAAATGAACGTGCATAAGAGATAAATTAAATTATGTGCTGTGATTGGATCAATAAAATTAAGCTGCTATCAATGCAAGGTGATCAGAATCCCAGAAAGTAAAAATGTAAATATAAAATTGATGCGCTCTAAAAATTGACCAATGTGCAGAAAAAACTATATAAAAAAAAATAATAAGCTCAAATTTATTTGATTTATTTGAGCTTATTATATATTTTTTTTTATATAGTTTTTTCTGCACATTGGTCAATTTTTAGAGCGCATCAATTTTATATTTACATGTAGCCATGGTGTTGCAGCCAGTAACAAACAATCCACCAATTCACCCCACTGCCAGACTTCATTTCAGAGATAATGAACAGTTTTTTGCTGGTTTTGTTTTTGTTGTTTTATTGGGGGGGTACAACTTGGATAAGGGAAATGGATATGGGATGCCCATAGGATCTATCATTGCCATCATATTTAATATTTAAGCACAACAGCACAAAGTTAGAGCCAGAAGATTGGATGTGCATTTAAACTGAGTATGAAGTTCCTCCTGCATCTCCATGCAGACTGTTGCTCCCCCTCTGCATAAACTCCGCAGACTATTCCTCTAAGAATTCCCCATCCACCACTGTGTGAGGGATGAAGACACCACTTTTGACCGTGTAAAAATGAGGGTCTTAGAACTCCTTCTCCTCCTGCGCAAACTTGTTTCCTCCTGCACAAACTTGTTTCCTCCTGCATAAACTTGTTCCCTCCTGCACAAACTTAATGTTACTGAGTTAAAGTATGTCATACTAAAGTATGTGATAGATAAGGACTCACTCTGAATAAGCCCTTCATCTGGCTCTGGTTGCTTGCTGCTACTAGGCCTGACGCCTGCAGAACCTCTACTCGGCATTACTTCAGATGGTGGACTACTGCTCCCAGCCAGTCCAACTTGCAAATCTTGTGCCCTCAGGCTACATCGACTTGACACAAATCCCCACAGTCTCTTCTCTGATCCAGGACTTCCCATCATTCACTGTGTGTATGATGGAGACTCTGCTAATGACCGTGTAGAAGCAAAGTTCTCTCACAGACTTCCTGGCACTTGAAGCCCTCTACCTCTACCTCTACCGACCTTCCACTGCCCTGAGTCCTTGATGAAGAACTTGACCGGACCATGCATTCCCACAGCTTCACCTGCCTCTCTGCTCCAGGAGTTCTCTACCACTGACCGTGTGGTGGCAAAGACATTGCCATTGACCGTGTAGAGGCAAAGTTCCCTGGGGGTATCCTCCTGCGGCTGCCTAGCATTCCATTCCTTACTTCACTCAGCCGACATCTCAGCACCAGACAGGGGTATATGCGTGCGCGCATGCGCCTGTGCGCCTCTGCTCGAGCTGAGCAACGTCTGTCCACTGGTGTGCATCAGCGTGTCCCTCGGGTGCGCGACGGATGTGTGTGCAGCATGGCAGGCGCACGTGTGTGCGCGTTAGCGCTGTTTGGCGCCACTGAACGCATAAAGGACTCTTAGCTGCACTGGTGCGGTGCTGTTTCGTCTTCAGCTTCTGTGATCTGTTACCTGCATCTGATTGTTGATCTGCTATACTGACCCGGCTCTCTCTGACCACCCTGCTCTCTCCAATCCGACCCGACTTGCCTGACTCTGCTATAACTTCTGCCTGTGATCCGTTGCCGACCTCTGCCTGTTTTACTGACTCTGCTATAGCCTGCTGTGTTCACCTGCCTGATTACCTGACGACCTGGACTGTCTGACCCTGCTTGTGCCCGCTGCTTGCTCCGTGTGCTGCTGCACTCCCGGCTCCTTGCATACAGTGACCGCTGCCCCTGCACTCATCAGCTCTTTAGGCCGCTGCGTACCGCTGACCACCATCACCTGCAGCCCAGCCATTCCTGGAAGGATCTGTACTCTGCTACCAGCTCCAGCAGCTCCTACTTCAACAGGCACTCCTACCCCACTGTGCTCACAAGACTACTGTCCCCACTCCAGTGGCTCCTGAACCAGTGTTGTAAGAGAGGTCTCCTCCTACAAGTCAGGCTCTACTACCAGGTACCTAACAGTGGCATATCACCTCAGCTTATATAGGAAGCCCCCCCTGCCAACACCGATTGGGGATTGGTCAGGGCTCCCACATGAGCTGACTGCCACTCCAGTTCCAGTCCCAACACCTCTTCCAGAATCTTATCTCTGGAAGCAGGGGAGGCGCCCCAAAACTAGAGCACAGGTGGTCACACCCACTGCTACTCTGACCACTCCCAGCCCCCAGATCAAAACAGACAGGCCTAGCTTGGAGCATAGTCCTGCCTAAATTTGCCTGTGCTGACTAACCCTAATAAAAAAACATTACTAGCACCTACCTATTGGTAGAGGGTGCTACATTCATATGCAACTCTTAAAACACATATGCTCCACTTCTAATCAATAGCAATAAAAGTCCCAAAACACTGTGTCTTTAAATAATCTTGTGAGGTGAACTTTCAATCAAATTCCAAAAAGTACTCCACAACGTTCAGAAAAAATGTGCGCTCACCAACCATATATAAACCATAGGTCACTTAAAGTGTTACTAAACCCAGGAGCCAGCATTCACTATATCTGGTCTCCCACAGAACATGGAAATACAATTATTTTAGTAAATATAAACTGCTAAAGTATTTGTCATCAGCAGTATGTAGCAGTCTTGTGACTTCTGTCAGTATCTGGTTAAAGCTTGTAGGAGGAGTCTTCATTCTACTCCGACTGTCCTATGAGGCTGCAGGAGCCCTGACCCTCTGTCTGGCAGTGTTGATTGGTCCTGTGCTGATCACAATGCGCCCCCCCAAGAAATAAAAAACTCTCTAGCAATACACACCAAACTGAGCACGTGCAGAGTGACCCCAAAGGCTTTGTCTTATCAGGAAATGGATTGGGGGCAGTGGAAGAAGGGGAGGATCAGAGAAGACAGGCTCAAACAGCCACTTTACACAATGAGGAGGATTAACCCCTTCGGTTCCAAATTATTACAAGCATGCTTTACTGCATACACAGACTTATTTAACTGTTGTGGGTTTAGTAACACTTTTCAGATGGATAAAGATGTAAGGGTGAAATAAATCCATAATCATCAAAGCTCCAGCCCAGATGTCCTCTCACAACTGAGAAAAGCTACAAACACAAAAAAATATTCTCATGGTGCAGTAGGTTTATTAAAAATCAATCTGGGTATCGTCTAACACCAGACCATTTGAAATGCATGCCAGCTCTGTAATGTGAGCGGCGGGGCTGTGAGATATACAGAGTTTGTGCATGCTGGTGCTGCATAACACACCTTACATGTGAGTGTTCAATTTGTACATTTTCTATTCCTTGATTTTTTATGAACCTACTGCACCATGAGATTATTTTACTGTGTTTGTGGCTTTTCTCGGTTGTAAGAGGACATCTGGGCTGGAGCTTTGATGATTATGGATTTATTCCACCCTTACACTCTTTATCCTTCTGAAAAGCAATATAAAGTCGGTAGTGACCTTATATGGTTGGTGAGTGTGCATGTTTTCTTCACACGGTGTAGCACTTTTTGATTGAAAGTTCACCTCACAAGATAATTTAACCATTTGCCTACCAAGCACTTACACCCCCTTCCTGCCCAAGCCATTTTTCAGCTTTCAGTTTGCACTGAATGACAATTGCACAGTCATGCTACACCGTACCCAAACACATTTTTTATCATTTTCTTCACACAAATAGAGCTTTCTTTTGGTGGTATTTAATCACTGCTGTTTTTTTTTTATTTTTTACAAAAAAAAGACCAAAAATTTTGGAAAAAAAATGTTTTTTACTTTTTTTCTCTCAGTAAATTTTGTAACTAAGTAATTTTTCGCCTTCACTGATGTGCGCTGATGAGGCGGCACTGATGGGCACTGATAGGCTGAACTGGTGGGCATTGATGAGGTGGCACTTATGGGCACTGATGAGGTGGCACTGATGAGGAGGCACTAATATGCCGCACTTATGGGCACTGATAGGTGGCACTGATATGTGGCACTGATGAGCACTGATAGGCGGCACTGATGGGCATTGTTAGGTGGCACTGATGAGCACTAATAGGCAGCACTGGTGGGCACTGATAGGTGGCATGGATAGGCGATACTGATGGGCATTGATGGGTGGCACTGATGGGCGACACTGATGGGCATTGATCGACAGCAGTGATGGGCATTGATGGGCAGCACTGATTGTCAGCACTGACTGGCCCCGCTAATGGGCACTGATTGGTGGCACTTGTGGGCACTGATTGCTGCCACTGGTGGGAACTGATTGTTGGCATTGGTGGGCAATGGTGGGCTGTGTATGGCGACACTGTTTTACTATACTGTAATCACGGCACTGATGATCAGTGCCCTGATTACATTTCTACATGTCCCCCTGCGTGGAAATGCCACTGATCGGCTCTCCTCGCCACACACTCTGTTAGTTCCTTGTTTACATGTGACCGGCTGTGATTGGACACAGCCGATCACATGGTTAAAGAGCGAATCGCGGCTGCGATTTTTGGTAAAAAAAATCCCAATAAGTGTATATTGATTGGTTTGTGCAAAAGTTATAGCGTCTACAAAATATGGGATAGATTTATGACATTTTTATTATTATTTTTTTTTTTAGTAGTAATGGCGGTGATCTGCGATTTTTATCGGGACTGCGAAATTGAGGCAGACAGATCGGACACTTTTGACACTATTTTGGGACCATTGACACTTATACAGCGATCAGAGCTAAAAATAGCCACTGATTACTGTATAAATGTCACTGGCAGGGTAGGGGTTAAACACTAGGGGGCGATCAAGGGGTTAAGTGTGTTCCCTCAGCGTGTTCTAACTGTAGGGGGGATGGGCTACCACTGACATGACAGAGATCACTGTTCCCGAAGACAGAGAACAGTAGATCCCTGTCAAGTTGCTAGGCAGAACAGAGAAATGCCAGTTCCCTGTTCTGCCTTTCCTTGAACGCGGTCATGCGCGCACGCTATCCTGCTGTTGAGGACTGGCGTACAGGTACGTCAGTTTGCGCAGGAGAGCCATTCTGCCGACGTATATTGGCGTGAGCTGGTTAGCAACTGGTTAAACAACCATGCAAAGACCAGGTCTTCTGCAACAATGTATCATGAACTGATCAAATATTATATTATTATATAGTTATTTGGCCACAGTAAAGGCATGCATTGCAGAAGAAGAACATTATACCAACTGTAAAACATGGTGGTAGAAAGGTTTAGTTTTTGGAATTGTTTTGTTGCCAGGGTTTTAGGGAATTCTCAGCTTGCACTCATTGGGGGAGATTTACTAAAACTGATGCACACCGAATCAGGAGCAGCTGTACATAGAAACCAATCAGCTTTTGGGTTTTATAGTCAAAGCCCAATTGAACAAGCTGAAATTAGAAGCTGGTTGGTTATTATGCAAAGCTGTACCAGACTATGTGTGCACCAGTTTTAGTCAATCTCCCCTATTGAGTCAACTATTAATTTATACATCTTATCAAAGTGTGTTTGTTGAGAATGTGAGGCCATTTGTCCAAAATGTGAAGGTGAAGGCAGAAATATTCTTTCAACATTATAATGATCAGAAACTATCTAATACACCGGTAAGCTGCTCAAAAAGAATAAAATGAAGGTTTATATACTGGCCTGGTCAATTTGAATCCTATTGAGGTACTTGAGGTGGGGGGGGGGGGGCTGGGTTTGAAGGAGATAGTTAGTGCAATCAAATCCCCACAATCATTTTGCAACTGAAGTAATTTTTAATGAAGAAAATTATCAAACATTTCGCACACTCACAAAGGCTGTCAGGCAGGTACAGTATACAAAAAATGTATACAAGAATAGAATAGAAAACTAAATAAAAGAATAGAATATCATATAGTAAAACAGAACAGAATACAAAATAAAAGAATAAAATAAACAGACTAGAAAAAAAGTGACAGAATAGAGTAAAAAGAACAAAATAGAATAGAACATAAAAGAAGAGAATAAAATGAAATAGACTATAACCATCTTCTGAAATTCAAGTTTTGAATAGAATACATTAGAATAGAAAAGGAAACGGAAGGGGATGACATGAGACGTCAGACAGGAAGGGAGGAGCTGGCGGTGTGTCAGTGAACCGGCGTCTTGTCGGCTCCGCTCCGACAGCAAGGCAAGCGGTGTGGGTAAACCACGAGGAAGGGAGAAACGGAGAGCGTGGTGCCCAACACTTGAACCATGCGCTTGGAGCCCCGATCCCGGTGAGAATCGGGTCGCAGCGGTACGATCCTGGAAGACGGAGTGACGGCCGCGCTCTCCCCGGGTGACCCCTATGTGCTCCTCTCCCCCCCCCCCCTTTTTTCTCTAAACCCGATGGGGAGATGGCAGCGGGAAGGAGAGGTTTCAACTAAACTCACCTCACCTCTCAGATCGAGAACCCCCTAAGCCTGCAGAGCTCCAAAGGCGGATCCCACAGCGGAAAACACACGCAGCCGGCAGCAGAACGCCTCTTCCAAAGCAAGGTTGCACAGATGGACGTGAATTGGTAAGAGATATGCTTCTCCCCTCGGGCTCCAGAGGTAAGAGAATACTAGAAATTGGTGCTTGAGAGGAAGAAATATTACTTGAGTGGAATGCCAAGGTATGACAGCTGCTGAACTGTATAGAAGGAGATACTGCATATAATTAGAAACAGAGGTTTTGAACACTGTATGAATATCGATCGCGGTCCAATATTGATACCTACTGTATTTACTGCTCTGGCTGTTATGTACTACGGGGAGTTAAATAACATGATGCTACATAAAACACTATAAACCCCGCTGACTCCTCTGGAGCTAAAACTTACCGTAAATTGGAGGCATAACAGCACCTGTGGAAACCGTATACTGTGTACATATAATAGGGACGAGTAATAGGCCACCACCTTGACTAATATATCTTAGCACACCTGTGCCATATGGTTACACCTGCCCTATAACATCGTAAAGTAATAAATTAAGAAAATCTCGAAGTGGTAATGCTGGACCATACAGAAGGGATAAGATATATTGGAGTAAAGAACCTATAGATGCATGGCTAGCTCCCAGGCATACTGGACACTTACTGGGAGAGATATAAGTGGCACTAAGGTGGTACCTGGACACAAGGATAAATATTTTAAGTATATATTATCCACCCCCGGACAGTGACTTAAAACTTCTGTTTAATAAACACCAGCCCCAAGTACAATAGGCCTGTTAGAGGGGATTCTGCCATATTGACGCTACGGTGGGATAGAATAAGAGGGCCCAAAATACCGACCACAAATACCAACATAGGGGTTGGCCGATATGTCTGGTGTCCTTAGTACTGCCGCAGTACTTCTGCTACAATCCGGGACATTCAATCTCCGCCTTAAGGGCATAACACTCAAATACATCAGGAATATAGGACGCCTGCATCTGAAATATTGGATCTAAATGTATCAAAAAATATTGGGATAAATACCGACCGTACTATAGTACCTGAAATTTTTGCTAAAGACCAGCAAAATTATCATTACTATTCTACCGTCCTTTTGGTGATAGGTGGATCAGTAGATACAGCCTACGAGCATAGGGTTAAACTTGCTAGTGCAATCCCTTAACAAACTTGAGCAACGCCACGATATATCCACACAGGAGAGGCCGCGCATGCTACATTAGGCACTAAGGTACCGGGCTGTTCTGCTTATTAATAGCATACTATATCTTTGTAATCACATACTGGACTTTTTTTTTATATCATCATTATAAGCACACCTTAGTATTGTATACCGGAAAGGGGAAACAAAGCATTAAAAAGCAGTAAACCTCTAAAAGAGAGTGAAATAAAACCAGACGGAAGTGGTGATCATCCGTCCCCTTACAGTAGCTCTGATATAGAGAATAGATTATTTAGCCTGTCCCTATCCAAATAAAGGTTGGTGGCTAAAGTGGTTTGGTGCCTGAAGGGGAAAACACAAACCCTGAAAAGACAATTACAAGCATATAAAAACTGTCCTAGCGTAGGATCATCGTAGATTCATCTGCATTAATAGAGCAAAGTGTTCAAAATCCTATCTACAGAGCTCTCTGAGATAAACAATGAGCAGAAATACAACTAAAGCAGGGAAATGGAGACCACCGAAGACACCAAAGGACAACCTCTCCCGCAGTACCAGTGGGAGCTCAATTAAGCAATACTTAGCCACGGGGGGAGCCCGGGGAGTGCGCACCAAGAAGCTCAAACGTCAACTGCGCTCGACAAGAGGAAAAAAGGTCAAAACGAAAAGAGGGATCAGACTCCCAATCAATCAAGAGAGTCGTCATTAATTGAAAACACACACGAGACATCCAGAATGACGGAACACAGACAGGACCTAGAACTCCCCTCAAAAAATTTAATCGCGGAGATGTTTAAAGCACTCGAAACATCAATTAAAACAGAAATAAGCATGTTGAGGACAGACCTAGGAAACCTTCTGGCCAGAGTCGAGAGGGCAAAAGATATAATGGAGCAACAGGAGCGAGAAATTTCTGACTTAAAAGAACAAATTAAAATAACGCAACAAAACCAGATAAAAATATGCTATAGAATAGAGGACCAGGAGAATAGAGGTCGCAGACAGAACCTGAGAATCCGAGGTGTCCCGGAAAAAAGGGGTGAAGATCTTCTCCCCCCTCCTGGAGCTGAGAGGAGAGGACTTTGAGTGGGTGCACCGGATAGGTAGGCTAGATACTAGCCGAACAGAAAGAAGGCGCGACATAATTGTGAGGTTTAGATTCTACACAGACAAGGAGAAAATATGGATAAAATTGAGGGGGCAAACCCCACTCCAATACGAAGAGGCAAGGATTCAAGTATTCGCAGACTTAGCCAAAGACACATTATTGAGAAGACGTCTGCTGAAACCCCTTCTGGAACAAATGGAACAAATGACAAACCAAAACATAAAGTATTCATAGGGATTCCCTGCCTGCCTAATCGGCAGTAAAGATGGCAGAACAGCCAGGTTAAGATTCCCAGATGAGCTGGAGGAATTCTGCAGGAAACTAGGCCCACAGGCGCCCGCGACGTTGGATTGGTCCAACGAAAGATGGATAGATCTGGGAACAGGAGTGGTGTGAAAAGAAGAGGGGGGGGGGGGGAGGAGGGATGGAGAAAAAATTTCATAAAGTAAATAGTAAAGTCAGATTGCAGTGAGGAGCTGACTAGAATACCTGGCCGCCGGGGCAGAGGTGACCGAAGAGCTGGCACGCCAACAGCTCCACCTTCAGAGGTGGAGACCAATGGAGGGTTACGATATATGGAATCCACATTGGTTTAAGGGTCTAGGGAAGACCAGAAGGGGGATGGGGTGGATATGGGTGAGGGGGGGGAGGAATAAGGGGAGGGGTTGTAATATAACCTCAATAATTAAATTATGGGGTATCTCTCCAAGGTCTAAGATAGAATGGGGCAGCGTGGAGGTAGAAAAATGACACTAAATACAATAAAATGTATAACGTATAATGTCAAAGGCCTAAATATGGCCAACAAAAGAAGAAGTATCTTTAATGAGCTTAGACTGCTTGGACCAGAGGTGGTATTCCTTCAGGAAACACATATATCACATTAATCAAGACTAAGATTATTTTCAGGGGAATACCCGACCTGGTACCAAGGAGATACTATCTCAAGTAGAACACGGGGGGTTGCCATCGGATTCGCAAAAATAACTAGGTTTGTGTTGGAAGAGAGACTAGTAGACACAGAAGGTAGATACATATTTCTAATGCCCCGTACACACGGTCGGATTTTCGGATGGAAAACGTCCGATCGGAGCGTGTTGTCGGAAATTCCGACCGTGTGTGGGCTCCATCGGACATTTTCCATCGGATTTTCCGACACACAAAGTTGGAGAGCAGGAGATAAAATTTTCCGACAACAAAATCCGTTGTCAGAAATTCCGATCGTGTGTACACAAATCCAACGGACAAAGTGCCACGCATGCTCAGAATAAATAAAGAGATGAAAGCTATTGGCCACTGCCCCGTTTATAGTTCCGACCTTCAATTTTTTACGTCACCGCGTTTAGAACGATCGGATTTTCCGCCAACTTTGTGTGACCGTGTGTATGCAAGACAAGTTTGAGCCAACATCCGTCGGAAAAAATCCTAGGATTTTGTTGTGGTTATGTCCGAACAAAGTCCGACCGTGTGTACGCCCTATAAGAGGTAGATTGTATGAAAAAGAATATACATTGGATAACATTTACGCGCCAAATAAAAACCCGATAGAATATGTTGCAAAAACTTTGGAGAAATTAATGAAGTTCAGACAAGGGCATTTGATAATAATGGGGGATCTCAACTTTTGTATGGATCCGGGTTCAGATAGTACAACCCGGGCACAGGTGAAGAACAGTGTTCAATTAGGAAAGATTAGGCAAAAGCTCGCCAGCCTACAGCTGGTAGACATATGGAGAGTGCAACATCCAAGGGAAAGGGATTACACGTTCTATTCACCTGTGCACGAGTCGTACTCCCGAATTGATTATGGATTGATAGACCATAGAGAAATCGAGAAGGTGGTAGGATAGGAAATATAACCTATTCAGACCACGCACCATTGACCATGGAAATAAAAATAGGTGAAAAGAGTAGACATCCAGGGCAGTGGCGCTTAAACGAAGAGCTGATAAGAGGGGACGAAGGGTTCAATAGAATTAGTAAAGAACTGAAGGATTACTTTGCGAGCAATGATACGGGAGAAGTATCTGGGTCTACCTTGTGGCAGGCCCATAAAGCTTACATCAGAGGGGTATTAATTGAGTTAGGGACAAGGAAGAAGAAAGAGAGAAGCGAGAAAATTCAAAAACTAACAGAGGAGCTGGCCAGCTTAGAACAGAAACACAAGTTACAAATAGGACAACTCCCCCAAGTGTTATACAAACACATAGTAATCAAAAGGGCAGAGCTGAAAACTTTATTGGAAGAAGTAAGAGCAATACATAGTAAGATTATAGGGGACAGGCATCGTTGGGCCAATAAACCAGGTAAACTCCTAGCGAATATAGTGCAAAAACGGAAAGCGAGGAATTTTATAGAAAAATCCAGACCAAAGAGGGCCATATAAAGTACTCTTCTAAAGAAGTAGCGGAGGTTTTCAAAAACTATTATCAGGAGCTATACTCAGTTTTCAAAACAGGATACCTTGCTCAATAATACGAGAGAGAGAAATAATAAATATTTAGAGAAGGCAAAATTTCCCAAGATTTCAGAAGCCGAAAGAGAATGTATGGTAACCCCAATATCCGAAGAAGAAATAAGAAAAGCAATAGTAGGTATGGCACCCGGGAAAAGTCCAGGCCCGGACGGATTTACACTAACCTACTATAGAAAATTTGAATAAATATTGATTCCTAGGTTGTGCCAGTATTTTAATGGGTTGGGAGAGGATTACGATATGAGCAAGGAGGCCTTAAAGGCTTCTATCACGCTTATACTGAAGGAGGGAAAAGAAAAAACACTTTGCTAAAGTTATCATCCCATCTCCCTCCTCAATACTGACACAAAACTCTACGCAAAGATATTGGCTGAGAGGTTAAAGGGATCAATGAACACCCTGGTCAGCCCAGACCAGGTGGGTTTTGTCACTAAAAGGGAGGGGAAGGACAACGGGGTCAGGACATTACTCTTGCTACAAAAAATGAAGGAGAGCAGACCGCCAGGGCTACTACTGTCGATTGATGCCGAAAAGGCCTTCGACAGAGTAGACTGGGGGTTCATGTTCCAGACCTTGGAGACCATGGGTCTTGGTCCTAAATTGTATCAGAGGATTAAAACTTTGTACCACCACCGATGGCAACGGTGGGAGTGAATGGAGTAATGTCTCAGCCATTTGAGATGGGGAATGGTACGAGGCAGGGGTGTCCTCTGTCCCCGCTGCTCTTTGTCCTCACTATGGAGCCTCTCTTGGCAACAATATGCGCTGACCCGTATATAAAAGGTATTAAGATCGGAGAAGACGAACATAAAGTCGCAGCTTATGCCGACGATGTATTATTTTATATTTCGGACCCTGAAATTACCATGCCCAAGTTAGTCAAGGCCCTAAGGGAATACGGGGAGGTGTCTAACTTTCAAATAAATTTGGCAAAATCGGAAATATTAAATATAAATTTAAAGAAAATAGAAATAGGCACACTGAAAAAAAAATATAGTTTTAGATGGACTAAAGAACTAAAGTACCTAGGAATTAAGTTAGCCAACTCAACCAAGAAAATATTTACAATAAACTACTTACCCCTGCTGGATATAATCAGAGCTGACTGTAAAAACTATGCAAGTAAAACCATCTCATGGATTGGCCGTATTAATGTCATTAAAATGGTTCTACTCCCTAAGATCACATACGTGTTCCAGATGATACCGCTACCACTACCCCTATACTATCTGAGAAAGTTAAAAAATATAATAATGAGCTTCATATGGAAAAATAAAAAACCGAGAGTCTCCTTCAAGATTCTAAAACAAAAGAAAATACACAGTGGCCTGGCAGTGCCAGATATCCAGAACTATTATAAGGCTGCAGTAATGGCTAGATTAGTTGAATGGGCAAAGAGAGTAAATGAAAAACGCTGGGTAAGAATAGAAGAATATCTTAGTAAAGCACCACTGGGAAGTTTGATATGGAACCCTCCTCATGCTAGAATTCTAGGATAAAATACACATGCAATAACACGTAATGCATTTAAAATATGGGATGGGGTATATAAGAAATTAAATGGGAACTATAATTCACCATTATTGGCACTTACAGATAACATTTTTTTTCCACCAGGATTAGAAACGATGGGAGGAAAAGATGCACTATGGGGAAAGACACAATTAAGACATATTATTAAGGAGGGTAAAATTATGACACATAATAAGAAATTAGGAGTGGGAGGGAGACACGTGGGTTGGACGAATGGCGGTACCTCCAGCTGTGCCACTTTGTGAGTAAGCTTCCAGTACCGATCAGGGAAGGGGATAAACTGACGGACTTTGAGAGGCTATGTTACATGGAAGACCCAAGAAATATAGTCTCAAAAATTTACAAAGCTCTGATGAAGATTGACCAGCTGGAGATACCCCCATTTATAAGTAAATGGGAGAGGGAATTAGGCACAAAGAAAGAGGAAAACACAATTAAAAGAATTCTTAAAATGATTTGTAACTCAGCAGTAGATGTACGGACAGCAGAAATGAACTACAAATGTATAAGTAGAAGTTACTTTACCCCAGAGATAACAAGCAAATATCAAAATAGGTCGGCTCTTTGCTGGCGGGGCTGCAATGAAATTGGAACAATGGCGCACCTTTGGTGGACATGCCCTAAAATAAAAAACTTTTGGAGAAAGATACTTGACCTAGTAAAGAAAATAACAGGAAAAGAAGTTCCAGGAGACCCCTGGGAGGTCCTGTTTCATGGGGGAGTTGGAGATATTAAAAAATATAAGCAATCATTGGTCCCCCACCTCCTGAACGCCGCAAAGCGAATAATCCCGAAGAATTGGCAGAGGAAGGAGAGCCCTGAGATATGGGAATGGATAGATGTAGTAGAAGAAACTTATCACTTGGAGATTAGGGCAAGCTCGGAAGAGGAAACGAGAAGTGCGAGCTCAGTGGAGTGGGAACGCTGGGTGAAATTTTAAAAAACGTGGTGTAGCATTTAAGAATTAAGGCCTGGATTAGAGTAGGAGAAAAGGGAAAATTAGACCTTGGAGAGATGGGGGGAGGGAGAGAGGGGGGACGGGGGGGGGGAGAGGAGGGAGGGTCGGGTAAATAGATAAGAAGGTAATATTGTTGAATCGGCTACTGTAAGATCCCCGTAGGTGATACGTCATGATATCAGATGTGTTACATATTTGGTTTTAATGTTTTTTTGATATGGAAAGTGTCACAATGATGAGACAAAAGAGAGCGGGCTGGAAGATAAATTAACTGCAAAGTTGATTCAAGCCTCTCTAGATGGTCGACTGAAGTGACAAAAAAAACATTTTAAAAAATAGAAAAGGATAGAAAATTAAATAAATTAATAGAACAGCCTATCAGTGCCCATCAGTACCACATATCAGTGCCACCTATCAGTGCTCATCAGTGCCGCATATCAGTGCCCATCAATGCCGCTTCATCAGCGCACATCAGCGAGGGAGAAAAATTACTTATTATCAAAATCTACTGACAGAAATTAAGAAAAATTTTTTTTTTTGCAAAAAATAAAAGACACAGGTGTGAGTAAATACCACCAAAAGAAAGCTCTATTTGTGTGAAAAAGATGATAAATATTTAGTTTGGGTACAGCGTTGCACGACCGCGCAATTGTCATTCAAAATGCGACAGCGCTGAAAGCTGAAAATTGGCCTGGGCAGGAAGGGGGTGAGCGTTCTCTGAATTGAAGCGGTTAAACTAATTAAATTAAACAAATTTATGTAAATAACGAATTGAAACTAAACAAAGCACTTTTTTCATTCAGCATACCAGCTATTGATATATATGTGTCGTACTTTTTCCACAGTACACATATACATCTATTGGTATTTGTATTGAAAAAAAAGATCGAAAGGGCAACATTTCCCTGTGTTTTTATTATAAGGATATCACCTTATCTGCAGGGGCTGTTTGAATGAAATATTTAATGCTTTCCTGTTCAAATATATTTAAAAGGTCAAACATGTCCAAAGGGTGTCCTTACTTTTTCACATGACTGTAGTTATCTATAGCTATAATACTAAATCTTACTCTATTTTTGTATAAACATGCAGCAAATGTTCCCCTCCTTCTTCATATCCAATACAGATATAGCCATCTAAATGCAATATACACTATCCTTTCATTGATTTCTAAATGTCAAGTTATTAAAATGTATTTATGGTAAACATATTTTTTAGTTTTGGATAGAGTGGTGAGGAAATAAAATGCCTGACAGGTTATGATTACTCATTCAGCACATCTCAAGGGTGAATTTTTTAAAATGTATTATGTCTCTTTTTGCACTTTACACATATATGCACTTTCACATGAAACCTTAATAAACTGCATTTTTTAGGTTTACCTGTGCTGGTTTTTTTATGTGAATTAGCTTTACTGCAGTATCACCATTGGCCCTGCACCCCTGGACCCGCACATTGGCCATGGGAGCATATACTGTATACTGAATAAAAAGTGTGGATCTGAATATTGGACAATTTCCTTCAAATGTCTAAAGATTTGCTCTCCACTATTCATATAAATAATCCACTAAAGATCCAATGTGGAAATGCTGAAACATTCTTGCATTGTTTTTTGTGTAAAATACACTATATTGTCTAAAGTATTGGGACGCCTGTCTTCACAGGCACATGAAATTTAATGGCATCCCAGTCTTAGTCCATAGGGTTCAATATTGAGTTGGCCCACACTTTGCAGATATAACAGCTTCAACTCTTCTGGGAAGGCTGTCCACAAGGTTTAGGAGTGTGTCAATGGAAATGTTTGACCATTCTTCCAGAAGAGCATTTGTGAGGTCAGGCACTGATGTGGACAAGAAGTCCTGGCTCGCAGTCTCCACTCTAATTCATCCCAAAGGTGTTCTATCAGGTTGAGGTCAGGACTCTGTGCAGGCCAGTCAAGTTCCTCCACCCCAAACTCACTCCTCCATGTCTTTATGAGACTCGGCTGATCACAGATTGGAGTAAGGGGTAGATCCCGACCCCTTACCACGTGATCAGCTGAAGCTGATCATGTGATGTAAACAGAGCCGGTAATCGGCTATGAGAGGGACATCAGTCCCAATCGTGGAGAGCCTCTGCAGAGGCTTCTGTGCCCACCTGTGCCACCTACCAGTGCACAACAGTGCTGTCTACCAGTGCCCACCAGCGCCACCTACCAGTGCCCACAGTACCACCCATCAGTGCCCACAGTGTCACCTATCAGTGCCCACAGTGTCACCTATCAGTGCCCACAGTGCCACCTATAAATTTCACCAATCAGTGCCTCCTCACCAGTGCTGCCTATCATTACCACCTACCAGTGCCTATCAGTCCCACCTACCAATGCCCATCAGTGCCACCTACCAGTGTCCATCAGTGCCACCCATCAGTGCCACTCATCAGTGCCACCCATCAGTGCCACCCATCAGGGCCCATCAGTGCTGTCTTATCAGTGCCCATCAGTGCTGTCTTATCAGTGCCCATCAGTGCCGTCTTATCAGTGCCCATCAGTGTCGCCTTATCTGTGCCTATCAGTGCAGCCCATCAGTGCCCATCAGTCCAGCCCATCAGTGCCCACCAGTCCAGCCCATCAGTGCCCATCAGTGCAGCTTCATCAGCGAATATCAATGAAGTAGAAAAACTACCCGTTCGCAAAATTTTAGAACAAACCATGAAACATGTTTTTTTTTTTAAACGTCTGTCTTTTTTTGTTTGTGTAGCAAGTGGTGATTAAATACCACTAAAAGAAAGCTCCATTTGTGTGAAAAAAATGATAAAAGTTTCATTTGAGTACAGTGTAGCATGACCGCACAATTGTCGTTCAAAGTGTGACAGCGCTGAAAGCTGAAAATTGGTCTGGGAAGGAAAGGGATTTAAGTGCCCAGTAAGAAAGTCAAGTGGGTAGATTTTGAACAGCTGTAGAGAAGAGAAGACTGCAGATAGACAAGTATAACACCTGTAGGAGGATTTGTTTTGATCTCTGTGTTTGTATTTACAACCCTTTTAATAAAGGAAAGCTTCTGACTCTACTTTACATTTTGTGGGTACCTAGATTAATTTAAGTGCATCTAACCCAATAAGGTTTCATATTATTACTATTTTGGTTGTGTATAAATATAACAGGAGGTGTATAAACATATATTTTCTCTAATAACTTTTTTCTAATATCTCTGAAGCTGTTAATAAAGATGGTTTTAGAGATTACAATTTTGTGAAAAGTGATGTGTCAATTGTTTCTAAAATACAGGCGGATTACAATTTTTTTCTGTGCTTTTATAAGTTTAGGGATGAGGCCTAGCATGTATAGTAATGACAACATCCTTGCTTTCACTATCTCTTGAGGTAGATGGCCTCAAGTGGTGTGTTTTCTTTTTTTTTTTTTACAGGTAATGAGACAACAGATCAGTTTTCACACTGTCCACAACCAGAACTTCCAGTATCAGAACAACAAAATCAGTTTTGCCAGCATTGTCGGATTTTCTACGGACAAATGTTGGATCGCAGGTTTTAAAATTTTCCGCGGACAAATGTGTGTTGTCAGATTTTCCGAGCGTGTGTACACAAGTCCGTCGGACAAAAGTCCAAAGTACAAACACGCCTGCTCAGAAGCAGAAGCGATCGGCCTTGTAAACTAGTGTTTGTAATGGAGAATTAACATTCGTGACGTGGCAAATTAAGAAATCTCGAAATGCAGCGCACAATTCTCTTCTTCTTTAATGGGATAATAATGAAGCTGCTTTGCTGGTGATACTGATGGAGTTATTGCAAACTAATTTTCAAAGGCTTTTTTTCTTTTTCTAGTGATATCAAGAATAATATTATTATGTTTTTGTTTTTTTTTATTTGGGCAAGTTACCACAACACCATTATCCGGTAGTTTTTAAGATCAAAGATACAACTATGTTGGTGTCCCTTGTCAATTTTATATTGTATTTTTTAAAATGTAACTGCCTACTCCTAAACTGTCATTTGAAGTAAAACACATAGCCAAGTATTATTCTACACAATTTTTTTTATTACACATTAAAAAGAAAACAAATAAAATTAGACATGCTATCTGCCAATAGAACCTAACCAAAAAGTGCATTCTATGCATCCAAAAATATAGAAAATATACCAAATCAAATCATTATTCAACCAAAAAATAATGTCAAAGCAATAACTCCAAGGCCAATAATAAATGACATGTTATCTCCTCCGGTTCAGCAACATGGCTGGTTGAGGAACAGCCGTTCAGATACGAACTGAAAAGAGCGAAATGAAAAGCGCCAAATGAAAAGCGCCAAATGAAAAGCACCAAATCAAAAGCGCAAATCAACACTCAACACTTCTACTAACAAGAAATTAGCAGAAGGAGCCCAAAGCGTGGCGCTAAAGAAAAAAACAACGTAGTACGTCACTACGTTCGTATTTGTTGGCTGACAATTCCTTGCCGTTTGTATGCAAGACAAGTTTGGGCCAACGCCCTTCGGACAAAAGTCCACAGTTTTGTTGGCCAACAATCCGATCGTGTGTACGAGGCTTAACTTGCAAAGCTGCTGCCACACAGTGTCTCTCAGCAGAGCAACATGCTCAGGCTTTCTCCTAGGTTTGAAAGACTTTGAGAAACTCTTCTGAATGCAGCTGCCTCTATTATCAAGAGTAATCACCAGAGTAGTAAATTTGGCCTTTATTATTCTATTTCTCAGATACACACTGCTCTCTTATGTTCCAAAACCTGGCTTCCTCTGTGTTTTTTTTATAATGTAATATCACTGGGGATGAAAATAGCATAATTTTAGGTATAGCAGCTTCAGTTCAAAAATGTGGAAAGTACTGTGAAAAAGTAAAAATCATGAATTTGTGCATAAACTGCACACTACAAATTGCAACTCCTGTATGGGACACATATAAGAAAGGATTTTTTTAGTGCCTTTAATTACATAGATCTCTTTTGTCATATAAATAATAAAAATTGGATTGTTCACAATCTATGTGGTCCACATAAACTACAGTGGTGATTCATAAAACCAGTGGTTAATTCAGGAAACCAACTGCTCCTCCCATGTGGTTTGGAAGTGTTGGCAGCACCATCTTTCCTCACACTCTATAAAAGCTGTACACAACTTCATTTTTCGAAATAATATAGAGTAAAGCTCCTGGGAATGGACTACAGTGAAACACTGAGTGAAGCAATCAAAAACTAGAGCATGACACATTTTCTTTTAGCATATGAATATCATTCTTAAATATGAGAACAGAAGAAAATTGTTCTGTTGAACGTTGTATCTTGAAAAAAATAATTTCAAAGAATTTGTATGTTATTGTGAAAATTTGACTTCACTTTCGGTACCATTAGTACATCAAAAAAGGTTTAAATTTCAGATAACTTAAAGAAACAGGTCATACATAATAACAGTCCACCTGCACAAAATGAACAAAAAATGTAAAAAGGCCCACTTACAAATGTTAGTTCAGTTCTGGGTGGTCTCTTGTGGTTTCAAAATATTTGGGAAGCACAGCAGGAAGATTTTTTTCCTACCAAGATTCCAGAATAAATCTTTAACCATACCACTACAACATTTTATTGTTAACTACACTATGTAGCCAAAGGACACCTACCATCACACCCATTTGAGCTTGTTACACATTTCACAACCACCGTCATCAATATGCAGATGACTCTTCTAATGGCCCATACACAAAGCCAAAACATCGTACGAAAAATACCGATTTCGAAGCGATTGCACGATAATCTGATCGTTAGTACACAGCTTTCAAAAGCCTATCACAGCAGTTCATCCGATATTATCTGATGGGACAAGCATAAAAACGTTCCTTTTATGATACAAGATCGTATGATTTTTATTTAATCAGTACAGTTGTCATTTGAAAATACAATATAAATACACTACAACACATTGCACTACTTCCGAATTTTTATTCTTTTTGTAACTTTAGTAAACTCTTCATTTTTGATATGAGATTAATCTCATCGTGTGTACCAGGCATTAGTAGCCAAACAATCTGTACTATTCACTATAGACTTTCCACAAAAGTGTTTTGGTGGGAATTTGTGCCCAAATAAGAGAAGATTTAGGATTAATACTGGTAGGTATCACCCTGAAATCTAGATTGAATCAAACCAAAAACCCCAAAAGGGGAAATATAAATAATATCAACAGAAAATCCCATAAAAATGTAAATTTTTGCTATGCAGAGATTCAGAGAATATAAAATCCCATGTTAAAAACAATTTCACAAATATGAGGTATAATCTGGACACATAAGCATCTGTCTACACGTTTCGAAGACCTTCAGTTTCTTCAGGACATTGAATGAAGCTATTTACCTTAAAACAAGGTTAACAAACATTAATTAGCAAAAGATTATGAGTCTATCCGAGCATATTTCTATTGAAGCAGCAGGAAAAAAAGGAGGCCAAGCTAACAAAATCCACTATAACAGGACATTAGATCAACAGAACATAGCGACCAGAATAATAATTGTGCTTTCACCAGTCCTGTCATGAAGTAGCAGAAGGTCCTCAAAACATGTAGACAGAATCTTATGTGTCTAGATTATACCTATTTTGTGAGATTATGTTTTTACATTGGATTTTATATTCTCTATATAAAAAAATGTTAATATTATTGGATTTTCTGTTGATAATATTCATATATAATACTGGTGAGATATATTTAAAGTCCCAGTCATATTTCTTCTTTTGGGGCTTTTGGTTTGTTGTTTGGAATTTGTGCCATTCAACTAAAAGAGCATTTGTGAGGTCAAATACTGATATTGGATAAGAAAACCTGGCTCACAATCGGTGTTCCAGTTCATTCAAACAGCATTTATTAGGGTTGAGGTCATGGCTCAATGTAGGCCTTTTAAGTTCCTCTACGCCAAGCCCAACAAACCTTGTCTTTTTGGACCTGGCTTTTTGTACAGGGGCATATTTATGCAGGGACAGAACAGACTTTCCCCACACTGTTGCCACGGTGATAGAAGTGGACAATTGTCTAAAATGTCTTTGTATGCTGTAATATTAAGGCTGCCCATACATGTTTGTATGGCTGGCCATACAATTTTCTTGTACAATTTTCCTTTATATTTAACTTATACTATGTAGTGTGAGGGCCTGCCTAATTGAATACAATTGAAAGTTGTTTAGTTTTGACCTCAGGATCAAGAGGATTGAACATGTATGGCAGCCTAACAGTGCCTTTTGCAGGAAACTCAATCATTTGGAGATGTGTTTGGCCATATACTCTAGTAGGTGGGATGTGTCAAGCATCCACCTATGTTTTAAATGAAGACAAATATATGTCTGCACTTAATGGAAACATATATTTGAAATAAATACTCCAACCCAATATTTTTCTCCTTGACTATTGTGAATACTAAAAGATAAACCATATGATACAAAGTAAATTTATACAGTGCATTCATACCCAATAAAAATGTACATAATATGTGTAAACAATAAGTTCCTAAACTGTCCACACTGCTTGTGCACTTGTTTGCTCCACTATCTTTGATCTACCACTTGTAAATTTACCACATGACCCAAAATGACACATGACCCCCAAAAAAACATGCACCTGTGACCGCTTATACTAAAGGCAGTGGTGTCCCATCCATTAGGGGCGAACCCCCCCATTCAAAGCGTCCGGCCCCCTGATCTACATACAGGATGTAGGACCATGGATTCCAATGGGGAGGGGGTGGTTTTTTTGAAGCACGTGAGTATGCGTAGAGCCAATTGCTCTAATAGGCTTCAAAATAAGGGTTGGCTCGGGGCACACCCAGTTGTGTGACAATAGTGGATGGGGTGCAGGCTGGAGCGAAGGGGAGGGGGGGTCAGGTCCGTCTGCCGCCCCCTCCAACCGATGGAGCACCAGCCACCACTGCTAAAATGTCAAAACACGCTTGGAGCCATGGGGTCCTCCATTTGTTATACCATGCCACACTGTTAGGATAAACACATGCCCAAGCACACCTTCTCTCCTCCTGATTAGTAAAAGGCAGAGAAGACACCAGAAAAAAGGGTATTCCTATGCAGGGGTACAACTCATCTCTTCCTCTCCTTTAATCAGTTATGAACATATAAAAGCCAAGAGAGAGTACTTCATTGTGCAGTAAATTTATTAAAATCCAAAGATTAAAAAATTATTGCACTCACGTAAAATGTGCCTCTTGCGCACTACAAATGAATTGCCACCAAGTTAGACTTGGGTACGCCTCCACTCCACTCTTCCTGGAGCCAACATGTGTTCTTCGGAGGGGAATATATTGGGGCAACCAGTAATTCCTACATCTACACATTTTGTCCCCAGGTGGCATCAGAATGTAAACTTACCCCTCTGTGTATTTTGAAATAGGTAGTCATTAAGGTCAGGGCATTATGTAGTCCACTGGAGACTGCATACTGTAGGATTAACAGTACTCTTTACTGGAAACCCATGAACTAAATTTCGAGGGGTGTCCTCCTTCTTTCGACCATATAGGTAGGTTTAATGGTCAGATGTCCAAAACTTTTATTATACTATGGATTTTCTGGGGTACCTCACATATCTTTTTTTTTTTTTCTTTTTTTGCAAGAGGTACTCCTTAAAATCCAAATCCAGAGTCAAAGTGTCTGGTTTACATTTTGGGAGGACTCTATGCTATTTTATTCATTCTTGCTGTAGAATGTTCTACAGTAAAAATGACATTTACAAAGAAAAAAAAGGATACATTTTCAATTGTCAGCAAATGGCATTTTATTGCTAGCTTCTTAAAAAAAAACACACACACACAGACCCGTCCAAAAGTCCCCCAAATACTTTGGTGGACCTTTGGAGGGGTCTGTGTGTCATTGTTTTAAATAAAGGTCAGAAGACTTGCAATATAAAACTGTTTTACCTTTGTAAATGTCAGTGCTTGAAATGCATTGCTCCCGGCCAAACAGAATTTTTAAAAAAATGTTTGCACTGGTACAAGTTTGGATTATCCCTAATGCCTAATCTCCTGCAGCAATAACCAAGGAGCAAACGTTTGTCAGAATATCAGTCAATGTAATTGTTAGCTGCCAACTACCAAAAAAAGGTTTACACTAAACAAATGATAATTTCAGCAGAATTGAAAGTTTCTGAGCATGAGAAGAAACATGACAGATGAAACATGTTTATTCTAGCTTATTATTTTCCTTTTCTTTTGGCTGTCCAGTCTTGATTTACTTAAAACTGTGTTATGGACAGATTTAGATACCATTGATATTAATAGAAAAGATAGTTTAGGTGCAAGATTGGTCCTTATAAAAATAATCATATGATACCAAAGACCCAATAGATGGGAAGAGTTTTTAATGACTAAGCGTGGAGGTGTCTGCTGTCCTTTGCTAAATTCACTGCACTATTGACCCCTGACATATTTATTCCCCGATCAACAATTGAAGTACACATATTTTTGAAAGGCTGTTATCCTTTTCTTCTAAGAAAATGTAAAAAAACCCCTAAAATAACACAGTAAAAATAATGGTTAATCATCACTTTGTAGTTAGGACATTTACGTTTTCTTGTTTTTTTTTTATGCACTTTTGAAGTGTTGTTGTGGTTTTAATGTACTCCCATTTTGGTGTTGTCACACCAAAAAAAACACCTATAGATTTTTCCAAGATGCATAGAAAGGAAATGCACAGGTATTAATGGGTCCTATAGAAAACAAAGGTAATCCTGTTGTCATGCATTGTTGCACATCAGCCAATGAACATAAAACCGTGCAGGTGTGAATAGGCATTTAGGTGTTTACACACATTTTTTTCCATGCATTTTTTGTCTGTTTTTACACCAGTTTTTAGCTTTTCTGACTTGAACATTTTTGTTTTAGCCAATGGAAAGCTAGTTACTGGGAGGAGGTGATAACGCATGTTAAGCACAGTTTTCAGGTATTAAGTAGGTGCTCCCATTATAGTCTATTAGGGCCTGTGTGATCACACCGAAAAGAAGCTCATGTACTTTCTGAGCATTGAGCAACAATACATCACACATGAACAGACACAACAGAATAACATTGTCACTTCCAGAAATGTGCTTCAATTGCTCAGGTGTGAATGAGGGCTTAGGTGACCCTGGAGCCAGCAGTCTCCTTTAAGAGAAAAAACGAAATATATACTCACCTCAGTGGTGGGGAGTGAGTGAAATCTTTGATCTCATGCCAATCTAGGCATGAGGACCACTGCTACGATGTGTGTCTAAAAAGTTTGGTGAATGGTATTAGAAAACAAAGAAAACAGAAGATACCATCAAATTACCTTTATTGACCTTCAAAATAATCACCGTCCTTCACAACTCACTTTTGGCAACGTTCATAAATCTTCTGGAAACTGTCAGCCAAGGCCTCTTTAGGAATTGATCGCAGAACTGCTGTCACACATTTTTGGATAGACACCATGTCTGCAAAACATGCGCCTTTCATGACGCTCTTCAGGAGGGGAAACAGAAAGAAGTCCGTAGGCGCCAAATCAGGGGAGTACAGTGGGTGATCGAGAACAGGTATGCCACGCTGAGCCAAAAATTGGCACACACAGGTCGCACAGTACGCAGGTGCAGGAAGGATCCTGGTCACACATGGTAATGAAATCTCCAGAGGCTTCCATCGGTTTTGCTTTCTGTTCGTCTGTCAGCTTGTTCGGCACAAACCGAGGACCAATCTTCTGCTTACCCAAATCTTTGCGGAAGTTGGTGCTAATGCCCAATTCCTCTGCCATCAATCGTTGGGATAGTCACCGATCTCGTTCCTCGCTCAATCTTGTCTGGGGTTCTGCTTGATGACAGCCAACCCAAACGTGGCTCATCCTCAGTCGTTTCCTTCGAATCATGAAAGCGTTTGAACCAGTCTTAAACACATTTTCTGCTCACGTACACTTGCAACAACATTGCATGCATTTTCCCCAAATTGTAGCAGAACTTGATGTTCACTCGTTGCTCCATTGCACTACAACCCTATCTCTCACACTGACTGCCCTTAGCGGGTTTACCCTGACAGTCACGTGTGCTCCACACTAGGTGTCGCTTCTCAATGTGCCATGTTCTTCCGCTTGCACCTGGCCCATGTTGCTATTGAGATATCGAACCATTCACCAAACTTTTTTGGCACACCTCATATTCCACACTTATTGGTGTGCTGGATAGCATATCCCCCCGCTGGGCGCGGTGATCCCTCCCACTGGCCACTACATCATTACAGCACATAGTAGTGATGTGGAGGGCAACTGGAGAAACCACAGTACCCAGCTCACACCTCGAAGTGTTGGATGGCAAAGGTGTTCCTAGCTCTGCAAACGAATGAAGATTACTCTCATTGCTCACCAGATAGGTGGGATAGCTTAGTATTGAGCAACATCCTTTACAGGAGACTGCTGGATGTAAACTTCTGAGGCTGGCCATACGTCATTAGATGTTCATATGGATGTTCATATGAACGTTCATATGAACTTTCATATGAAAATGCATACAAAAATTATCATTAGTATATTTGATGACTTGATGAATGTCATTCAAAGTACTTTAAAAAAGTTTGCTTTATACATTAAAATGAACTTTGTAAAATGAAAACCCCAGTCATTGTTAGAATATCACTCATCCAATAAAAATTTTCCATCCTACTGCTTCAAATTTTCTCATTACTGTATTGGAAAATGGAATCATTTGAAAATGCAATTATTAAAATGAAACATTTTTAGCAAAATTCTACCAGTGTATGGTATTAGACAAGCAACAGGGTGTCCTTAAAGTAGAACTAACGGATAACATTTTTTTTTTTCATTTTGGATACAGAAAGGACGGGTTGTAACCCATGTCATTTTTTGTGTCCCATTTGGGGGATTTCACTTCACTTCCCCCGCCTCATAGCCAAACAAGAAGTGAGAGGAAATCCCTCTAACCATTAGTTGTCACCAGGACTTTTTTCTCAAACAATAGGTGCTGGAACTCGCAGCAAAACCCCTCCCCCTACACACACCCTTGAAATCACATCAAATAATGGGTGTGGTCAGTCAAATTTCACGAAAACAGTAGGAGGGTCTTAAAGGGGCATTAATTACCAGGATTGCATTACATACAGAGCGCAGAGCTGTCACTTGTAAACACAGAAACCAGACTTCTGTGTTTACAAGTAATAGTGGTGAGCAGGCACCAAAGGGTCTGAGCCAGAGGTGGTGGAACTGAGTTCCACCAAGTTCCCCCTGAAAAAAATCCCTGGTTGTCACCAGATCTAATGTACTCATTGGAAGATTTATCCTCCATTACTCTTCTAGGGACAACCCAAAATTTGGAATTTTCTGTCACTTTCAGTGATAACTGTAAACAGTAAACAATATGTGTATAAATACTGCGCTGTCAAAAAGAAAGAAAGAGCAGCTGGCATTAACAAGTGATCTGACCTGTGATAAATAGTGAAAAAGAAAAAATGCAGCGCTAAAAGAGAAATATCAATCGTCGATACGTGATATACAATGTATAAATATCTCAAATTACATATACCGTATTTATCGGCGTATAACACGCACATTCATTTTAAGAGGGAAGTTTCAGGAAAAAAACGTAATTTTAAATAAGGAACTTTGAAGCAAAATAAGGGTCAGTGCCCATCTGCAGCCTCACCATTGCCATCAATGCAGCCTGGTCAATGCCCATCTGCAGCCTCACAAGTGCTATCAATGCAGCCTATTAGTCCATATCAATGCAGCCTTGCCATTGCCATCAATGCAGCAGCCTCGCCATTGCCATCAGTGCAGCCTGATCGATGCCCATCTGCAGCCTAGAGGGGACTGGGAGGGGAGCGGGATGAGCGCCGACAGATTACATACAGATACAGTAAGAATCTCCTATGATAGACAGAACAGTGATCCAATGGTGGCCCAGGAGATGGGACTTCCTATTACAGAGGCCACCAAGTAAACAGGAGATTCAAACTGTATGTATTCTGATGGCTCTCGTCCCGCCCCCTTCCTTGTCCCCTCCGAGGCAGCTAAAATTGAAGTATTGGCGTATAACACGCACACGCTATTTGCACCCGATTTTCATGGTGAAAAAGTGAGTGTTATACGCCAATAAATACAGTAATTACGTGTGTGTAAAAAACATATAAATCTGGAAAACAAAATAGGTTAGGAGTTAGACCTCCAGAACATCCGTTTATACCTTTAACAGAAACCTATGTATATAGGTAAGTCCATATATCATATATATATATTCTTTTTCATAACTGTAAACAGAACAGATAGAGAGGGTGAATCTCCCTAATGGGGACACAGACTGCAATAAAAACCTGACAGGTGTTTTAATCCCTCTCCGCTCTGTGCAAAGCAAAACAAAAAGCTAATTTTGCCTTTAGTTATACTTTAAGCTTTACATGGTGTGAGAGTCTGATGAGCCTGCAGTATGATTTAAAGACAAGAAAAAATAAAGCAGCATTGTCCTGTAAAGTACAGTGTAATGGCCTTAGGGAATGTACAACTCCAAGATCACCACCAGGAGCCCTCAAGGCAAACATGTGACTCTTCATCTTCAGTGGAAGCAAGAGAACTTAAATTACTATTTTACTTGCACATTGATTTCTTCTACTTTTTTTTTCAGAAAATCTCCATGCAGGTCTTTGACATATACCGGAGGTAAACAATACTTGTCCCTTCATTCCCAACATTTAGCCTGCAGGCTTCATTCATGCTGGCTGCATGCACATACACTAGTGTACAGTGTACTATAATAAAAGTAATAGTAATGAATGGAGCTGTTCATATAGTTAGTGACTTCATGCTTTTACAAATAATGCATTTAACTGCATTGTTCAAAGAAGCAAATACAAATATTTTTGGTCATATTGGTTTGTATAAAAAAAGGAATAATTATAAAAGTAAATTATGTGAAGCTGGCTGGCACAGGACTGTGTATAACTCACAGCCCAACTATTAGAAGAAACAAATATATTAAAATGTGCAGTGCTTCAATCTTAAAGTGTTACTAAACCCAGGACCCTGCATTCACTATATCTGGTCTCCCACAGTCCACAGAACATGGGCATGCAATTCTTTTAGTAAAGATAAACTGCTAAATACCTTTTCTCTTCAGTAGTCTGGTTAAAGTTTGAACGATGAGTTTTTCTTTCAAATTATTTTATTGGTTTTTTGCAGGAAAATACAGAGTACAATTGAGAGATTGTACGTCGTGCAACGACGTAGAGTATAACTTGAAATAAAAACAAAGAATATTCAAACAGAGATTATACGTAATATTCAGCGGCTCGTCACCGGCTAGAGCGCGTTCAAATATACATAGGTATAGCACTTCACTGAACTATGGTTGTTGTGTTTTGCAATTGGGGTCCCTTCCCCCCCGCAGCACCCCTATTGGGATCTCTTTGCGCTGCAAAGGGAGAGTGGCCCCACTTGAACTTTGTGAAGCGCAGGTAGTTTCAATTGTGGTGATGTGCTGAGTTTCTGTAGGATTCGAGATTAATGTCGCGCGGGTAAGACATGGCAAACATGTTGCTCGGTCAAGAAGGTCTAGGGTTGAGTTAGGGAATTTGGGCCTTGAGTGCAGCATTGGTCCAGTTAGTCCAGGGCGACCATTGTTTACTGGCTTGTGTGGCGCGACCATTACTGATGGCCACCGTCATTTCATAGCTAAAGTGGAGTGAAACCAGGTCAATGGTTTGTTTTATGTTTGGGGGTATGTCGGACTTCCAATTCCTTGTTATATTGAGTCTGGAAGCTAAGAGAATATGGGTTATTGTGTGTCTGAGAGGTCCAGGTATGTCACCTATGGTTAAATTCAGGAGCGCCAGTTCCGGTGAGGGTGGGATATGACATTTTGTGATGTTGGCTATCAATTCAAACGTATCTAACCAGAATTTTCTGATGAGGGGGCATGCCCAAAAAATATGGAACATGTCCCCTCTAGATGTTTTGCATCTCCAGCATGTCGCGGGATTGTGGGAGTGGAAGGCAGCTAACTTTACTGGGGTTAGGTACCAGCGAAGCGAGATTTTTTGAGTGAGTTCCCAAAGTGATGAGCATTGGGTTGCTAAGTAGGTGGACTTGAGAGCTAGTTGCCATTGTGCGTCAGAGAAGGTAATGTTAAGATCTTTTTCCCATTGACAATGGGGGACCAACTTATTAAAGGATCTTTTCCCTTGAAGCAGGGTGTAGAAGTATGATATACCTTTGGGCTTTGGATTGGGGTTTGTAAGGAAGTGCCAGGTTTTTTGAGGTATATTGTAAAGGGGGTGAGGAAGTTTACTTAGGCAGTGGTGTATACGAAGGAATGTAAATCTTTCTCCATCAGGCAGATCGTATTCTTTTTGTAGTTGGGAAAAGGGTTTAATTTGAGATCCTTGAAAAAGGAGGTGTATTGAGTGTATTCCATTGTTGGACCATTTGGTGAGTTTGAGATCAGGTGACAGATAGTGTAGTGACTCCAAGGGTATGTGGAGGTGAGTGTTGGGGGGGGTGCATTCTGAGAGGGCGAGCATTTTCCCCCAAGCATAGACTGAGGCCTTCATGGTCGGGGAGATAGAGGGTGAGATATAAGAGCCCAAAGGGATGCTCATTATCCAGTTTTTTAAGTTTGGGCGTGTCAGTGAGAGATTTTCCATCTGGGCCCATAGGGATTGAGTAGTGGGTTGGAACCACTCTGGAAGTTGTGCGAGTATGGCCGCAAGGTAGTAGTCCCTAAAATCTATGGATCCTGTGCCCCCCGCCAATCTGTGTTTAATTAATTTGGCGTGTGCACATCTGGGTTTTTTCCCGCTCCAGAGAAACTTGGAGAAAATTGCTTGGAGAGATTTGAAGAACGAGACGGGAATTGGGATTGGTAGTGTTCGGAAGTAGTACAGTATTTGAGGTAGGCATGTCATCTTAAAGGCTGCTAGCCTCCCCGACCATGAGAGCTCGTGTTTCGTGATTTGTTGTGAGTCAGTTTTGATTTTGTGAAGGAGTGGGAGGAAGTTAGCTGAGTATAAATTCCTTGTCGTTTTCGGGAGTTGGATTCCCAGGTATGTGATTTCCTTGTCTGCCCATGTGAAGGAGTATTGTGCCTGAAGTAGATTCTTAGTGGTGGCATCTAGATTGATGTCAAGGATGGAAGATTTGGATGTGTTTAATTTATAGTACGATACTCTACTGAACCAATTTAATGTGGTTTGTACTTCTGCCAGGGAGGTTGTGGGATTAGTGAGTATTAAGATCACGTCGTCTGCGAAGAGACTGATTTTGTGGGTGACGGGGCCAGTTTGTATCCCGGATATAGTAGTGTTGGATCTTATATGTTGTGCTAGAGGTTCCATCAATAAGTTGAAGATGAGTGGGGACAGGGGGCAACCTTGGCGTGTTCCATTTGTGATTGGGAATGGTTTCGAGAGCATACCTTCTGTGAATACTTGGGCCGAGGGGGTTGTATACATAGCTAATATAGCTCTAAGGATGTGGTCTCTGAAGCCAAATTTCTGAAGGACCAGTTCTAAGTAGTTCCAGTGAACCCTGTCGAACGCCTTCTCTGCATCCAAGGAGAGGAGCAGAGAAGGCGTTCCGGTGGATTCTGCGTGGTGTATCAAGTTGATCATTCTTCTGGTTGCATCTGGTGCCTGCCTTCCTTTGGTGAATCCTGTCTGGTCCCTATGTATGAGGGTGGGTATGATATCTAAAAGGCGTGTGGCGATTGTCTTAGCGTAGATTTTTAGGTCAAGGTTGAGAAGGGATATTGGTCTAAAGTTTTTGGGGGAGTCTGGGTCTTTCCCTGGTTTGGGAATCGTAACAATCAGTGCATTCAGGAAATCATTCGGCATATTGGAAGAGGAGGCAGCGTTGTTAAATAGCTCAGTAATATGTGGGACTATCTGTGGGGCATATTGTTTGTAGTATTCGGCTGTTAGGCCGTCCGGACCTGGGGCTTTCCCATTAGGTAGGGAATCAATTGATGTCTGAATTTCCTGTTCAGAAAAGGGTCTATTTAGGTTGTCTAGTTGGGTGCCTGTTAGGGTGGGTAATTGAATAGATTGGAGAAAATGATTGATCTCGGCTGGTGTTGGTTGCGGCGTGCTAGCGTCGCGTTTTAAGTTGTAAAGGTCACTATAGTAGTCGCTAAAAGCGTTAGCTATGTCCTGAGGATTGGACAGGGGGATGTTCGTGTGGGGGTGGATGATCTGAGATATTTTAGATTTGAGTCTTCTGCCTCTGAGTTTTAGTGCTAGCGTTTTACCTGCCTTGTTGGAGGTGGCGTAGGAGGTGGCCTTTAATTTACGTTGGAGGTACTCGAAGGAGTGGAGGAGCAAGGTTTTCAGTTCTTGCCGTAGATTCAATAATTGGATGGTTTGTGGGGGTTGGGGGTTGGCTTTATGTTGTTGTTCTAGGGAAGTGATTTGGGATGTTAGTTCATCTAAACGCTGCGTCCTCTTTTTTTTGTGAAGGGAGCTCATTTTAATCAACATACCTCTAATATATGCCTTATGGGCATTCCACACCACACCATGGTCAGACACTGTGCCTTTGTTTATAGAAAAAAATTCAGTGAGAAGATTGGATATTTCTGTGGTGTATTTTTCATTTTGTAGTATGAAATTATTTGCACGCCACAAGAATGTGTTGCGTTGTGGAGTGGAGTCTGAGATAGTAATTGATATTGGGGCGTGGTCTGACCATGTTGCGGCGTGGATTTCAGATTTACATATTTTCTGGAGAAGCCATTTATCAGTGACAAATAAATCAATTCGTGAATACGAATTATGTACGTGGGAGAAGAAGGTGTAGTTCTTTTCCGAGCCGTGATGGCAGCGCCATACATCAAAGAGTTCCTGTGAGGACAAGAGATTTTTCAGTAGCGATGGACGTCTCTTCGCCGGAGACGTAGTGTCCATGATGACATCAGGGGCAATGTTGAAATCCCCACATATGATCAGGTGACCTTCTTTTATTTGATTGGTTAGGCGTAGGACCTTGTGAAGGAATTTCTTTTGATGGGAGTTCGGTGCATAAATGTTGGAAAGGGTATATGAAATTTTGTTGATGGAGCATACTAGAATTAAGTAGCGACCGTCGGGGTCAATTAGTATTTTGGATAGTTGGAAGTCCACTGTGTCTTTTATGGCTATCATGACGCCCTTGGATTTGGTGGAGTGGCAGGCATGGAAGATGTGAGGAAACTGACGGTTGACACATAATGGAGAGTCCGATTTTATCAGATGTGTCTCCTGGATGCACAAGATGTCGCTCTGTAGAGCGTTGGCAGATTTCCAAAGAGAGTGGCGTTTGGCTGGATGGTTCAAGCCTTTAGCATTAAGTGATAATACCTTTAGTGGCATGGTGTTAGGAGATGTAGTTAGGTTGGTGTGGGAAGTCACTTACAGTTAGATGACCTGGTTTACTTGCCAGAGGATCTTGGTGGCGGTAGCAGTAGGTGGGTGGTGTTCGGTCTCTGGTGCCAGAAGAGGGATGATGTTAAAGCTGCAAATAGAGCAAAATGTTAACCACAGTTGGCGATACAGTGCCAATGAGCAAACCGCTGAGAAGGTAACTTTGCAAATGAAAATAAACAGGGAGATGTAGAGGAGGTGTTTCACACCGCTTCAACCTCTAAATGGGGGTATAAACAGTTATTGTCAAGAGGAGTTGAGCAATCAGTGGAACAATTCGTCTAACTCCAGGGGATGTGCGGTGTCGTAATTAGGCCTATTGCGGTTTTAGGTGTAGAGCCACCTCAGCTGGGGTGGTGATCCATGCGACTGCGGGCCTGGGATGTGCCGTTGCGCGTTGGTGGGTCCTTGGGGGGTTCCAGAATGATTCCCCAGTTATGCAGGAGGTGCAGGCCTTTGTGGAGGTCATGTATGGCGTGGGATTGCCCGTTTCTAGTGACTAGGATAGTTGCTGGATAACGCCATTTGTATGGTATTTTGTGGTTTTGAAGCCCTTTGGTGATCGGGTTCAGGTTTCTTCTTTGTTGAAGAGTATATTTAGATAGGTCCGGGAAAAATTGGATTCCCGTGTACGGAGCAGGTAGTGGGGATTTGTTTTTGACCCCCAGCAGGAGCTTCTCTTTGACGTGGAAGAAGTGGACCCTCATCAAGACATCTCTGGGGATGGAGGCAGCTAGGTGGGATGGCTTGGCTATTCTATGAATTCTGTCGATGATTATGTCCCTGGGGGATGCTTCTGGGACTATGACATGCATCATTTCTTTCGCATAGCGTGGTAGGTCTGCAGGCAATATGGATTCAGGGACTCCGCGCAGTTTGATATTGTTCCTGCGAGATCTGTCCTCTAAATCGGCCAGCTTGGCGCGGATCCATGTCTGTTCCTCTCTCATGTCAGCACATACATCCATGACCTCATTCACTTTGGTAGTGCAGTCACTCATATCATTTTCAATGCATGTCACTCTGTCATCCATTATGTGTATTTCTGAGGAGATTTTTGCAAAAAGTGAGGAGAGATCTGTCATAAGGGAGGTCTGCAGTGATAGGAGCATGTCTTTTAACTTGGTGTCCATAACAGGCTGCCCTGAGGTGGGGAAGGCTGCCATGGATGAATGCAGGGCCTGATTGCTGAGAAGGGAGTTGAAGGCCTGGGCCTCAATTTGTGGGGTGGGCGGCCGCTGCGGCGGCGCATCGATCCTCATTTTAGCCTTAGCAGGGCTATTCAGGAGGTTGTCTCCCTCCGGGGGGTGAGGGGGTAAGGCTGGGGGGTCTGGTGTGACTGGATCTGCCAGGAATTTGTCCTGCAGATCCGTGTATGTGTCCCGCGGCGCGGCCTGGCCGGCGCCATCTTGGGAATCACTGACCTGCTCCGCCGGCTTGTATGAGAATTCAGTAAGTTTCTTTGGCTTATATTCCGGGTTTCTCTTCCGAGATGTGCTGGCCATGGTCTCCGGTGTGTGGGAGGCTAGGATGGCTCTGGATGAGCTTCGTTGTGCGGCCTGAGTAGCTGGATTATCTCCCCTGTGAGACGAGCTGAGGTATCAAGCGTCCATCTACAGCTCCGGTCGGCCACGCCCCCGAACGATGAGTTTTAATTCTCCCCTAACTGTCCTATGAGGCTGTAGGACCCCTGACCCTCTGTCTGGACAGTGCTGATTGGCCCTGTGCTGATCACATGCACCCTCCCAAGAAAAAAACACTATCTAGCAATACACGCCAAACTGAGCCTGTGCAGAGTGCCCCCAATGCTCTGTACTATCAAGAGATGGATTGGGGACTGTGGAAGAAGGGGACGATCAGAAAAGACAGCATCAAACAGTCTTTTTAAACAATTTAGGTGATTAACCCCTTAGATTCCAAGGTGGGTATAACAGGTATGCTTTACTGCATACAGTATACAGACTGGTTTTACTGTTGTGGGTTTAGTAACACTTTAATGTGCAAAATCATAAATCCTGTGTTGAATAATTATCGACAAATATAATCAAAAACAATCTTCATAAAAATCAACAATTTAATTTTGTTATTCTTTCTTTTCTATCTGATATATATTTCCTGATATTATAACCACAAACAATATCGACCTACTCTACACATTTATTAAAAACTATTGAACCAGAAAAAAATCCCCCCCCCCAAAAAAAAAAAAACATGCAGTGAAATACATATGTGTTTCATAGTTTAGCTTTAACATCTGATTTTTTAAAACAGTCATCATACAAACTATATAAGAATAAACAAATATATTAAAATGTGTAGTGCTTCTATCTTAATATGCAAAATCATAAATCCTGTGAGGAATAATTATCCAAAAACACAGCCAGAAACAAAATTCATAAAAAAAACAACACCAAACCAAAAAAAAAAAAAAATGCAGTGAAAACACCACAAATAATGTGCATAAAAAATATATTGTACAGTGGACTGTTTCTTGAATTATTTAAGTTTGTGGACATTCCCATAGTCATTTGCTTATGCACATTAATTTGTGGTGTTTTCACTGCATGGTTTTTTTTTTTGTTTTTTTTTTTTGGTTTGGTGTTGATTTTTTTTTAATGAATATTGTTTCTGGCTGTGTTTCTGGATAATTATTCCTCACAGGATTTATGATTTTGCATATTAAGATTGAAGCGCTACACTTTTTAATATATTTGTTTATTCTTATCTTGTTTGTATGATAACTGTTTTAAACAAATCAGATGTTAAAGCTAAACTATGAAACACATATGTAAGACATTATTTATGTAGAACATTCATAGCAACATTTTTAAATGTATTTTTACTGAAGACTAGCATAAGTACCTGGAAATGACTGTAATCCCCTGCACAGCAGCACTCTGAGAGAGGGAGAGGTTTTGTTTTGAGTCAATTGGGGTTTCATTACTTGCATGGAAAATACTTACAAGAAGGGATAGTATTAAGATGATCTCATCCGTATGCTTCTGCTCATTTATTGTCCATTCACCGGTTGGGGGGCATCTAGGTCCAGTCTGTATTTATTTTTAACTGACTTCTATTAGAATTTAATAAAGAACCAGAACAATAAAAAAATGTCAAGAAGACAAGCCGTACACAAAGTACAGAGTTTTCAGTAGATTTTAATAAAAAAGCAATCAAACTATCCAGATTAAAAATAAGGACCAGTAACAATGATATGGCAGTTCACCTTGAATACTCATGTATTGTACATTGCCTTATTAGAAAATACATATTGTAAAGTATAGACCTCTACATAAATAAAAGGTAAATCTACATTTGTGGAAAAGAATATACCAAACATACCAAAAATAATATTACATTTACAATTGCTACATAAACAGTGTTGTAATTAAAAAAAAAAAAAAAAAAAAAAAACCTTCATTTAAATCTGCAGTGCTGTCATTTTCTGTAAAAATACAGTATGACAACCTGGAGGCGTTCCGTGTATCGTCGGCATACAGATTGCGTCCAAAAATGTAATTTCCGGCTTCTGTGATTAGCTCATTGATATTCCAAGAAGTCCGCACCAAGATGCAAGTCAGATTGTAGGCACCCCCTGTAACAGAAATGTAAGTTTTGGTGAGATACTTCTTGAGGGTTAATTACTTTTAAAGGAATGCAGACACTGCAGCTTTTTTTAATTAGAACTCAGAAAGTGTACCAGCTGATTATAATAAACCAGTCACTCCCATTCAGAATGAGTATGCAATCAGTCTGGTGAAACAAACAACTATTTCTACACAGCAACAAAAGGTAGGAATCTGCTGCAAAGTTTGGTAAAATCCCTTCCCCGTACATTGATCACACAAGGACATTTTTTTTTCTCAACAAAAGGGGAGTTACTCTTTAGGAGGAACAAAGGGGCAAGTAGAGATGGATATAGTTTTACAAAACTTGACAACTAGAAAGAGGGCATAGAAAGCCAGAAAGCAGGTACAGTGAGGGAGTAGAGACAAAGTAGAGAAAGAAAAAGACACCACAAGCCCTTCACAGAACTGGAGACACAACTCACTGAGAGTATAGAAGCAGAACATAGGTCAAGTTACAAAGCACATTCCGTAAGGTGCCATAACACCCAAACTTTGTTATATTTATCTGGGGCAGCCTTTCTCAGCCAGGGTCCCATTGATCCCTAGGGTTCCTCCAGAGGTTTCTAGGGGTTCCTTGCACAATGAGCAACTTCTGCCTCTCTGATAAGTAAGCACTAGCACCAATGATCTTTTAGCATTCTGTAAGGGTGGTGTTTTTTTATAATGACTACAAATGTAGGGAGCATGCTTCTCAGTGATCATCACACTAATGTACCATGAGCTGTGGATGTAGTAAATATTATCAGGGGTTCCCTGACCCTGGAAAGATATTTCAAGGGTATTTCAAGGGTTCCTCAATGGATCACCCTTTCAAGGGTGAGAAAGGGTGATTTAGGGTATCATATAGGGATGTGGGAGATATTCTGTCCATTTGACATCTTGGATCATTGTTTGTAATTCAAATAAAGAGGGAGGTTCAGCACTTTTCCATTATAGGGCCACCAGGCCAACAGGCAGCTTACCGCAAAGAGACTGCAGTGCAGTCTGCAGACAAGTCCAACACCCTGCTGTGTTGTCCATCAAGGATGCCTAGATCACCACTTTCAATATAGGTAGACAACAGGACCAGATCAGTTGTAGCAGTTGCAGTGAGTTATGCCTATGCCAAGATCCTTAATATGTATAACTGAAGCTGCTCTGAAGGCAATGTCACCATATCAAAGGGTAGAACTTTCTACTCTATGACTAGACTATGACTAGACTATGACTATGACTCCCAGAGCCACAAGCCACAAGAAGTTTAAAAAGATGGTTTTACTCTTTAAAATAAGCCAGGAGTTATGAAGGATTAGAACACATCTCCTTCACCAGGGCTGGTTGGACATTGTAGCATTCTCTGTGTCTGGTGCTCTGCACCCAGTATGCCAGATCTCCAAAAAATAACTACAGTTTCCAATCAGCCCCAAGTAAGGGGGTATGTTTTCACCTCAAAAAAGTCAGTTCTAACTTCTTGTGGCCCTCATCACACAGACTTGACTGAACAGAATTAATCTGCTTTTGGCAGGAAAAAAGTTTGTGTATTTCTGCTGCATGTGTAGCTGTTTGCCTGGAGTTCATCTTGGAGTGATTTAAATGCAAATAAACCTAAATGTAAAAAAACACAATCTTTATACTTTCATTTGCCTGGAGTTGAGCTTGGAGTGATTTAAATGCAAATACAACTAAGGCTAAAAAACAAAATTTGTATACTTTCTCTCTATTCTTTCTTTATAACCTTTTTACCTGCTGCAGAATTCTACTTGTGTGTGAATTAAGCTTCTAGAAATATCAACATTCAGTTTATTTGATTGTGCCCCTTTTCTAGGGATAAGAGATTTCAAAAACAGACATTTGATTCATTTTACCTGTTTTGTCAGTGATTTAGCTAAGCGTAGTTGAAATTGCAGCATTTTTTAAAGTAAGGAGATTTATTATACATCTTTGGATGCCAGCAATGTTTGGTTGCTTTGGCATTTTCATAAAATTTGTGGTGTCTATGGTTATCGGTACTGACTAGGGATGAGCCTGATGTTTGGCTCACACCAATATACGTCGGCAAAGTGGCATGGGTGCGCAAAACAACATACTCGTACATCACTGCGTCAGCAGCGGCTAGCGGATGCAATGTCCGCCGGTGGCCTGCGATTGTGGCGCAGAGAGGCAGAACGGGGAGATGCCTATGTAAACAATGCATTTCCCTGTTCTGCCTAGCAACATGACAAGGATCTACTGCTCCCAGTGATCTGGAGCAGTGATCTCTGTCATGTTCTAGTGAGCCCATCCCCCCTACAGTTAGAACACGCTGAGGGAACACACTTAACCCCTTGATCGCCCCCTAGTGTTTAACCCCTTCCCTGCCAGTGACATTTACACAGTAATCAGTGCATTTCTATAGCACTGATCGCTGTATAAATAACAATGGTCTAAAAATGGTGTCAAAAGTGTCTGATCTGTCCGCTGCAATGTCGAAGTCATGATAAAAATCGCAGATCACCGCCATTACTAATAAAAAAAAAATAATAAAAATGCCATCAATCTATCCCCTATTTTGTAGATGAGATAACTTTTGCGCAAACCAATCAATATACGCTTATTGCAATTTTTTTTTACCAAAAATATGCACAAGAATACATAGTGGCCTAAACTGAGGAAAAAGGTTTTTTTTTATATTTTTTTTTTATATATATTTTTGGGATATTTATTATAGCAAAAAGTAAAAAATATTGCTTTTTTTTTCAAAATTTTTTTTTTGTTTATAACGCAAAAAATAAAAACCGCAGAGGTGATCAAATACCACCAAAAGAAAGCTCTATTTGTGGGAAAAAAGGACGTCAATTTTGTTTGGGTACAATATCGCATGACAGCGCAACTGTTAGCTAAAGTGACGCAGTGCCGTATAGCAAAAAAGGGCTTGGTCGGGGGGGGGGTAATCCTTCCAGGGCTGGAGTGGTTAAAGCCTATGGGACACTAACATGAAAAACCAAAAGTGCTCATTTTAAAAGGTTATATCCAAGTTATTGCCATAAAAAGTGTTTGGGGACCCGGGTCCTGCTCCGGGGGACAAGTTTTGAAAAAGTTTTAAAAACATCCGTTTTTTCGGGAGCAGTGATTTTAATAATGCTTAAAGTGAATCAATAAAAATGAAATATTCCTTTAAATATCATGCCTGGAGGGTGTCTATAGTATGCCAGCAAAGTGGCGCATTTTTCCCATGTTTATAACAGTACCACAGCAAAATTTAATTTCTAAAGGAAAAAAAGTAATTTAAAACTGCTCGCGGCTGTAATGTATCGTCGGGTCCCGGCAATATAGATAAAAATCATTGAAAAAAACGTCATGGGCCCCCCCCCCCAATCCATTACCTGGCCCTTTGGGTCTGGTATGGATATTAAGGGGAACCCCGCACCCAAATAACAAAAAAATTGTGTGGGGGTCCCCCCAAAAACCATACCAGGCCCTTCAGGTCTGGTATGGATTTTAAGGGGAACCTCAAGTAAAAAGTTTTTAAAGAATGGTGTAGGGGGCCCCCAAAATCCATACCAGACCCTTATCCGAGCAGGCCACAGGAAAAGAGGGGAGAACGAGAGAGCACCCCCTCCTGAACTGTGCCAGGCCACATGCCCTCAGGTTGTCCCCAAAGCACCTTGTCCCCATGTTGATGGGGACAAGGGCCTCATCCCCACAACCCTTGCCCGGTAGTTTTTGGGGTCTACGGGCGGGGGGCTTATCAGAATCTGGAAGCTCCCTTTAACAAGGGGACCTCCAAATCCCGCCCCCCATGTGAATGGGTATCGGGTACATTGTACCCTTACACGTTCACCAAAAAACTGTCAAAATGGTAAAGATGACAAGAGACAATTTGGGACAAGTCCTTTATTAAAAAAAAACTGTCCCAAGATGTCCATTCATCTTCGATCACAGCGTCCTGTGACCTGATGAAAAAAAATTCTTTTAACATTTTGACACTTTTTTGGTGAATGTGTAGGGGTACAATCTACCCGATACCCATTCATATGGGGGGCCGGGATCTGGGGGTCCCCTTGTTAAAGGGGGCTTCCAGATTTCGCTAAGCCCCCCCGCAGACCCCCACAACCACATCCCCATGTTGAGGGCATGTGGCTTGGTACGGTTCAGGAGGGGGTGCTCTCTCGCCCCCCCTCTTTTCCTGCAGCCTTCCAGGTTACGTGCTCAGTTAAGGGTCTGGTATGGATTTTGGAGGGGCCCCTATGCCATTTTAAAAAAGTTTTGGCTCAGTTTTAAAATCTATATCAGACCTGAAGGGCCTAGTATGGATTTTGGGGAGGACCCCTACGCCATTTTTTTTTTAATTGGAGCAGGGTTCCCCTTAAAGTGACTGTAAAGGCTCGTTCTTTTTTTTTTAAAATAACAAACATATCATACTTACCTCCACTGTGCAGCTCGCTTTGCATCCATTTCTGGGGTGCCCCCGGCGGCTCCTCCCCACATCAGATAACTTCCTAGGAGAAGCGCTCTCCCGGGGGTTACCTTGCGGGCACACTCCTGAGTCCAACATTTGCGTCCATAGACACAAATGCTGGACTCGGCCCCGCCCCCGGTGCCTGCGTCATTGGATTTGATTGACAGCAGCGGGAGCCAATGACTGTGCTGCTATCAATCTATCCAATCAAGATCCAGGCCCCGTGGAGAGAGGGACAGCGCGTCCTCACCGAGGGAAATACAGGACTCAGGTAAGTAAAACGTGGGGGGTAGGGGGCCGGCCACTGCCACAGAGGGAAATACAGGACTCAGGTAAGTAAAACGTGGGGGGGTAGGGGGCTGGCCACTGCTAGGTGTTTTTTCACCTTACAGCATAGGATGCATTAAGGTTAAAAAACACGAGGGTTTACAACCCCTTTAATATCCATACCAGACCTGAAGGGCCTGGTATAGATTTTGGGGGGACCTCCACGCAATTTTCTTTTTAATTTAGGTGCGGGGTTCCCCTTATAATCCATACCAGACCCAAAGGGCCTGGTAATGGACTGGGGGGGGGACCCATGCCATTTTTTTCAATGATTTTCATCTATATTCCTGGGACCCGACAATACATTATAGCCGCGAGTAGTTTTAAATTACTTTTTTTCCTTTAGAAATGTAATTTTGCTGTTGTATTGTTTTAAACATGGGGAATACAGGCATACTATAGACAACCCCCAGGCACAATATTTAAAGGAATATTTCATTTTTGTTGTTTCACTTCAAGCATTATTAAAATCACTGCTCCTGAAAAAACTGAAGTTTTTAAACACTTTTTATGGCAATAACTTGCAAATAAGCCTTTAAAATTAGCACTTTTGATTTTTCATGTTCGTGTCCCATAGACTTTAACAGTGTTTGCGTGTTTGTACAAATGTTTTGCCTATTCGCAAGTTCTGGTGTGAACCGGGGGATGTTCGGCTCATCCCTAGTACTGACACATACATCATCCAGTTGTGGTTCAGATCTCTTAAATCTAATAGGTTAGAGAGAAAAGTGTCTATGACATCTCTAGCATACAAAACAAAAGATAATTTATTTCCTTTCTGTAACTTTGTACTGTATACCATATCTTAAGGAAAAATACAGTTGGATAAAAGGCAGCAACCGCATGTAAAAGAGGTTCTAAAAGCTTTTTTTAACACAACTCTATTAAAATAAGAACAATACAAGCTAAAACATAACAGCGACCTCCTTTTAGATATCACTGTGAGAGCCAATGACCTCATACAGTGCTTTAAGTGGTCACAGTCACAATTAGTTAAATCCAGATAGATCTGTGCTTGTGAGGGAGGCTTCCATCACAGGCCTTATGGCTCAACGCATTTGGCGGGTAACGCCACTCCTACAGGAGGAGAAGGGGAGCTTACATTAGGGCCTGAAAATGACAGTAAACATAATCAATTACAGAAATATATTTGGAAGAAATATAATAATTAACATGCACAAAACTCACCAATACACACCAAGGGTCCACATAGTCCAGAAAAGAAGAAAACTAGAGCAGTATCCCACAATATCTCCCCCAGGGACAGATGTAAGGGTAAAAAGAGGCCGGGAGTCCGGGACTGGAGGGACCAAAAAGTAATAATGATAGAGTAGTACATGTCTGGACTGTATGTGTATGTGCCTGATAATAGAGTGTATTATAAAGGGGAAACACCCACCTACTAAATATAGGATAACCCCAAACAGGGGCCTTCAGATGATTTAAACCTTGGGGAAGGTTTGAAAAATCCTCATAGAGCCTATATTAGGCTAGTACCTCAGAGCACAAGTCCTAAAAAAGAGAGGTGCAAAACCAGCATAAATGACTAAATATAACAAAGGCACAAATGTAACAAAGGATCAGACCAAAAGGACCCTAAGAAATGTCCCATGCCACTTACCAAAGGTTCAATTGTGAAAGGCAATACTAATTCAAGAAAGGAGGGGAAAGATGCCAAACAATTCCAAGTAGGTTCAAACTTGCAATTGCAGAGGACAGATAAAAGTGTTAATATGTCCCCAAAGGTGAGTATAAACCCCCACGCCCCCTCCCCGGAGGGCCCCCCAGCTAGTCTAAATGCCCAACAAACATACATACTCAGACAGAAGAATACTATCAGCACTCTGCATAGACTGAGAGGGGGCCAGATAGCAGCATGGCCTGTATAATGACCAAATAACAAATTGGTAATAGTACTGTAAATATGGCAAATATCATTGACACCTTGTATTGGAGAATGCAAAATCTAGATATTTAATGGACAGCAACTTATATTATTTGTTTGGGCAAAAAAAATGGTAAAGCCCTGATTTAATAATTGACTCGCCATGTTAATTAACTCAGGACAAGCCCTACTATTTCTAGTCCTGTCGGGTTTATTGTCACATACCCCATGCAAATCAACAACAGCTTTAAGGAATACTATGAACAACCATATTCTATGAACAGCAGCCTCTCTGATTAGGATATCCACAAGTCTTTAGAACTGAATAATCTCCTCTACCAAAGGAGACAAATTATTTTGATAACCCCATCAAAGCTATAGAAATAGAGGAAGCAATTGACTCTTTCATTGCTAATAAGACCCCAGGAACAGATGGTATACCACTTGAATGGTATAAGGCTAACAAAGCTATGCTGGTTCCATAGTTGTTGGAGTGTACCAGGAAGCTTTTGGAAACAGCACCCTGTCACTTTCCATGAATAAAGGCTTAATCATTGTAATTTGGAAAGAAGGATGGATTCACTGAATTGCGACTCATACTGCTTTATTTCCTTATTAAATAGGGATGTTAAAATTTTGTCCATGGTCTTGACTCATCTTTTTAAAGTAATCATGTCCTTAATTTAACCTAATCAATCGGGCTTCATACCGGGCAAGAACACATATATTAACAATAGGAGAATATTTTGCCATGTATATAATGCTTAGCAATTGCAACATTTGGGATACATGCTAACTATTGCTATAGTCAAAGTATATGGCCCAGTATCTGTGTACTACAATGCAAAAAATGCATTTTGGAGAGCCATTTCTTTATTGGGTGCAACTGCTGTATAGCTTCCATGTGACTAGGGTGTGCACTAACACTAATTTGCCTTGGGTGTTTTCTTTCTGCAGGGGCACATGTCAAAAATGCCCTTCTCGCCCCTATTTTTCCCCTTTGGCAATGGAGCCATTGGCTTGCTATTGTGACCACTTGAAGAAATGGCTGTCCTAAGGGTGAGTTGGGAAAAATTCATTGCCTTTCAGATAGGCCCTATTTAAACTGTCCCACTGTACACTGCAGGTAGTACAAGAATTTAAATAGAATTTAAATACTTATTAAGAATACACAGCCACGGTAATCCTGCTGCATTTGTCCCATTGAATGTACAACCTATTCTTACACAAATGCAAGACAAGCCTTGTGTATGGAGTAACCTCCCAAACTAGAATAGCCAAGACTGCTTTACAGGTCCTCAAAGCATTTGTAGGAGAGGCCCTTCATAATTTTTACTTTTACTCCCTAGCTTCCCAGTCCACAGTCATAAAAAATGGCTTAGCTTTACATTTGAAAATGCAGCCACTATGAACAGAGCTTCATCAATTGTTGGCTTCTATGAGAGCTTTCGTAGCTTAATACATAGAAGTTCGCAGAGGAGATGGACTTCCCTATTCCCCATTGATACCTCAATTCAAGCTTGGCATAATAATTAAAAAGTATTACTGTATGGTAAATCCTAACCCTAACTGTATAACCATCCAAACTTACTGAACCCAGAAGAAGACCAGACAAAGATATTGAACCAAAAAGTCAAAGACACTGAACCCAAAAGAAGACTGGCCAAAGACGCCGAACCCAGAAGACCAGGCGAAGACACCAAACCCAGATGACGACCAGGCAAAGACACTGAACCAGAAGAAGACCAGGTGAAGACACCAAAACCCTGAAGAAGACCAGGTGAAGACATTGAACTAAGAAAAAGCCCGGGTGAAGACACCCAAGTCAGAAGACAAGGCAAAGATGTTAAAATACATCTTTGACTTTAGCAAAGTGAATTTTGAAGATGCTTTCTGTTGCAGTGTGCTGTGCTTATTATCATTATTATACAGAATTTATATAGTGTCAACAGTTTGTGCAGCACTTTACAACGTTAGGGCAAACAGTACAGTTACAATACAATTCAATGCAGGAAGATTCGGAGGGCCCTGCTCATTGGAGCTTGCAATCTCAGTGAATACAGTGTGAACTTTCAAATGACATTTTGCTACACTTCAAGGTGCATAAAAGCTAGAGTAGAAAAGTTATAAACAGTTTTTTCAGCCTTTACAAAATCGGCATTACACTGTACAATTTAATTTATTCAGGCACTGGGGGGGTTTGACGAAATATTTTAGTATTTAGACATCTTAAGGAAGTGGGAAGCACAGGGAGCAGACCCGGTGAAGTGAATAGCAGTGTCTTAAGTAAACAGCACTGTGTAAATAACAGGAGCAGCTGGACAGAAATACAAATATTTTGGCAGGCAATCATATTCTCGCATGTATATTTCAATTATTTATTTGTCAGTGATGAAAAGATCTATAAAAAAAGCATCATATAGTGAACTAGTAAGGGGTCATTGGCTCTATGAGACAGCCCCTCCTTAGATCCCTCACTTATGGGTACCCAGTGAAGATCACATTTTTTACAAATTGGGCAGGAGTTTATGGAGATGGGAATTCCAGACAACTGTAATGTCATTACACAAAAACAAAAAAAAGTACCATACTTACTTGCTGAATCCAGAGTTCATGGAAAGATGCTCTGGGATGAAGTGTGGGCTCTGTGAATGAACTGGTGAGGTGTCTTATGAACCTAGGGAAGATCTGGCCGAATGGGTCCAGTCCAGTCTCAAATCCTGCTTTATCTGATTATAGCTAAATTTCAACTGTCTGCCTGGGCTTGTGCTTTAATTCTACTTATAAACTTTAGATAGTGATTGGACAACAGTTTGATCACCAAGAAAAATCATTAATTCCCAGATTGAGTACAGATCATATGTTACGTGTGTGTGAACTGCAGACACCCAGAGTATCAGAGCTTATCTTAGGGGAGCAATTTAGCTGTAATTGAAAAGATATTATACTTGAACATGGCTTTTTCCTTGAATGTCGACCCCCTGCAGAGGTTTGCTGAATGTAGGGGTAACCCATAAATAGCCCAGTAATCATTATCATCAAAATTGCAGGTATTGCATGATGATCATATACCTCTAAAATGACTATATGTTAAAAAGCTTCTAATAGTATTTAGATACACATGCAAAAGTACTTAAAACTGCACAGAAAATGTAATGTTTCATATTTATGTGGCTTAACGGTGCAGCCTGTTCTTCTATGTTAGCTGCCAATTTAGTCTAAAGCGGGCATAATAGTGATTGTAGTATTCAGTGTCATGATTAGGGATGAGCCCACGGTTCAAAACGAAAGTAAGTTCGACTCGAACATCGGGTGTTCGTTTGTTCTAAAATGAACCAAACATATGGGGCGTTCGCGGAAAATTTGAGCGCCGCAGAATGCCCCATAATGCACTGCGAGATCGCAGTGCATTACTGTATGATAATTGACCAAAGCTTGCACCTGACCTGCATGCTTTGGCCAATCACAGCGCGCTCTGCTTTTTTTTTGTTTTTTTGTTTTTTTAAGCCAGTGGAGTGCAAAATACACCCAAAAACTTCCACCCGGTGCCAAAAAAAGTGCACACACATAAAGAGTGAAACACAAAAACGTGCAATGGGTGTTACACTGATCCTCCACTAGGGAAGGACCATACCCTGTTCCCCGGGGCGTTAGGCTCCAGACAGGGACTGAGGTACTTCACTTGGGTCTATCTGGCCGAAACCAGGCGGACCCCCGTTCTCTGGAAGGTCTGCCGAAACAGACCAACCCAAGTACTAGGTGGGACTCCCCCGAAGGGAGACTCCATGAGAGAGGGAGAACCAAGCCAGAATGCCTTTGTCCACCCCCTCCCAAGACTTTCAGAGTATGCCCAAGGACCCACACCTTACTCATCACACAGTGACAAACGTGTATACACATCAAACAAAAAAATACAAAAAAGTGACAAACGCAGGGATAGATAAAAAGAAAGTGGGGAGCAGCAAGTGGGAAAGAGTGAAAAGTGAACATTTCATAATACAATGGCCGGCCCTCCGACCAGGAATAAAAATTTCCCCTGATCCTAGCCAAAAGGCTCGGCCCTAGAGGCAGGTGCGAAAAACGTGTGTTGTGGTGAAGTGACCATGGTGCCATAAATCAAGTGCCGAAACACTGTGACTGTATAGCACCCCTGAACTGCCACTTCAGGGGCACATTCACCACTGGCTTTTCGTACAACTCTGACCACCAGCCCAGACCACAGCAGCCCCCACCATAGCCAGGAAGGCCTGAAGTTCTGGAAGCTTGGTGAGAGCCCTTTACCATCAGGCCTCACCGTCGTTCCATCCCTCCTACCTAATTACATTTGGGAAATACTAACCGCTCCCCCGGTGGGAAAGAGGAGCCAGTGTTCTCTCCCGAAAAACTGACCGGAGCTAGCGCTACCCCAATCTAGGCCAGAAGGCCAGGGACCCAACCCTTCAGCCGGACCCAGTGGTTCTACATCCTCATCAGAAGGCTTCCCTTTCGGCTACGAACTGCTCCAGGTTATCTTTACACCAGCAGGTTTTGCATAGCCACCGCCATCCCTGATACCACCTTGCCGTAGATCAGGGACGGAAGCCAGCGCCACCTCCTGGCAACTGAAAGGAACAGATACTACACTTGATCTTAGCCAAAAGGCCTGCTGAGAGAGCAACAATTGCCCAAAGGCAGGGTGCCTTTGGCAAATCATGGCTCAGGGGAACTAAGTCTACGCCCCACACTATATAAGGCTGCTTACAGAGTGGCCGTGTGTAGTGTTGTTGGCGTGGACAGAGAGATAGCTTGAGTTAGATTAAGCAGGCAGGTTATTCAGTTAGTGGCAGTGTATTTGATATATATATATATATACAATCAGTCTAGTATTTACTCTGCATTTAGCATAGACTATATATTCAGTGTTTACTCTATATATGTATATATATATATATATATATATATATATATATATATATATATATATACAATCAGTCTAGTATTTACTCTGCATTTAGCATAGACTATATATTCAGTGTTTACTCTATATATGTATATATATATATATATATATATATATATACTGTGCATCCAGGGTAGCCTATATCTACAGTGCATTCCGTGGTGTACTGTTTCTGATACACTTCGGGCAGTGTACACAGTATACATTACAGTGCAGCCATTGTACACTTTCTAATACACGTCAGGCGGTGTACACAGTATCTAATACAGTATAGTGTGGTGTGGTGTTGCAAAACAAAAAATACAGCATGTCCGGAAGGCCACTAAGGAGAAGCAGACGCTTACAGGCCACTAAAAGAGGGCAAGCAGCCTATGTGTCTACAGTCAACAGTGCTGGTCGTGGATATGGTGCATCCTCTGCAGGTGGTCATCATGCAGAAGAGTTGGTGGAGTGGATAATGAAGCCGTCCTCTTCCTCCTCATCCTCTGTCACACAGGCTCAGAGTAGTTTGCCTTCCAACGCAGCTGCCAAAGCAGCCTATTCCATCAGCTCCTTGTCCACAGTCACTCCTTCCATAGCCCCACCATCATGCACGGAGGAGTCCCCAGAATTACTGGACCACAGTGTTGGTTCAATGCTGCTGGAGGATTTGCAGCAATTTGAAGGCTTTAATGTTGGTTCCCAGGTTATGAAAGGGAGTAACTTGAGCCTAGAGAGAGGAGTGCCACAGAAGGACAAGAAACTGGCAGTCATGTTTCACAGTGGCCCGTTCCTGTGCCCAACACGAGTATCTGTGAGGGGTTACAGTGTTGTGGCACCACCACCCAAGGCCCAATTTTTCTGCCCCTGTTTAACAGGGGCATGTAATTACAACTTTTGATACAATATTTCACAGCAGGGCCCATTTTAGCACCCAACACGAGTATCTGTGAGGGGTTACAGTGTTGTGGCACCACCACCACCCAAGGCCCAATTTTTCTGCCCCTGTTTAACAGGGGCACGTAATTACAATTCTTGATATAATATTTCACAGCTGGGCCCATTCCTGAGCCCAACAAGAGTAACTGTGAGGGCTTACAGTGTTCTGGTATCACCAACACCTAAGGCCCAATTTTCTGCATTGTATATAAGGCAGGCCGTATAGTATATTTACTGCTGTTCAGAGTATGTAGTGCCTTTGGGACCCCCACGCCATAGGGGCCTGGTAGGGATTTTGAAGGGGACATCCACACCATTTTTTTGTATCTTTGGTATTTTTATCTATATTGCCGGGATCCAACAATACATTACAGCCGCGAGCAGTTTTAAATTACATTTCTTCCTTTAGAAATGTCATTTTGCTGTGGCACTGTTATAAACTTGGGAAAGATGCGCTACTTTACAGGCATACTAAGGATACCCCTCAGGCACTATATTTAAAGGAATATTTCATTTTTATTGTTTCACTTTAAGCATTAGTAAAATCATTGCTCCCGAAAAAACGGACGTTTTTAAAACTTTTTTTTGCATTGCATGTTCAAACAAATTTGTTGCCTGTTCGCATGCTCTGTTGCAAACCGAACCGGGGGGTGTTCGGCTCATCCATAGTCATGATTTAGTGTGCACTGTATCAACAAGACAGTGCTTTATATTTGACAACATAGTAGTTTAAGCCATGACAATTTTGGCACCAAATAATTGATCACACCTGAAAAAAAATTATTTGCAATACTGGAAAAGACCTAACCTAAATCTTAACCTGAACCTAAGCTGTAACTCTGACACACACAACTATGTTTACATGCATAAGCTCCAAACTCAGTGCAAACCAAGTTCATCCAAACCTGCAGGAAACTGTCACATGATCGCATCTCTGCCAGTCCAATAAGCTGAAGCTAGGAGGTTCCATCCATTCCATATTAGGACAATGATATCACAAGCATCCCCGCCCCTTTGTATATACAGTGCCTTGAAAAAGTATTTATACCCCATTACATTTTCCACATTTTGTCATGTTACAACCAAAAACGTAAATGTATTTTATTGGGATTTTATGTATTACACCAACACAAAGTGGCACATAATTGTGAAGTGGGAGGAAAATGATAAATGGTATTCCAAAATTTTTACAAATAAATATCTGAAAAGTGTGGCATGCATTTGTATTCAGCCCCCTTTAATTGCCTTTAGAAGTCACCTAATTGGTAAATAGAGTCCACCTGTGTGTAATTTAATCTCAGTATAAATATAGCCCTTAGAGGTTTGTTAGAGAACCTTAGTGAACAAACAGCATCTGCAACAGCATGAAGGCCAAGGAACACATCAGACAGGTCAGGGATAAAGTTGTGGAGAAGTTTATGACAGGCCGGGCAAGGAGAGCATTAATCAGAGAAGCAGCCAAGAGGTCCGTGGTAACTCTGGAAGAGCTGCAGAGATCCACAGCTCAGGTGGGAGAATCTGTCCACAGGACAACTATTAGTCGTACACTCCACAAATCTGGCCTTTGTGGAAGAGTGGCAAGAAGAAAGCCATTGTTGAAAGAAAGCCATAAGAAGTCCCATTTGCAGTTTGCAAGAAGCCATGTGGGGGACAACAGCAAACACGTGCAAGAAGATGCTCTGGTCAGATGAGACCAAAATTTAACTTTTTGGCCTAAAAGCAAAATGCTACATGTGGCGCATGTGCGTCTGCAGAACTTTTTTCAGGGGGAGGGGCATAATTTTAGGTCACCCATGCTCCGCCCCTTTTTGACAATGTCATGAAGGGGAGGGGCTTAGTCATTATCAGATATAACGCAGGCATGTGTCCATCAATTGCAGGCTCGTTGTGCCCATCAAATTTGGCCTGTACAATACGGAGGGTGTACAGTACGTGTATATATAGGGGGTGCATGGTATTAGTATATACAGGATTGAGGGTGGGTGTATATAGCTGTATTCAGGACAGATGATGTATATCTGCAGTCAGTGATGATGGAGGAAGGTCTCTATATATAGGAAGGAAGGTGGGTATATACAGCTACCTGTATATAGAGACCTTCCTCCATCATCTCTGACTGCAGATATACATCATCTGTCCTGTATACAGCTATATATACAGGACAGATGATGTATATCTGCAGTCAGTGATGATGGAGGAATACAGGAAGGAAGATGGATGTATATAGCTGTATACAGGACAGATGATATGATCTTTCCTATATCTGGCACTCCTCCCTTCACTGATCATACCTGTATGCACTCAGCTGCCCCCTGATCTGTATATATATGTCAGGCCCTCCCACACACACATCTGTAAGCACATACACACACACAGCTCTGCCACTCTGTACACAAACAGCCTCCTCCCTTCACTTGTACTCACAGCTCCCACTTGTAAGATGGTCTTCTTTCTCCCAAGTCCTGTTCCACATGTCCCTGTGAAAATACAACAGGCAGCAAAGCAAACACGAGGGGCACACATACAGGAAGCAGCTAGAGGTGGCAGTAAAGATCTCTGTAAGTTCAGTGACACTGATCTGCAGCAGTTGTGGAGTCGACTTGCACAAACCCAGAGAGCCAGCACAGCTACAGATGCGGCCACTGCAGACCCTTGCCGATTCCAGGGGGGGGCGGCACTCGCCCCCCCCCCCCCCCCCGCCCCTACCTGCAGACGCCCATGTGTGGCGGAAAACTAACACTGCCCATCACCCTGAACACACCATCCCCACCGTTGAAACATGGTGCTGGCAGCATCATGTTGTGGGAATGCTTTTCTTTAGCAGGGACAGGAAACTGTTCAGAGTTGAAAATGGTGGAGTCAAATACAGGGCAATCTTAGAAGAAAACCTGTTAGAATCTGCAAAAAACTTGAGACTGGGGAGGTGGTTCACCTTCCAGCAGGACAACGACCCTAAACATACAGACAGAGTTACAATGGAATGGGTTAGATCCAAGCATATCCATGTGTTAGAATACATGGCAAAACTTGAAAATTGCTGTTAATAGACACTCTCCATCAAATCTGACAGAGCTTTAGCTATTTTGCAAAGAAGAATGGGCAAAAATGTCACTCTCTGGATGTTCAAAGCTGGTAGAGACATCCCAAAAAAGACTTGCAGCTGTCATTGCAGTGAAAGGTGGTTCTACAAAGTATTGACTCAGGGGGGCTGAATACAAATGAACAGTACACTTTTCACATATTTATTTGTAAAGAAAATTGAAAACATTGATTATTTTCCTTCCACTTCATAATTATGTGCCACTTTGTGTTGGTCTATCACATAAAATCCCAACAAAATAAATTTACGTTTTTTGTTGTAACATGACAAAATGAGGAAAATTTCAAGGGGTATAAATACTTTTTTCAGGCACTGTATGCCATGGCTGAGAATCTCCCAGCAATACAGCTAAATTCCCTGATCGTACCAAACCCAAACTCATCCCTGCTCATATGAATGACTGTCCACTCCCAGCATCAGTGTAAGCTTGGCTTAGATAAATTAAGCTTACAATCCTATTCAGTAAAACTGTGCACAGTGGGAGGGTCATGTGGGGGTGAGGTGATCTGTTGCAACCAATGAGCACCCATGAGAACACAAAAAATGTTTGTCTTTGCAGTCTTTGCATTAAGGTAAAATGACCCCCCCCCCCCCCAATCCTGAATCCCTTACCTGAGCCTATCTCAATCCAGCACTGTGCTTGGCTGCAGCTACTCTCTCCTTCTCTTCCTGGTCTCACTGGAGACACAAGTAGCAGAGAGAGCCATTGGCTCCTGTTGCTGTGAGTTAAATCCTGAAGGGAGGGAGAGGCATGGCTGAGAAGCACTGTGTGTTTCCATGGATGCACACAGCCCAGCTCAAGGGCCCCTTTGCCCCCACAGTGCACGGTTTGCTGAGGGGCACTTGGAGAAGGGAAGGACTTTAAAGCTGGTGGGGGGTAAAAAAATATCAAAAAACACTTTAATATCACTGTAACCACTTGTGATTTGTCTGCCTACAATGTACGGGCGGCCCACACAGGCAAAGCGACGTACCTTCGCTGCCTGCTTCCAGGTTTAGGGTGTGGGCAAGCATATCTCCTGGCTGACACCCACTGTGATTTCACACTGAGGCACTTTGCAGGTGCTAAAGTGCTAAAAATAGCGCCTGCAAAGCGCCCTGAAAGAGCCGCTCAATTCACTCCAATGTGAATGCCCTAAGGGCTTTCACACTAGAGCGGTGCGCTTGCAGGGTGGTCAAAAAAGTCGTGCAAGCCGCATCTTTGGAGAGATATTGGAGCGGTGTATTTACCGCTCCTAAAGTGCCCCTTGCCATTGAAAACAATGGGGCAGCGCTGCAAACCCACCGGCAAAGCGCCACTGCAGCGACACTTTACGGGCAATTTTAACCCTTTTTCGCCCGCTAGCGGGGGTTAAAACCACCCCGCTAGTGGCCGAATAGTGCCGCTAAAATGACAGTAAAGCAGCGCCAAATATAGTGCCACTTTACTGCCAGCGCCTGCCTCAGTGTGAAAGTACCCTAAGTCTCGGCCAATGATTCACAGCTGGGACCTGCTGAACAGCTGTGTACAATCACAGCCCAGAGCTCTGTGTTGACAGTCAATGCAGAGTTCTGTACAGAGAGAATTATCTTCCTGTTTCTCATCCCTGCAAAGCAGTTTCAGTGCATGTGGGTGGCAGAGCCGGATTAAGAACATAATGGGCCTGGTGCTGAGGATTTTGGTGGGGCTTTTTATAAAAAATAAATAAATAAATAAAAATGCAAAAATTTTTTGTTATTACATATTAACATAAATAGAGAAGGAGGATGAGAGAGAGAGAAAGGGGATGAGAGAGGGGTGAGGGGTAAGGGAGGGAGGATAAGAGAGAGGGGGATGAGAGAAAAAAAGGATGCGCATGAGCATGCGTGGGAGTGACAGCAATGCAGCCCAGCCAAGGCAAGTGCCCAAAGGCACAGAACCCGGAAGGAAGACAGGGTGAAGGTGGAAGCGCCCGGGACCCACCGGATTGATCACAGTGCAGCGCTGGAGGGAGGGCTCAGTCTGACAGGTGGACAGTATGATAGTGGGCAGCATACACAGGAGAGGAGTGTGGAGGATATGACAGCTGGCACTATGTACAGTAGAGAAGTTTAGGAAAGTTGGCAATTTGTACAGGAGAGGAGTGTGAAGAGTATGATACTGAGAAGTAAGCACAGGAGACGAGTGTGGAGCGTAAGACAGTGAGCAGTATGTACAGGAGATGACTGTGGAGGGTAAGACAGTGGGCAATATGTACAGGAGAAGAGTGTGGAGGATATGACAGTGGGCAGTATGTACAGGAGAGGAGTGTGGAGGGTATACCAGTGAACAGTATGTACAGGAGAGGAGTGTGGAGGGGATGTCAGTTAGCAGTATGTACAGGAGAGGTGTCTGGAGGGGATGACAGGGAGCAGTATGTACAGGAGAGGAGTGTGGAGGGGATGACAGTGAGCAGTATGTACAGGAGAGGAGTGTGGAGGGGATGACAGTGAGCAGTATGTACAGGGGAGGAGTGTGGAGGGGATGACAGTGAGCAGTATGTACAGGAGAGGGGTGTGGAGGGGATGACAGTGAGCAGTATGTTCAGGAGAGGCGTGTGGAGGGGATGACAGTGAGCAGTATGTACAGGAGAAGAGTTTGGAGGGTATGACAGTGGGTGGTATGTGCAGGAGAGGAGTGTGGAAGGTATGACAGCGGGCACTATGTACAAGAGAGAAGTGTATGACAGTGGGCAATATGTACAGGAGAGGATTGTGGGGGGGTATGACAGGGGGCACTATGTATAGGAGAGGAGTGTGGAGGGTATGACAGTGGGCAGTATGTACAGGATAGGAGTGTGGAGGGGATGACAGCGGGCAGTATGTACAGGTGAGGAGGATGAAGGAATCTGGGAAGGAAAAATGTAAGGTTTGTGGAAGGATTTTTAAAGACTGAGTAGTGGTTAAGTGGGCCATACATGGATTGAAATTAAGCCAATTTAAGCAGAGACCAGCCATAGTTGATCTATGTATGGGCTAGCTGGTTGTACACTAGTCAATCTATTAATCAACTTGAGTACAACCAGACTGTCAGGTTTTTCCCAAAACAATCAGTGCTGCCAGCTATAGTTAGCAACACTGATCATTGTATTGTGTGGGTAGGGAAGGCTCCCCACTAGCAGAACACAATAACACTGCAGGAGTGATTCCCCCTCCACAGGTCAGCAGGTGAGAAGGTGTGAGGGGACAGGCTGGGGAGGGAGGTCTATCAGCAGGAGGGGTGAGGTGGTCATGGAGGGATACCAATCAGCGAGTGGGGGGAGTGATATCTTTTGGAGTAGGGTCTGTCATCTGCAGGTTGGGAAATGCATAACACTGCTCAAATTTATAAAATACTGTATGTTATCTTAGAATAATCAAGACCAATGGGCTGTAATTGAGCGAACAAAAATGAATACCATTGGATACAGCCCATTGGTCTTGATTATTCTAAGATAACATACAGTATTTTATAAATTTGAGCAGTGTTATGAGGGTCTCTTATGCCCCTGTTGAAGGTCATTGGACTGAAACGCGTAGGGCGGCTTTTTACAGACCCTATACACTGCTTGTTATTTTATCTCATTTTTGTGATCACAATTTTATATGTATCGTGGTTTTTTAAGAATAAAATTACCCAGAAGTTACACTATGTGGGAGCATCTCTTCTTTTTTCCACATACCCTAGGGAACTGAGAAACTACTACGCTTTCTGGATTACATCTTTCCGGCTCCGTCTTTGTTGGCAGAGAGGGGACGTTCCGGCCCGGTAGAGGCTCTACCCTTGCCTCCAACTCTTCACCACTTAGCCCTGAGTGGCATTAAGCTCCATTGATTCTATGCTTATGGCAGTAGAATCCAACTTCTCTGGTAAGCGTATTCCATCTACTCTCTTAAATTGATGTTATACCAGTTGAAGGTTTAGAATCGGACAAGATTGACACACGAATTACTGACCTCTTGATTGTGGACTTTTTTGTTCCTTTGGATCACACACTTGTTTTTTCTTAGGACATTACGTTTAAATGCATTTTGAACATTATTTACTATTAAGATTTTTTGTGTGTTTTTAGCGCTACAATTTATTTTTTATTTGTCTTTTCCTTTTGGTCATACGGTTTTGTGGCAGCTGTTTTTATTTCTTTCGGGTAGCGCATTAATTATTCTTTTCCATATAGATGATAGGAGCCCCAAATTTTGACCAGTGATGGGGTAGGTCTTCAGCTCCCTGCTCCCTAAAGTCTCTGTGACCCTTCGTCGCCAAGCCACGACCCTCGAAGTCGATCGTTTTTTTTTTTTTGCTATTTGTCAGTGTGAACTGTCATTGTGAGAGAGAAAAAGCCAATAAATGGCACTTCCTTGTTTACATGTTGTGATTGGACACAGCTGATCACATGGGTAAAGAGCCACAGCCGCGGACATCACTCAGCTATTCCAGGTTTAGGATCAATCCCGACTTTACAGTAGGGATCCACCCAGATGACTGGACTGGCAGCTGGCTCAGCCTCTCAGAGATCTGCTGTGAGCCTGAGCCAGCCGCTCCCGCCCCCTGCACAGAGGGTGCTCCAGTGAGTGCTGGAGGGGAGAGCAGCGAGTCACTGACTGACAGTCATGGTTCTCTGCTCAGAGAGGGAACTCAGTGATCAGCTGTGTTTGATCGCTCAGCTCTCAGTGTTAGAGCCAGCATGGGACAGACGCAGCATCGGACCAATGCTGCATAAAACTAGGTAAGTCTAAATGTTTATTATTTTATGTTCCCAAACTTCTCTTTTAAGGCATCATTTTCAGAGTTTCATTAATATGTTGTTGTATTTAGTGCAGTGATAATAAAAACTTTCTGTTCTTTTTTCTTCTATTCTAATGTTGCCTCTCCTTCGTTCGATACATGTACCCTATTTGATTTATTTGAGGATTCTGTTTCAATGTCTCTGGTAAGTGTCTCTGCTCTTTAGTAGGTTTTTGAGCCATTCTCATCAGTACAATAGTGTGATTTGTAGAACATTGGCCAGATCCTTCTACTGATCAGTGGGATGAGTAGTTTATTCTGTGGAGGTTGTAACACTTTGTACATTGTTACTTATCTTCCAATTAGGCAAGTAGTTACACCTACAGTGTTTTGATAGCTTTTGATACTTTTCTACAGCACTTTGGATACATGCTTCTGGTTATATTATGGTATTAAAAAAAGACCTGCCAGGGAGGACTCATATATCAGTAATAAAAGCTACCATTACACATTGGCTAAGTGGTCAGCGCTTTCACCTGGTCTTGCGCCACTTTTCAGCCGTTAGCGGGGCACTTTTAACCCCAAAAAAGGGGTTAAAAACTCCTGTTTTGCGGTGCTTTCAAATCCCTTTTAAGGCGCTTATAAAAGTGCTGCCCATTTTTTCCAATGAACAGGGGAGTTTTGGGAGAGCTGTATACAGCGCTCCAAACCCGCCCCAAAGATGCTGCTTGCAGGACTTTTTTTCCTGTTCTGCAAGCACACCGCCCCAGTGTAAAAAGGCACATTGGAGTGAATAAGAGGCAGATTTAAGGCGCTTAGCAGAGGCTATTTCTAGCGTTAAAGTGCCTGAAAACTGCCCCAGTGTGTAAGGGGTCTTAGGGGCTTCGGTTCAAATCCCAACCATGGAACAACCTTCACGGAGTTTGTATGTTCTCGCTGTGCCTGTGTGGGTTTCCTCCAGACATGCTGGCAATTTACTTAGCTCCTGTCTAAATTGGCCCTACTATGTGTATGTATGAATGTGAATTAGGCCCCCTCAGCACAGGCACCTCCGCTGAGCGTAATCCGCTTGCTCAGCGGGGGGAACTCTCCATCTCCATCTGATCCGATCCACTGGACGGATGGGGAATAGGACCACCATCCATCTGTTTTTGGCAGACAGGATCGTATTGGATGGCGGCGGGTGTCAACAGACATGTCTCTGCTAACATCCGCCGCTCCATTGAAGAGACAGGAGGGTCTGATCAGGTCTGCCTAAAAAACTGACAGGCGGACCTGATTGGACAGCCTGTGTGAAAGGGACCTTAGATTGTAAGCTCCTTGAGGTCAGGGACTCATCTAAATATATAATATACATATATGTAAAGCTCTGAATAAATTGACATAAGTACCTATAATAAATCAATTAAAAGGCTGCTTGTATGGGGTGTCATTGAAAACCCAAGAACAAAAATGTAATATGCTGCAGGTTATCAGTAGGGATGAGCTTCATGTTCGAGTCGAACCCATGTTCGACTCGAACATCGGCTGTTCGATCGTTCGCCGAATTGCGAACGTTATGGGCCGTTCGCGCTAAATTCGTGTGGCGCGTCACGGCCCATAATTCACTGCGGCATCGCAGTGCATTGCTGGCTGATGATTGGCCAAGCATGCACTATGACCCGCATGCTTGGCCAATCACAGCGCCGTCAGTAGAGAGAGCTGTAATTGGCCAAAGCCAGGGTGGCTTTGGCCAATTATGGCTCAGGGGATTTAGTACACACCCCACACTATATAAGGCCGCCTGCACGGCGGCCCTGTGTAGTGTGTGTTCCGGTGTGCTGAGAGATAGAGAGAGAGAGAGACAGTGTCATTTGATTTGAGTTAGATAGATTAGGCAGAACAGTCAGTCAGTTAGCTGCACTTACAGTGTATTGTGTATATATATGCATCCCAGGTGTTGCATATATATATATACACACTGTATTCAGTTTAGCTAGATCCGTTCCTGTTATCTTCTATCTAGACTATTTACATTTAATGCAGTGCGTCCTGCTCACAGTGTTCAGCTAGATCCGTTCCTGCTATTTACATTTAGTGCAGTGCGTCCTGCTCACAGTGTTCAGCTAGATCCGTTCCTGTTATCTTCTAGACTATTTACATTTAGTGCAGTGCGTCCTGCTCACAGTGTTCAGCTAGATCCGTTCCTGCAATTTACATTTAGTGCAGTGCGTCCTGCTCACAGTGTTCAGCTAGATCCGTTCCTGCTATTTACATTTAGTGCAGTGCGTCCTGCTCACAGTGTTCAGCTAGATCCGTTCCTGCTATTTACATTTAGTGCAGTGCGTCCTGCTCACAGTGTTCAGCTAGATCCGTTCCTGTTATTTACATTTAGTGCAGTGCGTCCTGCTCACAGTGTTCAGCTAGATCCGTTCCTGCTATTTACATTTAGTGCAGTGCGTCCTGCTCACAGTGTTCAGCTAGATCCGTTCCTGCAATTTACATTTAGTGCAGTGCGTCCTGCTCACAGTGTTCAGCTAGATCCGTTCCTGCTATTTACATTTAGTGCAGTGCGTCCTGCTCACAGTGTTCAGCTAGATCCGTTCCTGTTATCTTCTAGACTATTTACATTTAGTGCAGTGCGTCCTGCTCACAGTGTTCAGCTAGATCCGTTCCTGCAATTTACATTTAGTGCAGTGCGTCCTGCTCACAGTGTTCAGCTAGATCCGTTCCTGCTATTTACATTTAGTGCAGTGCGTCCTGCTCACAGTGTTCAGCTAGATCCGTTCCTGCTATTTACATTTAGTGCAGTGCGTCCTGCTCACAGTGTTCAGCTAGATCCGTTCCTGCTATTTACATTTAGTGCAGTGCGTCCTGCTCACAGTGTTCAGCTAGATCCGTTCCTGCTATTTACATTTAGTGCAGTGCGTCCTGCTCACAGTGTTCAGCTAGATCCGTTCCTGCTATTTACATTTAGTGCAGTGCGTCCTGCTCACAGTGTTCAGCTAGATCCGTTCCTGTTATCTTCCTACTGACAGGCAGGCTTGTCTGGTTACAGTATATAAAGCTACCTGAAGAAAATTACAGGTGTTCTATTTGATCCTATTAGTACCACGGTCAGGCAGCTAGACTATTTACATTTAGTACAGTACGTCCTGCTCACAGTGTTCAGCTAGATCCGTTCCTGTTATCTTCCTACTGACAGGCAGGCTTGTCTGGTTACAGTATATAAAGCTACCTGAAGAAAATTACAGGTGTTCTATTTGATCCTATTAGTACCACGGTCAGGCAGCTAGACTATTTACATTTAGTACAGTGCGTCCTGCTCACAGTGTACAGCTAGATCCGTTCCTGTTATCTTCCTACTGACAGGCAGGCTTGTCTGGTTACAGTATATAAAGCTACCTGAAGAAAATTACAGGTGTTCTATTTGATCCTATTAGTACCACGGTCAGGCAGCTAGACTATTTACATTTAGTACAGTGCGTCCTGCTCACAGTGTTCAGCTAGATCCGTTCCTGTTATCTTCCTACTGACAGGCAGGCTTGTCTGGTTACAGTATATAAAGCTACTTGAAGAAAATTACAGGTGTTCTATCCCAGCTTAGTGCAGCTACAGGCCATTAGTATGTCTGGAAGGCCAAGAAGGAGAGGCAGACAGTCACAAGCCAATAAGAGAGGGCAAGCAGGCTCTGTGTCTAGTGCTGGTCGTGGAGACGGTGCATCCTCATCAGCACGTGGCCATGGGACACGCTTGGCCTTTTTTTCGGCAGCTGGCCGTGTTGAGCCGCAACATGCGGAAGACTTGGTCGAGTGGATGACCAAGCCGTCCTCATCCTCCTCATCCTCTCTCACCCATGCCCAGGGTGCTTTGTCTGGCAAAGCAGCGGCCTCTTCCCTCAGCTCAATGTCATCAGTGACTCCTTCCCTAGCTCCACCATGTCCTCATGAGGATTCCCTCGAACTGTTTGACCACAGTGTTGGGTACATGCTCCAGGAGGATGCCCAGCGTTTGGAAGGCTCTGATGACGATACTGAGCTCGATGAAGGCAGTAACATGAGCACGGACAGAGGGGGTGCCCAAGAAGGACAGCAATCTGGCAGTCATGCTCCCCCTGCTGCAGCATACTGCCAGGTTTGCTCCAGTGATGAGGAGGGAGGGGATGATGAGGTCACTGACTCAACGTGGGTGCCTGATAGGAGAGAGGAGGAGGAGGAGGAGGAGGAGGAGGAGGCGGCGGCACATCACCAACGAGGCAGGATGCCCTCCAGGGGCCAGCCTAAGGGCAGCACATTGACTGCATCACACCCCAAAGCTCCACATGTGCAGGGCGCTGCAGTCTCTGCGCGTTATTCAAAAAGTTCTTTGGTGTGGGCCTTTTTTGAGACGAGTGCATCAGATCGCACCGCTGCTATTTGCAACATATGTCTCAAGCGTATCTCGCGTGGCCAAAACATCTCCCGCTTGGGTACCACATGCTTGACCAGACATATGTTGACCTGCCATGCAGTTCGTTGGCAAGCGTATCTAAAAGACCCACACCAAAGAACAAAGAGGATCTCTCCTTGCTCCTCATCAGCTGAGATTTCCAACCCCACTAGACCTTCAGTCCTCTCTGAGACCTGCAGTGAGAGGAATGAAGGTGTAGAATTAGGTGTGTCACAGCCAAGTACTTGTGGGCAATCTGCTTTTGGTACACCGACGTCAGATTGTACCAGGCAAATTTCCCTGCCCCAGCTGCTGCACCGCCGAAAGAAGTTTGCTCCCAGCCATCCACATGCCCAGCGGTTGAATGCTAGCTTGGCAAAATTGCTAGCACTTCAACTGCTGCCTTTTCAGTTGGTAGACTCTGCCCCCTTCCGTGAGTTTGTGGAATGTGCGGTTCCTCAGTGGCAGGTACCCAAACGCCACTTTTTCTCACGGAAGGCGATTCCGGCTCTCTACCGGCATGTGGAAGGCAATGTCCATGCCTCGCTGGACAGGGCGGTCAGCGGTAAGGTGCATATTACCGCTGACTCATGGTCCAGCAGGCATGGACAGGGACGTTACCTAAGTTTCATGGCGCATTGGGTGACTCTGCTGGCAGCTGGGAAGGATGCAGGACAAGGTGCAGTAGTGTTGGAGGTTGTTCCGCCACCACGCCTCCAAAATGCTGATTGTGACACACCTCTCTCCTCCACCCCCTCCTCTTCTTCTTCCTCTATGGCCTCTTCCTCGGAACCAGCGGTGCTCCGTAGGCGTTCAAGGGGCTACGCAAGTACGCAGGCCAAAAGATGCCATGCGGTGCTTGAGCTGGTGTGCTTGGGGGACAGGAGCCACACTGGGGCAGAGGTTTTGTCAGCTCTGCAGGGGCAGGTTCAGAGGTGGTTGACGCCACGCCAACTTAAGGCAGGAATGGTGGTTTGCGACAATGGCACCAACCTCCTCTCTGCCCTCCGACAGGGACAAATGACCCATGTGCCCTGTTTGGCTCACGTCCTTAACTTGGTGGTGCAGCGGTTCTTGGGCAGGTACCCGGGCTTACAGGATGTCCTGAGGCAGGCCAGGAAAGTCTGTGTGCATTTCCGCCGGTCATATAATGCCAGTGCTCGGCTGACGGACCTCCAAAAGGAGTTTAACCTGCCCAAGAACCGCCTAATCTGTGACATGCCCACCAGGTGGAACTCAACGTTGGCCATGCTGCAGCGGCTGCACACGCAGCAGAGGGCCATCAATGAGTACCTGTGTGACTATGGCACCAGGACAGGGTCAGGGGAGCTTGGTTTTTTTTCCCCACGCCAGTGGGCCATGATCAGGGATGCATGCACTGTCCTGTCACCATTCGAGGAGGCCACGAGGATGGTGAGCAGTGACAGTGCATGCATCAGTGACACTGTCCCCCTTGTCCACCTGTTGGAGCACACGCTGCGTGGAATAATGGACAGGGCACTTGAGGCAGAACAGAGGCAGGAAGAGGAGGACTTCCTTAGCTCTCAAGGCCCCCTTTATCCAGACAGTGTTCCTGCGTGCCCGCCGATCACACAGGAAGAGGACGAGGAGGAAGAGGAGGAGGAGGAAGATTGTGTCAGTATGGAGGTGGAGCCTGGCACTCAGCATCAGCAGCAGTCTTTAAGGGATCAGTCCCAAGAAACACATGGACTTGTACGTGGCTGGGAGGAGGTGGCTGCGGACCATGTCGTTCTTAGTGACCCAGAGGACTCCGGACCGAATGCCTCAGCAAACCTACGCTGCATGGCCTCCCTGATCCTGCAAAGCCTGCGTAAGGATCCTCGTATTCGTGGTATCAAGGAGAAGGACCAATACTGGCTGGCAACCCTCCTTGATCCACGTTACAAGGGTAAGGTTGCGGACCTTATCTTGCCATCGCAGAGGGAGCAGAGGATGAAACATCTTCGGGAGGCCTTGCAGAAAGGTCTGTGCAACGCGTTCCCAGAGACTGGGAAGTTACAAACTCCTGTTTCTGGACAACGTGTTGCTGAGGCTTCGGTCAGTCAAAGAAGGAGCGGTGGAGAAGGTGGCCGTCTGACCGATGCGTTCAGACAATTTTTTGGTCCGCAGCCCCAAGGTATGATCGGTTCCAGCAACCATCGCCAGCGTCTGTTTTACATGGTGCAGGAATACCTAGGGGCAAGATCAGACTTGGACACCTTTCCCACCGAAAATCCTCTGGGTTACTGGGTCTTGAGGATGGATCACTGGCCAGAGCTTGCACAGTATGCAATTGAGCTACTGGCCTGTCCTGCATCCAGCGTTCTTTCGGAACGCACATTCAGTGCTGCTGGAGGCGTGGTAACCGATCACAGGGTGCGTCTGTCCACCGACTCGGTCGATCGGCTGACCTTCATAAAAATGAATGAGTCTTGGATCACCACCAGCTACCAAGCACCTGATGCTGATGTAACCGAATAATTTTTTTTGAAATCTCAGATCCCTTCAAAGACTGCCTATGCTGATGCTGAGTGACTATCCCTGAGTAATTATCCTCTTCCTCCTCAATCATCACGCTGATAGCTTGTAAGAACATTTTTGGTTCTGGGCGCCACCACCAGTGCCTAAGGCACAATTTTTCAGCCCCTGTTTAACAGGGGCGTGTAATTACAATTTTTGATGTAATACTTTGCAGCAGGGCTCGTTCCTGCATTCCAACTAGAGTGTCTGTGAGGGGTTGCAGTGTTGTGGCACCAGCACCAGTGCCTAAGGCCCAATTTTTCTGCCCCTGTCTAACAGGGGCGTGTAATTACAATTTTTGATGCAATACTTTGCAGCAGGGCTCGTTCCTGCATTCCAACTAGAGTGTCTGTGAGGGGTTGCAGTGTTGTGGCACCAGCACCAGTGCCTAAGGCCCAATTTTTCTGCCCCTGTCTAACGGGGGCGTGTAATTACAATTTTTGATGCAATACTTTGCAGCAGGGCTCGTTCCTGCGTTCCAACTAGAGTGTCTGTGAGGGGTTGCAGTGTTGTGGCACCAGCACCAGTGCCTAAGGCCCAATTTTTCTGCCCCTGTCTAACAGGGGCGTGTAATTACAATTTTTGAAGCAATACTTTGCAGCAGGGCTCGTTCCTGCGTTCCAACTAGAGTGTCTGTGAGGGGTTGCAGTGTTGTGGCACCAGCACCAGTGCCTAAGGCCCAATTTTTCTGCCCCTGTCTAACAGGGGCGTGTAATTACAATTTTTGAAGCAATACTTTGCAGCAGGGCTCATTCCTGCGTTCCAACTAGAGTGTCTGTGAGGGGTTGCAGTGTTGTGGCACCAGCACCAGTGCCTAAGGCCTAATTTTTCAGCTCCTGTTCAACAGGGGCATGTAATTACAATTCTTGATCTAATATTTCACAGCAGGGCCCTGTGAGGGCTTACAGTGTTGTGGCCACAGCAATACCTAAGGCCCAAATTTCTGCTGAGTATATAGGGCAGGACCCTACTTTCAAACATCTAACTTACAAATGACTCCTACTTGCAAACGGAAGGAGACAACAGGAAGTGAGATGAAATCTACCCCTAGGAAGGGAAATTCTCTCCTGTAAGAGTTAATATGGGAAAACAATTTCTCCTTTCCACTGATGCTTTCCAATCCTTGTTCCACAAAAAAACCCAAATTTTCAAAAAACATTTTTCATTGGGACAAAAAAGTGAGGTGAAATCTTCTGAAGAGGAGGAAAGACAGCAAAACAAATGTCACAGGGGTGATAACCCTTCCCTATGTTTTCCAAAAAGCTTAGAAAAGATTTTTTGGCTGGAGCTAAACACGTTAAAAATGTTCAAAATTACAAACAGATTCTACTTAACAACAAACCTACAGTCCCTGTCTTGTTTGCACTGCTGTTCAGAGTATATAGGGCCTGGTGGCCCCACACCTTTCCTTATTTTAATTTGGGTGCGGGGTTCCCCTTAATATCCATACAAGACCCAAAGGGCCTGGTAATGGACTGGGGGGTACCCATGCCGTTTGTCTCACTGATTTTCATCCATATTGCCATGACCCGACATGACATTAAACCCGCAAGCAGTTTTAAATGAGATTTTTTCCTTTAAAAATGACATTTGGTGCAGGGACTGTTCTAAACATGGGAAACATGCGTCACTTTACAGGCATACTATAGACACCCCCCAGGTACGATATTTAAAGGAATATTTCACTTTTTTTTTTTACTTTAAGCATCATTAAAATCACTGCTCCCGAAAAAACGGCCGTTTTTAAAAGTTTTTTTTGCATTGATACATGTCCCCTGGGGTAGGACCCGGGTCCCCAAACCCTTTTTAGGACAATACCATGCAAATTAGCCTTTAAAATGAGCACTTTTGATTTCGAACGTTCGAGTCCCATAGACGTCAATGGGGTTCTAACGTTCGTGCGAACTTTCGGTCCGTTCGCGGGTTCTGGTGCGAACCGAACCGGGGGGTGTTCGGCTCATCCCTAGTTATCAGCAAGGGCTTAATTAGATCCTTCAGAGCTCAGGTGCAAGGAACCATTCCGGCTTCTTTTTTATAGTCCCACAGTGGGCCCACTTCCTGACATCTTGGGGCCCTCCCACAGTGACAGAACTCTAGCTCAGTAGTCTTTTATTTTTGTCATTTTATTTTTTATTATTTTGTACAATTTTTTTTAGGACATATCAGGGGTCTAAACAGACCTCTGATGTTTCACCTTTGAGCCAGAGAAAGGAGACTGAGGGCACAGCCCTCAATCCCCATCTTTGCATCCTCAGCTGCACAGAATGAATGGATGGAAATAGCTCGGTACAGAGTTCCCTGTTCATTCCCAAACTAAAGCATAGTAAACACAGTTCACTACGCTGCAATTATGAATGGACACAGAAGCGATCAGTACTGATCACTCACTGTGCCCATTCAGAAAAAGAATATGTCTTTTACCAGTCCCATCCCCATCCTGACACATCCCCTGCAGAAGCAAGAGAGGGGTGGGGGGAGCTGGCAATGCTGCAGGGGGAGTGGGGTTCCCTGGGAGCACACAGGGGCCCAGGAAAGAAGTAACCTGGATAGGAGGGGCGACAGTGACAGCATATAGAGGAATCAATGCCTCAATTTTCCCTCCATGCCTCCAATTGACAGCATTGGTTCCTCTACATGCCACCCCCACTGCCCCTCCTATCTAGGTGTAGAACCAAATATGGCAAGGGAGCTGCACATGCCCCCTAAAGCATTGCGACTGTGACCCCTATAGTTACTCCTCTGCATATAGGTTCTTACATGTGGTGGCTGCATTAGTTTTCTTTTTACAGGTTGCGTGTCCTGTATTTTCACCTGGTGACCATGTCAGTAACATGTCAGTAACATATTTCCTGTCCTAGAGTGACAACACTAACTGTACTGCATCTATGGAGGAGCAGCACTGTCACCCTAGAACAGGAAGTGTGTTAGGACTAAATAACACCTCCACATCTCCTCATTCATAGAAGTGAGGTGCTCTACAGATCAGATAGAATTAGGCGGCAAGTGCCTCTTCCTCTCCATATCTTCAATACCTAGGGAGAAGTGGCTGTGCAGTTCTGAGAAGACAGATCATAAAGCTGGTGGTTTTGTTTAAAAAAGTCAATTCAGTGCACAGGGATTTACAAGGATACTGGCTTTCTGGCAGGATTTTTTTGTACTTGCAGAAAATGTAATTAAACTGAAAAAGTAGAGGTAATGCAGCCACCACATCTAAGATTCCTTTCACATGGAAAGTCGGGGGGGGGGGGGGGGCAGGCAAATGATCCACATTTTTCTGCTCTCTCAACCACCCACCTCAAGTGGACATGGTGCCACTCTAGGGACTACACACTGCTATGGCAGTGTTAACGCCTTGATGGGCACAGTGGCTGTGTTTGGTGGGCACAGTGGCAGCTTTGATGGGCACAGTGGCTGTTTGATGGGCACAGTGGCTGTTTTTGAGGGGCACAGTGGCAGCTTTGATGGGCACAGTGGCTCTGTTTAATGGGCACAGTGGCTGTGTTTGATGGCACAGTGGCTGTGTTTGATGGGACACAGTGGCTGTGTTTGATGGCACAGTGGCTGTTTGATGGGCACAGTGGCAGCTTTTATGGGCACAGTGGCTGTGTTTGATGGGCACAGTGGCAGCTTTGATGGGCACAGTGGCTGTGTTTGATGGGCACAGTGGCTGTGCTTGATGGGCACAGTGGCAGCTTTTGAGGGGCACAGACAGTGGCTGTGTTTGATGCACAACTTGAACTTACTTAAGTAGACAGTGTTAGTCAGACTTACTTGAGGCCGCCGCCTGGTGCAGTGCAGTTTGTCACTCACAGCAGAAAGGCAGCGCCAGCTATCAATCAGGGCCGTCTTTCCGCTCCGCTCCCTCTGAGCCACGCTGTCTGAAGAACATGGAAGAGGTGGGCGGAGCTTGTTCACTAGCCGCTGGGGCAGCTGCGGCGCGCTATGAATGCTGGGGTGGCCGCGGCCTCTGACTGACGTCACTGGTTGCTAGCTAGACTCCGGGCGGCCGGCGATTCTAGCAAGTGAGCAACCAGTGCAGTCAGTCAACTTAAGCAGCAGATTGAAGCCCTGAGGATTGGCCCTTAGTGGGGCCCCCCATGCAAATGGGGCCCCCGGGCAACTGCCCAGCGTGCCCAATCGAAAAAACGGCCCTGGCTGGGAGGGGGGATTAGTGCTGGGAGGGGGGATTTGGAGTGGGGGGGAGAGGATGTGTACATGGAGGGGAAATATTATGGGTAGAGGATTTGTGAAAGGTGTAGTGATCTTTTTTTGAGGGGGGGGCAAAGATTTGTACTGGGAGGAGAGGGAATTTATGCTTAGGGAGTAAGATCTGTGCTCAGTTTTTTTTGTTGGGGGGGGATCCTTGCTGACACATAATACTCATACATCTTGGGGCACAGTTGTAAACACTGTTGCTAGTATGAATGGATCCTAAAGACTGGCAGCCTGCATTTTTGTTCTTGAGTTTAGATATGCTTCATTTTTGGGATGCAACATTGGGCAGAAAATATTCTTCTTTACAGAAAACTTCTATTGAAAAAAAATTGCTAGCCACCTTCAGAAAATGCTGGTCCTCTGGCTGTCTCTGGTATTATTACTTACTGATTTACTGACCCAGAACAAGCAAGCTGGAAAGGAAGAAGTCACAATGCCTGATACGAATATACTAAAGTTAATTGTTTAAAGTGACAACCAGACAAACAGCATTTTTCAGAGGGCAGCAAAGGCACAGGTTTATTTTACCTGTTATGTTTGCGCAGTAGTATTGTATACTGTAAAATAAAGTGGAACATTTTTGAGTGTGATGAGCTCCTCGAATTTTTGCTTATACATGAGTAAACATTCTCAGGGGCTGCCAAGACAGATGTCCTGCACCCCTGCCAAAATCTTGGGTCATGTGAGTCAACATGGAAACATACACACATGAAGCCGTTCGGCCCCTCTACATCCTCCATCACTGAAGACTTCCCCCTTCCAGGTGGATATCGAACAGTAAAACGTATTGGAATGGTAAAGAGGAACACCTTTCAGAGCAAACCTTTATCTTTTTATTATTTTTGTTAAACATTTCATATTGTAGAAACAAACCATACAAAAGAAAGGGAAGGCAAAAGACAAGATAACACAGAAGTAAGTGCAGATAACAAAACAAATTCTTAATGGAAACCTGACGAGAATAATTGATTTCACTTATCCTTCCTTTTGAAAATACTAATTGCCTGGCTGCTGTGTTAAAGTGATTGAAAAACTTAGTGAAGTGACTGGCTTCCAGTGATACAGAGAGATCAAACAAAGCTTCCTACATAAGTTGTACCTGTTCATCTGTAGCAGAGGCAGGGGCGCTCATACAGGGTGCAGGGGCACCGCCCCCTAATCCATGCGCCCAACCCCTAATCTACATGCAGGGTGCCAGACACATAAATTTTTTTTTTGAAGCACATGATTATAGAGCCCAAGGCTCTAATTGGCTTTAAAAAGTGTGGGCTCGGGGCCAGAGCACTGCAACCAGAGCCCACCCAGTTGTGTGAAATTAGCGAATGAATATTCGCTAATGTCTTCCTGTTTCTCCTCCCGGCCAATCAGGAAGCGGGTCCCAAGAACAGATTGTCCGGGAGTCCTAAGACATGATCTGCCACGAGTCCTAAGTCCAGACTGGCCGGGAGGAGAAGTGACCGGGACTCGGGAGAAGAAGCAGGGTGGAGGGGTAAGTTCAGGGCTGTCAGGGGGTCTGGCAGGTGACAAGCGAACGAAGTGGTGATAGATAGATGGGGGTGGGGGTAAGTGGTGATTGATCGATTGAGTGCTGGGGGTGGGGGGTGGTTGGCTGACTGGGGGGGTTCTTGGCTGTGTGGGGGCCGCTGGCTGTCCCCCCAAGAACATTGAGCACCAGCTACTGATCTGTAGCCCTCTCTTCTCTGCAACCAATCAAATGCCAGAATTTATAAAGCTTGTCTGAGCTGTCAGAAAACAGGGGGCGGAGAGCTGAAGTTACATTCGGCAGATCTTAGTCAGGAGAGCTCTGAGAGTTGATTGAAGTCAAGGGACACATCCAGGGCTGCCGTTAGAAATCATGGGCCCCAGTACAGCTTACCTCACAGGATTAGGGGGGCCCAGTCTCACAGGACGGAATCAGAAGTGGGCAGCATAGGGATGGGGATCGGTGCAGCGGGACGGGAGGACAATTACAGAATGATGCACAGTGTCTGTGTCGCTCCCTCCAGCAGCTGAAAGACGGTTTCTGCCCCTTCATTGGTGGCTTTCAGCTGCTGGAGGGAGATACACAGACACAGTGCATTTTTCTGTAATTGTCCTCCCGTCCAGTCACACCGATCCCCTTGCTGGCTGGGCCCCCCTGAGTGCCCAGGCCCCTATCGACAGGCTTTGAAACACACCCTCTTTAAACAGAACATGGGAACAGGGCTGAGGCTGCCAATCAAAGACTGTGCGCTGGAGCTCCCTCCCCTGTCACCTTTTTTCTCTTGGTGTCAGGAAAATTTGTCAGAAGTGATTCATGCTGATAGCAGAGGAATGAGCCAGCAGACAGAAATTACACTTGGTGCTCTTGAGACAAGTACACACTATAGAGTGATATGCTTTGTTCATATTTCATGTCTGAGGTTTACAACCGCTTTAAGGTATATATGGCTCACTTTTCTCTCATTCAACTCAGCTGAACGAGAGAAAATCATCTGATTTCCCCATCCATGTTATTGTGTGAGGCAGCAGTACTCTTGGCTGCCTGAATACAATGGATGCTACCAAACAGCGACTGCCGCTGACAGGATGAGCTCACATATGATAGGATGACCCCACAGATCCAGTTTTTTCCACCCGGCTCAGTCAGTCTTACGGCTTTGTACTTGATGGTTTCAGTGCATGGGGACCAGTCACACAGATGGAGAGCGCCTGAAGGAATGGAAAGTAAGGTAGGTATTGCAATTTATTCCTCTAACCTTAAACTTAAAGTGGTATTACATCCAAAAGCAAACATTTATTATATATATATATATTTATTATATTGCAGCTTACCAATTCTTAGATGTGAAGGCTGCATTCATTTTCTTTTTTGGGCTTTCTTTCTTCTATTTATTCCTAGTGATCCAATCAGTGTGTCTTTTGTTTTTCCAAAGAACAAGCTCTCTCCATTTAGCACTGACAGGGGTGCTTACAATGATCATCCGTTATTTATGTATTTATTTATTTATTTATGTAAAACCTTTATCTGAAACGGAAAAAAAAAACTGTTTGCTTTAACTACTTATAAAGCATTAGCTGAAGTTTGTTAGTGTGTTAAAATCTTCTATTACACATAAATTTAAGTCCATATATATTTGGACATATGCACACTTTTCATACTTTTGGCTCTGTATGCCACCAGAATAAAATTAAAATGAAACAATCTAAATTAATTTGAAGTGCAGACTTTCAGTGTTAATTTTAGTCTTAATATAGTTAATATAGTTTTAGTCCCATTTTAGTCATATGCAATTGTTTTAGTTTTAGTCGTATTTAGTTGACTAAATCTCCAGTACGTTTTAGTCGACTAAAATCTCCAGTACATTTCAGTAATTGCAATTTAGTTGTAGTCATAGTCTTTTGACTAAAATGGCATTTTAGTTTTAGTCTCATTTTAGTCTTTTGACTAAAATGGCTTTTAGATTTAGTCGTATTTTAGTCATCTCAATTGTTTTAGTTTTGGTCGTATTTTAGTTGACTAAAATAGTATTCATTTAGGCGACTAAAATGTTTTAGTCATTTTAGTCGACTAAAATGATTTAGTCGTTTTAGTCGACTAAATTAACACTGCTTTCAGCTTTACTTCAAGGGTTTGAACATAAATATCAGTACACATTTTAGGAACTGCAAACATTTTTATACACGGTTCCCCCATTTTCAGGGGCTCAATTGTAATTGGACAAATTAATATAATCATATATAAAATGTTAATTTTCAATATTTTGTTGGGAATCCTTTACTGGCAATGACTGCCTGAAGTCTGGAACCCATGGACATTACTAAAGACTGGGTTTCCTCCTTTCTGATGCTTTGCCAGGCTCTAACTGCAGCTGTCTTTAGTTGTTCCTTGTTTGTGGGTCTTTCTGCCTTTAGTTTTGCCGTCAGGAAGTGAAATGCATGCTCAATTTGGTTGAGATCAGGTGATTGCAGAATATTCCACTTCTTTTCCTTCAAAAGCTCCTGGGTTGCTTTTGCAGTGTGTTTTGGATTATTGTCCATCTGTACTGTAAAGGGCCATCCAATCAACTTTGCTGCATTTGGCTGAATCTGGGCTGACAATATATCTCTGAATACTGTAGAATTCATCCGGTTGCTTCTGTTTTCTTTCACATCGTCAATAAACACCAATGACCCAGTGCCACTGGAAGCAATGCATGCCCATGCCATCACACTGCCTCCACCATGTTTTAAAGATGACATTGTGTACTTTAGATCATTAGCTGTTCCAATCCTTCTCCACACTTTTTTCTTCCCTTATTCTGGTACAGATTAATCCTAATTTCATCCATCCAAAGAATGCTTTTCCAGAACTAGTCTGGCTTTTTTAGATGTTTTTTGTCAAAGTCTAATCTGGCTTTTCTGTTCCTCAGGCTTATGAATGGTTTGCCCCTTGTGGTGAACTCTCTGTATTTTCTCTCAATAAGTCTTCTCTTAATTGTAGACTTTGACAATGACACGCCCACCTTCTGTAGAGTGTTCTTCACTTGTCTGTAGGTTGTGAATGGGTTTTCCTTTACCATAGGGAGGATTCTACGATCATCCACCACTGTTGTCTTTCGTGGACGTCCAGGCCTTTTTATGTTGCTGAGCTCACCAGTATGGATGGGCCGAACACCCTCCAGTTCAGTTCACACCAGAACCCCTTTTTTTGGTGAATGGGTAGGGGTACAATGTACCCCTACCCATTCACATAAGGGGGCAGGATCTGGGGGCCCCCTTGTTAAAGGGGGCTTCCAGATTCTGATAAGCCCCCCGCCTGCAGACCCCGACAATCACTGGCCAGGGTTGTCGGGAAGAGGTCCTTGTCCCTATCAACATGGGGACAAGGTGCTTTGGGGGGCACCCCAAACACCCTCCCCATGTTGAGGGCAAGTGGCCTGGTATGGTTCAGGAGGGGGGGCGCTCACCCATCCCCTCCCTTTCCTGTAATGCCAGGCTTCATTCTTGGATAAGGGTCTGGTATGGATTTTGGAGGGGACCCCACACCATTATTTTTTACATTTTGGTATGGAGTTCCCCTTAAAATCTATGCCAGACCCAAAGGGCCTGGCATGGATTATGGGGGGACCCTGCGCCGTTTAAAAAAAATGGTGTGGAGTTCCCCTTAAAATCTATACCAGACCATAAGGGCCTGGTATGGATTTTGGGGGGGGGACCCCACGCCGTTTTTTTCTTAATTCTGTCATTGGGATTCTCCTTAACCACTTCAATACACTGTATTATATACTCTGCACTATATACTCTGCACTGTATTATATATACTACACTGACTGCACTATATATTTTCCACTGTATTATATATACTACACTGATTGCACTATATATACTCTGAACTGTATTATATAAACTACACTGGCTGCACTATATACTCTCCACTGTATTATATATACTACGCTGACTGCACTATATCCTCTTCACTGTATTATATATACTACACTGACTGCACTATATACTATCCACTGTATTATACATACTACACTGACTGCACTATATACTCACCACTGTATTATATATACTACACTGACTGCACTATATACTCTGCACTGTATTATATACACTACACTGATTGCACTATATACTCTGAACTGTATTATATATACTACACTGACTGCACTATATACTCTAAACTGTATTATATATACTACACTGACTGCACTATATACTCTGAGCTGTATTATATATACTACACTGATTGCAATATATACTCTGAGCCGTATTATATATACTACACTGACTGCACTATATACTCTGAGCTGTATTATATATACTACACTGACTGCAATATATACTCTTAACTGTATTATATATTCTACACTGACTGATTGCACACTACAATAACTACCTGCCTAATCTCCATTCATTCACTATATACGGCCGTCGTGTAAGCAGCGGCTTTATATAGTGTGGGGCGTGCACCCTGCCTTTGGCCAATCATAGCTCTCATAGCACATTGCACTGTGATTGGCCAAAGCATACAGGTCAGGTGCATCCTTTGGCCAATCAGCAGCTGTCAATGCACTGTGATGTCAGTGATGGCCTGTTTCACTTGCATGGACAGCTCCTTTGAACGCATGATGTAGGTTCACAGCAATAGGTTCCAAATGCAAATCCCACACTTAGAATCAACTCCAGACCTTTTACCTGCTTAATTGATGAAGAAATAATGAGGAGTAGCCCACACCTTGCCATGAAACAGCTTTTGATTAAATTGTCCAATTACTTTTGGTCCATTGAAAAAGGGGGGGTGGTGGCTATTCTTAAGAGCTGTAATTCCCAAACCCTTCCCCCCGATAATTCCTAAACTCTTCATCCGATTTGGATGTACATACCCTCAAATTAAACCTGAGAGTGTGAACTTTCAGCCCATATCCATTATATAACTATAGCTTGAATATGCTTTGGTAAATACCTAAAAAAAACAAAAATTCTGCTTGTGTTCAAATATATATGGACCTAACTGTAACACTACAGGAGGGGTGTTACTGACCAGATCACCAGATGAAAACAGAGGAAGAAAAACCTTAAAAAAGAAAATGACTGCAGCTACTAAATCTAATGATTGGTAAGCTGCAGTGTATTACATCTTGGGCTTAATACCACTTTTTTTTGACAATACAAATACAAACACACTCTAACAAAAGCATATCATAAAGTAAAATTTCAGATAACAAAACAATAAAATAAATCAAACATATATAACAGTACCAAAGCCATCATGGTATTTCACAGACTAGATAAAAACATTAACGACAAATACTCGTATCTATCATAAGGCATTTATATATACGTATTGACTCATAGGTCATGGATTAGCCTAATGCCCCGTACACAGGGTCGGATTTGTTCGAAGGGAGCTTGTTGTCAAAAATTCCGACCGTGTGTAGGCTCCATCGGACATTTGCCATCAGAATTAAAAAGTTCCATGCATGTTCGCAATCAAGCAGAAGAGCCACACTGGCTATTGAACTTAATTTTTCTCGGCTTGTCGTACGTGTTGTACGTCACCGCGTTCTTGACGTTCAGAATTTCTGACAAGATTTGAGTGACCGTGTGTATGCAAGACAAGTTTGAGCCAACATCCGTCGGAAAAAAAACATGGATTTTGTTGTTGGAAAATCCTATCGTTTGTATTGTAACCAATTGTCAAAGAGTTGATATTTTCCCTTCCTCTCCCCACCACCTGCAGAATGTGAAGTTTTACACTTTATTTACTTGACCTCTCCCTTATGATCTTACCTTTAATCCACCTTAGTCCATTTCACTGTCAGCCCCTGTACCAGATGCCACCGGGAAACTATTATTTATATTCAATCATTATCTTCTTCATCCCGAAGAGGGGCATTGACAAGTGGATTATTTGAGTCCATCCACCAGGACCATATTTTTTTAAATTTACGCCGACATCCCCTATATTTGTAGGTTAATTTTTCTCTTCACAATGTGTAATTAAGAACAGCACATCGCTGTTTATGTGGGTTTAATGAGCATTTACCAGCACCTACTGCACTGCAGGGGGTCTTTTTTTTTTCTGATGCTTAAAGTTGGGTTTTAGAAACCAATGGAGTACAGAAAATTTAGCCAGAATCGACTGAAATTTGAGGCCTATATGGCCTCAAAGTTGCAGTGCTGAGTCTACAGCAAGAGCTCTGCAAGTCTACAGCATGAAAATTCAGCCACAGTGACCCCTGTGGTGGGATGACTATGGCACAACATAACTGAACCAGAACCTGCAGCAGACTTGCAGAATATTTGCAAGGAAAGTTGATCTGGAGTCATGCAATGCAGACTTGCTGCAATTGTGCAACAAACTTGTGAAGCCTGGCAAGTCTAGCAATAGCTTAGCAAGTCATTTTCAAACTTGCAGCACAATTGCTTGCTATCTGGGCATTGCTGTCAGTGGGAGGAATGGTGCCCTATCATTGATGTCTGTTGGAAGAATGGTGCCCCATATTTGATGTCAGTGGGAGAATTAGTTCCCCATCTCTGGTGTCAGTGGGAAGAATAGTACCTCATTGTTGATGTCAATGGGAGGAATAGTGCCCCATCATAGTCAGTGGGAGGAATAGTGTCCCATTGTTGGTGTCAGTGGGAGAGGAATAGTGATCCATCATTGGTGTGAGTGGGAGGAATAATGCCCCATCATTGGTGTCAGTGGAAGGAATAGTGCCCCATCATTGGTGTCAGTGGGAGGAATAGTGCCCCTTCATTGGCGTCAGTGGGAGGGATAGTGCCCCATCTTTGGTGTCAGTGGAAGGAAGATGCCTCATATCAAGGGAAGGAATAGTGGCCAAGGGCCAGATAAAGGCACGCAAAAGGCCACATCTTGCCACCGGGCCACAGTTTGAAGACCCCTTGTCTAGGGGAACAAAAAAAAGATTTACTTACCCAATTCTCCACTTCTAGCCGCAGCTAGACCAGTCTCCGCAGCTTCTTCTTCTGTCCCATGCCGCAGCAGTATATGGTCCTGATGTCAGTAAAACCAAAGCAGGGTCCACCGCCGAAGCTTGAAGGACACCTTCTGCCGGGCGGAGCAGAGGATCAGGTGAATAAAACTGTTTCTCTTCTACCCTAGACAAAACGAGATATTAACCACTGCAGTGCAGACACAGCCTCACTGCTAGGAATCATTTTTTTAGCTGCCTGGAGTTGGGCTTTATTGCTTTAGCTATAATAACTTGTAGGTCATTGTCCTGCAAGGAATATAGAGATAAGTTGTACTGGCTGTTCTCCAATCTTCACTAGCTGCATGCTTGCTTCAGATCTGTGGCTCGTAAGTCTTTAAACCTGAACTCCAGAAAGATATAAATAATTTAGCCAAAAACTTTGAATTTTGGATATATTGGGGAACGGTCACTGGCACTGGAATAGGTGTCCCCATTGGAAGATGCCCCTCTATTACCATTTCAGTGGCAACTTTAAAATTAAATTCCAGAAATTGCAAAAAAAATAAAAAACTTGGCATGGGACTCCACCTCACTGCAAGGGTTAAATGCTCATTAAAGTGGAACTTAAAACAAAAAATGAAAAAATGCAAAGAGGCAGGCTCTTTATTGCAGAAGAAATGCACCTCCCTGCTTGACTTAAATCCCCTGCAGAATGTACGCTGAGCTGCGTATACACAGCTCAGTTTACATTCCAGCACACTGTACAAGCAGGAATGATATCATCCCGTGCTGGCCGAACAAATTGTTATGAGACCGGCAAAGAAGTCGGGGAGAAGATGCCGACACCACATGGGCATTGGACTTTAGGAGCATAGGTGAGTATTTTTGCCTTTAGTTCAACTTTAAGTCTAGGGAGTCGAAAAAAAGGCTGTACTTATCTCCTCGCTCCTCCAGCTGTCGGCACTCTTCTCTCTAATGTTCTTGGCTGTGTCCAGGCTCTAGTCATCTATTGGACCTGCATTGTACTTGATCAGCACACGGCCGTGCCTTAGAGAAGAGGCTGGGTAGGACTAATCATACAGATGGAGGGATCCTGCCAGAGCAAGGAATAAGGTAACTATTACACCCTATTCCATTACTCCTAGACCTAATGAGCATTAAACCCTTGAAGAGCAGAACGGGTCACTTCAATCGTTTTTTGTTTTTTTTGCTTTGTTTTGTTTTTTCCTGCAAGGGAATTTTTTTGTCTGTAGTCTGAAATTAGGCTTTAAAATTTTGGATTTCCCATCACTTTCTGGATTGTCCCAGTAACAGTGGGCACCAGGACAAATTCAGAGAGAGCAATGAAAAGCCAGCACAGGTTTTGACCTTTCCAGACTCCTCCCAAACTCTTTTTTGACTTTAGGCTATAAAATCCTCCTTTGTTATTTATTTCAGATCCTCCTTCCAAAGTACTACGATAAAAAGTAGTGGTCTCCAAACTGCGGCCCAGGGGCCAGATGCAGCCCTTGCCTACTTTTTATCTGGCCATTGGCTCCCGCTGCTGTCAATCAAACTCAGTTAGCCAATCAGGAGAGAGAGGGGATGGGCCGAACCACGGCTCCGTGTCTGAATGGATACACAGAGCTGTGGCTTGGCTGCTTGCTTTGGGGCACTCAACAGCAGGGAGGGGCCAGGAGCACTGAAGAGGGACCCAAGAAGAGGAGGAGGAGGATCCAGGCTGCCTGTGCAAAACCACTGCACAGAGCAGGTAAGTATGACTTGTTTGTTATTAAAAAAACGAGACTTTACAATCACTTTAGAACATTTACCTGTCCACGAATCTTCACCCCAGCCAATTTTTCAATCGGCTCTCGGGTGCTGCCATCACTATTTTTTGAAAAGGAAACCGGCGAGGAAGCCTTGCAGGTTCACATCCGGTTCACTACTGCACATGCGTGAAGCACGCTGCACTTTGTGAATGGCCCAGTGGCGGGGGGAAGGAGGAGGGGGCCAAACTTCTGGTTGACTTCGCCGAGGCGAGATCAGCCAGAAGTGGGAGTGGGTATCTGTCAAAACCAGATACCCGTTCCCCCTTTCCCCTGAAAGGTGCCAAATGTTGCAGCGGAAGGAGGGGGGGCAAACAAGTGGAGTTTCCCTTTTTTGGGTGGAGCTCCACTTTAGGTCTGAAAAGCAGCAAACTGGCCCTTTGTTTAGAAAGTTTGGAGACTCCTGATATAAAGCCTACAACTATATAAGAGAACAACAAATAACACGGCAAACAAGTCCACAAGAAGGTAGACAGTGAGGAATTGGTGATAGTAGGACTCAGTGAATGCATGTTCACTTCAAATAGCCAACCATATGAAGGTGAACTAAAACAAAATGGATTTCCTTGGCACATGATTGGATCATTACAGACTGCACAGTTTCACTGGGATACACTAACTGCCGCTGAATTAATTTACATAATTTGGGTCTCAGAAGTATTTGATTCCTCCCTTGTATTCTCCAGAGAAGCTGCTTGTCTTTCTCTCTCTTCATTCACATAAATGTCAATGGTCCTCAGGGAGGTCACTTGGGAAGATTTCAGGGGATCTTCATGCTGCCCATCACATGCTCCAATGATCACTATCAGTTTTTCTGCTGAGTTTTTCCTTCAGATTTACCAAAACCATATAATATGAGGTCAAACCTTAGGAGTTTCAATGTGTTTGCAATCAGGCAGACCCTTGCACTACATGGTTTTGGTAAATCTGAAGGAAAAACTCAGCAGAAAAACTGATAGTGTGTATGGGGCTTAATACAACCTGTTTATATTAGTCCCTTCCTGTTATGTCACAAAGGACTAAATGCCATCAAAACACAAGTACAATATCATCCCTGACACTTACCTGGCCATGTCCCCAGACTGTGTGCTTACCTACAGAGAGGGCCCCACTCCCACCAACAGAGTCACAGGAATAATCCACCCATCAACTCTAATGTCCATCTGTCATCCGCCATTTAGTCTGTGTCTTACTTATCAGTGTACTCTATCTATCTATCTATCTATCTATCTATCTATCTATCTATCTATCTATCTATCTATCTATCTATCTATCTATCTATCTATCTATCTATCTATCTATCTATCTATCTATCTATCTATCTATCTATCATGGAGTGCAATGAAGGGGTTAGTGGGCCCCTCCCCCACTGTATGGGATATTAGAATGTACCGGTTGGTGTTGCTGCAGTAGTAGGGGACATGGACAGTATAATCGGATTGTGTCTCCCGGTAATCCGGCCCCCAGTGCGGCTGCCTCTCTCTCCAATATCACTAATGTGACTTGTATTGGCTGCATTAGACAGATGTTGGGCTGTGTGTGTATCTCTGATCCCTGGTAATACTTTCACTGGCATTACATTCACAATCCACTCCTTTTACTTTTCTGCAATCTGTCAGAGTGGTGAGGAGCAGAGAGAGATGGAGGAGCAGAGGGATGGAGGAGCAGAGGGAGTGGAGGAGTGGAGGGATGGAAGAGCGGAGGGATGGAGGAGCAGAGGGATGGAGGAGTGGAGAGATGGAGGAGCGGAGGGATGGAAGAGCGGAGGGATGGAAGAGCGGAGGGATGGTGGAGCGGAGGGATGGAGGAGCGGAGGGATGGAGGGAGCAGAGGGATAGAGGAGTGGAGGGATGGAGGAGCAGAGGGATGGAGGAGTGGAGGATGCAGGAGCAGAGGGAAGGAGGAGTGGAGGGATGGAGGAGCAGAGGGATGGAGGAGTGGAGGGATGGTGGAGCGGAGGGATGGAAGAGTCGGAGGGATGGTGGAGCGGAGGGATGGAGGAGCGGAGGGATGGGAGGAGCAGAGGGATGGGAGGAGTGGAGGGATGGAGGAGCAGAGGGATAGAGGAGCAGAGGGATGGAGGAGCAGAGGGATGGAGGAGCAGAGGGATGGAGGAGTGGAGGATGCAGGAGCAGAGGGAAGGAGGAGTGGAGGGATGGAGGAGCAGGAGGGATGAGGAGTGGAGGGATGGAAGAGCGGAGGATGTGTGAGTGGAGGGGATGAGGAGCAGAGGGAGTGCAGAGATGGGAGGAGCGGAGGATGAGAGCAGAGGATGAGGCGTGAGGGATGGAGGAGCAGAGGGATGGAGGAGCGGAGGGGATGGAGGAGTGGAGGGATGGAGAGCAGGAGGATGAGGATGGAGAATGGAGGAGCGAGGGATGGAGGAGTGGAGGATGGAAGAGCGAAGGATGGTGGAGCGAGGATGGAGGAGCGAGGATGGAGGAGCAGAGGAGATGGAGAGTGGAGGTGTGGAGCAGGGATGGAGGAGCGAGGGATGGAGTCAGAGGGATGGAGGAGGCGGAGGGGATGGAGAGCAGAGGAATGGAGAGTGGAGGGATAGAGGAGCAGGAGGGATGGAGGGAGTGGAGGATGGAGAGGCATGGAGGAGTGGAAGGATGGGGAGCAGAGGGATGGAGGAGGCGAGGGATGGGATGGGGGAGCAGAGGGATGGAGGAGCGGAGGGATGGAGGAGCAGAGGGATGGAGGAGTGGAGGGATGGAGGAGCAGAGGGATGGAGGAGTGGAGGGATGGAGGAGCAGAGGGATGGAGGAGTGGAAAGGATGGGGGAGCAGAGGGATGGAGGAGCGGAGGGATGGAAGAGCGGAGGGATGGAAGAGCGGAGGGATGGTGGAGCGGAGGGATGGAGGAGCGAGGGATGGAGGAGCAGAGGGATGGAGGAGTGGAGGGATGGAGGAGCAGAGGATAGAGGAGCAGAGGGATGGAGGAGCAGAGGGATGGAGGAGCAGAGGGATGGAGGAGTGGAGGGATGCAGAGCAGAGGGAAGGAGGAGTGGAGGGATGGAGGAGCAGAGGGATGGAGGAGTGGAGGGATGGAAGAGCGGAGGGATGGTTGAGTGGAGGGATGGAGGGAGCAGAGGGATGGAGGAGCAGAGGGATGGAGGAGCGGAGGGATGGAGGAGCAGAGGGATGGAGGCGTGGAGGGATGGAGGAGCAGAGGGATGGAGGAGCAGGGGGATGGAGGAGTGGAGGGATGGAGGAGCAGAGGATGGAGGAGTGGAGGGATGGAGGAGCGGAGGGATGGAGGAGTGGAGGGATGGAAGAGCGAAGGGATGGTGGAGCGGAGGGATGGAGGAGCGGAGGGATGGAGGAGCAGAGGGATGGAAGAGTGGAGGGATGGTGGACGCAGAAGGGATGGAGGAGCGGAGGGATGGAGGAGCAGAGGGATGGAGGAGCGGAGGGATGGAGGAGCAGAGGAATGGAGGAGTGGAGGGATGGAGAGCAGAGGGATGGAGGAGTGGAGGGATGGAGGAGCAGAGGGATGGAGGAGTGGAAAGGATGGGGGAGCAGAGGGATGGAGGAGCGGAGGGATGGAGGAGCAGAGGGATGGAGGAGCGGAGGGATGGAGGAGTGGAAAGGATGGAGTAGCGGAGGGATGGAGGAGTGGAAAGAATGGAGGAGTGGAGGGATGGAGGAGCAGAGGGATGGAGGAGTGGAAAGGATGGAGGAGCGGAGGGATGGAGGAGCGGAGGGATGGAGGAGCAGAGGGATGGAGAAGCAGAGGGATGGAGGAGCGGAGGGATGGAGGAACAGAGGGATGGAGGAGCAAAGGGATGGAGGAGCAGAGGGATGGAGGAACAGAGGGATGGAGGAGCGGAGGGATGGAGGAGCAGAGGGATGGAGGAGCAGAGAGATAGAGGAACAGAGGGATGGAGGAGTGGAGGCGCCACACACACACAGGGGGCCTTCATATACACCGTCCGGCCAATATAGTGTGGGCTGCTGCCTGGTATCATCAGGCCAAATGAGTGGAGGAGGGGAACAGGAGAGAGAGAGAGAGAGAGAGAGAAGAGAGGAATGGAGGGGGATAGAGGAGAGAGAAGGAGGGAGAGCAAATGGGAGAGAGATAAAAGGAGAAGAGAGAGAGGAGAGGTGTGGGATCAAAAAGAGAGGAAAAGAGAAGAGATAAGAGAAAGTGCAGGAAGAAGAGAGTGAAACAGAGAAAGGGAGAGAGAAAGAGCAAAATAGAGAGTGGAATAGAAGTGCAGAGAGGGGTGGAAAAAGAGAGAGAAGGAGAGAGAGGGGGGAGAGAGAGAAGGGGAGAGAGAGAGAGAGAGAGAGATGGGGGACGAGCAGAGATGGATGAAAAAAGAGAGAAGGGAGAGAGAGAGAGGGGGGTAGAGAGAAAGGGGGAAAGAGAGGGGGGGAGAAAGTGAGGAAAATAGAGAGAGTGGAACGAAAGAGAGAAGGGGAGAGAGAGAGGGGGGGTAGAGAGAAAGGGGGAAAGAGAGAGGGGGGGAGAAAGTGAGGAAATAGAGAGAGTGGGATGAAAGAGAGAAGGGGGAAAGAGAGAGGGGGGAGGAGAGGGGAAAAGAGAGAGAAAGTTAGGGAGAGAGATAAAAAAGAGAGAGAAGGGGAGAGAGAAAGAGAGGAAAAAAGAGAGAGGGGAGAGAGAGAGAGGAAAAAAGAGAGAAGGGGACAGAGAGAGGAAAAAAAGAGAGAAGGGGAGAGAGAGGGGGAGAGGGGGGAAGGGGGGAGAGTGAGAGAAAAAAAGAGAGAGAAGGGGAGAGAGAAAGAGGAAAAAAGAGAGAAGGGAAGAGAGAGGGAAGAGAGAGAGAGAGAAAGATGGGGGGGGGGGCAGAAGAGCAGAGATGGATGAAAAAAGAGAGAAGGGGGGAGAGAGGGAGAGGGGGGAGAGAGAGAGAGCGAGGGAAAAAAAGAGAGAAGGGAAGAGAGAGGGAAGAGAGAGAGAGAGATGGGGGGGGGGGGCAGAAGAGCATAGATGGATGAAAAAAGAGAGAAGAGGGGAGAGAGAGGGGGGAGAGAGAGAGAGAGAGAGAGAGAGAGAGAGAGAAAGAGAGAGGGAAAAATAAGAGAAGGGTAGAGAGAGAGGAAAATAAAGGGAATGAAAAAGATCGATAGAGAGAAAGAGAGAGAGAAAGAGAGAGAAACAGATGGAGAGAGAGAAACAGAGAGAGAGAAAGTGAAGGGCAGAGAGGGATGAAAAAGGGAGAGAGAAGGGGAGAAAGAGAGGAAAAAGGAGAATGCAAAAGATTGGGAGAGAGATGTTAGGGAGAGAAAGGGAAAGAAAAGGGCATAGAGGGATGAAAAAAGAGAGAGAGAGGGAGAAAGAGAGACAAGGAGAGAGATAGAGAAAGAGAGAGGAAAAAAGAATACGCAAGAGAGAGAGAGGGAAAGAGAGATAAACAGAGAGAGGGAAATAGAAGAGGGATGAAAAAGAGAGAGAAGGGGAGAGAGAGAGGAAAAAGGGAATGCTAAGATTGAGAGAGAGATGTTAGCGAGAGAGTGCAAAACAGAGAAAGGGAAAGAGAAGGACAGAGAGGGATGAAAATAGAGAGAATGTAAAAAAAAAAGAGAGAAGGGGGGAGAGAGAGAGAGAGAGGAAAAAGAGTATGCAAAGATTGAGAGAGAGAGAGAGAGAGAGAGAGAGAGAAAATAAAAATAAAATAATAATAGAAAGAAAAGAAAAAGAGAGATAAAAGTTGAAAGAAAAGGCTAAAGAGGTAAAGAGGGAGATGGAAAACGAGATATTATACTGATATACAGGGAAAGAGAGAAAATGGGGGAGAGAGAGTAGTTGGAGAAAAGGAAGAAGGACAGTGTAAAGGGAATAAATAAATAAAGGGAAAAGGGAAGAGAGAGAGAGAGAAGAGAGCAGCCAAAATATAAGAAGAGAGACAGTGACAGCAGACTGTGAGAGAAGAGGGGGAATGGTGAATTCAGGAGACAGATGAATGAGGTGAGAATAATAAAGGAGAGATAAGTGGGAGGAAGGTAAGAAGAGATGAGGGACAGGCAGAATCAGAGGAAGGGGAAATGGGGGAAGACAGAGGTAGGAGCAGAGAAAAGGAGGACAGCACCGATTAACTCTTACCTCCCAGACTCATCTTGAGTATGTCATACTGATGATGGACTCTCATTGGTTGCCTGCTACCTACCTGCAGTCACCCCCATTCCTCCATGGATCTGGTGTCCCATGTCCTGCCAGATGACCACCAACGCTGCAGAACTTCTATTCCTCCCTTTGTGTCTACCTCCAAGGATTGAAGCTGAATGCTGTGTGTATGAGTGAATGTGTGCATCTCCTCTGATTTCCCTTCCCAGTCTGAGCCGCAGAAATGAAACACATATGCTGCTCCGTCTCCTTATATTTCCAAATGTCTCTGGCACTATTGTCCCTGCACTCTGTGCAACGTGTAAAGTGGAAACACATGCAGGAAAAAGCCCATCCAAGGCACACACAATAATACCTCCAGTAACCTTCCTGCCCAGCTCAGACTGTAAATTATATGTCAGCTTTCTTTCTTTTTTTTTCCTTTTTCTTTTATTTCTTTTTTCTTTTCTTTTTTTTTTTTTTTTTTTTACTATAGTAAATGTATTATTTTCTGATGAACACAAGGGCACATCAGTCTGAAATTCTATCATTTCCATGTGAGTGGACAGCAAGTGTGGGGATCAATAGGGAGCCGATCTATAAATCAAGCCCTGGTGTCACGACAAATCAAAATAATGCTTCTATTATTTCAATCGATAGACCATTTTTATGCGCAACATCTGATGCACAAAGTGTCGCAGTGTGTGTGAGTGTGTATGTGTGTGTCTCATGTGTACACCCCTTCCTAGTATATCAACAATCCATCTGTAATCGTGTCAATAGCAGTAAATACATCACTGGGTTCTAGAGTCACCTCCTCATGTGACATCATCAGATAATGACGTCATCAGACAAATCAACTTCTGCCTATTCAAGGTTTTTTGGAAGGCAAGCTAAAAAGCATTAAATTCTTTTAATAAAATAACGTTTGTTGTGAAAGCATTTAATTACTTAAAACAACATATTTTTGTTTTTAAATACATTACATTCTTTTTTTTAATATTTTGGATTTAAAAGCATTCGATTGATTCAAATTATTATTTTGTTTATAGCATTAAATAATAGCAATAATAATAATAATAATAATAATAATAATAATAATAATAATAATAATAATAATAATATATAACAATAAATAGAAAAACTGCAATAAAAAAAATAAACGGTCACAAATAAAATACGATTTTTGTACTTTATTAGACTTTATTTAGAACAGATTATTTTTTCATAAATACCGTCTTTTTTTCCCAGAGCCTTTACAAAGACTTCTTAACAAATGTGTGTATTTTTACAGTACAGCTCCATCTGTCTGACATCAATAAATAATCCCTGATAACATTCCTAATCTATTTCTCTTCACTGAAATAAGAAGAGATTATTATTACTATTCTGTCCAGGCAAAATCCCAACGATCCGATGTATTTATTGCACAAATTAAACAGATGCCATTTATTTTATTTTATTTATTTATATATTTATTTTTCGAATTATTTTTGTATTTCTTAACATGCCGGGGAAATTCTTGAGCTCCTCAAGTTTGACAATATTTAAATTCTGGCAGACTTCATACTGTAGGTGTCCCTCTCTGTTGTAATCCATATGTAACAGCCCAAAAATGTATCAATTCAGGGGCAGACTGCTTGTTTGAAATTGTGAAAAGGGCCCCTTTTCTGAAGGACTGTATGGGGGGTTTTATGGGTTTGTGACAGTTGGGAGGGTTACAGTAAGCAGAGAATGGGCTCCTAATATACGGCTCAAGGGTTAATTTATAGGATCTGCTGAGTTGGCAGGGGTCACTGAAGGGTATTCAGAGGAACATTGTATATTAGTACATTTAAAAAAAAGCCAAGATTACAATTTTATTTTTATTTTATTTGTTGATTTAAGGGTATAAAATGACACTTAGGCACCATTTATTCTTCCAGTAAAAATGTATTTTAATTCTTGCAAACGCCACTGTTTACAGACGAGCCTTTTAATGTCTTTAAACATATAATTTAATAAAATCTCTCTGTTAGATATAATGCGTTAAATATTAAAATCTGAAGTTAGGTGAAGCAAGAATAAATACAATATACATATATATCATAATATTGGTCAATTTTCTTTCTGCAAAATGTACAGACATTATACTACTTATTTTGTTTTAATTCATTATTCGTATGAAATTACAATATTGTATGTGCCTGTTTTTAATATTTTATTAGGAATTGGTAGAGACCTGCTAAAACATTTTTTTTATTCCAACATCAAGAAATGTCGATTTATTAAAAAAAAAAAAAAAAAAAAAAAAAAAAAAAAAAAAAACGTCATTTAAAATTTCTACAGGTTTGGTGATTTTAAAGTTGACCCCAGAGATGGGTGCTGAGCTCTCCCCTTGTCTGCCTTAGCTGTAAATAATAGATTTCAGATTAGCTAATTAACGTACATTAATCACTGATAGAGGGGGAATAAATCAAAAGCTTTGTTCCAACTTTCAAACTCGCCAGTTCAGATATACCTAGCAACTATCTCAAACAGATAGATACTGTTTAAATTAACTGACTGCAAAGTAAACCCTTTCCACTTCAGTTTTAAAAAAATGAATATTCTTTGTATACATGTCATTAAAGTTTAAGTGCTTTCCTTCATTTACTGGGAAATTTCTTTATGGCCAGAATTTCAAAAATATGCCTTCATTTGTATAAGCACGTTCAATCACAATTTATTCTATCATCACCTTCAGGGTGCATTAACTTATGCACTAATAATTTATTTAAACTGTAATCTGATTTTTTTTTTTTTTTTTTTTTTTTTGGGGGGGGGGGGGGTAGAGATAAAATAATAACAGTTACAATAACACAAATTACACCAGTAACACCAAGAACTATACTGCTGCTACAACTACCACCAATAATAATTATTATTATTGTGATAATATAATAAGAATTATAATAATGGTGATGATGATGTTAATTGAAGAAGTAGGAGAAGAAAGAGAAACGGAAGAAGAAGAATAGTAATCATTATTGTTTTGCTGTTATTGTAATAATAATTGTTTGTTTACAGCAATGCTACCACTACTACTACTACTGATAATAATAATAATCACAATAATAACAACAACAATAATAATAACAATGATAATAATAAAAAATAAATAATTATAGTAATGCGTAAAAGAAAAAGAAATCTTAAAGAAAAAGTACAATCTTATTTGCAGATATATAATACGTTTGCTGGTTGAGAATAATGAAAACAAAGTAAAAATGAAGGAAATGAAAAAGACAAACAGTGCACAAAAAAAAGAAAATAAGAAAATGAAAAAGACAAACAGTGCAAAAAATAAAAAATGCAAAAATTAAAAAGACAAAGTGCAAAAAATAAAAAGATAAGAACAGGTTGTTTGTAACCATTTTAATCGTTTGTTAAATGGGTACACGAAAATATAAAATATTAATAAGAAATACAAATATACACACACGCCTACACAGGTTGAACTGGATGGACTGTTGTCTTTATTTAACCTTACCAACTATGTAACTATGTAACTAAATATGAAAGAGAAACTATAAAGTTGTATGTATTTATCTTGACTATATGATACATTGTATAGTACATTAAGCAGACAAAAATGAACAGTATAATAGTAGAGACAAAAGCAATAATAGAAAAAAAAAAAAAAAGTAAAATTAATTATTTTTTTTTTTTAAAAAAAGGAAAAAAATTGAAAAAAAGACAGACATTTATTCCTACATAGTTTTGGCTCATAAAAATATTTCCACACATTGGCTTCATTCAGTGCCCATCATACTGTACCTTGCAGTGGCTGGTTGTGCCAGTCCAAGGACTTCGTTTCATGCCCCCTCTCCATATAGTATACAGTAGACTCCAATGTGCCTGGGGCTAGAAGTGCCTCTTCCATGAGAATGGGGACGCATTGTAGCTTTGCCATTTACAGAGAAGTAGTGCCAAACGCAGGTGGCTCTCTGAACCCTAACCACTTTTAATAGCACTGCCTCCCCCATTTTAGTCAAGAACCTTGTAATTAATTTTAAGTTACCCGTTGCACCATATCATTAAAAAGGAAGGGGGAAAATAGATGCAGTCCAAACAGCGTCAGATACAAGCTGGATGCAACGACTGAGAGGAGCCCAATTTGCATACAGCTTTCTACTTTGCTGATTGTTACATTGCCAAGTGTGATATCTCTAATTACACAAGATTAATGTGGAGAAGGTCCTCCAAGGCTTATTCAAATTTATTTAAACACTGTTTTATCCTTTCCTTTTATATCTCTTTTTTTTCTTTTTTCTTTTTTTCATTTCAGAATTGCAGAGGACAGAAAATATCTTTTTTTTTTTTTTTGCTGTCAATAGCTAGTATATATTTATATACAGACTCTTGAAAGGAGATCTGTCAAGAGCTATGTAATAATTCTCTTGGAGTGTCCATTATTTGCATACTTCCAGAGGTATACCCTGCTTTTTGTTCCTATATGTATTTATCAGAAGGAATGTAGCTAGAGATTATCAGAATTATCTCATTTGTTTGAAGTGCCATCTTCATTAAGGGGCATGGCTGCCTCCTCTGTGAATTATAAGGCACTCTGGCACTTGTGGGTAAAATACAAGTTTAAAAACAAAACATTAGACTATTAGATGCAAAAAAATAAAAATAAATAAAAATAACATACAGCACAGACAGAGTGCAAAAGGTAATCCAGGTGTTCTCTTTCTATCTTTGCTTTTATGGAAATATTCATTGAAAATATATTTATTAATACAGATTAAAATCAATATTAGCACAGCAGCTTTAAACCCAGTGCAAGAGCGCCACCTAGTGGACCAAGGTGGCTTAGAACACTGTGCAGGTAATTGCAGCAACGGTTTTACGTGGTCTCATGCTGTCCCTTGTGGCTTTTCAGAGAAAAAACAGCTAACATTTTCTGATTTTATTTTGTGCATTTAAAGGTTCCTCTTGTCCTACTCAGCAATCCATTTTATTGCAGTATAAGCTGATCATATACAATGGAGTCTGCAGAATCTTCCTTAGATTGACTGTGTAGTGAGCATAGGCGTACAGCCTATTGCATTAAGGTTTGCACCCTAATCCTCAAACACATATGTGTATGTGTGCATGTGTATATACACTGACAGTGTCAGTAGGGCAGAAATTTGTGTCAGTAGGGCAGTGGACGGTGTCAGTAGTTTTTATGTCTATTATTTTGTTTTTTACTATTTTTTTACAATTTTGTTTAATTTTTTTTTACAATTTGTTTTTAGGATCCCTATTAAGAGGCTCTGGTGAAATATCAGGGGTCCAAATCTGTGCCTCGGCACACCCGGCACACCCTGTGCGCATGCCTACGGTAGTGAAAGAGAAATGATTGTAAATACATTGAATACACTGTTTAGGTAGGTGCTTGGACTACATTGTTGTGTATTCAATCTACAGGTTGATGTATTTTCAGCAGTTGGAAAAAAAAAACTTGACAGCAGATATAAAACCTAAATGAAAGAACACAGGTTTTATTAAAGCAGTGTTATTATAAGCATTTGCTATTTGTTTTTTTTTAAATAACATTTTTTTTTTTTTTAATAAATACAGTTTTTTCCCTTTTTATTATCTCTTGCTGCATCCCAGTATTGGGGTCTCTTGCAGCCTCTTTCTGTCTCCATGTACAATGAGTGCATGGTATTTTCTGATGGTGACAACATCCGCCCATACCTGCATAATGTTGAAATGGCCAATTGCAGTCTCTAATCCAAAGTTCATTAACATGATGACAATGCAGGATTGAGGAACAGGGATAGTGCATTATTCATTTATTACAGTTACTTATATAGCACTGTCAATTTATGGAGCATTTTACATACACTATATTACCAAAAGTATTGGGACACTGCCTTTACACACACATGAACTTTAATGGAATCCCAGTCTTAGTCCATAGGTTTCAATATTGAGTTGGCCCACCCTTTGCAGCTATAACAGCTTCAACTCTTCTGGGAAGGCTGTCCACAAGGTTTAGGAGTGTGTCTATGGGAATGTTTGACCATTCTTCCAGAAGTGCATTTGTGAGGTCAGGCACTGATGTGGAAGAGAAGGCCTGGCTGGCAGTCTCTGCTCTAATTCATCCCAAAGCAGAGTCCTGTTCTTTTGGGTTGAGGTCAGGACTCTGTGCAGGCCAATCAAGTTCCTCCATCCCCAACATGCTCATCCATGTCTTTATGGACCTTGCTTTGTGCACTGGTGAGCAGTCATGTTGTAACAGGAAGAGGACATCCCCAAACTGTTCCCACAAAGTTATGAGCATCAAATTGTCCAAAATGTCTTGGTATGCTGACCCCTTAAGAGTTCCCTTCATTGGAACTAATGGGCCAAGCCCAACCCCTGAAAAACAACCCCCCACCATAATCCCCCCTCCACCAAATGATTTGGACCAGTGCACAAAGCAAGGTCCATAAAGACATGGATAATCAAGTTTGGGGTGGAGGAACTTGACTGACCTGCATCTCAACCTCATAGAACACCTTTGGGATGAATTAAAGCGGAGACTGTGAGCCAGGCCTTCTCGTCCAACATCAGTGCCTGACCTCACAAATGGGCTTCTGGAAGAATGGTCGAACATTCCCATAGACACACTCCGAAACCTTGTAGACAGCCTCCCCAGAAGATATGAAGCTACTATAGCTGCAAAGGGTGGGCCAACTCAATATTGAATCCTACGGACTAAGACTGGGATGCCATTAAAGTTCATGTGCGTGTAAAGGCAGGTGTCCCAATACTTTTGACAACATTGTTGTATATTGTACATTCACAACAGTCCCTGATCACAAGGAGCTTGCAATATAAGGTCTATAGCTCACAATTATACACATACTAGGGCCAATATGGGCAGGATCCAACTAACCAACCAGCATGCCTTTGGAGTGTGGGAGGAAAGCCACACGGGCACAGGGAGAACATGCAAACTCCATGCAGGTAGTTCCGTGGTTGGGATTCAAACCAACCACCCAAGTGCAGCTAGGCTAAAGTGCTGATCACTTAGCCACTGTGCTGAGTTGTCACTCTATTACAGAAAGTGTATGAACAAGGACCATTTTGGCAGGATCAGCATTTATTATTTGTTTAAATGACAGCTGCAGATTTTAAAAATGATGAAAAGGTCTTTTCAAATGACATTAAAATGTGTGCAAACTCTACATCTATTTCTTGTATGTTTGGCTTCTTGCCTCACTATATAGACCTGATATGCAGCCCAAGAACCAACTGAATGAGATCTCACAGCAGGCTAACAATATTATTCCTAATTGTGAGGCAGTGATGTAATGTTGTCAGGCTGCAACAGGTACTGGCAGGATCTCCAGATTAGAAACTTGGCAAAAAAAATGCTTAAAGTGGTACTAAAGGCTAGGCATTTTTAACTTAAAGTGTCATTAAGCCCTCATCATTAAAAACTGTACATGCTGTATATACTCATTAATTTTCTGTATTGTGAAAAAAAATTGGTTGATCCTGCTATTCACTGTCCTTCACTCCTTGTCCCTGCTTAAACCCTGAGAGTGTGTAGAACAGCCGTTGAGGCATCTACTGAGCATACTCCAGTTTCAGTTCCCTTCTAATTTGTTAATTTCCCCCTTTTTCTTATCTGTGCAGCCCACATGACTATAGGGTCACACATGTGGGCGTATACACAAGGATAAATAACAGCCCACTGCCTCCACTAAACAAGTAAACAGTATCCGGGCTGGATATTACATGTTGATTGATGGAGGCATCGCCTCCCTGTAATTCTGAGCACATACAAACAATATACACAGGCTAGAGGGGCTTGAAAACTGACTCCCTCTAGATAGACTACACCATGTTTTTGCACAAAAATGATAAAGATTTGAGTTCAAATACATATTTGTATGATGATTTAAAACATTTAGAAGCTCCTCCTGCAGATGTTCCCCTGCAGATGGGCAGGGAAATAGCTGGGCCACATGACAGCTATATATTGAATATGATAAAAGGTAGTGCTTAGATTTTTTATTTTATTAAAATAAATACTGTGTCATCATCCATATACAAAAAGAAAGGGAATACAGTGGAACCTGGAATTGCGAGCATAATCCGTTCCAGGAGAATTCTTGTTACCCAAAGCACTCGCATATCAATGCGAGTTTCCCCCATAGAAGTCAGTGGAAACGAAGATAATTTGTTCCGCACTGACTTCTATTGCATGCAATACCGCATGTAGCCAGAGGTGGGGGGTGCCGGAGAGCCTCGGAACTCGGAAATACTCGGGGATAGCTCGGCTGAACTCGGAAAGGCTCGGAAACACTCGGGAACTGAGTATTTCCGAGTGTTTCCAGGTATTTCCGAGTGCTTCTGAGTATTTCCGAACGGCTCCGAACCGTCCCGAGTCTCACCGGCGCCCCCGCACCTCTGGCCAAATGTGGTACTGCACACCCCATTAGCTGGAATTCTGCTCGTTTTGCGAGACAACATTCGCAAACCGAATCAGAATTTAGAAAAAAAAGTTGCTCGTCTTTCAAAACGCTCGTTAACCACATTACTCGTTAACCAAAGTTCCACTGTAATGTAAATGAAACAGTGTTTATACCATCACTTTAATATATTCTCTGCATTAGGAAAAAAAAATGCCCCGTTATCAGTCTATGCCCCGCTGCCTCCAAACACTTACATGCAGTCCCTTGTCACCACCACCAGGGTTTTCCATGAACTGTGTTGCATCCACAGTCTTCTGGGTTGAAGGAGGAGGGTATCAAGGGCAATGGAGTGCTAGGCTTCTGCTGCCCTTAGTCAAAATGCTTGAAAATGAATGATCAGGGTTGTGACTTGCCAGCACTGTGTCTGTCTTTGAACGCACTCAGCACTGGCAGCGAGGAGTACGCATGGGTGTCTCTATAGATAGCTATCAGCTAAGGAGACACCCATGCATGTGTGCTACCAGCACAAACAGGCAGTGGGAAGCAGGGCTAGGACAAGGTGGTGGGCAGGAGGGATGGCTGCCCTGGGCGCAATGGTTTATTGAAGGGATATGGGTGCCCTGACCCTAACCCTAAGGGAAAGGGGGGAGGCGGTGCAGTTTGGCACCTTTGCCCTGGATGGCCTTGTCCCGGCACCGGTTGGAAGAGGGACCTGGGGAACCAGCCATAGGAGAAAAAAGTAAAAAAATAATAAAAAAATTATAATAATAATGACAATAATAATAATAAAAATAGTAAGGGTTTACTGTCACTTTATTAAAACTGAACAAACAACTAATTCTGGGTTTGCCTACACATTAACATGTTAATGCTTATATGAGATCTGCCAGGAAGCCATGATGACTAGTCCATTATCCCCAGAAAAGCCATCCACATAAGGAGAAAGCACTGAAAACAAAAACCACTCGGAATTATCTTTATGGTCAGCCCCGGTTCTGATAGTTAAATATTTACAATAATTAAAGATAGTCGGAATTACAATGTATGAAAGAACAGATTCTCACTTGGCACAGAAAACTTTGTTTTACCGCACTGGTGAGTGAGAATGTAGAAAAGTCTGATATGTTTATTTTATAGTATCAGCCAGCTGTTCTCAGCTCACATACAATGTCCAACTCTGTGCAGATGTAACCAGCTCGGCGGCGTTCATGGGATATTGCAACATGCCACCGGGGAACGGGGGGGGGGAGATTAGTCTACTGTGTATATTCACCTTCTGTTACCAGAGCCTTTCTTGCGTTTTAAACCACATTTTTAAAAATTAAACAAATGCTTCTGGCTTATGTTGGTCATGGCTGGAATTAAATAATTAATCCGTACGACATTGTAGAATCATAAAGTAGGGGTGTATTTATAAAAAAAAATTGCAGAGCTATTCATCCTGCGAAAATGTGCATTCGCTCTGTGCCAATTGGGGCGAAATCGAATGTTACTATATAAGTGCTATTTTCTCTCCAGGCTGAATGTTATACATTCATAAGAATAAAGTGAATTAGGAAATTACCACATCATGGCCACTTGATGGAACTAACAATCATAGTAGCTAAATTGATAATAAACCCTTACATAAACTCAGTGAAGAGACTAGCCTCAGGAGATACAAGGATTCATTAAATTATCATCATAAACTGTAACTGTTTATCTGCACCCCTCTCTCCTCCACAGCCTTCTGATTTACACAGTTCAGAACAACCTTTCTCAACCTTTTTACCCCAGGGGAACCCTTGAACTAATTTTCAGGTCTCAGGGACCCCCTGCTGATATCAGTCTATTAGGGGTCATTGGGAGGTTGACCCTTATATTGGTGGTGGTTAGTGATGAGCTTGGGTATGTGATCATATTGGGTCAATGAGGTCATTCCCGTCCCTTTCTGTACATGCAGTTGTAGGGTAGAGAATGCCCTGGCCGTAGATGATTGACCTGGCACTGACATCTTGCTTCCAGGTTTGGCCAAACATGGTTTTGAACAGAACCCAAGGTCATCTCTAGTGGTCAGTGAAAAGAATGCTCCCCCCCAGTGGTGGTAAGAATATTACCCTTGCAGTCATGCCGCTTGCTCTTCTAAGTTGTGTCGGACCTGGAACTATGCAGGCATCATCAGATGGAAGGTCAGTTGACCACAGCTCAATGAACACCTAGCCATCTCTGGAGGAACCCTGGTTGACAATGGCTGGTTTAGATGGTATTTCTCAGCTTCCAGGAGGTAGGGAGTGGGGATTCGACATCACTCACTGCACTGAGCTGAGTGTAATCTGATGCCTGAGTGGAGGGAAAAGACCACCCCTCCCCCCTACACAGCCTCATTGGGAAACACTCACAGCTGAGGCAGTCTAATACTTTCTGGGTGCTAGCCTGGGGATGGGGTCGTCACCAAGGATTGCCTGGTGTCGGGGAAAAACTGTCAGAAATTTCTCACGCAGATAGGGAGCAGACAGGATCCACGCTAATTGTTATGGACTGAGAAAAGCACACACTATATGATTTGTTATTTCTTTTCTTTTAGAGGTTTACAACCACTTTAAATATTTATTTCCTATGATCATCTACTCCAGTCTCCACTCTAGTGGTCATAATGTGATATTTTCCAGATTTACTTTAATTTTTATGAATAAATAACATTCTAATAATATTCTGGAAAGAAAATAGGCTTGCAACAGTCAATGTTGCCCTCATTTGCAAAAAAAGAATGCACATGAAGTTTTGCAAGACAAATAGCTCTGAAAGAATACACAGACAATGAGTATGCAGATCCACTTACTGCTGACTGACCGATGGTGTTAAGGCTTGTAAGTTTAGCAAAACCCACAATATAAAACCCACGATTATAACCTATAAGTATTAATTGGTAGTTATTGATAATGTATATTCTTCTAAATATAAAAACAAAAATAACTGAGCTGGGGGGAGATTTTAACACATAAAAGTGGCCTACACCAAAATCTGTGATACCAAATTTGTGCAAAAATAAATCAAATAGTGCAACGCTGAATCCTCAATACAACATAATAGAAAATATAATACTTGATGAGCATGAAACTAAAATATATCAATAAAAAGAATCTCAATTCATAAAGTGAAAAAAATGAAATAAATGCAAATTTACATTTCGTAAATAATCAGCTACATAATAAAATTAGTGACTTGAAAAAACAATACAGGCATACCCCACTTTTAAGTACACAATGGGGTTTATTTACTAAAGCTGGAAAGTGCAAAATCAGGCTCACTTCTGCATAGGAACCAATGAGCTTCTAACCCCAGCTTGTTCAATTAAGCTTTGGTAATAAAACCTGGAAGCTCATTGGTTTCTATACAGAAGTGAGCCTGATTTTGCACTTTCCAGCTTTAGTAAATAAACCTCATTGTGTACGTAAAAGTGGGGTATGCCTGTAATCAGATCCTAAAAACAAATAAAAAGTCCAAATTCATGAAGCTAAATAATCTAGAAAATTAGTAATTCATATGCAATATTCCCAAAAATATAGGGTGTGCAGTCCCATATATTCAAGTGCAAATAGATGCTGCTCCTATCCAATAAGTATAAGCAATCCAAGAAATAAATTGTTGATACATCCAGCGCTGATCAGAGGCGGGTTCTTTATCAGAATGGCTCTTATTAAAGGAAAACTGAACCTTTGTACCATTGTCCTTTAATTAATTCCCTTCACCTGCCCTTGTGACCTTCCTGGTGCCTGCCAGCAATCTTCACTATGCAGTCCTGCTTGGTGCTGCACAACAAAAACATCCCCACCAAGTCCTCTTCTTACTGTGTATACTGTACCTACCATAACTCCATTTACTCCTATGGGGGAGCCATACTCATGGTGGCCTCCAGTCATCTAGAAGAGTATGACTTACTTCTAGTAATGAATGGGGCTGCAGTACACATGCACAGAAAAGAAGAGGACCCAATGAGGATGTTTGGTTGCAAAGGTTGTGTGATGCCAGGCAGGGTTTCGCAGTGAAGATTATCAGAACAGCAATGAAAGGTAAGTCTTTTACTTAACAGGCTGCACTCAGATGAAAGAATTATGTAAAGAACGATTGTCCTAAAGATACAGATTTCTTTAGCTACTAGGGATGAGCAGCCACCACCCCTAGCTACTCCCGATTGATGTGTCTTGCACCGATTGGTCTAAATTGTAGACATAGATCAGGGTGAAATGCGTCAGTTTGGACTTTGTGGCTATGGACGGGGACTGCTAGACTACAGACTTAGAATAAAGCTTTTTCTAAGGAGTGATGTATTCAGTGTGCGCCCATTTGTACACAGGCATCTAGCACCTAAACCCAAGAACAGGAAAGAAGAGCGGAGTTTGGAATGCCACTCAACAGAGTAGATATTCATACTAGGGGTGAGCAGATTGATTTCAGCTAAATTTATTTTATCTTGATGCTACTAATTTTCACCATTTCACCAAAGTGGAAATCTCAGTTTTACTTACTTGATTTAAAGGTATTTTGTTTTTATTTTTTTAGGGAGGGGTGTATTGAGGGTAATTTAGTATATTTATTATATTTGGGTTTTTTTTGTTTGTTTTTCTTTATCTGTGTGTTTGATTATTGTTTGTGCACTGTTTTTTGTGTTTTATCTATTTATAAAATAATAAGGCCAATGAGGCAGTGGTGTATTTGGTTTTGTGCTCCACTAGGCAAGACTAAAATCGGATGCCCCCCCCCCTTCGAAATTTGTCCCACTCCAGCTACAGTATACCATTCTTATCTCAGGGTCTGATGGGGAAGCTGCAGCCATTCACAGTGAACAGCTTTGGCTTCCTCATCAGACTCTGAGACATGATTCGTCTAAGTGCCATATATAGAATTACTACCCATGATCTAACATTCGCAGTGATACCTCACATGTGTGGGATGATCGCTGTTTGGTTGGGTGTATGACTGACACGTGCGTTCGCCTTTGCGTGCGAGCACGGGAGGATGGGGGCACTTACACTTTTGATCCCAGCTTTGCTTGGCTGCCAAGGCAGCTGGCGGACACACTGGCTGCTTGCAGTGGTCTACAGGCGGAATGAGAGAACCTGAGAGAGCCGTGGAAGTTGTCAGGAGGGGGGGGACGTCCCCTCCTGCTGCTTGTAATAGCAATCGAGTGCCTAGTAAGCCATTCCTATTGCTATTACAAAAGAACCAACCACCGACTCTATAAAACAGTACTGCAGGCATCATTCTGGCACAACCACCGAAATGATGGGAAGTGGTAAAAGATCCTCCTCTGTCATCCTGCCTGGGGGCGGTGCCGCCCCCTGAGAAATGCCACCCAAGGCAAATGCCTTGTTTGCCTCATGGTGGTTACACCCCTGCAATAAGGGACTGTTTCTTTGGTGCAAGAATAGGCTCAAGTGAAGAAAGGAGGCCATTGCACCCTTAGAAACCACTACAAATTACCTTAATTTGCCCCCCCCCGAATGCATTATCAGTATGCTCCTGCCCCATGTGGAGCAATCAAGAATACCAGAAAATTGGAATACTGTGTTACAGCCTTCCAGGCTGACCAGTTGGCAAAAAATGTCTGCTGCAAGCAGATATCCATTTATCTTCATAGTTCACAGTCTAGAAACCTAACAGCTGGTATTATTAATGGCCCACGCACTCCAAAGAGTACCATTTGGGACCATTATCACAAATGCATTGATGTGTGTTTTGCAATGCATTGTTAAACCATCCCAAACACACAGCACCGCTCCCAACCATCACTCATAGGATGACCAGGGTGCCAGGTCAAGAAGCTCTTCTCCAATAAAAGGGCACTGAGGAATGGAAGCCACACACCAATATCCACTCTTCCAAAAACCTTTTCATCTAGCTGTAAATTATACAAATTATACAACTGCATTCATATTGTCCCCACCCAGGAGCTGCCTCTCCTTGATGCATTTCACCACTACTTCCTTGATTGCAAGGATCTCTTTTTTTGCCAATAGCACAGCTCCAGCCTAATTTCATCCATCACATGATCAGATCTGTAACCACTTTCTTGCAAAGTATAACATGGCATGATCCTGGATGTAGGAGACACATGCAAGCTAGTATGGAGCTGAACAATGCAACCTTGGATTAAGTATACAATTCAACAAACTATCCATATTTGCAGTCAAGGAAACTCTTGATATTGTCATGTTTGGTACAATGCCAGTACATTTTGACTTTATTTACCCAATTAAAATCAAATGCCATTGCAATCAATCGAAAAGAGATACAAGTAGCCGAGGTTATATGTACATCTGCACCTTTCCTGTAAAATTCAAGCTTGGACCCACCTTTTCCAGCCTTCCCATCTTGCTTATTGGTCCTTGCATGTGCTGTTTGGCTTTACTGGCTAACCGGGAGGCTTGGAAGGTATTAGAAGGAAGAGCCATTCGTGAGTTTTAGAGGAGAAGTGGCAATTGCTTATAACTTTAGCTTTCTAGATTACTGGATCTGCTGTGTTTGATAGGCAGTTTTTTTTCCTGAAGGTTCCCTCTGACTTTGGATTTGGTGTCATCATATACTCAATGTGAATTGCACAGGTTTGGAAGGCTGAGGCTTCAGGCTGAGATCTGTATAGCACATAAGTGAGTGACATCTGATATCATTAAATCCCCTATTGTATGTGTGATGTAGTAGACCATCCCTGTTCATTCGGTGTCTTTATGTTGGGTGACCTCAGTGGCAACAGGCTCTCCTATATCATAGACTTTCATTAGGTGTTATGCATCCCAGGAGCAGTTGGCAGTTCACAAGGTCAAATGTCTTCCACATATCAATAAAAGGTTCTTGAACCCTATCCAGGACTGAAGGAATGGCATTTGTCGCTAGTAGGAGAACAGTTGTCCTAGAAAGGATTTGGAAAACAATCTGATCAGATGGAGGTTAAGAAATGCACAAAAGGTCAGACCTTGTATTATAAGGCCAGATCCTGGCAGATGGAGAAAGGGATCTTGACCCAGAGCTGTTTTCCTTTTACAGGGTCAAAAAGCCTGGTCATTCCTTTTGTTTAACTGTTCTTCTGGACAGAAAAAAACATGTCACCTTCAATGGGTAATATACGTAGCAGGGCAATAAAGTCAAGCATTCTTTACTGCCAAAGAGCAAGGAGTGCCAATTCACCTCCCAGTGCAGTGCATGTTCACAACAAGTTTTGGGTTAAAATTTTTGCTCCTGATCTACACTGTGATGGTTTTAGAACACATAATGCTAAAAATGACATGGGGGTAAAAAATACAATTTTAGTTATTTTTTAGGTATTTCATAATGAAAATTGAAGAATAAGCGAATTAACGTCAACTTCAATGATTCAATTCTCTGGGTTTGATATATTTAAGGTAGAGAATGTTTATATTGCAAGATTAATGTTCAGCTTGGTGAAGCTTTCTACTTTGCATGCCCAATCACGTGTTAGGGAAATAAAATAAATAGAATTGTTGTTTGCCTATGATTGAATAATTGAAATGAACGCAGCTTCACGTTATTTAACTAAGCTAACTGAATGTTTACTTTGTAAAGTGAACATTCTTTAGCACCGTTAACAAATTAATCTCAATCTTGAATTTTTGTATTCTTTCATTCTCCTCTATAGTTATTACCTTCACATCAGTAATTCATATAGTAATTCTGTAGGATCATTTATTTACCTAAAAATCTCCATAGGTGACGCTTTAAAAGCTTTTACAGGTTACCAGTTTAGAGTTACACAGGAGGTCTGGCACTAAAATGATTGTTCATGCACTGATGTTTGCGGCGATATCTCACATGTGTGCTACAATTGCCGTTAACATATGCGCGTGGGACCTATGTCCCAGGATTTGCACGTGAGCACAGGAACGAGGGTTCTTTAAATGTTTTTTTTTTCTTTTCTTTTATTATTTATTTTATTTACATTTTTTTTTTAACACTGTACCTTTAATTTTGTTTTATCAACTTTATTGCTATCACAAGGGATGAACAACATCCATTGTGATTGCATGGGCCATGACAGGTCCTCTTTACCATGAGATCTGAGGTCTATGAGACACCATATCTCTCCTTTGGCCTTAAAAGCATCAGATCAACCCAAGATCAGTTTGATCTGATGCTTTCACAAGCCAGTACTGGCTTGTTAACATGAGACCAAAGCAGGAAGTGACTAAATCCTTGGTAAAGGCGGCAGCGGCGGGAGTGGGGTGGGACCTGCAGAGACGACCGAGACATCACCCTTCCCGTCCGAGGACATATGGATGTATATATATATATATATATATATATATATATATATATATATATATATATATACTATATTGCCAAAGGTATTGGGATGCCTGCCTTTACACACACATGAAGTTTAAGTCTTAATCCGTAGAGTTCAATATTGGATTGGTCCACCCTTTGCAGCCATAATAGCTTCAACTCTTCTCGGAAGGTTGTCCACAAGGTTTAGGAGTGTGTCTGTGGGAATGTTTGACCATTCTTCCAGAAGTGCATTTGTGAGGTCAGGCACTGATGTTGGGCGAAAAGGCCTGGCTTGCAGTCTAAGCTCCAATTCATCCCAAAAGTGTTCTATTGGGTTGTGCAGGCCAGTCAAGTTCCTCCACTGGCTGTTATAGCCATCTATTCTTTAGCATTGTCCCCCAAAGAATTGTCAGCATACCAATCCATTACTTCCCATTTTCTGAGCTGAATAACATTCAATATTATTCAACTTACTTCCTGTAGTCCAGGGCTAGCATTCAGCTTTAACCTAACTCTGAAAATCATAGTTATATAGTCATAATCATGCCCTGAATCCTGTGGGACATTTTGGACTCTGTTCCCCCAATGTCTGACACCAATGATTTGGGTTAATTTTGCTCCCATTAACATCAATGATTTGTGGCTTATTTTATCAAACTGACACCAACAATTATGGGACCTCTTTTTACACTGACAAAATCTACAAAGATACATTGTTTCAGCTTTGGACAGTTAACTATGTACGAGGGTTCTTAAAAAAGTTTATGCACTATTTTATATGTTTCGTAGCCATCTTCACCACGGCATGACGACTCTTAAAGCCCATACACACGATCAGAAAATCGTACAAATATACCGCTTTCGAAGTGATCGTATGATAATCTGATTGTTTGTACATACAGTAGTTTTCGTCCGAAATTTTCCGAAGGGACAAACACGAAAACATTTCTTGTTTTTGTTTAATCAGTACAGTTTTTATCCGAAAATACAATACAAATACACTACATGAGAATTTTCGTACTTTAGTAACCTCTACATTTTCGATCTGGAGACTGGCATGCAAAAGAAAACGGATGATCATTTGTCTAATAATCTCATTGTGTGTACCACGCTTTACACTAAACTGCAAGGTCAGCCGGTACGCCAGACAAAACTAGTCACATGACATTCTCAGACACAACCAAATACCCCTCCTTTCGCCCTCACAGTTTCCAATGCAAAATATAAAAGTGAGGAAACTTTTTGAAGACCCTTTGTATATACCATACTTAGTGGATCCCCCTGGAGGCTGGAAATGACTGAAGTTGAAACCGCTACTCCACTGATCTCCACTTGCTTCCGGGTTCTGTGCTGAGCACCTGACCTGATGCATTGTGAATACAGGAGGTCGGCCACCCAGCACAAGCTCCATTCAGAGAATGCTTTGCACACTGCTCCCCTTTGCATACTGTTGTCCTGTTACAGGGGATAATATAAATGTCAAATCAAAAGTATGACTTTTAGCATTAACTTTAGCTTTTATTTACAAATAAAATAAAGATTTTTTTTTTTTTCTATTCTGCACTTTTTTTTAATGTGATAATAAAAAATAATGAAGAAAACAAATAAAAATGAAAAGTGTTTAAGAATTAATGGTTAATTAATCTCTCAGTGGTACTTAACTCCAACCCGCCTAGCCAAATTCTCCCCTACCTACTCTACTCTTTGTTGGAGAGGATGCGTCCACACTGACTGCCTCCTCCATATACTGTGGTTGTGTAAGAGTTTAACGAGTTATTGGAATAAAGTTTTCCAACCCATATCACAATTATCTGGAATCCTTACCAATCCTGAGCCGACTCTAGCCCTTCTTTGTTTAGGAATAGATCATTTCCCCACAGAATTTCGCACTATAATTGCTATTGTTCTACTGAATGTCTCATTACCATACTTTGGATATCAGATCAAGCCCCACATGTTTTGGACCTAATATTCAAATATGAAAGCAATCTTGCTGTTAGATCTACTTTTTACTGTACCTTTTCCAAATCATGGAGTTCCTGGAGCCGTCTGTACCCCTCATGACATGATATTCAATGCAATTGTTAACGTTGTGACGTTTGTTTGCTCTGTACCTTTGATGACTTGTACATCTTTTCATGACCATTTATCAACTATTGTAACATTGTCCCATATGTCCTTACTTCTTTCTGATACTGTTTGTTTTGTATAATTTCAAAATTAAAGGATAAGTTCACCTTTGTTCACCATTTTTTTTTTTCTAAATTTCAGCTCCCCTATGTACCAGTGGAGCATTCATGTACTTTTTTTGCAAAAATATCAAAGCTTTCCATTAAATCTACAGACCACTTACCTTACTGCCCTCCATCCATGTTTAAAAACATATATATTGCTTCAGTCTTACTTCCTTACAGACTGTAGGTCATGACACAGGAAGGAGTTTACCAGCTGATCAATGATGCAATCAATCGGTGAACACCTTTCTCACTAAATACACAATATACAATCAGATTACATAGTGTATGGCCATCTTTACACAAGTACAGGAGGGAGTGGACAGAAACACTCAGCTGTCAAGCCCCGTTCACATCTCTGCATAGTGGGAACTCGCATTTTAGGGAGGGGCGGGGGGGCGTTTTGGAGCATTTTCACTCATCACACATAGGACAGCCCATCCACCTGAATGGGCTGCCCCACATACAGCAATCACCCCAAAGTGCCATTAATTGTTAAAAAGTGAAAGTGAAATTGGTGCGATAACACAAGAACAATGAGGCTCTATTCACGTCTGTGCGTTTCCTTGCATTTTCAGAAATGCGCTGCACCAAAAAATCACAGTACAAAACGCTAGACATGTGCACACTGAAATATTTAGTTTCGGAATTTCGTTTTTGTCCGAAAAATAAATGTATTTAGTTACTCCCGAAATTCGTTTTTATTTATTTCTTTTCATTAAAAAATGCATTCATCTGAAAATCCGAAATAATTAAGTTCGAATCTGTCATTGCAGGCTTATGGTATCTGTCGAATGTTCTAAGAAGATTCGACGGAGCAGCTAAACTGTACGACGCCGCAATTGTACATTTCCGGTCGAATGTTCCGCCTACAAGCTATAGTAGAATTCTAATGTTGTATGACACTAGTATTAATTATATTTATTAATTATTATTACTAGTCAACCAACATTAGAATTCTTTGATAGCCTATGGGCGGAGCATTTGACCATAAATGTCCGCTCGCTGCGACTGCTTCGTTGAATCTTCATGTTGAATCTTTTCTCTTTATAATGTTGAATAATCTTGGGCTAATAGAGTTAGGTTAGGCACATTCAACCTTTTTTGCTATTGTCTCTATAATGTCAAATCTTTTCTCTCTGTGCAGAATAATCTTGGTCTAATAGAGCTAAGGTTAGGCACATTCGACCACAGGTTCGATGGACACAGATTGCTATTGTCAGCATCATGTCGAATCTCCTATCTATATCGAACTGTTGTCGCAACGAAAACGAAAATAAAGCATTTGTTTATGTGGGTTCTTTCAGTTTTCGGATTCTGCACGTTCGTTATCGTTTGTTAAAACGATAACGAAAATAGCCGAAATTCGGACCAAAATGCATTTGGAGGAAAACAAATGCACGTCTACAAAATGCACCAAGATTAACTCTAAAAAAAGTTCTGAAGCTTCTTTGGGGCAATTGCTGTGTGTTTGGCAGCCTATTCAGGTGGATGGGCTGCCCTACGTGTGATGAGTGAAAATGCTCCAAAAAGCCCCCCCTCGCTAAAAAAAAAAAAAACCTGCATTTGGCAATGCAAGTTCCTGCTACGCAGAGATATCAACGGGGCTTGACAGCTGAGTGTTTCTGTCCACTCCTTCCTATGTACTTGTATAAAGATGGCCATTCACTATGCAATCTGATTGTATATTGTGTATTTAGTGAGAAGGGTGATCACTGATTGATTGCCTCTCATTTAAAAAACGTGCAGCTGGGAGTGGGAGGGTGGATGATGCAGGGTGTGTGCTAAGGAGGTCAGCTGGTCAACTCCATCCTGTGTTATAACCTACAGTCTGTAAGGACGTAAGGCAGAAGTAATAGATACGTTTGGAAACATGGATGAGGACAGTAAGGTAAGTGGTCTGTAGATTTAATGGAAATCTTTGATATTTTTGTAAAAAAAGTACATGAATGCTATATTGGTAAATATAGGAGCTGGGATTTAGAAAAAAAAGGGTGAACAAAGGTGAACTCTCCTTTAATAAAGATCTAATGTTGAAAAAAAAAAAAAATTATGGTTGTTAAAATAGAAATAAACAAAAAAGCATTCTCTCATTGGATGAGCTGGAGAGCATGACATCACCAACCCACCTTTCCACCTTCTCCAATCATAGAATTTTTTAATGACCCAGACTGCCTATTATTTACCAAGTAAAGCATTGTGAAGGACTTTTATCAGACTTCAGCTCTCCAAAATGTATGCTTATGAGGCACCTGCTTTAAAAAAAAATGTCTAATCTTTGGGGGTTCTAAGTATTTTCTGATAAAAAAAAATGTTTGAGTGTGAAAAATTTAAAATTTGCTCTGGATGGCAAGTGGTTAAAAATAACTTCCATAGTCACTGAATAAATATGTCTATTAACTGAATAGAATCATCGGAAATATAGAACAAAAGATGGACAGATAGATAGACAGACAGACAGATAGACAGATAGACAGACAGACAGATACATAGATACATAGATAGATCGATAGACAGACTTTATTCTTTTCTATTTCCAGTGTAGCTGTAGGTAGATGCGCAGTGTGCTGTGTCGCATCGCGGGGTCAGTGAGTGCTCATCAATCAACAGTTGGTCTGCGCACAAAACCTCGCCGCAGTTAGTTGATTGATACTCTAAAATTTTGGCCACTAGAATGATGGTCAATCACTGAGCTCTTCTATTCAGCTTCATCATCTCCCTATTCTTATAGATTATTTCATCACAAGAACACAGATGAAAGTGAAAAAAAAGAGCATGAAATCACATGAAAGGTGTATATATAATATGTGTGATTGGAATTGTACGCTACAAATCACTGTATGCTATGAGTACTGCTTCCTACTACAATACCTTTGTGAATGAAAAAAGTTATAGAAACATGTTTCAATATACAAGCCACATATTTCTTATAGCTGCTAAATAAATTGTCTGCTTATCTGTAATGACCTGACATACTGCATAGGTGGAGGTCTCTGGGCATAGTTAAAGTAGATATAAGCTCTAAAGGGATGATATTTATTTGTGCATTATAAACAGCTGGTGAGTTTTTCCCATAAAATATATTTTTTTCCTTTTTTCAATCTTATTGTTTTTATCTACATGCAGTGGTGACTGCAGATCATTGTTCTGGACCAGCTTCTTAAGGCTGGCCACAGACGGCTCGAATTTTGGTCAATTCCTGCTGAATAGGCTGAAAATACAAGCTGTTTGTGGCCCTGCAAGAGCCACCTAGCATGACAAAGTTGGTTGGGTGGTAAAGTTGGGTTGTAAATTATCGGCCTGAACAGTGTCTGGATCCTATCAGATGCAGTCATGGTTCGGCAGCGCCATTGTATTGGTCATGGCTATCAAAATACAGTAGCCAGCAGTGGTTATTTTTTCATGCATGCTCTTAGGTCTGAACCAGAGAAAATCAAGCTGTATATGACAAGCTTATCCAGTTGACCTTCACAAGATTTACCCCCTTCCTGTCCAGACTATTTTTTGCGATACGGCACTGCGTTACTTTAAATGACAATTGCGCGGTCATGCAATGCTGTACCCAAATAAAGTTTAGGTCCCTTTTTTCCCACAAATAGAGCTGTCTTTTGATCACCTGTGTGTTTTTTTATTTTTTGTGCTATAAACAAAAAGAGACCGACAAATTTGAAAAAAAAAAAAAAAAAAAGTACTTTTTACTTGCTATAAAACATCCAATAAAAAAAAATGTAAAAAATCTAATTTCTTCATAAATTTAGGCCAATATGTATTCTGCGACATATTTTTGGTAAAAAAAATCCCAAGAAGCGTATATTGATGGGTTTGCACAAAAGTTATAACGTCTACAAACTATGAGATATTTTTATTATTATTATTTTTTTTTCTACTAGTAATGGCAGCGATCAGTGACTTATAGCAGGACTGCGATATTGCGCCAGATAGTCAGACACTAATTGATGCTTTTAACACTTTTTGGGAACCAGTGACACTAATACAGTGATCAGTGATAAAAATATACACTGTCACTGTACTAATGACACTGGCTGGGAAGGGATTAAACATCAGGGGCGATTAAAGGGATAACTGTTTGCCTAGCCAGTGTTTTAGTGTACTGTGGAAGGTGTTTTTACTAGTGGAAGACATGGATCCATGTCCCTGCTTTGCAGAGCCACAGGATCCATGTCTTCCCTCCTATCAGAATGGCGATCTGCCTTGTTCCTCTTAGGCAGACCGCCGTTCTGCCTCTGTGCTGGATGATCTGTGGGTGTCGGCAGACATCGAGTCTGTGGTACCCGCAGATCAGCTCCTACTGTGTATAATCATACCCGGAAGTGTCGGCTCACGCACTAGGTACGTGATCCAGCGCAGCAGTGCCACCTTGCCACCGTATATGTAAGTTATACAACTGGCAAGTAATTAAGCTGGCCATAAGGGAATCAATTTTCTTTACCTGCAACCACGGGTTGCAGGAAAGAAAATCACTCAATTTCCCTATCAACATAGTCAGTTGTTCGTGTTTGTATTCAGGCACATTGTGGATTGCAGCTTTCTCATTTATTTTATTTCATTTATTTTGGTCACTTTTTTTTTCAATTTATTTGTTTAATCACATATTTTTCACTAAGCACAGAGGTTTATGCATAAAACATTTCTGCATATCTCATACCTGAGGGATTGATGTGGACGCTGACAATCTCTGTAGTAGTTAGCACTACAGTGATCACCGCAATCTTCTGGGTCTTAAGGGTCCTGTCCTGTGTTTTGTTAATGAACAAACATCATTCTCTGATTGGACAAGGTGGAGAGGAGAGATGGTGACATCCCAATCTCCACTTCCTCCAATCAGAGTACGAAAAAAAGGCATTCTGTGCATGGTGGCAGTGCAGAACGAGGGACCCTCTGTGATCAGGGTACAGAGGGGAAGCCTCTTGACACAAGACCCTTAAAGCAGAATTGCGAGATAACCCTTACTACTTTTAAAAATGCTTCGTACCCCTCCTAACACAGGGGCTGGCTAACCTGTGTAAGAACGATGTGTACCCTATTCTCCGGTCATGTGATGCCCTGTGTCAACCAGCACCCAGCTGCAAGGGAGGAAGGACTCAGAAAAACACTAGTAAAGCCTGGGGCAGTGATGTCAATCATAGACTTTATTGACCCACCGCTGCCGGCTCTCCTTGCTCTCCCTTGCAGCCGCCTCTGGCTGAAACAGGGGAGCTGGAACATGTGAACAGAACAGAGCGGCTTAAAAATAGATATATACATCTTTCCTATACAAGTTTTCAGGGGCGTATTTACCACAAGGTGTTTGCCTGAGGCGGCATTTTTTAGGGGGGGCATCTGTACCGGGATGATGCCTGTTGTCACCCTGGTATCATTTTTTAGAGCCGGCAGTCAGCTCTCTTGTAATAGCCATCGGAGCGGCTTACTAGCTGCTCAATTGCTATTACAAGCACTTTCTGTGGCTCTCCCGGGCTCTTCCGACCCATTGAAAGACCCGAGCAACCAGCAAAGCAAAGCTGGGATTGACTTTGACCGGCTGTTCGTAACAGTAAACTGAAAACAATGACATGACATCACTTCTGGTTAATTCGGGAACCATTGGCACCAGTTTTTAAAAATCAAAAGTGATCTTGGTGTTTTGAATGCTTTTAAGGACAGAGGAGGGATTTGGGGATTTTAGACCCTAGATCTCTCCATAAAGAATGCCTGTCACATGCCTATTGCTGTGACAAGGATGTTTACATTCCTTGTGATAGTAATAAGTGTTAAAAAAAATTAAAGCAACAGTGTAAAAATAAAATAAATAAATGAATAATAAATAAAGAAACTCTAAAGTGCCCCTGTCCTCCCATGCTCGCATGCATGCTCGCACGCAAAGGCGAACGCGTGTTTTGGTCATGCACGCAAACAGCGATCAACCCACACATGTGATGTTTCACTGCGAACGTCAGATCATGGGCAGCAATTCTAGCACCTGACTTCCTCTCTAAATCTAAAGTGGTAACCTGTAAAGGCTTTTAAAGGGTCGCCTATGGATAGTAAAATGTACGTTGTTTGTCACCATTGCACTGTCATGTGCAATTTTTTAAGCGGCTGGGGTGGGACAAATTTAGAAGGGGGGGGTGTGCCCGTTTTTGGTCTTTCATAGGGCAGCACAAAACCAAAATACACCACTGCACATAGGTGTTAAAAGGGGGGAGGGAGCATTTTTAAGAGTAATTAGGATTATAACTGGCATGACTACAGTGGTTTCAGAACCATAGTGATCCCTCAGTTATGAGATATACATACTTCGGTTGGTCTTTAACTTTATTTATCAAAAACATTTTTGAAAACGCCATAGTACTTAACCGTGAAATAATGCCTAAAACACACTATAAACTATTAAGTGAATGTGTTCACAATGTTCTATGTGCTTTAATGGCATACCAATAAAATAATACTTTTATCGCAATCACACATAACTTACATAAGGTCGTAACAACCAGGAAATATTTTGACGTTTCATGATTATGCCTGCAATCATGTTGTTAAGAATTCAAGCTAAAATAAAAAAAGAAGAAAGAAATAGTATATTGATTACTGGGGATTTAGCTGAATCAGACACAATGCAGCCTGTGAACGGGCCAAGCTGTTCAGACACTATTGATCACATAGCTGTCCAATTACTGCCTTTGGTAATGCAAGTGGCTGGTAGTGAGAGGCTAGAGGTTTTCGAAGCTGCAGGTGGGTAACATGATGCAGAAGAATAAAAAGAAAGGAGCCTACTTCAACCCTTCCTCTGCTATCAACACCCTGCCGGCTTCTGCTCTAATGTAAAACGTTTGCTCTTAAAGCGCGTTGCCACAGTCTTATCAAAATCAGCATAAACGATGTTGTGTGAATTAGCGTTCTCCAGCTCAACAAGGTGTGCTTGCTGTTTCTTCATAGTTTAACACTATAATGATCTCCTTCGCCCTGTCCCTCAATGCCATCGCCATTATTTTACATTGTGATGAATATCAAACTCTATGATTTTCTCTTGTGTATTATAACTCTGTCGTCTGATCGCCCAGAGCTCTATTATACTAATTATGGCGACACACATAAAGTCAGCAATTTGACTTGTCGTCTGAATATGTAGACCTCTTTAGCTAGGAAGGCCGTATCAGCTGGGTCTCTGAGTCCGATTGTGGATTTCAGTTTGCAACTGTATTAAAAAAATATGTAGCACCCTCTGGTGCAAGAAGTGTAGATAGGTTTTTTTTGTGTGTTTAGAGTAGGTACATTTGTGCAGCTGTGTTTTTCCTGGGTTGGGCAGAAATCTAGGGAGAGCTGGATGATTCACAGGCAGCATCACTGAGACCTCCCCCCATTTCTAGAATGTACTGGAACCTTCTAGAAAAATAGGAGGGGAAGTAAGGTGGAGCTGCCTGTAGTATTCTGAGCGCCCTGACCAATCCCCAACTTGGGTTGGCAGGGGGCAGGCCCTCTCAAATACTCTGGGTCAGCCCAGCTGGGGAGGAGAGTTTGGGTGGAAGCTGGAGATGGAGTGTCAGGCTGTCATGGCCTTTGAGGGAGCTACCCAGTCTCGGGCACGGGGGGTGAACTTGGGCCTGGGCTCGGGTGTAGATGGGACCTTCTCAAAAGTCATGGAGGTGTCTTTGCCAGGAGGCACTGGGAGCAAGGAGGACAACGGGAGAACACTGCTGGGCAAGTCTCCAGGAGAACAGGAACAGCCAAGAGGGCTGGTGAGTGACAAACAGTCAGGAGTTCTGGGAGGCCCGCCAGAGATGGCTGGGATGGAGCAGTCTGGGATGGGTGCAAAGCCAGTCATGAGGACTGTGGTGGCATGGGCAGTGGAAAGGGACAAATTTTTGCTACACCATAGGGGACTGCAAAGGGCATTCAACCAGACCCAGCTGAGATTGTGCTGGGCCTGAAACCTGTGCTAGCTGGTCCTGGGAGTGATAGCCTGCAAGCAAGTGTGTGCTGGAGGTAGAAGAGGAGAGAATGTATATACTGGAGTGTATATAGTTCAAGTTCCTACAGAGTTTCCTTGATCAAATGGGCATCCCTTATGCACCCTTCCCCATCCAAGTACAATTCCCCTAATAAAGAAAAACAAACAAAGCTGCAAGTGCAAGGACTGCTCCTTGTCTCTGAGTGATCTGAAATTTGTGATCCTGGCTGTGCAGGGTGGGAGACTACCACATTCACATGGGTGTTCCAGTCAGATCCTCCTGTCAATTTTTTTAGCTGGTAGCTCCATGTTAGTCTATGGGCAGGCGGATGTAAATAGACGTGTGTGGGAAGGCGCAGTGTGGTGCAGCGACAATATCACATACTCAGTCCAGATGCAGTTGAAAGAACTTGTATTGAAGTCAGAGTAAAACAGTTCACAACAAGCCTGGAGGAAGGAAGCCCAACTGGAAACAGTCACAGATGACAGCAGCATCTAGAGGAGCAAGTTTTAGCCAAGCTGACAGCATCTATCTTGGGGGGGGGGGGGGGGGCAGAATACGGCCTGGTTGGTACAAGCCCTTTCCCTACACATCTGGGACCTTACCCTGCCTCTAAGACTGTCCATGACAGAACAGTAACTTGTCCCTGCACTATCCACATGCTAAATGTGCGCCAAACCCAGGAGCCAGGGTCTTAAATACACTCCGTAAAACAAAACCAAAGAATATTCCCAGTTCAACTTACCAGCCAGCCTGCAACTAACCAAATTATCCTGTCTAACAGTTTGCGTTAAAAACGCTGCATTACTAAACCCCTGTTTTTAACGCAAACCATTAGACAGGATAATTTGGTTGGTTGCAGGCTGGCTGTTAAGTTGAACTGGGAATTTTCTTGGGTTTTGTTTGACATGCATCACCTTTCCATGTGTTCCTTGCTGCGAAGGCCAGTTATAGGTGGGGGTAGTGGCCATTTGTTTGTACTATTGGAATACTGGTGAGGGAATGCACTGGACACCTTTGCTGCCATTATGCCATATGTCTGATGTGCCCCTGTGCCTTTAAAGAGTGCTGGGCTCCCTCCAGGGCCACCTGCCCTCTGCCTATTCATTATTATGCATGTGCTTCTACTATGGAGGCTCTCAAAAAATGATAGAGTTAGGACTGCAGATAATACTGCACTGCCATGAAGTGGCTCTGCAAACTTATGCATGTATTTGCAAATGTGTGCAAACTAAACCCCTGTTTTTAACTCAAACTGTTAGACAGGATAAATTGGTTGGTTGCAGACGGGCTGGTAAATTGAGCTAGGACATTTCTTTGATTTTGTTTTAGATGTGTTGCTCTCCCATGTGCTCCTTGCTGCGAAGGCCAGTTATAGGTGGAGGCAATGGCCATTAGTTTGTACTCTTAAATGGACTCTGCCTGACCCAAGATGGCCACCAGAGTCACATGGGCTGTCAGCATCCAACCGGACCTCTGCCCCAGTGACCCAGAAAACCATAGAGGAATCATGTGCCTCCTGACTTCATCTCCCTCTGCAATGCCACTGTGGTTAAGCGCGACCTGCAGTGGAGAAAATAGACTGCACCTGCCAACATGTGCATCAATTCACATCCAATTACCCCATAGTCTGCCTAGATCTGAAAAAAAAGAAGAGAGATAGATAATGTCACAGCAAAGGGTCTGAATACTTAGGACCATGTGATATTTCAGTTTTTCTCTTTTAATAAATCTGCAAAAATGTCAACAATTCTATGTTTTTCTGTCAATATGGGGTGCTGTGCGTACATTAATGAGGAAAAAAAAAATGATTAGCAAATGGCTGCAATATAACAAAGAGTGAAAAATTTAAGAATACTTTTCGTCCCCACTGTATACAGATAGATTTATACAGATAGATAGATATATACAGATAGATATATACAGACAGATCGACGTATACAGATAGATATATACAAATATATACAGACAGATAGATATATACAGATATATATATATATATATATATATATATATATATATGTAGCGCTGGTAGATTTTTAATCTACTACTGATAGGTAAATTTTGTGGGTTACTTGTTACATGAAGTTAGATTTGCCTCTGTTCCAGCTTGGCTGAGTTGCATGTAGTTCCACACTGCGCCGGTGGGTGTCGTTGTCCCCAGGGGCCTGTGTTGGAAAGGCAACGTGTTGAAGCGTATGAATGCTCTTCTGTCCTGGAGACAATTCGGTGGAGGTGGTCCTCCGAGTTGCATTCTGGGAGAGGGTATTTATGGGTCAGACGCCATGTTTAGGGGTTCGTTTTCAGCCACCTGCTGGCCCTCCTGGCCGACAGGTATGCATTAGGAATACAACCTTGTGGTCCTCCGTTCCGGAGGCCCACGTCGCTGCAGCGAGTGGGTAGGCCCAAAAGCCTGTCTGGGGCCTACCACAGCGGCAGAGGAATGGTCCTGGGTTGTCTATCCTGAGAGAAGAAGCTGGACTACTGAGGAGATCCCAGGGGATCCCAGTACTGCATAGTACTGCCAGGTTGGCTTAAAGGTTGAAGTGCTGTGTTTAATATTCATCGTAAACCATTACATCCTGTGGCAGAGGATCGTACGGGTTTTGTTCTGTGGCAGAGACTTTTGTTCGTGCTACATACTGGCTGCTAGGCAAGTGGGAGAGGCCTATGCAGGTGGGCAAAAATTGAATCCCACAAGGGGAGTGCATTCAACTACAAGTGTTCACTTCCTAACAATGTACTAAACAATACTACGAAAAGGTATTTGAGCTTCCCTGCAACTTTCCTTCTACCTCTTTCCTGCTACTTCATTATTACCTGTTAATTAAAGCATTGGAAAAAGATATCCAAGTGTTTGGTGCCTACATTGCCTGGAGGTAAACTCAACGGGACCCTAGACCCGGTGCGGGTGAAACAGAGGCGGCGAGAGTGAAGGTAACAGCCCGCTTTAAACCAGCAGCTCCACCGTGAGTTATTGCTACATGTGGGGGCGTCGTCCGGGATTTGTTAGCCATCAACTTCCCGCAACCTAGAGAAATGTTTCACCGGGAGTTTACGGTGAAAGCTGGACTTTGTCAATTTCTCAGGAGAAGAAGAGGTTAAAGTTGCAGGACTTTATTTCTGACTGCGTAGGCAGCGGGCGCTAGTGAAAGTCCGGGAGCTACATGATCAGGGGAACAAGTGGGAGGAGCCTAGCCTACTTGATACCGCGTGGGACGCGTGTATGTGTGTTGGCGCCAGAGAAGAAGAGAGGCCTCGTGATCGTGCTGAGAAGATCAGAGTGTGGCCATGTCTTTTTCGGTAATGCAACCAACTGTGGGACCTAAGATGTTTCCTACGAGCACCGCTGTGGGTGCTATGCTGACCGGAACCTTGCTTACGGATACCGGCATTCGTCTGAAACCGCAGGGGAAGTTTGTCCTCTATACAGTCGGAGATATTGAAGGGCTGGGAGTGCTTTGCCACAAGTGTGAAGGACTGGCCGTGCATCTCCTTCCATTTGGTCGCTGTCCGCAATGTGGAGAAAATTTGTTTGTGGTGGAACAACCTACCATGTCGCCTTGTGCTTATCGTATGGACTGGGCTACAGGTATTGCCACAGTGGAAGCTGCTGCTACTGTTGAAAAAGAACGGCAAGCTGTGATTTAGCCTGTTGTCACCGAAAGTGTTCCTGAGAGAGATACTGCGGTAACTAACTCATCAGCAGACATTACTTTGATTTCCGCGTCCACTACACCTATCCCCGTTGCACCTGTCCAGAGGAAGGTGGAATACGTAAAGGCTTCCCGCAGCCGTGGTCGAGGCCTACCCCAGAGACTACCTGAACTGGAGAAGTCCACGTCAGGAACGAGTGAGAGATCACAGGGGAATGTATCTGGGACTTTGTGTAAATATTTGCCAGCAGAAGAGTTGAGAGATTTGGAGATAGATTCCATGTCGGATCTCTCCGGTGATGATGATTTATTTGAGACAATGTCGCAGGAACTGTTATGGGCTCAGGGAAAAGATGTTGCTTCTGCCTTAACTTTCTCAGAATGGACAGCCCTGGATTCTGGGAGAACATCACCTTGTGTGGAGCCACACAGTACTATCGAGGAGACATTGCCTAAAGTTACTACTTTGCTTCCGACACCCGTCGGGTCTATGGTGAGCAAGGCATTGAACTCTTGTGTGCCCCCAGGTTTGGGGAAAAATAGATCATTGCCCAAACTTGCACGTTTGCAGAGAATGCTTAACAAACGTGTGGCCACGGAATATGGTCTGGAGTTCCCCTATGTTATGCAGGACATTATGCAAGAGATTGAAGCCAACCGGGAGCTCTGTAACAGTAAGGCTGTTTAGGACTATTTGTCTGTGCCTAAGCCTTTCCGGAAAACTGGATATTCTGTCGCTATGGATGAACGCTTCAGTCGATGTTTCCTACACTGGAACTATGGTCGGGACATTCATGCTGACAAAGTGGTCATTTGCAGACCTGGAAAAGATGACGTTGTGTACTTTATTACTACAGTGGATAAACTGGGAAAGAAACTGACATTGCCAGATCCTCGGTTTTACTGGTGATTATGGATAAAGAACTGTGGGGTATGTAGATAGACAGTGTCAGTGTTAGAGATCTTCGTGATCAAGATTTGATGTCCATCTCAGTGTTTCTAAATCCCAGGTCCGGGTTTTTTTTTTTGCTAGCTGGACTTCCTTCATTTAAAAGATATGACAAACCTAAACATATATAGGGATGGACTCCTCAAGTTATTTTAGTTGGTTCCTTAAAGGAATATAAGAAAGATTATAGGAAGAGAGTTTAATTTTTCTTTCAGAATGAGACTTTGCTCCTAAACTGTATATATCTTGTGTGTGTGTGTTTAACTTTGTTTCTTTTCAGGAGCAAGTGGACCTACTATCAAGCTGTTAGGATTTTCAGCTAGATAGATAGTGGGGGTGCAACAGTCTTAATGTGGTTTTGTTTGCGGATGTGAACATATTGTTAAAAAAGTGTTGAAATTGTAATGTCTTTCAACTGTCTTCCTTTTCTTCTTTACTTTAATCCCAGTTTTAAGCTCAAATACCTACTCTCAGGCTTGGGAGTTATTTTTGACAGACGTTGAGGACAACGTCTATTGTAGTGGGGGGAGTATGTAGCGCTGGTAGATTTCTAATCTACTGCTGATAGGTAAATTTAGTGGGTAAGTTAGTTTTGCCTCTGTTCCAGCTTGGCTGAGTTGCGTGTAGTTTCACACTGTGTCGGTGGGTGTCGTTGTCCCCAGGGGCCGGTGTTGGAAAGGCAACGTGTTGAAGCATATAAGTGCTCCTCTGTCCCAGAGACAATTCGGTGGAGGTGGTCCTCCGAGTTGCATTCTGGGAGAGGGTATTTATGAGACAGACGCTATGTTTAAGGGTTCGTTTTCAGCCACCTGCTGGGCCTCCTGGCCCACAGGTATGCATAAGGAATACCACCTCGTGGTCCTCCGTTCCGCAGGCCCACGTCGCTGCAGGGAGTGGGTGGGCCCAGAAGCCTGTCTGGGGCCTACCACAGCGGCAGAGGAATGGTCCTGGGCTGTCTATCCTGAGAGAAGAAGCTGGACAACTGAGGAGATCCCAGGTGAGGACCCGTCATGGAAGGATCATGCAGAGTGCTGGTCTGGAGAGGGGCCTGGTGACTCAGTTGGAGGACGTATCCTGAAGTAATCTTACTGCATAGTACTGCCAGGTTGGCTTAAAGGTTCAAGTGCTGTGTCTAATATTCATCGTAAACTATTACATCCTGTGGCAGAGGATCGTACGGGTTTTGTTCCAAACAAGTCTGTGGCAGAGACTTTTGTTCGTGCTACGTACTGGCTGCTAGGCAAGTGAGAGAGGCCTATCCAGTCGATCCGAGTATAAGTCGAGGCCCCTAATTTACCACAAAAAACTGGGAAAAAATTATTGACCCGAGTATAAGATGAGGGTGAGAAATGCAGAGGGTCAACAATGCTGTCTGCAGCTGCATGCCTCCCTGTGTCCTGTGCAGCCTACCTGTATCCTGTGCATGTGTCCTGTGTCCTGTACATGTGCATATGTCCTGTGTCCTGTACATGTGTATGTGTCCTGTGCATGTGTCCTGTACATGTGTCCTGTACATTTGTATGTGTCCTGTGCATGTGTCCTGTACATGTGTCCTGTACATGTGTATGTGTCCCTGTGTCCTGTACAAGTGTCCTGTACATGTGTATGTGTCCCTGTGTCTTGTACATGTGTCCTGTACATGTGTATGTGTCCCTGTGTCTTGTACATGTGTCCTGTACATGTGTATGTGTCCCTGTGTCCTGTACATGTGTCCTGTACATGTGTTTGTGTCCCTGTGTCCTGTACATGTGTCCTGTGTCCTGTACATGTGTATGTGTCCTGTGTGCATGTGTCCTGTGTCCCTGTGCAGCCTACCTGTGTCCTGTGCAGCCTCCCTGTGGCGATCTCTATCCTCCGATCAGCGTGTGATAATACACTTCGGCGGCCATTCCACTGTTCAAAAGCCGCGCCTCCTCCTCGTCTGTGATAGGCAGAACACTCAGCAGTCAGCGGTCAGCCTATCACGGACATTCTCTCATTCTCTTACCATGGACGAGGATGAGAAAATGTCCGTGATAGGCTGTACACTGACAAGCAGGAGCGGCTTTTGAAAGCTGGAATAGCCTCCGAAGGAATTATCACACGCCGGCTGCCGTCTGCCTGCATGACACGCTGATCATGCAGACAGACAGCGGTGACTCGAGTATAAGTCGAGGGGGGTACTTTCAGCCCAAAAAAAAAGGGCTGAAAAATTCAACTTTTACTCGAGTATATACGGTATATATATATATATATATATAGATAGATATATACAGATACAGATAGATATATACAGATATATATATATATATAGATATATATATATATCTATATATATATATCTATATATATATATATAGATATATATATAGATCTATATATATATATCTATATATATATATATATATATATAGATCTATATAGATATAGATAGATAGATCTATATATATAGATCTATCTATCTATATCTATATATATATATATATATATATATATATATATATATATACACAGATACATATATACATATATATATAGATATATATCTATAGATATATATCTATATATCTAAATATCTATATATATATATTGTGACAGTATGCGAGGTGATGTAGTGGACAATCGCTATATTTCACCTCGCTTTCGTTCTATTGTAAGGGACTGAACTGTAATCCGGCCCGGGTTTTTCCAGCCTCTGTGGCAGGCTCGAAAAACCCGGATGTTCTGGTCCACTTGAGTGCACACTCAGGTGGGCTTTAAATGACCAGGAAGAGAGCACAGCAGTGCTCTGGCCTGAGTCTCAGAAGGGAATCTGAGAGAGAGGAGCCCTGTTTGTTTGGATTGAAAAAAGGGTTTGCTTTACCTCATGTTTTGTGGGTGATGGGGACCAGCCCCACACTGTATAGAGAGCGGTCTGCTGTTTAGTGATTTGATTTACTGTTTTTGTTTATTTTTTTATGACTTGCAAACCACTTGTAAATTAAGTGGGCAACACACCCAATTTTAAGAAAACTGAGAAAAAGTGATCCCCACGAGCTAATCTCCCACAATATATATATATATATATATATATATATATATATATATATATATATATATATATATATATATATATATATATATATATATATATATATATATACACACACAGATACAGATAGATATATACAGATAGATACATATATACAGACATATAGATATATACAGATAGATACATATATACAGATACAGAAATATATACAGTATCTCACAAAAGTGAGTACACCCCTCACATTTTTGAAAATATTTTATTCTATCTTTTTATGTGACAACACTGAAGAAATTATACTTTGCTACAATGTAAAGTAGTGAGTGTACAGTCTGTATAACAATGTAAATTTGCTGTCCCCTCAAAATAACTCAACACACAGCCATTAATGTCTAAACCGTTGCCAACAAAAGTGAGTACACCCCTACGTGAAAATGTCCAAATTGGGCCCAAAGTGTCAATATTTTGTGTAGCCACCATTATTTTCCAGCACTGCCTTAACCCTCTTGGGCATGGAGTTCACCAGAGCTTCACAGATTGCCACTGGAATCCTCTTCCACCCCTCCATGACGACATCACAGAGCTGGTGGATGTTAGAGACCTTGCACTCCTCCACCTTCCGTTTGAGGATTCCCCACAGATGCTCAATAGGGTTTAGGTCTGAAGACATGCTTGACCAGTCCATCACCTTTACCCTCAGCTTCTTTAGCAAGGCAGTGGTCATCTTGGAGGTGTGTTTGGGGTCATTATCATGTTGGAATATTGCCCTGCGGACCAGTCTGTGAAGGGAGGGGATCATGCTCTGCTTCAGTATGTCACAGTACATGTTGGCATTCATGGTTCCCTCAATGTACTGTAGCTCCCCAGTGCCGGCAGCACTCATGCAGCCCCAGACCATGACACTCCCACCACCATGCTTGACTGTAGGAAAGACACACTTGTCTTTGTACTCCTCACCTGGTTGCCGCCACACACGCTTGACACCATCTGAACCAAATAAGTTTACCTTGGTCTCATCAGAACACAGGACATGGTTCCAGTAATCCATGTCCTTAGTCTGCTTGTCTTCATGAAAACTGTTTGCAGGCTTTCTTGTGCATCATCTTTAGAAGAGGCTTCCTTCTGGGATGACAGCCATGCAGACCAATTTAAAGCGGGAGTCCCACGAAAAAAAATTTTTTTAGATGTCAGCAGCTGCAAATACTGCAGCTGCTGACTTTTAAAATAAGGTCACTCACCTGTCCTGGGGTCCAGCGATGTCGGCACCCGAGACCGAACCATCCCTCGATCCTCGGGTGCTGCCGCCTCCATTCTCAGTGAGGGAATCAGGAAGTGAAGCGTTGCAGCTTCACTTCCCGATTCCCTACTGCGCATGTGCGAGTCACGCTGCGCTTTCTCAATGGTTATCTCCTGGGACCTGTGTCTTTCCCAGGAGACAGCGGGGGAGTGCGGGAGGGGGCGTGACTCCCATGGGAGTCTATTCCCGGAAGTGGGTGCAGATACCTGTCTTAGACAGGTATCTGCACCCCCCTCCCCCCTGAAAGGTGCCAACTGTGACACCGGAGGGGGGGAGGAATCCGATGAGCGGAAATTCCACTTTTGGGTGGAACTCCGCTTTAATGCAATGTGTGGTGTATGGTCTGAGCACTGACAAGCTGACCCCTCACCAGGGCTGGACTGGGATAAAAATTTGGCCCTGGACTTCATCCAGACCGGCCCACTTTATTTGTGCAAACAAGCACAAAAACAGTATATAAACTATACGCAATTGTGCAAAAAAACATAAGTAGCATAACATAAGGAGTCCTCACTAACCTCTTTTACTATTTCACTTATTCTCCTCTGTATTTTTCTCATCTTTCTCACATCACTGTGTGAAGTTGAGGGTGAACCAAGAAAGCCATTACTTTGACAGGCTGTCACTGAAACCAGCCCACTGAGCCATCGGCCCACCGGGAAACTCCCTGTAGTCCCAATGGCCAGTACAGGCCTGCCCCTCACCCCTTCAACCTTTGCAGCAATGCTGGCAGCACTCATACATCTATTTCCCAAAGACAACCTCTGGGTATGATGCTGAGCACATGCACTGAAATTCTTTGGTCGATTATGGTGAGATCTGTTCTGAGTGGAACCTGTCCTGTTAAACCGCTGTATGGTCTTGGCCACTGTGCTTCAGCTCAGTTTCAGGGTCTTGGCAATCTTCTTATAGCCTAAGCTATCTTAATGTGGAGCAACAATTCGTTTTTTCAGATCCTCAGAGTTCTTTGCCATGACATGCCATGTTGAACTTCCAGTGACCAGTATGAAAGAGTGAGAGTGATAGCACCAAATTTAACACACCTGCTCCCCATTCACACCTTGTCACACTAACAATTCACATGACACCAGGGAGGGAAAATGGCTAATTGGGCCCAATTTGGACATTTTCACTTAGGGGTGTACTCACTTTTGTTGCCAGCGGTTTAGACATTAATGGCTGTGTGTTGAGTTATTTTGAGGGGACAGCAAATTTACACTGTTATATAAGCTGTATACTGACTACTTTACATTGTAGCAAAGTGTCATTTCTTCAGTGTTGTCACATGAAAAGATATAATAAAATATTTACAAAAATGTGAGGGGTGTACTCACTTTTGTGAGATACTGTATAGAGATAGATAGATAGATAGATAGATAGATAGATAGATAGATAGATAGATAGATAGATAGATAGATAGACCTGGTTAAGGTGGGGATATACTGTCTGTAAACCATGGCTATAGCAGGACACAGTGCTGAGACCACTTGTGGTATACAGTCAGGAGATGATGTGTAATGAGCATATTGTCGGGTGAATGACTGAAGGTTGATTCCCAGGGCACAGAAGAAGCAGGTCACCCTCCCCCCCTCCCTCCCTCCACCTGCAGTCTGATCACAGATCACAGTACAAGGTGCTGCTGTATAGTGGACACTGGACAGACACTGACAGGGTAACACAATCACTGCTCAGATCACAGTACCTTGCTCAATGCTTCCTTCATTGTTTCTCTTTGATGACCAGTTGAAGACAACGCTCCTCATGCTTCCTCCGCTCGGGCGCACTGACACAGGGAAAACCGGAAGTGACATACTAACTAGCCTGTCACTCAAAGCACCCGGCTCATACTACGGGCGCCGGGCAGATGCTGTTCAGCGATTTGGATTGCGCTGCAATCATTTGCGGGTTAAGAGCCCGCAAATGAAGCGCCTCGTCTGCAATCTCGTGATTGCATAGATGTGGCGCTTCCCATAGTGCACTGTGTTCGGCGCCCGAACACAGTGCACGCAAGGACCTTTTTTTTCAATTTTTTTTTTTAAGGGGCCATTTAATTTTTTTTTCATTTATTTATTTTTTTGTGACTGCCTGGGGGGGGGGGGGGGGGGGTTGGCGCCCGTGCACCCCCTGTGGGCGGGCCACCACTGTATGACGGATCTGCTGCTGATCAGAACGGACACAGCTGGTGTGAAAGGGCCCTTTTACTGTAAATTCATGTCAAGATGCATTTTTTTTCTCTATAAAGATTTTATTAGAATTTTTAAACAGATAATACAGAGGACATCTATAAAGAGATATCAACAAAGCAAGGCGGGGTTCCAACCACAATGCAATAAACAACTACATACCAATAACAGAACCCATAATCACAGTTCCTGTGATTATGTATTAAATGCATCCTAAGTGCCTAACACATACAGTCATATAGTCTTCTGAAGGATGCCAATGCATATTCATTGCTGGAATTGTTATCTCTTTTGTCTATAACCACGTCAGAGCAACCAAGGAGACTAGGTCCTCCAGGGTACCCCAACTTGGTTTCTGTTAACTGCACATGGTATGGGGAGGATGAGGAGATGAACTGACCACTAGATCTGCTCTCTTCCCCCATATCCCCCATCTGTTACGGTAGGTAGAAAGGGGAAAGAAAAGAAAGAGTAGAGAGGAAGGGGAGTGAGTATAAGGGCCTGTATGGAGAGGGAGTGGTAGAACACCGGCTACCCTCTCCACATAATACCGAACGCACCACCCGAGACCCCCAATCCATAATGTTTCGGGTTGTATCATCAAGGGGCATCAAGAATAGTAGGTCATAAGTAGGGATGAGCCGAACACCCCCCGGTTCGGTTCGCACCAGAACCCGCGAACGGACCGAAAGTTCGCACGAACGTTAGAACCCCATTGACGTCTATGGGACTCGAACGTTCGAAATCAAAAGTGCTCATTTTAAAGGCTAATTTGCATGGTATTGTCCTAAAAAGGGTTTGGGGACCCGGGTCCTACCCCAGGGGACATGTATCAATGCAAAAAAAACTTTTAAAAACGGCCGTTTTTTCGGGAGCAGTGATTTTAATGATGCTTAAAGTAAAAAAAAAAAGTGAAATATTCCTTTAAATATCGTACCTGGGGGGTGTCTATAGTATGCCTGTAAAGTGACGCGTGTTTCCCATGTTTAGAACAGTCCCTGCACCAAATGTCATTTTTAAAGGAAAAATCTCATTTAAAACTGCTTGCGGGTTTAATGTCATGTCGGGTCATGGCAATATGGATGAAAATCAGTGAGACAAACGGCATGGGTACCCCCCAGTCCATTACCAGGCCCTTTGGGTCTTGTATGGATATTAAGGGGAACCCCGCACCCAAATTAAAATAAGGAAAGGTGTGGGGCCACCAGGCCCTATATACTCTGAACAGCAGTGCAAACAAGACAGGGACTGTAGGTTTGTTGTTAAGTAGAATCTGTTTGTAATTTTGAACATTTTTAACGTGTTTAGCTCCAGCCAAAAAATCTTTTCTAAGCTTTTTGGAAAACATAGGGAAGGGTTATCACCCCTGTGACATTTGTTTTGCTGTCTTTCCTCCTCTTCAGAAGATTTCACCTCACTTTTTTGTCCCAATGAAAAATGTTTTTTGAAAATTTGGGTTTTTTTGTGGAACAAGGATTGGAAAGCATCAGTGGAAAGGAGAAATTGTTTTCCCATATTAACTCTTACAGGAGAGAATTTCCCTTCCTAGGGGTAGATTTCATCTCACTTCCTGTTGTCTCCTTCCGTTTGCAAGTAGGAGTCATTTGTAAGTTAGATGTTTGAAAGTAGGGTCCTGCCCTATATACTCAGCAGAAATTTGGGCCTTAGGTATTGCTGTGGCCACAACACTGTAAGCCCTCACAGGGCCCTGCTGTGAAATATTAGATCAAGAATTGTAATTACATGCCCCTGTTGAACAGGAGCTGAAAAATTAGGCCTTAGGCACTGGTGCTGGTGCCACAACACTGCAACCCCTCACAGACACTCTAGTTGGAACGCAGGAATGAGCCCTGCTGCAAAGTATTGCTTCAAAAATTGTAATTACACGCCCCTGTTAGACAGGGGCAGAAAAATTGGGCCTTAGGCACTGGTGCTGGTGCCACAACACTGCAACCCCTCACAGACACTCTAGTTGGAACGCAGGAACGAGCCCTGCTGCAAAGTATTGCTTCAAAAATTGTAATTACACGCCCCTGTTAGACAGGGGCAGAAAAATTGGGCCTTAGGCACTGGTGCTGGTGCCACAACACTGCAACCCCTCACAGACACTCTAGTTGGAACGCAGGAACGAGCCCTGCTGCAAAGTATTGCATCAAAAATTGTAATTACACGCCCCTGTTAGACAGGGGCAGAAAAATTGGGCCTTAGGCACTGGTGCTGGTGCCACAACACTGCAACCCCTCACAGACACTCTAGTTGGAATGCAGGAACGAGCCCTGCTGCAAAGTATTACATCAAAAATTGTAATTACACGCCCCTGTTAAACAGGGGCTGAAAAATTGTGCCTTAGGCACTGGTGGTGGCGCCCAGAACCAAAAATGTTCTTACAAGCTATCAGCGTGATGATTGAGGAGGAAGAGGATAATTACTCAGGGATAGTCACTCAGCATCAGCATAGGCAGTCTTTGAAGGGATCTGAGATTTCAAAAAAAATTATTCGGTTACATCAGCATCAGGTGCTTGGTAGCTGGTGGTGATCCAAGACTCATTCATTTTTATGAAGGTCAGCCGATCGACCGAGTCGGTGGACAGACGCACCCTGTGATCGGTTACCACGCCTCCAGCAGCACTGAATGTGCGTTCCGAAAGAACGCTGGATGCAGGACAGGCCAGTAGCTCAATTGCATACTGTGCAAGCTCTGGCCAGTGATCCATCCTCAAGACCCAGTAACCCAGAGGATTTTCGGTGGGAAAGGTGTCCAAGTCTGATCTTGCCCCTAGGTATTCCTGCACCATATAAAACAGACGCTGGCGATGGTTGCTGGAACCGATCATACCTTGGGGCTGCGGACCAAAAAATTGTCTGAACGCATCGGTCAGACGGCCACCTTCTCCACCGCTCCTTCTTTGACTGACCGAAGCCTCAGCAACACGTTGTCCAGAAACAGGAGTTTGTAACCTCCCAGTCTCTGGGAACGCGTTGCACAGACCTTTCTGCAAGGCCTCCCGAAGATGTTTCATCCTCTGCTCCCTCTGCGATGGCAAGATAAGGTCCGCAACCTTACCCTTGTAACGTGGATCAAGGAGGGTTGCCAGCCAGTATTGGTCCTTCTCCTTGATACCACGAATACGAGGATCCTTACGCAGGCTTTGCAGGATCAGGGAGGCCATGCAGCGTAGGTTTGCTGAGGCATTCGGTCCGGAGTCCTCTGGGTCACTAAGAACGACATGGTCCGCAGCCACCTCCTCCCAGCCACGTACAAGTCCATGTGTTTCTTGGGACTGATCCCTTAAAGACTGCTGCTGATGCTGAGTGCCAGGCTCCACCTCCATACTGACACAATCTTCCTCCTCCTCCTCTTCCTCCTCGTCCTCTTCCTGTGTGATCGGCGGGCACGCAGGAACACTGTCTGGATAAAGGGGGCCTTGAGAGCTAAGGAAGTCCTCCTCTTCCTGCCTCTGTTCTGCCTCAAGTGCCCTGTCCATTATTCCACGCAGCGTGTGCTCCAACAGGTGGACAAGGGGGACAGTGTCACTGATGCATGCACTGTCACTGCTCACCATCCTCGTGGCCTCCTCGAATGGTGACAGGACAGTGCATGCATCCCTGATCATGGCCCACTGGCGTGGGGAAAAAAAACCAAGCTCCCCTGACCCTGTCCTGGTGCCATAGTCGCACAGGTACTCATTGATGGCCCTCTGCTGCGTGTGCAGCCGCTGCAGCATGGCCAACGTTGAGTTCCACCTGGTGGGCATGTCACAGATTAGGCGGTTCTTGGGCAGGTTAAACTCCTTTTGGAGGTCCGTCAGCCGAGCACTGGCATTATATGACCGGCGGAAATGCACACAGACTTTCCTGGCCTGCCTCAGGACATCCTGTAAGCCCGGGTACCTGCCCAAGAACCGCTGCACCACCAAGTTAAGGACGTGAGCCAAACAGGGCACATGGGTCATTTGTCCCTGTCGGAGGGCAGAGAGGAGGTTGGTGCCATTGTCGCAAACCACCATTCCTGCCTTAAGTTGGCGTGGCGTCAACCACCTCTGAACCTGCCCCTGCAGAGCTGACAAAACCTCTGCCCCAGTGTGGCTCCTGTCCCCCAAGCACACCAGCTCAAGCACCGCATGGCATCTTTTGGCCTGCGTACTTGCGTAGCCCCTTGAACGCCTACGGAGCACCGCTGGTTCCGAGGAAGAGGCCATAGAGGAAGAAGAAGAGGAGGGGGTGGAGGAGAGAGGTGTGTCACAATCAGCATTTTGGAGGCGTGGTGGCGGAACAACCTCCAACACTACTGCACCTTGTCCTGCATCCTTCCCAGCTGCCAGCAGAGTCACCCAATGCGCCGTGAAACTTAGGTAACGTCCCTGTCCATGCCTGCTGGACCATGAGTCAGCGGTAATATGCACCTTACCGCTGACCGCCCTGTCCAGCGAGGCATGGACATTGCCTTCCACATGCCGGTAGAGAGCCGGAATCGCCTTCCGTGAGAAAAAGTGGCGTTTGGGTACCTGCCACTGAGGAACCGCACATTCCACAAACTCACGGAAGGGGGCAGAGTCTACCAACTGAAAAGGCAGCAGTTGAAGTGCTAGCAATTTTGCCAAGCTAGCATTCAACCGCTGGGCATGTGGATGGCTGGGAGCAAACTTCTTTCGGCGGTGCAGCAGCTGGGGCAGGGAAATTTGCCTGGTACAATCTGACGTCGGTGTACCAAAAGCAGATTGCCCACAAGTACTTGGCTGTGACACACCTAATTCTACACCTTCATTCCTCTCACTGCAGGTCTCAGAGAGGACTGAAGGTCTAGTGGGGTTGGAAATCTCAGCTGATGAGGAGCAAGGAGAGATCCTCTTTGTTCTTTGGTGTGGGTCTTTTAGATACGCTTGCCAACGAACTGCATGGCAGGTCAACATATGTCTGGTCAAGCATGTGGTACCCAAGCGGGAGATGTTTTGGCCACGCGAGATACGCTTGAGACATATGTTGCAAATAGCAGCGGTGCGATCTGATGCACTCGTCTCAAAAAAGGCCCACACCAAAGAACTTTTTGAATAACGCGCAGAGACTGCAGCGCCCTGCACATGTGGAGCTTTGGGGTGTGATGCAGTCAATGTGCTGCCCTTAGGCTGGCCCCTGGAGGGCATCCTGCCTCGTTGGTGATGTGCCGCCGCCTCCTCCTCCTCCTCCTCCTCCTCCTCTCTCCTATCAGGCACCCACGTTGAGTCAGTGACCTCATCATCCCCTCCCTCCTCATCACTGGAGCAAACCTGGCAGTATGCTGCAGCAGGGGGAGCATGACTGCCAGATTGCTGTCCTTCTTGGGCACCCCCTCTGTCCGTGCTCATGTTACTGCCTTCATCGAGCTCAGTATCGTCATCAGAGCCTTCCAAACGCTGGGCATCCTCCTGGAGCATGTACCCAACACTGTGGTCAAACAGTTCGAGGGAATCCTCATGAGGACATGGTGGAGCTAGGGAAGGAGTCACTGATGACATTGAGCTGAGGGAAGAGGCCGCTGCTTTGCCAGACAAAGCACCCTGGGCATGGGTGAGAGAGGATGAGGAGGATGAGGACGGCTTGGTCATCCACTCGACCAAGTCTTCCGCATGTTGCGGCTCAACACGGCCAGCTGCCGAAAAAAAGGCCAAGCGTGTCCCATGGCCACGTGCTGATGAGGATGCACCGTCTCCACGACCAGCACTAGACACAGAGCCTGCTTGCCCTCTCTTATTGGCTTGTGACTGTCTGCCTCTTCTTCTTGGCCTTCCAGACATACTAATGGCCTGTAGCTGCACTAAGCTGGGATAGAACACCTGTAATTTTCTTCAAGTAGCTTTATATACTGTAACCAGACAAGCCTGCCTGTCAGTAGGAAGATAACAGGAACGGATCTAGCTGAACACTGTGAGCAGGACGCACTGTACTAAATGTAAATAGTCTAGCTGCCTGACCGTGGTACTAATAGGATCAAATAGAACACCTGTAATTTTCTTCAGGTAGCTTTATATACTGTAACCAGACAAGCCTGCCTGTCAGTAGGAAGATAACAGGAACGGATCTAGCTGTACACTGTGAGCAGGACGCACTGTACTAAATGTAAATAGTCTAGCTGCCTGACCGTGGTACTAATAGGATCAAATAGAACACCTGTAATTTTCTTCAGGTAGCTTTATATACTGTAACCAGACAAGCCTGCCTGTCAGTAGGAAGATAACAGGAACGGATCTAGCTGAACACTGTGAGCAGGACGCACTGTACTAAATGTAAATAGTCTAGCTGCCTGACCGTGGTACTAATAGGATCAAATAGAACACCTGTAATTTTCTTCAGGTAGCTTTATATACTGTAACCAGACAAGCCTGCCTGTCAGTAGGAAGATAACAGGAACGGATCTAGCTGAACACTGTGAGCAGGATGCACTGCACTAAATGTAAATAGCAGGAACGGATCTAGCTGAACACTGTGAGCAGGACGCACTGCACTAAATGTAAATAGCAGGAACGGATCTAGCTGAACACTGTGAGCAGGACGCACTGCACTAAATGTAAATAGCAGGAACGGATCTAGCTGAACACTGTGAGCAGGACGCACTGCACTAAATGTAAATAACAGGAACGGATCTAGCTGAACACTGTGAGCAGGACGCACTGCACTAAATGTAAATAGCAGGAACGGATCTAGCTGAACACTGTGAGCAGGACGCACTGCACTAAATGTAAATAGCAGGAACGGATCTAGCTGAACACTGTGAGCAGGACGCACTGCACTAAATGTAAATTGCAGGAACGGATCTAGCTGAACACTGTGAGCAGGACGCACTGCACTAAATGTAAATAGTCTAGAAGATAACAGGAACGGATCTAGCTGAACACTGTGAGCAGGACGCACTGCACTAAATGTAAATAGCAGGAACGGATCTAGCTGAACACTGTGAGCAGGACGCACTGCACTAAATGTAAATAGCAGGAACGGATCTAGCTGAACACTGTGAGCAGGACGCACTGCACTAAATGTAAATAGCAGGAACGGATCTAGCTGAACACTGTGAGCAGGACGCACTGCACTAAATGTAAATAACAGGAACGGATCTAGCTGAACACTGTGAGCAGGACGCACTGCACTAAATGTAAATAGCAGGAACAGATCTAGCTGAACACTGTGAGCAGGACACACTGCACTAAATGTAAATAGCAGGAACGGATCTAGCTGAACACTGTGAGCAGGACGCACTGCACTAAATGTAAATTGCAGGAACGGATCTAGCTGAACACTGTGAGCAGGACGCACTGCACTAAATGTAAATAGTCTAGAAGATAACAGGAACGGATCTAGCTGAACACTGTGAGCAGGACGCACTGCACTAAATGTAAATAGCAGGAACGGATCTAGCTGAACACTGTGAGCAGGACGCACTGCATTAAATGTAAATAGTCTAGATAGAAGATAACAGGAACGGATCTAGCTAAACTGAATACAGTGTATATATATATATGCAACACCTGGGATGCATATATATACACAATACACTGTAAGTGCAGCTAACTGACTGACTGTTCTGCCTAATCTATCTAACTCAAATCAAATGACACTGTCTCTCTCTCTCTCTATCTCTCAGCACACCGGAACACACATTACACAGGGCCGCCGTGCAGGCGGCCTTATATAGTGTGGGGTGTGTACTAAATCCCCTGAGCCATAATTGGCCAAAGCCACCCTGGCTTTGGCCAATTACAGCTCTCTCTACTGACGGCGCTGTGATTGGCCAAGCATGCGGGTCATAGTGCATGCTTGGCCAATCATCAGCCAGCAATGCACTGCGATGCCGCAGTGAATTATGGGCCGTGACGCGCCACACGAATTTAGCGCGAACGGCCCATAACGTTCGCAATTCGGCGAACGATCGAACAGCCGATGTTCGAGTCGAACATGGGTTCGACTCGAACACGAAGCTCATCCCTAGTCATAAGTTAAATATTATCTTGTATCAGTTCCTGATATTGCTGAGAGGTTCGATATTCAAACCAATTAGCCCACGTAACTGAAAAACTAGAGATTCTGTCCTGGGTGAGGTGTATCAGCTCCTCCATCGCTGCTATATGGTTAATGTGTGATGTCCATTCTTTCATTGAAGGGGGAGATTTAGACCTCCAATGAACCGGCAGGCAAAGCCTAGCTGCCTTGATCATATGCATAGCCAATGACTAGTATTTTTTTGAAGATATTTTAGAAAGGAGAAGGAGGTACTGTGCTGGTGAGAACTCCAATGGGAGAGAAGAGATCCCAGTCGTAACGGCGTGCACATTTCGCCAGTAAGGCTGGATCATTGGGCATTTACACCATATATGGAGAAAAGTGCCCAAATCTTGTTCGCATCTCCAGCACCAATGACTGAGACTGTCGGAATAAATTTATGAAGCAATTCCGGAGTCTTATACCATCTCGTTTTAATTTTATACCAATTTTCCTGAGTGTATACATTCAGAGAGCCTTTATGAATGTATAGGTGAATGCGGTCCCAACTGGTGTCCTCGATCACTGCGTTCAGCTCAGCCTCCCAGAACATATGCTCCGAGTGCAAAGAAGCATATGGTTCCTTGAACATGGAAGCGTAGAGCACTGAGATCACATAACTCTGGGGAGACAAGCTAGAACACAGCGATTCAAAGACAGTAGGAGTCTTCGTGAAGCTTCCTCTGCTCACCGCATTGTCCAAGTAATGTTTGAGTTGTATATAGGCCCAAAAAGGGAAAGATTTAGTGTTGGAAAATGCGGCGAGTTCTCCTTGCCAGAGGAACCTACCCCTGGAATAGAAGTGTTTAGCCTGCAATTCTGCGTATGGCCACTCCGCCAATAAGTAAGCCTTGGTCATTCCTGGGGGAAAGTCTGGGTTACCAAGATACATTTTTAGCTGAAAGGCAGGTAAACAGCTACACTGATGAAATATGTTTATGGAAGCTTTTTGAAAAATATTGATGGATGTTGGATAGTCAACGGCACCACATCCCTATATTTAAATATATATTAAACTAATAGCTGAATCAACATTTAATGATAAAGAAATTAACTAATTAAGCAAAAGTAAAAAAAATTACCGTGATAAGATAGCATATGACTCCAATCAAGCCTATAGATGGTCTCATGAAAATAAAGACGTAGGAATAAAACTACATCTCATCAAAATAATGTCTTAAATGATCCTAGTGATTCTGATGGATCGTCCATTTCTTCTGTTTCCTCTCTTCAGGCACAACAGCGATCAGAGAGAATAGGACCCCAAAAACGTAAAGAAGGGTCAGGTTCTCAAGTATCGGCGCCCTAAACGTACCTCACAGTCTGTTCGTAATTGAAAGGCCTTCTCACCCTAACGAAAAAAACTTCACTTGCATGTTCTGTTTTAGCCACTCCTGGTGATATGGGGTCTATTTCTCCTTCTTCTTTGTCACAGGGTTTGCCATTTGCATCAAAGGTAAGCCCAGCCACACCTAACACTAGTTCGGGGGACTTCCGTCCAACACCCCTATCGGGGGACGTTTTTACAGCACACATTTTTGTCCCACAGCCCACTCCAGATGCCAAAAAGATCTTCAATACACAGTCACCGATTTCCACAAATGTGATCAAGACAGGTTGCAATGAATAAATCTGCCTTCTCACTCTTTAAGAGAAGATCAGATCCAGGTGTTAAAGTGGTTGTAAACCCTTTACAACAACTTTATGCTACAGGTAAGCCTATAATAAGGCTTATCTGTAGCTACCCTGGATATCTCCTAAACCTGCACGGTTTAGGAGATATCCCCTGTCCCCTGCATGTGCCGATGACATCGGCACATGCGCACTGGGGCAAACTGAAGCAATGGCACGTATGTGCCGTTGCTTCAGTCTGTGGGCCATTACCGGCGGCTCCCGCGCGCAAGCGCGGGAGTGACGTTATCGCGGCTCCGGCCAATCACAGCGCCTGAGCCGCGATACCCGGAAGTAGCCCCCGGGAGAGATGTCGCCGCTCGGAGGGGGAGACTAGGATGGCTGCGGGGGCTTCGTTCTCGGGTGAGTAATTCATAATGAGCTAGTATGCTATGCACACTAGCTCATTATGCCTTTGTCTTGCAGGTTTTTTTTTTTTTGTTTTTTTTTTTTACCAGGGTTTACAACCACTTTAAGCCTGGGTCTTACCCTCTCTCCCACACAAGAGGTCGATAGCTTTGAGGTGATAAAGGATGTGCAGTTATTTACCAGAAAGTTTATGTATAAAATTATTTTTGACAAGAATTATCAATCATTTAGGTCAAGATTTCCATCCGATAATATTTGGAGGGATCTTTCCCTAAATGATATTAAGGCTCTTGATGAATTGATGGAGTTATGGGAAGAAAGTAATTCCCTTGATGACTCATTCAAAGAATCTCGAAGTGAATTCGAAGTTATTCATTGGTTAACCCTTCTGTCTCAAATCCAACTGCTTCAGTGAGATGTTTTCCACCTCCTCAGATGTACAAAGCAACATCTTGTTCTTTTCCTGTTCTTCAGGGAAACCCCAATATTTGAGCTTTCACCCAACAAGTTACAAAGGAAATACAATCTAACATTTAGCATAGTAAGCATAGATCATCCAACCTTAGTCCGGCTCAAAAGAGAGCCCTTAAAAAGAACCATGATATAATCATAAAACCAGTGGATAAAGGTGGGAGACCATGTATCTTTGGTCTCAAAAAAGAAAATGGAAACTCCAATTAGCCGACATATGGGGCTTTACCATAGTTTTAAATTATCTAAAATTAAATTTTTTGCCCTTGAACATATACCTGTACATGAGAGAGGGAGTGATGTTGTTAAACCTCTCCTGCAGCGCGAGATCAAATGGATCCACACCTTATCAGCTATGAAACATCCTGGACTGAATGAGTCCATTAGCTACAAACCCTTCCTATAAGCCATTTAATGTCTATATTGCCTGTGAAGGAGAATTTTAAGACTGTGCATATTTAGGATAATTTTTCCTAATGTGATATAAAAAGATGATACTATTTTTGTATATTTTTGCATAATAGTTTTTTGTTACTCATTTATGCATGGAATTGCAAGGCCTTTCAGACATCCCTGCCTTAATATATTCATTCTCTGTCTAGAAAACTGTTCCTTAGATATCTGGCTCATATGTTATTAACAAATTGTGTTTTACATGCTGGGGTTGTATTTCCCATGCTTGGCCACTAGATGGCGATTTTTTGGTTTTACCAGAGGTTCATTGTTTGGTGATAGGTGACCATATGGACACCCAGGGTGTCACTGTCATTCCCCTTATAAGGTATCCTTATTGATTTGGTACTGGCGCCATTGTCCACTTGCTCAGCGTGCCCTCATAGCAGGATTCTGCCCCTTGCCCTAATTTCTCTAGGGGCTTGGGCGGGTTTGAGTGGCTAAGGGCTGTGCAGCCTGAAGCCACTCCCTGCTCTGGGCAGATTTTCGTTTTCGCCGCGCCTAGACATGATGTCACTTCTGGCGTGACTCGTGTATGCACAGTGGATATTCTAGGCATCCGCGCTTCCCTCGGCGCCGTTGGACGCCGGAGGAAGTGGAGGGGGCATAAAAGGGCCCCTCAGCCTGCCATTTTTGCAGCGGCCTGAAACTGGAGGGAAGAGATATATGTGGCACCACCTTGTGAAGGTAAAGAAAATGTTTGGTATTGTTCCGATCCTCTCTCTTTCTGATTGAGGGTGGAGTGGATTGTACACTACTGAACTGCTCTTTTTCTCATTTATTGTCAATATAGGATTATTACCAGTTTTTTAATTTCATCCTGGACGTTTCATTTTTTCAACACGAGACAAGTGGGAGTTTTCCCTTTTCGGAATGAATATGTTAGAACATTGAGTTATAGACCCTGGATCTTCTCATAGGTTCAACTTATTGGTTGCATTTTGTGTATGTGCATGTATGCATATGTATATATGTTTGCCAGTCTGGTCACAATATTTATATAGTGATGGCCTTTCAAATAATATCTTCCCATATCCACATGCCTATTGCCATTGGAGTCCCTATGTCCCCCTCTGTGGTGCACCAGATATCTCCAAATTATCATTGTCCTCTAGACAACGGAGCCGTAAACCTTTATTGATAGGATATCCATTATATCAGGTTTTTTCATGTGCTTATTGTCTGTATTGAGATGTTATTGAATATACATCAATTGTGTATGTCTCTAATATATTGTTTTCAATTCATAGTGACCATACATGCAATACTAATCTCCTGAGGAAGCCATTGTATGGCGAAACACGTAGAGCAAGAAAATACTGCTGTCCATCTACAATATGGTTACTGTATGGTGATATCCTGATGTTTTTATGTATAAATAAATTTGATATTTTTATATATCGGTTTGTTCCTGATCTATTTTTGGCACCCTAAAAATCCCATTATCTTCCTCCTATCTATATGTTTATGGAAGCTGTCAAATATTTACCTGCCAATTCATGTGTACTTCTGTGCATCCAGACCTGAGATTTATACTACCCTTCTAGACAGTAGGGATGAGCTGAACACCCCCTGGTTCGGTTCGCACCAGAACATACCCAACAGGCAAAAAATTCGGAAGAACACACGAACACTGTTAAAGTCTATAGGACACGAACATGAAAAATCAAAAGTGCTCATTTTAAAGGCTTATATGCAAGTTATTGTCATAAAAAAGGTTTGGGGATCCGAGTCCCAGTGACCCCATGGGGAAGCCACGGGGAAGCCCCCGTGGCATCAGAGGGGGGCGGGTCACCCATTTACGTCACTGGCTGGCCCTGCCCTCAGCTATATAAGAACTGTCACCCAGAAGAAACGTCACTCAGCGGGAGCCTCCCATGGGGGCGGAACGGTTGCTTTTTTTTTTTCTTTTTCGGTCCATCGGGCAGCATGAATTTACATCACTAGACATTTTATTTTTTTATTTTTTAGTAAAGGACTTGTCCCAAGCTGTCTTTTTTATCACTTTTAACACTTTTTTTGTGAAATGGTAGGAGTACCCCATTACCAATTCACATAGGGAGGCCGGGATCTGGGGTTCCCCTTGTTAAAGGGGGCTTCCAGATTCTGATAAGCCCCCTGCCCACAGACCCCCACAACCACTGTGCAAGGGTTGTTGGGATGAGGCCCTTGTCCCCATCAACGTGGGGACAAGGTGCTTTGGGGTCAGACCCCAAAGCACCCTCCCCATGTTGAGGGCATGTGGCCTGGTATGGTTCGGGGGGGTGCTCTCTCGTCCCCCCTATTTTCCTGCAGCCTGCCCGGTTGCGGATAAGGGTCTGGTATGGATTTTGGGGGGGACCCCTACGCCATTTTTTTAAAAATTTTGGTGCAGGGTCTGGTATGGATTTTGGGGGGGACCTCATGCCATTTTTTTAAAATTTGGTGCAGGGTTCCCCTTAATTTACCATACCAGACCTGAAGGGGCTGGTATGGATTTTGGGGGGACCCAACGCAATTTTTTTAAATTTTTTGTTCCCCTTAATATTCATACCAGACCCAAAGGGCCTGGTAATGGACTGGGGGGAACCCATTCCCTTTTTTTTCAATGATTTTTATCTATATTGCCGGAACCCGACGATACATTACAGCCGCGAGCAGTTTTAACCACCCAGGTCCCCAATCACTTTTTATGACAATAACTTGCATATAAGCCTTTAAAATTAGCACTTTTGATTTTTCATGTTAGTGTCCCATAGACTTTAGCGGTGTTCCAGCGGCTTTTGAATTTGCCCCGAACACCGCATATTGTTCGGTGTTCGCAGAGCATCCGAACGACCAAAGTTCGGCCCGAACTTATGCTCCCATCCCTACTAGACAGTAAAGGTCAGTTGGTGACCTGAATTTTCTCGGCTACAGTCAAGGAGTACAGCTTTGTCACCTCTCTAGAACAGACTTTTAGGCATCCCTATAAATAGGTTCTATCAGTAGCCAAGATTGTTACAAAAAAAATGGTCTGAATTTAGGTTTGGACCGAACCTGGAAGTGAGATTTCACAAAAAAATCAGCACCCAGTCAGCTGCCACCAGGGCACTCTCCACACGTAACAAAGGAACAGGGACGCTTGTGACGTCATTGATCTAATGATGCGGTCTCCCTGAATTCCAAGGTCCTGATGCTTACCCCCAAAGCCAGGGAGAACTGACATCCTCAGGGTGCCGGTTACTAGGCATAGTGGGTGTGGTGCAAGGTGAAAAGATTGGGCGCCAGTCACTTTTTGTAAAAATTAACAAAGATAGTTTTATTTCTCTTAACAGGAATGGTGGGAGAGAGCATGTGCAATGTATGTGTGGAGTGCTGCTTAAATTGATGGCACTATATGGGTACCTTAAATAAATAGCGATAATTGTAGACATGCACCCACACTCACTCAGGTTGCACTGGATTGACTGGTGTCTTTATTCAACCTTACTAACTATGTAACTATGTAGCATTAGCACTACGGCAAACTCCATAGGCAGACAGCAATACAGATAAAGGGCCTTTAAGCTGAATGGAGCAATCTGTATCTTGTAGCAACTGCTGTCTCCTATAACAACATATTCTCTTACAGTATCCTACTGTAGATCTTTCAGTTTAACTCAGAGTATCCCCCTGTAGATCTTCCAGCTTAATTCACAGTATCCCACTGTTGATCCTTAAGCTCAGCTCTCCGTTTCTCACTAGACTTCTTGGACTCTCAGCTACTGTACCTGCTGGATCCCTTGAGCTTCACCCACAGCTAATCGCTGTACTTATCTTCAAGCTTTACTTACATCTACCCGCTGTACTCCTTCAAGCTTTACTCGCAGCTACCCAATATATTCCTGGATGAGTCTCCACTGAAGCTTTCCCACTTACTTTACTGTCCCCAGCTAGTGAAGTGTCTGCTCTGGTACTCCTTCAGAACTTCATCCCTTCCAAACTTGCCTCTGGTAACAGGAGTGGTCGTCCCTCGGGCAACTGCTTCTCCTTTACCTCCAGCAATGAACAGGCTCCCCTCGGGCTAAGAGTATAACACACGCGGTTCTGTCCCAGGCTTTAGGCTTAACCTTTGCTGCTCCTCCTTTGCAGAACATTGGATTGGCCTCACGTAGACCTAGCAACCAGTAGGCTGCCAAGAGCTGTTTGACCCACATCCACCCAGGGCGCAGCTTATCCCAGCACGCACAGCGGCCAAAAGAAACTCATGCTGATTGGCTGAGACAACCTATTTACCCATCACCTGAATTTACTTTAATCCATCATCCTAATGCCAAAAGCAACAGTGCCACCTACTAACAGAACAGAGAGACTACCAATTAAACTCAGACTTAGGCCAGAAATCAGTGGATCGAACTACCACCTTCAGACTTTCTAAACGTGTAAATTTTTGATTTCTCTCCTCACTACCTATCACAGTTTTGGAGGCCATGAAATGACCAGATAGCACAACTCCCCCCCCCCAAATGACCATATTTTGGAAAGTAGACACCCCAAGCTATTTGCTGAGAGGCATGTTGAGTCCATGGAATATTTTATATTTTGCCACAAGTTTTGGGAATATTGTTAAAAAAATTTTTTTTTTTTTTCACAAAGTTGTCACTATATGATATATTGCTCAAACATGCCATGGGCATATGTGAAATTACACCCCAAAATACATTCTGCTACTTCTCTTGAGTACAGGGATACCACATGTGTAGGACTTTTATGGAGCCTAGCCACGTACGGGGCCCCGAAAACCAATCACCGCCTTCAGGCTTTCTAATGGCGTAAAATGGTGATTTCACTCCTCACTACCTATGACAGTTTCGGAGGCCCTAAAATAACAAGATAGCACACAACCCCCCAAATGACCCCATTTTGGAAAGCAGACACCCCAAGGTATTTGCTAAGAGGCATGATGAGTATTTTGCAGCTCTCATTTGTTTTGGAAAATTAAGAAAGGAAACAAAATGTTTTATTTTTTTATTTTTTTTCATTTTCAAAACTTTGTGACAGATCTGCAAAATACTCAACATGCCTCTCAGCAAATAGCATGGGGTGTCTACTTTCCAAAATTGCATCATTTGGGAGGGTTTTGTGCTATCTGGGCATTTCATGGCCTCCGAAACAGTGATAGGTAGTGAGGAGTGAAATCAAGAATTTACGCCCTTAGAAAGTCTGAAGGCGGTGAATGGTTTTCAGGGACCTGTATGCCACTAGACTGCCAAAAAGCCCCACATATGTGGTATCCCTGTACTCAGGAGAAGCAGCAGAATGTATTTTGGGGTGTAATTTCACATATGCCCATGGCATGTTTGAGCAATATATCATTTAGTGACAACTTTGTGAAAAAAAAACAAATATCGTAATTTTCCCAAAACTTGTGGCAAAAAATAAAATTTTCAATGGACTCAACATGCCTCTCAGCAAATAGCTTAGGGTGTCTACTTTCCAAAATGGGTCATTGGGGGGGGGGGGGGAGCTTTCTGGGCATTTCATGGCCTCCGAAACTGTGATAAGTAGTGAGGAGTGAAATCAAAAATTTACGCCCTTAAGCCCCATACACACTATCAGATTTTCTGCTGATTTTTGTCTTCAGATTTACCAAAACCATGTAGTGCAAGGGCCTGCCTGATTGTATACAAATTAAAACTCCTAAGGAACTGACGGAGCCAAACTAAGCACACCGCTGTGTTCCACTCTGACTTGACATAAACTTTCAATGATTGAAGTACGTTACCAATAGTAACGAGGATCAGGTAATCAAACAGGCTTTCCAGATGATCCAATAGTAGAAATGTAGTGCTGCACATCCGTTTGATTAGGTCTACGAAGAACAACACAGTCTGGATAGATATGGCAACCATAGTCCCAGGTTTAAAGAACATTTGTATACTTCCCGGCAGGTCGGGGTGACAACTTTCTTATATCACAGTGAGCGGGAATTTTCAGGTACTCCCGGATAGCAGCATCAACCCACTGTGCTTGTTTGCATTGGATTTCAGCTTTCAGACTTTCTGGCACATATGGGTATAAGTAGCCATACTCCTCAGCCACTTTTATCATGACAATTCTTTGCAACTTGGACAATCTTGGCAATAGTTTAGAATCCCCACATCCAGGTAACTTAGCAACCATAATCCCAGGTTAGTGACAATAGGATTCTTGGCCCCTGCCACAGGCCACAAGCACGGAGTGAACATGGTATGGATGATATAGTTCTTTAGCCCCTGCCACGGGCTTGCATAACCTTCCCTTGTTTTCTGGAGCAGCAGCATTGCAGCGGATACTTTACTTAGAACAGGACCAGCAATTTCTACTGACAACAAATGTCACGGTCATAACTTAAATGACAGAGGCCATAACTGCAGCAAAGTTAAATATCTTTACAGTAGAGAACACTTCAGTAATGATTATCACTCATTCCGCCTAATCTCCATTCCAGTTTGGCTTACCCACTTCAAGTGCCGACTTGACGGGATACAAGCCCAACTTTCCACACGGCCACGGAACGAACGAGCATGCCTAGCCCAACTGGCAGTGATAGTAGGCTGAAGACCTTCAGTCTCAGCCTCACCTGTAGTAGCGATGGATGCAAGCACTACCAAGTAGTGGCAGCAGAAGACCCACGAGAAGTGATGGCAGTGGGAACTGACACTTCCACTGCAGGAACGATGAGTTTGGCAGGTGACTGACTGGGCAGGATCAACACCGGCCGAAACGGACACACTGGAATCAGCAGCAGCAGTAGTAGATTGGGTTTCCTCAACGGTTACATATCCCTGCACCCAGTCCACCTACAGTATGTGGGATGGCAGGGGTGGGCGAGCAGCCACCAGAAACAGTTCCCCACAACGGTAACACCGATTCCAGGGGCGCAGAAACACAGCAAAGCTGTAACATCGCAGACAAATGATTCCCATGGCTGCAGAAATTTGAGAGATGTACAGTGCTATCTCCCCACAAGCATACCTCCCAACTTTCTGAAATGAGAATGAGGGACACCTATTAGCAAAAGTATGTAGGTGCAGGACACACCTACCACGCCCCCCTTGAGGGAGAACTGTACAAAAAAATTGGTTAAACCCACATGCTTTTTTACCATGACTATTCCTTTATATTTGCTTTTGGAATTTACAAATGAAGCAATTTAGAAATTAGATGAATGGTTTTGTACTGTAAAACACTTTTTGATAGATCTGTAGTGCATTTTATATACAACTATATAGATCAGACCAAAATGAGGGACAAATGAGGAGGAAAGAGGGACAGGTGGGAGGTATACCCACAAAGCCTCAGCCGAAGGCCGGTATCAGCGATAGTCTCTCCAGAGGCAAAAAGACTGGCAATGACCCTTAGGTCATACTCAGCTGAACCCGGTTGGATGAATTCAAACATTTTCTCCACACTCAGCAACTTTTTTTCTTTCCCAATGATCTTGGAGCATGGACGGCTGTGCTTACGTTTGCAACTCCGTATCCTCCTCTGCAGAGCAGCAACTCCTCCTCCTGCCAAGGGATTGGTTCACATGCTCTTCAGGAACTTCAGCGCCTGCCTCTTTTCTCCAGCAGCATGCCAAAACTTTTCTGGAGTCTGCCTTAACCCCTGCAGCAATGGCGTAAAGTGACAAAGACCAGGCTGACACTCTCCCAAGAGCAAAATAACACGTTGGTTCTTCCCCACACAGTTCACAAGGATAATATAACAGTCTCTGAGGAATAAAGATGTTGCTTGCCACTTTCCCACGGAGCCAGAGAAAGCTACGTTGGGCGCCAAAATGTAGTGGTCTCCCCGACTTCCAAGGGCCTGATGGTGGCCCTCAAAGCCAGGGAGAACTGACATTCCTCCTCAGGGTGCAAGTTACTAGGCATAGTGGGTGTGGTGCAAGGTGAAAAGATTGGGCGCCAGTCACTTTTTGTAAAAACTAACAAAGAGAGTTTTATTTATCTTAACAGGAACAGTGGGAGAGAGCGTTAGGGCTCAGGACATCCTTAGGCAAATCTAATAGCAATTAGGAAAACTCCGTAGACAAAAATAGAACTAGGCAGACAGAAATACAGATAAAGGGCCTTTAAGCTGAATGCAGCAATCCGTATCTTGTAGCAACTGCTGTCTCCTATGGCAACAACTTCACTCACAGTATCCTACTGTAGATCTTCCAGTTTAACTCACAGTATCCCCCTGTAGATCCTCTAGCAGTATCCCACTGTAAATCCTTAAGCTCAGCTCGCCGTCTCTCACTAGACTTCTTGGACCCTCAGCTACCTGCTGGATCCCTCGAGCTTCACCTACAGCTAACTGCTATACTTATCTTCAAGCTTTACTTACAGCTACCCGCCGTACACCTTCCAGCTCTACTCACAGCTACCTGCTGTAAACCTGGATGAGTCTCCACTGAAGCTTTCCCACTTACTTCACCGTCCCCAGCTAGTGAAGCGTCTGCTCTGGTACTCCTTCAGAACTTCATCCCTTCCAAACTTGCCTCTGCTAACAGGAGTGGTCGTCCCTCCGACAACTGCTTCTCCTTCACCTCTGGCAACGAACAGGCTCCCCTCAGGCTAAGCCTCTAACACACGCGGTTCCGCCATAGGCTTCGAGGTTAACCTTTGCTTCTCCTCCTTTGTGGAACCCTGAACTACTGGATAGACCTCACATAGACCTAGCAACCAGAGGGACTCCTGGATAGGCCTCGGGCTTCATGCCTAGCAGCCAGGGGCTGTTTGACATACATCCACAGAAAGGTGAATGCATTAAGGTGAAAAACCCTGAGGGTTTACAACCCCTTTAACCACTTCAATACCAGGCACTTTCCGCCTTTCCTGCCCAAGCTAATTTTCAACTTTCAGCGCTGTTACTTTTTAAATGACAATTGCGCGGTCATGCTACCCTGTACCCAAACAAAATTTGTATCATTTTGTTCCTACAAATAGAGCTTTCTTTTGGTGGTATTTGATCACTTCTGCGTTTTATATTATTGATGGACACTGATAGGCGGCACTGATGGGTGGCACTGATAGATGGCACTGATAGGCATCACTGATGGCACTGGCAGGCACTGGCAGTCATTGCTGATGGGCACTAATTGGCATCTGCCTGGGCACTGGTTGGCACATCCCTGGTGGGCATCCTTTGTGGGCATCCCTGGTGGTCCTGGCGGGCATCCGCGGGGGGGCTGTGCTGATAAACAATCAGCACAGACCCCCCCTGTCAGGAGAGCAGCCGATTGGCTCTCCTCTACTCGCATCTGTCAGACGCGAGTGAGGAAAAGCCGATAAATGGCTCTTCCTGTTTACACTGTGATCAGCTATGACAGAGGCTCTTTACTGCGATCGGTGTTGCGGTGTGGTGCGGTCGCGGCTTATCCTGTTGGACGTCATATAACGCCCAGTCAGGATAACTGAACCACTTCAAAATCCCTTGCTTTCAGTATTTGCTTTCAGTAGTTGTCTCTCTCCCTCTGCAGTCAGGAAATTATGCGATTATCCCCAAGTTGAGCACTAGGGAAAAGAACCTAGATGAAGTCTTAATTAAAGAGTGTCCTATAGTGGCACAAGCAATTTAGCCAGCACTTGGCTAGGCTACGCACACTTGGCAACTTCAGTGTTTCATCACCAATACAAATATAAGCCTTTTACCAGAAGTCTCCAAAAAGTAAGGTCATAAGCGCTTATGAATCATCCTGAGAATCCAGAAAAATGGACTACCAAACTATGTAAATTAGCACCTCTACAGCAGTGTCATATGTAATCCAGTCTAAAATCAAGTTTATTGATAATAGAACCAATGGGCACTTACAAAAAAGATAGTCACAGCATGAAATAAGCAATGCCATCCACTAGCATACGTGATGATGCTAAACTCAGACCAAAGCATTTCCTCACAAGGGGACTTCGTCAGAGAAAGGTGCATGTCCCCTGCATGTTCCTCTGTTGGACTTTTGCCCCTATAATACAATGTTTAGTGCTCTCATTGTTATTTTTTTCATTATTGCTGTTACTACTTGCACTTAAAGGGGTAGCACAATATATTTATTCTTGGTACATAATTGGCCCTATTTATAAATTTGTTTTATACAAAATTCATACAACTTTCACCCAAGATTCACTATTTTATTTGATTTACTTAACAATGTGTGAATCTTGGGTGGAAGTTGTGTAAATCTTGGGTTCAAACATTTATATATAGACCACCATAAATGTGATTACACCCTGTAACCCAAACCTTCCCCTTAAAGCTGAACTCTAGCGTATCTTTATTTTTAGTTAGTGGTCCAGCGGTTTTTAAAATAAGAAATGCAGCCCCGTATGCAATACTCCCCTGCTCTCCAGCACTGTATTCCAATGATCTACCACTCTCAACATGCAGCACTGGTCATCTTCCAGGTTGAATAACGTGGCACTACAGCATCTGTATTGCTTACCTGATTTGAGGGAATTGTAGTTATCTCTCCACCTTACAGTTATAGAGCTTTGGACTTTTTAGGGACCTGAATGTCAGTGTTACATCAAAACCCAAAACCATCTATCACGTTTTATTTTTCTGTTCTTCGATCAGCTATAGGTTCTCATGCATAATACCTGCATTGTTTTTTGTACTGTTTAATTTCATGAGCATGCATGGCTTTATAGAAATTGTGCATTGGGATTGATTTACTAAAAGGAAATGCACAAAGGCAGGGAGAACTCACTAGGAAAATAATTCCTATGTGAGCAGGGCATACTTTACATTCAACCTGGAAGAGGGGATGCAGAGCAGTAAGTCAATTCTGAAGGGAAGGTATAAAAACAGGGAAAGTTGTTTTTATTTCAACACAAGCTAGGCAACTTACTATTCTTTTTGCTTGGTTTTATATGTAAAAAAAACATTGCTACGCCATAAATGCATTAATATGATGGCATATACACATATGGTTTATTAAATAAGGCCCGGAGTCTCTGGCCAGTGGGGCATGCTGGGGTTTGTGGCTAACAAGCTGCATAGGCAAGTACTGAATCCATGCATGGCTAGCTAAAAATGTTCACATACATTAAGCAACGTATTGTTTTAGATTTAAAGGCCCAAAGGCAATAAATACAACAAAGTTGATTCTGCAGACATCCAGCGGATGAGTGAAATCCTGGCTTTGCCTTATTGCAAAATGATGTATTGCACATAAGCCGGATAAAGTGAGCCAGCATGAAATATACCCTTCCCAGTGACTTATTATAAGGCTGAAGTCACAATACGTACGTAAGCGGTTTCATAGCAGCCAGCTCAGCCAGTGAGATTGTGGCTGGTAGGGAAAAGCCTATAGATAGCACTATGACATGGCCGCATTAGCTTGATTAACAGCTGCAGGAAATTACTTCACCTCTTCTTTGCTAGCATCTATCAACAAGAAGGTGCAAGGAAATCCACACTGCATATCGCTACTATACCTTTCAACATTTTATGACCCAAGTGAGAAATGCGGCCTTAGCAATATGTAGCAAGAGAAACAATCATATAAAAGGTTGTAAATTTATATGATTTGGAGGCAGAGAAGTGGCAGGAATCATATCTTTAAATGTATGCAGCTGTGATAAACCAGGAATAAGTTTTATAGTTTTTGACCCAGAAAACCCACAATTCCAGTAAAAAAAGAAATTCAATTTAATTCTAGAGTTATTGCAGGAGTAATAATAAACTAGTTCATATCCTCAGTATTTGCTCAGGATCTAAAAAAAATAGAAAAAACTGATGTTAGAACAGGAACAGAGAATACTGTATTGTTATGATAATGAGATTTAATAATGAGATTAGTTTGGGACGAAGTGGTGGTGTACCTTGACTGTTCTGTCATTTAGGTAACACCTGCTGCAATATGCAGTTCGTTCCAAATAGAAGGTATTCGTTTTACAGGCCAAGCACATCCAAGTCATCATTTCGTTGGACTCCCCTAGGTTGTATTACCTACCAGAATTTTTTTTTTCCTTTTATACATTTTTATCAAAAAGTTTACAAACTTTCAAAAGATTTGCATTGGATATCACAAGTGATACTGAATCATGATCTAAACATTTACATGGATAATAAACTTTTAACCAAAGCATGTTCCCTGAGTTGCACAAATTGCAACCATGCTTTAGGGAGCATGGTTATTTTCAAAACGCAATGGGCTACTACAATTCCCTGACCCTTTGGCCTATATATACTGTGTATACTGTATATATACAGTATCCCACAAAATTGAGTACACCCCTCACATTTTTTAAAATATTTTATTATATCTTTTCATGTGACAACACTGAAGAAATGACACTTTGCTACAATGTAAAGTAGTGAGTGTACAGCTTGTACAACAGTGTAAATTTGATAAGTGAGCAAAGTGCCTTCGCGCTACTCTGGATGAGTGCAACATATTCATAAACAATTTAAGAATCACCTTATTATTTATTTCATTTGATCAGTGTAAATTTGCTGTCCCCTCAAAATAACTCAACACACGGCCATTAATGTCTAAACCGCTCTGTCCCCTCAAAATAACTCAACACACAGCCATTAATGTCTAAACCGCTGGCAACAAGGGTGAGTACACCCCTAAGTGAAAATGTCCAAATTGGGCCCAATTTGCCATTTTCCCTCCCCAGTGTCATGTGAGTCGTTAGTGTTACAAGGTCTCAGGTGTGAATGGGGAGCAGGTGTGTTAAATTTGGTGTTATCGCTCTCACTCTCTCATACTGGTCACTGGAAGTTCAACATGGCACCTCATGGCGAAGAACTCTCTGAGGACCTGAAAAAAAGAATTGGTGCTCTACATAAAGATGGCATAGGCTATAAAAAGATTGCCAAGACCCTGAAACTGAGCTGCAGCATGGTGGCTAAGACCATACAGCGGTTTAACAGAACAAGTTCCACTCAGAACAGACCTTGCCATGGTCCAAAGAAGTTGAGTATGCGTGCTCAGCTTCATATCCAGAGGTTGTCTTTGGGAAATAGATGTATGAGTGCTGCCAGCATTTCTGCAGAGGTTGAAGGGGTGGGGGGTCAGCCTGTCAGTGCTCAGACCATACGCCGCACGCTGCATCAAATTGGTCTGCATGGCTGTCGTCCCAGAAGGAAGCCTCTTCTAAAGATGATGTACAAGAAAGCCTGCAAACAGTTTGCTGAAGACAAGCAGACTAAGGATATGGATTACTGGAACCATGTCCTGTGGTCTGATGAGACCAATATTAATATAAATATTGAGTCCAGCTGTGTTTGATTATACTGATTGGACTTGATTAGGAAAGCCACCCACCTGTCTATATAAGACCTTACAGCTCACAGTGCATGTCAGAGCAAATGAGAATCATGAGGTCAAAGGAACTGCTTGAAGAGCTTAGAGACAGAATTGTGGCAAGGCACAGATCTGGCCAAGGTTACAAAAAAATTTCTGCTGCACTTAAGGTTCCTAAGAGCACAGTGGCCTCCATAATCCTTAAATGGAAGACGTTTGGGATGACCAGAACCCTTCCTAGAGCTGGCCGTCCGACCAAACTGAGCTATCGGGGGAGAAGAGCCTTGGTGAGAGAGGTAAAGAAGAACCCAAAGATCACTGTGGCTGAGCGCCGAGGATGCAGTCAGGAGATGGGAGAAAGTTGTAGAAAGTCAACCATCACTGCAGCCCTCCACCTGTCGGGGCTTTATGGCAGAGTGGCCCGACAGAAGCCTCTCCTCAGTGCAAGACACATGAAAACCGGCATGGAGTTTGCTAAAAAACATCTGAAGGACTCCAAGATGGTGAGAAATAAGATTCTTTGGTCTGATGAGACCAAGATAGAACTTTTTGGCCTTATTTCTAAGCTGTATGTGTGGAGAAAACCAGGTACTGCTCATCACCTGTCCAATACAGTCTCAACAGTGAAACATGGTGGTGGCAGCATCATGCTGTGGGGGTGTTTTTCAGCTGCAGGGACAGGACGACTGGTTGCAATCGAGGGAAAGATGAATGCGGCCAAGTACAGGGATTTCCTGGACGAAAACCTTCTCCAGAGTGCTCAGGACCTCAGACTGGGCCGAAGGTTTACCTTCCAACAAGACAATGACCCTAAGCACACAGCTAAAATAACAAAGGAGTGACTTCACAACAACTCCGTGACTGTTCTTGAATGGCCCAGCCAGAGCCCTGACTTAAACCCAATTGAGCATCTCTGGAGAGACCTAAAAATGGCTGTCCACCAATGTTTACCATCCAACCTGACAGAACTGGAGAGGATCTGCAAGGAGGAATGGCAGAGGATCCCCTAATCCAGGTGTGAAAAACTTGTTGCATCTTTCCCAAAAAGACTCATGACTGTATTAGAGCAAAAGGGGGCTTCTACTAAATACTGAGCAAAGGGTCTGAATACTTAGGACCATGTGATATTTCAGTTTTTGTTTTTTAATAAATCTGCAAAAATGTCTACAATTCTATCTTCAAATACAATGACACGGGCGCCGGAGGCAGGGCCGAGTCCGTCATTCTGCATCTATGGACGCAAATGCTGGACTTGGGAGTGTGCCCGCAAGGTAACTCCCCGGGAGAGTGCTTCTCCCAGGGGGTTATACAATGCTGGGAAGAGCTACCAGCACTACCGTGGGACCCCAGAATTCAAGGATCGGGGCCACTCTGTGCAAAACTAACTGCACAGTGGAGCTAAGTATGACATGTCTGTTATTTAAAAAAAACAAAAACGAAGCTTTATAATCACTTTAAGCTGTTCAGTTCAGTTCCTCTCTGCCTTGGTCAACTCATCCAGAAACTCTCTCCTGTGTACCTGTTGAAGACTTGCTTGTCACTTCTGGTTCCTGATTCTGCTTGCTGTTCCACTACGCTGATTCTCCGGTTTCCTGATTTCCTGGTTTGTCCTATATTATGCTGATCTCTGGCTCCCTGACATCCTGGCTTGTCTGACTATCCGTTCCGGTTACCGAACTCTGGCTATGATTTGACTACATTGCTTTGTTCACCTTTTACTATTTTTATTGTTAAACAAGTGTGATTTTAACTGCACTTCTGTCTTGGTCTGATTCATGATTTCTGACAGTAGGCAAGGGCATGAATTCAGAAGATGTAGTCAATCCACTTGTTGGTAATATTTTTTCCAGGTTGGATGAGCAGGATCACGTATGGATCAGTTTGCCTTAGTGTTACAAACGCTCCTGAATCATACGGCTCACATGAAATCTCCCACTGTGGCTGCTCCGGTACAACCTGTGTTACAGGCCATCCCTGCTGCTGCTCCAGTCAGGGCCGTCTTTAATATTGATTGGACCCTGGGCAAAAATTTTCTTGGGCCCCCCCCCATGCAATTTCACTCTCCACCTTGTCAGAGAGGTTACCTGGTTGGGCGCCGGTGCACGCCGGGGCGCGTTGGTGCCCGTGTCTCCGTGCGTGCTGGGGCCCGTGTTCCGGGGGGCGCTGGCGTGTCTGGTCTGACCGGCCGTGGCGTGCAGGGTGGCGTCCGGGCGGATGTGCGTACGCGCGTTCGCGCTAACGCGCATCCGCGCTAGCACGCGTTCGCCTATGGGCGTTACCGCAGGCGTGCCCGGTGGCGTTGGCATGCACGCCGGCATCGGGAACACGCTCGGGCGTGTGTGGGGGCGCGCGGTGCTTTGGCGAATCGGCGTACGCACGTGCGCGGCGTTTTGGCGCCAATCAGCTTATTTAAGTCTGCCTCTGTCCCTGTTCGGTGCTGCCTGATCAAACAGCTCCGTGTCTTGTTCCGTGATCATCTTGTGTTCCTGTATCTCCGTAGTGTTTACCCGTTGTGACCCGGCTTGCCTTTGGACCTCCCTTGATTGCTGCCTGAACCCGACCCCGGCTTGTCTGACCTTGTTTCTGTCTTCTCCCTTGTACCGTTGCTGCCAGCCCGTTGCCGACCTCTGCCTGTGTGTGACCAGCCTGATTAGCTCCTGCTCAGCATCTGCTCCATCCAGCCCTGAAGCTCTACCGGTTGCTTGCCAGACCATCTTGCTCCAGGACCCTAGCTTCAGGCCCTCATACCATTCCGCACTCGTGGGCCTCCTGTCTACTCTACCAGGGGCCCCGAATCGGATACGTAAGGGAGCCTACCCTCTGCCCAAGCGGACTCATCTGTCTGGTAAGTGTGGGACCTGACAGTATCAGGCAGCCATGACTGAGTCCGGGCAGGGTGCCTCCCCCATGGATGAACTGTGCAGACATCTAGCGGGTCTTACCCAAGCTGTCAAAAGCCTACAGGAGGGCTATACCAGACTGGAAGGACAGGTCCAGGCCCTCTCGGCCCCTCCTCCGGGAACAGTATCTGCTAATCCTGCCTCAGCACCTTCTGTAGTTATGCTTCCACCAGAGCCCCGGGTGCCTACACCCGAAAAGTTTTCCGGAGATCGTAGCAAGTTCCGGGCGTTCCGTAACGCATGTGAACTATACTTTGCATTACAACCCCGTACGTTCTCCTTGGAGGCTACCAAAGTGCAGTTCGTCATATCCTTGTTAACCGGCGAGCCTCAGACCTGGGCCCACCATCTGCTGGAGCAAAAGGCCCAATCTCTAGATTCTCTGAGTGACTTTTTCTTAGCCATGTCTCAGCTGTATGAGGACCCTCAGCTAACAGCCACGGCAGAAACCGCCTTGCATTCCCTTCAACAAGGCCGCAGAGCGGCCGAAGATTACGCTGTGGAATTTAGGCGTTGGAGCTCCGATACGGAGTGGAATGACGCAGCCTTGCGTCACCAATATCGGCTGGGGCTGTCGGATCCCCTAAAGGATGAATTAGCATGGGTGGGGGTACCTCAGACACTTGAAGAATTAATCAACTTGTCAATCCAGATTGACCGCCGCCTCAGGGAGAGACGCTCTGAGAGATCTGCTGGCCACCCACGCCTCACCTGGATGTTGCCCAGGGTCCCTATTGCCCCGAACCAAGCCCCGCTCGTCTCGTCTACTCCAGCCCAGGAAGCCCCTGAGCCCATGCAGTTGGGACTGCTCCATCCCTCTCTGACCCCAGAGGAAAAGACACGCAGACGCACACTCAATCTGTGCCTGTACTGTGGGGAGCCTGGACACTTTGCAAAAGCGCCTGCCGTCCTCCTCGTTGTGTGCACCTGTCTTACCCAGTGTCGGTAACCACCTAACATTTTCCATTGTATTACAGTTACCTGGAAGGAGCATCCCAGTACCGGTCATCATTGATACGGGAGCATGTAGTGGATTCATTGACCGGACCTTCGTCGAAAACCATCACATCCCTACTCAAACTAAAGCCCAGGGACTGTCAGTTTTCTTAGCGGATGGCTCCACCCTCCGCTCCGGACCTGTTACCCAAGAAACGGTTTCCCTATTGGCCACCATTGGCCCGGAACATCAGGAACTTTTACGCCTAGATGTCATCTCCTCTCCCCTCTTCCCAATTATCCTAGGAATACCTTGGCTACAGGCCCACAATCCTAGTATCAACTGGTCTACGGGCAAGATCCAGTTCTCTTCTGAATATTGCAAACAACATTGCTTACGAGGGACTCCTTTAACTTCCTCCCAATGCCTGTGCATGGAATCAGAAACTAAGTCCAACCAAGATCTTCCCGAACCTTACCGGGATTTCCTGGATGTGTTCAGTAAAAAGGGGGCAGAAACCCTTCCAGTACATAGACCCTATGATTGGCCAATAGAACTTTTACCGGGTACTGAAGTCCCTTTCGGGAGGATTTTCCCTCTAACTGAGCAGGAGCTGGGCACCTTGAAAACCTATATAGATGAAAACCTGAAGAAAGGGTTCATCCGTCCTTCCACATCACCAGCTGGGGCAGGCATCTTTTTCGTGGAAAAAAAGGATCACTCTTTACGTCCCTGTATTGATTACCGGGAGCTTAATAAGATCACTATAAAGAACAGATATCCACTACCTTTGGTTCCCGAATTATTTCAGAGATTAGGATCTGCTACCATCTTCACTAAGCTAGACCTCCGTGGAGCCTATAATTTGATACGCATAAGAGAGGGGGACGAATGGAAGACGGCCTTTCGTACTCGATTCGGACATTACGAGTACCTCGTCATGCCCTTTGGTCTGTGCAACGCACCGGCTACATTCCAGCATTTTGTCAACGATATCTTTCATGACCTCCTGGACTTATACGTCATCGTTTACCTGGACGATATCCTGGTTTTCTCTGCTTCTCTGATGGAACACCGCCAACACGTACGAAACGTACTCACCCGGCTTAGACAACATGGGCTTTACGCCAAACTTGAAAAATGCGAGTTTGAGCTCCAATCTATCCAGTTCCTAGGCCTGATCATTTCCCCTGACGGCATTAAAATGGATCCACAAAAAGTATCTGCTATCCTGGACTGGCCTGCACCTATAGACAAGAAGGGAGTACAGCGTTTTATTGGCTTTGCCAATTTCTATAGGAAATTTATTAAGGGATTCTCTTCGATCATAACTCCCATTACAGAACTTATTAAACAAGGAAGCCGGTTCTGCTGGACCCCTAAGGCACAAGAGGCCTTTGAAAAACTCAAAGCGCTGTTCATGTCAGCCACTATTCTCAAGCATCCCAACCCTGCCTTGCCCTTCGTTCTGGAAGTGGATGCTTCCGAAGTTGCAGTTGGAGCTGTGCTCTCACAGAGACAAGGCGCCAAAGCACTCCTGTACCCTGTGGGATTCTTCTCACGTAAACTCTCCTCTTCTGAGAAAAATTACGACGTGGGAGATCGGGAACTTCTAGCCATTAAAGCAGCCCTGGAGGAATGGCGTTATCTCCTGGAAGGTGCAGCGCACCCCATTTTGGTCTACACAGACCACAAAAACTTAGAATATCTAAGAACGGCCAAGAGATTGAAACCATGGCAGGCCAGATGGGCACTTTTTTTTTCCTGATTTATTTTCCATATCACCTATAGACCCGGATCCAAGAATGTCAAATCCGACGCCCTTTCCCGAATGTTTTCCGATTCTGAGAAGACCCTGTCTCCAGACACCATCTTGCCCTCTGGAAATTTCCTAATCCTACAGGAAGATCTAATCTCCCAAATCAGACGAGCCTCTATGGGAATGTCTCCACCTGCTGAAGCTTGTGCCAAAGATGGGCTGTTCTGGTTCAAGAATAAAATTGTGGTCCCTGAGGAGCTAAGAGTACGGGTGTTAAACCTGTGCCATGATCACAAACTTGCTGGTCACTTTGGCACACGGAAGACAACTGACCTTGTCCAACGCACCTTTTGGTGGCCTCACCTTACTAAGGACTGCAAGGAATATGTGGAGTCTTGTAACACGTGTGCCAGAAACAAGACTAGCCGGACAAGAGCATGGGGTCTGTTGAGACCATTACCAGTCCCAGAGAGACCATGGGCCATGATTTCAATGGACTTTATCGTTGAACTCCCCCCATCAGAAGGCTTTTCGTCCATTTTTGTTGTGGTGGACAGACTGTCGAAAATGGCCCATTTTCTCCCCATGAAGGGCACCCCTTCGGCCATGGAGACCGCTTCCATCTTTATTAAGGAGATCGTCAGACTGCATGGGGTTCCGACCAATATAGTCTCAGACAGGGGCGTCCAATTTACCTCCAGATTCTGGAAGGCCCTTTGTGGCGCCCTTGAAATCGAATTGTCCTTTTCCTCGGCCTACCACCCTCAGTCAAATGGACAAACCGAGAGGACGAATCAAACCCTGGAGCAATACATCCGCTGTTTTTCTGCATTCTCCCAGGATGACTGGGCTTCCCTGCTTCCCATCGCAGAATTCGCCTACAATAACTCACTACACTCAGCTACTAATCAGTCTCCGTTTTATGCCAATTATGGTTTCCACCCATCCTTCTTGCCTGGACCATTTCCTGAGTGCCCTGTTCCTGCGGTATCCGAAACTTTGGATTTTTTTTCAAACAACAACAAATTGCTGCAGGAAACCATGACCAAGGCTCAGGAAGACTACAAGAAAATCTTTGACAGGAAAAGACGGGGAGAACTTGTCCTGGAACTCGGCAATTCTGTCTGGTTGTCTACCGCTAACCTCAAGTTGGCCTGCCCGTCCAGAAAACTGGGCCCCAAATACCTGGGTCCGTTCTTGATCAAAAGGAAAATCAACAATGTGGCATACGAACTTGACCTTCCTAACTCCCTGAGGATACACCCAGTCTTCCACGTGTCCCTCTTGAAGCCGGTTACCCCCAACTCTTTTTCTGGCCATAGTATTGGTCCACCCAAACCTATCTTGGTTAACGGCGAGGAGGAGTTCGAGGTGGAGGCAATTTTAGATTGCAGAAGAAGACGCAATCAGATTCAATATCTGGTAAAATGGAGGGGCTATGGACCCGAAGACAATTCATGGGAGCCAGAAAGTAACCTGCATGCCAGAGAACTTCTTCAGTCCTTTAAAACTTCTCATGCCGCAAAGATGGCCCAGCTGGGCATCCGGAGTCTGCCCTTGAGGAGGGGGCACTGTCAGAGAGGTTACCTGGTTGGGCGCCGGTGCGCGCCAGGGCGCGTTGGTGCCCGTGTCTCCGTGCGTGCTGGGGCGCGTGTTCTGGGGGGCGCTGGCGTGTCTGGTCTGACCGGCCGTGGCGTGCAGGGTGGCGTCCGTGCGGATGTGCGTACGCGCTAACGCGCGTCCACCTATGGGCGTTACCGCAGGCGTGCCCGGTGGCGTTGGCGTGCACGCCGGCATCGGGAACGCGCTCGGGCGTGTGCGGGGGTGCGCGGCGCTTTGGCGAATCGGCGTACGCACGTGTGCGGCGTTTTGGCGCCAATCAGCTTATTTAAGTCTGCCTCTGTCCCTGTTCGGTGCTGCCTGATCAAACAGCTCCGTGTCTTGTTCCGTGATCATCTTGTGTTCCTGTATCTCCGTAGTGTTTACCCGTTGTGACCCGGCTTGCCTTTGGACCTCCCTTGATTGCTGCCTGAACCCGACCCCGGCTTGTCTGACCTTGTTTCTGCCTTCTCCCTTGTACCGTTGCTGCCAGCCCGTTGCCGACCTCTGCCTGTGTGTGACCAGCCTGATTAGCTCCTGCTCAGCATCTGCTCCATCCAGCCCTGAAGCTCTACCGGTTGCTTGCCAGACCATCTTGCTCCAGGACCCTAGCTTCAGGCCCTCATACCATTCCGCACTCGTGGGCCTCCTGTCTACTCTACCAGGGGCCCCGAATCGGATACGTAAGGGAGCCTACGCTCTGCCCAAGCGGACTCATCTGTCTGGTAAGTGTGGGACCTGACACACCTGCTCTGAAACATAAAATAAATAGCAGCTAGACTTAAAATCAGTTACTGTGTCAGATCAGGCAGCAATTGCGATTGGTTGCCAGTGGTTACAGCATATCATTACTGCTTACTGACTGGTTGCTAGAGGTTACAGCACACATTACGGCTCGCTGATTAGTTGCTAGAGGTTACAGCAAATGATTTCTGCTTGTTAATTGGTTGCTAGAGATTACTGTACAGTAATACTGCTCACTGATTGGTTGCTAGAGGTTACAGCACATCATCTCCTCACTGCCGGGGAGCATGATATACATATGAATGCCGCCTTTATTTACATATCAATGCCACCGGCCACAGCTGTTTACTTAGTAATGCCCCGCTATTTACATATGAATGCCGGTTATTCACATGTAAACAGGGCTGGTGAGTCATCTGTACACAACAATAAGGCAGAGCTGGGCAGCATTGGTACCAGCATTTCACACTGAGATATCGGGACACAGCATAGGACTACAACTTCAAGGGAAAAGGGAATTTAAACTGTGATAGTTGGCAAGTATGAGGCAGCTGCTTTTGCCCTGCCTTAGACCCCTTTCACACTGGGGAGGTTTGCAGGCGGTATTGCGCTAAAAATACCGCCTGCAAACCGCCCCTAAACAGCCTCCGCTGTTTGTTCAGTGTGAAAGCCCGAGGGCTTTCACACTGAAGCGGTGCGCTGGCAGGACGGTGAAAAAAGTCCTGCAAACCGCTTCTTTGGAGTGGTGAAGGAGCGGTGTATTCACCGCTCCTAAACCGCCCCTTGCTCATTGAAATCAATGGGACAGCGCGGCTATACCGCGGCAATACCGCGGCTACAGCCGCGCTGTACGAGTGATTTTAACCCTTTTTTTAACCCGGGGGTTAAAACCGCACCGCTAGCGGCCGAATACAGCTGCAAGAACAACGGTACAGCAGCGCTAAAAATAGCGCTGTTGTACCGCCGACGCCCCCACCGCCCCAGTGTGAAAGGGGCCTTAAAGACGGCCCTGGCTCCAGTCTCTGTGCAGGCACCCGCCTTGAGTATTACCGCTATAGGAGGTATGTCTGGTTCCGCTCCGCTTCCCCTCAACACAGAGGGTTTCTCAATCAGGTTGAGATATACTTTGAGATGCTGCCCCAGGTGTTTCCCACGGACAGAAGCAAAGTAGGTTTTGTGATATTTTTGCTTTCTGAGAGAACCTTGGCCTGGGCAAACCCTTTATGGGAAACGCAAAAACCCGTTGTCCTGAGTTACTCAGAGTTTGTGGCTTCCTTTTGAGGGTATTTGACACTCTCTGCTTCTGCTGCCAAGTGCCTCATATCCATCAAACAGAGTACGAGAACTGTTGCCGATTGCGACATTGAACTTCGTACTCTGGTAGCAGAGGTTGCGTAGAACAATGAGGCCCTCCTGGCTGCTTTTTCTCATGGTCTCTCGGATACCATCAAAGATGAGATAGCAGCTCGAGATATACCCACTGAGCTGGAGAAGTTGATCACGTTTGCCATCCTCATTGACTGCAGACTCAGAGAAAGACTCTCTTTTAAGGAGCGCTTGCAGAAGCCTCCTGTACATTTCTCTCCGAGCTTTGCAGTCCCACCCTTGCTTCCCTCACTTCCTATTCCTCCTGGTAATGAGTCGGTCAGTGAAGAGGAACCCATGCACTTGGGCTTCACATGTCTCTCTGCGGATGAGAGAACCTTTAGGAGGAGGGAGAGATTGTGCCTTTATTGTGGTCAGGCAGGTCACTTTTTGAAGTCTTGTCCTACCCGTCCAGGGAACGCCCGAATCTTGAGGTCCTGTAGAGGACAGACCTTAGGTGGCGTTGTTTCGTTCCCAGTTATCCAGAAGGATAAGCCTCTGGTCCCGGTTATCCTTTCTTGGTCTGAGTTTTCCATCGAGATACAGGCTCTAATCGACTCTGGGGCTGCAGGCCTGTTCATTGATGCTGCCTTTGTATCTAAGCACTCAATTCCGCTGCAGCTTCGTGCCACTCCACTTGCAATTGAGGCTCTTGACGGGAGACCGTTACAGCCTGCCCATGTGACTCATGAGACTGTTCCATTGTCCATGGCCGTAGGGGCTCTTCACCATGAGATAATCCAATTCCAAGTTATTTCCTCACCGATTCTGCTGGTTATTGGTTATCCTTGGCTACAGAGGCACAACCCCTCTTTTGTGTGTTGAGGTGGATAAATATTGTGATCTATCACACAAAACAAAAAAAAATTGTCAAAATACACAAATCAAAAATGAATAAAGTCCAAATTTCCCACGTAATAAGGTATTCAGCTGATCCAAATGAGCTATGATTGCTCTTACCAGATCTCCAAAGAAATGTGCGGATGGCAAAAAAACCCTTGCCGGGGCCTCTGGGGTGTTAGACCAATCAGCACCGTCCGTGGTTAGATCCAAATCCCCTCAATGGATACAGGATAAAAGCAAACACAAGAAAAAAGAAGACTGGCCATAGTGTAGTATATTAAATACTGGACATGGACATACGAACATACCAATCACCCGGGTGTGCACATATAAACAACCAAAAGACAGGGGGGGAAGGAAGTGAAAAACCCCACCACCGTGGCTGTAGATTGTGCTTACCGACTCACGGTGATACACAGGCTATTAATAGGCTGGAAGCTGACATATAGCTGGCAAGAAGCACCTTGATAAGTCCTCATTACACGAAGTCCACCACGTCAGTATACCACCCAGAATAGAATAATAAACTCTCCATGGTGAAGTACGTTTTAAAAGAAAATTTAATAAACAAAGTATTGCACTTACATATTAAAAGCACTTAATATCGCATCAGTAAATATCGCCGGCCGGCATACAAGCATGGAAGCGAAGCTTCCATGCTTGTATGCCGGCCGGCGATATTTACTGATGCGATATTAAGTGCTTTTAATATGTAAGTGCAATACTTTGTTTATTAAATTTTCTTTTAAAACGTACTTCACCATGGAGAGTTTATTATTCTATTCTGGGTGGTATACTGACGTGGTGGACTTCGTGTAATGAGGACTTATCAAGGTGCTTCTTGCCAGCTATATGTCAGCTTCCAGCCTATTAATAGCCTGTGTATCACCGTGAGTCGGTAAGCACAATCTACAGCCACGGTGGTGGGGTTTTTCACTTCCTTCCCCCCCTGTCTTTTGGTTGTTTATATGTGCACACCCGGGTGATTGGTATGTTCGTATGTCCATGTCCAGTATTTAATATACTACACTATGGCCAGTCTTCTTTTTTCTTGTGTTTGCTTTTATCCTGTATCCATTGAGGGGATTTGGATCTAACCACGGACGGTGCTGATTGGTCTAACACCCCAGAGGCCCCGGCAAGGGTTTTTTTGCCATCCGCACATTTCTTTGGAGATCTGGTAAGAGCAATCATAGCTCATTTGGATCAGCTGAATACCTTATTACGTGGGAAATTTGGACTTTATTCATTTTTGATTTGTGTATTTTGACAATTTTTTTTTGTTTTGTGTGATAGATCACAATATTTATCCACCTCAACACACATAACCTTTGTTTAGCGCAGTTTATATATATTATTTTCTGTTTTTGGTGTTGTCGCACTGTTTACTGCTGCTTATCCTTTTGTGCTTCTAGCGCGGAACTTTTTGCCTACAACCCCTCTTTTGATTGGCTTAGTGCTGAGGTTCTCTCCTGGTTGCCACAATGAAGCAAGACATGTTTCCAGAATGTAGCTAAGGTCCTATGCACCTCTTCACTCATCTCCCTGTCAGAGGAGTACCGCGATTTTAGTGATGTCTTTGACAGAGGTCAAGCCGGTAGTTTGCCTCCTCACCGGTCATATGATTGCGCAATTGACCTTCAACCTGGTGCCATACCCCCTCATGGCCGGGTTTGTCGGTCTCGGAGGATAAGGCCATGGAGGAGTATGTTGCAGATGCACTTTCTTGAGGATTCATCCGCAAGTCCTCGTGTCTTGCTGGTGCTGGTTTCTTCTTTGTAAAGAAGAAGAGTGGTGAACTGAGATCTTGTATTGATTATAGGGGCTCAATTGTTTCATGATTAAGAATGCTTATCCAATTCCGTTGATTACGGAATTATTTGGCCGCCTCAAGGGAGCAACAGTTTTCACAAAGCTGGATTTGAGAGGAGCATACAATCTCGTGAGGATCAAGGAGGGCGACAAATGGAAAACTGCGTTTAATACCAGAACAGTACAAAATATTTTACAGCGCACACATACAAGAATGACATTTCCTGCAGGGCTAGTTAAAAACACCTGAACACCTGAACATATTCAAAAAATACGGGGGTTTGGTCACACTATATGGTCATATAGTGCTAAGCCCACTTACTGCGACAAAGTACCCCGAATTAGTGGGTCCTACACTAGTAATAGAATGGAAGATCCTCTGTCTCAACCATGGGAGCTGAACTCCTCTATGTGGGAGAACTGAAAGGGATACATCCTAATCACTGGTGGCCACTAAATAGGAGGTAATGAGGAGGGGGAGGGGTGCTCCAGCCCAAAAACCTGGTCAGGGCCTATTACAACATACAAGTACATATTTGGGGGGCACACCATACAATGCATTTAAATTCAAGATGGTGCTGCTGTAAGACCTATAAACAGTACAAAATATTTTACAGCGCACACATACAAGAATGACATTTCCTGCAGGGCTAGTTAAAAACACCTGAACACCTGAACATATTCAAAAAATACGGGGGTTTGGTCACACTATATGGTCATATAGTGCTAAGCCCACTTACTGCGACAAAGTACCCCGAATTAGTGGGTCCTACACTAGTAATAGAATGGAAGATCCTCTGTCTCAACCATGGGAGCTGAACTCCTCTATGTGGGAGAACTGAAAGGGATACATCCTAATCACTGGTGGCCACTAAATAGGAGGTAATGAGGAGGGGGAGGGGTGCTCCAGCCCAAAAACCTGGTCAGGGCCTATTACAACATACAAGTACATATTTGGGGGGCACACCATACAATGCATTTAAATTCAAGATGGTGCTGCTGTAAGACCTATAAACAGTACAAAATATTTTACAGCGCACACATACAAGAATGACATTTCCTGCAGGGCTAGTTAAAAACACCTGAACACCTGAACATATTCAAAAAATACGGGGGTTTGGTCACACTATATGGTCATATAGTGCTAAGCCCACTTACTGCGACAAAGTACCCCGAATTAGTGGGTCCTACACTAGTAATAGAATGGAAGATCCTCTGTCTCAACCATGGGAGCTGAACTCCTCTATGTGGGAGAACTGAAAGGGATACATCCTAATCACTGGTGGCCACTAAATAGGAGGTAATGAGGAGGGGGAGGGGTGCTCCAGCCCAAAAACCTGGTCAGGGCCTATTACAACATACAAGTACATATTTGGGGGGCACACCATACAATGCATTTAAATTCAAGATGGTGCTGCTGTAAGACCTATAAACAGTACAAAATATTTTACAGCGCACACATACAAGAATGACATTTCCTGCAGGGCTAGTTAAAAACACCTGAACACCTGAACATATTCAAAAAATACGGGGGTTTGGTCACACTATATGGTCATATAGTGCTAAGCCCACTTACTGCGACAAAGTACCCCGAATTAGTGGGTCCTACACTAGTAATAGAATGGAAGATCCTCTGTCTCAACCATGGGAGCTGAACTCCTCTATGTGGGAGAACTGAAAGGGATACATCCTAATCACTGGTGGCCACTAAATAGGAGGTAATGAGGAGGGGGAGGGGTGCTCCAGCCCAAAAACCTGGTCAGGGCCTATTACAACATACAAGTACATATTTGGGGGGCACACCATACAATGCATTTAAATTCAAGATGGTGCTGCTGTAAGACCTATAAACAGTACAAAATATTTTACAGCGCACACATACAAGAATGACATTTCCTGCAGGGCTAGTTAAAAACACCTGAACACCTGAACATATTCAAAAAATACGGGGGTTTGGTCACACTATATGGTCATATAGTGCTAAGCCCACTTACTGCGACAAAGTACCCCGAATTAGTGGGTCCTACACTAGTAATAGAATGGAAGATCCTCTGTCTCAACCATGGGAGCTGAACTCCTCTATGTGGGAGAACTGAAAGGGATACATCCTAATCACTGGTGGCCACTAAATAGGAGGTAATGAGGAGGGGGAGGGGTGCTCCAGCCCAAAAACCTGGTCAGGGCCTATTACAACATACAAGTACATATTTGGGGGGCACACCATACAATGCATTTAAATTCAAGATGGTGCTGCTGTAAGACCTATAAACAGTACAAAATATTTTACAGCGCACACATACAAGAATGACATTTCCTGCAGGGCTAGTTAAAAACACCTGAACACCTGAACATATTCAAAAAATACGGGGGTTTGGTCACACTATATGGTCATATAGTGCTAAGCCCACTTACTGCGACAAAGTACCCCGAATTAGTGGGTCCTACACTAGTAATAGAATGGAAGATCCTCTGTCTCAACCATGGGAGCTGAACTCCTCTATGTGGGAGAACTGAAAGGGATACATCCTAATCACTGGTGGCCACTAAATAGGAGGTAATGAGGAGGGGGAGGGGTGCTCCAGCCCAAAAACCTGGTCAGGGCCTATTACAGCATACAAGTACATATTTGGGGGGCACACCATACAATGCATTTAAATTCAAGATGGTGCTGCTGTAAGACCTATAAACAGTACAAAATATTTTACAGCGCACACATACAAGAATGACATTTCCTGCAGGGCTAGTTAAAAACACCTGAACACCTGAACATATTCAAAAAATACGGGGGTTTGGTCACACTATATGGTCATATAGTGCTAAGCCCACTTACTGCGACAAAGTACCCCGAATTAGTGGGTCCTACACTAGTAATAGAATGGAAGATCCTCTGTCTCAACTAGGGATGAGCCGAACACCCCCCGGTTCGGTTCGCACCAGAACCCGCGAACGGACCGAAAGTTCGCACGAACGTTAGAACCCCATTGACGTCTATGGGACTCGAACGTTCGAAATCAAAAGTGCTCATTTTAAAGGCTAATTTGCATGGTATTGTCCTAAAAAGGGTTTGGGGACCCGGGTCCTACCCCAGGGGACATGTATCAATGCAAAAAAAACTTTTAAAAACGGCCGTTTTTTCGGGAGCAGTGATTTTAATGATGCTTAAAGTAAAAAAAAAAAAGTGAAATATTCCTTTAAATATCGTACCTGGGGGGTGTCTATAGTATGCCTGTAAAGTGACGCGTGTTTCCCATGTTTAGAACAGTCCCTGCACCAAATGTCATTTTTAAAGGAAAAAATCTCATTTAAAACTGCTTGCGGGTTTAATGTCATGTCGGGTCATGGCAATATGGATGAAAATCAGTGAGACAAACGGCATGGGTACCCCCCAGTCCATTACCAGTCCCTTTGGGTCTTGTATGGATATTAAGGGGAACCCCGCACCCAAATTAAAATAAGGAAAGGTGTGGGGCCACCAGGCCCTATATACTCTGAACAGCAGTATACAGGCGGTGCAAACAAGACAGGGACTGTAGGTTTGTTGTTAAGTAGAATCTGTTTGTAATTTTGAACATTTTTAACGTGTTTAGCTCCAGCCAAAAAATCTTTTCTAAGCTTTTTGGAAAACATAGGGAAGGGTTATCACCCCTGTGACATTTGTTTTGCTGTCTTTCCTCCTCTTCAGAAGATTTCACCTCACTTTTTTGTCCCAATGAAAAATGTTTTTTGAAAATTTGGGTTTTTTTGTGGAACAAGGATTGGAAAGCATCAGTGGAAAGGAGAACTTGTTTTCCCATATTAACTCTTACAGGAGAGAATTTCCCTTCCTAGGGGTAGATTTCATCTCACTTCCTGTTGTCTCCTTCCGTTTGCAAGTAGGAGTCGTTTGTAAGTTAGATGTTTGAAAGTAGGGTCCTGCCCTATATACTCAGCAGAAATTTGGGCCTTAGGTGTTGCTGTGGCCACAACACTGTAAGCCCTCACAGGGCCCTGCTGTGAAATATTAGATCAAGAATTGTAATTACATGCCCCTGTTGAACAGGAGCTGAAAAATTAGGCCTTAGGCACTGGTGCTGGTGCCACAACACTGCAACCCCTCACAGACACTCTAGTTGGAACGCAGGAACGAGCCCTGCTGCAAATTATTGCTTCAAAAATTGTAATTACACGCCCCTGTTAGACAGGGGCAGAAAAATTGGGCCTTAGGCACTGGTGCTGGTGCCACAACACTGCAACCCCTCACAGACACTCTAGTTGGAACGCAGGAACGAGCCCTGCTGCAAATTATTGCTTCAAAAATTGTAATTACACGCCCCTGTTAGACAGGGGCAGAAAAATTGGGCCTTAGGCACTGGTGCTGGTGCCACAACACTGCAACCCCTCACAGACACTCTAGTTGGAACGCAGGAACGAGCCCTGCTGCAAAGTATTGCATCAAAAATTGTAATTACACGCCCCTGTTAGACAGGGGCAGAAAAATTGGGCCTTAGGCACTGGTGCTGGTGCCACAACACTGCAACAAGCTATCAGCGTGATGATTGAGGAGGAAGAGGATAATTACTCAGGGATAGTCACTCAGCATCAGCATAGGCAGTCTTTGAAGGGATCTGAGATTTCAAAAAAAATTATTCGGTTACATCAGCATCAGGTGCTTGGTAGCTGGTGGTGATCCAAGACTCATTCATTTTTATGAAGGTCAGCCGATCGACCGAGTCGGTGGACAGACGCACCCTGTGATCGGTTACCACGCCTCCAGCAGCACTGAATGTGCGTTCCGAAAGAACGCTGGATGCAGGACAGGCCAGTAGCTCAATTGCATACTGTGCAAGCTCTGGCCAGTGATCCATCCTCAAGACCCAGTAACCCAGAGGATTTTCGGTGGGAAAGGTGTCCAAGTCTGATCTTGCCCCTAGGTATTCCTGCACCATGTAAAACAGACGCTGGCGATGGTTGCTGGAACCGATCATACCTTGGGGCTGCGGACCAAAAAATTGTCTGAACGCATCGGTCAGACGGCCACCTTCTCCACCGCTCCTTCTTTGACTGACCGAAGCCTCAGCAACACGTTGTCCAGAAACAGGAGTTTGTAACCTCCCAGTCTCTGGGAACGCGTTGCACAGACCTTTCTGCAAGGCCTCCCGAAGATGTTTCATCCTCTGCTCCCTCTGCGATGGCAAGATAAGGTCCGCAACCTTACCCTTGTAACGTGGATCAAGGAGGGTTGCCAGCCAGTATTGGTCCTTCTCCTTGATACCACGAATACGAGGATCCTTACGCAGGCTTTGCAGGATCAGGGAGGCCATGCAGCGTAGGTTTGCTGAGGCATTCGGTCCGGAGTCCTCTGGGTCACTAAGAACGACATGGTCCGCAGCCACCTCCTCCCAGCCACGTACAAGTCCATGTGTTTCTTGGGACTGATCCCTTAAAGACTGCTGCTGATGCTGAGTGCCAGGCTCCACCTCCATACTGACACAATCTTCCTCCTCCTCCTCTTCCTCCTCGTCCTCTTCCTGTGTGATCGGCGGGCACGCAGGAACACTGTCTGGATAAAGGGGGCCTTGAGAGCTAAGGAAGTCCTCCTCTTCCTGCCTCTGTTCTGCCTCAAGTGCCCTGTCCATTATTCCACGCAGCGTGTGCTCCAACAGGTGGACAAGGGGGACAGTGTCACTGATGCATGCACTGTCACTGCTCACCATCCTCGTGGCCTCCTCGAATGGTGACAGGACAGTGCATGCATCCCTGATCATGGCCCACTGGCGTGGGGAAAAAAAACCAAGCTCCCCTGACCCTGTCCTGGTGCCATAGTCGCACAGGTACTCATTTATGGCCCTCTGCTGCGTGTGCAGCCGCTGCAGCATGGCCAACGTTGAGTTCCACCTGGTGGGCATGTCACAGATTAGGCGGTTCTTGGGCAGGTTAAACTCCTTTTGGAGGTCCGTCAGCCGAGCACTGGCATTATATGACCGGCGGAAATGCACACAGACTTTCCTGGCCTGCCTCAGGACATCCTGTAAGCCCGGGTACCTGCCCAAGAACCGCTGCACCACCAAGTTAAGGACGTGAGCCAAACAGGGCACATGGGTCATTTGTCCCTGTCGGAGGGCAGAGAGGAGGTTGGTGCCATTGTCGCAAACCACCATTCCTGCCTTAAGTTGGCGTGGCGTCAACCACCTCTGAACCTGCCCCTGCAGAGCTGACAGAACCTCTGCCCCAGTGTGGCTCCTGTCCCCCAAGCACACCAGCTCAAGCACCGCATGGCATCTTTTGGCCTGCGTACTTGCGTAGCCCCTTGAACGCCTACGGAGCACCGCTGGTTCCGAGGAAGAGGCCATGGAGGAAGAAGAAGAGGAGGGGGTGGAGGAGAGAGGTGTGTCACAATCAGCATTTTGGAGGCGTGGTGGCGGAACAACCTCCAACACTACTGCACCTTGTCCTGCATCCTTCCCAGCTGCCAGCAGAGTCACCCAATGCGCCGTGAAACTTAGGTAACGTCCCTGTCCATGCCTGCTGGACCATGAGTCAGCGGTAATATGCACCTTACCGCTGACCGCCCTGTCCAGCGAGGCATGGACATTGCCTTCCACATGCCGGTAGAGAGCCGGAATCGCCTTCCGTGAGAAAAAGTGGCGTTTGGGTACCTGCCACTGAGGAACCGCACATTCCACAAACTCACGGAAGGGGGCAGAGTCTACCAACTGAAAAGGCAGCAGTTGAAGTGCTAGCAATTTTGCCAAGCTAGCATTCAACCGCTGGGCATGTGGATGGCTGGGAGCAAACTTCTTTCGGCGGTGCAGCAGCTGGGGCAGGGAAATTTGCCTGGTACAATCTGACGTCGGTGTACCAAAAGCAGATTGCCCACAAGTACTTGGCTGTGACACACCTAATTCTACACCTTCATTCCTCTCACTGCAGGTCTCAGAGAGGACTGAAGGTCTAGTGGGGTTGGAAATCTCAGCTGATGAGGAGCAAGGAGAGATCCTCTTTGTTCTTTGGTGTGGGTCTTTTAGATACGCTTGCCAACGAACTGCATGGCAGGTCAACATATGTCTGGTCAAGCATGTGGTACCCAAGCGGGAGATATTTTGGCCACGCGAGATACGCTTGAGACATATGTTGCAAATAGCAGCGGTGCGATCTGATGCACTCGTCTCAAAAAAGGCCCACACCAAAGAACTTTTTGAATAACGCGCAGAGACTGCAGCGCCCTGCACATGTGGAGCTTTGGGGTGTGATGCAGTCAATGTGCTGCCCTTAGGCTGGCCCCTGGAGGGCATCCTGCCTCGTTGGTGATGTGCTGCCGCCTCCTCCTCCTCCTCCTCCTCCTCCTCCTCCTCCTCCTCCTCCTCCTCTCTCCTATCAGGCACCCACGTTGAGTCAGTGACCTCATCATCCCCTCCCTCCTCATCACTGGAGCAAACCTGGCAGTATGCTGCAGCAGGGGGAGCATGACTGCCAGATTGCTGTCCTTCTTGGGCACCCCCTCTGTCCGCGCTCATGTTACTGCCTTCATCGAGCTCAGTATCGTCATCAGAGCCTTCCAAACGCTGGGCATCCTCCTGGAGCATGTACCCAACACTGTGGTCAAACAGTTCGAGGGAATCCTCATGAGGACATGGTGGAGCTAGGGAAGGAGTCACTGATGACATTGAGCTGAGGGAAGAGGCCGCTGCTTTGCCAGACAAAGCACCCTGGGCATGGGTGAGAGAGGATGAGGAGGATGAGGACGGCTTGGTCATCCACTCGACCAAGTCTTCCGCATGTTGCGGCTCAACATGGCCAGCTGCCGAAAAAAAGGCCAAGCGTGTCCCATGGCCACGTGCTGATGAGGATGCACCGTCTCCACGACCAGCACTAGACACAGAGCCTGCTTGCCCTCTCTTATTGGCTTGTGACTGTCTGCCTCTCCTTCTTGGCCTTCCAGACATACTAATGGCCTGTAGCTGCACTAAGCTGGGATAGAACACCTGTAATTTTCTTCAAGTAGCTTTATATACTGTAACCAGACAAGCCTGCCTGTCAGTAGGAAGATAAGAGGAACGGATCTAGCTGAACACTGTGAGCAGGACGCACTGTACTAAATGTAAATAGTCTAGCTGCCTGACCGTGGTACTAATAGGATCAAATAGAACACCTGTAATTTTCTTCAGGTAGCTTTATATACTGTAACCAGACAAGCCTGCCTGTCATTAGGAAGATAACAGGAACGGATCTAGCTGTACACTGTGAGCAGGACGCACTGTACTAAATGTAAATAGTCTAGCTGCCTGACCGTGGTACTAATAGGATCAAATAGAACACCTGTAATTTTCTTCAGGTAGCTTTATATACTGTAACCAGACAAGCCTGCCTGTCAGTAGGAAGATAACAGGAACGGATCTAGCTGTACACTGTGAGCAGGACGCACTGTACTAAATGTAAATAGTCTAGCTGCCTGACCGTGGTACTAATAGGATCAAATAGAACACCTGTAATTTTCTTCAGGTAGCTTTATATACTGTAACCAGACAAGCCTGCCTGTCAGTAGGAAGATAACAGGAACGGATCTAGCTGTACACTGTGAGCAGGACGCACTGTACTAAATGTAAATACTCTAGCTGCCTGACCGTGGTACTAATAGGATCAAATAGAACACCTGTAATTTTCTTCAGGTAGCTTTATATACTGTAACCAGACAAGCCTGCCTGTCAGTAGGAAGATAACAGGAACGGATCTAGCTGAACACTGTGAGCAGGACGCACTGTACTAAATGTAAATAGTCTAGCTGCCTGACCGTGGTACTAATAGGATCAAATAGAACACCTGTAATTTTCTTCAGGTAGCTTTATATACTGTAACCAGACAAGCCTGCCGGTCAGTAGGAATTTAACAGGAACGGATCTAGCTGAACACTGTGAGCAGGACGCACTGCATTAAATGTAAATAGTCTAGATAGAAGATAACAGGAACAGATCTAGCTAAACTGAATACAGTGTATATATATATATGCAACACCTGGGATGCATATATATACACAATACACTGTAAGTGCAGCTAACTGACTGACTGTTCTGCCTAATCTATCTAACTCAAATCAAATGACACTGTCTCTCTCTCTCTCTATCTCTCAGCACACCGGAACACACACTACACAGGGCCGCCGTGCAGGCGGCCTTATATAGTGTGGGGTGTGTACTAAATCCCCTGAGCCATAATTGGCCAAAGCCACCCTGGCTTTGGCCAATTACAGCTCTCTCTACTGACAGCGCTGTGATTGGCCAAGCATGCGGGTCATAGTGCATGCTTGGCCAATCATCAGCCAGCAATGCACTGCGATGCCGCAGTGAATTATGGGCCGTGACGCGCCACACGAATTTAGCGCGAACGGCCCATAACGTTCGCAATTCGGCGAACGATCGAACAGCCGATGTTCGAGTCGAACATGGGTTCGACTCGAACACGAAGCTCATCCCTAGTCTCAACCATGGGAGCTGAACTCCTCTATGTGGGAGAACTGAAAGGGATACATCCTAATCACTGGTGGCCACTAAATAGGAGGTAATGAGGAGGGGGAGGGGTGCTCCAGCCCAAAAACCTGGTCAGGGCCTATTACAACATACAAGTACATATTTGGGGGGCACACCATACAATGCATTTAAATTCAAGATGGTGCTGCTGTAAGACCTATAAACAGTACAAAATATTTTACAGCGCACACATACAAGAATGACATTCCCTGCAGGGCTAGTTAAAAACACCTGAACATATTCAAAAAATACGGGGGTTTGGTCACACTATATGGTCATATAGTGCTAAGCCCACTTACTGCGACAAAGTACCCCGAATTAGTGGGTCCTACACTAGTAATAGAATGGAAGATCCTCTGTCTCAACCATGGGAGCTGAACTCCTCTATGTGGGAGAACTGAAAGGGATACATCCTAATCACTGGTGGCCACTAAATAGGAGGTAATGAGGAGGGGGAGGGGTGCTCCTCCTTAACTAGCCCTGCAGGAAATGTCATTCTTGTATGTTGTACTGTTTATAGGTCTTACAGCAGCACCATCTTGAATTTAAATGCATTGTATGGTGTGCCCCCCAAATATGTACTTGTATGTTGTAATAGGCCCTGACCAGGTTTTTGGGCTGGAGCACCCCTCCCCCTCCTCATTACCTCCTATTTAGTGGCCACCAGTGATTAGGATGTATCCCTTTCAGTTCTCCCACATAGAGGAGTTCAGCTCCCATGGTTGAGACAGAGGATCTTCCATTCTATTACTAGTGTAGGACCCACTAATTCGGGGTACTTTGTCGCAGTAAGTGGGCTTAGCACTATATGACCATATAGTGTGACCAAACCCCCGTATTTTTTGAATATGTTCAGGTGTTCAGGTGTTTTTAACTAGCCCTGCAGGAAATGTCATTCTTGTATGTGTGCGCTGTAAAATATTTTGTACTGTTTATAGGTCTTACAGCAGCACCATCTTGAATTTAAATGCATTGTATGGTGTGCCCCCCAAATATGTACTTGTATGTTGTAATAGGCCCTGACCAGGTTTTTGGGCTGGAGCACCCCTCCCCCTCCTCATTACCTCCTATTTAGTGGCCACCAGTGATTAGGATGTATCCCTTTCAGTTCTCCCACATAGAGGAGTTCAGCTCCCATGGTTGAGACAGAGGATCTTCCATTCTATTACTAGTGTAGGACCCACTAATTCGGGGTACTTTGTCGCAGTAAGTGGGCTTAGCACTATATGACCATATAGTGTGACCAAACCCCCGTATTTTTTGAATATGTTCAGGTGTTCAGGTGTTTTTAACTAGCCCTGCAGGAAATGTCATTCTTGTATGTGTGCGCTGTAAAATATTTTGTACTGTTTATAGGTCTTACAGCAGCACCATCTTGAATTTAAATGCATTGTATGGTGTGCCCCCCAAATATGTACTTGTATGTTGTAATAGGCCCTGACCAGGTTTTTGGGCTGGAGCACCCCTCCCCCTCCTCATTACCTCCTATTTAGTGGCCACCAGTGATTAGGATGTATCCCTTTCAGTTCTCCCACATAGAGGAGTTCAGCTCCCATGGTTGAGACAGAAGATCTTCCATTCTATTACTAGTGTAGGACCCACTAATTCGGGGTACTTTGTCGCAGTAAGTGGGCTTAGCACTATATGACCATATAGTGTGACCAAACCCCCGTATTTTTTGAATATGTTCAGGTGTTCAGGTGTTTTTAACTAGCCCTGCAGGAAATGTCATTCTTGTATGTGTGCGCTGTAAAATATTTTGTACTGTTTATAGGTCTTACAGCAGCACCATCTTGAATTTAAATGCATTGTATGGTGTGCCCCCCAAATATGTACTTGTATGTTGTAATAGGCCCTGACCAGGTTTTTGGGCTGGAGCACCCCTCCCCCTCCTCATTACCTCCTATTTAGTGGCCACCAGTGATTAGGATGTATCCCTTTCAGTTCTCCCACATAGAGGAGTTCAGCTCCCATGGTTGAGACAGAGGATCTTCCATTCTATTACTAGTGTAGGACCCACTAATTCGGGGTACTTTGTCGCAGTAAGTGGGCTTAGCACTATATGACCATATAGTGTGACCAAACCCCCGTATTTTTTGAATATGTTCAGGTGTTCAGGTGTTTTTAACTAGCCCTGCAGGAAATGTCATTCTTGTATGTGTGCGCTGTAAAATATTTTGTACTGTTTATAGGTCTTACAGCAGCACCATCTTGAATTTAAATGCATTGTATGGTGTGCCCCCCAAATATGTACTTGTATGTTGTAATAGGCCCTGACCAGGTTTTTGGGCTGGAGCACCCCTCCCCCTCCTCATTACCTCCTATTTAGTGGCCACCAGTGATTAGGATGTATCCCTTTCAGTTCTCCCACATAGAGGAGTTCAGCTCCCATGGTTGAGACAGAGGATCTTCCATTCTATTACTAGTGTAGGACCCACTAATTCGGGGTACTTTGTCGCAGTAAGTGGGCTTAGCACTATATGACCATATAGTGTGACCAAACCCCCGTATTTTTTGAATATGTTCAGGTGTTCAGGTGTTTTTAACTAGCCCTGCAGGAAATGTCATTCTTGTATGTGTGCGCTGTAAAATATTTTGTACTGTTTATAGGTCTTACAGCAGCACCATCTTGAATTTAAATGCATTGTATGGTGTGCCCCCCAAATATGTACTTGTATGTAATACCAGAACAGGCCATTGTGAGTATCTCGTAATGCCTTTGGCCTTTGCAACTCTCCGGCAGTTTTCCAGGAATTTATCAACGATGTCCACCGAGATTTGTTGCAGCTATGTGTGGTGATTTATCGTGACGATATCCTCATTTTTTCCAAGTCCCTAGAGAGCCACCACAGAGATGTCTGTCGTGTGCTTCAGAAGCTGAGAGAGAACAATCTCTATTTTAAATTGGAGAAGTGCGAGTTCCATTGTGAACAGGTTAGATTCCTGGGTTATGTAATTTCCACTACCGTTTTTTCGATGGACCCAGAGAAACTTTCAGCAGTCCAACAGTGGCCCCGACCCATGGGTATGTGTCCTCTGCAACGTTTTCTTGGCTTTGCCAATTATTATCAAAAGTTTATTTGTAACTTCTCATCTCTGGTCAAGCCCCTGACTGATATGACCAGAAAGGATGGTAACCTACAGAGTTGGTCTCGAGAGTCCATTAAAGCCTTTGAGAGTCTCAAGGTTGCCTTTGTTTCTGCTCCTGTGTTGGCACATCTTGATCCTACGTTACCCTTTATCCTTGAGGTTGATGCTTCTGAGACTGGAGTTGGTGCCCTTCTGTCTCAACGTCCTACCCCTTGAGATTGAGGACAGAGATTTGTTAGCAGTCATTTTAGCCCTTAACCTCCCTGGCGGTATGATTATTTCGGATTTTAGGTGCTGAAAGCGGTACCATTATTTTGCATGGAAATTTGGCGTTTTATATTGTAGGTCTGTAAATCTTAACAATAACACACTTAAATCTGTCCAAACCAGAGTCTAGTAGATATCCCGGGTATGATAAAGTTTGAAACACAAAAACATAAATTATAATATAATAAATAAAAATAAATAATTAAAAAAAATTTTAAAAAATAGTAATAAAATAAATTTCCCCACAATTCACTATCGCTCAATTCTGCAAGTGTTCTAATTTATTATCGCTGTTTTCTAGATGGTCTAAAGCCACTTTTGACGTAAAGGGACACTTTTTGGTTGCTATGGACAATCTCCAGTTTCCAGGCAGAAAGAACAGTGTATATCATGTAAAACTGCATGCAGGGCATGGGCCAGAGCACTGGGGACAAAAGGAATGTGAAATCATTTCATACAGTACTGTAATCTGTAAGATTACAGTACTGTATGTGTTATGATTTTGACAGTTTTTTGAATTTGCCGCCAGGCTCCGCCCCCGTGCGTCGCGCCGCTCGCAGGGAACGGAGCCTGGCACGGAGAGGCTTCGGAGGAGGACGGAGCCCTCGGACACTGCGGGGGACATCGCAGGATCCCGGGGACAAGGTAAGTAACGCCGCCCCAGGATCCTGCAATGCGATCCCGAGTGTGGCTCGGGGTTACCGCTAATGGTACTGAATTTTAACCCCGAGCCACACTCGGGAAAACCGCCAGGGAGGCTACAGAATGGAGGCATCTCCTCAAAGATACCACTGTGCCGGTTCTCATTCTTACTGACCATAAGAATTTCACATTGTTGTCTGAGGCTAAACGCCTCACTCCCAGAAGGGCGCGATGGGCTCTTTTCTTGTCAAGTTTCAATTACATTGTCTCATTCTTACCCGGTACTAAGAATGTAAGGGCTGACGCTTTGTTGCAACTATTTTCCTCCACTTCCAAGATGGAAGTTGCTGTGATTCCTCCTGATCGTATTCTGGCTACGGTTTGCACCAGTCTCACTTCTCCTTTCGGTGACAAAAGTCTTGCTGCTCAGGCCCATGCTCCTCTTGAGAAACCTTGTGACCACTGCTTTGTCCCTGAGAGTCTCTGTACTGCCGTGCTCCAGACTTACCATTCTCCCAAGGCTGTTGGCCACCCTGGGAAGAATCAACTCTTTTGGGCCATTTCCCAACAATGCTGGTGGCCTAGTCTACGTGCTGATGTAGCTGCCTTCGTAGCTGCTTGTTCCATGCGTGCTCAGAGTAAGACACCACAACACCTTCCAGTGGGCCTCCTACAACCCATACCCAATGGAGAGAGGCTTTGGACCTACCTGTCCATAAATTTCATTGTGGAGTTACCCAACTCTCAGGGCGACACAGTTATCCTTATGGTGGTTGACCAGTTCTCGAAGATGTCTCATTGTATGCCCACATCTAAGGAACTGGGTTCCATTTTTTCTTGGGAGATCTTTCGCTTACATGGGCTACCCAAGGTGATCATCTCGGACAAGGGTAGTCAGTTTGTATCCCGGTTCTGGCGGGACTCATCCTCGGACGTACATGCCCCTGTGCTCCTCCGTGCTTCCCATAGAGGTTTTCCCCTCAAACATGGTGGTCCTCCGAGGGGGAGGGGTCGTTGAGGAGGAGGTACTGTCAGGCCTGGGCTAAACCCTCAGAGCAGGCCTTTCACCTGTCGGTTAATTGCCAGCTCCAATCTTTTTCACAGTGACTCACCTGAAGATGATATGCTATTCATCAGTCCTGCTGGTTATTTAAGCTGTTCAGTTCCTCTCTGCCTTTGCCTTGGTCAACACATCCAGAGACTCACTCCTGTGTACCTGTTGAAGACTTGCTTGGCTGACTTTCCTTTTGGTTCCTGATCCTGCTTGCTGTTCCACTACACTGATTCTCTGGTTTCCTGATTTCCTGGCCTGTCCTGGCTTGTCTGACTATCTGTTCTGGTTACAGAACTCTGGCTATGATTTGACTATGTTGCTCTGTTTACCTTTTACTATTATTATTATTAAACAAGTGTGATTTTAACTGCACTTCTGTCTCGGTCTGATTCACGGTTTCTGACAGAAGGTGAACAGAGGGAGCACAGGGTGTGAGAAACTGTTTAATAAAAGGTAAAAAGACAATGAAAAAAAAGGGGAGGGTGGGGAACGACACAAAGGTAATAATGGAGGAGGGCTAGTGTTGATAGGGAAAGTGTCAGGAAAGTGTCAGGAGTTCACGCCCATGCTCAAAGAAATGTGCATGTGCACAGAACAATTTACAGAATTAGTACTGTGCACATGCACATTAGCGTGCTCTTGAGCTTCAGCATGCACATTTGAATGAAGTTTGGCACCCAGCAAACTATTTAAAGCTTTGCAGGACTTGGTATCATTGCAGAGTGGTCATCAGCTCTTTCTGCCTGTGACCTGATTCCACGCTTACGTCTGCATCCTGACCCGGCTTGTTGACTCTGCTTGTTTCTGAACCCCTATTACTGACCAAACCTTGCCTCCTGCTTGCTATTTTGGTATCTGCTCTGCTTGCCTGATACTGACCTTGGCCTGGCCCTGAATCCGAACCTGGTTCCTGATTCTATAACTCCCTACATGGATTTCCTACCCATGCCAATTTGTGCCCTGTTATACACTGCCATCAACCCAAGGGAAACATAGTTACAGTTACATATTTACATAGTAGGTGAGGTTGAAAAAAGACACAAGTCCATCAAGTCCAACCTATGTGTGTGATTATATGTCAGTATTACATTGTATATTCCTGTATGTTGCGGTCGTTCAGGTGCTTATCTAATAGTTTTTTAAACTATCGATGCTCCCCCTGAGACCACCGCCTGTGGAAGAGAATTCCACATCCTTGCTGCTCTTACAGTAAAGAACCCTCTACGTAGTTTAAGGTTTAACCCCTTTTCTTCTAATTTTAATGAGTGGCCACGTGTCTTGTTAAACTCCCTTCCGTGAAAAAGTTTTGTCCCTATTGTGCAGTCACCAATACGCTATTAAAGTTTTATCCCTATTGTGCGGTCACCAATACGGTATTCATAAATTGAAATCATATCCCCTCTCAAGCGTTTCTTCTACAGAGAGAATAAGTTCAGTGCTCTCAACCTTTCCTCATATCTAATATCCTCCAGACCCTTTATTAGCTTAGTTGCCCTTCTTTGTACTCGCTCCATTTCCAGTACATCCTCCTGAGGACTGGTGCCCAGAACTGGACATCATACTCCAGGTGCAGCCGGACCAGAGTCTTGTAGAGCGTGAGAATTATCATTTTATCCCTGGAGTTGATCCCCCTTTTAAAGCATGCCAATATTATGTTTGCTTTGTTAGCAGCAGTTTGCTGAGCCTATCATCTACTAGGACCCCCAGGTCCTTTTCCATCCTAGATTCCCCCAGAGGGGGAAATGCATTATTTTACATTTTCCTACATTTTTACATTTCTCTACAGTAAACCTCATTTGCCATGTAGTTGCCCACCCCATTAATTTGTTCAGATCTTTTTGCAAGGTTTCCACAACCTGAGAAGTTATTGTCCTGCTTAGCTTAGTATTGTCCACAAATACAGAGATTAAACTATTTACCCCATCCTCCAGGTCATTTATGAACAAAATAAATAGGATTGGTCCCAGCACAGAATCCAGGGGGACCCCACTACCCACCTCTGACCATTTCGAGTACTCCCCATTTATCACCACCCTCTGAACTCGCCCTTGTAGCCAGTTTTAAATCCATGTACTCACCCTATGGTCCATGCCAATGGACCTTATTTTGTACAGTAAACGTTTATAGGGAACTGTGTCAAATGCTTTTGCAAAATCCAGATACACCACGTCTACGGGCCTTCCTTTATCTAGATGATCTAGAAACAGGACAAGAAGTGTAAGGGAAGCCCTCTCATCAACTCAGCCTTGACTAGGCACATCCACCAGATATGTAGGTGTGTTCCCAGTGTCTTGAAGCCCCTAAAGCACTCTGAAGGGTAATTTGGTAAAAATTTGGAGACGCATGCTGGGACCAGGTACCAACAGGACAGAGAGGACTTTATATGAGGCCTCCAGCGCAGTGACATTCACAGAGCAGGGTTTAGTGGCTAGCCAGATGTCAGATCAATCATTCAGTTCTATAGTGACACCAAGGTCAGACTCCCACTTGCCAACATAGGGTGGGGGCCGAAGGTAGAGCTTGGAGAGCATCGGATGAAACGGTGGAAATTTGACCTGGGGCATGGGGGTCTTTTTCATAAATATGTTCAAATATGGTAAGTTGATCCATTGAGAATTGGGAAGAGGAGCTAGTAGGAAAGAAATTTTTAATTTGAAGGTAGCAAAAAAAGTTCTGAAGGTGGCAAATTAAAATGTTGATATTTTGTAGGAAAGGAAAAAGTCAGTTAGAGCCTGCTAGCTGGTGCAGTCCAGTTAGTTTGAGAGCAGTCCAAATGTGGATGGAGGCAAGAATGGTATAGGCTGGGTAGAATGGGGGTTTTCACATGAAAAACAACACAGGGAAGTGAATAAAATATATGTATATCTCTGTCCTGCTCAAACCTACCCCCCAAATCTATCCTATTAAAAATCTGCTCTCAATCTTGGCTTGTTGCCAACTCAAAAATAAAAATGTGCAATCAAATGGCATAGCGCTTTTCTAAAAAGAGCTTGAAAAAAATGTATCTATATCTATCTATCTATATATATATATATATATATATATATATATATATATAGATAGATAGATAGATATAGATATATATATACAGCAGGTATAAAAAAGATTTCACCACATGTTGGTAACCACCCATGCAATTCATATAGACAAAGAAACCAAAACAAATAAGTTCCGAAATTAAGCTGTGTAATAAAATGGAATGACACAGGGAAAAAGTATTGACCATACGTAAAAAGGGAGATGCAAAAAGGCATGGAAAGCCAAGACACCGGCTGAAATGTATCAGTATGTAGAAAGCAATCCTGCCCCTTGTCAGTTAAAATTCAATGGCCTATAAAATGGTCTCTCATAGAAGAGGCCCACGGAACCTTCAAGATTTGAAGACCGGGTGGAAGAATGGGCCAAAATAACACCTGAGCAATGCATGTGTTTCTCCATACAGGAGGCGTCTTGAAGCTGTCTATAAAGTATTAAACACATTTCAGTTAGCATGTTCAATACTTTTTCCCTGTGTCATTTCATTTTATTACACATAACTTAATTTTTGAACTTATTTGTTTTGGTTTCTTTGTATTGCATGGGTTGTTACCGACATGTGGTGAAAATTTCATGTCAATAGTACCTTTAGAAATATATTTACCTAGAAAAATATGTATATATATACACACAGTATCTCACAAAAGTGAGTACACCCCTCACATTTTTGTAAATGTTTTATTATATCTTTTCATGTGACAACACTGAAGAAATGGCACTTTGCTACAATGTAAAGTAGTTTGCTGTCCCCTCAAAATAACTCAACACAGCCATTAATGTCTAAACCGCTAGCAACAAAAGTGAGTACACCCTTAAGTGAAAATGTCCAAATTGGGCCCAAAGTGTCAATATTTTGTGTGGCCCCATTATTTTCCAGAACTGCCTTAACCCTCTTGGGCATGGAGTTCACCAGAGTTTCACAGGTTGCCACTGGAGTCCTCTTCCACTCTTCCATGACGACATCACAGAGCTGGTGGATGTTAGAGACCTTACGCTCCTCCTCCTTCCGTTTGAGGATGCCCCACAGATGCTCAATAGAGTTTAGGTCTGGAGACATTCTTGGCCAATCCATGACACTCCCACCACCATGCTTGACTGTAGGCAAGACACACTTGTCTTTGTACTCCTCACCTGCTCACCGCCACACATGATTGACACCATCTGAACCAAATAAGTTTATATTGGTCTCATCAGACCACAGAACATGGTTCCAGTAATCCATATCCTTAGTCTGCTTGTCTTCAGCAAACTGTTTGCAGGCTTTCTTGTGCATCATGTTTAGAAGAGGCTTCCTTCTGGGAAGACAGCCATGCAGACCAATTTGATGCAGCGTGCGGCGTATGGTCTGAGCACTGACAGGCTGACCCCCCACCCCTTCAATCTCTGCAGCAATGCTGGCAGCACTCATACATCTATTTCCCAAAGACAACCTCTGGATATGAAGCTGAACATGTGTACTCAACTTCTTTGGTGGACCATGGCGAGGCCTGTTCTGAGTGGAACCTGTCCTGACAAACTGCTGTATGGTCTTGTCCACCAGGCTGCAGCTCAGTTTCAGGGTCTTGGCAATCTTCTTATAGCCTAGGCTATCTTTATGTAGAGCAACAATTCTTTTTTTCAGATCCTCAGAGAATTCTTTGCCATGAGGTGCCATGTTGAACTTCAGGTGACCAGTATGAGAGAGTGAGAGCAATAACACCAAATTTAACACACCTGCTCCCCATTCACACCTGAGACCTTGTAACACTAACAAGTCACATGACACTGGGGAGGGAAAATGGCTAATTGGGCCCAATTTGGACATTTTCACTTAGGGGTATACTCACTTTTGTTGCCAGTGGTTTAGACATTAATGGCTGTGTGTTGGGTTATTTTGAGGGGACAGCAAATTCACACTGTTATACAAGCTGTACACTCACTACTTTACATTGTAGCAAAGTGTAATTTCTTCAGTGTTGTCATATGAAAAGATATAATAAAGTAGTTACAAAAATGCGAGGGGTGTAGTCACTTTTGTGAGATACTGTATATATATATATATATATATATATTTATATATATATAAAATGTACGTTACTTTGAGGCAAGCCTGTTGAGGGATAGAGGGCCCACCATAGAGGGATTTCTGTTGCCACATGCAGCTTGGTCAGTTGGGCTTTCTGAGCGGTGTGGTAATACTCTATCACGTGGCGTAGCTGTGTATTTTGGGCAAAATATGGTCTTGGAGTTGAGATCCCCCAGCAATGTACTCTCCCCATGTTGAGGGCATGTGATTTAGTATGGTTCAGGAGGAAGGGGGGAACACACTCATCCCCTACCCTTTACCGGTCAGCCAGGATTTATGCTTGGATGTGGGTTTGGTATAGATTTTGGGAGGAAACACTATCTCCAGGGGACCCCTTATTTTTTAACAGGGCTTCCAGACTCTAATAAGCCCCCCCTCCCCACAGACCCTACAACCTCCAGGATAGAGTTGTATGGAAGAGGCTTTTGTCCTAATCAACATATGTTCCCCCGGCAACATATCTCCCCTATGTTGAGGACCTGGCCTAGTATGGTTCGGGGAGGGGGGGGGTCATACACTCATCACTTATCCTTTACTGGCCAGCCAGGATGTATGCTTAGATGAAGGTTTGGTCATTTTCTGTTTTGTTTTTGTGCATGGGGTACCCCCTTAAAATCCATACCAGACCTGAAGAGCCTTTTTCTTCTTTTTCTTTTTTTTTATGTGTTAGCCACCATCCCTGTCCCTTTGTTTATACTGGTCATGTGTGGATACGTCACTGGTTGTTGGAAAGCTGGTGGCTACTGGTTTTTTATCAACCAGCCTGAGAGGGAAGCTGTCACATTTAGCATGGCTGTACAATATTAGGCTGTATCTGTGCCTGGATGTACAGCTGGCCTTTAGTGTTCTAAGAAGTCTGTTCTATAGTGGCTGCTAAAATCCACGCCACACTATGTGTATGCAGGTGGCGGCGCGCTCTCTAACACCCAAGGATGGATAGGGTCAGGTTGCATTTGTTATTATACCATATTTTCTTAAACAACAGTAGATATTGTAGGCCACCTTATATTTTTCCTGTACATGGGCGTGTTGTACTATCTCCAAGATTGAGTGGAGATCTTCAGAAGGCTTCCCACATGCGGGAAGGGAAGTGGGCAATGTATCTCTGCTCCTACCTGTGGTTACAGCACCCATAGCCCATGGTACATTTCTCTGCTCCGAAACTGCATACAATTTATAAAATGCACAAGAAATAATCTGGAAGCCACTTTCTTTTCAAATCCTCCATTTTATTCCCATATGCCCTCCGTCCTTGAATATAACAAAACAAGGAGAAGAGAATACCATTTTATAGTACAAAAAAAGGTTACAAATGTGTTACATTTGACCGTAAGCACACAGTTTGTAATTTTAACAACTTTAAAAGGAAATGTATAAGCTTAGCTTTGTTTAACAGGTTCACTTATTGTACCAATAACTATAAAATTAAAACTGCTATCATACAGTATCAGCAAAGAGTTTGAATCAGAAAAATACATGTATCAAAAGTCTGGAATACTTAAATGAATTGCCATAAAATACTTTAGAGCAGACCATTATCATACATGGCTATTAAGACTGGAGAGAGAATTTACTAGTTGCAGACCTAAGTTTACCATATCTTGTGGCATCAATATTATAGGACAGCTGTTAATACATTTGTGTCCATTCACTACCATATTTTTTCAATGTTATTATTGCCATGCTAATCTTAGGCTTCATACAATTATACACATCTGATGCCATTAAACTGGACTTAAGGCCCAATTTTAACCAAAACTATTTTTAGTGCTCGTGTCCCCATTGGGGGGATTTCCCCTTTCTTCCTATCTATTGGACAGCTATCAATCGAGGGCAGGGACATCCTTCAGAGATACAAACAGTAATAATTTCTTTACTTTTTTTTCTTGCAGAAGTTGTAAAACTCTCTTGGGGTTTTAAATGCAGTCTGAATCCCTTTTGGGGAGATTTTTTTTTTCATTTACTACATTTACTATCCTATCTGACATCTGGACAGAACCTTACAGTGTATCTCAGACAGCAATAGGAAAAATGACATGTTGTAATCCCTCCCCACCCTGCTGGGAACATATATATAATATTACCAGAAGTATTGTGACACCTGCCTTTACATGCACATTAACCTAAATGGCATCCCAGTCTTAGTCTGTAGGGTTAAATATTGAGTTGGCCCACCTGTTGCAGCTATAACAGCTTCAACTCTTCTGAGAAGGCAGTCCACAAGGTATAGGAGTGTGTCTATGGGAATGTTTTACCATTCTTCCAGAAGTGCATTTATGAGGTCAGGCACTGATGTGAACGAGAAGTCCTGGCTCGCAATCTCCGCTCTAATTCACCCCAAAGGTGTTCTATCGGGTTGAGGTTACGACTCTGTGCAGGCCAGTCAAATTCCTCCACCCCAAACTCACTTATCCATGCTTTTATTGCCCTTGCTTTGTGCACTGGTCCAAATCATTTGGTGGAGGGGGGATTATGGTGTGGGGTTGTTTTTCAGGGGTTGGGGCTTGGCCCCTTAGTCCCAGTGAAGGGAAATCTTAGGGGATCAGCATACCAAGACATTTTGGACAATTTCATGCTCCCAACTTTGTGGGAACAGTTTGGAGATTGCCCCTTCCTGTTCAAACATGACTGCGCACCAGTGCACAAAGCAAGGTCCATAAAGACATGAATTAGCGAGTTTGGGGTGGAAGATCTTAACTGGCCTTAACTTAACTGACCTTTCGGATAAATTAGAGCGGAGATTGCGAGCCAGGCCTTTATCCTTCAACATCAGTACCTGACCTCACAAATGCACTTCTGGAAGAATGGTCAAACATTCCCATAGACACACTCCTAAACCTTGTGGACAGCCTTCCCAGAAGAGTTGAAGCTGTTACAGCTGCAAAGGGTGGGCCAACTCAATATTGAACCCTACGGACTAAGACTGGGATGCCATTAAATTTCATGTGCATGTAAAGGCAGGTGCCCCAATACTTTTGGTAATATAGTGTATATATATATATATATATATATATATATAGATAGATAGATATGTATAAATATACACAGTATATATATATATATATATATATATATATATATATATATATATATATATATATATATATATATATATAAAGATAAGTATATATATAGATATGTATAAATATACACAGTATACATATATATATATATATATATATATATATAAAGATAAGTATATACTATACTATATATATATATATATATATATATATATATATATATATATATAGCTGTGTCTCTGTTGGGGAAGTTTACTTGATATTTCCTGGTCTCCTCAATGGGGACAGAGCGAGCAGTAAAAGCTCTACAGAGGGTTGAGTTTTGGCTGGAGTTGGGCTTTAAAAAGTGCAATGTTTGATCCAGTCACTGTTTTTATGTTATACAATTAATTTTGTTAAAAAATATAAAGTCAGACACCATATCATTATTTTGGTGAGATTTGAATTTGACACCTGCTTTAATTGTAATCATTTGCGTTGGTTTTTAATTGCGGTTAGCCCTTCACAAAGGCAGTTTGTATGGAAGAATCCGCCGATATTAGTTGTGCTGTTTGATATCAGACTTTATGGACTTGTTTTAGAAAAAGAGAAAAAAAAAATCTGAAAATAGCTTATGAATGAACTGGATGTCTGTGGAGTGGAATGTATAGAGCCTACGTTATGGCTGCTGCTTGTAACATTCATAACTATTATATAGAATTCATCTGTTCACTGCAAAGAAAATGCAATATGGGGCTTGCAGATGACATTTGGCAGTATTCCTCTATGGGATCATCGAAACAAGAGTCAGCTATATTAGAAAATATTCTCGCTTAAAAACCTGCAGATTCTGACGAGTTCCTGGAACTTTTACATCCATTAATGTTAAAAAACAATTAAAGGGCATGCACAACTGAGTGCCAAACACTTCAGCACATGTTCATTTAAGGATCACTTCACAAAGTATTTCAAAAGCCTGGTATACTAAAGTGTGAAGTACCATGAAATAAAGTTAAGCACACACAGCCTGGACAGTGAAGGAACAGTAATAGACTGATAAGGACATCTCTCTGCTCTCTCCTTCTGTCAGCATACTCCTTGGCAGCACATGTGACTGGATGGCAACTGATTGGCTCCAAATACTGCCCCTCTTTGTCTCCGTCTAAGTGTTGTTGTGCAGGGGATTAGGGGATTACTGGAGGTTGAAATCTAGATAAATGTAAACATATACATTATAATGGTTGCATTTGCAATATATTTATTTATTCCTTTAATAGATGCAAAGCTGGTGTGTTTTACATGTCTGCCTTTAAAGTGCATCTGTGCTCAAGCATACATACATGCAAGAAAAGCAATTCTTTTTTCAAATTCCCTTGCAGTTGATTGGATGTTTGAGGTGCACAGACACTTCACATCACTGAACACTTGTAAAGGTTACACTTTTTATATGACAAACATGTCATACTTACCTGCTCTGTGCAATGGTTCTGGGGTCCTCCATCGGCGATCATGGCTCCTCTTCTCCGAGTTTCCTCATAGCAAGCCACTTGCTATGGGGGCAATTGATTCTGTGGGCTTGATTCTGAGCAGGGCTGTGTGGGTCTATAGACACAAATAGCCCGGCTCAGCCCCCCCCGCTCCATCCTCACAGGATTAGACTGATAGCAGCAGGAGCCTTGTGTCTTGTAAGAAGCAAGAGAAAATGGAGAAGATCTGCTCTGAATCAAGACCAGGGTTAAGTGTTTACGTGGGGGCTTGGGGAAGCAACAATTGAAAGGTTTTTTTGCCTTAATGCAGAGAATGCATTAAGGTAAAAAAACTTTTGCCTTTATATCCACTTTAATTTAATCAAGCCCAGTGTGTATTGATCCCTGCAGATTTCCAACTTTGGCTCCCTCTGTCTACAGGGTCTTATATACACTATATTACCAAAAGTATTGGTACGTCTGCCTTTACACGCACATGAACTTTAATGGCATCCCAGTCTTCATCTGTAGGGTTCAATATTGAGTTGGCCTACCCTTTGCAGGTATAACAGCTTCAACTCTTCTGGGAAGGCTGTCCACAAGGTTTAGGAGTGTGTCTATGGAAATGTTTGACCATTCTTCCAGAAGAGCATTTGTGAGGTCAGGCACTGAAGTTGGACGAAAGGTCTGGCTCACAGTCTCCGCTCTAATTCATCCCCAAGGTGTTCTATCGGGTTGAAGCCAGGACTCTGTGCAAGTCAGTCAAGTTCCTCCACAAGTTCCTCCACTCACTCATCCATGTCTTTATGGACCTTGCTTTGTGCACTGGCGAGCAGTTATGTTGGAACAGGAAGGGGCCACCTCCAAACTGATACCCACAAAGTTGGGAGCATGAAATTGTCCAAAATGTCTTGGTATCCTAACGACTTAAGAGTTCCCTTCACTGAAGTAAGGGGCCAAGCCCAATCCCTGAAAAACAACCCCACACCATAATCCCCCTTCACCAAATGATTTGGACCAGTGTATAAAGCAATAGTCAAATAGACACACTTCAAAACCTTGTGGACAGCCTTTCCAGAAGAGCTGAAGCTGTTAGAGATACAAAGGGTGGGCCAACTCAATATTGAACCCTACGAACTAAGACTGGGTTGCCATTAAAGTTCATGTGTGTGCAAAGGCAGGTGTCCCAATATTTTTGGTAATATAGTGTATATTGTAAAGTAGTGGTAATTTCAAAAGTTGGTGGAGAACTAAGTCTTTTTAATTGCAAGCATTAGGGTTGGCCATCATTTTACAATCTTCACCAATAAATACTACGCTATGAGATTTTTCTCTCTGTTGGTGATTTTCTCATGGATGGGAGAGGATGATGGTCTTAGGAGAGATCATATATGAGAGTAGATCTTCCTGAGTCTCACTACTAGGAGGTTATATGGATGGAACAACCATTTACTACACGGGGGGGGGGGGGGGGGGTTGGGAGTATTTACGAAAGGCAAATATACTTTGCACTGAAAGTGAACTTGGGAGTGCAGTAGCTGTAAATCCCTCAGATCTACAGAGACTGCACTTCCAATGCACTTCTTTTAAGTGCATTTGCAGTGCACTTGTAGTGCAAAGTGGATTAGCCTTTAGTAAATAACCCCCAGTGTGATATTACTTCATTGGTGGAGGACCAATACTTCCAGCAACTACTTTGTCACTGGACTTTATTTGTTTTTAATCATAGCATATTTTTCTTATGGGACATATGTTAAATCGTATCCAATATTTTTTCATGTTTGTTTGAGTGTTGCATTTTTGCATTCCTTTTTTTTTTTTAAATGAGAACCTGGAAGAAAGTGTTTTGTACAAAGAGAGCACTTATATCTACATACTAGATCTATCTATATACAAAGAAGAAGAATTCGGTAGAATTTATAGTATTCTAATAACATAGTATTGTTACATTTGAATGTAATCACTGTGAAGTAGGGATTGTATGCAAGTTACTACATTGTATTAAGTGCTTTGTCATAGGAGAGAAAATGCAAGTTCATCTGCGGTTTTACTTAGAACACAATGGGGTTGATTTACTAAAGGCAAATTCACTTTGCCACTACAAGTGCACTTGGAAGTGCAGTCGCTTTAGATCTGAGGGGAAGATCTGAAATGAGGGGAAGCTCTGCTGATTTTATCATCCAATCATGTATAAGCAAAAATGCTATTTTTTTTTTTCCTTGCATGCCACCCTCAGATCTACAGCGACTGCACTTCCAAGTGCACTTGTAGTGCAAAGTGGATTTTCCTTTAGTAAATAAACTCCCCTGTATGTACAGGTCTCATTCCTTCACAGAACATAGTAATAAGGGGGTGAATAAACACCTTACTTTTGTGATGTAAAGAAAAGACATATAGATACCTCCTATTTTAAAGCTGGTCATACACAGCTTGAATTATATCTGATTTCTGTCCACCTAAAATCGAAGAAGCTGGGCAGAAAAAAGTTGGCCGAATAGTAACTGTAGCCGCTGCATAAGCAGTCACTGTTCAGGTATTCTGACAGCTGTGGGTGTTAGCTGTCAGAATACAATAGCTGGCAGCAGGTTTCTCCATCCACGCTGTTTAGTATGAATGGGGGAACCCATGGATTTCTCTGGTTCAGCCCATGTAGAAGGCTTTTAATAGGCACTGCACTGCCTGGAGGCTTTTGGCCCACTTGACCATAATCTGTTGGGTTACACTTTCTTATTGGCAGCTTTAAAATACATGTAAATGTGTAGCTAGTAATAGTCACATTCAGTTGGACGTATTCTTTAATACTGAAGACACTGGGGTTGATTTACTAAAACTGGAGAGAGCAAAATCTGGTGCACCTGTGCGTGGTAGCCAATCAGCTTCAGCTTGTTCAATCAAGCTTTGACAATAAGGCTCTGTTTCCACTAGTGCGACTTTTCATGCGACTTGGGACTGAAAAGTCGCATGACAAATTGTTTCCCATGATTTCCAATGAGTACCGTTCATATCTGTGCGACTTCAAGTCGCAGCGACTTCAAAGTAGTCCCTGCACTACTTTGGTCCCACTTTGATGCGACTTGAGGTCTATAGATACAGGCATTGCTTCAAATTGCGGTAAAAAGTCGCGGTAAAATCGCGGTAAAAAATCGCGGCAAAATCGCGCGACTTTGGGGACGCACTAGTGGAAACCTAGCCTTAAACCTGGAAGCTGATTGGTTTCTATGCAGAGCTGCACCAGATTTTGCCCTCTCCAGTTTTAGCACATCAACCCCTTTGTAGAGCTTATCCAACCTGTTGTTTTTAGTTCTAATAAAGCTACTGGAAAAAGGTCTTCAACTTTACAGAACAAGTCCAGTTGAATAAGATAAACTACTACTAGTGACTACCCCAAGACCTGGATTAAAGAGAACCTTCACAAACGGGTTAAAGCGTGACTAGTTCGATTAAACACGTGTCATGTTCCCCATTCTGTGTTAAAGGTTACAGAAAATATTATATGCAAAATATGCTTTGCTCAACATTCTGAAGATAGCAAGGCTACCACATTCCATAAAATGCCTGTTTGAATGCTAGATATACAGTTTAATGAATGACATTAGTCTTCTAATACAAAGGCGAGCTAGAACCAAAAAACAATAATAGATCATTTTACTGGGGGTCCACACCTTCTACAGGTCTGGGGTAGAATGGACAACCATAGCTTACTAGACTCAAGATCATTCCATCAGTTGGCCATTGCCCTATTACAAATACAACCAGTCTGGAGACCAAAAAGTGTTATTCCAGGAAATACGAATTCCAGTAAAAAGGTTCTTTTTCTTTTTAGCTGACATGAGTTTTTTTCTGAGGTGTTATCACCAACAGCAACAAGGAAACTGATTTAATTCAATTCCTCCTGGAAAATTACTTTGCATCGCAGCATTTGTTTGTCATGTGTTGATCCAAACACATATTTTACACATTTTTTTACTTTTTTACTTTTCAAAATAGCCAAAAATGAAAAACGCCTGTAAACGGAACGGGGCTAAACACAAGTTACCGCGTTTAGCCGTGTTTGGCGTTTGAAATGCCTCTAAACACAGCTTCTGAACACATTTTTTTGGGTTCCAAAAAAGCCTCTAAACGCAACTGCCTAGAAATTACTATAAACGACCCTGTGTACATGGACAGATAAGATAATATAGAGGAGAGTTCAGGAGCAGTTGAAAAAAAAAATGCCCAACTGCTCCTAAACGTCTGTTTACCAGCAGCAGTGTACATGAGGCCTTAATCAGTTCATCAAATGACTACTCTATGAAAATCTAATATGTAGCTGACAGTAGGTATTGATAGGCAATCTGTTGGTTCTTTACATCAGTGGTCATCGACTCCAGTCCTCAGGACCCACTAACAGGCCAGGTTTGCAAGATAACTGAAATACATCACAGGTGATATCATTTGCTGCTCAGTGATTGCAGTATTCTAGTCTGCATCCCCCCAAGGTAATACATAAAACCTGGCCTGTTAGTGGGCCCTGAGGACTGGGTTTATGATCACTGCTTTACATGGATGAATTCTGGTCTAAACAAAAGAACCATTTCTATATTTCATAATGGCAGAGCTGCTTAGATCTCTATTTTATCAAAGTTTCAAAAGCAAGGATTATTATTAAGTTATTAAATCTCCCAAAGCACACAAACTAAAAAAAAAAAAAAAAAAAAAAAAAAAAAAGCGCACTTCACTTTTTTAGCTTTTAGTATTTCATTTGACTTGTCCATTTTTAGCTCATTGGCCATCAAACAAAAGTAGAAAAGAATGAAGGAAAATAGGTTTAAAAAAGTACATGGACCCTTCATCTGCTTCTCCAATGACTAATGATTATAATAAAAAAGGTGGAACCCAACAGGAAAAGCAGAAAAAAGAAATTAAATAACATCATAATCCCAAAAATGCTTCCGATGCTTTCTTTGATATGTTCATTTTACATGTAAATGTGCTTACCTGTTGTGTTTTGTAAAGTGTTTGATAAACCTTTCTGGGGTGAAATGATTAAAAAAGTAGATTTTAACTGCAATGTAAATGCTTTCAGAGGGAATATATAGGCTTTTGATTGATATTTTAAATACACACGTAATTACTCCTGTTTAGTGTAAACCATAACATCTATGCATGTTATTTTTTTACTTGTTTCTATGTATGCTTTGAAATTATATACAGCGGGTCCCTGGGTTACAAACAAGTTAGGGACTGTAGGTTTGTTCTTAAGTAGATTCTGTTTGTAAGTCGGAACAAGTACATTTTTTAAGTGTAGCTCCAGCCAAAAAAACTATTTTCAAGCTTTTTGGATATCATAAGGAAGGGTTAACACCCTTGTACCATTTGTTTTGCTGTCTGTGCCCCTGTTCAGAAGATTTCACCTCACTTTCTGTCCCAGTAACAATTGGATTTTGAAAATTTTGGGTTGTTGTGGAAACAAGCCTTGGTGATAAAGCATCAGTGGAGGTACCTTTTCCCCATAATATCTCTTACAGGAGAAAATGTTCCTCTCCTAGGGGTAGATTTCCTCTCACTTCCTGTTGTCTCCCTCCGTTTGTAAGTAGGAGTCGTTTGTAAATCAGATGTTTGTAACTAGGGGACCCCCTGTATGTGTATGAGGCAAGCATATTTTCTTATTACAGAGGCAGGTTCTGCTTCCTGCTTTGCAGAGGAAAACAAACAGATGTGCTGTCCCGCTACTTCTTACAATGCAGGTTTGATTTACTAGAGTCTTCACTTAGTACATAAGGTGAAGCTATATTCACTTTGAATACCTAATCATTTGCAAGGGAACGTATTGCTTGCACATGATTGCACGCTTGAAGTAAACACATCTTTACATTTTATGCTTCCTTTCGCTCACATTGTAAAGCGAACCTTCTCTACTGCTTTAGTAAATGCATCCAAAAGTATGGAAAGGTTGACTAAAGAGTAAAGAAGGTTCATTCTGAAAATACCGCCCCCCCTTGCGTGCGCTGTGGTTCCTTCCACCAGCTCATACTTCAGTACAGGACACAGGGGCCAGTGAAACGAACCACAGCAAACAGCGGGGGACTAAAAATTCAACACACCAAAGACTAAGAATCCAAACCCAAAAGTGTCAGATGCTATAGACCAGTGATGGTGAACCTTGGCACCCCAGATGTTTTGGAACTACATTTCCCATGATGCTCAACTACACTGCAGAGTGCATGAGCATCATGGGAAATGTAGTTCCAAAACATCTGGGGTGCCAAGGTTCATTATCACTGCTATAGACTGTTCAGCTAGCTTAGCTCTTGAAGAGAGTGAAGATGGATGGCTTGAACAGCAGGACAGGTAAGTATTAATTATTTTCTTTACAGGGTGCAGCTAGCTTAGCCCTTCAGGAGAGAAAGAAGATGGGCAGCTCGGGTTTCAGGAATGGTAAATATTAATGATTTTCTTTAAAGGATGCATTTTTTTAAAAGTTTTTTTAATATAGTGACAGAGTGGCTCTAAAAAGGGAGGCATAATGATTACAAACTGAGTGAATGCTCCCTCTAGTGGCTCATTTACAATTTACTATATTTTCAAGTTAATAAAAAAATGGAAGAACAGACTTGTTAAAAGTTGAAAATCAAATGAAAAATTAGCTTAAGTTAAACACTGCAATAACTAAAAATCTGTTCTCACTGAAAATACACTATACGTTCCCTTTAAAATGAGTCTCCACAGACATTTCTTGTTCACTTCTCTTGCAACTGACAAGCATGGAAAGCCAAAAATTAAGTAACATAAATGTAAAAAACAAAGGAAATATAAAATTTAGATGCCAGTACATTGGCGCCAAAATTATGACGCCAGTACAGAGTACCCTAAAACATCAATAGAAGAGTTCTGTCATACCGTTTATTATATAATACCGTCTGTAACCAAATAAAAGTTTTGCAAATTCTATCTACAGTACTTATGGTGAACATTTGAACCTGACTTCCAGAGAAGCACTTCACATATTACAATAATAATATTATATTCCAATTAAGTTCAGCATAAAATCAATAAACATTTCGGTTTGTTTATTGCAAGGAAAACCCTTAGCTATTCTTAGTAGAAATTAGAACCGTTTGACATAAAGAACTAAGAAACTTATTATCACAAATCCAGTTACTGCCTCTGATTTATGTTAGACTGTCTTGTAGAAACCACAGTATATTATATAATTTCATATGAAATGATTCTGTTGTACCAGTAAATAAGCCTCATAACGGTCAAATGTTTAAAACAGGAAACAAAAGGATAATTTTAAATGTGTACATCTGTGTGTAATAACAATAAAGAGTAATAAACAAATAGATTCCTAATATACGTCAGTACAAAGTCCAGCTTTGATACTGATGAAGCCCCCACATTCAATGAATGATGAATTTTATCCAGTAGCTGTTTGGTTACCGATGACTCGAAGAATCTCTTTATAGCTACTTGGCTCTTGTGTGTTGATGCTTGTATCTCCTACTTGACCATCTTCGTAGCTTCACAAAAAAAAAAAAGATAAAAATATTAGTAAAGGCTAATAAATAATACATTTATAAATAATAATAATATAAACAATAATAATACAATTATATAATATATAATATATTAATAAAAAAATTATATGGGGCAGCACAGCGGCTAAGTGGTTAGTACTTCTGCCTAGCAGCACTAGGTGTGTTGGTTCGAATCCCAACCAAGGCACTACCTGCCTGGAGTTTGCATGTTCTCCCTGCACCTATGTGGGTTTCCTCGCACACTCCAAGGACATGCTGGTAGGTCAATAGGTTCTTGTCTAAATTGGTCCTAGTATGTGTATGTATAAATGTCGGTTAGGGACCTTAGATTGTAAGCTCCTTGAGGACAAGTCCTGATGTAAATGTACAATATATATTAAAGATAAAAATGTTAATAAAAACGTTAATAATTAAGTCACTTCAAAGCACAAAGTGAAAACCCCAGAACCCTTCTGATCATTATTAGATCCTAAATGATAACATTATTTACATTCAGTTTTCTCTATATTTGGTATACTGAAAGAGTCATAGTTAGGCCAGAGTTCTCCTACAGGGATCGGAGCTACCGGCACTTCAGACAAGCAACTCTGGTTTGAAAACTGAATGCTTTTATTGTCAAGACTTCCATTGAACCCGGTGTATTATTGTGTTCAACAAGACACCGACAGTGAAAGATCGTTGGTGTGTATTACTATGGTGGTTAGTACTATGTCTGGAAGCTCTAGGGACCCGAGCTCCAGCAGGTCTATCATCATTTTGGTATTTTAATTTTTTCCCTTTGTGGAATTCATTTTTGTGGAATGTATCCAAAGTTTACCCTCATAATATGCTTATGCCTACAGATAGCCATGGGGTGTATGCATATTCTTTACTGATTGCACTAGGCATATTAGACGGTAAGTAGATGTGGACTATATGAGATTTAGGAAAGCATGGAACAGTGTGTAATATAGTGTACAGAATGGAGCACAACTGAGTATTTAACATACAGCACAATATAGATTGGAGCAGTGTAGAGTATATAATATACAGCACAGTTTATAGAGTGGTGACATGTAAAATGTAGACTGTACAGCACAGGGTACATAGTGGAGCAGAGTGGAATATAGAGTATTCAGTACAGTAGTCAGACAGGAGTATAAAATATACAGCATAGTGTACAGATTAAAGTGGTGTAGAGTACAGTCTAGAGCATAGTGCACAGAGTGAAGCTGTGTGGGATAGATGGTGTATAGCATTATGTGTACATAGTGGAGCTGAGTGGAGTATATGATGTACAGCACAATATACAGAAGGTGGACATGTGGAAAATCGATTGTATAACACAGTGTACAAAGTGGAGCAGCATGGAATATATACAGTAATGTTTTGCACAGTATGTAGAGATCAGTAATGTGGAGTATAAAATGTACAGCATAGTGTACAGAGTAAAATGGTGTAGAGTACAGTGTAGAGCAGTGGTCTCCAAACTGCTGCGGCCTGAGGGTCAGATGCGGCCCTTTGCTTGCTTTTATCCAACAATAAGGCATTGCTTTTATCCAACAATAGGGCAACATTTCCCCCCCACCACTGACATCAAAGAAAGGGCACAATTCCTCCTAATAACATCAATAACTGGGCCCAATGATACCAGCAATGAGGCACAATTCCTCCCAATGACACAAGGACTTGGGCCAAATGACATCAATGATGGGGCACAATTCCCCCCAATGACACCAACGATGGGACACAATTCCTCACAAGAAAATCAACAACTGGGCAAAATGACACCAACAATGGGGTACAGTTCAATTGTTTTTTCTACTGATGTCGGGACCTTTTCTACTCCCAATGGCCACAGTCTGTCCCCCCTACAGTCTGAAGGACAGTAAACTGGCCCCTTGTTTAAAATATTTGGGGACCCCTGGTGTGAAGCATAGTGTACAAGGTGGAACTGTATGGAGTATATAAAGAACAGCACAGTGTACAAAGTGAAGCAGTATAGAATATATAGTGCACTGCACTGTTTACAGAGTGGAGTGGTGTAGGATATATTGTGTGCAGTAAATGTATGATACTTACACAAAAAAGAACCGTGTACAGACATGATCGGTAGTGGGAACGACCCAGATCTCCCCATGTTTGTGCAATTCTGGTGAAGTGATCACTGCAAATACAAAATGAAAAGAAATTGTAATAATATGTAACAGAGTGATACATTTATTCCAGCAATAGTCATGATCTACAGTAAAGCAACACTGCAGACACCAAGAGTGACACTGCAATGATCCACAACTTCTGCCGTAATCCATAACCTAGTCCTAGAACAATGGCAAGGCAGAACTGAGAGAGAATCTGTGTCAATGGAAAATATATGAAAGTGCACATGTGTGGTAAAGCAACCAGTGCCATGTTCCTGCTTGCCAAGTCTTCTCCCTACAGCACCACAGTAGCCATAAAATTGATGAATCTATCAGTTCCCACCTACTGTGGCTTGTTATTGGTTTTTCACTGGCAGCCTCACTAACAAATTAGGAATTTGCTGGAATGCAAATCTGAAAAATATTCTTTAAGCCAGGAACATAGTTATATATAAAAAAGTCAGAAATGAGACTGACATGGAAAGTTACTGCACTGGGCCAATGCTTTGGTGAGGGGAATTCTACTATCCACCTTGTTTGTGTGGATGGAGGAATCTGTTCTTTTTTGTTTTTCCTTTGGCCTGCTGTCCAGCTTTAGAAAAGTGAAATCAAGGAAACCAATCCCTTTCACACAGCCTGAATGAATGCCCAGACAGAGAAGAACATAAGGAAAAACAATCATTTGACAGGTGGTAAACCTGATGCCCACAAGAATTGCTTGCTCGTTATTTTTTATTTTTTTTATTGCCATCCTGGGCACCTTGAAAGCTTCTAAATATGGAGTGTTCAATATGCAAAAAAGAGCTGAAGATCTCAACAACCTTCTCCACCCCTTCAATCTTCACTAACATATAAAAAATTGCACATTACAAGGGGCCTGCACGAGATCAGGCTTTGGAGCCGGAAGTGTCAGGAGTATGAGGGCTTCCTGTCTCATAGGAAGTCATAGTAATTTATTACAAGCCAGGTTATTGTTAGACTTTGAAAACTCTAAAGGCAAATATTGACTTACAGCTCCAAAGTCTGATCTTGAGCAGGCCCTTTGTAATGTGTAATTCTCTATAGGTTTGTGAAGATTGAGGAGGGTTAAAGAAGGTTCTCTAAGGGTTTTTAAGACGACCTAAATGGCAGTAAAAAAAGGCATGAGCAAGCAGTCCTTGAGGGCCTGGTGTTTACCACCATATACTGTAAATGAAAGGTTGTCCTCATCTTCTTCTCTGTCTGGTCCTTCATTTTCAGGTGATGCACAATGGATAGGTTTCCATGATTCCTTGAACTAAAACCAAAATATCCTGAGCTTGCTACAAAATAAAAATCACAAAAATGCAAAAAATACAATATATATAAAAAAATAATAAATAAATGTTGCTACCAGCAGCTGTCGTGTGTTCCCGCACCCACAAAAGTGTAAATACACAACAATGTATATCACTATAATAAGGTGACAAAACAAAAAACATCAGTAAAAGGTTCATCAAATATATGAAGTCCATACAATAACTGGAATCAAAAGTGCTTCATAGTGTTCATTCCATGATACAGTGGGGCAAAAAGTATTTAATCAGCCACCAATTGTGCAAGTTCTCCCACTTAAAAAGATGAGAGAGGCCTGTAATTGTCATCATAGGTATACCTCAACTATGAGAGACAAAATGTGGAAACAAATCCAGATAATCACATTGTCTGATTTTTGAAAGAATTTATTTGCAAATTATGGTGGAAATAAGTATTTGGTCACCTACAAACAAGCAAGATTTCTGGCTCTCACAGACCTGTATCTTCTTCTTTAAGAGGCTCCTCTGTCCTCCACTCATTACCTGTATTAATGGCACCTGTTTGAACTTGTTATCAGTATAAAAGACACCTGTCCACAACCTCAAACAGTCACACTCCAAACTCCACTATGGTGAAGACCAAAGAGCTGTCGAAGGGAAGACTGAATCTGCAATAGGCAAGGAGCTTGGTGTGAAGAAATCAAGTGTGGGAGCAATAATTAGAAAATGGAAGACATACAAGACCACTGATAATCTCCCTCGATCTGGGGCTCCACGCAAGATCTCACCCCGTGGGGTCAAAATGATCACAAGAACAGTGAGAAAAAATCCCAGAACCACACGGGGGGGACCTAGTGAATGACCCGCAGAGAGCTGGGACCAACGTAACAAAGGCTACCATCAGTAACACACTATGCCGCCAGGGACTCAGATCCTGTAGTGCCAGACGTGTCCCCCTGCTTAAGCCAGTACATGTCCGGGCCTGTCTGAGGTTTGCTAGAGAGCATTTGGATTTTCCAGAAGAGGATTGGGAGAATGTCACTTGGTCAGATGAAACCAAAGTAGAACTGTTTGGTAGAAACACAACTCGTTGTGTTTGGAGGAGAGAGAATGCTGAGTTGCAACCAAAGAACACCATACCTACTGTGAAGCATGGGGGTGGCAACATTATGCTTTGGGGCTGTTTCTCTGGAAAGGGAACAGGACGACTGATCCGTGTACATGAAAGAATGAATGAGGCCATGTATCGTGAGATTTTGAGTGCAAACCTCCTCCCATCAGCAAGGGCATTGAAGATGAAACGTGGCTGGGTCTTTCAGCATGACAACGATCCCAAACACACCGCCCGGGCAACGAAGGAGTGGCTTCGTAAGAAGCATTTCAAGGTCCTGGAGTGGCCTAGACAGTCTCCAGATCTCAACCCCATAGAAAACCTTTGGAGGGAGTTGAAAATCCGTGTTGCCCAGCAACAGCCCCAAAAAATAACTGCTCTAGAGGAGATCGGCATGGAGGAATGGGCCAACATACCAGCAACAGTGTGTGACAACCTTGTGAAGACTTACAGAAAACGTTTGACTTCTGTCATTGCCAACAAAGGATATATAACAAAGTATTGAGATGAACTTTTGATATTGACCAAATACTTATTTTCCACCATAATTTGCAAATAAATTCTTTCAAAAATCAGACAATGTGATTGTCTGGTTTTGTTTCCACATTTTGTCTCTCATAGTTGAGGTATACCTATGATGACAATTACAGGTCTCTCTCATCTTTTTAAGTGGGAGAACTTGCACAATTGGTGGCTGACCAAATACTTTTTTGCCCCACTGTACTTATATAAATCATCCATAAGTGATCCATTTAACATGAAAACGATAGTGCTCCACCGCAGTGCCCACCACCTATCACTGCAACCTCTTACCTCCCAAAATTCACCTACACTAAGGTAAGGTCTATCACATTTTCCCAAATACTGGGTAAAGATTGTGCAGTATATTTCAAGACTGCTTCTGGCACATAATCCATCCATCCATCCATCCAAAGGCTCAGGATTAAGACCAGTAGCAAATGGGAAGGAACAAAAGAACTCTCATGGTGTAGTACATAAACACCCAGTATTTTATTAAAACCACAAGACAAAGGACTACTCACAAAGCAGGTGCGCTAAACTCCAGTGCACAAGATAAAAAAACAATTTAAATATAATCAAGATGCCCCTTAAGAATAAACTTCCATGGAAGAAAACGGTAAAATGGCCACTACTGGACTTCCGGACGTAATGACGTAATAAGCTCCTCTTGCTGACGCGTTTCCTCATGTGACCTTGTGACTTTCTCATAGGAAAAATGAGGAAGTCATGTGATGAAACACATCAGGAGGCAGAGCTTATGACGTCATCACACCCGAAAGTCCAGCAGCCACCATTTCACAGTTTTCTTCCATGGACGTTTATCCTTATAGGGCAGTGATGGCGAACCTTGGCACCCCAGATGTTTTGGAACTACATTTCCAATGATGCTCATTTACACTGCAGAGTGCATGAGAATCATGGGAAATGTAGTTCCAAAAATTCTGGGGTGCCAAGGTTTGCCATCACTGTTATAGGGGCAACTTGATAATATTTAAATTGGCATGCACACTGGAGTTTAGTGCACCTGCTTTATGAGTAGTCCTTTGTCTTGTGGTTTTAATAAAATACTGCGTGCTTACTCCATGAGAGTTCTTTTGTTCTTTCCCACTTGCTATATGAGCTGAATCCTGAGCCTTTGGATGGATGATTTACCAGAAGCAGTTTTGAAGTATACTGCACAATCATTACCCAGTGGGAAAGCGTGATAGACCTTACCTTAGTGTATTTTGGAAGGTAAGAGGTTGCAATGATAGGTGGTGAGCACTGCAGTGGAGCACTATTGTTTTCATGTTAAATGGATCACTTATGGATGATTTAAATATCATGTAAGTATCTAAGTAACTAAGTATCATGGAATGAACCCTATGAAGTACTTTTGATTCCAGTTATTGTATGGAATTCATATAGGGATAAACTTTTCACTGATATTTTTTGTTTTGTCGCATTATTATAATAATATACATTGTTGCACTACAATTTTCCTTTATTTTCCTTAATTTCTTTTTTCTTAATTATAATATAACATATCATATTGGTGATTGGGTGAATGAGACAACTTTTGCCTGTTGAGTGTCCTGAGTTTGAGGACTTCTTATCTCCATAGGAAGCCATCTTTTACAAGCCAGGATATTGATGAGACTTGCATACCACAGTTTATCACTGAATATAACCACCAACAAACACAATACTATTAAAAAAAATACCTTCACATAAGGCTATACATTTCAAGTTACGGCTTTGCAAAAATTGGGATTGTTGTCCTTTTTTCTGTGACTAGGAAACAGAGGAAATGAAAACATAATTACCAAGACAATAAGCATAGACCCACTTTTGCTTAGTAAAAAAAAAAAATTGACCAATATGAACACTATTGTAACAGAAATTAAAACTGAGCAGTACATATCACAATCACATGAATAATCCCGTATTTTGCCTAATATGTTTATTTCCTATGATTGCCAGCTCCATCTAGTAGCCATAATGCGGTATTTTCCTGAATGTGATATTTCAAGAAAATACCACATTATGGCCACAAGATGGCAATAATTATCATAGGAAATTAACGTATTAGGTAAAATATGAGATTATTTGTTACAGCTTAGAAAATGCTTGAGACATTCACACTGACTTTTTTTTTATAAATAGAACTGTATGTCTGGTCAAAATAGAAAGAAAACAGAAAGAAACATGCTTAGTACATCCCTGCTATACATGCACATTTCCCTATGTTTTGTCTCTTTAAAAGCGCTGCAAGTGCAGAAAAATACTTCAATCAATCCTGCCAGAAATCCAGCGAGCACTAACTTCCTGTAGTTAGCTGAAAAAACTACCTTTTCTGCACTAAAATCCCAAGCAGTGTTGTGAGCCCTGTCTGGGTCCTCCCCTTCTGGACCAGGGAACACCCCCATTCTTTTATGATAGAGAAGGGTAGGTGTTCTTTAGGCCAGCAGGGGAAAACCAGACAGAGCTTAAAAAAGTGCTCAGGATTTCAGTGCTGCAGAACTAATACTGTAAGCCCACTGCAGGATATTAGGAGTTCACTGGATTTCTGGCAGTATAAACATATTTTTCTGCAAAACATGGGGAACTTTGCATGTATTGCATAGTCACATAGTTAGTCAAGTTGAAAAAAAGACACAAGTCCATCTAGTACAACCAAAAAATAAAAATAAATACAATACCATATACACAATTCTTCACCCCTTCATACTTGGTGTGCAACCAAACAAAGGTAAACCACAACACTTTGAGACATGTCGGTGCTCTGTTGTCTTGCTTTATATATGTTCTCACCCTCTACCCTACCATTCGTATGCATTGCTACAGGTATACTCCCTGGGCTGGATATCCGTTGGAATTTTCCAGCCAAGTTTGGGATTTGCAAATACTGGATGTCTCCTGTTCTGGGTGATTTTCCTCTGTATGTTTTCCACCCAGTGTGCCTTTGTGTATAAATTCTTATAATCCCAATAAAACCTTGTTGGTAACACTGTATTATACCCCATATACCCTGTCTCCTACTTCAGATCATTTGATCTGATTCTTTGCTGGGGGCCTTCTCTGGACCTTCGCTGAGATATCCTTGCGGATTGTCGGGCCACATGGTAGCAGTTTTATTCATCCATTTTCTCAGACCTGGGACCTTCTCAGTTCTCACACTGTATGGGTTACTAATATTCTTCGGTACATGACCTATGCTGTTCATTTTGTGTGCTTTTATTCAATTTTATTCTTATTCTATTTTTGATACATATATATTGTCTGTATTAATGTTCATTTACTGATATATATGCTTCTCTAATAGACACCTGGCTATGTATGTTAAAAAATCCCTGAAGAAGGGCATCAAGCCAGAAACGTTGGGTTCATCAATAAAGCCTACATGTGTCTGTATATGTATCGTAATCCATACAAATGTTAATGTACACAACTTAAGTCTTTTTGCTGAATAGACCATTTTTGTAATAAAACTTTTTTATATGATACAAGTATTGTTTCTGGTCACTTTTAAAGTCCCACCCATTAAGGGGCTCTCTTGTTTTTCCTACATTCTTGGGATGTGGTGACCTCAAACATTTGATCCTGCAGATCTTGGAATTTCTTTTCCTTCACCCACAGTTGATCTAGAAGAAGGCAAAAAACCCCAGCAAAGCATGCTCCAAAAATTCCTTCCTGATCCCCAAGAGGCAATAGGATTTTCTATGGATTAACTTTACCTATAAAGGTTAGTACCCAGTTATATTATATTGCAGCAATGTACTGAATATGATTTTTATGTCTTCTTGTCCAGACATACACACTTTAAAAAAAAGTATTTGCCGTGCTAATGGCTAAACTGCTTCCACGGAAGGAGTACTAAAGTATACATACAGAAAGTTAAAGGATGGCTGCATCCATCAGAAGTGACATGGGACTTTAGAACACAATGATAATATCACATCATACTCACTTTACCCCATTCTACTCCGAACAATTCAGTACCCCTTTAGGTACTGGGCCATGTTAGTTAGATGATACCTGTGTTGTACTACTGCTTTTACTGCCTGATGGTGGGTCGTCCTTGGCTGACACTTTCTGCTGCTTCTTGTTCATCCCTGTTTAGAAAAAGTACATTTATATGCAAATCATGTCTTAAGGCTGAACTGAAGAATTCATAAAATAGCAAATACCAATTACCATGTAAATCAATATATATTTTTTGCATATATTATATTTTTAGTTCTCTTGATGTCTTTGTGTGGTTAGAATAGTTATATCTCGACAAAATACAACTATTCAGCGACCTCTCCCCAATCACCCTGGCCAAACGCCGCTCACTACCGCCCATCACCTCTCACCTTCAACTACACAAGATCCCCTATTATTGGGGCTTCCCTTTTCGCCTCAATGTTACTAAGGATGGTGTCCAACATGTTCTCCGTGACCTGCAAGAAGGGGATGCCTTTCTCAAGCGCCTGGGCCTTCCACCATTGCCTGCAAAAGATGGTCAGCTCTCACCTGCCACCCCACGCCCTCCGCTGGCTCCTTCTAAGATCTGAACACCCGTGAGAGGAAGGGGATCGAGGGCCTACTTCACACCTCAGCACTCTCAACGTACCAGGCTACCTACTTGATCAGTTGTGAGTCATCCTTTCTGTTTTTTTCTTCCCACATGGGAATCCAACTCCCTGTTCACCCCTTCAAGGGATTGTTTCACCCTCCTTTTTTACCCATGGAGGTGCTCTGAACTGTTTTTGAATTGTTTTTGTTCTTTCTACTTGCTAATCTCTACAAAGTTCTGAGGAGTTCCAGGTTTGATAACACTAGCTGCGGAGCATCACAGCGAAGCGTCGTGTTTTCACCTTGTTGGAGATCGCTTTGCTCCCCCACATGTCCTCTGGCTGCAGCCGAGGATTCCTGAGACGCGGACGCCTCTCAGGCCTACACCTGATGTTTGTACTTTTTGTATTTTTTAGGCCGTACCGGCCTTCTTGTTACTACGCAGCAATATTCCTTTTGGACCTTTTTTTGGACTTTTTTTTAGGCCTTAAAGATTCTTTACTCCAATCCAGAAGCCAAATGGCTTCTTTTATGTCCCGGCCCTTCCCAATGTCTAATGGCACTAGACAGGGTTGACCTCTTTCCCCACTTCTTTTCATCCTATGCCTAGAGCCCCTGGCAGAGGCTATAAGATCCCATCCTGACATCCGAGGGGTCCCCATGCATCATAGGGAATATAAGCTATCTCTATTTGCGGACGATGTACTTCTGACTCTTACCAGCCTACATATTTCCCTCCCATCCCTGCATGCTCTCCTAGCCCAGTTTAGCTCTCTATCGGGATACAAAATTAACGCATCTAAAACAGAAGCCCTACAGCTACATATACCGCCTGCAGACCTTTTATCGTTTCAAAACTTATACCCTTATCGTTGGTGCACCTCCTCTCTCAAGTACTTGGGTGTTCAAATTACTCCATCGTACTCATCCCTATACTCAGCCAATTATATCCCCCTGTTCAAGGACATCAAGGCCATGTTGACGCATTGGAATCCTCTCCCAATATCCTGGATAGGTAGGATCAATGTGTTGAAAATGTCAGTTATGCTAAAATTACTGTATTTTTTTGAGACCCTGCCTATCCCTATTCATATGGCCCAATTAAAATTGCTCAAACTATGGTTTCTTAATTTTATTTGGAAGGACGGTTCATAGAGTGGCAAGCTCGATGATCTTTTCCCCAAGAAGCCGTGGAGGTCTGGGAGCCCTGGACATTCACAAATATTATCTGACCTCCCACCTCCATGCAGTGGTGTCCTGGTCCAGTTTAATGCCCGCCGAATAGGTGGTCAGAGATTGAGATGGACTCTTTGTTCCCGGCTCATCCCTGCTCTCTTGTATGGTCGCCTGCATTGTTTTCAGATCCCAAACTCCATGGCCTCTGTTTGGGCCCTATGTTGTTTTTATTGAGGATATGGCACTCATGCCACACCAAATACTCCCTCTCTTCCCTGTGCCCCCCTCTCTCTAATGTAATCTTTAATCCATTAAATCCCTATAGCCTATCCCACACTCGAATGCTCCCTTGGGCACAGGCTGTGAGGCTGGGCTGTTTCAACTTCGCCACCTTGTACACCCAGTCACACGTAAATTTTGTCCTTTTGCAGACCTTGAATCTAAATATCAGATACTGAAACATATGTCCTAATCCTACCTCCAAATATTAATTCTTTGTATGTTGGTGCCTTTAAAGTGTGACCTTTTCGTTGTGAGTAGACTTTCCCTGTAAAATAATGCATCCATAAAAATAAGGTTTTCTCTGTGTAAGGGATCATGTAGACAAGAATTTGTCATACTACGTTTCACATACAGTGGGGGAAATAATTATTTGATCCCCTGCATATTTTTTAAGAAATTAAGGGTCTATAATTTTTATTTATTTTATTATAGGTAATATATGATAGAGATAGAATATCAACCAAAAATTCAGAAAAAAACGATACAAATGCTATAAATTGAGTCGCAGATCAGTGAGTAAAATAAGTATTTGATCCCTAAGCAAAACATGGCTTAGTACTTGGTGGAGAAACCCTTGTTGGCAAGCACAGAGGTGACTTTTCTTGTAGGTGGTTACCAGGTTTGCACACATCTCAGGAGGGATTTTGGTCCATTCTTCTTTACAGATCTACTCTAAATCCTTAAGGTCTCTTAGCTGTTCACTTGGCAATTCCAAATTTTCTATAGGATTAAGGTCTGGGGACTGACTAGGTCACTCCATTACCTTAATGTGCTTCTTCTTAAGCCAAACCTTTGCTGCTTTGGTGGAATGTTTTGGGTAATTTTCATGCTGGAAGACCCATCCACGACCCATCTTCAGTGACCTGACTGAAGGGAAGAAGGTTCTCATCCAAGATTTTACAATACTTGGCCCCGTCCATTGGCCCTTCAATGAGGCAAAGTCAGCCTGTACCCTTAGCAGAGAAACAGCCCAAAGCATAATGTTTCTACCTCCGTGCTTTGTAGCGGAGGTAGAGTCATAGTCAGCATTTTTCTTCCTCCAAACATGGCGAGTCGAGTTAATGCCAAAGAGCTCAATTTTGGTTTCATCTGACCACAGCACTTTCTCCCAGTCCTGCTCTGAATCATTTAGATGTTCATTGGCAAACTTCAGACGGGCCTGCACATGTGCCTTCTTGAGGAGGGGGACCTTGCGGGCGCTGCAGGATTTCAATCCATGGTGGTGTATTGTATTATCAATAGTTTGGTGACTGTGGTCCCAAGTGCCTTGAGATCATTCAAAAGCTCCTCCCGTGTAATTGCGGGCTGATCCCTCACTTTTCTCATCATCCTCCTCACCCTATGCGTTGAAATTTTGCATGGAGCTCAAGACCCAGGGCGTTTGATGGTTATTTTGTATTTCTTCCATTAGCGAATTATGGCTCCAACAATTGTCTCCTTCTCACCAAGCTTCTTGCTGATGATCTTGTAGCCAATTCCAGCCTTGTGTAGGTCTACAATCTTGTCCCTGACATCCTTTGACAGCTCTTTGGTCTTACCCATGATGGTCAGGTTTGAATGGAAGAAAAAGATTCTGTGGACAGGTATCTTTTATACACATCATGAGTTGTCGTTAGGAGTACCTTCTTAAATTGACAGGACTAATCTGTGTACCACATGAGCACATACTGTAGCCAGTCTGTGGGAGCCAGAATTATTGTTGGTTGGTAGGAGATCAAATATCTTTTTTACTCAATGAACTGCAACTTAATTTATAACATTTGTATCATGTGGTTTTTTTTCTGGATTTTTGGATGATATTCTGACTCTATCATTTAAAATACACCTATATTAACAATTATAGGCCCTTCATTTTTTGTAAGTGGGCAAACTTACAAAATATGCAGGGGATCAAATAATTATTTTCCCCACTGTATGTTTGAAACACACGTCAGCAGATTCCCATTTACTTCAATGGTGTAGTGTGCAAGATACAGTAGTTCCAAGGCAGAGTTTGTCCTGCTTTGCATTTCCTTGGAGAAAGCAAATGCTGAGATGTATATGCAAGCATGTGAAAAGCAGCCTCTTCCTGCACAAATGCATGCATTTAAAGTTGATGTGCCATAGCTGTGGGATCCTGGAGGAAGCTGGAAATCACTGTAGTAGGCACTACTACTCCAGTGATATCAACTAGCTTCTGGATCCTGTGCCGAGTGGCTGTCCTGCGACACTGTGAACACAGGAGGTAGGTACCCCTTATACAGTGATTGCCACTAGACTCAGTGGCGAGTGGCTATCCTACTACTTACTGAACACAGGAGGTTTCCCGCTCAGCACAGGTGCCACTCAGAGAACACATTGCATTTTCATAATGAATGCAAAGTGTTCTCTGATTGGATGAGATAAAGTCCATGATGTCACTACCACCACCTCTCCACCATGTCCAATCAGAATAGGCTTTGCATGGATGGAGAGAATTAAAAAAGTTCTCTGAATGGTGACCGTGCTGAGCGAGTCATCTCTTGGGTTCACAATTCAGCAGGGCAGCCCCTCGGCACGAAACCTGAAAGATGGTTGAAATCACTGTAGTATTGGAGCCTACTATGATGATTTCCAGCTTCCACAGGGATCCCACAGGCATGGCATGTACATACTTACATTGGTCCGATCTGGAACAATGTAACTATGTAAAAATTGCCTTAATTAACCTTTAACTTTAAGCAGCAGTGCATTTAAAAAAAAGCAGCATTTCACAACAACCTCAGTCTACACAAGCCCTAATTCATATGTTCTAATGAAGAGTCAAGATTCAAAGATGGGAACAAAGGAAGACTACCTGAGTAGCCAAACGATATGCTTGCTAAAGGGCTAAGATAGATTCCGCTTCCATACATGGCACCGTGAAGCTGAAACAACAAAACAAAGATTTTTTTATATCTGTTCAGAATTCAGTTTATTTTATTATCAGCACACATGATATAGTGTACAAGTGACAGGTAAATCGATACATTTAAAATACCTAACTGGAAACTCTTTAACTGATAGTCCGAGGTCAACGGGAAGACTGGGCAGAGTTCATTAATTTGATAATAATGTACAGGATGTCTGTAGTATGTCTGTTTAAATGTATACCAAGAGAGTTTGAGATATATTGTATCTGACAGAGGGGCAGAAAATCAGATTACACACTGTTGTGTGTGCAGGGTGTCAAACATTTTAAAAGCATTTTTGAGTGTAAAGCAAACGTAAATTTCCATCAGTATTGCAGATATGTCTAAAAGCAAGAGCAACAAAAGGTATGAAAATACTTTTTTTTTATGTTTAATGTAACTTTATTAGGTGACCTTGACATGATAACAATAAATCCAGAAGCAGATACTCACAACAGGCACATAGAGGTGACTGCATTTGTGTTCACATACCTGATACAGCACCCCAGGAGCAGGAAAACTGGGGAACTCTAATAGGTAAATGTAAATAGCTACTATGTCTGTTCAGGCAGCCAGCCCTCTGGTAGAAATGGAATAAATGCAGTTCGCAGCACACATATGCAGGTGGTGCAGGGCTAGACTGAGATGATTTTGAAAAATAATGCTGTGTGGAACCAGACAGGCCACCCAGAGAAGATTTCAGCAGAACAGAGATAGCTAAGCCTTTGTGTTGAAATGATTTCAGGGAAGGGGATTGGGACCCATTAAGGGTAAGCTCATAGCTCCCAACTGTCCCTGATTTCAAGGGACTGTCCCTGATTTGGAACAAAGTCCCTCTGTCTATCTTTCATCCTCATTTGTCCCTCATTTTGGTCTGATCCATATAGCTGTATATAAAATGCACTATTCATCCTTCAAAAAGCGCTAAACCTTTCATCCAAATTATAAATTGCTGCATTTGTAAATTTCAAAAGCCAATATAAAGAAATAGTAGTGGTAAAAAAAAGCACTTGTATGATTAACTAATGATTTTTTTTTCTATAATTCTCCTTTAGGGGATGAGGCAGTAGGTGCGTCCTATGTCTACATACTTTTGCTAATAGGTGTCCCTCGTTCCCATCTAAAAAAAATGTTGGGAGTGTGTAAGCAAAATGCCCTTTAAGCAATGCAAAAGGCAGTGATGATAATCCAAGCACACTATCCAAAGCAGAAAGTCAGATTTTACTACTATCTTAAAGCGATTGTAAAGGTACATTTTTTTTTTTAATAAAAAACATGTCTAAATTGATCTACCTTGGAACTGCACAGAGCAGCTGGGAACCTCCTCTTTTCAGGTCCCCCACCAGCGCTCCTGGCCCCTCCTCTCTAGCCATAGGGGGCACTCGTGCGTGCTCGCACCCGAGTCCGTCTGCTGCGTCTATTGACGAAGACAGCGGACTCGGCCCCGCCCCACTGTTCCCTCATCACTGGCTTTGATTGACAGCACTGAAAGCCAATGGCTCCCAGTGCCCCAGTAAAGCCAGCGAGACCCGGAAGTGAGGGGGAAGAAGACCTGCAGAAATGCACGGAGCTGGATCAAATGAGGGCTCAGGTAAGTAAAAGGGGTGAGGGGGGGATGCTGACACCTAAACATTTTTTACCTTAATGCAAGGAATGCATTAAGGTGAAAAATGTTTAGACTTTACAACCATTTTAAAGTTAGAGCAATGAACGATTCTGGCTGGTTAATGTTGCCCTTACTAAATGAACCATAAATATTTATTTATTTCTTCTTGAAACAGAACTGTGGATAATTGATGTTGTCTACAACCAAAACTAAATTGGAAAAACGATCAAACTATAATTAGGCTAATCTCTCAGATAAAACCTTTGCATAATTACCTGGAGCCTTAAAACTATCCTTGGCTGCATACCTTTGCATTATTATCACAACCATCCCGGGAGAGCTTTTGAGGATCAGAAAGTAGAGGAACAGTGTAAGCCCGACTTTTTATATCACAACGGCTACTTTGTCAAAAGCTGCCAAGAACTTTTCTTTAAATGAACATCAGGCATAGTGCACATGTGCCTGATGATGTGTATGAGCTACCTTCACTATTGGTCATGGTCACTGCAAAATCCTACTTTTTGGAGTTTTCAGAGGAACCTAAAGTTAGGGGAAATCTTCATATGTGTAAAGGAGGGTTACACAGATTTAATCAGTAATAATTCATGATACTCCTGGCTACAGATGGCTTCCCTTCAATAGGAGGGGAAAACACAAAGAAATGGTAGCCATTTGAGTTGATTGATAATCTTAATCCTGCAGGAATGTTGCACTTTTTAACACCAAAGCTTTGTTCATATCAGAATGTGTGCATTATTATGCGTTAATATGCATTAGATGTTTTTAAAACACTCCATTTCAGTGCATCTCTAGACATCATTTACCTAGTAAGATCTCATCTGGAATATGCAGCTTAAATTTTGGGCACCAGTTCACAAAAAATGTATTTACTTATTTATTCATGAATCTGTGAGAATCATATAGTAACAGGCTGTGAGAATGTGGAATAGACTTTCTTAGGAGCTAGTTTAAAGCAACTCAGTAGGTTGTGAAAAATACCGAATGTGTTTCTAAATGCACATAATATAACTGGCTACCACCTTTATGAGTAATAATACCAAAGAGTGTTAATCCAAAGAATATCCAATTGCTATATGGGGTCAGGAATAAATTGCTTTCCCCTGTTGCAGCAAACTGTACCATTCTTTATAGGGGCTTAAGGGTCTAGGGTTCTGTATACGGTATTTATTTATTCATTTTTCTATTGTTGAACTCAATGGACTGTTTTGTTTTAACCTAACTATGTAATTATACAGTCAGTTTCCCAATTTAACCCAAAGGTGTTTCATAGGGTTGAAGTCAGGTCTCAACCCTACTGAGCCTTGAGCTTGATGTGAAGGAACTTGAGTTCTTCCACATCAAACTCTTTGAACTATCTCCTTATGAAGCTAGCCCTATGCACAGGGGCAATGATCATGCTGGAACAGAAAAAGGTCTTCCTAAAATTGTTGCCACAAGGTTGGAAGTGTACATGTTGTAGAATTATCATAAGCCTTTCTGAAAGCACAAGCGCTCAATAATGTGGAGGGTGTTTACGTACTTTTGACCATACAGTGTACATTGGTCATAAAAAATCATGACAAAAGTACTGGTGTGAACAAACCCTGAAGATATTTAAGAGAAGGGCTGGATTTATGGCTAGGCCACATAGGCCCCTGTAATAAAGAGATTATACTATTTTTTGGCTTAACATAGCTATTTTATAGTAAGGCATCTTTTCATATTCCTATAGATTAATAAGGTTTGTATGGCATTGGCTTAGGGTGCTGCATCTATTATCTCCTACAGTTAGCCTTGAGACATATACATGTTGACACTTGGCATTATATATGTACAGTATTTCCTTATGTTTCTAATGAAGCAGACTAGCATCTGAGAAATGCATCAAAAGACAACTGTAGTGGGGTGACAAGTCAACCAGACAAGTACCAGTTCCTATCTTGTTAGACACTGCAAAATTTCCAATACCAGAAGTAAGTGGCGACAAAAAGGGATTTAGATGATTTGTAATGTTTTTGGAGATGGGAAACTGGTCTCGTTTGAGAGACTCTCACATCATTTTTCTCCCTCACACAGTGACTTCTTTCTACACACAAGGTTGGCATCTTACTTTCAACGGCATTCCATACTTAAAACTAACTTCGCCAGAGAAGATCTGGTCCTTTTGGACTTCCCCACAATTAAACGTAAAGGGATCATTCTTTTTTACAATCTGCTGCATTCTAAACTCACTTTTTCAAGACTGCCCCCATACATAAGTGGGAAATGGAACTTAGGATATCTCCTACAGACCAACAATGGCAGAAAGCTATTAATAACAGCTACATGTTTTCAAAGTTTTCTGTCCATTGGGAAATAACTCAAAAGATACACCTTTGGTCAAGGGTAGGCAACCTCGGCCCTCCAGCTGTGGTGAAACTACAAATCCCATTATCCCTCTGCCTCTAGGAGTCATGCCTGTGATTGTTAGGGTCTTGCAATGTCTCATGAGACTTGTAGTTTCCAAACAGCTGGAGGGCTGAGGTTGCTTACCCCTGCCTTAGGTGGTATCTGACATCTAATTGATTGCAAAATTTTGGGGATCAGGATCCAATATTTGTTGGAGAGGATGTGATCAGGTGGGTACCCTAAGGCCCCTTTCACACTGGGGTGGTGGGTGCGCCCCAGTGTGAAAGGGGTCTTACTCATATAGTTTGGTCTTGCCTTGATCTTTGTAGCTAAAGGAACAGGGTATAACGTCTGATTTCCAAAGTCACAGGGTTCTTCACAAAGATTAAAACAGAGCAGGCAATCCTGAGTCTGTATATGGATGAATTTCTACAGGCACTTAGGCCCATAGTCAGGCATATATTATTTGCTGCTTGTTTGGTGATTTTCAGAAACTGGAAACTAATCTCAGCTCCTAATGTAGGAGAGGTCATTAGACATTTGGAAATGATACTTGGGTATGAACAATTCATGGCATATAGAGATGGTAACCTTGCAAAATTCCATAAATGCTGGGATCCTTGGAAGGTCTATAAAAATAACCAATCTTGAGAATATTTAAGACATGCATACTGAATCCTCATGTATGGCTTTTACCCTATAGGAAGTTTAAAACAAGTTTAATTACTCTTCCTTTTTGGTGACAGCTAACGCTAATATCTTGTCTTTCTGTTCTCTGTAATTTGTTTAATTCTTTTTAACTGGGTTATGATTTCGTTACTCATAGTACTCATAGTAGGTGAGGATGAAAAAAGACACAAGTCCATCAAGTCCAACCTATGTATGTGATTATATGTCAGTATTACATTGTATATCCCTGTATGTTGCGGTCGTTCAGGTGCTTCTCTAATAGTCTTTTGAAACTATTGATGCTCCTCGCTGAGACCACCACCTGTGGAAGGGAATTCTACATCCTTGCCGCTCTTACAGTAAAAAACCCTCTACATAGTTTAAGGTTAAAACTCTTTTCTTCTAATTTAATTTATCATGCCTCTTTTACTGCTTTTTGGATGCCTCTGCAATGTTATGCGATTCTTCTTTTTGGGGCTAAAGCATTTGTACTCATGTTACTGTATACAGAGTCTATTTGGCTGACGTGACCTGATTTATAATACTACTGACATTATACTTTTGTACTGTTTTGATATTTTAAAATGAATACAAACTATTAAAAAAAAAAAGAAACTGTAACTCCAGTTGTGATTACCATCAAACTTTGGAAACTCAAAAGCTGCAGACTATATCAATATTTCTGGTGGATGAAGGCTTGGTGCATTATATGTGTGTCTATGTATACCAAGTCTCTATAATCTAATTGGTACTATATATTTTAGGTATGATTTTATGTTGAATTAAACGTGTTTATGATCTTGGAGTCCTTTTAGAAAAGATTTTTTGACACCTTAAAAGTCACCAGGTTTAGAGAGATTTTTTAAACTAATCCTCTGAGTGACTATATCTTCATGTCCATGTGAAACATGGGAGGGGCGAGGCAAAAGCTAGTTGGCCTAGGGGAGAAAGAAAAAAAGTATAAAACTTGCCCTGTTCAAGAGGTATTGGGGTATTCGAGACATGTCTATGTAAAATAGAAAGCTCCTTTAAATATTTGAAAGAAAAAATAATTTTTCTATATCGAGGTACAAAGGCGCAACAGGTACACCTATCACTTCCCATAACAGTTTATCAATTTAATATTTAGTGCATATTAATCTTTAGGAATAAATGGTAGAAGATAATAAATCATTCTCATTACCTGCAGTTTTGTATTGGAAGCTACTACTAATCCGTTCCTCAGGATGGAGTGCCAGTTTTCAATGTGTGAGCCACTGCAATAGTAAATATAATCTATAAGATACTGATTTTATATCATTTTTTTTTCAACAAGCATCTATATCTAAACAATTCTAGTTCTATACTTTGTTCGGGTTTACAAATCCTTGAATTTTCCTCAACAAAAGAGACAAAAAAACATGAAATTTAAACAAAGATTCAACATTGTTCTGAAAAGCTAATAAAGCTTTTTTGGATAGAGTTAGGAAGGGCTAGAACCCCTGTCATGCTTTTATTGCTGTCTGCGTCCCTGATGAGGATATCGAACTTCACCGGCGCTGTGACCAGGTCATCCAGTGCCCAAAGTAAAGATGACAATTACCGCCCCCCCCCCCCCCCCCCCCCAGTTTATTAGCATGAGTTAGTGTAAGGGGGAGTAGCTAATCGAGGGAAAGCATGTGGATGGAATACAGAAAGATGGACAAGGAAGCTCAGCAAGGCGGTTTCAATGGAACACAGGACAACTGAGCATTCGGAGCAGTGGTGGTAAACTTAAAATTTATAGAGGGCTCAAGTGAGTACAGCCCCCAGCACTCCCAAAGGGTGGCACAATACCATATTTTAATGCGTGAGGTGTGCTACATTCAGTTAGCCAAACCATTAAAAATGATTTTTTGCAATGTACTGAAGCTCACACTGAAGTGAAAGTGGGAAGAAAATATGCTCTATCATTGGTATCAGTGGCAGTAATAGCAAATCTCAGAATTAATGCCAGCGGCTGCAATATTAACCTCCAGCATGTGTCAGTGGGCACAAAAATAACAACCCCCAGTTTTGGTGTTAGTGGACACATTATTAGCCCCCAGCAATTGTGTCAATGAGCACAATAATAATACCCAGCATTGGTGTCAATGAGCACAATAATAATGCCCAGCATTGGTGTCAGTGACCACAATAATAATCTCTAGCTTTTGGTGTCAATGACCACAATAATAATCCCTAGCATTGGTGTCAGTGACCACAAAAATAATCCCTAGCATTGGTGTCAGTGACCACAAAAATAATCCCTAGCATTGGTGTCAGTGGCAGTGCTGTTAACACCCACTTGCATTGCTGGTCAATGGCAGTGCCATTACCTCACACTTCCTTGCATTACTTGCCAGTTGTTTAACTCCTTCATCACCATCATCACCTTGCATTGCTAGTTAGTTGAGGTGCTGGTAAACCCCCTTACCTCATCACCCCCCCCCCCCCGCATTGGTGGACCTTATCTGAACACAGGCTCCTGCAGCGCTTTCTCTCCCTCATCCAGCCGGAACTATACTCGCACTGTCGGGTGGAGATCACTTTGCTTAACAATACAGCCATGACCAAAAGTTCTGAGAATGACACAAATATTAATTTTCACAAAGTCTGCTGCTTCAGTGTTTTTAGATCTTTTTGTCAGATGTTACTATGGTATACTGAAGTATAATTACAACCATTTCATAAGTGTCAAAGGCTTTTATTGACAATTACATGAAGTTTTTGCAAAGAGTCAATATTTTCAGTGTTGACCCTTCTTTTTCAAGACCTCTGCAATTCACCCTGGCATGCTGGCATGCTGTCATTCAACTTCTGGACCACATCCTGACTGATGGCAGCCCATTCTTGCATAATCAATGCTTGGAGTTTGTTCACCCGCCTCTTGAGGATTTACCACAAGTCCTCAATAGGATTAAAGTGGAGTTCCACCCACTTTTACAACTCTTCAGCATCCCTCACTAAACTGTGCACTGTAAACAAATTGGATATTTTTAAATTTTTTTTCTCAGCGCCTACTGTATATCTGCTGTATTCACTTTTCACTTCCTCCTCCCTGGCCGCGGCCCATCGCATCATTTCCTGTTTGCAATGCCTTCTGGGAAGGGGCGACAACTTCCTCTGAAACTGCCGTTGCTATGGAAACCTGACCTGAAACCTATTACACTGCTTGTGCTGCACTGAGCATGTGCGAGATCTGCAAGGATGAGATCCAGGAAGAAATACAGTCTGGCTTCAGATGCCCACACTTAAGATGGCCACGGCCTGCTGTAAGTTTATAAAATAACAAACTACTGCTATAAACTAACAAAACAGACCTTAGTTTACAGACTAACTTTAGTAGAATACATTAAGCTTGTGTATTATAGGGGTATTTTTATTTAAAAAGTATAATTTCGTCCGGAACACCACTTTAAGGTCTGGGGTGTTTCCTGGCCATGGACCCAAAATGTCGATGTTTTTTTCCCCAAGCCACTTAGTTATCACTTTTTCCTTATGGCAAGGTGCTCCATCATGCTAGAAAAGGCATTGTTCCTCACCAAACTGTCCTTGGATGGTTGGGAGAAGTTGCTCTCGAAGGATGTTTTTGTACCATTCTTTATTCATGGCTGTGTTCTTAGGCAAAATTTCAAGTCTAAGTGAGCCCACTCCCTTGGCTGAGAAGCAACCCCACACATGGTCTCAGGAGGCTTTACTGTTGGCATGACACAGGACTGATGGTAGCGCTCACCTTTTCTTCTGGATGCCCTAAACAATCGGAAAGGGGATTCATCCCCAATCCCTATATCTTTTGCAGAATATCTGTCTGTCCCTGAAGTTTTTCCTGGAGAGAAGTGGCTTCTTTGCTGCCCTTCTTGACACCAGCCCATCCTCCAAAAGTCTTCTCCTCACTGTGCGTGCAGATGCACTCACACCTGCCTGCTGCCATTCCTGAGCAAGCTCTGTACTGGTGTTGCCCAGATCCTGCAGCCATATCAACTGTAGGAGACGTTCCTCTCTTCTTGAAGTTCTTGATGATCCAATAAATAGTTAATTTAGGTGCAATCTTAGTAGCAGCAATATGCTTGCCTGTGAATCCCTTTTTTGTGCAAAGCAATGATGACTGCAGGTGTTTCCTTGCAGATAACCATGGTTAACAGAGGAAGAACAATGATTTCAAGGACCACCCTCCTTTTATAGCTTCCAGTCCTTTATTCTAACTCAGTCAACATTACAGAGTGATTTCCAGCCTTGTCCTCGTCAACACTGACACCTTGTTAATGAGCGAATCACTGATATGATGCCAGCTGGTCCTTTTGCGGCAGGGCTTAAATGAGTGGAAATGTTTTTTTTGGATTAGGTTCATTTTCATGGCAAAGAGTGACTTTGAAATTAATTGCAATTCATTTGATCACTTTTCATAACATTCTGGAGTATATGCAAATTGCCATCATAAAAACTGAAGCAGCAGACTTTGTGAAAATGAATATGTGTGTCATTCCCCAAACTTTTGGCCATGACTGTACTAATTGTAGGTATTCTTTCAATGCCAAGTGCAGGGATATAATGTTCCAGCATCTCTTATGTTTGATTGAAACCTCCTGCCCCTCTCCCCCCTCTCAAATTCTTCCTGGGCTCTGAACCTCATCCCATTTGTCCTGGGAATTACTGTCAGCAGAGAGCAAGATAGGGAACACAAAATGCTGTCACTAGAACAACAGGGAGGGAAAACCTTTCATAGGTAACATCAGTGCCAGTGACAACTGTAAAACCGGCTAAGGAAGGTAGCAGCTTTCTTTTAAAGTATTTGTCCTTCTTTAAAAAACAAAAACAATAAAAAAAATTAAAAAAACACACCCACAATCTTAGAACAAACTTACTGAAATGCAAATGTGCTCCCAAAGAGTTTTTTAGCAGCTCTGAAATTTGCTTCTTTGGCTGGTGGACTGCTGAGAAGTAGGAACTGGTGAGGGGTGTGCATAAATTTCAGTTGCTGTAAAACATGAAATATTTATTGAAATATTAATATGCTAATCCAAATCAATATCACTGATTGATAAGAAAGTGTACAGTAAATATGCAAAAGTTCACATTGGTTCTTTAACCAAATCAGATTCTGAGCATGGACCACATTTATTTTCAGTCCCCTTTCCCATCTCTACAGTCTATGTATCAATCACTGTACCTTCTGTCTATGCAGATTACAGGTAAACATGTATCTAAAGGACAATAAAAACATGTTATGGGGAACTGAAGCAAAAGAATCTGTCTACAAAAAAATAGGAGTATCTTCTGACTTTAAAAAAGCAGACGTCAATAATTTGTTATTGTTTATATCACAAATCCCATAAGAGTCCATTCACACTTGTGCGATTCACCCCATTCTTTTCAATGACACCCGTTCAAATCACTGCAACTTAGTCGCAGAGACTTTGAAGAGGTCCCTGCACTCATTTGGTGTGACTTTTGATGCAACTTTGATTTATAGAATGTAAAGTCGAATCAAAATCACACCAAAAGTCATATCATAGTTACAATGGAAATTGTGTGACTTTGGAGATGGGCTAATGTGAAAGGAGCCTAAAACAAGCACTTTATTCTTTGTTTAAATACAGTGGGCAGTGCCATGCCAAAACATACATGTCCCGGAGCTAAAATATAGAGCCATTCCAACATGCATGCAGCTACTTGATACTTGCCACTGTAAGGGGTGAAACCATAAAAAATGTCTGTCTGTCAAAACTGCATGTTCTGTGAGAATGAGGCAAAATGGAACATTCTCAGGCTATATTGCAGACTGAATATATGAATACCACATTATGGCCACTAGATGGTGCTGACTATTATAGGATATAAGCGTGCTTCTCAGCTCTATCTAGTGGCCATAATGAAATAGTTCCACATTCATGCATTCGATCTGTGAAGAATATACAGGCATACCCCACTTTTAAAGTGGTTGTATACCTTATTTTTTAACTTTTACCTACAGGTAAGCCTATAATAAGGCTTACCTGTAGGTAAAAAAAATATCTCCTAAACCTGTACGGTTTAGGAGATATTCCCCTCGCAATGAGCCGCTGACTGCAGTGGTGCATGCGCACAGGGGATTCTCGGCTGACAGCCCGACAAACTCCGGAGCTTGCCGGATATGCGCGTGGGAGTGACATCGCAGCTCCGGCCACTCACAGCGCCGGAGCCGCGATACACGGAAGACACGCCGAGGGGAAATGTCAGCTCCCTCGGTGTGGACAGGATGAGATGCCGGCGCCTCATTCTAAGGTAAGTATCTCATAATGAGCTAGTATGCGGTGCATACTAGCTCATTATGCCTTTTCCCTTGCAGGTGTAGGAAAAAAACCCAGCGGGTATACAACCACTTTTACGTACACAATGAGGTTTATTTACTAAAGCTGGAAAGTTCAAAATCAGGCTCACTTCTGCATAGAAACCAATGAGCTTCCAGGTTTTATTACCAAAGCTTAATTGAACAAGCTGGGGTTAGAAGCTCATTGGTTTCTATGCAGACATGAGCCTGATTTTGCACTTTCCAACTTTAGTAAATAAACCCCATTGTGTACTTAATAGTGGGGTATGCCTAGAGCCTGAGAACTTTTGATTTTGACATATATACACAAAACAAATTTACATGCATATTTATAAACACCTCTAAGATATATTCTATGGACTAGGGCTTTTTTGTTTTTTTTGTTTTGGACAGAGTGGAGAGGGATTAGAACACCTGTCAGTTTTTATTGCTGTCTGTGTCCCCATTAGGGAGATTTACCCTCTCTATTTGTCCTGTTTACCACTACCATTGAAAGTGAAAGTAAAAGAAAATCCCAAATTTTAGGTTGTCCCCAGAACAGTAATAGAGGGGAAATCTTCCAATGGGGACACTAGTTCTAGTGACCTGGGGGTCCGCTAAAAATTCCCTTAATTTACAGGGATTTCTTCTCACTTCCTGTTTGGCTATGGGACAGGAAGTGAAGGTAAATCTCCGCAATGAAACAGAGATGGCGACAGGGGTTATATCCCACCTTTACTCTATCCAAAATGTAAAAAAAAGTTTTGCCCATAGCTCTACTTTAAGGTCTGCTTACCTTGTGGCGGGTTCTCCACAGTTCACATTCTCACCCACCCAGTGGATCCAGCTTTGTCCTGCCAAGATCCTCTTTTCCTCAGCCACCACCAGGATCCTGCTCCACCATGTTTGTGTGTGACTTTATCAGGAAGCCACTGGCTCCTCTAGGTTCAGCTGGCAGGCCTTCCCGATGACACGATGCTAAGAGCATCCCCCTCCTCCTGTGTGAATGAAACACTAAGTCCTCCTGGGATATGTAACATACATATCCCAGGAAGCACCGTACATGTCATTTGCCTAGGCAAATGATTTATATTGGAAATGGGACCTTTTTTCAAGATAAAAAAGGGCAAAAAAAAAAAAGTCTCTCCTGAAAAAAAAAATATATACCTGCCTGTTTGCAATTCTCCTGAGAATGTAAAGAATGTAAACAGGGCTGCGCATGCATAGCTCCATTTGCGAGCATTGAACTGTTGGAGCAAAGGTGAGTATTTGTGCCTTCGGGTACACTTTAACGGTCAAATCACAAGCTGGGGCAGGGAAGAGACCTGGCTGTATAGTAGATAGTATATATTAGAGAAAAGTATGGCAGCAGGCTGGCTGTGCTGGCTAACATGCCTATATGAACCTTAGGGCTGAATGGACAGAAATACAATTCCTTTGGAATGTAAAGGATTTGTTTACTTTTATCCACGTCAAATGTGAACTTAGCTGTTTGCCTGGAATTCAGCTTTAATTCCTCTAAAGTCACAGCTGATGATTTTAAAATATAAAGAAAAAGAAACAGCCAAACAAAAAAGCATGCAGCACATAATAGTAAATAACACAATGTACAGTAAGCAATTCACATCATTCCATTGACATTAATGCATTTGCATAAAACCAGCAAAACTTACCCTGTTAACTGGCAATTTCACAATATGAGATCTATTACTTGAAATCACCCTGGAAAAGAAAGAAGCGCAGAATAAACAGATGTTCCTTTCTACTTAGTTACTAAATCTCACTATGTGGAGAGAGATTTGCATGGTAATTGTGCAGAATGGCACATTTTGCAAATATCTTCTGCAGCCACTTCCCTCATTGCCTGTTCTGTCAATAGAGATCTTCATGTGCGAGCTAACAAAGTGGAAAAGAGTCTCTATAATTACCGGAGTCTCAATCACTGGGCTAATGTGAAAAACACTATCTGCTCACCGCTGAAAAGATTGTGATTAGAGAAATGAGCCGCCAAGGAAAGCCAGCCTTCATGAATCATAACGTGACAAACACAATATACCATCTGTAGAAGGTGAACAACATTTTCCCAACATCATCTTTTGCAAGGAAAATCCTGCAGGAGCTTCAAAGATGAGTCACCTCTACACTCTGCCCAGTAAGGCACCAAAAAGGACAGAACTGATGTACCAACCACAGCAACCCTTAATAGAACTGTCAATTTATTGCCCAGTTTTGACTTCACAATCAATTGAATTTTGCTGGTCAATCAAACTCATGGATGGCAGATTGCTTAGTTTTTTTGGTGATTTGGTGACTACTTGTGATCATGTTTGTAATTTGTGGTGGCTCAAAGGTGTTTGAACGTGGCTAGAAATTATATGTATGTCAGCCTTTAGCTACTAATCAGAAAACTGATCACAGTAAACATTTTGGCTCCAGTGCTGAAATTCTGTCATCGGTTCCTACCAGGCACTTCCCTGCATGGGGATTCCATGCTATGCCCAAATTTCCTGCAGGTCTTCTAAGATTCCTTACACGGTTCATAAATGTACTGACATAGGCACTAACTTCTACACAAAAATTGGCTGTAATGTGTGTGAGGTACTTTAGATCGCAAGTTCCTCTGGACAGACATTGAATAATAAACAACAGCACAGCACTCTCTGAAAAGCATTATATATTATGTCTGTGCTATAATTACATCTTGACACCTACAATCTGTAGAATAATATGCTCAAGGGTCAACCTATGTTCTAGAACTAGAAGGAAGTACCCAAATCTGATGGTGGAAGCCTGCTCTCTGTAGTTCACCACTGTCCTGTTGTGATGTATGGACTGATGGGAAGAAAAGTGTTGGGAGATTCAGGCATCTGCTCACATTCAGAAGTGTGTCTGAGGTGAAGATCCTTTGAGAGGCTTCGTAAACCCTACAAACGGATGCCAGAAAAGGTCTCCTTAGGTTAGAGGGACACACCTCAGCATAACCAGGGGCCAGATGTGGCCCTTTGCTTGCCTTTATCTATCCCTCTACTGACACCATCAATAGGGCACTATTTATCCCATTAAAACCAATGAAGGGGCACTGATGCTGGGGGATTTTCTACACCCACTAACCACAGCATGGTCCCCTTAAAGCCTGAAGGACAGTAATTTGGCCCTTTGCTTAGAAAGTTTGAAGGCCCCCACCCTAGAGGAACCTTGAAATAATTTTCAGGTCCCAGGGAACTAATGTTAAATTTGGTCCATCAAAGTCATTAGGAAAATCCCCCTTACATTGGTGGATTAATGGAATGAAAGCCCCCCTTATACTGATGGTTAGAATGCCAGTCATCTTAAAAGATCACTGGTGTCATGCTACTAGCTCTGTCAAGTCCGGATGGACTTAGAAATATGAAGATACCGTCAGATGGGGGGGGTCAATTAGCCACTGCTCAAGGAACCCTTAGCAACCACTGTAGGAACCCTAGGGTTTCAAAGAATCCTGGTTTAGAATGATCAATCTATTGCCTATTAGAAATGGATGGCGACATAAAAATGTGTTTAGTTTCGGATTAATTTGTTAAGTAAAAATTATTTTGTTTTGTCATAATCGTTATGTTAGAATAATTCGCTTTCGGAATTTGTCTTGTATTTCTGTGTTATTTACAGAAGTTATTTCGGAAGATCGGCTATATTCGTTTTAAAGTGTAAATTTGTTATTTCAGGATATTACTTAGGCACTCCGAGTTATCCCTGCTAGTCCAGCCCAAAATCTAAAAGTAACAGCAGGAACAAAATTAATTTTTGGATTCATGTTATGATTTGGAGGTTCTGACAGATCCACTTCCTTCCATTTCAAACACAATAAGTAGGAATCATCTTATTTCACGTTAAACAAATGGTCTCCCGAGTTCAACCCCAATACAAAAAGAATCTTATTAGAATAATCACGCTACAAATAAAAATGAATGGATCTGAATCAATTTGGATCATTCATTGTGTCATTATATTATTTAGGCTGCCTCAAACATTAATATAATCAAGGCCCGCGGATAGTGAAGCTTGTGTGAACCTACATGGGAACCTATAACCTCTTTTACTACTGCTATTTGGGGATATCATACTGCATATAATAATTGTATATGTCCTCCCCTTCCTCTTTTTTCCCCTTTACTAGGGTTTAATATGGAAGGATTTCTGATGTCTGTTATTATTTGGTATGGGAGTTGCATTGTACACTGGTACTGGGAATTGTAGTGCTGAATGTTTATTATGTTCAATGTTTGTATGTATCCTTTTCTATGTTTAAAAAACCTTTAATAAAAAGAATTTACAAAAAAAAAACATAATCAAGGCCCAAACTATCGCATCATGTCATCCGAATGTAACAAATGAATACAAAATAATTTGTTGTTTTTGTTACAATTTATTTCAGATTTGTTGAAATTTATTACTATTGAGATTCAGATACATCCGAATCTCCAAATAACTAAAATTTTGCATGAATTTCGATTTGTAATTAATTGCACATGTACAGTATATTACCTATCTAATATGCACACTGATGTGAGTGACGTGAATGTAATGTACTGCAAAGAGTGCCTGTGCTATATCAATGTCTGTAATAAATAATAAACAACATGTCTTTGAGAACACAGAAAGACAGAAAACAGGAAAATGGTTATGTTGAAAAACATGTTTCATTTAACAGGACATTGCGAAGAAAACTGTAATTTCAACATACTGTACATCACCAACCTGATAAATAAGTCTAATAATTCTAATCACTGTAATCTAATTTTCTAGCTGTCTGTTTATATAAACCTCTAAATCAAAAAAGTCACTATCCCAAAATTAGCCTACAAAAAGAAAAAAGGGCTTTTATTTCACTGGGCTGCCTTTTATTTTATCGGGCTGCCACCATGTGGATGCATCTTGCAATAAATCAGCTTGGACTCATCTTGGGTTAGATTCCTGTTTATCTGACAGTCCGGCTCTGTTATTTCAGTCCCCAGCTCTGAGGATAGATTTCCTATTTTTCCAATAGCCCAGCAACAAATTTCATTAGGAAGATAATGCATTTCTCAGGAAGTGCTGTAGACTGTACGGTGTATAAATAGCAGCACAAACCATTGCAGCAAAGGGTGGGCCAGGGGATCTTGCTTATCCATCTGCTTCTTGATTTCCAAATAAGGTGCCTGGAGCAATAAAAATAAAATACGTATAACATAACCGTGCAACCTCTAAACAAACAACGCATAGACAGATTTAATGCCGAGGTGATGTAAGATGGTGAAATTAATTTGTGCGACCAAACGCTATTTAATAGTAAGCCATGCCATTAATTAGTAATGGTAGCCTTGGCTGTGATACAGAACTGTATAATAAGAGTTATATCAGGTCATATGAGGACAGGCTGCCTCGTTCATGGGAACTTCAATGCTAAGGGGCAGGTTACTCGGGTTACCTGCTGCCTCCTGTCAATCTAGATCGCTTGTATTATGTATCAAATGGTTTGGAAGGGAAAATGCACATAAAATAAATATAATTTTGGCTAGCTCTGCATGAGTTAAAGCCCAACTCCAGGAATCAGGAACACTCTACCCTTACAGTGGGGCTCTCCTGGCACTGCAGGGGTTAATTCTCATTATGTCAAGGGGGTGATGGAATAAAGGAACTACTTAGTTTGCTCCATGCTCAAGCTCGGTCCTCCCAGTGCGACTTGCCCCCCTGCAGCTTCCTTTCTAAACCACAGTTACACGTTCAGGGGTGGACTGACAACACATGGGGCCCCCGGGCAATAGGAGATTATGGGGCCCCTGGGCAATAGGAGAAGATTATGGGGCCTCGGCAATAGGAGATTATGGGGCCCCCAGGCAATAGGAGATTATGGGGCTCCCAGGCAATAGATTATGGGTCCACACAGTATACACACACACATACACATACAGTATACACACACAGACACACAATATACACACACAGTATACACACACAGAATACACATACACACACTGAAAAGGTACTGGAGAGGCAGGGCAGCTATAATCTTGGGATTTAAAAAAAAACACAGATTTTTACATATTGTCCCTGGTTTTATTGAGGCTGGAAACCCTGATGGTGCCACTTAGTGGCATGGGGCCCTCGGGCAGTGCCAGAGTGCCCAAATGGTCAGTCCGCCCCTGGGCACGCTGACCTCCACCATGTACAATACAGGGTTATAGCCATGCATTATATTTTATGATGGCAAAGAAACCTACAGGGAGAAGCAGACAGTACCAGAACCGCCCAGAATGGGGACAGGGTAAGAAATCCAATCTGTTCCTGTACCCCCCTAGATATAATGAGCATTTACCCCTTCCAGCCTGGGGGCCCCCACTGCAAAGACAGATTTTTTTTCTCATTCCTAAAGTTAGGCTTTAACTATTGATTGTCTACAACAGCTTGGTTACTGCGCTGGGAGCTTGCAGTGAGTGCACTCTCAGCACAGAAACCTTGTCTGCCCATGGACATAAATGTGGCACGCGTGGGTATTATAGAGGAGTTCTGCCCCCCCCATGAAAAAAAATTAAAGTCAGCAGCTGCAAATACTGCAGCTGCTGACTTTTAATATATGGAAACTTACCTGTCCAGGGTTCTCACGATGTCGGCACCCCAGCTGATTTTTGGATCGGCTCTCGGGTGCTGCCACCACCATTCATGATAAGGGAAACTGGCAGTGAAGCCTTTCGGCTTCACAGCCGATTCCCTACTGCGCATGCGTGAAGTGCGCTGCACTTTCTAACTGGCCCGGTAGTGGAGGAAGGAAGAGGAGGGCCAAACTTCTGAGGGACGGCGCCACGGCGCTGTCTCCCAGAAGTGGGGAAGAGTACCTGTCAAAAATAGGAACCTGTCACCCCTCCTCCCCTGAAAGAGGCCAAATGTGGCACCAGAGTGGGGAGGAAGCAGATAAATGGAGCTTCCACTTTTGGACAGTTATGCCGCGTACACACGAGCGGACTTTTCGACCGGACTGGTCCAACGGACTATCCGACGGACTTCCGGCGGACTTCCAACGGACTTTCCCAACTAACGAACTTGCCTACACACGATCACACCAAAGTCCGATGGATTCGTACGTGATGGCGTATGACCGGACTAAAATAAGGAAGTTGATAGCCAATAGCTGCCCTAGCGTCGGTTTTCGTCCGCCGGACTAGCATAGACGAGCAGACTTTTCGACCGGACTCAAGTCCGTCGGAAAGATTTGAAACATGTTCCAAATCTAAAGTCCGTCAGATTTTCGACCAAAAAAGTCCGCTGCAGGTCCGATGAAGCCCACACACGGTCGGATTGTCCACCGGACTCGGTCCGTCGGACCAGTCTGGTAGAAAAGTCTGCTCATGTGTACGCGGCATTAGCCACATAATACCGTATATACAGTATCTCACAAAAGTGCGTACACCCCTCACATTTTTGTACATTTTTTGGTACAAATATTTTTATTCTAAATTTTTAAAAGAATAACAAAAGGCATATATAAACTGCCCACGCAGGGGCTCAGAGAGGCATATGGACTCGGGATCGTCAGGCGGGTCAGTCATAGGCGTCCGATGCTAGCTGGAGGAAGAGAGGGAAAGGCGTAAATCTTTAAAAAATTGTCATGAGAGTCCTTGAGAATGCTTGACATCTGTTCATTGAGTATGAGAGCTGTCATAGTACTCTAACACCCTGAAAGGGAACTATAGGCTTCCTCCAGGCATAGGCAATCGTCCTTTTGGCAGACAAAAACAGATAAGTTGCCAATTTCTGCTGACCGGAATGGGGCAGTGCAGCGGGGCCGGAATGGGGCAGTGCAGCAGGGGCTAATTTAGCATCCTTTCGGATAGGCAGATGAAACAGGGTGTATAGCAGGCCAAAGACTCCGGACCAAAACCCTGTCAGTCGACGGCAAGTCCACCATATATGTAGAATGTGTAGAACGTCCCCACGATGGCGCCACAGCCCCAAAACCTTTTGTGAGATACTCTGTATATATATATATATATATATATATATATATATATATATATATATATATATATATATATATATATATATATATATATATATATATATATATATACACACATATACACACGCATACACACACACACACTATATTACCTAAAGTATTGTGACGTCTGCCTTTACACGCACATGAACTTTAATGGCATCCCAGTCTTAGTCCACAGGGTTCAATTTTGAGTTGGCCCACCCTTTGCAGCTATAACAGCTTCAACTCTTCTGGGAAGGCTGCCCACAAGGTTTAGGAGTGTGTCTAGGGGAATGTTTGACCATTCTTCCAGAAGCGCATTTGTCCAAATACTTTTGGTAATATAGTATATAGTATATACAGTTGTGTTAATAAGTTTACATACCCTGGCAGAATTTATGATTTCTTGGCCATTTTTCAGAGAATATGAGTGATAACACAAAAACGTTTCTTTCACCCACGGTTAGTGTTTGGCTGAAGCCAATTATCAATCAACTGTGTTTATTTTTTTTAAATCATAATGACAACAGAAACTACCCAAATTACCCTGATCAAAAGTTTACTTACCCTGGTGATTTTAGCCTAATAACATGCACACAAGTTGACACAAAGGGGTTTGAATGGCTATTAAAGGTGACCATCCTCACCTGTGATCTGTTTGCTTGTAATTAGCGTGTGTGTATAAAAGGTCAATGAGTTTCTGGACTCCTGACAGACCCTTGCATCTTTCATTCAGTGCTGCACTGACGTTTCTGGATTCTGAGTCATGGGGAAAGCAAAAGAATTGTCAAAGGATCTGCGGGAAAAGGTAGTTGAAGTGTATAAAACAAGAAAGGGATATAAAGAGATATCCAAGAAATTGAGAATGCCAATCAGCAGTGTTCAATTTCTAATCAATAAGTAGACAATGAGAGGTTCTGTTGAAACCAAACCACGGTCAGGTAGACCAACTAAAATTTCAGCCACAAATGCCAGGAAAATTGTTCAGGATGCAAAGAAAAACCCACAGATAACTTCAGGTGAAATACAGGACTCATCTTTTTTAACCACTTGCCGTCCGCCTCACGAAGATATACGTCGGCAGAATGGCACGGGCAGGCAGAATCACGTACCTGTACGTGATCTGCCTCCCGCGGGCGGGGGGCCCGAGGCGGTCAGCTTCTGTCTGGCAGTGTTCAGATGTGAGGGGGAGGCCATCCATTCGTGCCCCCCCCTCGCGATCGCTCCCAGCCAGTGAGAATCTTCCTCTGCCTCTGTATTGTAAACAGAGGCAGAGGAAGTGATGTCATCTCTCCTCGAGCCGGTCTTTTTCGTTCCGCCGCCGAGGAGAGAAGACATCAAGTAAGTGCACCAAACACTACACTTCCAGTAGAACACACCAGGCACACTTTTCACCCCCCAGTCACCCCCCGATCACCCCCCTGTACCCCCCGTCACACTGACACCAATAGCAGTTTTTTTTTTTTGCATTGGTGTCAGTTTGTGACAGTTATAAGTATTCGGGCAGTTAGGGTTAGCCCCCTTTAGGTCTGGGGTACCCCCCTTTAGGTCTAGGGTACCCCCCTAACCCCCCTAATAAAGGTTAACCCCTTGATCACCCCCCATCACCAGTGTCACTAAGCGATCGTTTTTCTGATCGCTGTATTAGTGTCACTGGTGACGCTAGTTAGGGAGGTAAGTATATAGGTTCGCCGTCAGCGTTTTATAGTGACAGGGACCCCCATATACTACCTACTTAAGGTTTTAACCCCCTGATTGCCCCCTAGTTAACCCTTTCACCAGTGATCACCGTATACCTGTTACGGGTGACGCTGGTTAGTTAGTTTGTTTTTTATAGTTTATTATAGTTTTAGGGCACCCGCCGTTTATTACCTTATAAAGGTTTAACCCCCTAATTGCCCGGCAGTGATATAAGTTACGTTTTTAGGGTCAGATAAGGTCTGCATCGCCCCAGGCAGCGTCAGGTTAGTGCCAGTACCGCTAACACCCACGCACGCAGCATACACCTCCCTTAGTGCTATAGTATCTGAACGGATCAATATCTGATCTGATCAGATCTATACTAGCGTCCCCAGCAGTTTAGGGTTCCCATAAACACAGTGTTAGGGGGATCAGCCCAGATACCTGCTAGCACCTGCGTTTTGCCCCTCGGCCCAGCCCACCCAAGTGCACTCGATCGATCACTGATACTTACAAAGCACTAAGCACACATAACTGCAGCGTTCGCAGAGTCAGGCCTGATCCCTGCGATTGCTAACAGTTTTTTGGTAGCGTTTTGAATCAGTCGCTAACAGTCAGGAGCTTTTTTGCCTGTGAGTTTCACTAGTGTACCCCTAAATTTAGAGCCCAAAATGGCAAATCGAAGGTACACTAGTGAAGAGGCCTACAAGTTTCTGAGCATGACAGATAGTGAAGAGGAAGATACTCATCTGTCAGATTCAGGCTCAGAATACGATCCTGTAGAGGACAGCGGCTCCATGACAGATAGCTCTGACGACAGAGTTGTGGTCCCTGCTAAGGTCAGGCGTACCAGACCCCAATCTTCTTCTTCTGTCCTTGAAGTGCAAGAATAGCAGGTCCCTCCTATGGAGCAGAGCAGTACTAGCGCCGCTATTCCTTCTGGTGAACTGGCAAGCACCAGCGGCCTAGTACACCCTGGTCGTACATCCAGCACTGCAGTATCACGTGGTGACGTGGCGAGTCCCATAAGTGCAGTTCAAGCTGGCGAGGTAGCAAGGACTAGTAGTGTCCCGCTGCCACCAAGAAGACGAACACAGGCCCGTCGTGCCCATAGTGCCCTTCCTGCTGCATTCGCCAATCCGAATTGGGAACCCACCACTTCTGCAGCACCCGTACTTCCCCCATTCACTGGCCAACCCGGAATTCAGGTGGAAAGTTGATTTTACGCCACTGGATTTTTATTCGCTGTTTTTCAACGAAGATCTCTATAGATCTATTGTAGACCAAAGCAATTTATACGCTGGTCAACACATCGCCACTATTCCCCAGTGATCCCTTGCCAGAGATTGGAGACCAATTGCAGTCTCCGAATTTAAGATCTTTCTGGGCCTTTCCCTCAACATGGGCATAACTAAAATGAGTGAGTTGCAGTCATATTGGTCCACTGACCCAATTCACCATATGCCCTTGTTCTCTGCCTTCATGACCAGGGCACGATACGAGCAGATTTTGCGGTTCATGCACTTCAACAACAATGAACTCTGTCGTCCTCGTGGAGACCCTGGATACGATCGGCTCTACAAAATTCGGCCCCTCTTAAACCACTTCAACCAGCGTTTTGCAGACTTGTTTACTCCCCATCAAGTTGATGAGTCCCTGATTAAATTTTCTGGCCGCTTGTCATTTAAACAGTACCTTCCCAGCAAGCGTGCCAGATACGGGGTCAAGATGTATAAGCTCTGTGACAGGGTCACAGGCTATACATGTAGTTTTATGGTTTACGAGGGCAAAGATAGTCACGTAGAGCCAACAAACTGCCCTGACTACATAGGAAGCGCTGGCAAGATAGTGTGGGACTTGGTGTCACCCTTATTCGGAAAGGGGTACCACTTGTACGTGGACAATTATTACACGAGCGTGCCACTTTTTAGTCACCTTTTTGATCAACAGATTGGAGCATGTGGCACCGTGCGACCTAATCGCCGGGGCTTTCCCCAGCAGCTTTTAGATTCCTGTCTTAGGCTGGGGGAGAGAGCCTGCTTGCAGTGTAATAACTTGCTCACTATGAAGTGGAGGGATAATAAGAATGTTTTCGTTCTTACCTCCCTTCATGCAGACACGACGGTCCAAATTACTATGGCGACTGGTGTTGTGGAGAAACCTCTCTGTGTCCACGAATATAACCAAAATATGGGAGGGGTGGACCTCAACGACCAGTTGTTGGCGCCGTACCTAGTTGCCCGTAAGGCCAGACGCTGGTACAAAAAAGTGTCTGTTTATTTATTTCAATTGGTTTTGCTGAACCCTCATGTGCTATACAGAGCTTCAGGATGGACTGGATCCTTCCTTAAATTCCAGGAAGAGATCTTCAGAGCCCTTCTGTATCCAGACGATGCTCCACCTCACCTTCCCCAACCAAATGCAGTAAGCCGGCTGCATGAGAGGCATTTTCCTTATGTCCTCCTGTGTACCCCTACCCAACGAGCCCCACAAAGAAGATGTTGTGTCTGCAGCAAGCGCAGATATAGGCGTGACACCTGGTATTATTGTCCCTCCTGTCCTGACAATCCTGGTCTATGCATTGGTAAATGTTTTGAACTCTACCATACACTAGTTGAGTTTTAGCATAGGGTACAGCATTGCACAGACTAGGACACACTTTCACAGGGTCTCCCAAGATGCCATCGCATTTTGAGAGACCCAAACCTGGTACCAGTTACAAAAGTTAAAGTTACTAAAAAAAGTGTAAAAAAAAAAATTAAAAATTAAAAAAAAAATAAAAACACAAAAAAATATAAAATAAAAAAAACAAAAATAGTTGTCGTTTTATTGTTCTCTCTCTCTCTATTCTCTCTCTATCGTTCTGCTCTTTTTTACTGTATTCTATTCTGCAATGTTTTATTGTTATTATGTTTTACCATGTTTGCTTTTCAGATATGCAATTTTTTTATACTTTACTGTTTACTGTGTTTTGTTGGTAACCATTTTTTTGTTTTCAGGTACGCCATTCAGCTGCAGAGCGGATTTATTTATCTTGACAGCAACAGCGTTTGCTCCCACGATACATAAAGCCGTGACTCCAGCGCTGTCGGAGGTGATTTCACCACCACAGTTACATACTTCAGCATATATGCCGAAGCGTGGGGGCAGCAGTGGGTGGAGGAGCGATTTGCTCCTGCCTTTTGTGGGAGGATGCCCCCATGCTTTGGCATGTATATATTTTAGGCACAGGTTGCGTTAAAAGTTTTATTTTTTACTATGTTTTTTTTGTATTTGCTTTGCAGGTATGGTAAGTCTTACTGTTATACTGTAATGTTACTTTGTTTTATTGTTAACCATCATTTGCTTAGCAGGTACGCCATTCAGTTGCAGCGCGGATTTATTTATCTTGACAGCAACAGTGTTTGCTCCCACAATACATAAAGCCGTGACTCCAGCGCTGTCGGAGGTGATTTCACCACCACAGTTACATACTTCAGCATATATGCCGAAGTGTGGGGGCAGCAGTGGGTGGAGGAGCGATTTGCTCTTGCCTTTTGTGGGAGGATGCCCCCATGCTTCGGCATATATATATTTTAGGCAGAGGTTGCGTTAAATGTTTTATTTTTTACTATGTTTTTTTTTGTATTTGCTTTGCAGGTATGGTAAGTCTTACTGTTATACTGTAATGTTACTTTGTTTTATTGTTAACCATCATTTGCTTAGCAGGTACGCCATTCAGCGCGGATTTATTTATCTTGACAGCAACAGCGTTTGCTCCCACAATACATAATGCCGTGACTCCAGCGCTGTCGGAGGTGATTTCACCACCACAGTTACATACTTCAGCATATATGCCGAAGCGTGGGGGCAGCAGAGGGTGGAGGAGCGATTTGCTTCTAACTTTTGTGGGAGGATGCCCCCATGCTTCAGCATATATATACAGTGCATGTATGCCCATCATTAGAAGTGGGTGGATGAAGGGAGGTATTCTAATGGTGGGCATACCCCCCGATCAATCTCTTTTTTTCGTTCAGTCCACAGGCTGCATGAAAAAAAAGTTTACAATATATGCCCAACAAGGACCAGCAACATACTGGTATGTTGCTGGACTTTGAGTGGTTATACCAGAATGATGCCTGCAGGTTTAGGTATCATCTTGGTATCATTCTTTTCAGCCAGCGGTCGGCTTTCATGTAAAAGCAATCCTAGCGGCTAATTAGCCTCTAGACTGCTTTTACAAGCAGTGGGAGGGAATCCCCCCCACCGTCTTCCATGTTTTTCTCTGGCTCTCCTGTCCCAACAGGGAACCTGAGAATGCAGCCGGAGATTCAGCCAGCTGACCATAGAGGTGATCAGAGACCAGAGTGGCTCCAAACATCAATATGGCCTAAGAAACCGGAAGCTACGAGCATTTGGTGACTTAGATTTCGCCAGATGTAAACAGCGCCACTGGGAAATTGGGAAAACATTTTATCACACAGATCTTGGTGTGGTCAGATGCTTTGAGGGCAGAGGAGAGATCTAGGGTCTAATAGACCCCAGTTTTTTCAAAAAAGAGTACCTGTCACTACCTATTGTTATCATAGGGGATATTTACATTCCCTGAGATAACAATAAAAATGATTAAAAAAAATAAAAATGAAAGGAACAGTTTAAAATTAAGATAAAAAAGCAAAAAAATAATAAAGAAAAAAAAAAAAAAAAGCACCCCTGTCCCCCCCTGCTCTCTCGCAAAGGCGAACGCAATCGTCGGTCTGGCGTCAAATGTAAACAGCAATTGCACCATGCATGTGAGGTATCACCGCGAAGGTCAGATCGAGGGCAGTAATTTTAGCAGTAGACCTCCTCTGTAAATCTAAAGTGGTAACCTGTAAAGGCTTTTAAAGGCTTTTAAAAATGTATTTAGTTTGTTGCCACTGCACGTTTGTGCATCCATGTACTCGGCCTAAGATCATCTTTTTTATTTCATCAAACATTTGGGCAATATAGTGTGTTTTAGTGCATTAAAATTTTAAAAAGTGTGTTTTTTCCCAAAAAATGCGTTTAAAAAATCGCTGCGCAAATACTGTGTGAAAAAAAAAATTAAACACCCACCATTTTAAGCTGTAGGGCATTTGCTTTAAAAAAATATATAATGTTTTTCAAAGTAATTTTCTTGCAAAAAAAAATTATTTTTTCATGTAAACAAAAAGTGTCAGAAAGGGCTTTGTCTTCAAGTGGTTAGAAGAGTGGGTGATGTGTGACATAAGCTTCTAAATGTTGTGCATAAAATGCCAGGACAGTTCAAAACCCCGCCAAATGACCCCATTTTGGAAAGTAGACACCCCAAGCTATTTGCTGAGAGGCATGTAGACTCCATGGAATATTTGATATTGTGACACAAGTTATGGGAAAAAGACAAATTTTTTTTCTTTTTTTTTTTTTTTGCACAAAGTTGTCACTAAATGATATATTGCTCAAATATGCCATGGGAATATGTGAAATTACACCCCAAAATACATTCTGTTGCTTCTCCTGAGAACGGGGATACCACATGTGTGAGACTTTTTGGGAGTCTAGCCGCGTACGGGACCCCGAAAACCAAGCACTGCCTTCAGGCTTTCTAAGGGCGTAAATTTTTGATTTCACTCTTCACTGCCCATCACAGTTTCGGAAGCCATGGAATGCCCAGGTGGCACAAAACTCCCCCAAATTACCCTATTTTGGAAAGTAGACACCCCAAGCTATTTGCTGAGAGGTATAATGAGTATTTTGCAGACCTCGCTTTTTGTCACAAAGTTTTGAAAATTGAAAAAAGAAAAAAAAATTTTTTTTCTTGTCTTTATTCATTTTCAAAAACAAATGAGAGCTGCAAAATACTCACCATGCCTCTCAGCAAATAGCTTGGGGTGTCTACTTTCCAAAATGGGGTCATTTGGGGGGGTTTTGTGCTATCTTGGCATTTTATGGCCTTCGAAACTGTGATAGGTAGTAAGGAGTGAATCAAAAATTTATGCCCTTAGAAATCCTGAAGGCGGTGATTGGTTTTCGGGGCCCCCTATGCAGCTAGGCTCCCAAAAAGTCCCACACACGTGGTATCCCTGTACTCAGGAGAAGCAGCAGAATGTATTTTGGGGTGTAATTGCACATATGCCCACGGCATGTTTGAGCAATATATCATTTAGTGACAACTTTGTGCAAAAAAAAAAAAAATGGTCACTTTCCCGCAACTTGTGTCAAAATATAAAATATTCCATGGACTCAACATGCTTCTCAGCAAATAGCTTGGGGTGTCTACTTTCCAAAATGTGGTCATTTGGGGGGGGGTTGTGCCATCTTGGCATTTTATGGCCTTCAAAACTGTGATAGGTAGTGAGGAGTGAAATCAAAACTTTACACCCTTAGAAATCCTGAAATGGGTGCTTTGTTTTCGGGGCCCCGTGCGCGGCTAGGCTCCCAAAAAGTCCCACACATGTGGTATCCCCGTACTCAGGAGAAGCAGCAGAATGTATTTTGGAGTGTAATTCCACATATGCCCACGGCATGTTTGAGCAATATATCATTTAGTGACAACTTTGTGCAAAAAAAAAAAAAAAATGGTCACTTTCCTGCAACTTGTGTCAAAATATAAAATATTCCATGGACTCAACATGCCTCTCAGCAAATAGCTTGGGGTGTCTACTTTCCAAAATGGGGTCATTTGGGGGGGGTTGTGCCATCTGGGCATTTTATGGCCTTCAAAACTGTGATAGGTAATGAGGAGTGAAATCAAAACTTTACGCCCTTAGAAATCCTGAAATGGGTGCTTTGTTTTCGGGGCCCCGTGCGCGGCTAGGCTCCCAAAAAGTCCCACACATGTGGTATCCCCGTACTCAGGAGAATCAGCAGAATGTATTTTGGGGTGCAATTCCACATATGCCCATGGCCTGTGTGAGCAATATATCATTTAGTGACAACTTTGTGCAAAAAAAAAAAAAAAAATTGGTCACCTCCTGCAACTTGTGTCAAAATATAAAATATTTCTTGGACTCAACAGGCCTCTCAGCAAATAGCTTGGGGTGTCTACTTTCCAAAATGGGGTCATTTGAGGGGGTTTGTGCCATCTTGGCATTTTATGGCCTTCAAAACTGTGATAGATAGTGAGGAGTGAAAAATCAAAAATTTACGCCCTTAGAAATCCTGAAGGCGGTGCTTTGTTTTCGGGGCCCCGTGCGCGGCTAGGCTCCCAAAAAGTCCCACACATGTGGTATCCTCATACTCAGCAGAAGCAGCTAAATGTATTTTGGGGTGCAATTCCACAAATGCCCATGGCCTGTGTGAGCAATATATCATTTAGTGACAACTTTGTGGAAAAAAAAAATGGTCACTTTCCCACAACTTGTGTCAGAATATAAAATATTCCATGGGCTCAACATGCTTCTCAGCAAATAGCTTGGGGTGTCTACTTTCCAAAATGGGGTTATTTGGGGGGGGGGGTTTGTGCCATCTTGGCATTTTATGGCCTTCAAAACTGTGATAGATAGTGAGGAGTGAAATCAAAAATTTACGCTCTTAGAAATCCTGAAGGCGGTGCTTGGTTTTCGGGGCCGCGTACGCGGCTAGGCTCCCAAAAAGTCCCACACATGTGGTATCCCCATACTCAGGAGAAGCAGCTAAATGTATTATGGGGTGCAATTCCACATATGCCCATGGCCTGTGTGAGCAATATATCATTTGGTAACAACTTTTTGTAATTTTTTTTTTTTTGTCATTATTCAATCACTTGGGACAAAAAAATTAATATTCAATGGGCTCAACATGCCTCTCAGCAAATTCCTTGGGATGTCTACTTTCCAAAATGGGGTCATTTGGGGGGGGGGTTGTACTGCCCTGCCATTTTAGCACCTCAAGAAACGACACAGGCAGTCATAAATTAAAAGCTGTGTAAATTCCAGAAAATGTACCCTAGTTTGAAGACACTATAACTTTTGCGCAAAACAATAAATATACGCTTATTGACTTTTTTTTTTAACAAAGACATGTGGCCGAATACATTTTGGCCTAAATGTATGACTAAAATTGAGTTTATTGGATTTTTTTTATAACAAAAAATATCATTTTTTTTCAAAATTTTCAGTCTTTTTCCGTTTATATCGCAAAAAATAAAAACAGCAGAGGTGATCAAATACCATCAAAAGAAAGCTCTATTTGTGGGAAGAAAAGGACACACATTTCGTTTGGGTACAGCATTGGATGACCGCGCAATTAGCAGTTAAAACGACGCAGTGCCAAATTGTAAAAAGTGCTCTGGTCAGGAAGGGGGTAAATCCTTCCGGAGCTGAAGTGGTTAAGATGCACAATAAGGAGGCCCTTGAAGAAAGATAGGCTGCCTGTTCGAGTCGCTGGAAGAAAGCCATTACTATGCAAATGCCACAAAGTATCCCACTTACAATACGCCAAACAGCACAGAGACAAGCCTCAAACCTTCTGGCACAAAGTCATTTGGAGTGATGAGACCAGATTTGAGCTTTTTGGCCACAACCATAAATGCTACATTTGGAGAGGAGTCAACAAGGCCTATGAAGAAAGATACACCATTCCAACTGTGAAACACGGAGGTGGATCTTTGATGTTTTGGAGATGTGTGAGCTACAAAGACACAGGAAATTTGGTCAAAATTGATGACAAGATGAATGCAGTATGTTATCAAAAAATACATGAGGAACATTTGCATTCATCAGCCAGGAAGATGCGCATGGGACGTACTTGAACGTTCCAACATGACAATGATCCAAAACACAAGGTGACCTGTCATTGGCTACAGCAGAATAAAGTGAAGGTTCTGGAGTGGCCATCTCAGTCTCCTGACCTCAATATCATTGAGCCACTCTGTCGAGATCTCAAACATGCAGTTCATGCATGACAGCCCAAGAATTTACAGGAACTGGAGACTTTTTGCTAGGAGGAATGGGCAGCTTTACCATCTGAGAAGATAAAGAGTCCCATCCACAAATACCACAAAAGACTTCATGCTGTCATGTCGTTGAAGTTAAAGGGGGCAGTACACGGTATTAAAGCATTTGTTAACCCAAAAAAAAAAAAAAATGGATCCTGCTCCTTTAAAGCATGTTATATGACACAGTGCTTGTCCTGTGTCATTTGGCCCCCTGTAACACCTAAAAAACCAGGCTGATCCTGACAGTTTCTCCCCACCCCTCTGTAAACTGACCATGGTGCATCATGGCTGCTGAGAACCCTGATTTACCTTAGTGTACTCACTCAGAGGCAGGAGAGAGAAGGGGGGAGACTACAGTCACAGACAGGGATGGATGGTGAGCTCACTCACCCCTTGGCAGTCAGCACCTCTCATCCAGATGTATCTGAGGCTGCTGGACTTCAAATTTCGGGCCCCCTACTTTCCTTTTCTGAGGCACAGCCTCGGGGATTGGAGTGTGGGCAGACACAGAGAGGTAGGGATGGGAGGAAGAGGTGCAGATCGAGCCCTCTCTCCTCTCCCGTCTGTGTATGTGTTTGGGGGGGGGGGGGATTGTTAGTGTTGGCTTTGGGCAGTGTGAAAGAGAGTGTAACAGACACTCTCAGCTTAGACAACTGCAGCCAGCAATTCTGCTGGGAAGCCATAGTCCAGTCTGAATAATAGGCAGTCTGAAACCCGGACACATGATTCCAAACCTAAACTGTCTGGTTGAATCCCGGACAGGTGGCAACCCTAGTATGTAAACCTTTGATCAGGGTCATTTGGGTAGTTTCTGTTGTGATTATGATTTAAAAAGAGTAAACACAGTTGATTAATAATGAATGGCTTCAGTCAAACACTAACCATGAGTGAAAGAAAAGTTTTTGTTATTCATATTCTGTGAAAAATGGCCAAGTCATAAATTGTGCCAGGGTATGTAAATGAATGAGCACAACTGTATATATATAGGCACTCATCAAGAGTGCCAACTACGCCCATCCTTTGTGTCCCCCATTCACAGAAGACATACTATAGATTCCAGCAATGAAAGGTGCTCTGTGAATAAAGATGCAAGGTCTTTCATTCAACTGCTCGTCCTCCATTTAGAGTGCTATAGTAAAGCTTCTTTGAATGAAACAACATACAAACACACCTAAGACTACATTCACACAGCCACATGGGTGTGGATAGATTTGTGTGACCAGAACTCTGCAGAAAACACTGACCCTGGACATACACTGGATTTGTCCATGGTCGGTCAGAGGCTCTATGTACATACCTGTTCAGGTGAGCAGTTACATGCAGAAAGCGGCAGTATGTAAATGTAGCCTTAAGCACATGTAAAAGTTCTCAGAAACAAGCCTAAAGGCATGAAAATTATCCCAACACTTGGTAAATGTGCATGTTACAATGTATTTTCTTTTTAAATACAGAAGTAAAAATTGGGGCCCGATGCTTACTTGAGTCATCTCTCTGATAGAAGCGATGCTGTCTAGTGCCTTCTGAACTCTGTCATAATTCTTTTTCTGTTAAACAAAAAGATAGGTCAAGGAACGTGCAATGCTATTAAAACAGATGAAGAACTAGCCTTGGTTTACACTGCTGCGACCCCATTGTTGTGCAATTTCCAATGCTACTTGTTTGCGACTTTCATGCGTCCATGGGACTCTAAGTTGCATTGAAGTTACATCAAAGAAGTGCAGGAACCTTTTTACAAGTCGCTGATTGATTAGAACGGCCGCCATTGAAATTAAAGTGTTTGTAAAGGATTTTTTTTTTTTTTCAATAATAAACATGTTATACTTACCTGCTCTGTGCAGTGGTTTTGCACAGAGCAGCCACAATCCTCCTTTTCTCGGGTCTCCCGCAGAGCTCTGGGCCCCTCCCCCTGGCCGAGTGCCCCCCATAGAAAACTGCTTGCTATGGGGGCACTCGTGCGTGCTCACTCGCCGAGCCGGCTCTGTGTGTCCATAAGACACATGGCCATATTTGGTCAACGTCATCAATGATGTCACCACCATGTTATGTGTAATGTTACCCTTTGTTACGTTTAAAGGCGGGGCAGGGAACTCCACAGCTGATTGGGACGGCAGCCTGCTGTCATGTGACAGTTTTCCACAGTTTCGAACTGAACTGAGCTCAGCCTAAACCTTAGCTCATCACTAGTCAGCAGCAACACAGAACATCATTAAAAGAGAAGTGTAGCAATCGAAAATAGCAAATAATTATACTCACCTAGATGGCTGCAGCACTGGTCCCAGCTGCAGTGGTCCCCCCGCTGCCACTACACTGAGAAGTGAGCGATCAAAGACCTCTAACCGCTTATTTCAAAGTCTTTAGTGTGCTTTGCCCCTCCAGTACTCACTGGAGCACCGTGCCTTGGAGGGGACAGAAGCAGCTGGCTCAGGCTCTCACTGAGAGGCTGAGCCAACTGCCAGTTCAGGCATCTGTGTGGATCCCGACGTTAAAGTTGGGGTCTCGCCAAAGCCTAGGTCGGCTGACTGATGTCAGCCGACAGCAGACTTTAGCCCGCTGTCGGCTGAACATGGGTCACAGAAGTGCGGAACTAAATGCACTCCTGTGATGCACAGGAGAATTTGGGCCAAAAAGCTTTGGCCCTATTTCTCCTTTAAACCAGACACAGCCAGACAGCACTTTTTTCAAGGAGGGCAACAATATCAGTTGCAAATCAAAAGAAGGCACGTTTGTGTTGCCCACAGCAGACAATAAATTAATCACTTTTTAAACTTTTATGAACACCATAGGCTCAATTCACAAACCTAAAAAATGACAGTTATTTTCAACTGAACCTAATAGGAGTTGAAAATTGCCATCACATGACTAAAAATTAAAAACCTTATCCCAGTTTAAAGCTTTGTGAAGTGAGCTTCATGTGTGTATAGCATATTTAATTGAAGAAGTATGAAAGCATACTGGTGAACACTTACTCTGGGATTAAAGGCCAGGGCCTGAGAATCATTGGGGTCTACCACCGAAGGATATGGCTCAAAAATAACAACTTTCCTTGGAGATTCCAAAGCAGACCGACACATGGATACTAGCAGATCTACAACCTAGAAAAAAAAAAAAAACATTAACAGCAATGGACTGCATTTACTGAAATTATTTCCATTTTATATTAGCCCAAAATATAAGAAACATTCAAATTATGAAATATTCTGGACAAGGAATAACACAAATAATCTCATAACATGAGTGCCAATCTTTTTGGTTGCCAAATGCTGGGCAACACTTGCACTGAAGGATCAGTAGAGGTATTACACAGCCTTCAGCTGACTCTATATGTCTATCTGCACATCTGCCTTGGAACATTTGAGCTAATATCACTGCCTAAAGAGAGTCTTAAAGATTGTTTGTTCCAGGGAATATCCCATTGCTTTCAGAGGATCAGGAATTTTCTTCCCACTGCAGCAAAATAGACTATGCTTTATAGTGGGGTTTCTTTGCCTTTCTCTGGATCTGTGGGTACAGGGTTCTGTATATGGAAGAATATTTCTATTTATTATTTTTTTTCTTTTGGTTGAACTGGATAGACTTTTGTCTTTTTTAAACCTAACAATTTAACCATGTATTTGCGGGTTTATACATGAACAACAAGAAGCTTACTACTTGACAAACAGTGACGTACCAGTACATCACTGGAATTCAAGTGCTTATACTGGGAGGATGCCTGAAGCTGAAGACATCATCCCAGTATTTTTGTTTTCAGCCGGTGGTCAGCTGTCTTGTAAAAACAATCCTAGTGGCTAATCAAATGCTCAAATGCTTTTACAAGCAGCAGGAGGGGATGTACCCCCTCCCACTGCCTTCTGTGGCTTTCTCAGGCTCTCCCGTCCCAAGTGCTTAGCTGATACTTACGACGGTTGAGCATAGAGCTGATCAGAGACAGGAACAGCTCTGATCATCTCTATTGTATAGGAAACCAGAAGCAATGGAGCATTTTATCACTTTCGGTTTCGTGGTTGTAAACAAACCCTTAAGGCAGGAGTAGGCAACCTTGGCCCTCCAGCTGTGGTGAAACTACAAATCCCATCATGCCTCTGCCTCTAGGAGTCATGCCTGTGATTGTTAGGGTCTTGCAATGTCTCATGGGACTTGTAGTTTCAAAACAGCTGGAGGGCCGAGGTTGCCTACCCCTGCCTTAAGGGTTTGAAAAAAGTATCGTATCATACTGTCGTATCAAGACTGCCTGTCACTGCCTATTGCAATCACAGGGGATATTCATATTTCCTGTGATAACAATAAAAGTGATAAAAAATATTATAAAATAAATAATAATAAAAAAAGTTAATAAAAGTTAAATCTCCCTGTCCCCCCCCATGCTATAGCGAATGTGCGCGTCAGTTACTCTCACGCACAAACATGTGAGGTATCACCACGAACATCAGATAGAGGGCGGTACGTCTAGCACCAGACCTCCTGTGTAAACCTAAAGAGGTAACCTGTAAATGGTTTTAAAGTGTCACCTATGGATAATTAAATTTACATCATTTGTCGCTGTTGCAGAGGCGCACACCTGATGTAAATTTAATGTGCATTTTAACCACTTCAATACTTTCATCCCCTTCCTGCCCAGGCCAATTTTCAGCTTTCAGGGCTGTAACATTTTGAATGACCATTGCGCGGTCATGGAACTGTACCCAAATTAAATGTTTATCATTTTTTTCCACACAAATAGAGCTTTCTTTTGGTGGTATTTGATCACCTCTGTGGTTTTTATTTTTTGCGCTATAAACAAAAAAAAGACCAACCATTTTGAAAAAAACACAATATTTTTTACTTTTTGCTATAATAAATATCCCAAATTTATTAAAAAAAAAAAACTAATTACTTCATCAGTTTAGGCAAATATGTATTTTTCTACATATTTTTGGTAAAAAAAATCGCAATAAGCGTTTATTGATTGGTTTGCGCAAAAGTTATAACGCCTACAAAATAGGTTATTGATTTATGGCATTTTTATTATTTATTTTTTTTTACTAGTAATGATCAAATGAGCTGATCCATAATGTCAAATGAGGCAGTCAACAGTGTCAAATGACAAGGTCGTAGGTGTGTGCAGCCTATTGCATTAGGATGTGCACCCCAAAGCCCAAATACACATGCATGTGTGCAGGGGCGGACTGACAACTCATGGGGCCCTCGGGCAATAGGAGATTATGGGGCCCCCAGGCAATCAGAGATTATGGGGCCACATAGTATACACACACACAGTATACACATACATGTACACACAGTATACACAGACATGTTTCTATTGGCTGTCTCTGGTCCATACTGTTTATTGGCTGTCCCTGGTTTTACTGAGGCTGGCAACCCTGATGGGGCCCCCTAGTGGCCCAGGGCCCTCGGGCAGTGCCCGAGTGGCTCAATGGTCAGTCCGCCCCTGCATGTGTGTATGTACTGTATAGGGTGTCTGTAGAACAGTGGATGTGTCAGTAGGGCAGAGGTTGGTGTCAGTAGGACAGTGGACTTTTTCAGTTGGGCAGAGGACAGTGTCAGTAGAGCAATGGATGGTGTGCAAAGATTGGTGTCAGTAGTTTTTTTTTATTATTATTATTTTATATTTTATTATTTTTTACAATTTTTTAAATTATTTTTTACAATATTATTTTTTTTACAGTTTTTTAAGAGCCCCATTGGGGGACTTTTGTGACATATCATGGGTCTAAACAGACCTCTGATGTCTCACTTTTGAGACAGAGAGAGATTCCTCAGTCCCTTTCTCTGCAGCCTGAGCTGCACTGGATAGTGACTGAATGGGAAGTGCTCTATGCTGAGCAACTTCCTGTTCATTCACAAACTAAAGCATAGTAAACACAGATTATTATGTTTCATTTATGAATGAACACAGTAAGTAAATCGGTACCTATCACTTACTCTGTTCATTCAGAAATGAAAGAAGCCGGTAAATGACATATTTATCCTAAAACAATCCCCCGCAGCAGCCCAGGGGGGCCCAGGCAGCAGAAAGAAGAGGAACGGGGACAGAAGGGATGGCATATACTGGTATCGATCTCCTGTATCTTCCTCCTGTGGCAGCTGAATACCGGTGGGAGGACGAGGAGGAGAAGTCTACTTTCAGATGCTGCAGGAGGAAAATACAGATTGGCTTCAGTGAAAAAAACTCACTAATTTGGGGTACTTTGTTGCAGTAAGTGGGCTTAGCACTATATGACCATATAGTGCAGTGGTTCTCAACCCTTGTCCTCAGGACCCACTAACAGGCCAGATTTTAAGTATTACCTTGGGGAGATGCAGACTAGAATACTGCAATCACTGAGCAGCAAATGATATCACCTGTGAAGTATTTCAGTTATCTTGCAAACCTGGCCTGTTAGTGGGTCCCGAGGACAGGAGTTGAGAACCACTGATATAGTGTGACCAAACCCCCGTATCTTTTTTTAATATGTTCAGGTGTTTTTAACTAGCCTTGCAGGATAAATGTCATTCTTGAATGTGTGCGCTATAATCTGTTTTGTACTGTTTGTTGGTCTTATAGCAGCACCATCTTGAATTTAAACGCATTTTAAAGTGTGCCCCCCAAATATGTTTTTGTTTTTGGTTTCAGTGAATGCCGCCCCTTCCTGTCCAGGTTCCGGGGGCTGGCAAGGATGTATCGTGCCCTACCAGTCACCTGCCTGCGATCGACGGGTAGATCATAAACGACTAATTGCCGAACCAATGGATTAGGGTGTGTGCGCATGCCTATGAAGCTGGTCAACAGTGTCCAGCAAGCAGGTGGACAATATCTAATGAGGTAGTCAGCACTGTCAAATGAGCTGCTGGACAGTGTGGAACGAGCAGGTCAATAGTGTCAAATGAACAGATCAATAGTATAAAAGAAGCAGGTCAAACCTGTCAGATGTGCAGGCAGGGGAGACAGAGATAGAGGAGCAAGGAAGTCACATTGGGATTACACCCTACGGAGGTCACTGGTCAGTTTAATGACTACAACTTCACTGCAATGTGCAGGACCAAAACCAAACTGTAGAGGTTCTCAAAGTAGGTAAGGCTAATCATCTTATCTTCCGAAAGGGATGCTTTACGGGCTTTCCTAACTCCAATGTACTCTCACAACAGCTGAGATTGGCAATGCAAACTGAGCTACAAGTTCAAGAGATGTGCTTGTTTAAATATAAAAAATAAAATAATAATGTTGCAGCTACACAATCTTTCCAAAATCCATATTACAATTTTCTTCATTACCTAAAACTAGACAAATTCTAACAATAACAAAAGAACTATATCAGTGTTTACATACTAGTACAATTGATTTAATACTTAAGGAATATTATTATTATTCTCATGGTTGCAATGTTGTTTTTACCTACCTGAGCACCAGTGGCGATTTCATCTGCAGCTTCATTCATTACACCTAATGTTTGAAAAGCGAATACACACAGCTCTCTTTCACACACTGTGGGCTAAAATAAACAAACAGAGAAATATATGTACTTATTTCTTGTATATGCAAACAAATGTAATCAATATATTAAGGGTGACAAAGCACAAACTGAAATAAAGTGTACTAGAGGTGTCTGCGCATGATAATCTGCAGGAGCCATGAAACCACAGAGCACCCGGCATCACCACATACAATGCAGGGCTATTAACCCTGCATTGTATGTGAAGGAAGCAGAAGTCCAAAAGGAGACTTCATAAGACTGGCGCATGGGTGGAGGGGACCCTGCTGGAGCGAGGAATAAAGTTGGTAATACTCCTCATTTCTGCACCTCTAGACTAAATGAGCAGACAGTTTGGGTTGGGGGAGGTTACCGCAAGAGTAGATTTTGTCTAATTTCTGGAGTTGGGCTTTAATGTTTAAGCACAGCCAAAGCTTTTTCTTTACTTTGCTTTGGCTAAAGTTAAAAATTAATAGACCCCCCCCCCCCCCCTTTTTTTTTTTGTTTGCCATTTGTGTCCCCCTTGGAAGAATTACACTCACTTTCTGCCCCATAGACACAACAGAAAATAAGATGAAATCCCTCCAAAATAAAGATCAATTTTTGCCAGTTGTCACCAGAACAAGTGTCCCCTCTCTTTCTGCTGCAATGCAACTGAGAAATTTAGTACTGACGATAACTTGACCAAGGTCTCCAGATCATAGAAAGGCCAAATCTACCCGACATTTACAAAGCAATAAAAAACTTTAATGGGGCTCTAACCTTTCAACGCTCCATGCAAAACATAAAAAAAGTTTTGGCTTTAGATACACTTTGATAGCATGGAGTGAAACTTTTTTTTTTATTTAATTTTTTTTTAATCACTGAATCCAATAAGATATACAGTCATAATTTACTACAAAAAAGACGCTTGAGGCTGGAGCATGCAAGCATACATTCAACCACAAGATGGCAGTATGATAACAAAGCATACTAGATCATACTGCTGATTGCAATGGGATGACTGCAGCTTTTTTCCTTTGTGTTTTAATTCATGAAATCCTTCTACTTCGCTCAGTGCTTGTGAAATGAGATGTCAAATAACTTGATGTACAGTAAAGCAGCGCACAATGGGTTTTGCTTCATTTCACGGAGAACCAGGAAATGGAGGCTACTTTTATTAAAAAACATTGTAATTCATAGCCTTGCTTTCCAGCTATGTACTGCTGTGTGCATTTAAAGTGGAATGGTAACATAAGAAAAAAAAAAGGACTTAGCAGGGTTATATAACTTAAAAGAAAATGTGAAAAACATTGGTTCTGACAACTCTGCAAAACCAAAGTGGGTATCCCCTTCTCACACCCCATAAAGATTCTAGCTAGCAATATAGATTGTGCTCTGATTGTACAATATATATATATATATATATATATATATATATATATATATATATATATACACAAAATGAACCATATGCTAACCATACAGATTACAATCTGATTGTACAATCTCCACATTTCTCACATATTCTTTAGATTCACGGATGTAATATGAGGGGTGGCCTAAAAAATCCAATTAATGCATATCCAGTCAGGCAAGATCTAACAGTGATAGGAAATAAACAGAGGGCGCACCACCCTAGTGCATTATAATCAATAAATTACTTTACTAAAAAAGTAAAAATAATACTTACAAACATACGCTTGAAAACAGCATTTCAGATGTAAAACAGCTTAACGTCCATGGTATCACATTACAGATAAACGTCCTACAAAGAGAACTAGCTGACGCATTTCAAGGTATCACCTCTTCTTCATAGCCCTGATACCTCGAAACGCGTCAGTATGTTTACTTGTGGGGCGTTTATCTGTAATGTGATACCATGGACGTTAAGCTGTTTTACATCCAAAATGCTGTTTTCAAGCGTTTGTTTGTGATACTATTCTTTCTTTTTTAATAAAGTCATTTATTGAGGATAATGCACTAGGCCGGTGCGCCCTCTTTAGTTTATTTCCTATCTTAGTGCATCCAAACATCCCCAGTCTTTTGAGGGCAGCAAAGTGGCATTTAGTCGAATTTACCAGGGCAAGAGCATAGAGTAACATCACTATGGGCCCATCTTCGAGCGCAGGAGATATGTGTTGTGTATGTTGAAGATCTAACAGTGGCCAAACACAGTACGATAAAACTGAGCAATCGATGTCCGATTCAACAAAATAATTTAATAGGACATCGATAGAGAAGACAAAAGTGGTATGGCCATGCAATGAGCAACAGATTGTGACGTACCGGATCCACCAACAGCATTTATTCAATTCCCAAAGTTCATTATTCCCTATCCCTACAGCTGTCAGGCTTCAGGCTGGAACATTTCCTATGGTTTGATAAAGGGGCGGTCCTGTTGCCCTGAAACATGTAGCCACACCCCTCCACTTCCTGTCACCATCACCCAACTCTTAAGGTATTAGGTGCTGTAGTTAGCGCCATCTGGATACTGGAACCTGTATGATATGTAGATATTCACCAGCACACCAAGGATCGTCAATTTCATCCAAACGGTTTTTATTCAAAGAATGATCACATCACAAAACGGTGTAGTGCAACGTTTCGGAGCCAAGCAGGACCCCTTCGTCAGGCATGCTTAGCTCCGAAATGTTGCACTACACCGTTTTGTGATGTAATCTTCCCTGAAAAAAAAAAACATTTGGGTGAAATTGTAAATATTAAAATTCCGCGCTTAGGATAAAAGGTTGCAGCCTCCCCTGATGAGTTCCCAAGGGAACTTACATGTATAATTTAGGAAAAAAGGAAAGGGGTGGTTATTAACTTTGGTTACTTTGCGCATTTTTTAGGGTGTATATTAATTTAGCTTCTTGCACATCTTAGATGTGGTAAATTTGCACCCCTTTCCTTATTCCTTAATTATATTTGGATGAAATTGATGATCCTTGGTGTGCTGGCAAATATCTACATATCATACAGGTTCCAGTATCCAGCTGGTGGTCGTTACAGCACCCAGTACCTTAAGAGCTCATTCCAGGAACGTGTGTGATGGGAATATGGACTGTGTCCAATCAGCACCTCTCTCAGTTGGGTGATTCTTGGGTGGTCTTGCTACACTCGGAAGCCACTGCTGCCTATGTTCCAGCCTAAAGCCTGACAGCTGTACTTCCACCAAGAACTCTGCTTCAGCTAGCCACCTGCCTGCTGATCTCTGAAGCCTCACAGTGATCCTATAAAGGTATATATGGGTTTATGACAAGCCTTCATCCACTTTTAACTAGTGAGTGTATTTTAATTGTCTTTTAAATAAATTGCTACACCTAGATGGAGGCGCCCTCTTGTGTTTGCTTTATACTTTGTGAAGTGTACCTGTCTACGTCATTCGCTTATCTCAGTACTGACACCTACTTCAGACACAGATTCTGGCTGTATACAATATAAGTATTGGCTGCAGGTGTGCTTGGATGTGATAACGCACCCCTAAAATTTCTCCAAGGCCCTAAACAGCAGCTGTCAAAAATGATCTTTTACATTCAACTGCATTACAATACACCCAACTGCAGAGAAACAGTTGGATTTAGTGTTGCTGCTGGGGGATTTATCAGTGCTGTTGGGGATTTATTAATGCTGCTGGGGAATTTATTGTTTCTGCTGGGAGATTCATCATTGCTGGCGGGATTTATCAATGCTGCTGGAGAATTTATCATTACTGGTGGGGGATTTATTAATGCTATTTGGGGATTTATCATTGAAGGCAGTAGATTTATTGATGCTGCTGGGGATTTATTTTTGCTGCTGGTTGATTTATTTTTGCTACTGGGGGATTTATTATCGCTGGCAGGGGATTTATCGATGCTACTAGGGGATTTATTGATGCTACTAGGGGATTTATTGATGTTGCTGGGGGATTTATTGTTGCTGATGGAGAATTTATCATTGCTGGTATTGGATTGACTGTTACTGCTGGGGGATTTATTATTGCTTTTGGGGCATTTATTGTTGCTTTTGGGGGATTTATCATTGCTGGCAAATGATTTATTGATGCTGATGGGGATTTATCAATGCTACGGGGGATTTATTGTTGCTGCTGAGGGATTTATCATTGCTGGAAAGTAATTTATTGATGCTGCTGGGGATTTATCAATGCTGCTGGGGATTTATCAATGCTGCTGGGAGATTTATCAATGGTACTAGGGGATTTAGGGATGCTGTGGCAGAGTTTATAATTACTGGCAGAAGACTTATGGATGCTGCTGGGGATTTATTGTTGCTGCTGGGGTATTTATTCATGCTGCTGGAGGATTTTAATGTTTCTGGGATGGAATTTTCTCGATGCTGTTGGGGGATTTCTCAATGCTGCTGGTGGATTTATGAATGCTACTAGGGAATTCATAATTGCTGGCGGGGGATTTATTGAAGCTGCTAGTGAATTTATTGTTGCTGGTAGAGAAATCTTTTGTTGCTGCCGGAGGATCTGTTCTTTTAAAGAGGGTTCTGCTGGGAGGTGAATGCAGAGTTGAGACAAGGGTGACCAGGTTAGGGTATAAATACCTGAACCTATTCTCTGAGAAAAAGAAAGTCCTGCCTAAGATCATATTAATGATCTTAGTAATGATTATGCTCTTATATAATAATAATAATAAAAAAAATGTATTTTATGAAATAAAGATGTGGTTTTAAATTCTGATGTTTTTTGCTCCCAGGAAATCTATACACATACAGAGGTGGTACCACACCCATTGTACTCTTTACTAATTCTGTAGTTTGGTAAGAGTAGATGAACATTTGTTTTGTTGTTCTAATAGTGCACTGTTCAGTTGTGATGTATGATCTTATGTAAAAAGTTTTGTATGCTAGTATCTTTGAGGCCGGGTTCACACCATTGCAAATTGGATGCGGGTTTCCCACATCCAGTTCGCAATACCAGGAGGTTTTCATTGCAATGTTTTTATTGCGGTTTTTCATAAAAGAACATAAGAAAGAACAGCAATAGACAAAATGTGTCATACATTGGGCAATATAAAAGAGATCATGTTAATGACAGCTCATGCCAAGTTCAATTAACAGTTATAAAGAATTGATATGAACACTATCGAAACTTGGCCAAGATTGAGATGTGTTCCTCCGCTCCCCTCAACAACCCATATGGGCGCAAACTGTGACGGGGTGGGGGGGGAGAGAAACACGGCTCATCGTAGATATACCAGCTATAATAGGTAAGATTAAAGTTGTTGGTATAAATATCTATTGCCGGATATGAGCGTTAGGATAACATGAACGTCAATGAACTAAAGATAGGAGTAACAGATGTTGCCGCCACTGCTAAAACAATGTAGGCTGCATACATAGACTGGTGCAACTTACTAAATTAATGTAACGGATGTGCAGAGATTAAGTAGTTAGAACAAATATGAACGAATATATAACATACATTAAACTTATTATCTAGGCTTAGAAAACACTTCATTGTACCATATGGACCATTGGGACCACTCGGCTTGTGTTGAGCATAGTTGGCCTTTGCTTGATCCAAACATACATTCATAAGTACTGTGCATTTGAGTAGTAGTTATGACTTCTGAGCAAGAAGGATTTAAAAAGCCAGTTACGTGTGACAATGAATTTAGCCGCTAATAGTATGTGTATAATTATACATCTGAGTGAGATGGGGAATTTCTCAATTCCTAAGTTTAAAAAGGCAAGTTCTGGAGAGGGATTTATCTGGATGTGAGTGACACTCTGGATGAGATTGAAAACATCAGACCAAGATTGAGAAAGGAATCTGCAAGACCACGGAATGTGTAAGAGTGAGCCGTGGGAGCCAAACTCTCTCCAACATAAGGGCGATATGGAGGAGTCTATTGTGTGTAGGATATGTGGGGTTCGATACCATCTGAAGGCAATCTTATATGATAGTTCCAATAAGTTGACTGATTTAGTTGATTTATATGGCACATTTAAGGCCTCTCTCCATTGACCCTCTGTGAAATGTGATCCCAGTTCAATCTTCCATTTGATCCGGGATTGAGTTTTAGTAAATAATGTTTTATTTTTTAGCGTTTGGCAAAAAAGTGATATACCTTTATTGTGTGGGCTCTCCTCAAAACAATATTTTCATATTTGGCTAGGAACGTTTTGGAATATTGCAGATGAGTGGATTAGGCAGTGGGTGATTCTAAAATATTGATAATACTCATTGGCAGAAAGATTGAACTCCTTTTGAAGTAAAAAGGGAAAGATTTAAGTACCCTGGATGTGGAAAGGTCCGAAGCTAGGGTGATGCCCCTCATTGTCAATGCTGAAATACTGATGTCAGGCGTTAGAAGGGAAATAGTATTTAGTGGAATGGGGATTGGGGTTAGGAAGCCCCTATGGGGTGATTTGAGGGTCAGATGTTGGAAGGCCGACATAGAAGCTAATACGGTAGGGGATAGGAGTGCATCCAAGAAGGTAAAGTCGCGTTCTGATGTGTGCTGGCATCTCAACACATCTTGCAATTGAAATTCTTTCAAAAGAGGACCCAAAGAGAGATTATGGCGTCTGCATGGGATGGAGGAGTCCAAATTGATATCCAGAGTTAGATTAAATTCTCCACACCAAAGAAGAGCACCTTTTTGAACAGCATCAATTTTCCTTTTAAGTTTTCTTAGGAAACTGATTTGGTGAACGTTTGGCGCATAGACGTTTACTAAAGTAAACAAGGAGTTGTTTAGGGACCATACAGCACCTTGTCTTGTAGTTGAAAGGTTATAGAATAATTGATTGCTATTAAAACCCCTCTTTTTTAGAGTCTGTGCATGCTGTGAAGATGTGAGGGAACTTGCTATTGGAGCAAATAGGTGGAGACTAGGCTTTTAAGTATGTTTCTTGCACACACAGAATGTCACAGTGAGAAATTCCTTAGCCGGTTTCCAGACGGAAGACCTTTTTACTGGGTAGTTGAGGCCTTTAGCATTTATTGTCAGGAGCTTGATAGTCATTTTGAATTTAGAGGAGACAAATAGTCAAAAGAGATCAAGATGCTAGATTGATAAGAGTACTGTAGAAGTTGTCTGCAAGGGATTAGCACAATAGAATATATGCAACCGAGGTTAAGTTGTATGGTAAGAAACACTAGAAATGGTAGGCATCAATCAACAAAACAAACACTGGAAAAATAAAAGAAAACGGACAACTGTGTGCCAAGTGGCCGAACAATCGGCCTTGCAGAAAAGTGCTGTGCACTTACTTGACTAAGTTGCGGGGAAAAAGTTCAAGTGGCCTAGTCAGAGCCATATATCAGTCCAGGATATAGAAGCTGACCTAGTAGGACCCCAATCAACATTTGGAGGAGTAGCGAGGGCGCTGAGTAAGTTGGACATCAGGAAGCGGATTAGAGTGCCTGCGATTCTCAGAAGGTGGATTCGTGTTTTCTGGGATTATTCCCCTTGAGTGGAGTCACTGCAAACCTTTATTCAGAGTGCTAGCTGTGAATTTAGTACCATTGTAAGTAATCAAAAGCTTAGCAGGATTTATCCATTGGTATGAAACATTATGGTTTCTCAATGCTGGTAACTGTATTCAGTTCTCTACGCATTTGGAGAGTATATTGTGATTAATCAGCAAATATTTGAAGGTGTGAATATGGATCAGGTAGGGATTGCCCACTTCTGGATTTCTGCATAATTTTGTTCATTGACATGGTAAAAGTGTATGCAGAAAATCACATCCCATGGGATGGTGTCAGGCAGGGATGGCGGTTTCGGCAAATGGTGGATACGGTCAATCACCATTTCCATATTTTTTAGGTCAGGCAGTAATGCTTTGAGAAGCCCTTTTGCATAGATTGCTAGCTCATGGGATTGCACTGTTTCCGCAATTCCTCTGATTTTTATGTTATTACGATGAAACCTGTCCTCCAGGTCCGCCAGCTTGCATTTGATCCAAGCATGATCCTAAAATTATCCTCATGTGTATCCACGAGGTCGTTTACGGTTGATGCAAAACCCCCCAGTTGGTTTTCAATTTGTGACACTCTGCCTGAAACTGAGGATATATCAGCATGTAGACGCTGCATAATGGATAGCATATCTGACTGCACAGAATTCCTTAGGGTGGATAGCATGTCTTTAAAGTGGTTGTAAACCCTTACAGACCACTTTGTGTGACAGGTAAGCCTATAATAAGGCTTACCTGTAGCTACCCAGGAGATCTCCTAAACCTGCAGGGTTTAGGAGATATCCCCTGTATTTGAAGCGCACTGACACAAACTGAAGCAACGGCACATATGTGCCGTTGCTTCAGTGAGTGTGCCGTTACCGTGCTCATGCTCGGGAGTGACATCATCGTGGCTCCGACCAATCACAGCGTCAAAACCGCGATACCCGGAAGTAACCCCCGGGAGTGATGTCGGCCGCCGGAGCGGTGTACGGGCACCGCAGCAAGGGCTTCGATCTCAGGTGAGTATTACATAATGAGCTAGTATGCTATGCATACTAGCTCATTATGCCTTTGTCTTGCATGTGTTGTTTTGTTTTTTTTTTTTAAAGTGGGTTTACACCCACTTTAAGTGTAGTGTCTAGTATAGGCTGATCATTAATAGGGAAGCTGACAAATGGGTCAGGAGCACTACAGGGGTTAACAGTATGCACACGGTTTAGGCTCACCTCTGGCCTTGCTATGTGGTCTGTGTCCAGCCTCATGCTAGCTTTAGCAGGGCTGCCTGTCAATGGAGTGCCTGGGGAAGATAAGGGCAAGCCTTGCTTAGGGTTGGTGAGCTCCATAAAGCCTTCCTTTCCATCTTCTATATTTTGGCACTGTGAGATTGAGAGCCGAGTGGGAACAGATGCAGACGCTGCAGCCGTGGTGCCATCTTGGATTCATCCAGCTGCCGGCTGGTTCAGATAGGCCATTATTTTCTGAGGGTGTCTGTCATCCTTTCTTTTGGTAGACATCATGCCATGCTGCAGGGGGGCTGAGGAGGGTCCCCAGGTGCAATTTTCATCCTGAAAGTACACCAGTACATAGAGCTCAGTGGAGAGCATCCATGCTGCACGGATGCCGGCCACGCCCCGCAATAGCAGGAGATTTTGACCGGCTCTCTATGGAGCCGGTTCACATATCTCGGCTGCAGGTCCGGTGCAAATTTGCAAAGGAGCCCTGTGCTCTTTTGGTCCATTTCAGTTCCGAATTCAGTCAAAAATTCGGGCTGAAATTGGACCTGAAACGGTGAACCAGGACACACTGGACCCCTGCTGGGAGTCGCATGCGGTGATGGTGTGAACCCAACCTAGAAGTGCAACCTCTTCAATCTCAGGATACTCATACCACAGGAGGACTACTTATTAATACTTTTCATGTCATCTGTAATCAATACTCATCATCATTTGAGTACAATACACACTGGCGGATGACAATGGCTACAAACAGTGTTGGGAAGACATTTAGCACATTCCGTACATCTGAGGCAATAAAGACTCTGCACTGAATGAAAGGCTCTGTATTAAAAAGAGAGGCTACGATTAGGTTTTGTGCTCAGAATCCAATTAACGCTGATTCATTTTGACCTTAAAATGAACAACGCAAACAAATCCACAACAAGGATGCCAAATAACTGTTAGGAGTAAATGGCTGGTTTATATTCAGATCATAAGACTTGGAGAACAGTGACAAAAAGTTAATGACCAAATCATTGTCACATATAAAGTTTATTCCATCTCATGCATGTTGATGTTAAGCAGCACAAAGGTATTACCAAATGGATGTGAATTTCATACATAATTGGAGTGTTAAAGCGGACCTATCATTAAAATTCACACTTTAATATGGTTTATTGTATTGTCTATTGTAAGTCACCAAACTATATATATATATATATATATATATGTGTATTACTGTGAAAAGGTTTTAGGCAGGTGTGAAAAAATGTGCAAAAAAAAATAGTGTAATGCCGCGTACACACGGTCGGACTTTTCGTCTACAAAAGTCCAACGGACGCCGACGGACTAAAGCTGGCTGGTAATCCGATCGTGTGTGGGCTTCTCCGGACTTTCAGCAGACTTTTTCAGCCTCAAATCCGACGGACTTTAGATTTGAAACATGCTTCAAATCTTTACGTCGTAACTACGATGGACCCCGAAATCCGCTCGTCTGTGTGCTAGTCCGACGGACAAAAACCCATGCTAGGGCAGCTATTGGCTACTGGCTATGAACTTCCTTATTTTAGTCCGGTGTACGTCATCACGTACGAATCCGTCGGACTTTTGTGTGGTCGTGTGTAGGCAAGTCCGTTCGTTAGAAAGTCTGCTGCAAGTCCGCCGAAAGTCCGCCGGAAGTCTGTCGGACAGGCTGTCGGACTTTTGTAGACGAAAAGTCCGACCGTGTGTACGCGGCATAAATGTAATGACGCTTCACCATGTGAACTCATAAATAAATATCCCAGTCTCTAAGTGGAATCTGGAAATGTGTATACAACATAGTCATATATGTGGAAAATTATATATAAATATATACATATAAGAACATTAATGAATAAAAAAATGCAAATAAAATTCCATTGTGACTGTGCCCAACACCAATGATACTTCCTGAAGACGCCAAGTACGGTAAAACGTACGTCGGTATGGGGATTCGTCACTTCCTGGATTCCCATGTAACCCCTATCTAAGTCCAGCATCCAGAACAAGGCATGGAGAGCACGCCAACGATACACCAACATACTTTATATGCACATGCTGTAGATCCCAAGTGCCAGGTTGGGCACGGTCACATGTGAGTGCAATATTTTCTAAGCTTGTTTTTAAAAAATTACCAATAAACATACTACGCTCTTCTTTGTGTCCCTGGTGGAGTACATCTTTACCTCCCTAGCTAAACCAGAGGGATCGTTGAAGTGGAATAGTGGAAGTCCAGAAACCAATGTGGTTTTCAAAAAGAGCATTTTGACCTCCTGTAATAAGAGGTCAAACATCTCAGGTGATTTGCTATCTACCCTCTGAGCACCCGAGGTGAAGCAACCAGAAGACATATACATTTGGAAGGAGTTTGTATTATTGGTGTTGGGCATAGTCACATTGGAATTTTATTTGCATTTTTTTTTAATTTACGTCCTTATATGTATATATTGATTTATCTTTTTCCACATATATGAATATGTTGTATACACATTTCCAGATTCCGTTTAGAGACTGGGATATTTATTTATGAGTTCACATGGTGAAGCACCATTACCTTTACACAATTTTTTTGCACATTTGAGAAGTGTCACTTCTCACTTTTTTAAAGGGGCAGCTACTCATCTTTGATGATACAATAGGGTGCCATTGTTTGTTTGCCAATAGGTGTGAAAAAATGCTGAAACTTAAGAAAGCTTTCAGAAATAGAAGTGTGATAAGTTTATTTTTTATCAATTAACAAAATGAGGAAAAAAGTAAATGAATTGAAGAGAAATCCAAATCAAACCAATATTTGGCATGACCACTCTTTTCTTTCAAAACAGCATCATTTCTTCTAGGTACACTTGCACACAGTTCTTGAAGGAACTTGGCAGGTAAGCTGTTCCAAACATCTTAAACAACTAACTACAGATCTTCTGTAGATGGGGCGCGCAAACCCTTCTGTCTCTTCATGTAATCCCATGATTACATGAGAAATGAGGGCTCTGTGGGGGCCAAATCCTCACTTCCAGGACTCCTTGTTCTTCTCAACACTGAAGATAGTTCTAAATGACATTGGCTGTATGTTTGGGGTTATTGTCCTGCTGCAGTATAAATTTGAGGGCAATCACACACCTCCCTGATGGTTTGGCATGATGGATAAGTATCTGCCTGTATTTCTCAGCACGGAGGACACCATTGATTCTGACCAATTCTCCAACTCCATTTGCAGAAATGCAGCTCCAAAAATCCAAGGAACCTTCACCATGCTTCACTGTTGCCTGCAGACACTCATTATTGTACCGCTCTCCAGCACTTCGGTGAACAAACTGACTCCTGCTACAGCCAAATATTTCACATTTTGACTCATCAGTCTAGAGCACTTGCTGCCATGTTTCTGCACCCCAGTTCCTATATTTTCATGCATAGTTGAGTCCCTTAGCCTTGTTTCCACGTTGTTGGCCGCAGTTCTTCCATGAAGACCACTTCTGGCCAGACGTCTCCGGACAGTAGATGGTAGAGGTGTGCCTGGGTCCCACTGGTTTCTACCAGTTCTGTGCTGGTGGCACTGTTGAACATCTTACAATGTTGAAGGGAAGTAAGCAAGATGTGTCATTCATCTGCTAAGTTTTCTTGGCCGGCCTCAAAATTGCCCGTTTCTTTGTGCTTCTTCAAAGGACTTGAACATCACATCTAGAAACCCAGTCTGCTTTGAAATCTTTGCCTGGGGGAGACATTGCTAATGCAGTATAACTACCTGTACCTTGTGTCTTGTTGCTGTGCTCAGTCTTGCCATGGTGTATGACCTTAGTCCTGTCTTGTGTCTTCCACAACCTCACCTTAGTAGCAGAGTTTGGCTGTTCCTCATCCAGTTTTAAGCTTCCTACACAGCTGCTTTTGTTTCAGTTAATGACTGTGTTTCAGCCTACATATGAAATTTATGATCATTAGCACCTGCTTGGTATATTTGGTTAATCAAACACCTACAAAATCCCAGACTTTGTACAAGTGTAAGAATTGATGCTAGCTTGAAGCCAAAGGGTAGTCACACCAAATATTGATTTGATTTAGATTTTTCTTCTGTTTGCTCATTTTGCATTTTGTAAATTGATAAAAAAAATTTTTTTTTTTAAAGAATTCTTACTTTAGATCATTTATTTACACCTGCCTAAAGCTTTTGCACAGTACTGTATATAAATACTGTACATATAAAATACAAAAATATCACTTGAGCTCCTTCATGTGACCTAGAGTCTTGGCATAGTTCATGCAGTCTATGGCTACCCGTAGCACTGTTGGTGCTTTACTTCACTGGAGACTACAGGGAAGTTTTTGTTTTCATACAGTTCTCCTTTTAATGTGCTTTAAATATTTTTATGATTTTTTGTTTACATTTCATTAGAACAGCCTTTCTCAACCGTGGAACCCTAGAGTTATTTTAGAAGTTGCTAGGGGTTCCCTAGAGAAGTGAGAAATGTGTGCCTCTCAGATAAATAACCACTAACAACAATGATCTTTTTAGCTATGACCATCACACTAATGTACTGTGAACTGTAGATATGTTAAGCATTAGCAATGGTTCCCTGAGACAAGACAGTTATTTTAAGCGTTTCTCCGTATAAAAATGATATAGAATCGTACTTATTTTATTTAAAACATTATTTAAATGAACATGTATGTTTATTCCATTAGTAGACTCCCAAGTTAGCAGGTAACAGTAGCAGCCATTTATAAAAATCCATTTTGAACAATCGAAATTGGCTGGCCATTGGCTATCTGTAGATGTCACAATGTACCTATCAGCATACAAATCATTTCCCATTGTGATCGCTTGGAATGATCAACTCATGCCTATGGGATTGGAATTGACAGTGGTGAACTGTATAGGACTATTTACAGAACAAACTCAGGAGAGAAGCAGTGTACTTGTCTGCCAAAAACTCAACAAAACAAACCTTATCTTGTAACAGAAGGTGTTTCTCCGATTCCTGTATATAGTAGCAAACCACAAACTCCTAAATCTTTAAAGCAACATCTGCGACTTTGTAATTTTGAGCTCCTCCACCTTCTGTCCATACCCAACATGCCACAATGCAATGTGGAAAACATATGGAGAGGCATCTCACTGTGATATGGTGTGGATGGGCCGATTCTCAAATTAATGAAAAGTTAACATTTACATAAAAGTGTGGAGGGGGGGTCCTGGATCAAAGTGGAGGTGTTTCCACATTTGCTGTTAAGTCATACAGGCACTGTAACATGCTTTCTATTATATATTAGGGTTAGCTTTATGCTTTTAATCTTGTGACAGGTGCTTCTTAAGGTGAATCAGAACCATACACATAAATCCCCAACAGGATCTGCTAGGCTCATCAATGTCAAGCTATATTTCTGTACAATACTTGTATCTAACAAACCAATATTAACAGAAAGCCAGAAACTATACTATAAGAAAACATGTCCTGTCTGGTGAGCAATGCTTTGATGTCTGCAAGAAAATGGGAGGGAAGGTCTACCACAAAATGTAGCACTAAACAAGGCAGCAGCAACTTGGACTAGAGAGGTGTTTCTTGTATAGGTGCCCAAACAGCTCTGCAACAACTTCTTACTATCAGTTGGAGTTACTTTCCCTCCTCCAATCAGCATTATTGCTGCCCTGAATCTGATTGGTGCCTGTGGGGGAAAGCTCTAGCTCTCGTAAGGGCAACTGAAGCGTACAGTTCCATATGGTTTCCAAGAGAGAAGAAGGTGAGAAGGTGAAGGAAGCAGAGGTGGAATTAGGAACCCCACTTTGGTGTGTTCCTTGGACCCATTTCATGTAGAACTCAATATACTTGTTGTATCGATGCTTAAATATTACAATAAACAATAATTTGCCTACCTTACTGTGTATGACAACATATTTTTGTAAAAACTATATATCAGAAGCATGAGATGTAATATATTTGTAAGCAAAGGCACTTACCCTCAGCATTGGTCCATTTTGAAAAACATGGGGCTCATCACAAACCACACAGTACTCGTTGAGCACAGGTATTCTTTGCTCAGCAAACTCTATTGTCTTAGAGGAAAAAAATGAAAAATGCTGTTTACCAAAGAAGATTTACTAACAAAGCAACACACAGTATAACAAAACTCTGCAAATGTGACCCCTGGTAACTGTGACTACTAGTAATCACTGCATGTGCCCTAAACTATTTCAGATAACAATTTCCAGCCACGCTGTCTCCCAAGAAATCCAACCACAGTATCTTAATTCACCTCCAACCACACCGTTTCCTATAATGTCCAATTACATTGTCCCCTTAACATCCAACCGCACTCCACCCAATAATTTCCAACCACACTATTCCTTAAAACATCTAGCCACACTGTCCTCCATAATATCCCCCACATTGTTCCCCATACCATACAAACACACGGTTCCCTACAATGTCCTGCTGCCTTCCCCTAACATCCAACCTCACCATCTTTCATAATCTCACACTACGCTGTCCCCCATAACATCCTACCCTGCCATCCTTCATAATGTCACACTACTGTCCTCCATACTATCCAACCCCGCCATTCTTCATTATGTCAGATCACACTGTTCTACATACCATCCAACCCCACCATCCTTCATCATGTCCAACCACATTGTTTCCCATAACATTCAAACATACAGTTCTCTATAATGTCCTTCTGCACTCCCATAACATCCAACCCAGCCACACTGTCACAGACACACTGTCCCCCAACCACTACTTTCATTCTTGGTAGTTGAAAGTATTTATTGTTCCCCACTGGAAATGTATTTTGGGTAATGCCACCATGGTCAAGCTACAATCATCTAAAAATTAACTATACAGTGTTATAAATACAATATTACTTTATTTCTTCAGATTTCACATGGTAACAAGCAAATGTGAACATACTGAAATGAGCACAGCGGAAACTCTAATTTCTGCTTGCTGATCTGCTTCTTCTATCTTTACCCTCTTTTTTCCATCATAGTTGGAAGGAACTTCTGTAACTCTCAGGAGCAAGTTAAAGCCCATTCCATCAATTAAAATAATAAATGTGTTATACTTACCTGCTCTGTGCAATGGTTTTGCAGCACAGCTCTGCTCCACCCCCTGCTCACAGGATTCGATTGACAGCAGAAGAGGCCAATGGCTCCCAATGCTGCCTAGGTGAGCAGAGAGGGGCACCATGCTTGATCAAGATAGGACTCAGGTAAGTTTAAAGGGTGATAAGAGGGTGATACAGACACTGGGACATTTTTATCTTAATGCAGGGAATGCATTGTGGTATAAAATGTCCAGGCTTTAGAACTGCCCAGCTCCAGGATATGGGTAACCCCCACTACCCTCTCTGAGATCACTGGAATAAAAAAACAAAAAACATTTTAAATCCCCATTTTTACTTACCTTAAGCCATGGTCATCCAGCACTTCTGTCTGTTCTGTCTCCTCTTCATTTACTACCTAGATGGGTCCTTCTTCTGGGTGTCAACATCAATGCCCATATGATGTGGACAATTCTTATTGACTGGCCAGTGAACGGCTCTGGATCCAGACAACTACTGACATCAGACCAGGGGGGGGTAAGGGGACCAGCCACAGAGGGTTAACATGTGGCACTAGACTAGTAGTCTCCATAGGCGAAAAACGGAATCAACAACGGACCTGGCTAGGGGGACTCAGGTGAGAACAACTGGCTTCACCAGGTAGGGAAACCTTAATACCTGGCAGGATGGGTTCAAAGGGGGGTGGAAAAATATGATTTTGCCTGAAGTTGGGTGTTAAGAACCATCAAAATCCAACCTAATTTTGCCTTTCCACTAACTTTAATGTAAATCACCAAAACAATAACATTTCAGTAAAATTGCTGCTTTTTCGCTGCTTTTTCCTAAAATGTCAAGAGAATGAAAACTCTTAATTTCACTAATTCCTAGTGACTTCATCATTTGTGATTGTCCTGTCCAAACCAGAAAGCCCTGACTAGTACAGTATGTACAGGGTCTAACAATGCTTGAGAAATCTTACTTAGATAACAGCCTCATTTGTCATCCATTAGCTGTAAGAACAAGAGAGGTTAATGATAAAGCCACTGGGGGATTTATCAGGGACATCATGTGGAAAATAAATGCGTAGAGTAGAGTCAGTGTGAAATTTGTCTCAAATGTTGAGAAATGCCATATATTAACTTCTGTGAGCTCCTCTCGGTCAGAAAAGTCATTGTGACATTTTCAAGTCTACCATTTCATTCAAATATTACCAGCAGCATTTGTAATAAAAAAACATTAAACATGACATTACCTGTACGAGAAATCCATGTGCTCGTGCTGGCACGCTTTTTGCATTATTGGTAGGCTAAAAGACAGATCAATATACATACAATGATTTTAATAATATATTCCATTGTAAGGTACACAGATACATACTGTAGCTTTATCACATTTGTATTAGACATTAAAGGAAACCTGTTACAAAAGGAACATGGCAGAGGCCATTGCTGACCATCGAAGCCTACATTTTATTATTTTCTTCCTTTACAGGATAAATTAAAGGTTATCAAAAGTCAAAGTAGGGGAGGTGTTAAAACCACTGTGAGGTTTTATTTGCTGGCTTTGTCCTTGATAGAGAGATAGTCACTATCTTTATTTTTCCTAGTGACCACTGGATCTGGTAAAGTAGGTGATATGAAATCCAAAATTTTAAATTTCTCACTGGAACAGGAGTTGACGGGAAATCTTTACATGGGACACCTGTATCAGTGGCAAATGTCTAAAAATGGGATTTCCCCTCACTTTGGAGAGCATTTCTCCCATTTTGAAGCTGTATCTCCAGTTGGACAGTTAGTCTTTGGAAAGTTTGGACTTTAGATAAAATTTTAGCACACGTCCAAATAGTTTAGAGTAGTGGTCTCCAAACTGTGGCCTGGGCCCTAATTCAGCCCTTTGCTTGCCTTTTTCCAGCCCTTGGGGCACCATTTCTGACAATGATACAAGACACTATTCCTCCTACTGACACCAATGAGGCACCCTTTATTCCACTGACACCAATGGTGGTGTCAGTGGCATTATTCCTCCCACTCCTATTATGCAACAATGGGGTGCTATTCCTTCCATTGACACCAACAATGGGGCATACGTTCTGCCATTGATACCATTAACGGGGCACAGATCCTCCTTTTGGTTTCCAATAATGGGGCAATATTCCTCCCATTGATATCAATATGGAGGCACTATTCCTCCCATTAAAGGAGAAGTATGGCCAAAGCACTTACTTCTGCACTCCTGTAACCCAGATTCAGCAAACAGCGGTCTAAAGTCCACTGTTGGCTGGCATCACATAGCCGGTTCAGGCTCTGCAGGGATTCTGATGATCAACCCAGATGTCTAACCGGTAACTGGCTCAGCCTCTCAGCACACTGTTGGGAGCCTGAGCCAGCTGCTTCTGGCCCATCCACAGCCCGGTGCAGGAGGGGCAAAGCACAGAGCGGTGACTGACAGTCACCGCTCTGTGCTCAGAGCTGATTCAAGAACTGAGTGATCAGGGGTCTTTAATCACTTGCCTACTAGGCACTTACACCCCCTTCCTGTCCAAGCAATTTTTCAGCTTTCAGCGCTGTCGCACTTTGAATGACAATTGCGCGGCCATGCTACACTGTACCCAAACAAATTTTTTTCATTTTCTTCACACAACTAGAGCTTTCTTTTGGTGGTATTTAATCACTGCTGGGGTTTTTATTTTTTACAAAAAAAAAAAAAGACCAAAAATTTAGAAAAAAAAATGTTTTTTACTTTTTTTCTGTCAGTAAATTTTGTAACTAAGTAATTTTTCGCCTTCACTGATGTGCGCTGATGAGGCGCCACTGATGGGCACTGATAGGCTGAACTGGTGGGCATTGTTGAGGTGGCACTTATGGGCACTGATGAGGCGGCACTTACGGGCACTGATGAGGTGGCACTGATGAGGAGGCACTAATATGCCGCACTTATGGGCAATGATAGGTGGCACTGATATGTGGCACTGATGAGCACTGAAAGGCAGCACTGATGAGCACTGTTGGGTGGCACTGATGGGCACTAATAGGCGGCACTGGTGGGCACTGATAGGCTGCACTGGTGGGCACGGATAGGCGGCATGGATAGGTGGTACAGATGGGCACTGAAGGGCATTGATGGGCATTGATGGGTGGCACTGATGGGCAGCACTGATTGCTAGCACTGACTGGCATCGCTAATGGGCACTGATTGTTGGCACTTGTGGGCAGTGGTGGGCACTGATTGATGCACTGGTGGGCACTATATGCTGGCATTGGTGGGTAATGGTGGGCACTGTTTGTGACACTGTATTTATTTATTGTAATCAGGGCACTGATGATCAGTGCCCTGATTACATCCCTAGATGTCCCCCTGTGAGGAGATGCCACTGATTGGCTCTTCTCTCCTCACCCTCTGTCAGTGTGAGGCGAGGAGAGCCGATTACCCGCATCTCCTTGTTTACATGTGACCGGCTGTGATTGGACGCAGCCCTGATCGCCGCACTGCGTGCCCCCGCAGGTGCGCGAGAGCGGTCGTTCTGGGACGCCGTCATATGAGGGTGAGTAGCTGCACCGCCCCGCCGTCATTTGAGGGTGGGAGGGCAGCAAGCAGTTAAACGTCCAGTTCTCATTGTAGAGGCGGCGGGGGGACAGCTCCAGCTCAGATCGATGCTGCAGTTATCTTGGTGGGTATGAACGTTTATTATTTTGTATTTTTGAAATTCTCATTTAACAAAATGATGGGGCACTATTCCACTCGTTGACACAAATGATGGAGCATTATTTCCTCCATTGACACAAATCATGGGGCACTATTTCTCCAGTTGACACCCACAATGGGGCACAATTCTTCCCACTGACACCAACAGTGGGACATTATAACTCCTACTAATATAAATGAATAGGCACTGTTCTTCCTCCTACTGACCACAGGGTACTATGTAATTTGTTTTTGCTCCCACTGACCACTAAGCCTGAGGCATTGTTACTGCTACTGATGCCGGGGCATTTTCAACTCCCACTGGCCACAGTCAATCCCCCTAAAGTCTGAAAGATAATAAACTGTCCCTTTTGTTTAGAAAGTTTGCATACCCCCTGGTTTAGAAAGCAATAAAATTATGCATTAGCAAACCATCAAAAAATAACATTACAGGGTTTCAGCACATAGTAGAGCATAGTAGACTGAATATATGCTTGTTAAATACCTCTGTCCTAAATGCAAGCTATTAACTTAATTCTCCACTGTATGTCCTGGTCAGACACAAATAAAGCCACTACAAGCCTCTCAATGTCCCGAGTTCTTGTGCAGGCGCATTAAAAATGACATCCGGCAAAAATGCAACTGAATAGTACAGGTGTGTTGATTGGTGCAACCATCAAGAGACTTGCACTGGATGCCTGTTGTAACGGGCAATAATGTATGTACTGTAAGACCGCGCTTAGGATGAGTGTGCGTAGGTGTGCTGCCTCCCCTTAGGGAACTCTAAATGATGAATAACAAAAAGATGGGAAATATGGCGCTACCTACTGGTAAAAGATGACACCAATATCAAAACTAACATAAATAACCTTGGTGGGAGAGCTGGGGGGAGCATAAATGTTGCACTGGAACTATGTGTACTTCACTAATACACAATACATGTAACCCCCACCTCAAATAAAGTGACTGTGCTATCTATGTGAAAAATTGTTTGTAACCTACAGGTGGGTAGTGAAATCACATCATACATACACAAATAATATACTGTATATGTGCCCAAAAATACTGCACAAGTTGCCCACCGCGTAGTCACAAGCCGCAAGTATATAACAGGTATAATTAAGTGTGTCAGGTGTGTGTCATTAGCTACAAGCCCAAAGGAAAAAGACACATATGTGTCCAATAAGCTATGCATGATATCCTGAAACTTCCCTATTAATAAACACTTCAGCTGTCAGGATGTGAAAATACGTGAGGATAATATAAAGTAAATTAGTAAAAAATAGAATACAGATAAGTATCACATGTATACGTGAAAAACAACCACAATCAAGGGTGTGTAAATAAACTAAGGCTAAGAAAAAAGTTCATATATAAATAAATAAATGACAGTCCATATGGTGCTCCTCGGATATAACACATAAAAAATATATGTTAGGTGACTTCAGTGCTCGCAGTGTCCACAGGTGACTTCTGTGCTCCCCCTCAAGGGTCCCCTCTCACCAAATCCAGTCACCCCACTGGGGCAATGCGCATGTGGATACACTCAGTGCGACCAATCCTCCACCAAGACTGTTAGTATGGTTCCAAAAATGCCAGCAAATGAACAGCACCTCCTCTTTGCTAAAGAGGGACCTTGCCATGTCCACCTAGATGGAGATCCTGCTTGTGATCAGGGTTACATCCTGCCAGGATCATTCAACATAGAGGGTCCCCTCGACACTTGATATATAAAATGGTAACATTTAAGTTCTTGGCTCTACAACAGATACTAAACATGAGCTGATTTTCACAGTTTGACAGAGCAGATTGTTCAGAAAAACATACAGATGTGCAAGTACCTCAAATGATAATCATTTCAAATAATTACCAGGACATCCTGCATTAGAAAGGAGCATAAGTAAGGTATTCAAGGTCATAAAGTAAAATATGAAAGCAAGGAGTCAGTCCACCCAAAAGTCATATTTCATTAAAATACCGGGGAGTTAAGGCTCAACTCTAGGCACAGCTAATTTATGGGGTTTTTTTAATCTTTAATTAGCATATAAATTTAGATTTTTTTATTTACTACTTCAGGAGCTCCACTGCGCAATTCTAATAAATACAGCAGGGAACTGCACTTCTGGCTCCCTGCTGTATCAGAACAGTGTACATGATTAACACCAGTTCAAGTGTTGTGCCGCCATCCTCCTCAATCTGCTGCGCAATTCATGAAGCACAATCGCTGGAGTATCATTGGCTTGGGGGGGGGGGGGGGCTTTATAGACACTATCAATTTTCCTTGAATATGCAAAGTGACAGTTTCTCTTTTAAGACTATGTAAACCCAAGAACAAATATTTATTATATATTGCAGCTTACCAATCCTTAGATCTGGTGGCTGCATTGGCTTTCTTTTCACAGGGTTTCCCTCCCCTACTGACCTGGTGATCCTGCAAGTAACACACAAAGCTCATTCACTGTGCTATATCTACGAAGCAGCAGTGTTGTCACCCTAGGACAACCCCCATTAACATGAGGAGAGTGGTTCTGTAATCCACAGACAGTGAATTGAGCATAGCTCCCAACTGTCCCTGATTTCGAGGGACCGTCCCTGATTTGGAGCAATGTCCCTCTGTCCCTCTTTCCTCCTCATTTGTCCCTCATTTTGGTCTGATCCATATAGTTGTATATAAAATGCACTTTTTATCTCTCAAAAAGTGTTTCCTAGTGCTAAACCTTTCATCCAAATTCTAAATTGGTGCATTTGTAAATTTGAAAAGCCAATATAAAGGAATAGTAATGGTAAAAAAAGCTCTTGTGGATTTAATTAACCTTTTGTTTTGGTTAATTCTCCTTTAAGAGGGTGTGGCAGGGGTGTGTCCTATGCCTGCAGACATTTGCTAGTAGGTGTCCCTCATTCCCATCTCAAAATGTTGGGAGGTATGATTGAGAACAATGTTAGCTGATAAAAAGTAGCAGAAACAGAGTGTGCAGCAAGTGATCAACTCATTAGATTTCTGGCAAAATCAGCAAAACTCTTTCAATGGTATATTTAACAGTCCAAATGGGAACAAATAATGTTCATAGTTAAGGTTTACATACAATTCAGGTTCCTGGGTCTGTACATCAGCTGTATTCACTGTATGGGGTGTTTGTGTTGTGTTGTGCTGCTTGTGTTACTTTATAATAAAGATGGAGCCCCCTTCTAGTGTAGGATGCTAGGCAAATTTCGTTTTTGGCTCCTTCTGTAGTCCAGGGAGCAGTGAATGTTTGTTCTGGTCTGTTCAGGGTTTCACAAGCTGGAAGTTTAATTGTTTCCCCCTGCCTCTGCAAGAAGCTTCGTGAACATAGAGAGGGGGATTCAAATGACCAGCCTAAATATTTATCACGGCCTGGCCAATCCCTAATGAGGAGTGCCCAGAAGGTGGTTGGGGAGATGATAAATATATTGAAGCCCTGGAAAGATTGCTCTCTCTCCACAGGAAGGTTGCAAGCCTTTGGGGGGGGGGGGGGGGTGTGACTGCTGCCCCTCTGAGGTAGCCCGTGGACTGTGTAGCTGTTCTTAAGGTCTCAATGGTGTCAGGGCTAAGGGCCTGGAGTTATCTTCTTGACGAGCTGGCTGTGGGACCTCGTCATAAGGGATTTGGTCTAGAGAAGAATTGTCTCCCTTACTGGGCCATGCCCAAAAGAAGCTGTAATGTGTGCAGCTGTCCTGGGTACTTGTGAGTAATGACTCTGAATTGGTTCCTGGTAATTTTGTGTGCTTTTGAGAAATAGGTGCCAGAGATAGCTTGAACTGAGGCAGCTCTCACATGGTCTCAGAGTACTTCCCCTGTCCTCAGCAGAATCCTGGAGTGTGAGCCTAGGGAAAATTGTCTTCTTGTTTACTGTAAAGCGATTTATATAGCACCAACAGTTTGTGCAGAGCTTTACGAAATAAGAGTGACATTATTGTTACAATAAAATTCAATACAAGAGGTTTAGGAGAATGGAATGTAGAATGGAATATAACTCGTACTGAGTTAGGAATTGTGGCTGGAGGATCTCATTGTTGGCATATTCAGGGCATGTAAGCAACCAGGAGCTCATAAGTCAATACCTATAACTTACTAAAATCTTACTTTTGGGTGAACTAACTCTTTAAAGTTTAAAATGTTGATGACTGTTGGTTCCCTTTTCTCCACAGAAAAGAGAATGATCCTAATAGTGATCTGGAGCTCAGGATCATGTATGCTATGAGGAAGATCACAAAGTTCAGTGATTTGGTCAGTTTAAAAGGCAAATGTATAATTCTTGGACCTTACTGAAGACAAGTCTGCCTGTCACCTGACACCAGCAGTACAAACCCAGCATCTTTCGCAGCACTAAACAAATAAGAACTTTGCGGCCCATTTAAGCTGCGTTCACTTTCCACTGAGCAGGCAACAAGGCGACAAGGCAAAGACAGATGTCCTGCCCATGAGTCGAGGTCCCAACGGAAGGCAAGCTTTAGAATCCAGGACCAAGAGTGCTGCTTCTCCTGGCAGATTAATTAATTAGATATAAAAGAGGAGGGGATGGCTTCCCTACAAGAGACAGTATATGTAACTATCATTAGTATAATTAGGATAATCAATATAAGCAATCCATCTTATAGCCATTATAAGTCACTCTACCTGTCTGTGATTTCCCACCTAACTCTTCATACCCTCTGGTAACTGACTCCACTCTTCTCTTAAACACTGGCCTAACTGAACTCTAATTGTGCCTTACTAAGAATTAGAATCTGCTGTCTATACTTGCTTGTTGATTTATTTTTGAAAGTGTCACTTATTTTGTTATTACGCTGCCTTGAACAAGATCAAACATTTAACCTTATCCTGTTGCCCCCTCTTGCATTGCACTCTGTCCAGGCCAGATTTAAACCCAACCCACCCCAACCCACCCACGAGCCTGGTTTTATCAGCTCCTAATTGAAAAATTATGAATCTTCCCCCACACCATCCCTGTATAAATGTAGTTCATTTTTTGGGATGGCTGGCAAGGGTTTGGGCTGCCCACTCCTTGCGCAAAGTGTCACTCCAGCAACAAGTGTTTGGCACTTTGACTAAGTCATTGCTACAAAAAAAGCAAATACAGACATTAGTGTTCCACACCTATTTTACACAAAGTTCCCCTTCATCCTCTAACTTTCATCAGTCTTCCTTCTATTCCCGTCTCCCCACCCTCCAACATGCTCACACTAATCTTTGCTATAACGTTCTCTCTCCTCCAACTCTCATTTCTTTACCCCCCCCCCTCCAGCCCGCAACATGTACATATCTCCCTCTCTTCTGCCCACTCAATATTCAATATTACTGCACTTATCACCTCCTGCTCATTCTAAGCCCACACAGTATCACCACTTCCACTCCACTGCCCTCCTATAAATCCCACTCCCGCCTTACTTACTACTCCTAATGTCTGGGGACATCGCACCAAACCCCAGCCCTCCCACACCCAATTCCCACCCCCAAAATTGGCTGTCTATCTCCTCCAACAGTAGTTGTAACTCCGACCTTCTCACCCCAATTCCCTTGATTCCACAAGTCAGCCCCCCTCTTTCATGTGCCCTCTGGAATGCCCGCTCAGTCTTCAAAAAACTAGCTTCTGTCAATTACCTTTTCCTCTCCAAATCCCTTAATCTATTTGCTATTACCGAAACCTGGCTCCAGGAATTCGACACTACCTCTCCAGCTGCCCTGTCTCACAGTGGCCTCCTCTGGACTCACTGCACCAGACCCAGTGGATGAAAAGGAGGTGGTGTCAGACTTCTCCTCTCCCCACAATGCACGTTCCAGGTTCTTCCCACACCTCCCTCTCTTTCCCCCTGCTCTTTTGAAGTGCACTGCATTTGTCTTTTCTCTCCAGCTTGTCTGAGGATAACAGTCATTTATCGGCCTCCTGGACCAGTGTCACGCTTTCTGGATGACTTCTCTGCATGGCTACCCTACTTTCTCTCCTCTGAAGTACCTGCCATCATCCTAGGTGACTTTAACATTACATTTAATGTTAATACTGCAACCACTTCTCAATTACTCAACCTAACCTCCTCCTTCTGCCCAGTTACCACCGATGAAGTTGATCCTCTCCACGGCCCACCTCACCACCTGTCCCCTGGACCCTGTCCCTTCCCAATTACCCACTCTATCCTAAACTCCCTAACCCACATCTTCAACCTCTCCCTCTCCTTCGGCACCTTTCCTCCCCTACTCAAACATGCACTGGTTACCCCCATACTTAACCACTTGACAACTGGGCACTTAAACCCCCCTCCTGCCCAGACCAATTTTTAGCTTTCAGTGCTCTCACACTTTGAATGACAATTACTCAATCACGTAATACTGTACCCAAATTAATTTTTTGTCCTTTTTTTTCATACAAATAGAGCTTTCTTTTGGTGGTATTTGATCACCTCTGGTTTTTTTATTTTTTACGCTATAAATGAAAAATGACTAAAAATTTTGAAAAAAAACGCATTTTTCTTAGTTTCTGTGATTAAAATTTTGCAAATTATTAATTTTTCTTCATAAATTTTGGCCACAATTTATACTGCTACATATCTGTGGTAAAAATAACCCAAATTACTGGATATTATTTGGTCTGTGTGAAAGTTATAGAGTCTACAAGCTGTGGTGCAAATCATAAAAAATTGATCACACCTGATGTACTGGTGGCCTATCTTATTTCTTGTGACCCGAATAAGTCAGGAAAGTACAAATACCCCCCAAATGACCCCTTTTTTGAAATTAGACATTCCAACGTATTTAGTAAGATGCATGGTGAGCTTTTTGATGTAATTTTTTCCCACATAGTTACATAGTAGGTGAGGTTGAAAAAAGACACAAGTCCATCAAGTCCAACCTATGTGTGTGATTATGTGTCAGTATTACATTATATATCCCTGTATGTTGCGGTCATTCAGGTGATTATCTAATAGTTTCTTGAAACTATCAATGCTCCCCGCTGAGACCACCGCCTGTGGAAGGGAATTCCACATCCTTGCCACTCTTATAGTAAAGAACCCTCTACGTAGTTTAAGGTTAAACCTCTTTTCTTCTACTTTTAATGAGCGGCCACGAGTCTTGTTAAACTCTCTTCTGCGAAAAAGTTTTATCCCTATTGTGGGGTCACCAGTACGGTATTTGTATATTGAAATCATATCACCTCTCAGAGAAAATAAGTTCAGTGCTCGCAACCTTTCCTCATAACTAAGATCCTCCAAACACTTTATTAGCTTTGTTGCCCTTCTTTGTACTCGCTCCATTTCCAGTACATCCTTCCTGAGGATTGGTGCCCAGAACTGGACAGCATACTCCAGGTGCGGCCGGACCAGAGTCTTGTAGAGTGGGAGAATTTTCGTTTTATCTCTGGAGTTGATCCCCTTTTTAATGCATGGCAATATTCTGTTTGCTTTGTTAGCAGCAGCTTGCTGAGCCTATCATCTACTAGGACCCCCAGGTCCTTTTCCATCCTAGATTCCCCCAGAGGTTCGCCCCCCAGTGTATAAATTGCATTCATATTTTTGCCACCCAAATGCTTTATTTTACATTTTTCTACATTCCACAATTCTTTGCAAAATGAAGATTTTTTTTTCCTACAAAATTGTCATTGTTGTGCCCTGTACACACGGTCGGACATTGATCGGACATTCCGACAATAAAATCCATGGATTTTTTCCGACGGATGTTGGCTCAAACTTGTCTTGCATACACACGGTCACAAAAAGTTGTTGGAAAATCCGATCGTTCTGAACGCGGTGACGTAAAACACGTACATTGGGACTAAAAAAGGGGCAGTAGCCAATAGCTTTCGTCTCTTAATTTATTCTGAGCATGCGTGGCACTTTGTGCGTCGGATTTGTATACACACGATCGGAATTTCCGACAATGGATTTTGTTGTCGGAAAACTTTATAGCAAGCTCACAAACTTTGTGTGTCGGAAATTCCGAAGCAAAACGTGTGATGGAGCCCACACGGTCGGAATTTCCGACAACAAGGTCCTATCACACATTTTCCGTCGGAAAATCCGACTGTGTGTATACCACAAATGACACCCCAAAATACATTCTGCTACTCCTCCTGAGTATTACAATACCACATGTGTGGGACTTTTTCACAACCTAGCTACATAGAAAGGCCCAACATGCAGGGAGCACCATCATGTGTTCTAGGAGCATAAATTACACATCTAACTTGTTGACTACCTATTACACTTTTGAAGGTCCTGGTGCATCAGGACATGTGACACTGATGTGGCACTGATGACAGATGGCACTGATGACACATGACACTGATGTGGCACTGATGACAGATGGCACTAATATGTGGCACTGATGACACGTGGCACTGAAGACAGATGGCACTAATATGTGGCACTGATGACAGGTGGCACTAATACATGGCACTAATGACAGATGACACTAATACGTGGCCCTGATGACAGTTGGCACTAATACGTGGCACTGATGACACGTGACACTGATGACAGATGGCACTGATACGTGACACTGACAGGTGGCACTGATGACAGATGGCACTGATGACAGATGGCACTAATATGTGGCACTGATGACAGATGGCACTGATGACACATGACACTGATGTGGCACTGATGACAGATGGCACTAATATGTGGCACTGATGACACGTGGCACTGATGACAGATGGCACTGATATGTGGCACTGATGACACGTAGCACTGAAGACAGATGGCACTAATACGTGGCACTGATGACAGTTGGCACTAATACGTGGCACTAATGACAGATGACACTAATACGTGGCACTGATGACAGATGGCACTAATACGTGGCACTGATGACACGTGACACTGATGACAGATGGCACTGATACGTGACACTGACAGGTGGCACTGATGATAGATGACACTGATACATGGCACTGATGACAGATGGCACTAATATGTGGCACTGATGACAGATGGCACTTATACGTGGCACTGGGGACAGGTGGCACTGGGGACAGATGGCAGTGGGGACAGATTGGACTGACAGATGGCAGTGGGGACAGATGGAGGTGGGGACAGATGGCACTGACAGGTACTGTGGTCACTTTATTTTCTGTTTTTTTTTCTGACACTCACCGCTGCAGCCATTAGCTCTCCCTCCTCACACGCTGTCTCTGTGTGAGGAGAGAGAGCCGGCGATGAGAGATGATCTCATATGTTTACATATGAGATCATCTCTCATTGGAAGCTCCGATCGCGCTGTAAACGGCCGCTGTGATTAGCCATTTACAGCAATCTGTGGCTGTGTCCAAGGCACACAGCCGGCACAGAATTTCCCTAATGCGCGCCCGCGGGAGCGCTCATCGAGGAAGTAAGCATGAGGATGCCCAGGGACGCCCTCCCGGCAATTGGCGTCCGCACTGTAGCCGTCTTTCGGCTATAGCGCGGGCGCGAAGTGGTTATAAAACGCTCACTAGACCCCAGCTGTTTGAATAACTTAAGTCTCCTCTCCCTTCTCCCATTTGCCTCCAAGCTCATCGAACGCCTTGTGCATGACTGAATGGATCGCTACCTTACGGACAACAACCTTTTGACCCCCTACAGTCCGGCTTCTGTCCACAACATTCCTCTGAAACTGCCTTACTAAAAGTCAGCAATGACCTACTAACTGCTAAAACCAATGGCCATTACTCCATACTCATACTGTTAGACCTCTCTGCTGCCTTCGACACAGTTGACCACCTGCTTCGCCTCAGCAAACTACACTCCCTTGGCCTCCGTGATTCTGCTTTATCCTGGTTATCCTCCTAACTATCTCAGAGCACTTTCAGTGTCACTTACAACTCCATCTCCTCCGCTCCTCTTCCTCCTTCTGTTGGGGTACCTCAAGGCTCAGTCCTTGGGCCCCTTCTATTCTCACTCTATACCTCTTCCCTGGGCCAGTTCATAACCTCCCATGGCTTCCAATACCACCTCTACACCGATGTAACCCAGATCTATCTCTCCACTCCTCAACTCACCCCCTCGATCTCCTCACGGATCTCAAACTTACTGAATGACATATTGGTATGGATGCCACACCACTTTCTCAAACTCAATCTTTCTAAAACTGAGCTTGTTATATTTCTTCCTTCCTGGTCCCCCCCACCATGACTACCATTAAGATCAACAGCACAACCATTGGTCCATCCACACATGCCAGGGTGATGGGTGTAATCCTTGACTCTGACCTCTCCTTCAGCCCCCACATCCAATCATTGGCTAAATCCTGCCACCTTAACCGCTGCAACATCTCCAGAATTCGACCCTTCCTGACTAATGACACGACAATGCAATTTTTTCACTCCTTAATTATTTCCCGCCTTGACTACTGCAACTCTCTCCTTAATGGCCTACCCTTACGCAGGCTATCTCCCTTCAGTCTATTATGAATGCTGCTGCTAGACTAATACACCTCACTAACCAATCTATGACTGCTGCCCCTCTCTGCCAATCTCTTCACTGGCCTCCCCTTACCCCACCGTATAAAATTCAAAATGCTAACCACAACATACAAGGCCATCCACAACATCGCCCTCAGCTACATCACCAACCTCATCTGCAGATATCACCCAAATTGTCCCCTCCGCTCCTCCCAGGACCTCCTGTTCTCTAGTTACCTTATTATCTCCTCCCATGCTCACCTTCAGGACTTCTCCAGAGCCTCTCCCATCCTCTGGAACTCCCTGGCCTGATAAATCAGGTCAGCCCCTAACCTGTCCACCTTTAGGAGATCCCTGAAAACTCACTTATTCAGGGAAGCCTATCCCACACCCACCTAACAACTGTCCCAGAGCCACTCCGATCAAATCATTCCCCGCATCTATTACCTTTTGTACCACCACCCCCTCCCTTTAGAATGTAAGCTCTATGAGCCGGGCCCTCCTGTCCCTTCTGTATTGAACTGTACTGTAATTGTGTTGTCAACCCTCCACATTGTAAAGCGCTGCCTAAACTGTTGGCGCTATATAAATCATGTATAACAATAATAATAGTAAAAAATAATAATTATAAGGACAGGCAGGAATCTCGCAGGAATGCACACAGCATAAGCAGGCCACAGCAAGGACAATTCATCCAAGTCATGACAGCTAACGACAACCAAACCAAATTCATATCTCTGAAAGCATTCAGTAAAGCAATTACTTCATCAAGGCTATATACCTTGCAGTCCCCAAAAACCTGAGTCATTCCATTAAGGGTACATGTCATATTGTAGCAAAAATTAATTTGCAGAGCAGAAGTCAAGGAAAGACATTTGTCATTTTTTTCCTGATTAAATGCCATCACCTTCATGAAAGAACATTATTATGGCAACATTAGTTGCTTCCTCCACTGGTCAGGTGAGCAGGCCTATACACTGGTCTATATTTTTATGGCTCAGGGTGCATGGTGCCACAACAGGAAGTGAGAAGCAATGCCCACCGTGGGGACAAACAAACAATTAAAAAAAACTAACACAGGCACCAATGCATTACCTCTCTAACCAAAGCAGAAAAAGAAAACAAATGCAGCCATCAAATCTAAGAATTGGTAAGCTACAATATAATAAATGTTTGTTTTTGGGTTTAATACTGCTTTAACTGTAACAGAAAAATGGGTGTCACATCCTGTTTGGTGGGGCTGTGTAAATGTGAGGAATTAATAGGAGTACAAATCATTTACCAGGTAAAACATCTCCCTTATATGTATTTCATCTGTATATTTTGATGTGTACCTGGAATTCAGCTTTAACCCTTTCACTGGCAGGTCCTCCCCTTCTTGCTGTGACTCAGAAAGCAACGTCTATGACGTCACTTCCAGGTCAGCCTCTTGGTGTCCCTGGCTAGCTTAGCCAGGAAGCAAATTTTTGCAATGCAATCTGTTCTTTTAGACCCTGCATGTCTCATTAAAGAGAACCTGTCACCTATAAATCATTTTTGTTTAGGCCCCCCACCCGCTATATGAACGTAAATACCTATAGGGTGCTTTTAAAGCGTCACCTATGGAAAATATAGGGTACTGAAGTTTGCCGCAGTTTCACAGGCGCATACAAATTTAAGATTTGATATGCTGGGTATCTATTTACTCGGTGAAACCTCGTCTTTTATATCCTATCAAAAATGAGGGTAGTTTATTGTGTTTGCTTGCCCTAAAATTCACTTTAGTGTGTTATTTACTGAAATTTTGCTTTTCATAGACCCTTGTGGTAATAACGTATGACATAATAAATTAGAACTATCACTATTTTATTCTCTAGGGTGTCTTCTATATATAATGTTTGTATAATCTTCAGGCCTAAAATAATTTTTAGAACACGTGTGCAAAAAACGCAAAAACGACTCTGGCAGCAAAAGGGTTAAAGTAAATTAGGCGATTGTCATTTTTTTCTAATAATTACCAACCAACTTGCAATGCATTTCTAAATTTTGGGTGGAATATCCTTTGAAGTGCTGGAATCCACAACTGAGATTTCCTCCTACTCTCTACGCAATAAAAAAGCTGACAGGCTGGATAAAAATGAAAGGATAAGTCTGCCTTTGGTAACATGTTATATCTTTCACCTGTTTTTAGAGTGGAACATGTAACATGTTCCCACTGCTGCAGTGTCTCCCCGGTCCACCGCTTCTACTGACAGTGAGCCAGGTATCTTCTCCCTGATCTCACTGTCACAGAGTTCTGTGTTTGGGAGAACTACAAATACCAACCTTTGCAGCTGTCGGCTTGTAGTACTCAATGAACTACGAGGCCTTCCTGTCATTGTGTAGCTGCCTGCTCGTATGAGGTGCAAACAGACAGTTTACACAGTCTGTAAGAGCCCTGCATTGCACCCGTGATCTGTTGCAATGCTTGCCAGGCTCCTAGTAAAAAAAATGCTAATTTTTTACCTGCAAAAAGATGCAGTTAATATATTTTTTTTTACAGGTGAACTTATTCTTTGTGCTCAGTTTACCATAAAGAACCGTGCAACTGCCCTAAACCTCACCTACTTCATCTCAAATGTAACATTCTATAAAATGTGTAAAGTTCGATTGAAATTTCAGTTTAAATTAGCTAAATATATTCTAGGTGCATCAAAACAAAATTTCTCTGCAGATTCCTGTCGCTGAAAGTCACATCATGCATAATCTCCTTTGTGAATGGAGCTTAATGCCCTGTACACACAACCGGTTTTCCCGTCGGAATAAACTCTGAGGGTTTTTCCGACGGATTTCTGACAGAATTCCGCTCAAGCTGTCTTGCATACACACGGCCACCCCAAATTCCTACCGTCCAGAACGCGGTGACGTACAACACGTACGACGGGACTAGAAAACGGAAGTTCAATAGCCAGTAGCCAATAGCTTCCATCTCGTACTTGCTTCAGAGCATGCGTCGTTTTTGGTAAGTTGGAACAGCATACAGACGAGCGGTTTTCCCGATAGGAATTGGTTCTGTCTGAAAAATTTAGAACATGTTCTCTTTCTAGGTCTGTCAGAATTTTTGACTTAAAAAGTCCGATGGGGCATACACACGATCGGAATATACGATGAAAAGCTCCCGTCTGACTTTTTCTGTCGGACATTGCGCTCGTGTGTACGGCATAACAGTTTGCTTTTTTTTTTTTAAATGCAGCCAGAGGTTGAGTTGAAAGGCCTTTCTCCTGAAAACTTTCCTCAGAGAAGAACCCTTGTTCTTTGTGTGAAAGGAGTGGTCTCTTCACAAAGGTCCAACACCCCTCGCTAGGGCAGAGGTAGAGCTCTCTGATCAGTAGCAAACATTAGCATTGTTTATTGGATAGCTCTATCACTGACTTAGCAAGGGCTGGCCTTTTTAAAGAGTTTTATTGGTTTTTCAAGATGAGTACAAGCAAAAGAATGGCATGGCACAATCAAAGGTATAGGTAAGAAAAAATTATCATGATAGGCATAGAACACCATTAACAGTGAAAGGATAATCTGTGGGGAAAGTGTAATAACAACAGAGGGACACGTGTGAATTTGAGATGAAGAAAGAAGTGCTTACCTCAAGTGAGGCATTTGGAGATAATGGAAAGTTGCTATGAAACAAGTTATTGTATAAAAACATAAACAACTCTTGTCTCTAAAATTGGAGATAGAGCACTTGAGGGGTATCAAAAGGGATAATAATACAAAGTAAGAAGCCGGTGAAAGCAAGGAGAAAAGAAATAAAAGGTCAGAAAGAAAGTAGTATCGGTCAGGGTAAGGAATAAAAGTCAGAGATGAAGAGGGAATGTCTTGGATCAAAGATCTAACTGCCAGATATTATAAATTATGATGTGGTTCGCAAACTGGCTCCATAGAGGTAAGATCATAGGTAACCCATGAGGACTAAACCAGAAAGCTGTCATGGGTGTCAGTTAAGATACTGGAAGGCTTCTCATTGATCATAAAGATATGAAGGCAGGTCTTAACCTCCTGAAAGGTGATCAATTGTGCTTTCCAAGCTGAGGCTATACTTTGGTCAGAAAGAAAGTAGTCTCATTCAGGGCAAACAATAAAATATAGAGATAAAGAGAGAGAAGGGAAAAGGTCACATACTAAAGTTCTGGCCACTAGAAATGATAACGTATAGTGCGGAGAGCAAGGCAGGGTCCATAGCAGTATATTCGTAGGTAACTCATGGGGACTATACTTAAGAAAGTCATCATTAATGTCAGTTACGACAACTCCTCATTAATCATAAAGCCAGGAAGGTGGGTCACAAACTCCTGAAAGGGGTTAGATTGTGCTTTCCAAGCCAAGCCTATAGTTTGGTTTGCTGCTTGGAGAACGAATGTTGCTAGTTTGTGCTGGTGTTTATACAAAAGCCAAAGCAGAAAATAATGACAAAGAGGCACATCCAACAGATGCATTGAACATCTCTAAACTGTAAATAAGGCACCCTAGTTAGAACAAGGTACCAATGGGTAAGGGCCTATATATAGGTCACCAAAGATATAAGATCGGGGGAATGTATCATGCAGTATATAGTGTTGGAATTGTTGTTAGACCACCGCTTGAAGGCTGTGGTGTTATCCAAAGCAGGTTGGAACATGGGATTTCCCAGCAGAGTGGACATAGGCAGGTGGAGTGAGAATAAGGAGCTGGAAAATGTAAGGGCGTCAAATACTCCAATGGTATTTTGTGGAAAAGGGATACGGGAGGGAGTATGGAAATGGTAGGGGATCCAAATAATAGTGTAGCACCGTGATGTTTTGGCAGGGTTGCTAGTAAATTTACCTGCCAGGTATAGTTGCCTTGGCCAATTGATAGGAGATCAATTGATTCCACCCTAACTCTGGAATTGCTGCACTTCTCTCCTCTGTCCCTAGATGGCCGGGTATCTGGTGGCATTAGCTAAGACAAAGGCATTGCAAGGACAGATTAGGAATAGATGGGGTTTCTCAGCCAATGAGCAGGGATCTTCTTGGGTCCCTTGGCCTGCTGGGAGAGCCTGTTTATTTGGGTGAGGTCAGGTGATCGGGGTTCCGTGCCACCTGGACAGCTGTCTGGGTGGATGTGCTGCCCCGGCTGCTAGGCCAAAGCCTGAGGCCTATCCCGGGGACATCTGGCTGCTAGGCTGTGAGGGCCTATCCAGAAGCAAGAGAGCAGCATAGGGTTGGGACTGCGGCTTGCAGTCCAACCTGAAGTGATGATTCTGCTGGCCGGAGAACCTGTCATGGTCGGAGGTAGAAGGGAAGCTGTCGCCACTAAGGGACCATCCACCTTATATTCACAGTGAGTAGCTGAAGCAAGTACCAGAGCAGTATTCTCAGAAACCGGGGGCGGTGAAGAATTGGGAAACTTCAGCGGTTGTCAAGCCAGGGACCCAGCCAGCAGAGGTGACTCTTGCAGAGCAGCCTTGTGTGCCAAGCCAGGGACCGAGCAGGCCAGTGGTGTAGCGCTTGAGTAGTATCTGTGAGTGACAATCTAGGGACCCAGCAGGGATGCAGGGGTGACGCTTGAGGAAGATACTCAGTGAGAAGATTGGAAGAGCTCAGGAGGTCCAGTGGCAGTGGATCAAAGAGTGTAAGTGATAGACTGGGAGCTCAGTTGAGTGAAGATCTAAAGAGGAGATTGTGGAGGAAGTGAAAGAGTTCATTACATCCTTTGTTAGAAACTGTTCAAGATTGTTGCCATAGGAGACAGCGTGTCTACATATGCAGATGTGGCGCTTGGCTGGGTGCCTTTCCCTGCATGGCTGTCTACCTATAGAAGTCTCGGAGTCTGCTAATTAACATTGCAACTACTAAAGGGTGTCCTGGCCCTAAACCCTCTATCCCACAGTTCTGTTCAAGAGAAAATAAATCTCTTTGCATTCAAGAAGTGTCTGGCGCCCATGAATCTACTTTGTACTACACCAACCATGCCTTGTAACCCACTCTACATAGAAGGATGTCAGCTATCTCTAACTCTAGAGGTTCTCATTAGACCAAAGGGGGTTTGGGACTTGGCTACAATAGAGTTAACTGCAACTGGAAAAGAATTAGGAATTTCCAGTAGTACCCACCAAAGAGGGTTCTTGGATGTGTGTGTATGATAACTGCATGCAGGGCTTGTTTTTCTCAAACAATAGGTGCTGGAACTTAACCACGGCCCCACAAAACCCCTCCCCCTACACACACCCTCCAAATCACATCAAATAGTGGGTGTGTTCAGTCAAATTTCACAAAAACAGTAGGAGGGCCTTAAAGGGGCATTAAATACCAGGATTGCATTACATACAGAGTGCAGAGATGTCACTTGTAAACACAGAAACCAGACTTCTGTGTTTACAAGTGATTGTGGTGAGCAGGCACCAAAGGGTCTGAGCCAGAGGTGGTGGAACTGAGTTCCACCAAGTTCCCCCTGAAAAAATGCCCTGGCTGCATGGGATAAGTGAGCTGCTTGGCAATAACAAGTTTGAGACACTCAGTCCTCCATTTCTCTTGTGTATCTACATAATTTTTCTGGAGACAAGGGGAAGTTTGTGAATATAAACAAAGGACATAACACTATTTTGCAATACCTTAAGTGCAAAGGACGGGTGGTAACCAGTAGCGTGTGAAATATATATATAAAAATTTGACAAATATGGTCATTGTGACTGAATGGATGTGGTGTATCCAAGATATGAAACGGGAGGTCAAGGAAACCAGCATTAGTCTGAGTTTCTGAAAGAAAGGGTAAGTAGCTTGCCACCTACTGGGATTTGTAGGTGTGGGTTTTATGCTGTAATAGTTTAGGGACTTTGGAGCCCATCGGAAGGGGGAATTTAGTTTCAAAAAGATCACTGTGTTGAGGGGGAGTGTGATATTTAAGGTGATTTGAACTGAGTAATACACAGGTTCAAGACAATTAAGAATTGTTGTAGAAGTTAGAGAAGGGAAGAAAGAGAAGGCTGAGAAATAGTTAGAAGCATGTCATCTGCGAAAAGTTTTATAGTGAAGCTGAGCATGTCCCTGATCAACATGAGAAGGGATTCCATTGCTAATAAAACAAGAATGGGGGAAATAAAATATCCTTGATGAGTGTCACAGACAGTGTACTCTGATATCTCTGGAACAGGAGCCTGCACAGATATGAGATTGATGAGCTGAAAATCTCGAAAATTAAGGACCAAAAGACCAGTGGGCTAGAATGTATTGTAGATCGTTCCATGTCACTGCCTCAAAGGTTTTAAAAATATCAAGTAATAAAAGGCTCTCTGAGATGTCTTTTCTCCATGAGATAGGTAACTTTGGGAACACTGTTGCTGGCCTGGGAAGAGTGAAAAAACCCAACGTGGTCCCAGTAGATGAAGGATGAATAAAATCTGTTAAGATGGGTTGCAATATTTTTTTCCAGTAACTTAATGTCCGAGTTCAATAATGATATTGGACGGTAGCTAGAGCTATCAGAGGTATCCTGATGAGATTTTTTGAGCATTGTGATATAAGTAGAGAGGGAGGAGGAATTATTCCCATTTTTAGTAATGAATTAAAGCGGAACTTCATTCAAAAGGGGACGTTCTGCTTTTTTGCAGAACTGGCTTGGGTGAGGATGATGCTGGATCCTTGGAGAGGTAAGGTTCCCTCTTAATAGATTCCACACATTTTTGGAGGGTGTTGGAAGGAACCAGTTTCCAGGCCCTCCCTAGGTTATTCAGTTGGGCTGACAGAACCTCTGGTTTGGCTTCCCATTGCTTCTTGCAAGCTAAAGCTATGCGAATAAGGTCCCCCCACAGCATGGATTTATGTGCTTCCTCATGAGATAGGGAGACAAACTTTTCTACTTAGGTTGTGGCTGCCTTTTAAAGAAAGCCAACTGTAAGCCTTTGTAGACCTACTATTGTTTTGATGCATCTAGAATGTACTGTATGTAGCTGATTAAGGCTGGTCATAGACAGTTTGAATCTCTACTGGTTCAGCAGGAGCCAGCCGAGATTTAAACCATGTATGGGCCGGCTGACTGTACCAAGTTAAAGGATCAATCAATTTGGGTACAACCAGGCAGCTGGATTTTATAAACGATTATCGGTAGCGGTTCATATAGCCGCTAGCAATAATCACTGTCACAGTCAGCTTCCCAGGCCAAGAGAATACAATGGCTTGGTGGGAGGGATTCCCTGTGAACACTGTAACACTGTCTGTAACCCGTGGTTGCAGGAAATAAATTTGCTCCGTGTATGGCTTGCCTTACACTGTTGGCTTTGAAAGGTGACTCGCCAGTGTACATATACATAAGCTGACTTGCTTTTAAACGTGCTTCTCCATGTCTGTCATCCTTAGCCTTCCTTCACTACTTGGTGAATCAATGACCTGGGAACACGCACGTGCTTCAGAATTACCAGAGTGTGCACCTTTAAGTCAGAAATGCCAGAACCCATATTCCCTATAAATTGGCATGGCTGAAAACAGAAAACATTTAGGCATTCTAAAGAATAATAACAGCAAGGAATATGAACAATACCCGGATACGTACAGCAGGTTGTGATGATGCAGCTGGCGTTAATATACCAATCAGCCCTGAGGTAAGAGAGAGCCTCCTGCCCTCTGCTATAGGTTCTTTCAACAGGTCCATTTTGGATGCTTTAGGGGCACTGGAACAGGACTTGCTGAGTAGTTTGTGGTTCTTGAGTCCGTCTAACTCTTCCATACGAAGATTACTAGAATAAGACCTGCTTAAAAGTTTATGCGGCTTCAAGGTGCTGTTGTGCTCACATCTGGGGTCCCCAGAACAAGAACGAGTTAAGAGTTTATGTTGTTTCAGGGAGATGCATTCCTCCTGCTTAATGGCTGTAGAACACTGGCGGTTCAAAAGTTTGTGTGGTTTCAAGCCCATTGGCTGTTCCGCCCTGGGGTCACTGGACAGCGAGCGGCCAAAGTTCCTGTGAGACTTTGGATTACATATGTCTTCAGGTTTCACTGTGCTAGAACAAGTCCTTCTCAGGAGTTTGTGAGTTTTAGAGATACCGTCCTGCTCAGATTTCAGCTTTACTTTACTTTTACCACATCCAGGAGGGGGATAACTTGGCGACCTATCGAGAACAAGCACAGAAATCAGTTTATGATTTATTCACCCTAAATAAGTAAATACTTAGAAATACATGTCTGTTTACTTAATAAAGCAAAGAGCATCAGGCTAAGTGCAGTTACCAACAGTAAACAACCAATTTCCCTTCTCAAAGTGAATCCAACACTTGAAATCTGAACAAACAGCTACCAAACTTCTAAATACATAAATTTAATACATATAAGGGAGCTGTTTTACATGCCAAATGATCTGTATTTATGTCCATTCAGTCCTGAGATTTACACAGCTCTGTTACACAGTACAGCCCTGTCTGATAAGTGTTCTCTGCTGCAGGTAGTTAACACTAACAGGTCTTGGTCCTGACCAGCCTGTGACTGGACAGACATAGTCATGTCAGGTCACGACAGGTCATTTCTCTCTCACTCTGCTCTCTTCTCCTATCAGCTTGTTCCTTTTTAGCACATAAACACTGCAGCAAAACTGACTGGCTCTCTTTGCTGCAATCGTTGGAGACCAAAACAAGAAATCAGAAATTGCTGGCCTGAGCTCTCCATAGTGCTGAACTGTTTTATCGGCTCTTGATTATAAACAGGTGTCTATTTGTTTTAGTCTAGATCAGGATTCTCCAAACTTTCTAAACAAAGGGCCAGTTTACTGCCCTTAAGACTTTCTGGGGGCCGCATTGTGGCCAGTGGGAGTAGAAAATGCTTTGGCATCAATGGGAGTAAACAATGCTTCATCATAAATACGAGTGGGAGGACTAGTACCAATTGCTGGTGTCAGTGGGAGGAATAGTGTCCCATCTTTTGCATCAGAGGAAGGAATAGTGCCCCATATTTGGCATCAGAGGAAGGAATAGTGCCCCATCTTTTGCATCAGAGGAAGGAATAGTGCCCCATATTTGGCATCAGAGGAAGGAATAGTGCCCCATCTTTTGCATCAGAGGAAGGAATAGTGCCCCATCTTTGGTGTCAGTGGGAGGAATGGTTCCCCATCGTTGGTGTCAGCAGGAGAAATGGTGACCCATCATTAGTGTCTGTGGGAGGAACAGTGCCAATTGTTGGTATCTGGGTAAGGAATAGCGCCCTATCATTGGTGTCAATGGGAGGAATGTGCACTATTGATGGTGTCAGTCTGAGGAATAGGGACAGATAAAGGCAAGCAAAGGGTCACATCTGGCCCCTGGGCCACAGTTTGGACACTACTGGTCTAGACTATTAATTCAAAAGAACTTATCTGAATTCTGCTAGTATGATTAATATGCTAATACTGTACTATAAACTATAACACAAAACAGAAATCAAGCTGAGAGTAGGAGTACCAGTGCCCACTCTATGAGCTAACTGCGTTGAACAATGCTGGCGTCCTAACATGTTTCAGGCACTGACTGCTAAAGAAAGGTGTTTAACCACCTGTCTACCAGGTTACATTTATAAACGTCATGGCAGCTGCTGATGCAGCTATGAGCTTGGTACCGGCTTTAATAGACGGCTAAGGGCTTTCCAATAATAGTGATCACTTTTATGGGGCTCTCAAGTGTGTGCCCCTTCCCTTTAGCAGCACCTGCGGTGATTCCTGGGCTCTTCTATTCCTTCCATGGAGCCCGGGACCATGGAAAACAGCTTCCATAGTGAAAGCTGGAGAAACTCAGGAAACACTATCCATCCTGTGACTAATGACACTGGAAGCGATGTGTGTTATGTCACTTCCGGGGTCACAGCTATCATTCCTCAGCTAGTGTAGCCAAGGATGCAGCCATTCAGGGCAGGGGAAATATCGGGGGTCTAATAGAGCCCCAAAATCTTTATAAAAAGAGTACCTGTCATTTGCCCATGCTATCACATGGGGGGATTGTAAGCCCCCTTGTGAAAGCAATAATGTAGCACAAAAAAAAAAAAAAAAAAGATTAAAAAGTGTAAAAAAAAAAAGAATTATACAAAATAAAAAATAATAATAAAAAAAAATTATAAGCACTCCTGTACCCCACTCATATCAAAATTGCAGCGTAGGACAAGCACATGTATATAAACATTAATTGGGCCACCCATGTGAGGTATCATCATGAACATCGGAGTGAGAGCAATAATTCTAGGGATGTAGTTCACAGTTATCTATAAACTGATAACCTGTAAAGGTTTTCAAATCATTGCCTATGGTGAATTTTGGGTACCATACAGTAGTTTTTTGCAATTCCATGGGTGTGCACAATTTTAAGGCTTGACACATTTGGTATCTATTTACTCAACGCAACCCTCTCTTTTATATTTTACCATAAATTGGGTATTATATTGTGTTTGTTTGCACTAAAATGCATTTGATAAATAGCTGTGCATACATCGTGCAACATAAAAAATGACAACTATGACCATTTTATTCTACAGGGTCTCTGCTCTTAGAAAATAGATATTGGGAGGAGGGTTACACTAATTTATATAAAAAATGCTGATTTTAACATGAGCAAAAAAATGAAAAAGTTGAATTGCCCCAATAGAGAAGTGGTTAAGCATGATTAAAGGAAAAGGAAAGTATAAGATGACCGCCCTTCCACCCCTTTTTTTAGCATAGCGAGCAGACTGGTGTTGAGTTTATGTAGGCTCCTGGCTTTTTTGTGCTATGATGATGAATCTCGAGAAGGTCTGACCGGTATGACAAACAGTTTGGCAGATAAGAAGGATAAAAAAAAGTTAATTTACTGTACAAGTACTATATGTAGAAATGTATAGTATTTTGTGGTTTTGCTAAGGTTAAGCTGCCAGTACACCGTGTGAGATTAACTTTGTAGAATCCTAACCACAGAGCAATCATAGAGGAAGATTTTGATCTTTCAGTTGCACTGTAGTTGCTGCCTAACCGATAAGGAAATGTAAAAATATAGTTCACAGAGAATGAGGTTTCTTGTGAAATTTGCTGTGACAGGAAACACATGCCTCTCAGCGTCTTTCCACTTTGTGGTTACTATATAGCCCAGACACGCATGCGATCGCACCGTCTGAGGAGATCCGGTAGACCCATCTGTATCACGTACCTGCGCAATGTAGAAAAAATGTGCAGTGGAGACTTCACCTTCTTCTCTGACATCTTCTTGTGCGAACAATTCAGTTTTTCTTTGCTCTGCTTCCATTGCTGCGTCACAAACGTCTGCATGATCCTATGTGCACATTCATAATAAGGATCAGGTAAAAAATGACTTTGTTATCTGCAACAGCTGAAATCCTACCAAATTCAACTTCTCTATGTAGAACGCATGCATGGCATTTCTATGGTATGGGAAAGGTGACACATACAGAGTTTCAAACTAACACAAAATAACAAAAGAGGAGTGGAGGGACTTTTAAGGTGCTGGTTGTACTTCCTTCAGGAAAAAAAAAAATGTGCATAAGGGGAGATTTACTAAAACTGGAGAGTGCAAAATCTGGTGCAGCTGTGCATGGTAGCCAATCAGCTTCTAACCTCAGCTTGTTCAATTAAGCTTTGGCAATAAAATCTGGAAGCTAATTGGTTTCTATGCAGAAGTGAGCCTGATTTTGAACTCTCTTTAGTAAATAAACACCATAGAGAAATATATAAAATCATAACTTTTATTGCAATATCAAAATATTCAAAAATGGGTAAATAACCCCAGTGGATACAATCCTACTGGATGGATCTTATTACCAGTGATGGCCCGTCCATTAGGGGCACACAGGCACCGCCCCCTCTCTCCATGTCACCCGATTGATAGATTCATGCATAGCATGAATCTATCCATGGCCGCCGCGGCCGCCCCCTTTTCATGGGTCCAGCCCTTTGCAGGGCACCGGGTGCATGAATTACAGCGGCCAGGGTTTTCTTAAAGCACCAGATTAGAGCCAGAGGGTCTAATAGGCTTCAAAATAGGGTGGGCTCAGGTCGCAGAGAAGGCACTCCAATCCCACCCAGGTGTGTTACAACAGCGAATGAATATTCGCTGTTGAAACACTGATCCTCATACACCTTTCCATATAAATGAGCAAATCAGCATAGAAACAGTATTTGAACCAAAAATTCTAAAAAGAAGACAAAATATGGGGAAGGCGTAGTGTCCCAATGTGTTTTGCAGTTTGAGCTTCTTCAGGGGTTCAAGGGGTACAGCTGAGAGAGGAAATACAACAGTATGTTCACATTATTGCTGATATATTGGATTTATTTATTACTGTTTACATATAATGTGAATTCTATAAATAAAAAGTGTGCTATGCTTTTAAGTGAATCAATTAACAAACCAGTGCATCAAAGTACAATGAATACAATTAAAGTATAACACATCAGTTATACTGTGATGTCCCACTCTAGCTCCGCCTGACGCGTTTAACCCCAACAGGTGTCCTCTGGGACTGGAGGCTTGTTGTGGAGAAATGCGTCGGGCGGAGCTAGAGTGTGACATCATCACACACAAGCGCGCCAGATGATTTTGTGGTTGTGCCTCTGTATAAGCACAATTTATCATATATTAACCGCTTCCCAGACCAGCCGCTGCAGTTATACTGCGGCAAGATGGCACTGCTGCATGAGCCATTGTAGCTGTACGTCGGCTCTTTAAGATGCTATAGCAGGCGTGCGCCGCCGAAGGCGCACCTGCAGCGTGTCCCCAGAGCGTGTTACCGGAGCCGACGCGCGTGCCCGCGATCGCTCATGACAGAGAGAGAACCGGGATCTGTGTGTGTAAACACACAGATCCCGGTTCTTTCAGGGGAGAGGAGAGAGATCGTGAGATTCCTACTAAGTAGGAACAACAATCTCTCTCCTCACCTAGTCAGTCCCATCCCCCCCTCACAGTTTGAACACACCTAGGGAACACATTTAACCCCTTGATCGCCCCCTAGTGTTAACCCCTTCCCTACCAGTGACATTTATAGAGTAATCAGTGGCTATTTATAGCTCTAATTGCTGTATACATGTTAATGGTCCCAAAAAAGTGTCAAAAGTGTCCGATGTGTCCATTGCAATATTGCAGTCCTGATATAAACCGCAATATCCTGATAAAAATCGCAGATCACTGCCATTACTGGTAAAAAAAAAAAACATTATAATAAAAATGCCATAAATCTACCCCCTATTTTGTAGACGCTATAACTTTTGTGCAAACCAATCAATATATGCTTATTGTGATTTTTTTTTACCAAAAATATGTAGAAAAATACATATTGGCCTAAACTGATGCTCTATTTGTGGGGAAAAAAGGAAATAAGTTTTGTTCGGGTATAACGTCGCACGAGTAAAAGCGACGCAGTGCCGTATTGCAAAAAATGGCCTGGTCAGGAAGGGGGTAAATTCTTCCGGGGCTGAAGTGGTTAAACGAAAATTCCTTTTGCAATATTACGCTATGTGGTTTCTCATTTTCTGTCTTTAATGCATATGGCTGCTGGAGACTTGGGTGTGGAGTAAGGATCGAGGCATGTACTTGTTATGGATACACCATGGCTGTATCTTACTGATGGGGTCACCTAGCTACCCGGATGATTGATGGTGAGAGCGTTGGCTATCCTAGAGATTTTAAGCGCATTTGATCTCAATAACTTGAGATCTCTCCTGTCTGGTAAGAGGCCATATATATTTTTCAGAGGAGCACCCTTTTTTGCACTGGAGCACTATTTTATTTTTTGAGCACTGGGCACTTTGAAGGCACATGGACACTATGCTGAATGATGAATTTATTGGATATGGACTCTCTGAATATGTGATTTGCAGATGTATTTTTCACATATACCAATTAGTGATTTATATGAATTTATTACGTTTTCTCTGAATTTTCACATGCATTTTTCTTAAACGTATGCACTGATGTGTTATTCTTTGATTGTATGCACTGGTTTGTCAATTGTTTTTCACTTAAAGGGATAGTGCACTTTTTAATTATAGTGTTTTGTTGGGTCCAGTATTCAGGATTAAATTGCAGCAGTCCCAAATAATCACAACTTAGCGTGAGGTTTAATATATATATATATATATATATATATATATATATATATATATATATATATATATATATAACTACATATATTGTGAATTACCACTGTTGCATTTCCTCTCTCAGCGTGTACCCCTTGAACCCCTGAAGAAGCTTAACCTGCAACACACGTTGGGACACTATGCCTTCCCTATATTTTGTCTTCATTGTTGTATTTTTGGTTCAATCACTGTTTCTATGCTGATTCAGTCATTTATATGGAAAAGTGTATGGGGTTGCTGACTGTTTATCTGTAATAAGATTCATCCAGTATGCTTTTATCCACTGGGGTTTTTTACCAGTTTATTTAATATTTTGATATTGGAATAAAACTTATGATTTTATATATGTCTCTTTGTACCTTTCTTTATTGAAGGAAGTATGAATAGCACCTTAAACCTCCAACCACTCATGTTTTATTTTGTGATACTTTATGGGATGCGGTGCTGAGGTTACCAGTTATACCCACTTTTGATATAGGGTTTCAAACTATAACTCACTAGGGCCTCTTGCACATGTCCGTATTTGGCCGTATAGTCACAATTCCAATGCATTTCCCCACCTGGTTTCTTTGTTTATTCTCAGGATTTTGTACCTTTCCTTTTCCTTTATACCTTTGGTATAAACATGAATTGCTCTGTAAGGCCCCTTTCACACGATCGGCCCACTCGGATTCACCTGTCCATTTTTCAAGCGGATCCAAGCGGGCCACCTATTGACTTGTATGTGCAGGCAGATATCAGCGGAGATGTGTCCGCTGACACCCGCCTGGCATTCAATCCAACAAGATCCGCTCAAAACAGACAAATGGTGATACATTCGCCATCCGTCCAACGAATGGACAGGCTGTCCGTTTTCATCCGATCTCGCCATAGAGGACAGCAGAGCTCTGACAGTTCGGTCCCTGCACAGTGAGCGGAGACAGATCTGTCATCCGTCTGCTCAGCAAGGATCAATGGAGCGATCCCCCGCTGGAGTGGGGGGAGTCCGTCCAGCGGATCTGCTCCATGTGAAAGGGGCCTATTGGAGAGCACTGGTGAAGAGGAGGCAGGTGAGTACTGCTAACTTTATTAGATGTAGTTAATAGAATGTAGTTAGGTAGTCAGTTGTAGGGGAGGAAGAGCTGCTTAAAGGCTTCATTTGGGCTTGCATTAGGGGGGAGACAAAAATGGGCGGTTAAGCCACTTTTCTGCCGCCTGATAGCTGCCCCCCCTCCCCCTGAAGTTATTGTAAACCTCAGACATTAAATAGGAACAAAGCATATCCCTCTATAGTGTGTACTTGTCTCAATTAAGAGCACTAAGTGTCACTTTTGTCTGCTGCTTTGTTGCTTTGCTATCAGCATGAATCACTTCTGACAAGTTTTCCTGACACCAAGAGAAAAATGGTGACAGGGAAGAAAACTCCAGGAAATTGACAGACTCAGCTCTGTTCCTGAGTGCTGTGTGAAAGGAGGGGGGGGGGGGGGGGGTGTCCCTTCCTTCCAATCAGCTCTCAAACCTCCACATGTAACTTCAGCTCTTGGCCCCCTTTTTTTTACTCTCAGAAAATCTTTAAAATTCTGTACTTTGAACGGCTGTAGAGAAGAGAAGACTGCAGGTAAACAACTTACATAGGAGGATTTGTTTCATCTCTGTGTATTAACTGAGGTCAGCCACTTCACTGGGTATATGTGAGGGTATACATCCACTTTAAGCTATGATAGTCAGTGGATGGGAATGTTTACATGCTCGAGGCTTGTATAAAAAGGCATCACTTAGCTGTGCCTTAAGGTGGCCATAGATGGATCGAAATTCTGCCAGTTTAGCAAGGACCAGCCAGATTTCAAATCCATCTCTGACTGTTTCCACTCAATAGAAGTCGATCTAGTGGCTAATAAAAAAAAAAACTGAACCATGTATGGCCAGCTTTAGGGGCTTATTTACACATAACATGCAGTAAATTGCATGGAAAATGTATTTCCTTCCATTTACCCTCCATTTATGTACATTTTGGTGTGCACTTATGTGCGTTGACGCGTGTTAAAATCCTATGTGTTTTGCAGGTGACGTGACGTCACATCCAGTTTGAGTAGGGGGACTGTTTGTTTGTGAGGGGACAAAACTATTAGAAAGTATTTTTTTCTCTATTACCAGTGTTGCATTGACATGTATGTTGCATTTGCATGTTGCATTTTAAACACAATGCAATGCCATGCAGGTCACCGCAGTGTTATGGTGTGAACAAGACACATAGAAAAGAATTGTTATCTCTGTGTAGATGCATTAAAACACATTTGTACAGTGTGTTAAAAAGCAGGTCAACACAATAGTGTGAATGGGCCCTAACATGATTGTAAAAGGGACCCTCAAATAAGAGGGAACACTTGTATCCCCTGATACAAAGGGACTTTACAGGCAAACAGAGTTTTTTTTATAAAAGCATATTATTTATTATAAAAAAATGCTTAAAAAAGCATATTTATAAAAACATGATAACAGTCTATACAAAACATTAGTGCAGAACAAAATTTGCATATAATGGATTTTCTACAGATTCAAAAATGAATACAGATTCCTCCATGAGCCTAACATGTTTCAGGACGATGTCCCTTCTTCAGTGGCGTTTTTTAGGAGAGAAAATGAGTATATTCAATACTTGATTGTATAGAAAATATGTAAATATATGCAGAAAATTGTTTTCTTGAATAGCTTAAATAAACTTCTGCCGCCAATTGTCCACCAAAGATTAAAGATGGACCCCGTCCGTGCTCAGAAAAGCCACACACAAAGGTCCCAAAAAGGGTTGACCACCACAGTACAGCCGCAGGAAAACCTCTGAAGTGGATATGGGTCACAAAAACTTGGGCGTTGTTCTTTAGGCAGGCATGGATTTGATCTTTTTTGAGGGTCCCTTTTACAATCAAATTTGGGATGTTGGCAACGCTTTAGTGAGAATTTAATTCTTCTCCCTGTGGTTCACCACTATATTCAGGGCCCTAATATGACAGCCCAATAAAAAACTAGCTCCAGTCCTGTTACAGTAGCAGAAAAAAAAATGTATAAAATTCACTTACTTTTTTAACTGGTGTCCCAAACCAAACTTTTCCTTTGTAGATATCTGAAAGACGTCAACTGTTGGCACTGAAAGAAAGAGAAATCTCAGAGAAATCTATTGAATGCACAAGGCATTAACAGGTTTAAGGGTACTGTCCTAAAACTAGTTTGTGACTTATGAGCTGGGGCATGGCAGGTTCCCTCAGAAGCTTCGCCCTGAGGAATTTTTGCTTTGATGACAGATGCACTTTAAAGTGCTGGAAAATATGTTGGCTCATCATTGAACTCTCCCAATGAAAATTAAAGTCATCTGGCTGTTTTGCTGGTTGGCGTCCATACTTCATGGAATTCTAATTTTACTCCGACATCAGAATTTGCTTGCTTGCCCCAGGTCAGTGACTATTCAGGCTGAGACAGCCGGGCAACTAGCATTTCAAGAAGAAAGTCATAAATGGCAGCCTCTGTATTGTCATTAGATTGAATTTGAAGTGTATATGGCCGATTCCACAGACTTTTAGTTTAGAGGTCACCGGACTGGCGGTGTGTGTGAATTTTTTTATGGTGGTGATGGTGATTGCTCATGTGGTGTGGGGACCATTACACATAATTTATGAACATTAGTACTATTATTTGTATTTTTGTAGATATTTGGCTGTGTTAGCCCCATTTTCATTTCTTTTTACACATCAGCTGGAGGGCAAACCTGGCGGTGCATCATCAGGGGTCAATTACAAGAACCCCAAAGAGACAGCCAGCTACCAATGATAGAGAAAGTGAGGATAGTGGCATAAGACCTGGCCTGTGGCAGCTGAGCAGCGGATACTGACCCCCCCCCCCCCCCCGAGCAGAGCAGGTAAGTATGTTTTCCTAAGATAACCCTACATAATTAGCAAAAAAAAAGCATAGAAGGTGAAGTTACTTTTTAATTAGGAACTAAGGGCCCCAGTTACAAAGCAGCAATAGGCCATAATAAAGCCATGCCAAAAAAAATCCTTTAAAAAGATGCATACATAAATGTAAGATTTAACTACTAACCTGGGCCATTTAAATATTGTGTGAGAGAACAGTGGAGGCGAATTACAATCGGTTCTGTGCGGATAACATCCCACGCTACAGCAATTTCTTCCTGACGAAAGACATAAAAAGAACCGAATATGTTAGAAAAAAGTTAACATAGATAGTTAAGATAGATAGATATATAGTTAAGATAGATTAAGATAGATTAAGATAGATAGATAGATAGATAGATAGATAGATAGATAGATAGATAGATAGATAGATAGATAGATAGATAGATAGATAGATAGATAGATAGATAGATAGATAGATAGATAGATAGATAGATAGATAGCCACCATGGTTATCATCTGGAGAAAAATTCTATTACTTCTAAGTAAAAATGAGGTAATCTTATTTATGCAAATTCAAGGTGATATTTGGCACTTGTAAAGGAAAAGGTTGATAACATCAATAATGTCAATGTGTAATAAAATTGATAAAGTAATAGCATAATAATGTTTGGTCCCTTTCAGACCAGTGCTTACCGCCTTCTAAAAGCGATCTGCGGTGGATGCAGCTTGCCCTGTTGGATGGAAGCCTGTGATCTTTTTCTATATATATGGTGATCTGGGCACTGCTGGTACTCCTATGCCCCTGGAATACATACATTAGGACGAAACATGTGTAAGGAGGAGCCTAGCGGTGATGTCATGACATCCTCCAGAGCGATTGGAGTGGCGGTTTGTTTGAAACCTACATACCTACACTAACTTGTGAGTAGTTCTACCCTGCTTTTAAAATAAAGGAGGCACAAAGTTTGCCACTTTTGTTGATGCTGGAAACCATTGCCTGGGGAGATGTTGAGCACATAGAAGGTCACATTTGTCCATCTGAAGTATTTTATAAATATTGTTTTTTCGTGAGCACTATTTATGGCATGATAATTTGATCTCAAAGGGATACGATCGTTTTTTTGAACACATTGAGGCAGCACAACACAGATTGCTTAACTATATAGCAGCAGCTTGCAGGCATTCAGGTGTTACTACTGCCGCCCCCTGATTCCTTTTTTGTTTTTTTATTTATTATTGTAACTTTTTTTTAAAAATTGCAGAATAGCAATTTTACGTTGTAGGACTGAACCCCAAATGCTAGGCTCGTGGTGTGGCCACATTGATCTCCATGGGCAAGCTTGGCGGGCTGCGCTGCCCATCAAACTCTGCAGCCTGAGTTAAAAATGCCATGACACTAAAAGCATTGCAGGCCCCCAACATGTGTACAGCCCTGTTAGGCTGCAGTGCCGGGTGGACGGCCGGTGGATGGCCAGGGGGGTGGTAAAACCACAGTTTCAGCCTCCTATTTTTATTGCCACACTAGCCACCCATTTGAGAGAGCCCTAAAAGAGGGAGCTAACAAATAAAACAAAGAGGTGGAGGGAGGGCAGAGAATAAGAAAATGAGAGAGGTGATGGAGTGTGGAACAGGGGGAGGTGGGAGAGATGAGAGAGGAGGGAGGATCATGGGGCAGGGTCAGAGGCAAACAAATGCAAAGTCAAAGCCAACAATAGTGGCCATCTTTTATTGACAAGTTTCCTTTAATAAAAGCAAAACCAGAGCAGTGTGGTTTGGCAGACAATGAACCCACAGAATCCAAGTTAGGCAATAGTGTTATATTGTAGGAAGGTTAAACACAACTCAATCAGACCCAGTGGTTAGGCACACCCGTCCAGAGCCACTTACAAACTGTGACAGTGGTCTGAAGACTTGAAGATGCTGACAGCATCTGCAATGTGGAGCGGAATGTGGCCTGACCGATCCACGCCCAAAAGAGAAGGCTTTCTCCTGCAAGGTAGACGTAGTCCCTGCATTGTCCTTACTGTTCTGAAACCTCTCCCTACCTCTAAGTACTACCATTCTCATAAAACACCAAACCCAGGAGTCTTAAATATACTCTGATCCAAGATGGCCTTTGAGTCACATTGGGTGCCAGGGTCCGATCGAACATCCATCTCCTTGTGTCCGCAGGAAGTCATAATGGAACCAAGTTCCTCACAACTTCCTTCCCTTTCTGCATTGCGACTTGGTCAAGTGCCACCTGCAGTGGGAAGTACAGACTGCAACTGCCTATGGTCTGTTAACACAAAAATACACACTATAAACATTAAAAGATTAAGGCTGAGCTCAGGTTTGGTCCAAACTTGGGTTCCGATTAAACTCAGAAGCTGTTACTGCCCACTGCCACCAAGTGGTCATATTAGGTCAGTAATATCATGAGAATCCTCGATCCTTTGTGTACATGTAGGTGCGGGGCAGGGAATGCCCTGGCTGCAGTTGATTGGGTGGCAGCGGGCTGAAGTAATAGCTTTCTGTTGGGTTCAGGATCATACCCAACCTCATGTTTACTAAAGACCACCAGCTGATAATTCTACTTTAACAGAAGCTCAACATTTGCAAATTCAGTGCTGAAATACCATGGCAAAAAACAATACAAATTCTAATTTATTCACCAAGCGAAATAATATGTAATTTGTATTTTATGAATCATACATTAGTAGACCAAGAAATTGCTACAATTGTAAGGACTAAAATGAACCAAAAATAAGCAATCAGAAAAAGTGATGGTATTGTAGGTTTCAGACTGAATCCTATGTGTTATCACAAATAATATGTTCTGTAATTTAAAGTAAAATTGGTTTAGTGGTATCATATGACAAAGATTACTATTCCACTAACAATTATACTGTATGCATCTGCAGCCACTTGCAGCCTGACTTCAGCAAAAATTTGCTTTAGATAGAGTGTGGAAAGAACCTGTGTTCACGGTGCTAGATGTCAATTTGGTCCTCACTTCCTGTCTAATTGACGGAACAGGAAGTGGAGATAATTCCACTCAGTGAAGACACAGACACAAAAACACACAGAAAAAAAACCCCATGGCAAAACAATTACTAGATCTACAACTATAGGCAGTTGAAATGATTATCAAAACTCGACTCATCAAGTAGAAGTTGATTTTGGCTTCACCCTTATGATCTTCTGAAACTCTTTGTTGATTCTTTAATGCCAGGGTCACCAAATTTTCGAAACAAAGGTCCAGTTTATTGTCCTTCGGACCTTAGAGGGCGGACTGTGAGCAATGGCAATAAAAAATGTCCTGGCGTCAGTGGGAGCAAACAGTACCACATCTTTGGTATTAGGGGGTGGAATAGTGCCCTATTGTTGGTTGCAGTGGGAGCAATAGTATCTCATACCAGTGAGAGGAACAGTGCCCCAAGGACCGGATAAAATCAAGCAAAAGGCTGTATCTGGCCCCCCGGCTGCAGTTTGTAGACCACTGCTGTAATGTAACAGGTGGTCTCTTTGATCAGTAGGAAAGGCTAGGGAGTCTGGCATGTGGTTAGTAATTTGTCAGTCTGAATTTACCTTTTAAAAGAATAATGTGACCAAACACGTTGGCTTTTAGCAGTCTCACCAGCACCGGAGGGAGCCTGGAAAAGCAAGTATTTTAGCCTCATCTTATCTCTCTTTAATTTCAGTATTTTATCTCGCTTATTCCTACCAATAACATTCAAGTAAAAGGATACAGAAAGGCACATGTCTGCATTACTAGATCACATTGATCTTTTGAGTAAAAAAACAACTTCCCCCTGCCATGAATAAAAAGTCCACTGCTCTCTAACCCACTTATTTGATCTAAAGGCCAGACAACAGATTGCACGATCTCTGGCTATAAGGCGTACTATGGATTTCATATCATTAATGTCTATTGTTTTCAAGTGGACAGACCCTGGCTGATAGATGTAGCGCACCCCCTAAGAAGGTGCAAGTAGAAAGAGATCCCCCATCCTGCACAACCAGGCACACAGCATTTTCACAGCACACTTGAGGCAAGGAACAGTCCAGTGCTTTGTTTTGTATTTTTATTAGGGGGTTAAACTTGGATAGGGAGAAGGGTAATATGGGATGCCCACTTGACTGTAGTAGAACTATTCAGGGACAAACCTCTTCTATACAGCTATTTACACTCCTCAGTGTCCTCCAGCACAACACTTGCTATTACAACTCCCAGGACCAGCTGACACTGTTGGGTAGGTAGCAAATGCCCTTTACCGGCAGGGACCAAGGGCCCCTTGTTTGTGTAGCAAAGTCCTAGTACCCAGCTGTCTTTCTGTGGCTACTGATCCCAGCACCGTCTCTTCAGACACTGCCAGCCAACCAGGCTGCAGCTGCCCCTTTCTCCAGCGCCTCTTGGCTAAACTTCCAGTCCTCCCAGACTCACTCTGCATCAATCTCAGACTGCTTTCACCCAGTCTTCTCAGTCCTCTCTGACTGTAACACTCATCAGCCCACCTGGCTGTCTTCCTCCCTGGAGATGTGCCCAGCAGTGTTCTCTTCCTGCTGTCCTTCTCCTGCTCCCATGCCTGTGGTCAGGACACCCCTGTGTGTCATGACGAGGGTCCCTTCTGCACCCAAGCTCCCAGATCCAAGGTCACCACCCCTAGACTAGGGGGCTACCCTCAAGGGTCTCCGACAGCCTTCTAACACTCAATCTACAGCTTCCACCCGAACTCCACTGCCCTAGCTGGGCTGACCAAGAATATTTGAGGGGGCCTGCCCCCTGTCAACCCATCTGCCATGGATTGATCAGGGCCCTCAGAAAACTCTAGACAGCTCCTCCTCAACCTCACTCCCATTCTTCTGGAAGTTTTCAGCAAGTTCCAGGAGTAGGGGGAGGCCTCAGAGATGCTGCCTGTGAGTCATACAGCCCTCTCTGGGTCACACACCCTGACCCAGAAAAAACACACAGGCTTGGCTGCCATCCAATCTTGAACAATTTCCCTACACTAACAAAAAAACTATTCTAGCACACTAGAGGGTGCTACATAGACTTGAAGGAAGATGAGATGAGCAGCAGGCAGAGCTTGCACATGTATATATGATTGCCCTAATATGCCGAGATATTTACAAACTATATGCAACTAACAAATGAGGCTTTGAAAAAATATATTTAAACTTATTTACATCAAGCTGTGCTCTTTATCCTATATTATAAAAACAGTAAAAGACAATTTTTTTTATAGCAATTTTACTTAAAGTGACACTAAAGGTTTGTTTTTTTTTATTTTTTAAATAACAAACATATCATACTTACCTCCACTGTGCAGCTCGTTTTGCACAGAGTGGCCCCGAATCTGCTCTTCTGGGGTCCCTCGGCGGCTCTCGCGGCTCCTCCCTACATCTGATAACCCCCTGGGAGAAGCAATCTCCTGGGGGGTTACCTTGCAGGCGCGCTCCCGAGTCTAGCACTCGGCGTTCATAGACGCCGAATGCAGGACTCGGCCCCACCCCCTGGCGCCCGCGTCACTGAATTTGATTGACAGCAGCGGGAGCTAATGGCTGCGCGGCTATCAATCTATCCAATCAAGAGCTGAGAACCCCGGCCGGAGAGAGAGCGCATCCCCGTGCGACAAGTTCGAGGGTTCAGGTAAATAAAACGGGGGTCTGGGGGGCCGGTCACTGACAGGCATTTATTCACCTTAATGCATAGGATGCATTAAGGTGAAAAAACATGAACCTTTACAACCCCTTTAAGAGTAAGTGCAAACCCTCAAAATCCCCTTTAACTGGGAAAATATTTTTCACAAGGAAGATGTGACTGATGGAAGCCTGGAATAGCTGTGCTCTAATTCTAATTCCACATGATGGGCACATTTTTCAGTATGGTATACAATAAGGAGATTGTGGAACATATGTATTAGCTATGTACCTTATGTATAATACACTCCAATACATGTAGCCTTAGCCTCCCATACAAATGGCCACCATATACAGTATATAAAAAAAAAAGACCATCAAGACCTTTAAATAATAGACAAAATTGAATTGATAACCACAAACATGATAGTAATCTAAAAGAGCGAAGGAATAAAAAGGTGGTACAATTTACAGGAAGAAAATTCCTTCTTGATCTCCGAAGACAATTGGATACTCCCTGGATTAACATTTTACAGTGTTATTTCTTATTCTATAAATTTTAATAGTAAAAATATGAGTTATATTCCGAGCATTTAGAAATATTGTGCAACCCAATTTGATGACTTTGATGATACACAAACTGCACATCTAGAGCAGGTTTCTTCAAAGTATGGCCCACAACAGGATTGCCAGTAGCTAGGGACAGGTTTCCTTTCCGCTGTACCATCTTTCTCCAAGTCAGTTGGTTGCTAGGATTGCTGACATCCTAGAAACTGATAGTGTGCTTGTCCCAGCAGGGGTACTGAACTTCCTCTATCCATACCTGCTCCAGCTCCTGGCTCCTTTCTTGCTGCCGCACTAATTACAGACATGCTGTAAGCAAGGTGAGGGATAACCAATGGTAGGGAATCTGATATAAGGGGGGACTCCTAAATAGGACTAAGGTGATATAAGGCATGCTCTGATACAGATCCTGATGTAAGGGGGTTTTGATGGGGACCCTGATGTAAGGGGGGTGATGGTGGCTCTGATGTGAGGGCTGACTTCTGAGGTGGCCTCTGATGTATGGGGGCTCTGATGTGGACCTTAATTTAATGGGGCTCTGATGGGGACCCTGATGCAAATGAGGGCTCTGGTGGGGTCACTGTTGTAAGGGGGGCTCTGCTGGGAACCCTGATGTAAGGGGGGACTCCTATGACCCCTTTCACACTAGGGTGCTTGGCAGGTGCTACAGCGCGAAAAATAGCGCCTACAAAGCGCCCTGAAAGAGCCTCTCCTGTCTCTTCAGAGTGATAGCCCTGAGGGCTTTCACACTGGAACGGTGCGCTGGCAGAACGGTAAAAAATGTCCTGCTAGCAGCATCTTTGGAGCGATGAAGGAGCAGTGTGTATACCGCTCCTCCACCGCTCCTGCCCATTGAAATGAATGGGCAGTATGGCTATCCCGCCGGCAAAGCATTGCTCCAGCAGTGCTTGCGGGTGGTCTTAACCCCTTCTCAGCCGCTAATGGGGGTTAAAAGCACCCCGCTAGCGGCCGAATACCTCCGCAAATACGACGGTAAAGCGCAGCTGAAAATAGCGGCGCTTTACCGCCGAGGCCGCCCCCGCCCCAGTGTGAAAGGGGCCTAAGACAGACTCTGATTCAAGTGTCAGAGGGTTATTGTGGGTGTCAGTAGGCTATCATTCCGGAGCACCAAAGTCTGTGTAATATTAAAGTGGAACCAAACACATTAATTTAACGGTTTCAAAAAACAGTTGGATTCTAGGCATGTCAGGAATGCTAACTGTCACATTTGTGTTCTCAACCAAACTGTCAAACCATCAAATGGCTGGAGTCATAACTGATCACATGTGCAGCATCATGGCAGTTGCAGATCAAACAGAGGCCAAGATGGCAGCTTCCTTGGCTGAAAAGGATAGGAGGGTTTACTTCTGCTTGTACTGTATATTTTTGTTCATTAATGGTTTGATGTGTCAGAGTGACATTTTTCTCAATCACAAAATTCTAATAAATGTAGACAGCATGTATTTCAGAATTAACAATCAAAGGGTCAGCCGAAGCACATCTGGAAAAACGACTTTCACACCTCTGTGTAGATAATCCTATTCTATATTGCAAACGTTAACTAGACATAAAATATTAATGTTATTGTAAGATTACTTTATATACTCTTTGAATGAAAACCAAAAGACTTACATCAAGGAAACTAACGTCAATATGCAAATCAATATCCACATCATCAATTGCTCCGTATTCCCTGCAGGACAGAGGAAATGTGAAATATTCAGATAGAAATAAAAACTAGTCATCTTTAAAAAGCTGGGCTTCAAAGAAAAAAATGATGAGATAAATGTAAAATGACATGTGGATGTACTTCACATAGAATACAAATACTGTACGATAACATTTGCAAGCAGAACATTTTTGCAATCTTTATATAGTGCCAGCATGTTACAAACAACAGTACAGTATACAGAATTATGTACATCTGAAAACTGTCACCTAGGAGCTTACCATCTAGTGTTCAATACATACACATTCTAGGCCAATTTGATCAGAAGCAATGAATCATAGGTTTAAAGTAGTTGTTACAGAAAAAACAGCAAAGTCCTTGAGCGCTAAAGCTGTAGATCGTGTGTGGAGGTGTCATAAACCAGCAAGGTTTAATGGACTGGAATCCAGTGCAGCCGCCAACCATTGGAACAATGCATATGCAGGAAAAAAGAACTTCAGAGTGGTGCTCTATGAGTTAAATCCAGAAAGTACATATGGAAACCATTAGTTAATGAGGAAGCTTGTTTATTGCACTGTGGGCCAAACAAACAAGGACTGCGGAAAAACTCTAAAAACTTGAAAGAACTGCAATAATAAATTATAAAAATATATACAAAAATTAATGTTAAAAAGCAAACAGTACCACTGGTGACATCCGGGTGGAGAAGGGTTAAGACCATCCAAAGGGCTTGCTAGTCAAACATGGAAAAGGGGCGCCATAGGCCATGTTGGGATTGATGGAAGCCCGGTGAGACGGGTTGCATCCCGCTGCCTGCAGACAGATGGTCAGGCTGGTCCTGTGTCCAGAGGTGGTAAAAACGCAGAGTGCAGGAGGACACTGCCGCCCGCTGCAGTTCCTGAGATGAAGACAGGAGAGGACCGGACTGTGCTGCGGGTGGTGAGAGATGTGTAACAGCCGCCGTGAGATGTTTAAAAGGCCCAGAAGAGCCGAGCAGTACTAGATGGACCAGGGGCGTTTCCTCAAAGTCCTCCACCTGGATGTCACCAGTGGTACTGTTTGCTTTTTAAAGTGGAGTTCCACCCATATAAAAGTCAGTAGCTACGATAAGTGTACCTGCTGACTTTCATTATTGGGACACTCACCTGTCCCACGGTCCAGTGATGCGGGCGTACGAAGCCCGCTCCTCTCCCCCTCCTCTCTGCGGCGTGTCACTGTGGGCGCATGGCTGTGGCTTCACAGCCAGGCACGCACTGCGCATGCACGAGCTGCGCTGCTCACTGTGACTGTCCGGTCAATCATCTGGGACCTGTCATGTGTCCCAGATGATTGCCGAGAGGGAGGGGGAAAGGTGAACTTTCTTCCGGTGTCGCGGTGCCCCGGGAGGAAGTGGGAGCTGGATCCCTCTAAAAAGAGGGTATCCACTCCACCCCCAAAAAAATGACATGCCAAATGTGGCATGTCAGGGGGTCACCTGCACTTAAAGCAGAAGTTCCATTTTTGGGTGGAACTCCGCTTTAACATTATTAATGTTTGTATATATTTGTATGACTTATTATTGCAGTTTTTAGAGTTTTTTCGCAGTCCTTGTTTGTTTTGCCCACAGTGCAATAAACAAGCTTCCTCATGAACTAACGGTTTCCATATGTACTTTCTGGATTAAACTCATAGAGTGCCGCTCCGAAGTTCTTTTTTAAAGTAGTTGTAAACCTGAGTCATGGAATTTGAGCAAAGCACATATATCTGTAGTGTTTACTTATCTCTCTCCAAAGCTCTAAATGTGGTTTCTCTCTGGTGCTTTGTTCCTCTGATATCAGCACTAGTCACTTCTGAGAAGTTTTCCCGACACATGAGATAAATTTGTGTCGTGATAGAGGTGGGGGGGAGAGCTCAGAACAGAGCTTGTCTATTCAGAAGACAATTCTGCTGTGTGTGGAGGGGGGTTTGTTCCTTTTCTCCAATCAGCTCTCACACACTGTAACTGCAGTCTCTCCAACCTTCCCTATGTGCTGCTGATAGATGAAGAAAGATTTTTAACACAGTCTGAACTTTTGAAGGGGTATAGAGAGGAGAACACAGCAGATCTACAGGTAATACCTTTGTAGGAGGATTTGTTTTATCTCTGTGTATCATCTGAGTTTGTACACTTCACTGGGTATATGTGAGGGTTTATATCCACTTTAAGTTTGGATGGTAGTAGGAAATAGAAGCTCTCTGAAGAAATCCAGCCATGAGGTGAGCATAATAACTCTATGAAGACAGTGTCCAAGGTGTGAACTGAACACAAAACACAAGTGGGCAAGTTGTTTGGCTGCCCTTGGTTTCAGTACTTATTTACTTTATGCTATATTTTAACCTCTTCCCGACTGCCCCATAGCAGATTTACTGGTACAGGGCGCCCCTCTGTGCAGAATCACGTATATATACGTGATTCTGCACTTCCAGGTTTCGAGCGCGAGCTACCGGCGGCTCACTCCTGCTGTGATTTTACACAGCGAGAGCCGATCAGCGGGTATATGTAAACAAGGCAGACTGCCAATCTGCGAGTACAGAAGACATGGATATGGATCCTGTGTTCCTGTAAAAAAGGAATACCAATCCATGCCTTCAAGAATTCAAAGCACCTCCCCCCCAGTAAGTAAACATTCCCTGGGCATACATTTAACCGTTTGATCGCTCGTAATGTTAACCCCTTCCCTGCCAGTGTCATTAGTGCAGTGACAGTGCATAAGTTTCAAAAGTGTCCGCTAGGTGTCCTGATCTGTCCGCCGCAATATCGCAGTCCCCCTATAAGCCACTGATCGCAAAAAAATAAAAACTATCCCATAGTTCATAGACATTATAACTTTTGAGCAAACCAATCAATGTAGCAGAATACATATTGGCCTAAATTTAAAAAGAATTTAGATTTTTTTACTGGATATGTTTTATAGCAGCAAGTAAAAAATATACATATATATTTTTTAAAAATTGTCAGGTTTTTTTTTTTCTAGCGCAGAGAAAAGGGACAAACATTTTATTTGGGTACATCGTCGCATGACCGCACAATTGTCAGTTAAAGCAACGCAGTGCCGTATCGCAAAAAATGGCCTGGTCATGAAGGGGGGGTAAACCTTCCGGAGGTCAGGTGGTCAGAGTATAGTTTTCATTTAGTTTTTTTTTGGTACTAATTGCTACTATTGGTAATTTTATTGTTGTTGGTGTCTTGTTCCATTCGTTATTGGGATCTTGTGTTGTCTTTATTGAATGTAACTGTATCTTAATAATTTTCCTAATGCAATAATAAGTTAGTGACCTGCAAAAAGCATGCAGCAAGTAAAGTTGGGTCTCTTGATTAGCATGCTTGTTTCAGGTCAGTGACTCAGAAATGATTAAAACCACTGGATCTGCATGACACTCTGGCTATTAGAAATTTTACAAGGAAAAATTAACAATTGCCTCTGTTTTCTGAGTAAAGCTTTATAAATTATTGGATTAGTATAACAGACAAACTCAAGCTCATATTAAAAACAAAATACCCAAACCAATTATTTAAAAAACTAAATGACTGCATTTAACATGTTTGTTGTTTACTTTATATTTCCAGTTATATTTAACTTCCCATCAGGAAAGGGAAAAACTGTTCATTAATGTTCACTTTGCTGTGTCATTCTGGCTTCACCCAGGTTTTTATTTTATTGGTCGCAGTGGTTGAACTTTACATCAAGACCTGACGTGTATAGAGACCCGGGATTCACCACAACCTGACTCTAATGCCGCGTACACACGGTCGGATTTACCGACGGGAAATGTTTGATGGGAGCTTGTTGTCGGAAATTCCGACCGTGTGTAGGCCCCATCGGACATTTTCCGTCGGAATTTCCGACAAACAAATTTTGAGATCTGGATCTCAAAAATCCGTTGTTGGAAATTCCGATCGCGTACAAAATTCCGACGCACAAAGTTCCACGCATGCTCGGAATCAAGCAGAAGAGCCGCACTGGTTATTGAATGTGATTTTTCTCGGCTCGTCGTACGTGTTGTACGTCACCGCGTTCTTGACGTTCGGAATTTCCGACAACATTTGTGTAACCGTGTGTATGCAAGACAAGTTTGAGCCAACATCCTTCGGAAAAAAAAATGGATTTTGTTGCCGGAATGTGCGATCGTGTGTATACAGCATAGACACTAAAGCCCCGTTAAACACCTGAACGTATTGGAATTGCAACAAAACATTCAGGAGAGCATATGTTTGTTGTTCCAAATCGATTTTTTATAAGTTCCGTTATTCTTTTGTCATTTTGGAAGATTGGCTATATTCGGGAGATTAGTCCTTCATTTATTTCAGATGCAACAGATGCAATAGTTAGGCCCCAAATTTTTCACATCTAAGAATTGCATTAGACCGTGGAATTGACAGACAATTATAAATTTACTTTAAATCACAAATACATTTATTTATATATTACCGTCCAAATAAAACGAACAGATCCAAATTAATCCGTATTCATTTGTTATAGTATTAAAATGACATCAGTGGTGAGGATAGGGGTGACATCAGTGGTGAGGATAGGGATGACATCAGTGGTGGTGAGGATAGGGATGACATCAGTAGTGGTGAGGATAGGGATGACATCAGTGGTGGTGAGGATAGGGATGACATCAGTGGTGGTGAGGATCGGGATGACATCAGTGGTGAGGATAGGGATGACATCAGTAGCAGTGGTGGGGATAGAGATAACATCAGTGGCAAACATAGGGTTGACATCAGTGGCAGTGGTGGGGATAGGAATGACGTCAGTCCACTGCCACTGATGTCATTCCTATCCCCACCACCACTGTTACTGATGTCATCCCTATCCTCCCCCCTGCCACTGATGTCATCCATATCCCCACCACTGCCACTGATGTCATCCCTATCCTCACCACTGCCACTGATGTCATCCATATCCCCACCACTGCCACTGATGTCATCCCTATCCTCACCACTGCCACTGATGTCATCCATATCCCCACCACTGCCATTGATGTCATCCCTATCCTCACCACCGTTACTGATGTCATCCCTATCTCCACCACTGATGTCATCCCTATCCTCACCACTGATGTCATTCCTATGCTCACCACCACCACTGTTACTGATGTCATCCCTATCCACACCACTGATGTCATCCCTATCCCCACCACCCCGACTATTACTGATGTAATTCCTATCCCCACCACCACCACTGTTACTGATGTCATCCCCATCCTCACCACTGATGTCATTCCTATTCTCACCACCACCACTGTTACTGATGTCATCCCTATCCTTACCACTGATGTCACCTCTATCCTAACCACTGATGTCATCCCTATCCTCACCAGCGTTACTGATGTCATCCCTATCCCTACCACCACCACCACTGATATCATACCTATCCCCACCACCACCATTACTGATGTCATCCCTATCCCCACCACTAATGTCATCCCGATCCCCACCACTGATGTCATCTCTATCCCCACCACTGATGTCATCCCTATCCCCACCACTAATGTCATCCCTATCCCCACCACTAATGTCATCCCTATCCTCACCACTGATGTCATCCCTATCCCCACCACTGATGTCATCCCTATCCTCACTACTGATGTCATCCCTATCCTCACCACTGATGTCATCCCTATCCTCACCACCACCGTTACTGATGTCATCCCTATCCCCACCACTGATGTCATCCCTATCCCCACCACTGATGTCATCCCTATCCCCACCACTGATGTCATCCCTATCCTCACCACTGATGTCATCCCTATCCTCATCACTGATGTCATCCCTATCCGTTACTGATCATCTACTGTCATCCCTATTCCCACTACCACTGTACAATAAAGGATACTCTGGGGACATATCCGGGGTCTAAACAGGAATATTTCACTTTAGACAACAGGGAGTTGTCAATTTCCATCTCCCCTGCAGAACTTCTATGTGCTGTACACAGGTATGTTCTCTACACATAGCACTGTGAACATTTCAGGGTACAGACACAGGAAACAGGTTACTATGCTCCTTACCATGTCTCCTCTTCTGAAACAACTCAGTGACTGTGTAGAGAGCTTACCTGTGTTCATTGCTGGACATGAGCCCCCTCCCCATCCGCTGGAGGAGAAGCCGACAGACTTGGAAAGCCTCTGAGTGAGGGGGAGGAGGGGGAATTCGGAGGACACAGGAACATCAAAGCCCAGGGGAGAGGTGTTGGAGTCTCACAGAGGAGAGCTTGCAGATAACAGCCAGAGCGTTACTGATGTCATCCCTATCCCTACCACCACCACCACTGATATCATACCTATCCCCACCATAGATGTCATCCCTATTCCCACCACCACCATTTCTGATGTCATCCCTATTCCCACCACTAATGTCATCCCGATCCCCACCACTGATGTCATCTCTATCCCCACCACTGATGTCATCCCTATCCCCACCACTGATGTCATCCCTATCACCACCACTAATGTCATCCCTATCCTCACCACTGATGTCATCCCTATCCCCACCACTGATGTCATCCCTATCCTCACCACTGATGTCATCCCTATCCTCACCACTGATGTCATCCCTATCCTCACCACCACCGTTACTGATGTCATCCCTATCCCCACCACTGATGTCATCCCTATCCCCACCACTGATGTCATCCCTATCCTCACCACTGATGTCATCCCTATCCTCATCACTGATGTCATCCCTATCCCCACCACTGATGTCATCCCTATCCTCACCACTGATGTCATCCCTATCCTCATCACTGATGTCATCCCTATCCCCACCACTGATGTCATCCCTATCCTCATCACCACCGTTACTGATCATCTACTGTCATCCCTATTCCCACTACCACTGTACAATAAAGGATACTCTGGGGACATATCCGGGGTCTAAACAGGAATATTTCACTTTAGACAACAGGGAGTTGTCAATTTCCATCTCCCCTGCAGAACTTCTATGTGCTGTACACAGGTATGTTCTCTACACATAGCACTGTGAACATTTCAGGGTACAGACACAGGAAACAGGTTACTATGCTCCTTACCATGTCTCCTCTTCTGAAACAACTCAGTGACTGTGTAGAGAGCTTACCTGTGTTCATTGCTGGACATGAGCCCCCTCCCCATCCGCTGGAGGAGAAGCCGACAGACTTGGAAAGCCTCTGAGTGAGGGGGAGGAGGGGGAATTCGGAGGACACAGGAACATCAAAGCCCAGGGGAGAGGTGTTGGAGTCTCACAGAGGAGAGCTTGCAGATAACAGCCAGAGAAAGGTAAGGACTTCACTGCTTTTGTCACGCTGCTTCCAGGTTTTAGCTGGGGACACGCTGCCATGGAAACAGAGGCACGTGAAGAACGTGCTTGTTCTAGATAGCAGCCTGGGTGTGCACCTCTTCACCAATCACACCCACATATCTTCCAGAGGGAGGGAGTGAAGGAGGGGCTGGATTGTGGAGCTGTTACCACCCCCTGCAAACTTTTGAACTGAAAAATAACTTTTATGCCCCATACACACGATCAGAAATTCCGCCAGCAACAGTCAGAGGTGAGCTTTTGGTCAGAAATTCCGACTGTGTGTATGCTCCATTGGACTTTTGCTGGCAGAATTCCAGCCAGCAAAAGATTGAGAGCAGGTTCTCTATTTTTCGGTCGGAAAAAGTTCCTATCCGAAAATACGTTCGTCTGTATGCAATTTGGACGCACAAACAATCGATGCATGCTCGGAAGCATTGAACTTCATTTTCTCGGCTCGTCATAGTGTTGTACGTCACCGCATTCTTGACGGTCGAAAGTTCAGAGAACTTTTGTGTGACTGTGTGTATGCAAGGCAAGTTTGAATGGAATTCCGTCTGAAAAACCATTCAAGTTTTTCCTGAGCACAGATACACGGAGGGCACCCACACACCGGACATCCTGAGGACACATCCACTGTGGGATGGTTGGATATTCATCCGCCCGTTGTACAGCCTTTATCACACAGGCTCCAACGATCGTCTGCCCTAAGTAGATCCGCCCAATACAGATTGGTCTGGCGTTCATTAAATACTTTATTTGACCCTGGTCAAACCCTTGATGAAGGTATTAGAATACTGGAAACGCGTCGAGTATTGGGGTACATTACCCCCTGGAGAGTATTTATAACACTATCATCATTCATCTGTATATCTTCGGTTCTGTTTCTGTATGGATTGTATATTTTTATATGTTGTAGACGTTTGTACGTCTTTTTTACTGTATACCATTAAAATATATTTTTTAACTTAAGAGTTGGTGGTCTATCAAAGTCCCAATAAGGGGGGTATTTTTCTCTGGTTTATCCAAGTTTTTTCTGACGGAATTTCCGCTCATGTGTACGCGGCATTAGAGGCTGATTCTGGGATATTCAAAAGACTATTCTACAAAAACAAAAGGGCTGAGGAAAGAAAGAAATGCAATGCAGGCATGAGGGTAACATGTACTACCTATTTTTGCATTCCCATACTTCTCCTTTAAGTTAACTTAATTTCCCCATTCCCAACTGACTTTGTTTGGCCACACACATACAAACTAAACGAATGGTCTCAACCCTAATACAAAAAGCATCTGAGTAGAATATTCACGCTATGCTCACTAGAATAAAAGAGAATGGATCCAAATCAATTTGGATCATTCGTAATGTCGTTACGTTATTTCAGATGCTTCAAACATTATCAAAAGGCCCAAACTATAGCATCATGTCATCCGATGAATACGAATGAATTTATTGTTTTCATTAGAATTTAGTTCGGATTAGTTGAAATTCTTCACTATTGTGATTCAGTGATTCAGGTACATTCAAATCTCCAAATCATACAACTTTTTTCAGAATTTCGATTTATAACAAAAAAAAAAAAAACGTCTAAAATGTACTATAATTCATGGTGCTAGAAGAATTCGGACAACGACGCGAATGTTCAGAAGACCTAAATGGTGCTGAGTGAGTTCTGTTAAAGTGTGCACTGAGACGGAGAGGATGGAAGAGGAAAACCAATTAATAGCCCTCAGTACCCATTTTCTGAACCTGTGCTTGGGAGATGCAAGATGGGTAAGCAACTTTAAAAGGTTAATTAACCACTTCAGCCCCAGAAGATTTTCCCCCTTAATGACCAGGCCATTTTTTTGCGATACGGCACTGCGTCGCTTTAACTGACAATTGCGCGGTCGTGCGACGTTGTACCGAAACAAAATTGACATCCTTTTTTTCCCACAAATAGAGCTTTCTTTTGGTGGCATTTGATCACCTCTGCGGTTTTTATTTTTTGCACTTTTTAAACAAAAAAAGACCAAAAATTTTGAAAAAAAAAAAAAACATATTTTTAACTTTTTGCTATAATAAATATCCCCCCAAAAAATAAAAAAAATAAACAAATTTCTTCATCAGTTTAGGCCAATATGTATTCTTCTACATATTATTGGTAAAAAAAATAAAAAATTGCAATAAGCGTATATTGATTGGCTTGCGCAAAAGTAATAGCGTCTACAAAATAGGGAATAGATTTATGGCATTTTTATTATTACTTTTTTTTTTTTTTTTACTAGTAATGGCGGTGATCAGTGATTTTTAGCAGGATTACTACATTGCGGCGGACTGATCGGACACTTTTTTGGGACCAGTGACATTTATACAGCGATAACTGATTACTGTATAAATAACACTGGCAGGGAAGGAGTTAACACTAGTGGTGATCAAGGGGTTAAATGTGTTGCCTGGGAGGTGTTTCTAACTGTGGGGGGAGGGGACTGACTGGGAGTACAGAGAGATTGCTGTTCCTAATCACTAGGAACAGACGATCACTCAGTACTTCCCTGTCAGAACGGGAATCGGTCTGTTGACATTGACAGAACCCTAATTCTGGCTCTCTGTGGAGTGATCGCGGGTGGCCGCCGGCCATGCGCATCAGCTCCCCCCCGCCATGCGTGCCTGCGATAGCTGTTAAAGGGACCGTCGTACCGGTACAGCAATTTGCGGGAACGAGCCGACCTGCCGCAGTATAATGATGGCGGCTGGTTGGCAATCGGTTAATGTTCCCCTACCCTGGAAAGTGGGGGCAGAGGAAGGCAGGTCTGATAACATTTGGAGAAACTTTCATAAATATAGGGCTGTTGCAGAGAGAACACCAGTATAAACTGGTAAAATCTGCACTCACTGGATGAAAAGAAAGACTTCTATGATTTAACATATCTGACATAAATCTGCCAGCAGCTATAAATAGTAGAAAAAGGTTTCCAAATGTACAGAGAACAGCAAAGCTGAAAAAAACACATCCATCCTCCCAAAGACTGTAGCAAAAAAAAAAAGAGGCATGATGGTAGTGAGCGAGGATCCTGTGCAGGATATCAGTGTTATCAGTATCTGATTCTTCTATATGTGGTAGCACAACTCGAAAGTTCAAGACTTCCTGTGTCCCTCAATGATTTAGCTTTAGCTAGGCTGTAATTGTTGTATAGTTACAAGAGAAGATTATTCTCTGCTGAGAACTTATAGTGTATGGTATTAAACTTTAAAGCAAACCTTATATTGCAGCTTACCAATTCTTAGATGTGATGGCTGCATTAGTGTTATTTTTTAGGCTATCTTTTCCTTTTATTTTCACCTGATGATCTGGCGAGTCAGTCTGTTTGTTTTCCCAAAAGGAAACTGATAAAGATTGCTGTAACTTCTTATAATGTGTGCACTGGAGTTTGGATTCAATTTGTTAGCGTATCCAAATCTGCTAGTACATCTACAGTGAGGGAAAAAAGTATTTGATCCCCTGCTGATTTTGTACATTTGCCCACTGACAAAGAAATGATCAGTCTATTTTAATGGTAGGTTTATTTTAACAGTGAGAGACAGAATAACAAAAAAAACAAAAAAAAAACAGAAAAACGCATTTCAAAAAAGTTATAAATTGATTTGCATTTTAATGAGTGAAATACAGTAACACTGCCCTCTCCCCAGACTGACAGTCCTGCTGTCCAAAGGTGCCCCCTGTGCTTCTTAATCCAGAGTGGGGGCACTCTAATACAAGAGGTGTGTTACTGGCCAGATCATTGGGTGGAAACAAAGGAAAAAAGCCTAAAAAAAGAAAACGAATGCAGCCATCACATCTAATGATTGGTACATTGAAATATATTACATTTTTGGATTTGCATTTATCAACAACATTTTAAAGTGGTTGTAAACGTCATCGGCATACGTCATCGGCACATGCACACTGACACAAATTGAAGCAATGGCACGTATGTACCATTGCTTCAGTGAGTGTGCCGTTACCGCTGGCATGCGCAGGAGTGACGCTGTGATTGGCCAGAGCCGCGATACCCCCAGGAGCGATGTCGGCCGCCGGAGTGGTGAGCGAGAACCGCTGTGGGGGTTTTGATCTCAGGTAAGTAATTCATAATGAGCTAGTATGCAGCCGAGAAAGGGTTAAAAACCACCGCAAAGTGCCTCTGCAGAGGCTCTTTGCCGGCGGTATTGCCGCAGTGTCCCATTGATTTCAATGGGCAGGGGTGGTGGAAGAGCGGTGGAGACACAGCAGCGGCACTTTCAGGTCGGTTTGCAGGTGCTATTTTTAGCGCAATAGCACCTGCAAACCGCCCCAGTGTGAAAGGGGCCTAAAGCCCAAATGCAGCTAAATGTAGGAAAAAGATAAAAACGTACAGAAAAGATAATACAATATAATCATAATGTAATAGCTGATCTGATCCTATACTGAGTACACTATGGCAGCAAATCACCATCCATAATATGTTTGATGCCTTGGTTGGTAATTCCCATTGTCTTGTTCATGCTGGTTGGTGCCCTGATCCCAGACAAGATGTCTCCTTTGGTGCTCTTTTATTGCATATATCCTTTTATATTGTTGTCTATCTGGTGGATATTCTATAAAATATGTTTTCTCCTGAAGAAGTGAACGTTGCTTCACAAAACACGCCAATTGTTAGGATTCCAACTGACTACTTCCTTATGCATATCTGTTACAACTACGTATCATTCTTTGATGTTTTTTCTGTATTATAAGTATGATTTTTTTTTTTTTTGCAAAATCTTTATTGAATTTTCACAATTGTACAGCAAAAGTTATTATCCAGAAAGGAAAATCCAGATAAGAAAACGGAAAATTATAATATAATAAAATAAACAGCAAAAAACAAAATAGAAAGACATATGCCTTTGAATAATAGTTTCTACTTTCTTTAGAATGCCTTGACCTGTATTTGTTGGGTGCAACTCTTGTAAAAGTCCCATGGGCAATTTCAATGTATGAGAGTTGACAAAGAATTTAAGCGGAAGTAAAGTTCGCTGTATTTATTTATTTTTTCAAGGCTCTCCTGGTGGGTTATGCCCTAATGTACTAGTATGCACAGCATATTAGTACATTTTTGCAGACTTATGCCACGTACACACGATCGGACTTCTGGTTGGAAAAACGATATGACGGCTTTTCAGATGGGATTTTGCTCAAGTTTGCCTTGCATATACATGATCACGCAAAAGTCCGCTGAAATTACGACTGTCAATAACGTGGTGACATACAACACTAGGACGAGCCGAGAAAATGAAGTTCAGTGCTTCCGAGCATGCGTCGAATTGTTTTCCGAGCATGCGTAGGAAGTTTGCACGTCGGAATTGCCACAGATGATCACATTTTCGGATAGGAACTTTTCCCGACCGAAAAATTGAGAGCATGCTCTCAATCTTTTGCCAGCAAAAGACCGATGGAGCATACACACGGTCGCATTTTCCAATGAAAAACTCTCATCGGTCTTTTGCGGGCCGAAATTCTGATCATGTGTACGCGGCATTACCTGTCATATGGTGTACTCCCAGCAGAGCACTGGGACCTTTGTGGCGGGCCCTGGGGCTTCCATCTTCACCCGGTCTTCCTTCCGGGTCCCATGCCTTCGGCCACTTGATAGGCCAGGCCGCGATGACACCACTTCCGCGCATGCACACGGGAGTCACATCACTGCGGCACGGATCGGGGTCATAAATGTTTGCTGAGCATGCGCGGCTCAGTGAACATGACAGCTGACAGGCAGAAGGATGCATTTATGACCAGGGGCGGACTGACCATTCGGGTACTCGGGCACTGGCCGAGGGCCCCATGCCACTAAGGGGCCCCATCAGGGTTGTCAGCCTCAATAAAACCAGGGACAGTATGTAAAAATCTGTGTTTTTTTTAAAAATCCCAAGATTATAGCTGCCCCGCCTCTCCAGTACCTTTTCAGTATGTGTATGTGTATTCTGTGTGTGTATACTGTGTGTGTATATTGTGTGTGTATGCTGTATGTGTGTACTGTGTGGCCCCATAATCTATTGCCTGGGGGCCCCATAATCTACTATTACCTGGGGGCCTCATAACCTTCTCCTATTGCCCGGGGGCCCCATAATCTCCTATTGCCCGGGGGCCCCATAATCTCCTATTACCTGGGGGCCCCATAATCTCCTATTACCTGGGGGCCTCATAATCTTCTCCTATTGCCCGGGGGCCCCATAATCTCCTATTGCCCGGGGGCCCCATAATCTCCTATTGCCCGGGGGCCCCATGAGTTGTCAGTCCGCCCCTGTTTATGACAGAAGAGACCAGTAGGGTCTCTTCTGTCATAAATACCCTGCCTGTCTGCCATTTGAAAAAAAAAAAAACAAGTTTACTTCCTCTTCAACCCTTACTCACTTTATCCAGAATTGAAATGAAAAAAAATGGCTGGAGTTTGTGTTTAACAAAAATACAATTTGACCAGGTCATAGTAACAGGGCCACCTCATAACCTGCTCCTTCATATATACTTCTTTTTCCTGGACAACCCCTACCGGCACATTCACCAGACAGAACAATGTAATCAGTTCTATACTTCCATGCATGGCGTAGCAGGTGATGTTCTGCCCATCTTCCCCCAATGCAGTACATGGTGCCTGAGCAGCCAAATACCCAGCCTCAACACTACCATTTGAAGATAAAGAGAAGATCCTTTGCTTTTGTAAGCTCTGAAAAGAAGCTTACACAGAGCTTGTCGCTCAAGGCTACAGCAGATGAATGGTCCACTTACAGCGAGTAAACTGTTATAAACACTACCTGCATGGAGTTTGCATGTTTCCCTGTGTCTCTGTGGGTTTCCTCCCACACTCCAGAGACATGCTTGTAGGCTAATTGGCTCCTGTATTGGCCCTAGTATGTGTATATATGAATGAGAGTTCAGATTAGATTGTAAGCTCCTTGAGGGCAGGGACTGATGTGAATGCATAATAAATATGTAAAGCGCTGCGTAAAAAGACGGTATTATATAAGTACCTGTAATAAATAAAATAAAGCAATACTTATTACCTGAGAGATACAGCGCTGGGCCCATAGATTTCTCTCACTGCTGCCAAGTCAGCTTCCAGCTGTGGATGCTTATGAAGTTCCCCATCGTAACTCACCTGCACAAAAAACAAAAATGTATGAGCAATAAAAAACCCATATAGAAAGCATCACACAGGACATGTCCACACAGCAAGATCATCAACTCATCTCCTCTTCACATCTCTTCATTTTTTTTTTTTTAATTGTTTATTTATAACATTTTTATAAAACAGACAGTAAAGTAATTGATAAGTAGGGCATTTCAGCATATAGGGAGTATCACATGCACACAGCAATGTGAACTCTCAAATGCATGGTGTAGTCTAACAAATCAACTTTCTATTTTTGTTTCAGTTACACATATGTACTACATTATACCATACTGTATAACCAAATTAAAACCACAAAATAAAAGTAAAACCTTTAAAAAGGGAAAACATCGGAGAAAGAAAAAATAGCTCTGAAGGGGAAAGGGGAGATAGTCACAATCGTTACCCGAACCATAGTTTGAGAGGTGTACTGGACTCTTAATTAAGGCACCGAATGGATCGGTTCCGGAGAGAACTCAGATTCATCCCATGCCTTCCAGATCTTATAGAACCTAGGTAATGAACCGTCAATCAATGCAGTCAAATGTTCCATCCTTCGTATGTCTGTCACTGTAGCTAAAAATTGTGGGAAGGTAGGGGGAGATGTGGACAACCAGCATCTAGTTATGACTCGCTTTGCAGTCAATAAAAAAAAGGACATAAGTCTCCCTGAGGCTTTAGAGATACCTGGTAGAGGAAGACCCAACAGGTAATGTATAGGGTTGAGAGGTACAGTGACTTGCAAAAGTATTCACCCCCCTCTTGGCTTTTTACCTTTTTTGTTACATTACAGCCTTTAGTTCAATGTTTTTTTTTAATCTGAATTATATGTGATGGATCAGAACACAATAGTCTAAGTTGGTGAAGTAAAATTTGAAAAATATATACATAAAACTATTTTTCAGAAATAAAAAACTGATAATTGGCATGTGCGTATGTATTCCACCGCCTTTGTTATGAAAACCCATAAAAAGCTGTCACATGATCTGTACACATATACACACCTTTTTGAAAGGCCCCAGAGGCTGCAACACCTAAGCAAGAGGCACCACTAACCAAACACTGCCATGAAGTCCAAGGAACTCTCCAAACAAGTAAGGGACAATGTTGTTGAGAAGTACAAGTCAGGGTTAGGTTATAAAAAAATATCCAAATCTTTGATGATCTCTAGGAGCACCATCAAATCTATCATAACCAGATGAAAAGAACATGGCACAACAGCAAACCTGCCAAGAGACACCAAAACTCACGCATCGGGCAAGGAGGGCATTAATCAGAGAGGCAGCACAGAGACCTAAGGTAACCCTGGAGGAGCTGCAGAGTTCCACAGAAGAGACTGGAGTATCTATACATAGGATGACAATAAGCCGTATGCTCCAAAGAGTTGGGCTTTATGGCAGGGTGGCCAGAAGAAAGTCATTACTTTCAGCAAAAAACAAAATGACACGTTTTGAGTTTGCGAAAAGGCATGTGGGAGACTCCCAAAATGTATGGAGGAAGGTGCTCTGGTCTGATGAGACTAAAATTGAACTTTTTGGCCATCACAAAAGAAACGCTATGTCTGGCACTGTCAGAAACCATGAACCAGACCGAGACAGAAGTACAGTAAAATCACACTTGTTTATTAATAAAAATAAAAAGGTAAATAGAGTAAGTGTAGTCAAAGCATAGCCAGAGTCCAGTAACTGGATCGGGCAGTCAGCCAAGCCAGAGTTCAGTAACCAGATCGGGTAATCAGCCAAGCCAGAGTTCAGTAACCAGATCGGTAATCAGCCAGGCCAGAAGTCAGGGATCCAAGTAGAGGAGCAGCAAGCATGATAAGGAGCCAGAAGGGATGTCAGCAAAGCCAGTCTTTAAACAGGAACGCAGGATGTGACCAAAGCAAGGCGGGAATGAGGTGAGCTGGAGATCTTTAAGTAGGAGGGACTGACCAGCAGATCCACAACAGCTGGTTAACTGTGGAGAGAGATAAGAGCTGGCAATTTGCCAACAGCTGAGCGGCCAGCTCAGGGAAGGAAGGGCTGAGCCAGCCCTGACAGGCGCAAACCCAACACATCACATGTGTCTTTCTACACGCAGAACCAGTCCCCATCTGCCACAACCCTGGCAAACGGACGACACCAGAAGTCTCAAGAGACGCAGCCGTGCTCTTGAGCGAGCATGGCGTAAATCTAAGTCCCTGCAAGACTTTACTCTCTAGAAATCTGCCCTTCTCAAATACAACTCCTGCCTCCACACTGCTAAACAAACCTACTACAACACTCTCATCAAACCCCTCTCATCCAAACCTCTTCAACTCTTTTCTACCCTTAATTCCTTACTTCACCCCCCCACTGCCCCCACCCACCAACTTGCTTACCGCTCAACAGATTGCCAACTATTTCAAAAGCAAAATCAACACAATTCACAAGGAGATATCCAGCATTCAGCTTCCTCCCCTACCCAACACATTAGGTCCAACACCACACTCAATACTCTCCTCCTTCTGCCCAGTTACCACCGATGAAGTTGATAAACTCCTCTTCATGGCCCACCTCACCACCTGTCCCCTGGACCCTGTCCCCTTTCCTTCCCTGCTCAAACATGCACTGGTTACCCTCATACTTAAAAACCCTCACTAGACCCCACCTGTTTGAATAACCTAAGACCTATCTCCCTGCTCCAATTTGCCTCCAAGCTCATCGAACGCCTTGTCCATGACCGAATGAGTCGCTACCTCACGGACAGCAGCCTTCTCGACCCCCTACAGTCTGGCTTCCGTCTACAACATTCCACTGAAACTGCCCTACTAAAACTCACCAATGACCTACTAACTGCCAAAACCAATGGCCATTACTCCATACTCATACTCTTAGACCTCTCTGCTGCCTTCAACACAGTTGACCACCTGCTCCTCCTCAGCAAACTACACTCCCTTGGCCTCTGTGATTCTGCTTTATCCTGGTTCTCCTCCTACCTATCTCAACGCACTTTCAGTGTCACTTACAACTCCATCTCCTCTGCTCCTCTTCCTCTCTCTGTTGGCGTACCCCAAGGCTCTGTCCTTGGGCCCACACCTATTCTCCCTCTATACCTCTTCCCTGGGCCAGTTGATAACCTCCCATGGCTTCCAATACCACCTCTACGCCAATGACACCCAGATCTATCTCTCCACTCCTCAACTCACCCCCTCGATCTCCTCACAGATCTCAAACTTACTGAATGACATATCGGTATGGATGTCACACCACTTTCTCAAACTCAATCTTTCTAAAACTGAGCTTGTAATATTTCCTCCTTCCTGGTCCCCCCCACCATGACTTTACCATTAAGATCAACAGCACAACCATTGGTCCCTCCACACATGCCAGGGTGCTGGGTATAATCCTTGACTCTGACCTCTCCTTCAGCCCCCACATCCAATCACTGGCTAAATCCTCCCGCCTTAACCTCCGCAACATCTCCAGAATTCGACCCTTCCTGACTAATGACACCATGAAGCAACTTAATCACTCCTTGATTATTTTCCGCCTTGACTACTGCAACTCTCCCCTTAATGGCCTACCCTTACGCAGGCTATCCCCCCTTCTATTATGAATGCTGCTGCTAGACTAATACACCTCACTAATCGATCTGTGACTGCTGCCCCTCTCTGCCAATCCCTTCACTGGCTTCCCCTACCCTACCATATAAAATTCAAAATGCTAACCACAACATACAAGGCCATCCACAACATCACCCCCCAGCTACATCACCAACCTCATCTGCAGATATCGCCAAATCATCCCTCTCGCTCCTCCCAGGAACTCCTGCTCTCTAGCTCCCTTGTTACCTCCTCTCATGCTCGCCTTCAGGACTGCTCCAGAGCCTCTCCCATCCTCTGGAATTCCTTGCCCCGGTATATCAGTTCAGCCCCTATCCTGTCCACTTTTAGGAGATCCCTGAAAACTCACTTATTCAGGGAAGCCTATCCCACACGCACCTAACAACTGTCCCCGAGCCACCCCCCATCAAATCTTTCCCTGCATCTAATACCCTTTGTACCACGACCTCCTCCCTTTAGAATGTAAGCTTTACGAGCAGGGCCCTCCTGTCCCTTCTGTATTGAACTGTACTGTAATTGTGCTGTCCCCCCTCTACATTGTAAAGCAATGCATAAACTGTTGGCGCTATATAAATCATGAATAATAATAATAATAATAATAATCACATCACCCAAAGAACACCACCCCCACAGTGAAACATGGTGGTAGCAGCATCATGCTGTGGGGATGTTTTTCAGCAGTCGGGACTGGGAAACTAGTCAGAGTTGAGGAAAAGATGGATGGTGCTGAATACAGGGATATTCTTGAGCAAAACCTGTTCACCTTCCAGCAGGACAATGACCCCAAATACATTGCTAAAGCAACACTTGAGTGGTTTAAGGGGAAACATGTAAATGTGTTGGAATGGCCTAGTCAAAGCCCAGACCAATCCAATAGAAAATCTGTGGTCAGACTTAAAGATTGCTGTTCACAAGCGCAAACCATTCAACTTGAAGGAGCTGGAACAGTTTTGCAAGGAGGAATTGGCAAAAATCCCAGTGGTAAGATGTGGCAAGCTCATAGAGACTTATCCAAAGCGACTTGGAGCCGCAAAAGGTGGTTCTACAAAGTATTGACTTTAGGGGGGTCAATAGTTAAGCACAGTTGTACTTTGAGTTTGACGGTGTCCAGTTTTAAGTGAGAACCTCGCAAGATGCACTCACCCCTGAAAAAAGCCTTATGAGCTTCCCACAAGGTGGAGGCCTCTGACACTGAACACTCATTTATTTGAAAAAATTCGGACAGTTTTTGTTGGAGAAGAGTCTGAGATTCAGGATTTATTAGCAGGGATTCATTAAGACGCCAATGTCATGTTCTGGGCATTGGGGCAGATAAAATTATATCTAAATTATATATATGATCCGACCATGTGATTTATCTCCAAAGTGACTACATATGGCAGCAAAGGCGCAGTCACAAAGAAGTGGTCTAACCTAGAGTATAATTTGTGAGGAGGGGAAAAGAATGTATATTGTTTGTGGGTAGGATGTTTTACTCTCCACGTATCATAAAGATTGTAAGAGCGAACCAATTTGCGAAAAGAGGTGGATAGCTTTTGAGCTTGGACCGGCGGAGTAGATTGAAATAAGGCATATCTATCTTTGGTCGGGGACATGCACATATTAAAATCACCTCCTATAACCATAAAGGGCTGTGAAATAGTCTAAAGTTTTTCAAAAACTTTTGTGAAAAAAACATTCTGTCCCAAATCAGGGGCATATATGTTTGACAGAGTAAAGGACGTATTCAGATGGATACATTTCAGGAGCACAAACCAAGCGTGGGCATCCAGTATTGAAGAAAGGGGCTTGAGCGTTTAATTAAAACCGCTATGCCAGCCTCTCCCGGAGGGGTCAGACGTGACAAAAGTAGTGGGGAAGTCCTTGGAAGCAAACTTAAAGGAGCCCGCAGGTCGGAAATGAGTCTCCTGGACCATAATTACATCTGCTCCTGAGGCCTTGAATTCCTTCAAAGCTATCCATCTTTTTTGAATGGAATTCAAGCTCTTCACATTACAGGAAAGTACTTTAATAGTCATTATAAATCATAATGATAAGTTTCAATGTTAGCTCAGGTAATAGAGATACAGACACAAATCTACAGTGCATGGAACATAAATTACATTGAGGTTAGTTTGTTGAAATGATGCAACAGAGAGTGCATCGAGTAACCCAGAGAAGGCCAAAAAAGGCCTGCTGAAAAAGATATCAAAAGATATAAAAAAATATACATAAAAAAACAAAAAAGTTAATAATAACATTGCGGGGAAAAAAAATTGTAGAAGGCCTGAAGGGAAAAAAACAACTTCAGGGATCCAAGGCGGTTGCCTTGAATATTGCTGAGGTGCATGGCTACCTGCAAGATCCAACGGTGGGGTCCCGTCTCCTCTAGGGAGCACATACCCAGATCTAATAGGAGATAAGAAGTTAACCAGAAAAACAAAAATAAAAAAAAGCATAGAGTACTTCAGGAGAGCGGGAAAGGATCTTCTAGGTATAAATGAAAGACTCACGTACTGGAGTCCCAAACACGGACTAATCAAATGTAAAATGTCCGTCAAAAGTAGAAGAATTTTCAGCTGCATGCAGTCAGGTAGGGGATCTGGAAGGAGCAGATCTTGGCCGGTGTCAGGAGCGGCTTTGCAATCAGAATAGGAATCTGAAATAGAACATGCGGAAGGCCTAGGTTACAGATACATGCCTCGCTTTCATGAAGATCTTTTAGCTAGAACTGCACATCATCCTTAGAAACTGATAGGCGGAAAGGGAATCCCCATCTATAGGCAACTTGGTGGTTTTGTAAATGGGTGGTGACAGGGCGTAGATTGCGTCACTTAGCCAGTGTAATGGGTGAGAGATCATTGAAGATTTGAATCTTGGCGCCCTTGAAGTCCATGCGAGACTTGTTACGGGTGGCGATAGTAAGAGTTTCTTTGCTTTCGTAATAGTGGAAGCGAACGATAACGTCCCTTGGGTTGTAGCCCTGAGGTGGTTAGGGAGCCAATAACCTGTGGGCTCTATCCAGGCGCCAATCAATATCAGGGATATGAGGTGCCAGGGTGACGAATAGAGCCAGAAGACACTGGCGGAGCTCTTTATCGTTAATGTACTCTGGAATCCCATGAATCCTGAGATTTTGGCGGTGTTCCCTGTTCTCCAAATCTTCCTGCTGCAGTTGAAGTTGGGAAACCCCCCTCGTGCCAAGCAAGCCAGCTGATATCTATCCGAGAGCAGCATGAGCAGCGTATAATCGTAGACATGTGGTGCAACCACAAGAGAGGTTTTAGAACCATAAAATGCAGACAGTATATTGGTGGAGGAATTCAAGGAGGACTCACGGAACCAATCACGGACAAAAGTAAGTTGTAACGCCAGAAAATAGTTCCAAAAGTTTAGAGAGGCCAACCCACCATCAGATTTTGAAGCTTGGAGAGATTTTTTTTTTGCAATGCGTGGGTGTGCCCCCTGCCAGAGAAAGGTGGTCAGAATAGAATCTAGTTTTTTTAAAAGTTTCTTTGGCAAGAAAACTGAGGATGCCCAAAAAACATATAAAAACTTTGGTAAATATATAATTTTAAAAATATTCACAGTCAATCAGATTGAGAGACAAGGAAGTCCAGGTACGTAACCTAGTTTCCATATGTGATAATTGGTTTTGTATTAACCACTTCAGCCCCGGAAGATTTGGCTGCTGAATGACCAGGCCATTTTTTGCGATTTGGCACTGCGTCGCTTTAACTGACAATTGCGCAGTTGTACGGTGCAGCACCCAAAAAATTGACGTCCTTTTTTTCCCACAAATAGAGCTTTCTTTTGGTGGTATTTGATCGCCTCTGCGGTTTATTTTTTTGCGCTATAAACAAAAAAAAGCGTCAATTTTGAAAAAAACACAATATTTTGTACTTTTTGTTATAATAAATATCCCCCTTTTTAAAAAAAAAAAAAGCTAATTTTTTCTCAGTTTAGGCCAATATGTATTCTTCTACATATTTTTGGTAAGAAAAATCGCAATAAGCAGATATTGATTGGTTTGCGCAAAAGTTATAGCGTCTACAAAATAGGGGATAGATTTATAGCATTTTTATTATTATTATTATTTTTTTTACTAGTAATGGCGCAATCTGTGATTTTTATCGGGACTGCAACATTATGGCGGACACATCGGACACTTTTGACAACATTTTGGGACCACTGGCATTTATACAGCGATCAGTGCTATAAAAATGCACTGATTTCTTTAAAAATGTCACTGGCAGGAAAGGGGTTAACACTAGGGGGCGATCAAGGGGTTAACTGTGTTCCCTGGGAGGTGATTCTAACTGAAGGGGGACTGACTAGAGGAAGTGACGGATCGTGGTTCCTAGCTAATTGGAACACACGATCTGTCACTCCTCTCAGAACAGAACAGGGATTTGTGTGTTTACACACACACTTTGGTGTTCTGTCACTCGCGATCGCTCATGGCCAGCGGTCATCGCAGCCATCGGCCATGAGCATCGGCATCCCTGCAGTGTAGCCGATGTATAGCTATGCCGGTTCACGGGATCGTGCCGACCTGCCACAGTAAAATGATGGCGGCTGGTCGGCAAGCGGTTAAGAGACTCAAATGTGGATAGATCAGAGTTAGTTTTGATCCCTAAATACCTAAAGGTGGTCTGAATTTCCAGTTTGGACTGAAGTAGATAGTCATAATTGAGTTTGGGGCCTATTAGGAAAGCCACAGATTTGTCCCTTCCAACACGTAGGCCTTAGACCACCCCAAACTCCTCCACCACACCATCAAAGACATAAAGGACTTCTCCAAACCATCTAGATAGATTAATGCGTCATTTGCATAAAGAGAGATCTTCTCAGGTGACTTACCATAACAGATGCCCCCCACCATCACAGTCTGTCACACCACCAGAGCCAGGGGCTCAATAGCCAGCGAAAATAGAAGCAGCAAGAGAGGGCAGCCTTATCTCATGCCTCTTTGCAGGGAGAATACATCTGAGAAGTCTTTATTGGTACATACCCTAGCCCTCGAGTTAGTATAGAGCAGACGGACGGTGCATGGTCTCCCAAAGAAATGACTAGTTAACAGTATCAAAAGCCTTCATCACATCTAACGAAAGCACCAGTCCACTTTTCTGGTCAGTGGCTGCTTTGTAAATATGTAAATAAAGATGACAAATTTGTCATAAATACTCTTACGAGGCACAAACCCTGTTTGATCTGGGTGTACAAGGTGAAGAACGACCCTTTGCAGTCGTACTGCTAGGAGTTTCGCTAGCACTTTCACGCCACTATTTAACAGTGAGATGGGATGATAGGACCCACATTGCAATTTGTCTTTCTTAGGTTTGGGCAATACCAAGATCAGTGCCTCGCACATAGAAGGGGGGAAGCTCACCCTCTTCAAATGCCACTCCAGAGTATGTAGTCTTTTTGCTTGGTCTTCCACAGTTTTTGCACCATTCTGCGAGTAGACCATTGAACCCTGGAGTCTTATTTGGAGGAAGGGAGTGTATAGCCTCTGTATATACCTTGATCGTCAGGGGTTTATCTAATATAAGTCTGTGAGACTCCTCTAGTTCTGGGAAGTGGATAGATTAAAAAACCTTCAAACTCAGTTTCAGCAGGGGGCCCTGGATCCGAGTATAAGTTTTCATAAAAGGACTTAAAATGTCTGGTTAATGATCAATGCATCAGAGGAAACTGAACCATCAGGTAATTGTATCTAGAAATTGATCTACCAGTGTATTCTGTGCAGGAAAAAGCCAGCAGCTACTCATTTTTCCCACTGTGTTCATGCAATCTAGCCGATTAAAAAAGCTGCTGTTTCTGAGTTATATCTACCATATGAAGTTCTAGAGCTTTATACGTCCAAACTAAGACACCATGGGAGTCTGGAGTGGGGTGTGCAGTATAATGGGCCCTAGCTGCTTCCAAAGAGGCCTCTAAGGCCCGAAGGGTAGCACAATTGGTTTTCTGGTGCAGAGCTATATTAGAAATGTATGAACCCCATACAGTCGCATTGAAGGCATACCACGTGGGGCCTGTAGAGGAGGAGTGGTCATTCATCTCCCAGTATTGAGACATGTCCTGATGAATAGGGTTCTGAAATTCAGAAGTGTAGATCCAGAGGGGACTGAGTCTCCACATCCTAAAAGAAGGTCTATGCCCCAATATTAAATCGACACAAAGGGCAAAATGGTCACATATCGTTTGAGCTATATAGGAAACTGTCTGAATGCATGGAACCAAGTCTGGCGTACCCAACGCATAGTCCAGCCTGGAAAGAGCATGATATGACTGAGATTGATATGGGTAAACTCTGTCCGTGGGGTATTTCTATCGCCATAGATCTACATAACCAAAGGAAGCACACCATTGACTAAACAGTTTGGATTCATAGTGAAGAGGCTTCAATCGGTCCAGAGTTGGGTCAAGCACCAAATTTAAGTTCCCGATACTAAAAGTAGCAACTGTTGGTAAATCTGACAAATGAACACTTCAGTCAGTAAAGATTGCAGCCGTGACAGGGGGAGGGACATATGCCACTGCCAATAGTAATGGCATAGCATACACAGCACAGAATAGGAAAACATAATTCCCTTTAGGATCAGAAATCACCCGATCTTAGGAGAAGAGGAGACCCTATTAAAACTGACACTCCCCGGGCATAGTTTGAATAGGTGGAGTGATATCCGTGCATTACCCAGTGTTTTCTAAGTGCAAGGACCTTGGATCCCATTAAATGGGTCTCTTGCGAGCATAATATATGTGGTTTGTGTGATTTAAGAAATTCAAATAAAGAAGCCTATTTAAATTTAGAATTTAACCCCCGTATGTTCCAGGAGATGCACGTAACAGTGGACATACTAAAAAACAGACTAAAGTGAGCAAGATGGAGAAACGGGCACAAGGCCCAGTGGACCGACCATAGGCCACTTCATAGCTGCAAACCCAGAGGGAGGAGGTGGCAAGGCAAAAGACATTCACACACAGACACACCATATGCATACCAACCAAGACTAAAGCAATACCAAAATTGGACATTTGTACTAAAAATCATAACCAGTGTTGTACCCCTGCCCAGCTCCAAAAACAAGTAGCAGGGGTTAGCCCTAAACAGCAAACAAATGCAGGGAACATGGCCAATACAGCCAAAGTTATAGAACAAACGTTGGAATGAACCAATTAACCAGCTGTAGCAGCAAAGTCTCACATGAGGAGGTCATACTCCTCTTGTCAGGGCAAAGCTGTAGGTACCTGCCCCAGCAGAGTGCTTCCATGAGCTAAAATTTGAAATGTAGCAAATTCTTCCAGAGAGGGGACCCAGGTAAGGTATCAGGAGTGCGTTCAGATGAACGAACAGGCTGTTGCAGGGCTTCAAACTAGGAGATAGCATTCACAAGGGTTTTAAATAAATTACCTGGCCTTGGTAGACAACTCTCAGGGTAGCAGGAAAAAACATGGAGTATTGGATGGCTTTTGCCCTCAATTTCTGCTTGACATGTTGGTGTTCGGTTCTTAGAGTATGGACAGCAGGAGAGTAATCTGGGAAGAGGGGCACCGCCGCACAGTTAATTATGAGGCTCCCTTTCAGGTGAGCAGAGCATAGGTTGGAATCCTTGTCCTGGTAGTTGAGAAGATGAATCACCAAGGTACGGGGAGGGTTGCCCTCAAGGAGTGGCCTGCAAGTGACTCTGTGAGCTCTTTCAATCACAAAGCATGGGGACAGACAGTCTTGTACAAATTCCTGGGTGAACCAACTCTCCAGGAAGGACACTGGATCAGAATCCTCCACCCGCTCAAGCAGGTTATTCCTGTGCCGGCGATTTTCTAAGTCGTCTACCTTATCCTCCAGTGATTTGATTTTAGTGCCACAGGTTTTAACAGCAGGGAGAACAGGCTTAACAGTATCCTCCAGATCGCTGATGCCCAGCTCAGTAGCAGAGACCCAGTCCCAAATTTTATGCATATCCTGGTGCATTATAGTTATGTCAAGTTTAAGCTCCTCCACCTTACCCATAAGATCAGAATAATTTACCTTAATTATTTTAAGGACATCCAACTGGGTCATCCTCCATTCTGTCCTCGCTCAGAGAGGTCTGAGATAACAACACCGGTGGAGTGGATGTCCCTGGAGAGGGTGGATAGGGCTCCAGTGCGTCTCCAAACAATTCTAGTGAGGGTGCCAGGGAGCAGTGTAGTGACGGCCATCTTGACAGGAGTGCATGGTGATACTCATTTTGGCCGGGGGCTGTTTCTTCCTTCTTCCCATCCACCAAGCCACTCAGCGAGAGCTCTGTATCCCTTTCCAAGGAGCCAGGAGAGAAACAAATCAGCAAAGTTAGGGGAGCAGGTAGGCAGGATTGCAGAGTATTATACAGAGGAGAGCCTGGAGCTGCCGAGAAAGACGTCCGCTCATATGCTGCGTTAGGCCATGCCATACAGGGCAATCTTAGAAGAAAACCTGTTAGAGTCTGCAAAAGACTTGAGACTGGGGTGGAGGTTCACCTTCCAGCTGAACAACGACCCTATAGATACAGCCAGAGCTACAATGGAATGGTTTAGATCAAAGCATATTCATGTGTTAGAATGGCCCACTCAAAGTCCAGACCTAAATCCAACTGAGAATCTGTGGCAAGACTTGAAAATTGCTGTTCACAGACGCTCTCCATCCAATCTGACAGCTTGAGCTATTTTGCAAAGAATGGGCAAAAATTGTCCCCATCAGTCAAGGCTCCCTTTCCATATGGGGTCAATAGGCCTTCATTATAACCAACTTGTTGGCTAATAATTGCCCCACTTGTTGGCTGAAGCTCTTGAAAATACTTCAAAGTATGAGCATGTGACCAAGTATGAGCAAGCCCTGTCACATAGAGCACATAGTAGGGAGTGGAGTTCCTTCGCCCTGCCTAAGCTCCGACATAGTAGAAAGCTCTGCATAAGCTTTATTTTGGCCTAAGAGCTGTGGTGGTTGAACAAAGTGGTATGGGAAAGCAAGGAAAGTAATATTAGTAGCCAATAGAGTCAGAGAGTTAAGAGGAAAATCTATTACTTTGCCCTGAATTTTGAATTTAGGGCCCCTTGCACACAGGTGTGTCTAGCTGCTATGCTTCCCTCCCAACATTTAGTGCGCCTGGGAGGGACAGGTGCAGCTTCCAGCCCCGCTCTCCTGCAGCCTGTCAAAATCTATGGAAGGCTGTTACTGGACAGGGCTGAACACATTACCAAGTGGTAACCATAGGTGTGCACAGCCTAATGCATTAGTGATTGCACTCCAAAGCTCAAACACATATGTGTGTGCGCATGATATATACTGACAGTGTCAGTAGAGCAGTGGACAGTGTCAGTCGTTTTTATTTTTATAAATTTTTTTTTTTTTTAGGAGCCCCGCTAGGGGGCTTTGGTGAAATATCAGGGGACTATACATGGGGAATCTGCATCACACCTGGCATACCCTGTGCGCACGCCTATGGTGATAACCATATTTAGGGCCCTTTGCGTTCAGGGACGAACGCCAGCAATGCAGAAGATCTGGTCATAATTATGCAGACATAAAAAATGTGTTGACACTGATATTAACTTTGGCTAGATTAGATAGAGTACATTTAGAAAATTATCACAGTTTTTTTGTTTTTTTTTGAGAACCGACAAGCAAACTTATATAACTCTTTTAGCATTGGCTAGGCCAGTAGACATGCAAAATAATAACAAATCTCTAGCAATAACGGAAACTTCTACCCTGGAATTCATAAAGAAATCTGTCTCCCACCTGAGCAAGAAATTGTGGAAATCAACTTCCAACAGATTCATGTACATGTCAGTAAGGTGTATTTGAATTTGCTGTAGGATTGTGTCAGAAAATTTTTGTCTCAGACAGAACACATTTGATGCAGTTTGTGTTTTTGGGAGGTGCCTGTTGCCTTGCAGGAGAAACCAACAAGAAAACAAATCATTCCATTCCATTGAAGTCTATGGAACCAAAAACGCAACCTGCTGTGGGAAAAAAGTCTGACCCTTTCCAAAAAACGCACCGGAGGAAAACGCTGTGAACCAGGCCTCAATCCTGCGACACAGATTACTCCATAACATACGAGGTCTCCTTTGTCTCCACTTTGCGTCGAACTGATATGGCAGCAGTGGCGGCTGGTGCTTGATAATTCGGGGGGAGGGGGCGGGCGGCAAACCAACGCCACCCCCCCTCGGGAAATGAATCCGGGAAATGCACATCCCCCAACCCCCCCACCCCGTGAGACGGACGGCCTCCTTATCTGCCCGGGATGACACTCCAATCTCCCCTCCCTCCCCTGTCCGAGCCAGGGAGTGCCGGATAGCTGGATAGCTGAGCCGCTGCGGGTGAGCCATTCATGGTCACAGTGGCGGCTGGTGGGTTGAACGGACTTCTCCTCCAGCCGTGCTCTCCTCCTCCAAGGCATCCAATAGGATCGCCTGGTGTTTTGGCCAATCGGGAAACAGGTCTCATGACCCGCTTCCTGATTGGCGGGGAGGTGATTCAGTGTGATAATAGCGAATATTTATTCGCTATTGTCACACAACTGGGTGGGCTTGGAGCGCCTCTGGCTCTAATCACGTGCTTAACCCCCCCTCCTCCCAATTGGAATCCATGCATCCGGTGGGTGCGCCCCTAATTGATGGGCTGCCACAGTATGGCAGTATTCCTTTATGAATGTGTATCAGCCTCAGTGCCAAAATGTGTTACAAAGTGTTGCACATAAGAACTACTTGAATTTGTCTAACTCGTTGGAAATAGTGGTACTACCCTCATGAATTTGGCGCAGGACTATCTAATGTGGGCAATACAGCAGAAAAGTGTAAGAAATGTTTTATCAAATCATCCCCATGGTCTTTTTAAAAGCATTTAAAGTGGTTGTAAACCTATACATATATCCAGTGAAGTGACTGGCCTTGGGTGATAAACAGAGGCGAACAAATACTACTACATAAGTTGTACCTATTTATCTGCTGTCTTGTCTTCTCTAGAGCCCTTCAAAGTACAGAATTTATACAGCTTGTCAGAGCTGTCAGAAAACTGGGGACAAGGAACAAAGTTACATTCTGCAAAGCTCAGTAATGCCGTGTACACACGACCAGACTTTTCAACAGCAAAGTTCCGACGGAACTAATCCGCCAGACAATTCCATCGTGTGTGGGCTTCATCGGACTTTTACTGTCGAAAAATCAGACGAACTTTAGAAATAGAACATGTTTCAAATCTTTCCGACGGACTCGAGTCCGGTCGAAAAATCCATTCCTCTGTATGCTAGTCCGACGGACGAACAACGACGCTAAGGCAGCTATTGGCTACTGACTATGAACTTCCTTATTCTAGTCCGGTTGTACGTCATCACGTTCGAATCAGTTGGACTTTAGTGTGATCGTGTGTAGGCAAGTCAATTGCTTCGGAACTCCATTGAAAGTCCGTCAAAAAGTCCTTTGGGGTTCAGTCCGTTGAAAGTCCGCTCGTGTGTACACGGCATAAGAAGAACTCCGAGAGCTGATTGCAGGGAAGAGGCACGCCCCCTTCACACAGCACACAGGAACAGAGCTGAGGCTGTCAATCACAGGCTGTGTGCTGGAGCTTCCTCCCCTGTCACCTTTTAACTCTTGGTGTCAAGAAAACTTTCCACAAGTGATTCATGCTGATAGTAGAGGAACGAAGCAGCAGACAGAAATTACACTCAATGTTCTTTAGCCCCCGGTCACACTGGTGTGACTTGACAGTTTCAAATCGCATGACAAGTCACACCCTATTGTCCACTCCGTCAGAGTAACACCAATTTTGAAAGTAGTTCCTTCAGTACTTTTTGCAAGTTCAGGTGTGACTTGCAAAGACATCTTTACCTGATGTCGCACAGATGTCTTTCAAGTCGCACCTGAAGTAGCACTGAAATGCTACTTTAGAATGTCGTAATCAGTGTGACTGGGAAGTAAGTGAGACAAATACACACTATAGAGGGATATGCTTTGTTCATATTTCATGTCTGAGGTTTACAACCACTTTAAAACCACTTTAAAAAAAAAAAAAAGTCGGCAGCTACAAATACTGTAGCTGCTGACTTTTAATATTAGCATATTAGGACATTTACCTGTCCAGGGAGCCCGTGATGTCAGCACCCCAGCCGATCTTCGGATCGACTCCCGGGTGCTGCCGCCGCCATTTCTAGTAAGGGAACCAGGCAGTGAAGACTTTTGACTTCACTCCTGGTTCCCTACTGCGCATGCGTGAGTCACGCTGCGTGTTCTGATTGGTCTCTGCTGTCTTCTGGGATCCATGTGTCTCCCAGAAGAAAGCGGGGGGTGGGGGATTTGCCAGACATTGCGTAGATCGCCGCAGTGTGCATCTATTTTACCTGGAAGTGGGAGCAGATACATGGATTTGACAGGTATCTGCTTCCCCCTCTGGGGGGGGGGATCTGAACAGCGGAATTTCCATTTCTGGGTGGAACTCCGCTTTAACCCCTTGCCGATGAGCGTATGCAGATGTGCGCACTCAGCTTTCAGGGGTTATACCGGGATGATGCTTGCAGCTGCAGGCATCATCCCGGTACTGTTTTTTAGAGCCGGTGATCGGCTTTCCAGCGATAACAACCAATGCGGCTAAAAGCCGCTCGGCTGTTATACCGGAGGAGCGCCACCGCCTCCCGCCGCTCTTACGGTGGAACGGGAGGCCCGATCAACAATCCGCCACCTCCAGCGGCTAGGGACAGTCTGGAACGAAGCCGTAAGCGGCTTCATTCCAGCCTCCTAATTGTAAACACGGAAGCAACGTCATGACATCACTTCCTGTTTACTCGGCTGCCAATGGTGCCGGTTTTAAAAAAATATACAGTATTCAGAATCACCAAAAACGGCGATCTGAATACTTTGAAGTGCAAAGGAGGGATTGGGGGTCCCGATCCCTCCATAAAGAGTACCTGTCACCACCTATTACTGTCACAAGGGATGTTTACATTCCTTGTGACAGCAATAAAAGTGATCAAATTTAAAAAAAAAAAAAAAAAAAAACAATTTATTAATATTAAAATAAATAAGAAAAAAAAAATTCAAAGCGCCCCCGTCGCCGCAAGCTCGTGCAGCAAAAAAAAACGCATACGGAAGTCGCGCCCGCATATGTAAATGGTGTTCAAATCACACATGTGAGGTATCGATGCAATCGTCAGAGCGAGAGCAATAATTCTAGCACTAGACCTCCTCTGTAACTCTAATCTGGTAACCGTAAAAAAAATTTAAAGCGTCGCCTATGGAGATTTTTAGGTACCGTAGTTTGTCCCCATTCCACAAGTGCGTGCAATTATAAAGCATGACATGTTTGGTATTTATTTACTCGGCGTAACATCATCTTTCACATTATACAAAAAAATTGGGCTAACTTTACTGTTTCGTTTTTTTTAAATTCATGAAAGTGTCCCTTTTCCCAAAAAGTTGCGTTTAAAACACCGCTGCACAAATACCGTGTGACATAAAATATTGCAACAATCGCCATTTTATTCTCTAGATTCTCTGCTAAAAATGTTTGGGGGCTCTAAGTAATTTTCTAGCAAAAAAACGGATTTTAACTTGTAAACACCAAATGTCAAAAATAGGCTTAGTCATGAAATTGTTAAGGTATACTTCTGAATGTTTTGTACGTAAGTGTACATATTATTGTAATTAATTTACATTAAGATTATTGGTGGCACAGTGATACATGCATGTACAGTATATACAGTAGGGAAAACAATTATTTGATCCCCTGCAGATTTTGTAAGTTTGCCCACTTACAAAGAAATGAAGGGTCTATAATTTTTATCATAGGTGTATCTTAAATGATAGAGACATAGTTACATAGTAGGTGAGGTTGAAAAAAGACACAAGTCCATCAAGTCCAACCTGTGTGTGTGCTTTTATGTCAGTATTACATTGTATATCCCTGTATGTTGTGGTCATTCAGGTGCTCATCTAATAGTTTTTTGAAATTACCGATGCTCCCCGCTGAAAGAGAATTCCACATCCTTACTGCTCTTACAGTAAAGAACTCCCTACGCAGTTTAAGGTTAAACCGCTTCTCTTCTAATTTTAGTGAATGGCCCTGAGTCTTTTTAAATCCCCTTTCGCGTAAAAGTTTTATCCCTATTGTGGCGTCACCAGTACGGTATTTGTACATTGAAATCATATCCCCACTCAAGCGTCTCTTCTCCAGAGAGAATAAGTTCAGTGCTCGTAACCTTTACTCATAACTAAGGTCCTCCAGTCCCTTTATTAGCTTTGCTGCACTTCTCTGGACTCTCTCCAGTTCCAGTACATCCTTCCTCAGGACTGGTGCCCAGAACTGGACAGCATACTCTAGGTGTGGCTGGACCAGAGTCTTGTAGAGTGGGAGAATTATTGTTTTATCTCTGGAGTTAATCCTCTTTTTAATGCATGCCAATGTTCTGTTTGCTTTGCTTGCAGCAGCTTGGCATTGCATGCCACTGCTGAGCCTGTCATCTGCTAGGATCTCCAGGTCCTTTTCCATCCTGGATTCCCCCAGAGGTTCTTCCCCTAGTGAGTAGACTGTATTCATATTTTTGCCACCCAAATGCATTATTTTACATTTTTCTACATTGAACCTGATTTGCCATGTAGTTGCCCACCACATTAATTTGTTTAGATCTTCTTGCAAGGTTTCCGCATCCTGCGGAGGAATTATTGCTCTGTTTAGCTTAGTATCATCCGCAAATACTGAGATTGAGCTGTTTATCTCATCCTCCAGGTCATTTACGAATAATTTAAATAGGATTGGTCCCAGGACAGAACCCTGGGGGACCCCGCTTTCCACACTGGACTGAGTACTCCCCATTTATCACTACCCTCTGAACTCGCCCATGTAGCCAGTTTTCAATGCATGTACTCACCCTATGGTGATTTGTGGGGAACTGTATCAAATGCCTTTGCAAAATCTAGATACACTATGTCTACAGGCCTTCCTTTATCTAGATGGCAGCTCACCTCCTCATAGAAGGTTAATAGATTGGTTTGGAGGAACGATTCTTCATGAATCCATGCTGATTACTGCTAAAGTCATTAGTAAAATCTTGTATATAGTCCCTTATCATCCCCTCCAAGACCTTGCATACTATTTTTTTTAGCCTACGGCACCTGGCTTTCCCATGCGGTCTCCCGTCCAGGTACTAATCAGGCCTGACCCTGCTTAGCGTCCAGGATCAGATGAGATCGGGCGCATTCAGGGTGATGTGGCCTTAGGCCAAGAGCTTGCATACTATTGATGTTAGGCTAACTGGTCTGTAATTCCCAGGTATGTATCTTGGCCCTTTTTAAAATATTTAAAATGGTACCAATCTGCTGGTACCATTCCAGTCAGTAGACTGTTCGTAACAATTAGGAACAATGGTCTGGCAATTACATGACTGAGTTCCTTAAGGAACCTCGTGTGCAAGCCATCTGGTCCCAGTGACTTAATAATGTTAAGCTTTTCAAGTCTATTTCTAATTCTATCCTCTGTAAGCCATGAGGGTGCTTTCTGTGAAGTGCCATGAGGATAAACATTGCAGTTTTGGTTACTGAAGCCCCCCGTTTCCCTTGTGAAGACTGAGGAAAAGAATAAATTCAATACCTTTGTCATCTCTCCATCCTTAGTAACCAGATTCCCTTCATCATTCTTTATGGGACCAATATGATCTAACCTCCCTTTCTTACTATTTATATACGTAAAGAATTTCTTGGGATTTTTTTTTACTCTCCTCTGCTATATGTCATTCATGTTCTATCCTAACCGCCCTGATTGCACCCTTGCATTTCTTGTTGCATTCTTTGTAAAGTTGGAAAGCTGATGATGATCCCTCAGCCTTGTATTTTTTGAAGGCCTTCTCCTTTGCCTTTATATGCATTTTTATGTTGGAGTTAAGTCACCCAGGACTTTTATTAGTTCTTTTAAATGTATTATCCCTTGGGATGCACTGGCTAATACCCTTTTTTAATATGCTCTTAAAGCATACCCATTTTTCCTCCGTGTTCTTTGTTCCTAAGATTTTATCTTATTTAGTATCTTCTAGCAAGGATCGTAGTTTAGGGAAGTTGGCTCTTTTGAAATTCAGTGTCTTTGTATTCCGCTTATGTTTCTTATGTTTCCTACTTTGTGATTTATACTGAAACGAATTGATCTGTGATCGCAGTTTGCTAAATTGCCCTGCATTTCCACATCTGTGATCAGGTCTGTATTGTTGGTAATCAGTAGGTCTAGTAACGCTTTGTTTCTAGTTGGTGCATTTACAATCTGACCCATCAAATTGTCTTGGAAAATATTAGGAAATGGCGAGCTTTAGATGAATGTGCGGATCCTTCTGCCTAGTCTATGTCTGGATAGTTAAAATCCCCCATTATAATGACACTTCCAATCCTTGCCGCTAATCCAAATTGTGATAGAAGGTCCGCCTCCCCCTCCTCCCTCTGATTAGGGGGCCTATAGCATACTCCCAGTATTACTTTCCCATTAGTTTCCTCCCTTCGTAGCTCTACCCATAGGGATTCCACCTCCTCCCTTGCTCCCTTAGTGATGTCATCTCTCACATTCTCTTCACATCATTTTTTGATATACAGGCATACCCCTCCCCCTTTTTTACCCTCTCTATCCCTGCGACCTATTTTGTGACTAGCGATCACATGACCATCAGGTGTGCTGGAGCCTGTTGTCCTACGCCCAGACAGATAAATACCACCGTTCCAGCACTTCCCCCTTAGGCTTGTAGAAGGAGCTGATGCTCTGAGCGCGTAGCCTCTTTTATCCAGTTGTTCCTCCCCTGGTGTTTCTCTGCTTGCTGGTGATGTCATCTCCCTGTGCTCCACGGCGGCCCGGACCGATTTCCTGGTGGCCACAGGACAGATTGAGGTTCCCTCAGTCATCTGCCAGATCCATGGACGCTTGTTTTGGATGCCGATCTACACCTGCAGACACCACTACTTACAGATGAGCTTGTTTTTATGTTATTTCTTGTAAGTGCATTACTTACTTTTCTAATAAATCGCATTTAATATACTGCACTCAGGTTGGCGCTTCCTGTGTCTCTCCCCCTTCTCTAACCTACCACTAATCCCTCCAATACTACCCACTGAGATACGTTCCACACTGTCTATCTCTATGTCTGGACCCCCTCCGCTGTCACCTAGATTAAAAGCCCCTCTAACTTTTTAGTCATCTTCACTCCCAGCAGATCTGCACCCTCCTCATTTAGGTGCAGTCCTTCCCTCCTATAGAGCTGGTAACCGACTGAAAAGTCGGCCCAGTTCTCCAGGAACCCAATCCCCTCCTTTCTACACCAGCTCTTCAGCCACTCGTTTACTTCCCTAAGCTCTCGATGCCTACCTGGTGTGGCTCGAGGTACCGGTAGTATTTCTGAAAATACTACCTTGGAGGTCCTATTCCTCAATTTAGCTCCTAAATCCCTAAAATAGTTTTTTAGGACACTTCATCTTCCTTTGACTTTGTCATTGGTACCAACGTGCACCATGACAGCTGGGTCTTCCCCAGCCCCTCCCAGTAATCTGTCCACCAGATCTGTGATGTGCCGAACCCAAGCGCCCGTCTTTGTGACCAGATTGCCCTCTCTGTCCTGAGAATTGAGTCCCCTACCACCATAATCTTCCTTTCCTTTCCCTTGGCTTTATTCCCAACCTCACTGGAGGAGTTATTCCCCTGGCAGCTAGGGGAGTCACTAAGCTCCAGCAATGCTAGGCCCTGACTGGTTTTACCAATGTCACTCAACGGGGCGTATTTATTGGGATGTTCCAGCCCAGGACCGGCCTCCCTGTCACTTTTCTCTCTACTCTACCTGACTGTCATCCATCTACTCTGCTTTGGTGCCTGCCCCTCTTTATCACCACCCGCCTCTGTGCTGGCCCCTGCCAGCACCTGCCAGGTAGGATCCCAACTCTCCTTTAGTATGAGAGTCTTCAGTGTTGACAGTTGCTTTCCTAAATTCAGAACCTGGACTTCCAGGGAAACAATGTGCTTACATATTGCACTGCAGTATTTGCCCTCGATCAGATGATCAAGGAACGCATACAGGCCGCAAGATGTACACCAAGTCGCATCTCCACACCCGCCGAGCATCGTACCCACTAATTTAACGGGGATTGGGAATTATATTCTGTTAAAATTAAATTAACAACTAGCTTTCTGACACTAATACCCAACAATACATGGGCACTCAACAATACAATACACAGGCACTCAACAGTACAATACACAGCTACTCAACAGTACAATACACAGGTACTCAACAATACAATACACAGGTACTCGCAGCACACGTGCACTCACCGCACACATAAAACAAATGCTATAAATTCCAGTTCAGTAAAATAAGTATTTGATCCCCAAGCAAAACCTGACTTAGTACTTGGTGGAGAAACCCTTGTTGGCAAGCACAGAGGTAAGACGATTCTTGTAGTTGGTTACCAGGTTTGCACACATCTGAGAAGGGAGTTTGGTCCGCTCTTCTTTAAAGATCTTCTATAAATCTTTAAGGTTTCTTGGCTGTCTCTTGGCAACTTGAAGTTTCAGCTCCCTCCATACATTTTCTATTAAGGTCTGGAGACTGACTAGGCCACTCCTTTATTTTAATGTGCTTCTTCTTGAGCCACTCCTATGTTGACTTGGTGGTGTGTTTTGGGTCGTTGTCATGCTGGAAGACCCATCTACGACCCATCTTCAGTGTTCTGGCTGAGAGAAGAAGGTTCTCACCCAAGATTTTACAATACATAGCTCCGTCCATTGGCCCCTCAATGCAGCAAAGGCAGCCTGTACCTTTAGCAGAGAAACAGCCCCAAAGCCTTATGTTTCCACCCATGTGCTTGACTGTAGGGTTGGTGTTCTTAGGGTCATAGTCAGCATTATTCTGTCTCTATATTTAAAATACACGTATGATACAAATTATAGACCTTTCAAGTGGGCAAACTTACAAAATCTGCAAGGGGATCAAATACATATTTTCCCCACTGTACATACAAACATATAAAAAGAATTGGTGGCATAGTGGTATATGTATATACAGTACATGACTATGTATTTATGTATACACTACACCTGAGGAAGAGCAGGGAGACTTGAAACTGTTGTGTTGTACTTACCTGCGTGCTTGATGAATAAATGGCTCTGAAGATTGCAGCAGCAAATTGAAGTGCAGAAATCATTTGAATTATAAATATATATATACACATATACAAATCATGCTAACATAGTCTGAATGTATATGTATATAAAGTACATACAATTTCTCTTTAGACCTCTGTGTCAGTGCAGCATTCATCAGACTTTTTAAAGGAAGCACCTACTGCCTGTGGCTCTTTGATTTGACAAATCACAGAGCAGAGCAGCAGCAAAAGAAGCCACAGGAGCCACGAATGATGCAGACACAGAGATCTGATTAGAGGAGAAGGTACACTGTATCACAACTCTATGCAGTCAGTGCAGAGCTGTGGGCATTGCAACCTGCAGCACTGTGTGTTATAGCTGTAATACTAGGTTAGTGCTGGAAGTGGGCCCTTAGAGGACTGGAGTCCCTAATCATTTGTCCAGTTTGACCTCGCCCAACCTGCGCCCTGCCTCCAACTGTATTAAAGTACCTCATTTTGGCACTATACGTTCATTAAAGTATACTATGAGCAGGTATTTGCTATTTTTCAAAGCAGAGTACTTACTAGCCAAGGAGGGATAAGCTTGAGCCAATTGACCAGCTTGAATACATATTGCATTCTTGCAATATTGCATACGTGAATCAAGATTTCCTGTTTTATGCAAATGATTTCTAGACATATGATGAGTGTACAGCAGTTTTCAGAGGGTTAATTAACCACTTGCCTACTGGGCACTTTTACCTCCTTCCTGCCCAGGCCAATTTTTAGCTTTTAGCATTGTCGGACTTTGAATGACAATTGCGCGGTCATGCAACACTATACCCAAATGACATTTTTTATATTTTTTTCACACAAATAATGCTTTCTTTTGGTGGTATTTATTGACCACTGGGCTTTTTTATTTCTTGATAAACAAATGAAGAAAGACCTTAAAATTTTGAAGAAAAAAAAATGTTCAAAGTTTGTTATAAAATTTTGAAAACAGTCACTCTCTCTATTTGTCCTGCTTTCCACTATCATCAAAAGTGAATGAAAATCCCAAGGTTTGGGTTATCCCTAGAACAGTAACAGAGGGGAAATCCTCCAATGGCGACACTAGTTTTGGTGACCTTGGTGATAACCAGGTATTCCCTCACTTCCTGTTTTGGCTATGGGTCAGGAAGTGCAGGGAAATTTCCCCAAAGGGGACAAAAAAAAAAAACTGATAGGGCTTAAAACCTTCCTTTATTCTATCCAAAATAAAAAGAAAAAGAAAATTTTGTCTTTAGGTCTACTTTAACCACTTGACGACCGCCTCACGCCGATGTACGTCGGCAAAGTGGCACGGACAGGCAAAATCACGTACAGGGTACGTGATTTGCCTTCCGCGGGTGGGGGGTCCGATCGGACCCCCCCCCGGTGCCCGAGGCGGTCGTCTTTTGTCCAGCGGCGATCGGTGATGAGGGGGAGACCATCCGTTCGTGGCCCCCCCCTCGCGATCGCCGCCGGCCAATGAAAACACTCCTTTGCTGCTGTATGCTAAACAGCAGCAAAGGAAGTGATGTCATCTCCCCTCGGGTCGGTATTTTCCGTTCCGGCCCGAGGAGAGAAGACATCTATGTGAGTGCACAACACACACACACACAGTAGAACATGCCAGGCACACAAAACACCCCGATCCCCCCCCCGATCGCCCCCCGATCCCCCCCCAATCACCCCCCCCCCCCCTGTCACAAACTGACACCAGCAGTTTTTTTTTGTTTTTTTTTCTGATTACTGCATAGTGTCAGTTTGTGACAGTTACAGTGTTGGGACAGTGAGTATTACCCCCCTTTAGGTCTAGGGTACCCCCCTAACCCCCCCTAATAAAGTTTTAACCCCTTGATCACCCCCTGTCACCAGTGTCACTAAGCGATCATTTTTCTGATCGCTGTATTAGTGTCGCTGGTGACGCTAGTTAGTGAGGTAAATATTTAGGTTCGCCGTCAGCGTTTTATAGCGTCAGGGACCCCCATATACTACCTAATAAATGTTTTAACCCCTTGATTGCCCCCTAGTTAACCCTTTCACCACTGATCACCGTATAACCGTTACGGATGACGCTGGTTAGTTAGTTTATTTTTTATAGTGTCAGGGCACCCGCCGTTTATTACCAAATAAAGGTTTAGCCCCCTGATCGCCCGGCGGTGATATGCGTCGCCCCAGGCAGCGTCAGATTAGCGCCAGTACCGCTAACACCCACGCATGCAGCATACGCCTCCCTTAGTGGTATAGTATCTGATCGGATCAATATCTGATCCGATCAGATCTATACTAGCGTCCCCAGCAGTTTAGGGTTCCCAAAAACGCAGTGTTAGCGGGATCAGCCCAGATACCTGCTAGCACCTGCGTTTTGTGCCTCCGCCCAGCCCACCCAAGTGCAGTATCGATCGATCACTGTCACTTACAAAACACTAAACGCATAACTGCAGCGTTCGCAGAGTCAGGCCTGATCCCTGCGATCGCTAACAGTTTTTTTGGTAGCATTTTGGTGAACTGGCAAGCACCAGCCCCAGGCGTCAGGTTAGCGCCAGTACCGCTAACACCCACGCACGCAGCATACGCCTCCCTTAGTGGTATAGTATCTGAACGGATCAATATCTGATCCGATCAGATCTATACTAGCGTCCCCAGCAGTTTAGGGTTCCCAAAAACGCAGTGTTAGCGGGATCAGCCCAGATACCTGCTAGCACCTGCGTTTTGCCCCTCCGCCCGGCCCAGCCCAGCCCACCCAAGTGCAGTATCGATCGATCACTGACACTTACAAAACACTAAACGCATAACTGCAGCGTTCGCAGAGTCAGGCCTGATCCCTGCGATCGCTAACAGTTTTTTTTGTAGCGTTTTGGTGAACTGGCAAGCACCAGCCCCAGGCAGCGTCAGATTAGCGCCAGTACCGCTAACACCCACGCACGCACCGTACACCTCCCTTAGTGGTATAGTATCTGATCGCATCAATATCTGATCCGATCAGATCTATACTAGCGTCACCAGCAGTTTAGGGTTCCCAAAAACGCAGTGTTAGCGGGATCAGCCCAGATACCTGCTAGCACCTGCGTTTTGCCCCTCCGCCCGGCCCGGCCCAGCCCACCCAAGTGCAGTATCGATCGATCACTGACACTTACAAAACACTAAACGCATAACTGCAGCGTTCGCAGAGTCAGGCCTGATCCCTGCGATCGCTAACGTTTTTTGGTAGCATTTTGGTGAACTGGCAAGCGCCAGCGGCCTAGTACACCCCGGTCGTAGTCAAACCAGCACTGCAGTAACACGTGGTGACGTGGCGAGTCCCATAAGTGCAGTTCAAGCTGGTGAGGTGACAAGCACAAGTAGTGTCCCGCTGCCACCAAGAAGACAAACACAGGCCCGTCGTGCCCATAATGCCCTTCCTGCTGCATTCGCCAATCCTAATTGGGAACCCACCGCTTCTGCAGCGCCCGTACTTCCCCCATTCACATCCCCAACCAAATGCAGTCGGCTGCATGAGAGGCATTTTCTTTATGTCCTCCCGAGTACCCCTACCCAACGAACCCCCCAAAAAAGATGTCGTGTCTGCAGCAAGCGCGGATATAGGCGTGACACCCGCTATTATTGTCCCTCCTGTCCTGACAATCCTGGTCTTTGCATTGGTGAATGTTTTGAACGCTACCATTCACTAGTTGAGTATTAGCGTAGGGTACAGCATTGCACAGACTAGGCACACTTTTACAGGGTCTCCCAAGATGCCATCGCATTTTGAGAGACCCGAACCTGGAACCGGTTACCGTTATAAAAGTTAGTTACAAAAAAAGTGTAAAAAAAAAAAAAAATATGAAATAAAAAAAAATAGTTGTTGTTTTATTGTTCTCTCTCTCTCTATTCTCTCTCTCTATTGTTCTGCTCTTTTTTACTGTATTCTATTCTGCAATGTTTTATTGTTATTGTTATTGTTATTATGTTTTATCATGTTTGTTTTTCAGGTGTGTAATTATTTACACTTTACTGTGCTTTATTGTTAACCATTGTTAACCATTTTTTTGTCTTCAGGTACGCCATTCACGACTTTGAGTGGTTATACCAGAATGATGCCTGCAGGTTTAGGTATCATCTTGGTATCATTCTTTTCAGCCAGCGGTCGGCTTTCATGTAAAAGCAATCCTAGCGGCTAATTAGCCTCTAGACTGCTTTTACAAGCCGTGGGAGGGAATGCCCCCCCCCCCCACCGTCTTCCGTGTTTTTCTCTGGCTCTCCTGTCTCAACAGGGAACCTGAGAATGCAGCCGGTGATTCAGCCAGCTGACCATAGAGCTGATCAGAGACCAGAGTGGCTCCAAACATCTCTATGGCCTAAGAAACCGGAAGCTACGAGTATTTCATGACTTAGATTTCGCCGGATGTAAATAGCGCCATTGGGAAATTGGGGAAGCATTTTATCACACCGATCTTGGTGTGGTCAGATGCTTTGAGGGCAGAGGAGAGATCTAGGGTCTAATAGACCACAATTTTTTCAAAAAAGAGTACCTGTCACTACCTATTGCTATCATAGGGGATATTTACATTCCCCGAGATAACAATAAAAATGATTAAAAAAAAAAATATGAAAGGAACAGTTTAAAAGTAAGATTAAAAAAGCAAAAAAATAATAAAGAAAAAAAAAAAAAAAAAAAAAAAAACACCCCTGTCGCCCCCTGCTCTCGCGCTAAGGCGAACGCAAGCGGCGGTCTGTCGTCAAACATAAACAGCAATTGCACCATGCATGTGAGGTATCACCGCGAAGGCCAGATCGAGTGCAGTAATTTTTCCAGTAGACCTCCTCTGTAAATCTAAAGTGGTAACCTGTAAAGGCTTTTGAAGGCTTTTAAACATGTATTTATTTTGTTGCCACTGCACGTTTGTGCGCAATTTTAAAGCATGTCATGTTTGGTATCCATGTACTCGGCCTAAGATCATCTTTTTTATTTCATCAAACATTTGGGCAATATAGCGTGTTTTAGTGCATTGAAATTAAAAAAAGTGTGTTTTTTCCCCAAAAAATGCGTTTGAAAAATCGCTGCGCAATTACTGTGTGAAAAAAAAAAATGAAACACCCACCATTTTAATCTGTAGGGCATTTGCTTTAAAAAAATATATAATGTTTGGGGGTTCAAAGTAATTTTTTTGCAAAAAAAAAAAACTTTTTCATGTAAACAATAAGTGTCAGAAAGGGCTTTGTCTTCAAGTGGTTAGAAGAGTGGGTGATGTGTGACATAAGCTTCTAAATGTTGTGCATAAAATGCCAGGACAGTTCAAAACCCCCCCAAATGACCCCATTTTGGAAAGTAGACACCCCAAGCTATTTGCTGAGAGGCATGTCGAGTCCATGGAATATTTTATATTGCGACACAAGTTGCGGGAAAGAGACAAATTTTTTTTTTTTTTTTTTTTTTTTGCACAAAGTTGTCACTAAATGATATATTGCTCAAACATGCCATGGAAATATGTGAAATTACACCCCAAAATACATTCTGTTGCTTCTCCTGAGTACGGGGATACCACATGTGTGAGACTTTTTGGGAGCCTAGCCGCGTACGGGACCCCGAAAACCAAGCACCGCCTTCAGGCTTTCTAAGGGCGTGAATTTTTGATTTCACTCTTCACTGCCTATCACAGTTTCGGAGGCCATGGAATGCCCAGGTGGCACAAAACCCCCCCAAATGACCCCATTTTGGAAAGTAGACACCCCAAGCTATTTGCTGAGAGGTATAGTGAGTATTTTGCAGACCTCACTTTTTGTCACAAAGTTTTGAAAATTGAAAAAAGAAAAAAAAAAAATGTTTTTTCTTGTCTTTCTTCATTTTCAAAAACAAATGAGAGCTGCAAAATACTCACCATGCCTTTCAGCAAATAGCTTGGGGTGTCTACTTTCCAAAATGGGGTCATTTGGGGGGGTTTTGTGCCACCTGGGCATTCCATGGCCTCCGAAACTGTGATAGGCAGTAAAGAGTGAAATCAAAAATTTTCACCCTTAGAAATCCTGAAGGCAGTGATTGGTTTTCGGGGTCCAGTACGCGGCTAGGCTCCCAAAAAGTCCCACACATGTGGTATCCCCATACTCAGGAGAAGCAGCTAAATGTATTTTGGGGTGCAATTCCACATATGCCCATGGCCTGTGTGAGCAATATATCATTTAGTGACAACTTTATGAAAAAAAAAAAAAAAAAAAAAAAAAAGTGTCACTTTCCCGCAACTTGTGTCAAAATATAAAATATTCCATGGACTCAATATGCCTCTCAGCAAATAGCTTGGGGTGTCTACTTTCCAAAATGGGGTCATTTTGGGGGGTTTTGTGCCACCTGGGCATTCCATGGCCTCCGAAACTGTGATAGGCAGTGAAGAGTGAAAGCAAAAATTTACACCCTTAGAAATCCTGAAGGCGGTGATTGGTTTTCGGGGCCCCGTACGCGGCTAGGCTCCCAAAAAGTCCCACACATGTGGTATCCCCATACTCAGGAGAAGCAGCTAAATGTATTTTGGGGTGCAATTCCACATAGGCCCATGGCCTGTGTGAGCAATATATCATTTAGTGACGACTTTTTGTAAATATTTTTTTTTTTTTTTTTTTTGTCATTTTTCAATCACTTGGGACAAAAAAAATAAATATTCAATGGGTTCAACATGCCTCTCAGCAATTTCCTTGGGGTGTCTACTTTCCAAAATGGGGTCATTTGGGGGGGGTTTGTACTGCCCTGCCATTTTAGCACCTCAAGAAATGACATAGGCAGTCATAAACTAAAAGCTGTGTAAATTCCAGAAAATGTACCCTAGTTTGTAGACGCTATAACTTTTGCGCAAACCAATAAATATACGCTTATTGACATTTTTTTTACCAAAGACATGTGGCCGAATACATTTTGGCCTAAATGCATGACTAAAATTTAGTTTATTGGATTTTTTTTATAACAAAAAGTAGAAAATATCATTTTTTTTCAAAATTTTCGGTCTTTTTCCGTTTATAGCGCAAAAAATAAAAACCGCAGAGGTGATCAAATACCATCAAAAGAAAGCTCTATTTGTGGGAAGAAAAGGACGCAAATTTCGTTTGGGTACAGCATTGCATGACCGCGCAATTAGCAGTTAAAGCGACGCAGTGCCAAATTGGAAAAAGACCTCTGGTCCTTAGGCAGCATAATGGTCCGGGGCTCAAGTGGTTAAGAATCTTTAGAAATAGCAGGGATTCTCATAGCTCTATAGGAGACCAAAGAATAGATCTATAGAATCTCTTATAATAGTGGCATGATCTCTTTAAAAAATATTTTTTATAATTTGTAGATATAATTATTTTGTTGGTTTTATTATTATTGGTATTATTATTATATATTTATTTATTCTTCAAAATATTAAAATAATTGTTTCTTAGTTAAAGTGGAGGTCCGCCGAAAAAAAAAATATTAAAAGCCAGCAGCTACAAATACTGCAGCTGCTGACTTTTAATATATGGACACTTACCTGTCCAGGGAGCAAAAGCTGATCTGTCTGTCGGCTCTCAGCTGCTGCCGCCGCCATCCTCGGTAATGGAATAAGGAAGTGAAGCCGTGCGGCTTCACTTCCTGGTTCCCTACTGCGCATGCGTGAGTTGCGCTGCGCATCCCCACTGGTCCCTGCTGTGTTCTGGGACCTGTGTGTCTCCCAGAATACAGCGGGGGAGGACAGAGTAGGCGCCGGAAGTGGCGTAGGTCACCGTGAACGCCGCGGTGATCTATGCCAGGAAGTGGGAGCAAATACCTGTATTAGACAGGTGTCTGCTCCCTCCTCCCTCCTCCCCCCTGAAAGGTGCCAAATGTGACACCGGAGGGGGGGAGGAATCCAAAAAGTGGACGTTCCATTTTTGGGTGGAACTCCACTTTAATTGTGGTAATTATTATGGGATGATGATGATAATGATGATGATGATGATTATTATTATTTTTTATTCATCAAAATATCAAAATAATTATTGCTTAATATTTCTTATTTTATATTGGTATTTCTTCTTATTATTAACATTATTAATTTACCTATATTTGCTCATTACACATGCAGGTTGTGTTTGCTGCATAGCAATGCTGCACATTATGAGAGTAGGGGAAATCCCTCAGGAAGAGTTTGGGCTAAACACGAAACACAGTTGGGTTGTTTTATGGCTCTGTTGCTCTTGCTTTGAAGCATTTTAACTGACTGCAATAAAAAGAATATCTTCAGCTTTTGCACAGTAAATCCTAGGGACAGTTTGCTTATGAAAGGAGAACACCTTGAAATAACAAGTGCCCCACAAGTAATGGCATGGTTTGTTTGGCCAATGAAGCGCAGTAACAATTCTTTATGGTATCTTATTCCTAGTCTGTCAGACTGTTCACACTTATTGAATACTAGAAACTGTCTGCAAAAGAATGGAAGTCTTGGGTTAACCCAGCACATTGCCCCCATTCTAACATGCAGACATTTATAAAGTGTTGTTAGGCTATTCACTCATCTGTCTCCTTCTACTGCACTAGAGCATCTCATGACTGTCATAGTGATAGTGAATAAGAGCAAATTAGATGCAGTATAATCCAGGGTTTTTAAACTAGGGTTCCTCCATAGGTTGCCGGGGGTTCCTTGGGCAAAGAGCAAGCTATGCCTCTTAGATAAGGTCCCACCAAAACCATTGATCTTTTTAGCTATCTGTAAGGGGGTAATTCTTCCTGATGACCAAAAGTGTAAGGAGAATTCTTCCCACTGACTATCACACTAATGTATCATGAGTTGTAGCTATAGTTGTTTTTAGCAGGAGTTTCCTGAGACCAGAAAATTAAGGGTTCCTCTGTATTGAAAAGGTTGAGATAATATGTAGCGCCCTCCTAGGTAGGTGCTAGAGTGAGTGTATATAGTTTTTGGTTTCTCTGCTAAACAGGGAGACAGCTAGGCAAATCCATGTGCCGTATGCTTAACAGAGAGCTGTGATTGATTGATAGAGTCTGCTCAGTGTGCCCTGGTGCTGCTCATGCTGTCTTGATGTTTCACACTGATCCAAAAGCTATGGAGTATACTGGACAGTGGGTGGAAACCTTGGAGATGAGGGTATGGATGTCTGTACAGCCCTGGCCAATTAGGAGGGGATGTGCTTCAATGCATGCTGGGTAACTGTATTTATATCTGATGAGCACATGGGCTGGGGGTCTTCTGCAGAGAGAGAGGTCCAAGTGAAGAGGGGGCCTGACGCCCCTCCTCAGCGTAGGCTGCCACGCTGCCTCAGGTGGTCAACCTGAGGGCCTGAAACATTGAAGTTGCAACCCATGGTTCTTGTGAGAGCTGACTGAGTGAGGATGTCCGTACATCAGGTCTGGTATTGCTGAAGAAGGCTGCCATGAGTGCTTCAGAAGCCTTGTGAGTACAGAGCCCCCACAGGGGATACATGGGACTTGTGATGTTAGATCCCCCCCTGGGTGCTAGAAGTCAGCTACTGGGTTCAAGCTAAAATAGGACACTGACTAGTGTCTTGAAGATGCAAAGTTCACTGAGTTCCTTCTGCTACAAAGGGACTTGTTCATTCCATACAGGTGCTGTATGGTACTACTGATAATCTGCTGAATCAGTTGTCCTCACCTGTGAATAGTTAATTTGGAGTAACCTACTAATTCTCTTCTACTATCCAAGTTCTCCATATAAAATACAAAAATAAATACGCAAGACTGGTCATTGATGATAACAAGCGGAAGAGTGTGTGCACCTAGCTGTGTGAAAATACCCTGTAATTGGCTGTGGATTAATCAGTGGGAGGAACAGGAAAACAAATATCCATGCGGCTCCTGTAGGGGTACTGCTACAAATATATTTAATACATCTCTTATAGGTTGGCTACATGATGCTACACCCCCTATTGTTAGGCCCCATCCCCTTTGCTGCATTGTCACAGCCAACATAGAAGTCTTATAAGCCACAACACACAGAAGGTGCAGAGTAAGAACTACTCTTGCTGTAGATAGTAAATACTTGTACATACAGAGAACCATTTGGTAACTGGGAGGAAGGAGACTCATAAGAGAAACCTTCTAAGTTTTGGACAATGCTACTGTCTGGTACCACATCCTATATAAGTAGAGACATTCAAAAATAGACCTAACTAGAAAGATCAGCACTTTAATGGTACCAAGCTATAAAAGAGATACAGTTTATTTTTACAAATTTTAAAACAATTGAAATATATTAAAAAACTAAAAATACACACCTTAGTCTTATACAAATTAATTAGTATATCACATCATGCTTTGCTCATCACTGATGGTCTATTAGGGTAATGAGTTGTTTGCTGAAAATTCAATGCGTTTCGCAGGACAGCAGCCCGCTTCATCAGGAAAGCAAGCACAGTGTAACTCTGTTACATATATAACAATAACATACAGTGTACATACAAAGTTGCAATAACAATAAATGACTCCTGATTACATCTTTCTAGAAGGAAAGGATCAAAAGCCTGTGATGTGTGACCACGAGGTCTGGGAAATAAGCATAAGTTCAGGTAATGATATACTGTCCTGATAGTATACTTCTCAGTAATAGGGCCCCTGCATACAAAGCAGATGCCAATGTGCATTCCTCTTTAGAAGAGCATGCTTCAGGAGAGATCAGGATGGGCAGCCAGGTAGGTGTGAGTAAAGTCATCTGATATGTATGAGAATAAGATATGTATTTCTAGAATTTTAATAGATTTCAATTGTTTTAAAAGTTGTATAAATAAAATGTATCTCTTTTAGAACTTTGGTGGTACCAATAAAGTCCTGATCTTTCTGGTTAGGTCTATTTTTGAATTTTTGTACATACAGAGGGTGGACATTTCAACAAGACAATTGGTTTCAAAGAAAGAAAATAAAGCTGCTAGAATGGCCCAGCCAATCACTTGACTTGAATCCAATAGGTAATCTAAGGAAAGAACTAAAGACCAGAGTTCATAGAAGAAGCCTATGGAACCTTCAAGATTTGAAGACTGTGTGTGGAAGAATGGGCCAAAATCACACCTGAGCAATGCATACGACTAGTTTCTCCATACAGGAGGAGTCTTGAAGCCATCAGTTACCAACAAAGGATTTTGTACGAAGTATTAAATAAATTTCAGTTAGTGCGTTCAATACTTTTTCCCTGTGTCATTCCATTTTATTACACATAACTTAACTTCTGAACTTATTTGTTTTGGTTTCTTTGTATGTATGGAATGCATGGGTTGTTACCGACATGTGGTGAAAATTTCATGTCAATAGAACCTTTAGAAATATATTTACCTTGAAAAATGGTGACATGTTTATTACTTGTTTTATCCGCAGTATGTTTGCATGAGGCTAATAGATGTTATCTCAGCATCTGTTCAACTGACTACACTGTCTGATATACAGAGAAAACCTGCAGACTAGTACATGAACTGTAATAAAAAAATAAAAGTATTACGCAGATAAAGATAATCAACTGCGGAATCATTAATAGCGCTTTCCAGCTAACAGTCTCTAAAGAAATGCAACTGCAAAGAATTAATTGGCATGTAACCACCAATACCTGGATCAGGTTTCTTTTTTATGTTTTTATAGACCTGAACCTGGTAAACAAACCCCACCCTGAGGCTGTACAGCAGTTCCCTTTAAAGCAGAACTGAAAGTGTACTTTTTCTTAAAAACAAATATTCTAAGCTGGCATAATGCCCTACACATTTCTATTTGAATTGATTCTGCACACAATGTTTACATACTGTTAGGGTATTTTATCTGGTTGTCAGCATCTCAGCACACAACCCACAGACTCGTTTTTTCCCTTCACTTTCTATCTCTGGTTATTATGAGCACTGCACACTGTGACAGGACCAACTATATCATGGTGAAAAAACGTCATTAAGAATGCAGCTTTGCACATGAGGAAACATAGGCTCTGCAAAGGGTTTGGTGTCAGTAAGGGTTCTCATTGATACAGGGTGGGGGGGGGGGGGGTTCCAGGATGCAGATATCATAGGGAGAATACTGGCTTTTCAGTTTTCTCAGGGATTGACAAATCCTGCTCTGGGTCCTGGAGCCAAGAGACTTTGTAGAGTCTTGAGTGGGATGAAGTCTTCAACCCTAGGTTCAGGTTTGGTTGGCCACCAGCTCCCACTGATTGTGCTGCTGTGTACTGGTTCTTTAAGTTTACCAAATCACTGTGGCTCAGGACTCCAACCTCGCCAGGAGTCTGTGTGGCTGCAAGGATGCTAGCAGTGGTAGGTGTGCACGGACTGTTTGAGAATAGTCTGTGAAGGAACAGAGGCCATACGCCTGAAGGCCAGAGCAGCAGTGCTGCAAAGGAAAGTCAGAAGCCTGAAGGGAAAATTGGTGTGTTGTGGCATTGGAGTGCTTAAAACCTCTGTATGGGTAAGCTTGTGTTATATAAACTTATATATAAAGCCCTAAAACAAAGATTTTTGTGAGTGGACTGGGTCCCTAGAAGCACCACACTTGAGTTAATTTCCTATAAAGTATAAGTATGTGGTCAAGTGCACTGTACTGTTAAAACTAAAAAATCCCAGGGACCGTAGTGCTGCCTATTGTATTATGCATGCATCCCCAATGCTGTGTGGGCATCAGTTTTATGAATGGGAAGTTATCTTTGCTTTTAACAAAGAAAAATAAAATACGATACACACAAATAAAACAAACAGCATCTATTACGGGTCACCAAAAAAATATAAAAAATGTGAATAAGATTTCACACAGTGATGTCTTTTTATCTCTATCCAATCCTTTCGTGCTTACAGTTGGTGAAGACAAATAGATCACCGCAAGGTGCTCCACCTCTCCAGGACTGATCTCACCTGATGTAATGCGACTACTACAGCTAAAGAGGGTTAGAAACAGCTTTTTAGCCTCTCCAAGGCTATGACATGGCGCATTCAAAGTCCTCTCTCCACTATCTCCTCTCAGAAATCCCTTAACATCCACAGTATATATAAGGAAACACTGATAGTGCTTATATCATTTTAACCGTTTAAGGACCAGCCGCCGTCATTATACTGCGGAAGGTTGGCTCTCCTGCATGAATTGCCGTAGGTGTACGTTGGGTGCTTTAAGAGCAATAGGGGGTGCGACGCCGAAGCAGATGCGCGTGGCCAGCGGCCGAGATGTCCGCCAGCCACCCGCGATCTCTCCTGTTCTGACAGGGGAGTAGAGAGAGAGCTGCTGTTTCTAGTGATTAGGAACAGTGATCTTTCTCCTCCTCCAGTCAGTACACTCCCTCCACAGTTAAAAAAAACTCCTAGGGAACACATTTAACTCCTTGATCGCCACCTAGTGTTAACCCCTTCCCTGCCTGTGTCAATTATACAGTAAACAGTGCATTTTTATAGCACTGATCGCTGTATAAATGTCAATGGTCCCAAAAAAGTGTCAAAAGTGTCCGGTCTGCTGCAATGTCACAGATCGCAACCATTACTAGTAAAAAAAATGCCATAAATCTATCAACTATTTTGTAGACGCTATAACTTTTGCGCAGACCAATCAATTTACGCTTATTGCAATTTTATTTTACCAAAAATATGTAGAAGAATACATATTGGCCTAAACTGATCAAGAAATTTTTTTTTTTTTTTTTTAAATTGGGGATATTTATTATAGCAAAAAGTAAAAAACATAGTTTTTATAAAAATGATTGCTCTTTTTTTTTTGTTTAAAACGCAAAAAGAAAAAACACAGAGGTGATCAACTACCACCAAAAGAAAGCTCTATTTGTGGAAAAAAAAGGACGTCAATTTTGTTTGGGTACAGCGTCGCACGACCGCGCAATTGTCAGTTAAAGCGACGCAGTGCCGTATCGCAAAAAATGGCCTGGTCATTTTTTTTACACACTGTGACCGAACCAATACAGTGTTACCATAGTAACCATAGCAACCATTTTTACTGAATAAATATGATTCATTCAGTGTGTATTGTTGTGATTGACCACAGCTAATCACATGGTACAGATGGGCTGTAATTGGCCCTGTCTGTGCCATATGATCATTGTGACCAATCACTGCTAGCAACACAATTGTACACATTTATTAGCATGAATCAAAGCCAATCATTGTTTACGATTGGCATGTGATCTGCTGTGATTGGTCACAGCGATCACCTGGTACCAGCAGCGGGCCAGTACACTGATCAGTCATTGGCTGTGTCCAGTGAACACAGCCAGTGACAGATTGTGCCACAGTGTGGCCTGGAAGGATGTCATATGATGTCACCCCAGAATGACAAATGACTCTCTCAGCCGTCATTTGACAATAGGCTGGGTGGGAAGTGGTTAAACAACTGTTGCTGTTGGACGATTTCCCCTTCTATCCTGTTCCAGTGACAACGTTAACATTTTGAATTTTTCCTCACTTTTAACCCCTTACTTTTCTATCTAAATTTGAACACAAAGGCTTTAGATACACTTTAAGAAAGGACAATTGTGGTTCTTTTTTTTTTTTGATAAGTTCTATTATCTGAGACATAAAGCCCATATTAGTGCATTTAGATGAACCGCTCAAAAATAAACACTTTACTTTCACTGTTATTTATAGCTAACAAATTGGTTTGTGTTAATATAGCACATCAAAGCTCTTTCTAATCCCTATGTACATAGAATATGATCAACTCTGAAATAAAATTCCATCCTCAATAATTAATAGGCTCACATAGTCCTTGGTAGTTTATATACCTTTATGTATAATATATAAGATTCAAGTGCTTCTGTGAGGAAATTCATTTTAAAAGTAAATTAAGAATGCATTAAGATCCTGTTTCAAAATACTGTGTATGATAAAACATATTGACCTTACCGCTTATGTTATCATTTTAGAAATAGATCCATTAAAAATACATGCTGTATTAAAACTGCACTAAACTATTTACACTCTACAGTCCGCTGCACAAGAGGTCTCCCCATGTTAATGCAATCTATAGTATTACATAACGGTATATTATTAATATTAACAACTAAATATTGGTTAATCCATTAAACATTCACTGACAATGGTGAGTTTATAAAATATCTTGAAGTGTTTTAAAGTAGTATTGATTAAGATAAGGGATAAAGTTACAGTTAGGATTTAGCATTAAGCTTAAAGCAGAGTTCCACCCAAAAGTGGAACTTCCGCTCATTTGTCTCCTCTCCCCCTCCGGTGCCACATTTGGCACCTTTCGGGGGGGAGAGGGACAGGATACCTGTCTTTGACAGGTATCCTATTCCCACTTCTGGGAGTTTGCACCGCGGCCCGTGACATCACCGCGGGCCTCCCTCCTCCCTCCTCCTCCCCCTGATGCTGGGCCAGTAGGAGAGAGGAGCGGGGCCTCGCGCATGCGCAGTAGGGTTCCCGGCGTGAAGCCGTAAGGCTACACTGCCGGGCTTCCTTACCCGCAATGGCGGCGGCAGCACCTGACGACATCGCTGGACTCCAGGACAGGTAAGTGTCCTATTAAAAGCCATCAGCAGCAGTATGTGTAGCTGCTGGCTTTTAATTTTTTTTTATTTGGGCAGACCTCCGCTTAAAGTTATAAGGTACAAGTTTAGTGATAAAGCCTAACTATATTCACATTGGCCGCTGACATATTCTGGCTGCCAGGACTCAATCACTGGCCACTTTCATTGGCCGGCCAGGGGTGATGTCACTCCTGCGCATGCGTGGGAGTGTAGTCAGCTTTGGCATTGCTGAATCTGTGAGAAAAGATGGTCCACAACTCCTTGCTTGCGCTTTAAAATCTTCAAAATGTATTGATTCTCCATAAAAGACATGGTAACAGACAGCAGATTACAAAGGAATTTCGGGATTAGTAGTTCCTCAGAATGGCAACTGCTCTGTATGACTATGCCCCTGGACTACATATCCCAGGAATCTTCGCTATCATCAGAGGGAATGCTGGGAGGAGGGAAAAAAGAGACCAGAGACGCTCTCTTCCTCCTGAACCTGATATGTGATGGACCTCTCTGTCGGAGAGGGTGTGGTCGCAGCCTACCACGCGGTGTGTGACATTCCAACCTGGCCGAGAAGGGCCCATCACTGCTTGCTGATCATCAGACATCTATCCAGCACCACCCTGATAGTCCGACAATCCACGCTTTGTACTTGTATCGGATGATTGTCGCGAGTGGAACCGTTGCAAGGACGCCTCTTAGGGAACCGATGTTCGGAAGGCATTGAATCAGCCTGGTTGTTGGTGAGAGGGCAATTGCCCACCTTTGCACACCTTTCTTTGTTGCTTCACTGGGACACTGTGCACACACAGCTTTACCCTGGGGAAACACTTTACTGCATCGCTATTTGCACACTGTACTTATACACCTGTCGCATCAACCTTTTTCCAAGAAATACCATTAACTTGTTGCTTCACCCTATTGGATATAATTAATGAGCTCCTACTGCCGGTGAAGACCATCAGGCCTGCAACGGGGACATTACTGTCATTACTACTTAAAGGGCACTCATACTGTTCTTCTTTAATTTATCTCAAATCAGGATTAAAAGTTAAATAGGCCGGCCTGGATTTCCCCTTTAGAAGTCTTGCCAACATTAATGCTTAACTCTTGCTTATAATTCAGGTCATGTGCAAGTGGTACTTCATTGTACATACGTGTATATAATATACTGTTGTTGGCAACTCGTTTTATTGTGGAGGAATTCTTCTACTGAATTCGGACTCCAAAAATCCAAAATTCAGTTGATCTATTACCTCCTTTGTGCAACAAGGTCTTCCTTGAGTTATCCAGTAAACGTTAATAGAATATAAACTCATTGAGTGGTTTGAATTATTACTTTAAGGTGGTGCAAAGATGTCTGAGCCCAGAATGTCAGGTGGGTTGGAATGTTCCCAGGGTCATGGTGGTGCAGATGAGCAGGTAAATGCAAGCAGTACCCAAGGGGGAAGTGCTGCATATATAACATTAATTTGTGTACAGTGTTGCAAGGCAGAGTAATTGTCAGCCAAACTATAGCAGTCCTGAAAAGTGAGAAATGGCCTGGTAATGAAGGGGCAATACAGTACTTAATTGGTTACAAAAATCTTTGTGGGAGGTTTTACTGTTGTCTTGGTGACCGTACAGGAAGTGAGGGAAAATCTCCTCAATGAAAATACATCCAGCAATAATAAAAGTTCTAACCCTTCCAGACTCTAAGCTAAAGTACAAGAAAGTATTTGTCTGCAGCTGAATTGTGAACCTTTTAAAAGGTCCTCTAAGTAATGCCATAAATTGTAGTCATGAAAACATACTGCATACAACAATTTAGTAGGTAATTACCAACAAAAGCACTTATGTTCTCACACCAGATTAATAGCCATTTCTCTTTCGGGAGCTCACCTGTCCTCCGTAATAAAACTCTTCAGAATCATTGTCGCCTTCAGAATCCTCTTCCACTGCACTGCTGTGTCGGGACTCCTACAAATTAAAAATATTATTTTTAAAGGAAATATCTTTCATGTGTGTGTGTACATATATAGGATATGCAGTGTATGTTCAGCCAAAACAGTTTTTTATTGGATAGAGTAGGGAAGGATGGGGACCCCTGCCAGGTTTTCACTGCTATCTGTGGCTTTGTTAAAGAGATATTACCCCCACTTACTGTCATGATGGAAAAGGCAATACTCGGACAGACTGTTTTTTTTTTTTTTTTTAAGCATGTAGCGCTACCCAGTGGAGTATTTTGGTTTTGTGTTACATTAGGCAAGACTAAATTTGTCCCATCCCTTCCTGTCCGTTGACACCCACGACCATCCAATCCCGCCAAAAACAGACGGATGGGGGATCTATTCCCCATCTGTCTGGCAGGTTGGATTGGATGGCAGTCTGATGGAAATGGACAGGTGGTCCGTTTCCATCCAACTGGCCCATAGAGAAGAGCAAGCTGTGTCTGTGTCCGCATAGCAGACAGATCCCCCCTGCTGAGCAGACGGTTCTGCTTTACAGAACCCATGTGAAAGGGCTCTTATTATGTTTTTGGTTTTATTTTTAAAAAATTACAACTTTGTTTTTTTTTTTTTGTACAGGTACATTTTTTTTCTTTATTTAATTTTTCTTTTACATTTTTTGGGTGGGGGGGGGCTTTGGAGAGACATCAGGGGTCTAAACAGACCTCTAATGTCTCTTTTTGGAGACAGAGGAAGGGACTGAAGTCAGTCCTTTTCTCTGCAGCCTGAGCTGCATTGTGGATGAATGAGATAGGAGTCTGTAAAGAGACTCCTATTCATTCATAAAATGAAACATAGTAAACAGTGTTTACTATATTTCATTCACAAACTGACAAATATTGAACACAGTTCACTATGTGTTTGCGATTAATGAATACAGAAGCGATCAGTACTGTGATTGCTGTCTGTATTCTTTCAGGAAAGGGGCTAGTAAACACATGTTTTCCAGCCCCCCGCTTTCCATCGATCCAGATCTCCCACACTAGCAGAGGCTCCAGGCGACGGAAAGGGGGGTGGGAGAGCCGGCCAGCCACTACACAAAGCATCCTCCCCGCTCTTCATCCATCCACATCTCTGGCATTAGCAGCTGCTGCATCTAGTGGGAGGAGGAAATCGGAGAGCCGGCCAGCAGCTGCATGTAAGGGGCGCCTGGAAATCAGGGAGGTGGGGGGCACTAAAGGAAGGGTCAGAGGAGCAGAGGGGGGATCTATGTGGACAAACCGATCCCTCTATTGAAGCCATGCAGCTCCCAAAGTCAGCGAGAGGGCAACAGAGGGAAGCAGACAGCTGAAGGGCATCAGGTTTGCGGGGGTCAGTGCAGCAGGATGGAGTGGCAGGAACAGGGAGCCTAGGGGCGGTGCCACCCCCTGAAAACTGTCGCCCAAGGCAAATGCCTTGTCTGCCTCACGGCAGATATGCCCCTGGTGCTACCCCCCATAGGGGCCGCTGGTGAATGTGGTCGTCTCCCACCCTGCACAGCCAGGCACACAAACTTCCAGTCACTCAGAGACAAGAAGCAGTCCTTGCAGCTTTGTTTTTTATTTCATTTATGGGGAATTGAACTTGGATGGGGAAGGGTGCATATGGGATGCCCATTTGATCAATAAAACTCTGTAGGGACTTGAACTACGGTATATACATTCCAGTATATACATTCTCTCCTCTTCTACCTCCAGCGCACACTTGCTTGCAGACTATCACTCCCAGGACCAGCTAGCACAGGTTTCAGACTCAGCACAATCTCAGCTGGGTCTGGATGAATGCCCTATGGAGGCAGGGACCACGGGCCCCTATGGTGTAACAAAAAAATGGAAGTTTTTAGTGATAGCTGTCCTATCTGTGGCTACAGCTCCCAGTACCACTTCTCCAGACACTGACAGCCCTCCTGGCTGCAGCTTTCCACTGCCCGTGCCACCACAGTCCTCCTGACTGGCTCTGCACCCATCCCAGACTGCTCCATCCCAGTCACACGACACATCTGTGCATTTTGAGAAGGTCCTGTCCGCACTCAAGTCCAGGCTGGGGAGCTCTCTTAAAGGCCATGACAGCCTGACAGCCTAAGATTCCATCTCCAGTTTCCACCCATACAACTCCTCCCCAGCTGGGCTGACCCAGAGTATTTGAGGGGGCCTGCCCCCTGCCAACCCAAGTTGGGGATTGGTCAGGGTCCTCAAAATACTCCAGGCAGCTCCACCTTACTTCCCCTCCCATTCTTCTAGAAGGTTCCAGTACATTCTAGAAGTAGGGGGGAGGTCTTAGTGATGCTGCCTGTGAGTCATCCAGCTCTCCCTGGATCTCTGCCCAACCCAGGAAAAAACACAGACAGGCTTGGCTGCTGGTCACGTTTGCACAAATTTACCCACACTAAAAAAAAAAAAAAAAACTGAGCTCTAGAAATTTTTTTTTTTAAAAGCACTCTCGTGATAGTCGCAGCTTGTGCTATGCAAATTGGCATAAGCTACATATGTAATCGTTTGTGTTCTTTGTAAATCCAATGTTACTCACTGTCCCCTCTCAATCCTGTAAGCTTCCATCTTCAGTGTGGGCATCTGAAACCCAGTTGGACTTTCTTTCCGGGATACGGTAGAGCTGGCTAGCCAGCATGCACCTCCCGATCTCACACCTGTACAGTGTAAAGAAAGCTAGGCCCACTTAGCGAGGCGCATGCCCATTGACTTCTGGGAATGATCACACATATATCCCAGGAGCAGGAGGATATGACGTACCCCGCTACTGAAGGTAATACGGAAGTGCAACACTTTAAGAAGCCTAAAGGAAATAAACTTTGGTAAAAAAAATTCCCAAACATTGATGGCATAGTGGTAAGCAATGCCTGGGACGAACGTGAAAAATTAGGGTGGAACTCCACTTTTACATGTATCTATTGTCAAAATGTAGAATCATATATTCTATTTCCATATTGTATTTCAACTATTTCTAGCCTACCCCTATGAATCTGAATGATTTTGACATTTGTCCCAGATAGCAAGGATAACTTACCACTAATTTGTGGCAGTATTGAATCGTAAGTCTCTTAACTTGCTGCACATTTTCACTTGTAAGTTGTACACTTGCATAGCACTTGAAGCACAAGTTGTAGTTGACACTTTTCCAATTTGTAGCAAATTTGTCAAGTTTTTTTAGCAAAGTTTCTAGTAAGAGCAAAGTTGCAGTGGTGAGTCTACAACAAGAGCTCTGTGAGTCTACAGCATGAAAATTCTGCCACAGTGACCCCTGTGGTGGGATGAATATTGCACAACATAACTGAAAGAACAGAACTTGCAGCAGAATGTTTGCAAAGAAAGTTGATCTGGAACAAACTTGTGAAGCCTGGAAAGTCTAGAAATAGCTTAGCAAGTCATTTTCAAACTCGCAGCTCAATTGCTTGCTATCTGGGGTAGACTTACTGTGTGAAGATCCACACACATTTATTTTCTGTAATTCTGTGACACATAGTCACTGTCCTGTGAGTAGGCACTGCTGTCTCACACATGTCACAGAGCCTGCCTTCTGAATTACAGAGTTGCTGAGAGGAGGAGTTTCAGGAGGCGGAGTCAATACAGGAATCACTGCTTACACTTGCCGGTACCATGTAATACATTACATTGTACGTAGTTCTTAGAAACTTTTAGTTTCTGATAAGTCACCCAAACTTACCAACATGAGGACAAGGTGCTTTGCCGAGGTGGGCCCCAGGCAAAGTAGTCCCCCCCCCCCAATGCTGAGGGTATGTAGCCTGGCATCCAGAATACAACAATGATGTAGCACAAACAAAATAAATAAAAAATATTGAAAAAGTACAAAAATAAATAAAAGTCCAAACTTTCAATGATCAATAGTCCATCACTAATGTGTTACATGTGTGAGAATTTCTATACATTCCCCAAACTTTCATGCTGTGTCTCCAGCCACCAAGTGCAATATATCTGCTTTCCTCCAAATGTGGACCCCAATATAATAACAAGGACATTAAAGCTTAAAGTGAGTATTCAGTAATCGTCATAGATATATGTTCACCAATTAGCATATAATATTAAAGGCTTTCTTTAAAATAAATAAACATGTCATACTTAACCTCCTCTGTGCAGTTGGTTTTGCACAACGCATCCCCAATCCTCTTCTTCATGGGTCCCTCGCCGGCACTCTTGGCCCCTCCCTCCTGCCAAGTGCCCCCAGAGCAAGCAGCTTGCAGTGGGGGCACCCAAGCAGGCTCATTCCCGAGCCGCTGCTCTGCGTGTCCATTCACACACAGAGCCGCCTCTCTCTCTCCTCATTGGCTCACTGGCTGTGATTGACCAATGGCTTCCGCTGCTGTCTCAGCCAATGAGGAGGGAGAGTCCCCGGAGAGCCGAGGCTCTCGTGCGCATCGCTGGATTGTGATGGGGTTCAGGTAAGTATTGGGGGGGGCTGCTACACAGAGAAGGTTTTTTAACTTCAGGTGTAAAAAACCTTGAGCATTTAGAACCACTTTAAATCATCCACACCAAGGGAATGTCTACTCCAGCATGCTTCTGTATTCTCCTCCTCCTCTTCCAGCAGTTCCAGACCCACAGGTAAGGATACATGCAAATACAAAATACAATTATTCTATTTTGTGTTTGCGTGTACAAACACAAACCGGTCGATCCGAGTATAAGTCGAGGCCCCTAATTTACCACAAAAAACTGGGGAAAACGTATTGACCCGAGTATAAGACGAGGGTGAGAAATGCAGCAGCTACTGTAAGTGGAAAAGAGTGTCAACAATGCCCATCTGCAGCTGCATGCCTCCCTGTGTCTTGTGCATGTGTCCTGTGCATGTGTCCCTGTGTATGTATGCATCCTACCTGTGTCCTGTGCATGTGTCCCTGTGTATGTGTGCATCCTACCTGTGTCCTGTGCATGTGTCCCTGTGTATGTGTGCATCCTACCTGTGTCCTGTGCATGCCTCCGTGTGCCGCTCTGTACCGATCAGCGTTTGATAATACCATTCGGCGGCTGTTCTACTGATCAAAAGCCGCGCCTCCTCCTCGTCTGTGATAGGCAGAACACTCCATTTCCCAGCAGTCAGCGGTCAGCCTATCACGGACATTCTCTCATCCTCATACCACGGACGAGGATGAGAGAATGTCCGTGATAGGCTGTACACTGACTGCTGGGAAATGGAGTTTTCTGCCTATCACAGATGAGGAGGAGGCGCGGCTTTTGAACAGTGGAATGGCCGCTGAATGGTAATATCAGACGCTTACCGCCGTCTGTCTGCATGACACGCTGATCATGTAGGTAGATGGCGGTGACTCGTGAAAGGAGGGTCGCACGCCTCTGGTATCATCCACAAGAAAATTTATTGGAGACTGCTCAGATAGAACACGGTCCTACCATGGTGTTCTGTCTTAGCAGTCTCCAATAAAGTTTCTTGTGAATAATTCCATCGGAATTGGCATTGAATTGTTTTATTCTCATAATAATTATAAGCAGATTTCCAGAGCACCCTCCCCCCTTACATTACAGTGCACCCCACTTATCTTGTGTCACTGGGGGCGGAGCTGGGGAGCAGAAAGTGCAGGGTCTGGAGAAGGACCAGAGGAGGGCTGGAGTCAGTTGCCAGAGTCTTCTGAATGCTGATACCATGGGAGTCGGAGACAAGGGGGCTGCTGCACAGAGAGATGCAGGATCTGTAGGAGTCCTTCTCTCTGCTGCTGACTGCTGAGACAAGGTCAGGGCAGAGATGAAGGGGGTGCTGCAGCTGTAGGAGAGGTGCAAGGGCCACACGAAATAGCCTAGAGGGCTGAATTCAGCTTGCGAGCCTTGTGAATGACACATGTGTCCTTCACAGTGCAGTCACCACAAGGGGTCTCTCTCTCCCCTGAATGCAAATTACCACTGTTTACACTTCTACATCAGAAGTAAGACCCACTTCTCTGTCCACATAAGTGAGGCTCCTTGGAATGGAAAGCAATGCCAGAAGCTGAAGAGGTGAGATCATTCCAGAACTGTACAGAAAAGGTCCGGGAGTGATCCATCCTCCAGCTGCTATCCAAAGCTGAAATATCAGTTTAGGTTCCAGTGACCCTTTAAAAATGGTGTCACTGCCTTTTTTATATAAGTGCCATAATATAGGTTATTCGCATTACTTCAACAACTTCTAACAATCATTAGTTGGACGTAAGAAGGCAGGTCGATGGTAAGGTTATAGAACGGTATAAACATAATTATCATTTTTCAAACGCAAGAACGGCTGGTGAAGGAATCCTTCGTTCAGTCTCTCCTAAATCTGAGATTTAATGGGGCTCGTAATAAAATGATGGAGAGGTCCGGACTGAGATATTAAAGTACTCATTCACTGGCACAAGCTCATTCAATATTCAGCCTTCAAAGGATTAAAATTTCTTCCCAATAAAATATAAAAATAGATGGAGTTGATATATCTGTTGCCACTACAACCAAAAGACTTATGCCGCGTACACACGGTCGGACTTTTCATCTACAAAAGTCCAACGGACGCCGACGGACTAAAGCTGGCTGGTAATCCGATCGTGTGTGGGCTTCTCCGGACTTTCAGCAGACTTTTTCAGCCTCAAATCCGACGGACTTTAGATTTGAAACATGCTTCAAATCTTTACGTCGTAACTACGACGGACCCCGAAATCCGCTCGTCTGTGTGCTAGTCCGACGGACAAAAACCCATGCTAGGGCAGCTATTGGCTACTGGCTATGAACTTCCTTATTTTAGTCCGGAGTACGTCATCACGTACGAATCCGTCGGACTTTTGTGTGGTTGTGTGTAGGCAAGTCCGTTCGTTAGAAAGTCTGCTGCAAGTCCGCCGAAAGTCCGCCGGAAGTCCGCCGGAAGTCTGTCGGACAGGCTGTCGGACTTTTGTAGACGAAAAGTCCGACCGTGTGTACGCGGCATTAGAGAGAACCTGTGTTTTGCCTGTACCCTCCCCAGCAGCACATACTCATTTTAACTTTACTCTTTCGTTGCTCCTGCTTATTGGTAAAGTAGGTGACAGCAATGGGCCCAGCACCAGCGTTGCCACCCTGTATGTTACAACGAGCAAGAAGTACACTATCTTACCAAAAGTATTAGGACGCCTGCCTTCACACTCACATGAACTTTAACGGCATCCCAGTCTTAATCCGTAGGGCTCAATATTGAGTTGGCCCACCCTTTGCAGCTATAATAGCCTCAACTCTTCTAGGAAGGTTGTCCACAAGGTTTAGGAGTGTGTCTATAGGAATGTTTGACCATTCTTCTAGAAGAGCATTTGTAAGGTCAGACAGTGATGTTGGCCGAGATCCATGTTTATCCATGTGATCGGCTGTTTCCAATCACAGCCGGTCACATGGAGATGCCAGTAATCGGTGCTCCTCGCCTCACACTGACAGAGTGTGAGGAGAAAAGAGCCGATCAGGGGCATCTCCTCACAGAGGACATGTAGGTATGTAATCAGGGCACTGATCATCAGTGCCCTGATTACAATTAAGTGCCCACCAGTGCCAGGAATGAGTGCCCACCACTGCCAGCAATCGGTGCCCACCAGTGCCCACAAGTGCCAGCAATCAGTGCCAACAAGTTCCAGCAATCAATGGCCATTAGTGATGCCAGTCAGTGCTGACTATCAGTGCTGCCCATCAATGCCCTTCACTGCTGCCCATCAATGCCCATCAGTGCCACCCAACAGTGCCGCCTATCCGTGCTGCCATCTGTGCCCACCAATGCTGCCTATCTGTACCCACCAGCGCAGCCTATCAGTGCCACCCATCAGTGCCACCCAGTGCCACCCATCAGTGCCACATATCAGTGCCACCTATCAGTGCCCATAAGTCCGGCATATTCGTGCCTCCTCATCAGTGCCACCTAATCAGTGCCCATCAGTGAAGGAGAAAAATTACTCATTTACAAAATTTACTGACAGAAACTAAGAAAAACTTTTTGTTTTCAAAACTCTCGGTCCTATTTTATTTTTTTTTTTAAGGAAAAAATAAAAAACCCAGAAGTGATTAAATACCACCAAAAGAAAGCTCTATTTGTGTGAAGAAATATGATAAAACATTCACATGGTTACAGTGTAGCATGACCACGCCATTGTCATTCAAAGTGTGACAGCGCTGAAAGCTGAAAAATTGCCGGGGCAGGAAGGGGGTGTAAGTGCCCTGTATTGAGGTGGTTAAAGTTCATGTGTGTGTAAAGGCCGGTGTCCCAATACTTTTGGTAATATAGTGTTTATTTCACATGGTGTCTCCTCTTACTCGCTTGAGGAAAGGTGACTATGTGTTGCTAGGGGGTAAATAAACAATCTGTTACTTGGCATGGGCAAAGTACACTTTCACTTTAAAACAAACATGCCCCACCCCAATTTCAGTTAATAAACCTGAATACCTAAAAACATTCTTCTAACTAGAACAACGTTAGTAGTATATACCTGCCTCCTCTTCCCCCAGTTTCCATAGTATCATCATTTGTATCCCCTGCCAATCACTAACCCGCATCGCCATTAAAAAAAAAAAAAGATTAGGTATGGCACAGGAGCAAGATAATGCTATTGTTAGGCAGGCAGAGAAGAAAGAAGCCGGCCATCTGTAACATCATGCCCTTCACCTCGCATTAGCACCATATCTAATTTCCTTGATGCGAGGGAAAAAAAAGGCTCTGCATGGCATCTGACAAAGTCTTTTTTTCTTTCTTTCAAACTAATTATTGAAATGTTGTATAGTGCATAACATCTTGTACTTCACGTCACACCTGCATCACACAAAATGACACTAATCTTACAAAAAAAACCAAAACATTTATTTTTGGTTCTGCAGTTAGAAAAGAGATCTCCCCGAAGGCACTGGTGATGTTGCCTTCCCAGGGAACATCTATCTGTACAGCTGGCTGGGGATACGTCACCATTGCCTTCAGGAGATCAAGAAGTGGACACAAAAAAAAAAGCTAAGTAAAAGCAAAAAAAACCCAAATGTTTAAAAAAAAAACAAATGTTAGATGATTTCCCATCAGCATGCAGAGCTGCACACTGATGTGAGTTTTACTGAAAGGGGAAAAAGGTCTTCTTTAAAGAGAGCGTGTGAATACAGAACTATGGAAGATGCTATTGCTGGTCTGGGGCTTTCTGATCCTGGCTTCATTACCTAGTAAGATACTGACCTAGAATAAGCATCCAGCCAGTTGGTTAACAAAAAAATGATCACCCATCCACAGTGTCATTGACTATCTGGGTGATAAAGCCAGGATAAAGGTGATGCCAATGCTGGGCTGAACTGCTTGATCTGCATATTACACCGGGAGACCAGATCTTCTCTCTTTGTAATCAGCATTCTATTGCCTCTTTAACGGTCCCACCCTGACAGCAGCTCCTGATATACAGAGCTCTCAAAGTGAAAGCCAAACTTTTTAGGAATCCACAGACATAGGATTGTCTGTAACCCCCGTTGCAGCCAGTTTGTAAAAGGTACCAAGTGGTGCCATGGCATCACTGCGATTTGGGCATGTTGGCTCTCCCCTTTTATGTGTTTTTCCAGCAGCTGCATGTGGGTGGTGAGAAGAATCCACACACTTCATCATGGGACACTGTTAGAGAAATTAGGTGCTTATTTTATAATCATTTAATGCATGCTTGCAAAAGATTGCTTAGAAGTAGAATAGTTTCAAGTTACACAGAGTTGTTTCGAGTCCTTGAAATGCATATAAATCACAGAGATAAGATAGTTCAGTTTTAGTTCATCAATTAGAAGAAGAAACATTTTGACAGCAGTTGAAATATAGCCTGATAAGATAAAACATCCTATACAGGTGGTTTAGAAATAACTATGTGGAATATGGGAGTTATGTACAGTACATTAATTAAGTTTGACAGGGTCAAACAAAGGTGTGCTTGTGCCCTCATTAAAACTATTATTAAAACTGTTAAAATACATTGAATAAGAAAACACTGATATGTATGTATATATTAATAATTAGACAATATTGAATAAAGTAGTTGGCTTTGTGTGTGTATATATATCTATATATATATATAGATATATATCTATATATATATATATCTATATATATATATAGATATATATATAGATATATATATATATAGATATAGATATAATTTAAATGGAATCACACTATGTGGCCCAATTTTTTTCCTTTTACCATATATAATACTGGGAGGATCTGTTCTTGATCTTTGGTCACTGTTCCCTTGGTGGATACCCATTAATGTTATACATTGTGACGGACCCCTGTCTGATTGGTCTACATCAGAAACTGTTTATGCTGATTTTCTTCCCTGGGTGTGTTACACCACAAGCTCTGTTGACTCATCGGGCGTATGCCTAGTTGGGTTCAACTCGTCTGGTAAGCCTCTTTCCTTTTGGTGGTGGATTATCACCAGAAAACCAGTTCACAGATTTATCTTGCAAGTCACTTTATATAGTGGAGTCACTTTAAGGACTTTCATTCTAATATATATATGCACTGTTGGTTTATGTAAACATCATCATTATTGTTGTTTGTATATTAGAGTAAAATTGTATATATTTTATCATGGTTTATGCACATCAGTAATGGTTTGTTACAAGTTTGATCCCATCAGGGGAATCTCACTTTCACCTTCACTTTTAGCACTGCACTTTACCACTTTCCGATTGCAAGTTTTACAATTGTTAGACAGACAAGTCAGATAGGAGCCCATAAGGCTGGACTCTATGTATGCTGCCCTATTGCATGGGTCATAAAGATCAGAACCAATGGGCAAATATATGTCCTTTTGTTGTAACTTGTTTCCTCGTACAAATAAAGAGAACTTCTTGACTTGATCCAGAGCGTGGTCTAAGGTGAATTTCCCTCACAGACACCTCCTGGTTATGCCTCTCCTACTGCCTGACTTAAAGAAACAAAAAGCAGAGTGCAGGGAGACCCTCCTGACCCTTCCCAGATGATCTCTGGTTAACAGAGGACAACATTACATTATCAGTAAAAAAGGGAGGACAGACCATATTGGCCCCATAAAGAATGAGGAAGGACATCTGGTTGCAAAGCATGGGGATATGGTGAAGGTATTGAATTTATTCTTCTTCTCAATCTTCACAAGGGAATCGGGGGGCTTTAGTAACCAAAACGGCAGTGTTTATCCTTATGACACATCACAGGAAGCATCTCCATGGTTAACAGAGGACAGAATTAAAATTATACTTGGGAAACTTAACATTAATAAATCACCGGGACCAGATGGCTTGCATCCGAGGGTACTTAGGGAACTCAGTCAAGTAATTGCCAGACCATTGTTCCTAATTTTACTGGCAGTCTACTGACTGGAATGGTACCAGGTGATTGGAGAAAAGCCAGTGTAGTACCAATATTTAAAAAGGGCCCAAAATACATCCCTGGGAATTACAGACCAGTTAGCCTAACATCAATAGTATGCAAGCTTTTGGAGGGGATGATAAGGGACTATATACAAGATTTTAGTAATGAGAACGGTATCATATTAGCAGTAATCAGCATGGATTCATGAAGAATCTTGCCAAACCAATCTATTAACCTTCTTTGAGGAGGTGGGTTGCCATCTAGATAAAGGAAGGCCCATAGATGTGGTGAATCTGGATTTTGCAAAAGCATTTGACACAGTTCCCCATAATCGTTTACTGTACAAAATAAGGTCCTTTGGCATGGACATGGTGAATCCGGATTTTGCAAAAGCATTTGACACAGCTCCCCATAAATGTTTATTGTACAAAATAAGGTCCGTTGGCATGGCTACAAGGGTGAGTTCAGAGGGTGGTGATAAATGGGGAGTACTCAGAATGGTCAGGGGTGGGTAGTGGGTCCCCCCAGGGTTCTGTGCTGGGACCAATCCTATTTATTTTGTTCATAAACTACCTGGAGTATGAGTAAACAGTTCAATCTCTGAATTTGCGGATGATACTAAGCTAAGCAGGGCAATATCTTCTCTGCAGGATGTGGAAACCTTGCAAAAAGATCTGAACAAATTAATGGGGTGGGCAACTACATGGCAAATGAGGTTCAATGTGGAAAAATGTAAAATAATGCATTTGGGTGGCAAAATATGAATGCAATCTATACACTGGGGGGGAGAACCTCTGGGGAATCTAGGATGGAAAAGGACCTGGGGGTCCTAGTAGATGATAGGCTCATGTGCAATGGCATGCAATGCCAAGCTGCTGCTAACAAAGCAAACAGAATATTGGCATGCATTTAAAAGGGAATCAATTCCAGAGATAAAACGATAATTCTCCCGCTCTACAAGACTCTGGTCTGGCCGCATCTAGAGTATGCAGTCCAGTTCTGGGCACCAGTCCTCAGGAAGGATGTACTGGAAATGGAGCGAGTACAAAGAAGGGTAACTAACTAATAAAGGGTCTGAAGGATATTAATTATGAGGAAAGGTTGCGAGCACTGAACTTATTTTCTCTAGAGAAGAGACGCTTGAGGGGGGATACGATTTCAATTTATAAATACCATATTGGTGACCCCACAACAGGGATAAAACTTTTTCGCGGAAGGGAGTTTAACAAGATACGTGACCACTCATTAAAATTAGAAGAAAAGAGGTTTAACCTTAAACTACGTAGAGGGTTCTTTACTGTAAGAGCGGCAAGGATGTGTAATTCCCTGCCACAGATAAACACCTGAACGACCGCAACATACAGGGATATACAATGTAATACTGACATATAATCACACACACATAGGTTGGACTTGATGGACTTGTATCTTTTTTCAAACTCACCTACTATGTAACTATGTATCATCTGATAGGCCATCTGATGATGTTGATTGTATACACACACACTGATATAGTCTGTATATAGTCTGATATAGTTTGGACATCTCAATATAATTCACATGTTCAACTTATGTGATTTTTCTTATTTACTTGTAGTGATATGATATTTTGTACCGTGCTTCACAAGTCTCCTGAGGAAGCCATTGCGTGGTGAAACATGTTGAGCAGAAACTACTTTACACATATTATGACCGCATGAATTTCATTATGATAGTTTTTATGATCACCTTGTTTTTAACTTTTGTATATGTATAATAAAACTTATGTGATTTTATAATTTAAATATCTTGGTATACTGATTTGTCTGGAACCTTAAAAATCCTATTTGTGTATCTAAAAACATTTGTGTATTTTCAGGATGTGGTGCCTTTATCACCAGATATTTGGCTGATTATCAAAAAATTACATTATCAGTCTGGGTATGGCACAGTGAGGCACCCAACTTCCCTCCCAGGTCTGTCAAGAAGGCAACTTCTTGAAACTGTAAATTTACAAACATTTGGCAACCCTACCCACGATCCAAATTATTTTACCCAATCCCAACCTCCATGCCATTCTAGAAATGCTAGCCTCCACCCTCCTTGCCTTTCTATTGGCTAGTTAAGACGACTCATCAAATTTGGTGGCCTGTAGGAAGATATAGAGAGCATGAGGAGGTGGACCAGACCTGAAAGCTGTTGCTGCTATTGAAGTGGATATAAGCATGCAAGCGGAAACCTGTAGGCGGGTGGGGGAACATTTGGAGATCAGATTCCCTCCACAGGTTTACATGAATGTGCTCTACTAGTATGATGTCTTACCTCTCCATTTTCTTTCTGCAGTTTTGATTTTATAGACAAGCAGCTGGTAATGTCATTGGATTTCCTCAGCTCTAAAGGAAAGAGAAAATAAAATATAAATAAAAGGGATCTATATGCTTTGGTTATTATAAATTTATGATGTGCTTCTTGCGTGTGATTATTAAGTCACCATTCACATGGGAGAAAATAAAAGACTTCTGTGTCATAATATTGAAATACCCAAAGCATGACTGCAACACAGTAAAAACCAGGGACTTTCTAGGACACCATCCAGGGATTTAAAAAAAAAATTAAATTTAGATTTAAAAGAATCACATACAGTAATACCTCGGATTGCGAGTAACATAGTTTACAAGCATTTCGCAATACGAGCTATTATTTTTTAAAAATCCTGACTCGGTTTGCGAGCGTTGTCTCGCAAGACGAGCAAGATTCAAGCCAATAGGGTGTGCAGTACCACATTTGGCCAGAGGTGCGGGGGCGCCGGTGACACTTGGAGCCGGTTAGATGCACTCGGAGACACTCAGTAACATTCCGTTCCCGAGTGTCTCCGAGTGAATCTGAGCGGCTCCAAGCAATCTCCGAGTACCTCTGGCGCCCCCTCACCTCTGGCCACATGTGGTACTGCATACAATAGCAGTCACTGTGGAACGAATCATTTGAGTTTACATCCTATGGGGAAACTTGCTTTGATATACGAGTGCTTTGGATTACAAGCATTCTTCTGGAACGAATTATTCTCATAATCCAAGGTTCCACTGGATTATGCTCAATATAGAAAACATGAACATGGGACTTTTAAGGAGCAATTAAGGTCACACTCATATTTAAAAATATAAAGCAAATATTTTATTGATATAAAAATTGAAAATACCATATATACACATTAAAAAGCATTAGCTACAGCACAAGTACAGAATAAACTTGTGATACAATCTTACATATACAGCTGTTTTGTTATCACAAGTGCTAACGTGTATTGCTAGGTATTCAAAATCTTATATAACATTACAGTAAATATACTATTCTATCCCTTGGCTATATGATCCCTATCCCTTAGCTTGATGTAGACGCCAAGTAAAAAAAAAAATATATATCACTGGGGGAAATTTTAGGGCATATGTAATCACTGCATTCTAGGAACACCTATTCACTCTCAAAGGCACTATCACTATCATGCAAAAAGATAATCCTCCCTTCATAAATCAATAGAATTTTTGGAGATCCATAGATTAATGGTATCCTGGATGCCGCACTGAATGCCCATTCCTCATTCTGGCATCCAGGACACACTTCTCATGTGATATGAGGATCCAGAAATTCTATTTAAGAGTTTATCACAAGTTTAATCTACATGTTCTGTACTTCGTGTTTTTGAATATATACAGTGCCTTGAAAAAGTATTCACACCCCTTGAAATTTTTGTCATGTTACAACCAAAAAACTAAATGTATTTTTTGGAATTTTATGTGATAGACCAATACATTTTTTAACTAAAAAAAACATGGAAAAGTGCAATTAAGATCAAACTAATGTATACAGCTCCAATTTTATTAATACACATTAAACATAATACATATATATGCATACAGTGCCTTGAAAAAGTATTCATACCCCTTGAAATTTTCCACAATTTGTCATGTTACAACCAAAAATGTAAATGTATTTTATATTATATATCAACACAAAGTGGCACATAAATTGTGAAGTGGAAGGAAACTGATAAATGGTTTACAATTTCTTTTACAAATAAATATCTGAAAAGTGTGGCGTGCATTTGTACTCAGCCCCCTTTACTCTGATACCGCTAACTAAAATCTAGTGGAACCATTTGCCTTCAGAAGTCACCCAATTAGTAAACAGAGTGTCAGAAACCATGAATCAGACTGAGACAGAAGTACAGTTAAATCACACTTGTTTAATAATAATAATAATAAAAAGGTAAACAGAGTAAACGTAGTCAAAACATAGCCAGAGTTCAGGAACCGGAATGGATAGTCAGACAAGCCAAAACATCAGGGAGCCAGAGATGAGCGTAGTAGAACAGCAAGCAGGATCTGGAGCCAGAAGGAATGTCAGCAAAGCAAGTCTTTAACAGGAAAACAGGAGAGCATCTCTAGAGATGTGACCAAGGCAGAGATCATCTGGGCTGGATGGCTTAAGTAGGCAGGACTGACGAGCAGGATATCATCAACAGGTGAGTGACTGTGGAGAGAAAGGAGCTGGCAATTAGCCGACAGCTGAGCGGCCAGCTTTGAGAAGCCCTCATAGGTTTGTTAGAGAATGTTAGTGAACAAACAGCATCTTGAAGACCATGGAATACACCAGATAGGTCAGTGATAAAGTTGTGGAAAAGTTTAAAGCAGGGTTAAGTTATAAAATATATCCCAAGCTTTGAACATCTCACAGAGCACTGTTCAATCCATCATCCCTAAAATGGAAAGAGTATGGCAAAACTGCAAACCTACCAAGACATGGCCGTCCACCTAAACTGACAGACCGGGCAAGGACATTAATCTGGCCTTTATGGAGGCGTGGCAAGAAGAAAGGTATTGTTGGAAAAAAGCCATAAGAAGTCCTGTTTGCAGTTTGCGAGAAGCCGTATGGGGGACACAGCAAACATATGAAAGAAGGTACTAAATTTAGCTTTCTGGCCTCAAAGCAAAACACTATGTATGGCAGGAAACTAACACTGTGAATCACCCTAAACACACTATCCCCGCCATGAAACATGGTCGTGGCAGCATCATGTTGTGGGGATGATTTTCTTCAGCAGGGACAGGGAAGCTGGTCAGAGTTGATGGGATGATGGATGGAGCAAAATACAGGGCAATCTTAGATGAAAACCTGTTATGCCGCGTACACACGATCGCACATTTCGACAACAAAATCCATGGATTTTTTCGATGGATGTTGGCTCAAACTTGTCTTGCATACACACGGTCACACAAATCTTGTCGGAAATTCCGATCACCAAGAACGTGGTGACGTACACGTACGACGAGCCGAGAAAAATGAAGGCTCTTCTGCTTGATTCCGAGCATGCGTGGAATTTTGTGCGTCGGAATTGTGTACATACGATCGGAATTTACGACAACGGATTTTGTTGTCAGAAAATTTGAGATCCAGATCTCAAATTTTGTTTTTCTGAAACTCAGACGGAAAATGTCCGATGGAGCCTACACACGGTCGGAATTTCCGACAACAAGCTCCCATCGAACATTTGTTGTCGGAAATTCCGACCGTGTGTACGCGGCATTAGAGTCTGCAAAAGACTTGAGACTGGGGCGGAGGTTCACCTTCCAGCAGGACAACAACCATAAACATACAGACAGAACTACAATGGAATGGTTTAGATCAAAGCATATTCATGTGTTAGAATGGCCCAGTCAAAGTCCAGACCTAAATCCAATTGAGAATATGTGGCAAGACTTGACAATTGCTGTTCACAGAGGTTTTCCATCCAATCTGACAGAGCTTGAGCTATTTTGCAAAGAAGAATGGGCAAAAATGTCACTAGATGTGCAAAGCTGGTAGAGACATCCCCCAAAAGACTTGCAGCTGTAATTGCAGCAAAAGGTGGTTCTACAAAGTATTGACTCAGGGGGGCTAAATACAAATGCACCCCACACTTTTCACATATTTATTTGTAAAAAGTTTTGAAAAAGCATTTATCATTTTCCTTCTACTTCACAATTATGTGCTACTTTGTGTTGGTCTATAATATAAAATCCCAATAAAATACATTTACATTTTTGGTTGTAACATGATGAATTGTGGAAAATCTCAAGGGGTATGAATACTTTTTCAAGACACTGTATATATTTATATTATATGTACAGTATATATTATGTTTTACGTGTATTAATAAAATGGTAGCTGTATACTTGTATACATTAGTTTGATCTTAATTGCATCTTACTTTTTCAAAAAGTAAAAAAAAGTTTAAAAAATGTGGGATATGATGAATTGATGTTTGGCGTTTTCTCACTATGCCTTCTTTCTTACTTTATTTTTGTCTCATTATTAAAGAACCCGTGTCAGCTCATTTTTCCTTTTTTGCCCTCTGTATCCCATTGAGGAGATTTCACTTCACTTTCTTTCCCATAGCCAAAACAAAAAGTGAGAGTAAATCTCTCCAAACTGAAGCTGTCACCAGAACTAATGTACCCATTGAAAGATTTACTCTCTATTTCTGCTCTACCGAAAAATCAAAATTTGGGATTTGCTTTCACTTACACTCTTGCTGACAATGGTAAACAGGGCAAATAACAGTTGTGCTCCACTCTACTTTCCCTCTCTGCTCTACCCAAAAAAAAAAATTTAAAAAAAGCTTTGCCTTTAGTTACTCTTTATTCGGCTTATAGTCAAATGACAGCCGGGCGGGACATTCGTCGTTCTGGGACTACAGAGTTATGCCATGCTTACCCGCAGTATGCTTGTAAGGTCCCTGTCATTCTTCCTCGAAATTGTGTGGCTGGCAAACGAAACCAGCAGGGGCATTTAATGCATCATGCACATACATCAGTGCTATGTCATCCTAAATCCATTATAGATTCCCTTCAGTCCTGTGTTGATACTACAAGGGCTGTACCAAAAGCAGTGGCGGCTGGTGCTCAAAATTTTTTGGGGGGGCGCAAACAAACTGAAAATTTCTGAAACAAAACCCATCAATTGCAGCCTCACTGTACCATCAATCGCAGCCACTGTGCCATCAAACGCAGCCACTGTGCCCATCAATTTCCGCCACTGTACCAAACGCAGCCACTATGTCATCAAACACAGCCACTGTGCCATCACACGCAGCCACTGTGCCCATCAATTGCTGCCACTGTGCCCATCAAATGCAGCCACTGTGCCCATCAAACGCAGCCACTGTGCCATATCAAATGCTCCTACTGTGCCATCAAATGCTACCACTGTGCCCCATCAAATACAACTACTGTGCCCATCTTATGCAGCCATTGTGCAGCCACTGTGCCCATCAAATACAGCCTCACTGTGCCCATCAAATGCAGCCTTGGTGTGCCCATCAAATGCAGCCTTACTGTGCCCATCAAATGCAGCCTTGGTGTGCCCATCAAATGCAGCCTTACTGTGCCCATCAAATGCAGCCTCACTGTGCCCCATCAAATGCAACCTCATTGTGCCCCATCAAATGCAACCTCACTGTGCCCATCAAATGCAGTCTCACTGCGCCCCATCAAATGCTCCCACTGTGCCATATCAAATGCTGCCAGTTGGCCCCCCCGCCCACCGTCTGTACTTACCGTGTCTCGGTGGCGGTGGGAAAGCTCCTCATTGTCTTCTCCCATCCTCTCTTCCTATTCTCTGATATGATTGGATGCCTGATAGGCGTCCAATCACAGTGCCTGTCATTTTAGCCAGTCAGGTGACAGGTAACAGATCCAAGCACCTGATTGGCGGAGAGGCGGTTTAGTGTTAGGAAAGCGAATATTCATTCACTTTTCTAACACAGCTGAGTGACCTGCGAGCGCCATGCGCCATGTCACCTTTTTTGATGCCCTATTAGAGCCTATGGCTCTAATCAGGTGCTTCAAAAAAAAAAATCCTGCCTCTGTAATTCAGGCGCCCAAAAAGGGGCCGGGCGGCTGAATAGGGGGTGGCAGCAGCGGCCATAGATCGATTCATGCAATGCATGAATCGATCTATTGGTGATAGAGGGGTGGCAGATGGTCATCGATCAGGCTGCACTGATGGCAATGGTGAGGCTGCATTGATGTGGACTGATGAGGCTGCATTGATGGCGCCTGTGAGGCTGCAGATGGGCACTGACCCTTATTTTACTTCAAAGTTCCTTATTTAAAATTTAAGTTTTTTTCCTGAAACTTCCCTCTTAAAATGAATGTGCGTGTTATACGCCTGTGCGTGTTATACGCCGATAAATACTGTATTTTTTTTTAGCAGAGACCCTAGAGAATAAAATGGTGATCATTGGAATATTTTATGTCACGTAGTATTTGCGTAGCGGTCTTTCGAACACAATTGTTTTGAAAAAAATACATTTTAATGCATTAAATAAACAAGACAAAAACACAATATTTACCCCAATTCTTTTGCATAATGTGAAAGTTGATGTTACGCTGAGTAAATAGATACCTAACATGTCAGGCTTTAAAATTGTGCATGCTCGTGGAATGGCGACTACGATACTTAAAAATCTCCATAGGTGACACTTAAAAAATTTTTACAGGTTACTTGTTTAGAGTTACAGAGGAGGTCTTGTGCTAGAATTATTGCTCTCGCTCTAACGTTTGTGAAGATACCTCACATGTGTGGTTTGAACACCTATGTATTCTACAAATCTCCCTGGGATAAGCAGTCTTTCAGGCAGACAGATACCAAATCCAGTGAGGTAGTTACAAACAGTGCAGCATGTTTATTGGTGATATATACAAGTCTATATACAGGTACTGTACAGCGTTTCATAAAAACAAACAGAACAAAATATAGCCAAACAAAAACCTAGCCATGTCTCGGCACTAACTACACAATATATACAGGCCCTAACTACCAGTCTGAGCAAGCCTACAGCTTGTCAGCTTCCATAGATATAGCTTAACAGCTTTTTACCAACCTTTTGCTCTCACAGACCAGTATTGTCTGTGTTTCCCAGGCAGAGAGCGAAGGCTGTCTGTCACAGGTGAGTTTAAACTGGGCTGGGGGAGAGGACCAAGATCCGTACTGGATCATGGATCATAGATCCCTGAACGTGTATGAGAGGAGCCTGGGAGACGTATATACCCCGAACAGGACTTTTCCTGGCTCTCTCTGGGACGCCCTGCTACAGCTTGCACACAGAGGAATGGGGCGCTTTAAAAATTTTTTCTTATTTATTTTACTTTTTATTTTTTATTTTTACACTGTCCCTTTATTTTATTTTTTTTGGGGAAAAAATACACTTTAATGGATCAAAAACAAAACATAACAGTCACACTGAGTAAATAGATACCTAACATGTCATGCTTTAAAATTGTGCACGGTACTTAAAAATCTCCATAAGCTACGCTTTAAAAAATTGTACAGGTTACCTGTTTAGAGTTACAGAGAAGGTCTTGTGCAATAATTATTGCTCTTGCTCTAACGATTGTGGCGATACCTCACATGTGTGGTTTAAACACCACTTACATATGTGTTTGCTTCTGCGCGTGAGTGCGGAGGGATGGGGCACTTTACTTTTTTTTTTATTATTATTTATTTTACTTTTTATTATTTATTTTTACACTGTCCCTTTATTTATTTATTTTTTATCACTTTTACTCCTATTACAAGGAATGTAAACATCCCTTGTAATAGAAATAAGGATGACAGCTAGCTGCTGCCATAACACCGATACTTAATGTCAAAGTAATGACGTTCTTTACTATGGGCCAGTCGGCATTAACAAAGATCATTCAAATTTCACAAATCGGAAGAGTAATGCCCTGTACACACGATAGGATTTTCCGACAACAAAATTCATGGGATTTTTTCCGACGGATGTTGGCTTAAACTTGTCTTGCATACACACGGTCACACAAAGTTGTCAGAAAATCCGATCATTCTGAACGCGGTGACGTAAAACACGTACGTCAGGACTATAAACAGGGCAGTAGCCAATAGCTTTCCTCTCTTAATTTATTCTGAGCATGCGTGGCACTTTGTGCGTCAGATTTGTTGTTGGAAAATTTTATAGCAAGCTCTCAAACTTTGTGTGTCGGAAATTCCTATGGAAAATGTGTGATGGAGCCTACACACGGTCGGAATTTCCGACAACAAGGTCCTATCACACATTTTCCATCGGAAAATTCTGTCGTGTGTACAGGGCATAAAACTGAAAGTGGTTGTAAAGGCAGAAGGTTTTTTTTATCTTAATGCATTCTATGCATTAAGATAAAAAGCCTTCTGTGTGCAGCAGCCCCTCAGCCCCCCTAATACTTACCTGAGTCCCATCTCGATCTAGCGATGTCCACTAGTGCCTCGGCTGTCTGGAACTCTTCCTCCTGATTGGCTGAGACACAGCAGTGGTGCCATTGGCTCCCACTGCTGTCAATTAAAGTCAGTTAGCCAATGAGGAGAGAGAGGGGGTGGGGCCAAACCACAGCTCTGTGTCTGATGGGATACAGGGAGCTGCAGGTTGGCTCAGGTGCCCCCATAGCAAGCTGCTTGCTGTGGGGGCACGTAACAGGAGGGAGGGGCCAGGAGTGCTAAAGATCGATCTGAGAAGAGGAGAATTTGGGCTGCTCTGTGAACAACCACTACACAGGGCAGGTAAGTATAACATGTTTGTTATTTTTATTGGAAAAAAAATGTAGACTTTACAATCACTTTAACTTTCTTCTTTTTCATTACGGCTAAATAATGGATTCTTAGAAGAAGCAACGTGCCCCGATTGAGTTCTTGATGAAGGAGGAAAGCAGGCTGTGCAACATGCAAAGAATGTTTACGGAGAGCAATGTCTTGTCATTGATGACTCTTGTCAATGGTGTCATCTTTGTAAAAATTCTGTAGCTTTCTTTGGATGTCAGACAGCCTGCACCCCTTCTTCATCAAGAACTCAATGCTGGCATTATGCTTCTGCCTGGAATCCATTATTTACCTACAATGAAGAAGAAGAGTTTCTACAGAGGAGAGTACTCTGTTACTCTGTTATGCCCAAGTTAGCATTGCTTTTGGAACAGCCATCATATTTCTCCAAATATTTTGTTTGCTTCACGTACAGTAAATTGGTTAATCGTCATCACTTCTCACAAAATGTAACATATAAAATTAATTCTCTTACTTTTGTTACTCATAGTTTAACTACAAGCTTTACAATTCTGTCATTGATAGAAAGCTTTATAGTATGAAATAATTGCTTTGTTCTGTTTTTTTTTTCTCTATTGCGCTGGGAACAAAAAAATATTTTCAGTTCCTTTTTAAAAACAATGTTGGATTCATTGGTAAATGTAGTCCCAGGACAGGATCGCCTTGCAAGACAGTCCAGGATTTCTTCATAACCCTAACCTGTTTATATTGTGCTTACAATTCATTATCATTTAAAACTGTATCTCTTCCCATTACACTTCTCACTTCCCAGATGATTTCCTCCAACTCCTCTTTCTTATAACCTTTTTGAACATATCTTTCCTTGAGGAAATTAGATTAACAATTAGAATCCAATGTCTCAGTACATTTTGTTCTTACTGTAATCATTTGCCCTTCTGGTATCCCCTGATATCCAGGATGGATAATACCCATTCTTTCTTTGTAAAACCTGTTTCTATTTTGATTCCTTCAAGCTGAACTCCGGGCAAACAGCTAAATACACATTGAAAATATAAGGAGCTGCTTTACCTGCCAAAGGATTTGTGTTTGTATCCATTCAGTCCTGAGATTTACAAGCATTGCTACACAGAACAGCCCTGTCTGGCTTGTCCCTCCTCCAGCCTGTGACTGAACAGTAAAAGGAGAAGCAGCACAATTACCTCTCTCTCTATACTATTGTGCTCTCTCCTCCCATAAGCCTGTAAAACAACCAATTGGCCCCTTGTGCTGGTTCTGCCCCAGTTTGAAAGAAGTAACTCATGCAGATAGTAGAGGGAAGAGTGAGCAGATAAGAACCACGCTGGGTGCTGTGGATTGACACTAGTACACAGTATAGCGGGATATTAACTCAATAAAAGTAGTGCTAAATCCTCAAAGTGTAAACATTGATTCAATTCATATATCAGTAAAGTGCAAAACAAATTTTAAACCATATACCGCATAAACAACATAAAATACTTAAAGCGGAGCTCCACCCAAAAGAGGAAGCTCAGCTTGTTTGCACCCTCCACTGCCACATTTAGCGCTTTTTTTTGGGGGGGGGGTAGCAGGTACCTGGTTTTAACAGGTACCCGCTCCCACTTCCAGGTAAGATCGTCGCAGTGATCTCCAAATATTTTCAGACCCTCCTCCCCCTGTTGCCTTCTAGGACACACACAGGTCCCAAAAGTTGGCGGGACTGTTCAGAAAGCGCAGCGCAACTCGGACATGTGCAGTTGGAAACTGGCTATGAATCCTGAAAGCTTCACTGCTGGTTTCCCTTACTGAAGATGTGGGCACCTTCACCCGAAGCCAATTGAAGAATGCGTTTGGGATGCGGACATCGCTGAAATCCTGGACTGTGTCCTTATATTAAAAGTCAGCAGCTACAGCATTTGCCCAGACTGGTGCTCCTCTTTAAACTGTGAGAAATCATTTTTTAACCAATTCAAAAAAATTTCACAAATGCACCCATAAAACTAAAAACATCCAAAAATATATTTCTGTAGTGCTTATTCTTATGTAACAGGCTAGAGTAACAAGTTGCTCATCCATGCCGGCGTATGTGAGAGATTACATCACATTTTAGCCACATCCTATGCGTTTTGTTGGAAATGAGGTCATCGGGAGCTGGCTATGCTTTTTTCATGTCAGAGGTTTAAAATCAATTTAAATCCTAAATGTTAGGATTTAAGCTAACCCTTTGCCAATATTTACAGAAATTGCTGTCAAATATGAATTATTCAGTTCATGAACAAGTCCCTGGTGAATAATGTGTAAACAAAACTTCTGCTCTAATCTGCCCCCACATACCCAAATATTCACCCATTGGGGACCACCATCTTGCACTTTGTTTAATGTATAGAAAGTGAAGCCAGGCTGTCAATCATTGGCCTTTTGTCAAAGACACCTCTGCTCCTCCTGTGACAGTCATGTGTCAGCACCTTCTACAAAACATCAGAGGCCAGAAAGCGCAAATAGAAAAAGCTGCTAGTTAGCTATTGACTGTACAATTAAGAAAGCACCATTTTGTTTGCTTGATTGGGGAACGGAAAGGTTCACTTGAAATAAGACATAAGCTCTAATTGTATTCATGCCCTTCCAAAAGAATAGGCAGTTGTCTATGCAATGTTTCCAAAATAGTAATTGTGAAATATTACTTTCATAAATATATTACTACTCCCAAGGTGACATATGAAAGATTGTGTATACCTCCCACTGCACTCCTCTTTAACTGTAAGTAAAATGCTAAATCAAAAATGATTTATCAAAAATTTACATTGTATTTCTGTTTGTTGACCTTGTAACTTCAAAAATGTTTTCTTACAGCTTTAATACCCAATTCATATGGAATAATAGTGTTAGGTGAGGTGATGCCAACTTTAAGCTGTAGCTATGCAAAAATATCCATACCTAAACTTTACCTAAACGTCAGCTTTAAACAATGAGAGTTCCATATCTATGGGCCCCAGTAGGCAACTTGAGCCAGATACACCAGTCCAGTCAGAGGCCTCCAGCTCTCAGTGTACTTACAGTAACTTCCAAATAGCAAAATTCCTACTGTAGTAAACTCTAATGCCGTGTACACACGAGCAGACTTCTCATCGGACTGAACTCCGAAGGACTTTTCAACGGAGTTCCGATGAAACGGACTTGCCTACACACGATCCCACCAAAGTCCGATCGTTTTGAACGTGATGGCGTATGACCGGACTAGAAAAGGAAGTTCAATAGCTAGTAGCAGGCCTGTGCTGGCCATCGGGACTACCGGGAGATTCCTGGTGGGCCGATTGGCAGCGGGCCACTACACCAATGACTCTCTCTCTGACTGTGTCAGACAGTGACTGTGTCACTGTCTCTCTCCGTCCGAGCGTCGCCGGGCGCCGGGCGGCTCCGCTCCTGCACTCGGCGGGCGGGCCGGCTGCCGGCGTCACAAAAGAACAGGCATTGACACTCCCCCAGGCACTCCCCCTAACAGCTATCAATATAGCCATTTGGGCAGCCTCTTTGTCCCGGCGCCGTGACGTCACTCACGGACGGAGGGCGGAGGCGGCCCGGGGACATAGGAGGAGGCGGAGCCAGGGCGATGTCACAAGCAAATGGAGATGGACAAGAAAAGAGGAGGAGGAGGGGCCGCCGGGGGGAGCAGCAGCAGCGTGACATGAGAAAGAACTTACTACAGAGGCTGCCTGTGCTACTCTGCATGTGAAGAAAACAACAAGTAAACGCTGTGCCCTGATGTGCCCTGATTGTACCCCATGTGCCCTGATGTGCCCTGATTGTACCCCATGTGCCCTGATTGTACCCCATGTGCCCTGAATGTACCCCATGTGCTCTGAATGTGCCCTGATGTTCCCTGAATGTGCCCTGATGTTCCCTGAATGTGCCCTGATTGTACCCCATGTGCCCTGAATGTGCCCTCATGTGCCCTGATGTTCCCTGATGTTCCCTGAATGTGCCCTGATGTACCCCATGTGCCTGATGTGCCCCATGTGCCCTGATGTTCCCTGAATGTACCCCATGTGCCCTGATGTTCCCTGAATGTGCCCTGATGTGCCCTGAATATGCCCTGATGTACCCTATGTGCCTGATGTTCCCTGATGTACCCCATGTGCCTGATGTGCCCTGAATGTACCCTGATGTTCCCTGAATGTGCCCTGATGTGCCCCATGTGCCCTGATGTTCCCTGAATGTGCCCCATGTGCCCTGATGTTCCCTGAATGTGCCTGATGTGCCCTGATGTGCCCTGAATGTGCCCTGATGTGCCCCATGTGCCCGAATGTGCCCTGAATCTGCTCTGATGTGCCCTGCATGTGCCCTGATGTGCCCTGAATGTGCCCTGATGTGCCCCATGTGCCCTATGTACCCTCATGTGCCCCATGTACCCTCATGTGCCCCATGTACCCTGATGTGCTGTACCCTGATCTTGCTGTGTTGTGTTGCCCCGATGTGCGCTGTGCCCCGATGTGCAATGTACCCTGATGTGCTGTGCCCTGATGTGCTGTGTTGTGTTGCCCCGAAGTGCGCTGTGCCCCGATGTGTGATGTACCCTGATGTGCTGTGCGCTGATGTGCTGTGTTGTGTTGCCCCGAAGTGCGCTGTGCCCCGATGTGCGATGTACCCTGATGTGCTGTGCCCTCATGTGCTTTTACCCTGATGTGCACTGTGCCCTGATGTGCTGTGCCCTGGGCCATTCTGGATAAAGTCCAGGGCCACATTTTTGTCCCAGTCCAGCCCTGGCTAGTAGCCAATAGCTGCCCTTGTGTCGTTTTTGGTCCGTCGGACTAGCATACAGACAAACGATTTATTCGATTGGAGTCAAGTCTGTTGGAAAGATTTGAAACATGTTCTATTTCTAAGGTCCGTCAGATTTTTTTCGACAGAAAAGGTCTGATGAAGCCCACACACGATCGGAATGTCCGACGAATTCGTTCCGTCGGACCTTTTCTGCCGGAAAGTCCGCTCGTGTGTACACGGCATAACAGAGCGGTAATAAGTTACTAAGTCAATGGAGAATTCACAGTACACTTGTGTTTGGAAAAATACACAAGCTGTTATTGCTAATTTCTGCTTCAAAAATACTTGTTGCTTGAGTGCCATGATAAAGTGGCTTACAACTGAACTCAGGCAGATATAAAAGACATGAATGCAGCTCTCTATTCATTATTATATCATTAAAAAAATGTTTTTCTAATGCAAGCATTGTAAGTACCAAAATTCGATTTGGACTTGGCCTTGTACAGTCCCTGTACATCAAAGCCAATACTGGAGAGGAACATGCAGCACAAGGAGCTGCAGGAGAGAGTGGAGAGATCAGAACTGTGCTGTGTAACAGAACTGTGTAAATACAAGCAGATCGACAGATACAATATTGCCTTATACGTATTTCACCTGTGTAGTTGGCTGTGTAGTTTGCTGTTTGCCAAGTTCAGCTTTAGATACTTAAAGCGGAGCTCCACCTAAAAAGGGAAGCTCTGCTTGTTTGCACCCTCCACTGCCACATTTGGCATTTTTTTGGGGGGAAGAAGAGAGCGGGTACCTGTTTTTGACAGGTACCCGCTCCCACTTCCATGTCAGATCGCTGTGGCGATCTACGAGGATGTTAGGCTCCTCCTCCTTCCCTCACTGCCTTCTGGGAAACACACAGATCCCAGAAGACTGCAGGACCATTCACAAAGCGCAGCTCATGCATGCGCAGTAGGAAACTGGCTGTGAAGCCAGAAGGTTTTACTGCCAGGTTTACCTTACTAGAGATGATACCTGTACCCCGAAGCCGATTGAAGAAGCGATTGAAGGAGACATTGCTGGATCCCTGGACAGGTAAATGTCCTTATATTAAAAGTCAGTAGCTACGGTATTTGTAGCTGCAGACTTTGAATTTCTTTTTTTTTGGGGGGGGGGGGGGGTTTGAGCTCCTCTTTAAAGTGGAGCTTGTTCGCTCCCTCCTCAGCCTGTAACCGAGCTACAGGCACTGTGCTGTGTAACATGCTTTAAAGGAACAGAATCTGTGTTTTTTTTTTTGGTTAACAAATCAAGCTGAAGTTCCACTTTAATTGGCCAAATCATATATACAGATCAGAAATCATGACTTCCCTCTGCAGCCAGAGACAGCCAGTTAGAACTTTCAAAAAGTCAGCAAAACTAAACAACATTTTCAAAAGTAGGTCAGTAATGGCAGCTGAAAAAATGACTTCTAACGTACAAGTTCAACCTCTTCACGTCAACAGTACGTAAATATGCAGCCTCTCGGCGAGTGGGCCTTGACACAGAGTGGCCACATATTTGCGTTCCAAAATGTAAACAATAATGTCTCGGCACCTAACGGAAAACTCCCGATAGCTACTTGTGATGGGGGGCTTTCTGATCATGTGACCACTGTGACAGCCAATCACGGCGGCCACATGATCATAAACCCTGCCTCCCAGCATCAGAAACCCCTTAAAGGGGTGCCGCCGTTAAAAGGTAGACCTGTCAGTACTGAAAAGGCTCCAGATCTACAATGTAGAACTTGCTTTACATATCAGCTATAGTGTCCCGAATGCACTTTATCCAATAATGTTTTTGACACTTCCCAGCAGAGGTGAGTGCTTTCCTGCCCTTATAGTCTTTAGTATATTCCTGCTTGCCAGAAAGCCTTCTGTCCATAGTGATGGGCAAGTGTAAACATTCAGTAGGAACAGGGATTTGGGTCTTCTAATGTGTTTAAGATAGTATGTAAACATTTGGGCAGACACAAACCAGGGCCTGTATTGTAGTTTGTGTTACAAAAATGGTGCATGCCTATTTTTTTGGACATTTTGATGCTTTGCCAACCCATTCTTTTAAATAGGTTGCCTAAGGCAGGCCATATACGATACGATTTTCTTTATTGCAGTAAATAAAATAGCTTCATTCCCCTATCAACACAGACAGTGTTAATGGATTCCCTGCTATGGAGCTATTGTGTTCTCTCAGCTGGAAGGAGCGTGCAGGGAGCCATCCCTGCCAGCAGGACACAGTGATTATTGTTAGAAGCTATAGCCACTGGTAATAAGTGCAACCTAAAAAAAACAACATGCTGGTTGTATCCAAGTAGATGGATCACCTTGGGTACAATCAGTCTGCCCATACATGGTTTGAATCTTGTCCAGTCCCTGCTAAACAAGGTTCAAACCATCTCTGGTCGGCTTTAATGCAATGTACCAGGACGCCAAGGTTTGTATGGGCCCTTAAGCTTTTACATATGGACTGTGGTACATAATGCATTTATTTACAGCATTTTGTTATAGCTTCATTAAAATTAACACCTCAAAAATAATGACATAATAATTGGGTCACCTTTCAGCAGCATGGTATGAGTTGAAACTCCCTTGGCCAGTAGATAGGTGGCAATTCATCTCTACATTTAGAAAGGCAGAGAGAGGCATGAGTTATGTGCATCTCAAGGTATTCTGGTGACATCAGAGAGGAATATGAAAGCTTTTTGTGCTTCCCCTGTGACAGCGTACAGAATATAATAAATTGCAGGATTACTCCGACCCAGTGGAGCAAGCAAAAAAAAATACTACCACTTTGGCTGTTTTTTCATTGTGATTGATAACAGAAAATTCAAGCCTAATGCTGCTTTAAGGACAGGCTGATAGCGAGACCTTCATCTGTAATGAACTGTTCTCATGAAAAAAAAAACACGCTTGATAGATGCCGGATGAAAAGTAACATGGCTAGATGCCAATTTTCATAATTAAAGTGACCCTGTCATTCTAGAACAAAACTTTTGCCATTGGAAGACACGACTTAAGAGGCGTATCTGGATGACCATGCTTTAAAAATCCTAACACAGTTAAGAGTAACTACTGTATATTTACAGGGAGTAATATTGTTTGGTGGATGTGCTTGTGTTGGAATATCAGCTATACAGATAATGTGCTTTGTGACTCTAGGGGTATTTCAGCACTTGATGAATGATCTGATGATGTGATGAATGATGGTCTGGTTTCCAGGATATTTTTCTTTCCATCTTTATAAATTCAGTGACCGCCCTTTTCATGCAACAATATTTCTTTGGTTCTTTCCTTTACAAACTATTCTAACATTTCTTCCATTATCTAGCTTAGTATCTTCCTCCTTTGTCATTCCACCATCTTCCTTCTACCATCTTTCATTCAGTTCCTTTATTCCACAATCTTGCTTCCACCTTCATTTTTCCACCTTCTTTCTTCCACCTTCATCCCTCAACCATTTTCCTTCCACCTCCATCCTTTCAACATTTTCCCTCCACCATATTTTGCCAACCATGTTTTTTCTACCTCCTTTCTTCAAAAATCTTCCTTCAACCCTCTACCTCTCCATGGCAACAACAGTCTCCTGCAGTTCCTCCATCTTTCATGTATATCTTCCAGTATTGGAAATATCTGTGAAATTCCCCCCCAATAGAAATGAAAGACTCTTTGATTCCGCTTCTTTTCCTCCTTCTGTCGGGGGATACCCTACTGCTCTCCCTACACCTCTTTCTTGGGCCAGTTGATAAACTCCCATGGTTTCCAATACAACCTTTATGCTGGCGACACCCAGATCGCTCTTTTGCCCAACTCACCCCCTCAATTTCTTCACGTATCACAAATTTACTGAGCGACATATTAGTATGGTTGTTACACTATTTCCTCAAACTTAGTCTGTCTAAAACTGAGCTTGGAATATTTCCTCCTCCCTGATCCCTCCCTCATGACTTAAAATAAATAGCACCGTTTTTGGTCCCTTCACGCGTTAGGGTGCTAGGTGTAATCCTAGGCTCTGACCTCTGCTGCAGGCCCCACATGCAATCACTGGCTAAATTTTACCGCCTTAACCTCTGCAACATTTCCAGAATTTGCCCTTTCCTAACTAACAACACCACAAAACACTGTATTCCCTCCCCGGTCATTTCCCGAGTTGACTACTGCAACTCTCTTCTCACTGGCCTACCTTTCCATAGGCTATCCCCTCTTCAGTCTATCATGAATGTTGCTGCTAGACTTATTCACCTTAGTAACCAATCCGTGGCTGCTGCCCCTCCCTGCCAATCACTTCACTGGCTCCCATTAGCCCATCATGTAAAATTCAAAATACTAACCACAACATACAAAGCCACCCACAACAGCGCCCCCAGCTACATCACCAACCTCATCTCGAAATATTGCCTAAATCGTCCTCTCCCCTACTCCATAGACATCTTGTTCTCTAGCTCCCTTGCTACCTCACCCCATGCTCACCTCTGGGACCTCTCAAGAACCTTTCCCATCGTCTGGAAATCATTACCCCGGTGTGACTGGTTAGCTCCTATCCTGTCTACCTTTAGCCGATCCTTGAAAACTCATTTATTCAGGGAAGCTTACCCCACTTCCACCTACAAAACCCACCTATAACCTTTTGTACAATCTCCCCCTCACTTTAGGTTGTAAGCTGCATGAGCAGGGAACTCCTTTTTCTTCTGTATTGAACTGTATTGTAATTGTACTGTCTCCCTTTATATTGTAAAGTGCTGTGCAAACTGTTGGTGTGATATAAATTCTGTATAACAATAATAATGAAAGTTGCCTTACGCCTATTGTCTTTTTTGAATGAGTACAGGGGAGGACTGGTAACCTTTGCCCTGGAAAAGTGCAACCAAACTTTTATGGTAAGGACAGATTTTTGTCATCCAAAGAAAGTGTACCATACTGCCTTGCTGTTTGGTGGGCATGGGGAAAAGGTGGGCATTACTAAAGGATATTGTTTATTGTGATACCCCTTCACATTTTCCAGCACAAGCTTCCATTGCAGATCACAGTATTCTGTTAGCTCCCTCTGGCAGACTCTGTAATTACAGTCTGGACAGGGCACAGGTAAGTATATAATGCCCGCAGGATTCATTATCTGCAGGTCTCATACTAATCAATGCCTGAGTGGTGAAGTATCTCCACTCAACCAATACCAGTACAACCAGGCGAAACCGGCAAAGCGCCCACGCACCACCGCCAATCCGATAATGCTCAGGGGACACACCATCTAGCCACCTAACCTTATCTAGGGTCACAGGAAGTGCAGCCGTGTGAAACCGGAAGTGAGCAGCCGTCCAAAGCTCAGCATGTATCTGTCACCAGCAAAGGAGCCATGATGGGATTTAGCGGTGATACTGCCAGGAAACATCCATGAGTGGAGATAAGAGGACAGAAAACACTTCACTTTATGGAAGACTAGCTAGCGAGCCAAACATGAATCTTGCCCCCGTGCAGGGGATTCAACCATCAACCCAGTGCATTCCACCACAGCACTACATGTGCTTGTTCAGGCTGTCCAAGCCATTAGAGGGGACAGTGGCCAGGGTGCATGCCAGGGGTGGATACACACAGACTTGATCTGTCCTCTATCCCAGGATAATTATCCCCACATGTACTGCTATTACCCACATTTCCTTTCTCACCATATTCCTTATTTGATGCTGCCTGACTTGCTCCAACCCATATAACCTCATAACCTTGCGGTGCCATGAAGATTGCTGAATTGTGCCAGTGAAGATTACAGAGATTAAGACATTCTGCTTCATGAATCTGCTGCTTCACAGACACTATTTAGTACATTTGCATTTGGTTCATTTCTGTATTTTGCACTTTGTGTTTTAGGGCCAATAGCGGGCCTGGATGTCCCAGTGGGAGACACATTGCACTTTGTGTACCAGTGCCCCAGAGGTTCCCCAGTCTGTGCTATATACACACTGTGTACTATGGATGAATGAGCACGGCTGTGATCCCGGGTGTGCGTTTTTAATGGACAACATTGCTTTTTTAGCATTCATGCAACCTATTGTAAACGATCTGTGTTTTGTATTTTTGCATATATCATTTTGAATAAAGCTTATTTAAGTAGTATTCCGCAGCCTGTTCCCATGCCACTCCTGAGGTACAGACCCGTTTGGGGAATCTCTCTCTATCCCCCCTCCCCTGTCTACCAGTACAACCAGACCAACATATAATTTTAGGACATGCTAGATGGGAAAATGTGCTCACGCTCCTCATCCCAGTTCTCGCACAATGCTGGAGGGGAATTCTGAATGGCGAAGGTAAAAACTGCAGGAGGTCCCTGCTGCCACAGAGAGGTAATTATACAGCGGGTGGGGGAGGTCTAGGTTAGAATAGGTTAGGTGACTAGATGGGGTCTTTGGATCAAAAGTGTGGCTGCGCTTCACGCTTCCTTTATATCGCTTCCATCCAACATCCTTAAAACATATTATCTATTTTCTTACTGACAATTTCTTCATCTCAGCCAATTATCCCTAAGATTTCAATACGATTTAATTACACTTTTCTTTATAAAGAGTCATCTTGCCCTCACATTTCTTCCATATCCACCTGCTTCAGTCTCCTTTAGGTTATCCACCCACTTTTGAAGCACACAGTTCTTTTCCTATCAACATCCAGTTTTCTTTGTATCTATTTATTTATGATAAAGGAAACCTGTCATTGGTGCAACATAGTGGCTGCCAGTGCTGACCTCTTCTTCTGAAAGCGATAGTTGCCAGGCTCTCATGCTGACCCTAATTCCTCACACTTTTATTGCTCGCCCCCAAAAAAATATGCCATGAGGACTTCTGGCTTTCCTCAGTCTGTCCTAATCCATATACTTGCTGGAGTTATTGGGTCAGCATAACAAACAACTAGCATTCTTAGAAAAAGGTCTGCAACCGTAGCTACCTTGAATTTCACAGCACGCTGAAGCTTCTTACAAGACAAAGACAGCCTGCATAACATCTAAAGACTGATTAAAACTGTTGATTATGCAAACAGCACTAAAAAAATCTGTATACTTTTTTGAACATCAAGACAATTACTATCTGTGATTATTATGGTAGTTGTTAATTAATTACAAAGCTGAAGAGAACAGGAGAAAGGAATTAAATATAAAAAACAATGACAATAGTAAAAGAAAATAAACAGAAAAAAAAAAGGTAAAAAAAAGGTTGGTCTCCACATTAGGTAAGTTTTTATTTATCAGAAGTGCCAAATTCATTTTTTTGAATTTGCTAGCAGGTAGTTTTTTTTTTGGTAGAAAAAGCCTTGCACGTCTCTTCTGTCAGATTCCTTTACCTACTAGCTAGAAATTATTTTTTCTTGTACACTCCCTACAGCATCTGTAATATCGTAAGAGTAGGAACCATTTGTAGCTGTCCAAAGAAAGACATCAAATTTAGAATAAGAGCAGAAGAGCATGACATTGGGGGTGACAGAGTGGTGAAAAGAAACACAGACATTGCATCGCTGAGGGACGCCAAACTGAGAGGTAGGTCTTCCATATTGTGCAAGGATGCCGTGTTGGTCAGAAATATATTAGAGATCCATTTTTGCAATGGTTTGGGTGCATAGTAAATAGAATTGTCTCAGATGGTCATTTCTGTTATGTTTGGGCAGCAGATTTAAAGTAAACCAGTATTGATTTTTTTATAAAGTTAAGCATTGACAGCTTTTTCTTCTAAAAATTCTAGTTTTTAAAAGCTGAACTCCAGACAAACAACCAAATACACAGTTGAAATACATTATAAAAATTTACACAAACCTGCCAGATGACACAATATGGTGAACTGACTTTTCTCTTCTATATTTAATCTAAGTAAATGAGTCCCTAATAATTATGGCACCACAAACCTAGTACCACGTATTTATTTCATACATTCATCACAATATAAACACAATGATGCTCCCAACGGTTGTTATTACAGCATGATACACCCATATGCACTACCCTCAACGACTCTCCTGTGCAGCTATTATATTCTGAGAAGAGTAGAAAAGAGTGACTGTGTCGAAAAAGTTTAATAATTTTAATAGAGTATAGGCAAGTACTCTTTCAAAAGCATCTATAAGTTCAAATCCAGACAGGCGGTACTCCTTGCGCCATACATACAGTGATTTGGGCCATTTGGGCTGAGTGATAATCCTCAGTCAGATAATCCTGAGTCATTCCTCTTGTTGGGTATACCTAGGCAATCAGTGTATATGGTTTGGATATAGAGTCTGCCAGGATATAGAGCCACCTTCCAAACAATTTTTTTTTTTGTGTTTTTAGCAAAGGGATAATGCCTTTTTCAAATTAGAAATGTCAGAAATATGACAATTTAGGAAAGCTATTCTGTTTAAAAACATAAATTACCCAGCTATTAGGGAAGTGTGATAGCCCAACACTAACTATAAGGAAGAACTCCAGAAATATCCATGGGTCATCCTCCCATCCAAAATAATCACCAAAATATACAAAAAAATGTTATAGGGAGTTTCAATAATGACCATTAGACATGTGAAAACAGAAGAAACCTCTCATAGAAATCTAATATTTATTACATATCATGCACTAAAAAGACATACAGTAAACACAAGTTAAAATCTTGTGAAATGAATATGTACTGTCCTGAAGAAGAAGATGGTCTGCAAACCACATACACAAGCACATGTGGATATTATGGGCAATATGCATTTCACAAGCTTTTAACTTGTATTCATGTCTTTCTAATGAATGATTTGGAATATTGGATGTCTATTAGATATTTATTTCTGGTTTCACATGTCTAATGACAACAAACATGAACGAATTCTGGACAGCCACACTCGTATATAGCCTTGTTTATTGGAAGATGCACATCAAATTCAGAAAATCACAGCAGACAGAAAAAGGCTGACGTTTCGCACTAGCGTTATTGCTTACTCAAAGCTATGAGTAAGCACTAACACTAGTGCGAAACGTCAACCTTTTTCTGTCTGCTGTGATTTTCTGAATTTGATGTGCATCTTCCAATAAACAAGGCTATGTACGAGTGCGGCTGTCCAGAATTCGTTCATGTTTGTTGCTATCAGCATTAGCCAGCACCTATGACCTCCGAACTAAGATTGATTCACTTTTTGTCTGTTTAGTGCTCCTGGAGTGGTGATCATTTTCCTTTGTTCACATGTCTAATGGTCATTATTGAAATTCCCTAGAACATTTAGTTGTATATTTTGGTGATAGCCCAAAACTCCACGTCTTTTATTAGTCTTCGCTAAGCAGCGAAGAAGATTGCCATTTTTAAGAAACCAAACTATTTGGTGGATTTATAGCGAGGGCTACAGATTCAAGAGCTGTTTACAGTTAGACCCAATATGGAGGCAAAAATATTGAGCAATAGATTAGGTAATGTATATGGAAATTATGAATATAGCATTAACACATTGTCAGCAATAGAAACATATTTTCCCCTTGTCTGTGCATATGATTTCCTTTACTGTTTAAATTAAAACTTATATCTAGCAATAGAACCCATAGCCGTATTTTATTGACACTTATTAAGAATGCTGTTTCAGTGCATTTCTTCCTCATCCAGGTTTTCTACCTGCTTTGCAAGTGGTTCTCTTTTTATATAATGTCAGATAGCCATAACTGTCCACAGAAAATACTCCCTTTTTGTAACTTTTTCTGTATTTAATTTCCGCCTCCTCCTTCAACTTCTAGTTGTCCTGCTGTTATTCCAAATGAAATATCCCGCTCTACCACTTATTCTTTCTTCTCAATTTTTTTAACAATGGTATTCTGTCCAGGCTTCAGTCATTCCATTTACCTGCTGAAATATTTGCGAGGAGATCTCTACTGTTCAGATACCCTCCAAGCTTTACATTTCACGCCCACGGGTACAATCATTACTTCCCTCTTTTAACCCCATCACTATAGACGAGGTTGCTAAACTACTTGCTAACCTCCATCTTGCCACCTGCCCTCTCGATCCTGTTCCCTCGCAAAAGCTACGTTTACCCTCTGGCTCTATTCTACAATCTCTAACCCACATCTTAAATCTCTCCCTCTCTTCTGGCATCTTCCCCAACTCTCTAAAACATGCACTTGTCAGCCCCATACTTAAAAAGCCATCACTGGACGAATCCAATCTTAACAACCTACGCCCCATCTCCTTGCTCCCCTTTTTATCCAAACTCCTTGACCGTCTGGTCTGCAACCGACTGAGCGACCACCTTGCTGATAATAGCCTTCTTGATCCCCTTCAGTCTGGATTTCATCCTCAACACTACACAGAAACTGCTCTCCTAAAACTAACAAACTAATAAGGGCCAAAACCAATGGATACTATTCTGTATTACCCTGGACCTCTCTGCTGCCTTTGGGTTGACCACCCCCTCCTCCTCCAAAAACTCCACACCTTTGGTCTCCGTGACTGTACTCTTCGCTGGTTTTCTTCCTACTTATCCATCCGCACCTTTAGCGTCACTTACAATTCTACTTCCTCCTCTCCTCTTTCTTTCTTTTGTTGCGGTCCCCAAGGTTCTGTTCTTGGACCTCTCCTATTTTCAATCTACACCTTCTCCCTTTGGTTAGCTGATAGCCTCCCATAGCTTCCAATACCACTTCTATGCTGATGACACCCAAATCTATTTCTCTACCCCTCAGCTCACTCCTTCAGTCTCCTCACGTATCACTAATTTACTACCAGATATATCAGTTTGGATGTCACGCCAATTCCTCAAACTTAATCTATCCAAAACCAAACTTATCATTTTCCCTCCCCCTCGTGCCTCTTCCCCTGATCTCTCTGTCAAAATTAATGGCACAACTATAAGCCCATCCCCGCATGCCAAGGTCCTAGGTGTAGTCCTGGACTCTGAACTCTCTTTTAAGCCCCACGTCCAATCACTGTCCAAATCTTGCCGCCTCAACCTCCGCAACATCTCCAAAATACGCTCCTTTCTAACCAATGACGCAACAAAGCTCTTAATTCACTCCCTGGTCATCTCTCGCCTTGACTACTGCAACTCCCTCCTAATTGGCTTACCTCTACACAGTCTATCCCCCCTTCAATCCATCATAAATGCTGCTGCCAGACGCATCCACCTTACCAATTGTTCTGTGTCTGCTACTCTTCTCTGTCAATCCCTCCACTGGCTTCCGCTCACCCAGTGAATTAACTTCAAAATACTAACAACTAATTACGAAGCCATCTACAACTTAGCCCCCAGCTACATCACTAGCCTAGTCTCAAAATACCAACCTAATCGTTCTCTTCATTCCTCTCAAGACCTCCTGCTCTCTAGCTCCCTCTTTACCTCCTCCCACGCTCGCCACCAGGACTTTTCTAGAGCCTCTCCAATCCTATGGAACGCCTTACCTCAATCTGTCCGATTATCTCCTACTCTATTAGCTTTTAGATGATCCCTGAAAACCCTTCTCTTCAGAGAAACTTATCCTACCCACACCTAGCAACTGTATTTTCATTTTCTCCATCTGATCATCCCCCACAGCTATTACCTTTTTGTACCACTTGACCCTCCCTTCTAGATTGTAAACTCTAATGAGCAGGGCCCTCTGATCCCTCCTGTATTGAATTGTATTGTAACTATACTGTCTGCCCCCATGCTGTAAAGTGCTGCGCAAACTGTTGGCGCTATATAAATGCTGTATATTAATAATAATAATATGAGTAAATCTGTCTTCCAGTTTTCCACCATTTTTCTTCCACGGCCCCTGACATCTTTTCTAAATGAAGATCCCATTCCCCAGTATGCAGTCTCTTTTCTATATTACCACCAGAATTCAGTTAGCTGTGATTTTTCCAGAATGTGTCTGTGTGACAAAAATTTGTTGGTATGTACACGTTTTATTGCTGAATGTTTAGCCATAAAAATGATTTATTACTTATGATCAATTTTATGTGAATGTGTATCTGAATTTACTTTATGTATATTTTGCATAACATCAAAATTAGTGGCTCATGTAAAGAAGAATAAAATTTTTGCTGTGATCAGGCCTTGTAAATCCTGAATACTGATCACAGATCTTTAAACTTCAGAAACATTAAACTGATGGATGTACATAGATGTGTGTAAAAGCTCTGTGTTAAATATTTAAAGTAGATGTATACTCTTAGTGCCGGTTCACACGGGGGTGACCTATCAGGTGACTTAGCCGCCTTACAAGTCGCGCTCCATGCATTGCAATGGAACCATTCTAATAGGAGCGACTCAAGTTGCTCCGACTTAGAAAAAGGTTCCTGTACTACTTTGGGGCGACTTTGGAGCGGCTTGCATTGACTTCTATACAGAAGTCGTTTTGCAAGCCACTCTTAAGTCACGCTGTACGGGGCAGCTTCAAAGTCGTATGACTTTGAAGCTGCCCCTGTGTGAACCGGCACTTAATGAAAGACAGTAACTTTGCTTAAGTATAAACACCTTTTCAAAATTAATGACTTGTTTTCATTTTTTTCAACTTTTGTTGCAACTCATCGTCTGCAGTCTCTCTGCATCTTCTTCACATATATAGGAACATATGTTCATCTATTCATTCTTTTCATGCCTTTTTAAAGTGTGTTGATATGGACACTTGGTGTCTCCATCAGAAGCTCGTGTGACAAAGTGACAAGACAGGAGCACAAATAAATGTTCTCATATTATAACATAAATCAAGGATCTTTAAGGTATAACCACCAGGTATTATTTTAATAAAAGATTCAGGTTTAAGAAATATGTTAAATGATATTTGAAATTACATTCATTTTTTTATTGATTCAATGGTTTTTCACCTTAATGCATTCTTTGCATTAAGGTGAAAAACCTTCTGTGGTGCTGCAGCCCCGCCGAGCCCCCGTTTTTCTTAACTGACCCCGATCCTGCTCTGGCCGGGAACAAGCACACCAGCTCTAGCTGGTGTCTCATGTCCTGATTAGATAGATTGATAGCAGCTCGGCCATTGGCTTCTGCTGCTGTCAAACAAATCCAATGAAGCGGCATGGGGGGTGGGGCCTAGTCCTGCATTCTGTGTGAATGGACACAGATGCAGGACACGGGAGCACGCCCACACGGGTGTCCACCAAGGAGAGCGCTTCTCCAACATGGACACTCGATGCGGGGAGGATACAGGAGCGCTGCTGAGGGACCCCAAAAGAGGATGATCGGTGCCACTCTGTGCAAAACGAACTGCACAGTGGAGGTAAGTATGACATATTTGTTTTAAAAAAAGAACAAAAAAAACAAGGGTTTACAACCCCTTTAAGTTTAGCTAAAATGAATGTGCAGTCTACTGAATTATTTAGAAATCTTAAAGTGATAATAAAGTCTTGGTTTTTTTTCTTTAAAAATAACAAACATGTTATACTTATCTGTTTTGCGTAGTGGTTTGGCACAGAGCAGCCCGGATCACCCTCTTCTCGTGTCTCTTGCTGGCTCTTCCCGCCCCTCCCTCCTGTCGAGTGCCCACACAGCAGGCAGCTTGCTATGGGGCACCCAAGCCGCAGCTCTGTGTCCATTCAGACATGGAGCCATGGTTTGGCCCCACCCCCTCTCTCCCCTGATTGGCTGACTGATTTTGATTGACAGCAGCGAGAGCAAATTGTCTCAGCCAATCAAGAGGGAGAATCTTGGATGGCCGAGGTACTCGTGAACATTGCTGGATAGAGATGGGGCTCAGGTAAAAAGTGGGGGGGGGCGGGCTGAGGGGGGCTGCTACACACAGAAGGTTTTTTATCTTAATGCATGGAATGCATTAAGAAAAAAAAAAAACCTTCTGCCTTTACAACCACTTTAACTGCAGAGTTGCCCTGTCCTCTTCCTGCTGCTGAAATTCCAGCGCTGTGGGGTTAACAGCTTTGGATCTTTGGGCTTAGCTGCATTAAAGAAAATCCGACAGAGACATGCCTACCCCCATCACCTCCATTCATTACACTGCCTATAACACGGTTTGTGAATGGGGGAGAGAATAATATGACTGATCACACTCTCCCCTTTCACAGATTATCTTTAGTTCAGCTGAGCCCAGAGACAACCACTTTAACTGCAGTGTTGTCCTGTCCTCTTCCTGCTGCTAAAGTTCCAGCGCTGTGGGGTTAACTTTGGGTCTTTGGTCTCAGCTGCACTAAAGAAAACACCTACGTTTGCCCCATAATGTGCCACATAATGTGTTCTCCTACCCCCATATAATATGCCCTGCTGTGCCCCATAATGTGCCCTACTGTGTGCCCTATAATATGCCCTCCTGCCCCCATATAATATGCCCTACTGTGCCCCATAATGTGCTATCCTGCCCTCATGTAATGTGCCCCGCTGTGCCCTCCTGCTCCCATGCAATATGCCTTGCTGTGCCCCATAATGTACCCTGTTGCCCCCCCTAAATGTGCACTGCTGCCTTCCCTCATGTAATGTGCCCTACTGCCCCTCACATATAATGCACCCTGCTGCCCCCACATAATGTGCCCTGATGTGCCCCCAGTAATTTGGCCTGCTACCTCCCTCCCATGTACCGTACTCTGCTGTACCCCAATGTAATGTGCCCTGCTGTGCCTCCTATGTAATATACCCTCCTGACCCCCTGAGCTCTGCCCTCCTGTACACTGCCCTGCTGACCTATGTGTTCTGCCCTGCTGACCACTATACACTGCTTATCACAATTTCTACTCATAATAGAGCATCTGTGCAGAAGAAAGCAAGCACGTGTTTCACAATAAAAGGTACATTTTAATATTTATTCTATTTTTTAATGCTATTTCAAAAACAATTGTTATAATAAACAGCTCACTGATGACACAAATGTTCCATGATCTGTAGATCTGAAAAATATTTCAGGGGTTCTCTGAGATCTCAAACTTTTTGCCAAGTGTTCCTCCAAGGTAAAAAGGTTGAGACATCCTGCCGCAGAGAAAAAAAAGTTTATCAACCAAGTTCCAGCTTTCATCTACTGTAAAACATTCAAGACATTTTTTTTTTATTCTACTCATAATAATTCAGAAAATGAAGTTTCCATTTTAGCACCAGGAGTAAACCTGCAAAGCAAAGACAGGTCCCCTTTACAGGTCTAAATGACTGCTAGGTTATGCGACAGCTTTCCTTGGTACGTGGGATGCTGACATGACAAACTTGATGTATGAGATTGGCTTGCACTTTTTTTGTAAAAATTGGCAAACTGGTTAATGTGCATGATACCAGATCTGTCTTCTGGGAGTTTGGACTCTGCAAGGGAAATGTCAGTGCTAACTGTTATAAAAACAAGCTCAAGACCAGATGAGTTGCAAGGGGACCAGCTGTTGATAAGAGGTACTGTTCACTACAATGAAGTTTGTTAGGCTATACAGGGCCACCATTAACACGGGGCGAACGGGGCATCTGCCCAGGGCCCAGCCATTGTAGGGGGGCCCCAAAGCAGCTGAGCTGCCCCTGAAGTCCGCGCTGCCTGCTGTTTTTTTTTTTCAGCCGGAGTTCCGCTCCGGCGCTTGTCACTTGCTAGCTCAGCTGCTCGCTACTGTCACGCTGCTTCCCTATTTACAAGTGACAGCTCTCCTCTCCCGGCTGCCGTTCACATTCCTCTCTGTTCTACACACATTGAGCTATATATGAGAGCAGAGGAAGGGGGCGGGGGATAAGAAGTTCCTCCACAGACATGCATATTGCAGCTTCTCTTGGTCAGCCGGGCCCCGCTCTGATGGCTTTTAGGTAATGAGGTCTGGAGGCGGGGGTGAGTGGTATTGGTGCCAAGGAATGCTGTGTATTGAAAGGGGGGGGGGTGTGGAATGGTTCAGGAGGACTGCTATGTATTGAAGGGGGGGTTTAAACTGGAATCAGGGGGAGGAAAGCTCTGTACTTGGGGGGGGACTTGGATGTACACAACCCACCCTTAAACCCTGCAATCTGTATATAGTGCACCTCTCCAACGTGCACGCCATACATAGCGCACCCCTCAAACTTGAACTCTGTACGTAGCACACTCCTCAACCCTGCACTCTGTATGTAACGCACCCCTCAACCCGGCACTCTGTATATAACGCACCCCTCAATCCTGCACTCTGTTATGTAACGCACCCCTCAATCCTGCACTTTGCATGTAACGCACCCCTCAACCCTGCACTCTGTATATAACGCACCCCTCAATCCTGCACTCTGTTATGTAACGCACCCCTCGATCTTGCACTCTGTATATAATGCACCCCTCAACCCTGCACTCTGTATGTAACGCACCCCTCAATCCTGCACTCTATATGTAACACACCCCTCAAACCTGCACTCTGTATGTAATGCACCCCTCAACCATGCACTCTGTATGTAACGCACCCCTCAACCATGCACTCTCTATGTAAAGCAACCCTCAATCCTGCACTCTGTATGTAACGCAACCCTCAACTCTGCACTCTGTATGTAATGCACCCCTCAATCCTGCACTTTGTATGTAATGCACCCCTCAATCCTGCACTCTGTATGCAACGGACCCTTCAACCATGCACTCTGTACGTAGCTCGCCCCTCAACTCTGCACTCTGTATGTAGCTCACCCCTCAACCCTGCACTCTGTACGTAGCTCACCTCTCAATCCTGCACTCTGTAAGTAGCTCACCTCTCAGCCCTGCATTCTGTACACAGCGTACCACTTAACCTTCCACTCCATACAAAGCACACTCCTCAATTCTTCACTGTGTACGTAGCTCACCACTCAACACTGCTCTACTGCAGGTGGCATTACTAGTCATTTATATCTAGGAGCCTGTCCTTAGGAATACTGCTCACATTGGACTCTGTGCCTACCTGCACTCAGTTAATCTTCATAGTTGTGTTCTCTGCTCTGCTCATTGCTAATAGCAAGTTCTAGGAGTTTTCTGTCTATTGGTGGGTCCCCTCATCTCCCCAGTCCATGGTGTGCAGGCAGTGGGGAGATGATGTGCTGTAACCTTTAGCAACCAATCAATGAGCTGTATTGATATGCTGTAACCTCTAGCAACCAATAAGTATTAATGATGCACAGTAACCTCTAGCAACCAATGAGTGAGCAGGAATAATGTGCAGTAACCTCTAGCAACCAATGAGTGAGCAGTAAGCATGTAACCTCTAGCAACCAATCGGTTAGCAGTAATGACGTGCAGTGCCTTCTAGCAAACAATCAACAAGCAGAAATTATGTGCTGTGACCTAGCAACTAATCAGTGAGTCGTAATGTGTACTGTAGCCTCTGGCAACCACTGCCTGGTCTATTACAGTAAACTGATTTTGAATGGGGGGGAAGCTGGGGGGCCCAAAGAAAATGTTTGCCCAGGGTCCAATCAATAATAAAGACGGCCCTGGGGCCATAGAGAGTCAAGCAGGTGTGTTCATTGACTTCCCTGAACACCTGCTCAGACCTTGCTATTGGCAAAGTTCAGGACTTAAAATCTTTGCAAAGTAGCTGCAATGCAATACAAAGGTTTATTTATTTCTGTTCTCTTTTCAGTATTACATCAGAGTTTATACTAAAGGTCTTGGGTTGTAGATTTAATTTATCTTCTCTTGATATATTCATAGACATTGGGAGACAGTTTCCTGACAGCAATAATCTAATGAGTATGGGTTCCCTTCAGAAACACCAAAGCCCATCAGAGGTAACAGCTGTTGGAAAGCCTTGTGAAATCACAACTGATTTCCCTCTTATAAGTGGTGTCTGTAGCACGCATCTCCATAGACCTAACACATTTAAGGAAGAGGTGGCCAGCAGAGATGACTGCAAGCATTTTCTTCGTGCCCCTGTAATAAAATATTATATTTGTATTTTACAACTTACAGTAAGACAGAAGGGAGTGGGATTTTCAGTCATGAAATTTTGACAAGAGATGCGTATATAACATATCGTACTGTTTGAGAATCCAATTCCATGGCACAATATTATTAAATATGTCCATTCGTCAGGACTGCCTTCTCACATTAATAATGGTTGGTACAATGTATGTAGATTGGGGATTGTACAAAGCTGATCTTCCTTATAACTAAAAGTGACTGGCTCCTTCGAGGTAGAAGCAAATAGGAAGGAAAAAGAGAAGGACCAGGAGACAGGGGAGGGGAAGGTATGGGGGATAGGTCTGGTGGTTATAAAATGGAGAGAAGGATGTCCAACTTAAAAGGTATGTGAGATCCAGCTTTCGCGTTGACACATTCTTAGTTAATAACAGGGTGCTATCAAGAGGCAAGTAAATATTATTATGGGTCCATCTGGAATCCTCTATCCTATTTTCCCATAACATCCCTCTCCTAGGTGTTTCCCTTCTTTTGCCTCCGGCTCAAACAATTCTTTCCGAACATATGGGGCTCTTTGATCAAGTAACTGGCATTCTCTTCTTATATAGGGCACATGACCCCCATCCTAGGGTAGAGAATGCCCCAGGTTATTCCAATGGAAGACCATCCCCAATAAAGCTTGCCCTGGATGAATCAGGTCTGAAACCTCTAAAGGTAAATAGTCTATGCACTTTACAAGTATATTGCTCCAGAGTTTAGTAAACGAGGGGAAGATCTACTGACTTGCATCATCCAATTACGTGCAAGCAAAAATGCTGTTTTTTAATTTTTCTTGTATGTGATTTATTAGATTTACTTTGCATCTGCTCATATGTTTAATATAGATATGAATAACCTTTTCCACACACAAAACTAAGTCAAAACTTACTGTCAAGATTCTGTAGTAGTGAGCCCTTTCAGAATCCCAACCGGGGTTCCCCAGGGCACAGACTCTAAGCCCCAGCATGCTTATTCACCAGGGCCCTGATGGTTGGGATGGACTTGCAGCAGCTGGAACCAGGTCGCTGCCCCCAAGTAAGCCCAGCTGATGATACGAACACCACCCACATGTGCAGAGTACAAATGGCAGGAGACAAACGAAGGTCTGGGATACAAGCCGAGCTTAGTGCGGGTGGCAGACAAGCACAAATGGAAATCGAAGCTGGGGTCAGTACATGGTAAATCAGACACTGAATACATGAAGCACCAGCAAACAGGGGCTCAGAGAACTAGGAAGTTGTTCAGGCAACGCAGGCAGCACTGAGCATGTCTTATATAGGGAAGAAAACTGGGAAGTCGGCCAGAAAGTGAAAGAAGGGAAATATATTATTTATGTAAGATTTTTAATTAATTCAGTTATACCACTTGAGTGTTATGTTATAAAAGTATTTTACTGTAACAGGAAAACAAAGGGTTTCATCGCTTCCCTAAGACGTCATATGACGTCCTGGACTTGAAGTGGAGATGTCGGGATGATGCTTGCAGCTACAAGCATTATCCCAGTATCTTTCTTTTCAGGCGGCAATTCCCTACAATGTAAAAGCCATCCTTGCAGCTTATTAGCCGCTGGATTGCTTTTACAGGCAGTGGGAGGGGATGACCCCCCCCTCCACCTGACGCCTCTCTAGGCTCTGCCATGTAATCAGGGAACCCAGGATCCGATCCGGTGGTGCCGCCAGGTTGTCACAGAGCTTAGCTCCAAGAAAGATGTAGCCGGCAACTCCAGCTGTGGCTGCGAACAGGGCTGTATGTCGAAACGTGTCAGCTGTTTTTAATCTTGACCTTCTTGTAGCAAATAAAGATTTTTATGGGATTCTGGATTTTCCGGCAACATCTTTCTTGGAGCTGTGTTTTCAATGGCTGGAGGCCATTTGAGTCACAGCACCCAGTGAAGGACTCCACCCTAAATCTATGAGGTGTGTTCCCTGTTGTGAGTGCTGTCTTTGTGCTTTGCTTTCCTAATTTGATTACCACAGAGCTGCCTGTGGACTGGCCGGTCCCCAGCCATCTCTTTGCTCCTGGGAGGCAGGAAGTGACTAAAGATTTTTTTATCACATGCTTTCCAGGGTAGAGGAGAGACTTGGGGTGTTATAGACCTCAGATCTCTCCATAAAGAGAGCCTGTCATGCCTTATTTCTTGTGATAAGTATAAAAGTAATTGAAAAAAATAATTAAAGGGACGGAATTAAAAAAAAAAAAAAACGTAAAAAAACTTTTAAAGCTCCCTGTCCCCTCATGCTCGTGCACAGGAGCGAACACATACGTGCCCGTATATGCAAATGGTGTTCGTAGCAAACATGTGAGATATCGTGGTGAATGTTATATCAAGCCCAATAATTCTAGTGCTGGACCTTCTTTGTAACTCTAAACTGGTAACCTGTAAAAAAGTTTCAAGGAGATGAAGATTTTTACCGTTCACCGGAGTTTGGCATTTTTTAGCGTTTTTTGTGGTCAGAAAATTTGCGCTTTGAACGTGATTTTATGGCATTCAGAGAGCAGCCCATAAACTCCACTGCTGATAAAAGCTAAAAAAGTCCATGTGTGCATGAACACATAGGATAACATAGAGTGGAGTTTATGGGCTGTTAAAAAAATGCCCAAACTCCAAAAAATGGCCGCTTATGAGCTCCAGTGTGCATGGAGCCTTAAGGGAAATGTTTGTTTGTCTTTTTTATAAGACATTTAATTGTGATATTTGGTTAGCAGATTTTTTTTATATTACTTTTCACGGTTCCTTCTGCCTCCCTAAGGAATAAAAATCACTGCCAAGTTCTGATTCACACCTGCTACTGAAATATGTTTTATTACGTACTGAACACATAAAAGGAGATTACACATTAACTTAGATGACAAGCTTACTGTGTTTATATTGTATGGTTTAAATATATAGGATACAGCTTGCGGGCAATACCTCTATCAGAACAATGTGAAACAGTAGAAAAGTAGGGGGAATTTGGTACTATGATGGGCCACACACAGGATGGAACTCTGATGAGGTCTCGCAATAGATTTAGGAGTTCTCAGACAATGAGTTACATTTATTCAATATGTTTTTGCTCAGCACCACAAACCTGGAAGCTAACTGATTTCTATGCAGAGCAGCACCAGATTTTGCATCTTCCAGTTTTAGTAAATCTCCCCCAATTAGAGAGAAGAAATGTGACAGACTCCTGGCAGTTTGTACTAAATATTTAAAATCCAAGTCTAGCCAAAAGTTTGTATTAATTTTTGGATACAGCGAGGAAGCGTTATAATCCAATAGGATTTTTTGGTTGTCTATATTGCTATTGGAAAGATTTTCCCTCAGTTGCTGTCAGGGTGTGAACAAAACCTGCTCAACAAGGAAATAGAAAAAAAAACAAAAGTGTTCTACCCCTTTCCCATTCTTCTAAACAAAAATATGCATTTATTGTTTATGGTTCTGATGTAGAGAATATCCTAACTTCTTGACCTGATGACAACACAGGATTTGAAGGGAAATCTCCCCAGAGGGGTCACGACAGCAATAGAAATCTGGTTTATGTTCTAACCCCTCACTGCTCTATCCAAAATTTGAAGAACAGTTCCAGGTATGGATATTTTACATACTGTAGAGTTACCTTAGACAGCATGGGACCCAAAAGCAAGCAGAGATCACTAGGGTTGCAGTGTCTACATTTATGTTGCCACCAGGGAGACTCTGAGGGGATCTTTCTATGGCCATATGCTTTCGATCCATCTCCCCACTCTATGCTGTGCAATGGTGGTAATTCCCATCATCCATTCGATTACAGAGACTCAAATGTAAAATCTAGTAAGTATATTTAGGAGCCTTTTGTGATGTACAGTATCTCACAAAAGTACACCCCTCACATTTTTGTAAATATTTTATTATATCTTTTCATGTGACACTGAAGAACACTGAAGGAATGACACTTTGCTACAATGTAAAGTAGTGAGTGTACAGCTTGTATAACAGTGTAAATGTGCTGTCCCCTCAAAATAACTCAACACACGGCCATTAATGTCTAAACCGCTGGCAACAAAAGTGAGTACACCCCTAAGTAAATATGTCCAAATTGGGCCCAAAGTGTCAATATTTTGTGTGGCCACAAATACTTTCCAGCACTGCCTTAACCCTCTTAGGCATGGAGTTCACCAGAGCTCCCCAGATTGCCACTGAAGTCCTCTTCCACTCCTCCAGGATGACATCACGGAGCTGGTGGATGTTAGAAACCTTGAGCTCCTTCACCTTCAGTTTGAGGACGCCCCACAGATGTTCAATAGGGTTTAGGTCTGGAGACATGCTTGGCCAGTCCATCACCTTTACCCTCAGCTTCTTTAGCAAGGCAGTGGTCATCTTGGAGGTGTGTTTGGGGTTGTTATCATTTTGGAATACTGCCCTGCGGCCCAGTCTCTGAAGGGAGGGGATCATTCTCTGCTTCAGTATGTCACAGAACATGTTGGCATTCATGGTCCCATCAATGAACTGTAGCTCTCCAGTGCTGGTAATACTCATGCAGCCCCAGACCATGACACTCCCACCACCTGCCTTTACACGCACATGAACTTTAATGGCATCCCAGTGTTAGTCCGTAGGGTTCAATATTGAGTTGGCCCACCCTTTGCAGCTATAACAGCTTCAACTCTTCTGGGAAAGCTGTCCACAAGGTTTAGGAGCGTGTCTATAGGAATGTTTACCCATTCTTTCAGTAGCGCATTTGTGAGGTCAGGCACTGATGTGGACGAGAAGGCCTGTCTATGCATGAATTAATCCCGAAGGTATTCTATTGGGTTGAGGTCAGGACTCTGTGCAGGCCAGTCATGTTCCTCCGCCCCAAACTCGTTCACCCATGTCTTTATGGACCTTGCTTTGTGCACTAGTCCAAATCATTTGGTGGAGGGGGGATTATGGTGTGGGGATGTTTTTCAGGGGTTGGGCTTGGCCAGTGAAGGGAACTCTTAAGGCGTCAGCATACCAAGACACTTTGGACAATTTCATGCTCCCAATTTTGTTGGAACAGTTTGGGGATGGCCCCTTCCTGTTCCAACATGACTGCGCACCATGGCACAAAGCAAGGTCCATAAAGACATGGATGAGCGAGTTTGGGGTGGAGGAACTTGACTGGCTTGACCTCAACCCGATAGAAAACTTTTGGGATGAATTAGAGTGGAGACTGTGAACCAGTCCAACATCAGTGCCTGACCTCATAAATGAGTTTCTGGAAGAATGGTCAAAGATTCCCATAGACACACTCCTAAACCTTGTGGACAGCCTTCCCAAAAGAGGTGAAGCTGTTATAGCTTCAAAGGATGGGCCAACTCAATATTGAACCCTACGGACTAAGACTGGGATGCCATTAAAGTTCATGTCCGTGTTAAGGCGGGTGTCCCAATACTTTTGGTAATATAGTGTGTATGTAAAGCGCTGCATAAATTGATGACACTATAGAAGTACTTGTAATAAAAAAAAGAATACATTCTTGCAGAATTGTCCAAAATCCGAACTGTGGTTGGCATGACCTGGCTCAACAACAGTAAATTTAAAATTCAACTGAGTTGCACAGAAAACTTTTGAATGGGTGCTGCTGCTGTCCGAATACATTACCTGGTAGAGGAGATTCCTCCATCTATGCTGTTTAGCCTGGATGAGGGAATTAATAAATTTCTTGCGGTAGGGGGATCTTGTGTTATTAAAGTAACCAGAAAATTGTTATATTAACTGTGAAAATGTTAAGCTATTTGATACCTTTGCAATTGACTTGTCAAATAGGACCATGAATATCTATCACAGTGCTTCTCCCTGGTCACAGTGTTAAACAACGCAACAAGCTGTCAAATAATTATATTTTTACAAATACTGATGTGTTACCTGTGATCCTGTGGAAGATGATAGGGATGGGTTCTGTTGTAACTAACACATCTTCATCATTTTCTGAGCTTGACACATATGTATTATCTGCAACAATAAAAAAAAAATGGCTTTAGATATAACAGAAGCTTCTGGCAACATTTAAAGCAGAAGACAATACTAACACTTTAAAGAACCTTTACAGCTGTAATCTAGAATCAAACGCTTGTTGAAGTTCTCCGCATAAATCAGTAGAGCGGGTTCCCCATATGGGTAAACTCGTCATTAAATTTTCATGGACGCAGCCACTGTTTTCATCTTTTGGAAAAAACTGATCTTCTTGAATGAAATGGTAACCCTCAGGCTCTGGAATGTCAGAAGCCCTGATCTACATACAGTACTTATTCTAGTACAGTAGCAAAGTTTTTAAGCCATTGGATCAGAATGACAATTTAGAAAGCTAGTCTTTTTATAAGTGAGAAGTGGAAAAAGGCAGAACAAGCTGCTGACCAGGCCTGTGCTTGTAATCACATGGAGAAAAAAAACATCCAGTTCACTTTTAGTTTATTCACATTGTTGTCAATCGAGACCTGGAGAAGGGGGCGCTCTTAGAGCTCCTAAATGAGTTGGCTACTTTTTATATCCCCCCCCCCCCCCCCCTTCCCGGACTTTTATCAGAATATCAGAATAAAGTTGCATCTGAACCTCTTAGCAATGTAGTGTTGCTTTCATTTATTTATTTATATTTAAAGAGAAGTCATCAATGATAGACTTAAAGGAGAAGTACAGTCAAATCTTGTTTGGCTGTACTTCTCCTGTGAATCACAGGAGTGCAGTTCGTTCTGCACTCCTGTGACCGCTTTTAGCAGACAGCAGCCTGAAGTCCGCTCTTTGCTGATGTCACAGAGCTGGTCCAGGCTCCGGCAAGATCACGACAATGAAATCAGGATGCCTGGACTGCCACCCGGCTCAGACTCTCAGCGATCAGCTGGGAGCCTGAGCTGGCCACTCCTGCCCCCTCCATAGCCCAGCAGTCCAGTGAGCTGGGGAGAGGAAGGGTGTGCAGAGCAGAGAGCAGGTGACTGACATTTGCCAGCTCTCTGCTAGGGGAGCCCTGAGAACCGATGCGTTGTTCTATCGCTCGGTTCTCAGTGTTAGAGCTGACGGGGGACAGATGCTGCATCCAACTAGGTAAGTATGATTCAAGAAAAAAAATTGTTTCCTATACTTCTCTTTTAAAGTGTATATCAGGGGAAAATATGAAAAAGACATATGCAGTGCATTCTGTAATACATGTACCAGGGCTTTCTTTAAGGTAGAGCAAAAGGGGCATCTGCCCTGGGCCCCGCCATTGTCGTGGGACCCAAAGCAGCTGCCTCACACTTGCCAACTATTCCAGTTTAAATTCCCTTGTCCCTTGAAGTTTTAGTCCCGTGCTGTGTCCCGATACCTCAGTGTGAAGTTCTGTTACTAAAGCTGCCCAGCTCTACACTATTGCCGTGTACAGATGACTCACCTGCAGACCCTGTGTTTACATGTAAATAACCTGCATTGATATGTAAATAGTGGTGGCATTAATATGTAAATAGCCGTGGACCAGTTGCATTGATATGTAAAACGAGGCTGCATTCATATGTATATCACCATCACTTCTGCTGAATGCTGCCCACTGGGGAGGTAAAGGGGCATGCTGGAAAGTCCTGCCTACAACCGTGGCCATGGTCATTACGCCTAACATCAGCCTGTTCTGCAAAGGTAAGCAAATTGGAGGTGAAAACTTTTTGCAAAATAACATGGTGCCACAGCACCCTGAATTTTGGTGCATGTGAATAATGCACATCTCAGCAGATGCGTGAGGCTGTCCATACCAATTGATGGCACTGCTATGTATCTGCTAAAGGGCAGCATGTTTCTGTAGTGTCAGGAAAGCGACTTTGCATGCATTTCCAACACACACAAATGTGAACGCAGGCTAAATGTTTTAGTTACATTGGTGGTCAGTGTAAATCTTCTCATTAGATTGGGGCTTGGTGTACAATCCTTTCATTTCCACTAATGGCCAGTGTGAAGGTCCTTATTACATTGGTGGTCAGTGTAAATCCCTCTTTACATTGGTGGCTACTGTGAATGCTCCTATTATATTAGTGGTCAGTGTAAATCCCCATTACATTGGTGCCCAGTGTAGAAACTCCTCTTTATATTGGTAATCGTTTTGAATCTTCCCTTACATAGGTGGTCCATGTAAAAGCCCCTTTAAATTTGTGGTGAGTGGAAACCCCCCCTTACATTGGTTGCCAGTGTAGAAATCCCCCTTTATTGGTTGTTGATGTAAAATCCCCATTACATTGTTTGTCAGTGTAAATTCTTCATTACATTGGTGATCATTGTACATTTCCCTTTACATCGGTGGTAAGTGCAGTATTGCCCTTACAATGGCGGTCAGTGTAAATCTCCCCTAACATTGGTGGTCAATGTAGAAGTGTTACCTTACATTGGTGGTCAGTACAAATCTCCTTGACAATGGTTGTCAGTGTATATTCCCCCTTAAATGGAGGTCATTGTATATTCCCCCTTCCCCCAACACTGGCGGTTGCTGTAATTGCTCCTATTACATTGGTGTCAGTGTAGAAATCCCTCTTTATATCGATTGGTGGTGTACAATCCCCCATTACATGGTGATCAATGTAAATCCCCCCTCACATTGGTGGTCAGCGTAAATCCCCCCTCACATTGGTGGTAATTGTATATTCCCCATTACATTGGTGGTCAGTTTAAATCCCCTCCTCACATTGGTGGTCAGCGTAAATCCCCCCTCACATTGGTGGTAATTGTATATTCCCCATTACATTGGTAGTCAGTTTAAATCCCCTCCTCACATTGGTGGTCAGTGTAAATCCCCCTCTCACATTGGTGGTCATTGTAAATTCCCCATTACATTGGTGGTAAGGGTAGAATCCCCCACTATATACTTGCCACAGATTTCCAGCTTTGCTCTACGTGATTCAGAATTTGCCACAGTGTACTGCCTCCTAGGGGCAGTAACCTCTAGCAAACAATTAGTGATTGGTAAGGATGTCCAGTAACCTCTAGCAACCAATCAGTGAGCAATATTGATGTACAGTAACCTCTAGCAACAAATCAGTGAGCAGTACTGGTGTACAGTAATCTCTAGTAACCAATCAACAAGCAGATGTCATGTACTGTAACCTCTAGTAAATAAACAGTGAGTCATAATGTGTGTTGCAGCCAGTCAGTGAGCAGTAATGATACACTGTAAACTCTGGCAACCAATTGCAATTGCTGCCTGATCTGATTCAGTAAACTAATTTTGAGTCTAGCTGCTGTTTATTGTATGTCTCAGAGCAAGCGGAGAGGGAAATTGCATGGAGGGGGGGATGTAATCCAGCGGCTCTCCTCTCTCTATGCACTGTACAGGCTGCATTGATGGGCACTGGTGAGGCTACACTGCTGGACACTGGTGAGACTGCACTGATGAGGCTGCACTGATGGGCACTGGTGAGGCTGCATTGATTGGCACTGATAAGGCTGCACTGATGGGTACTGGTGCACATACTACCCACCTCCATACATGTCACACCACTCTCCTGCACATACTACCGGCCAGCATACACTCCACACCCCTCTCCTGTATATAGTACCCACCGCCATACCCTCCGCACCCCTCTAATACTTTATAATGTTTTTTCTCTATCTTATCTTCTTAACATTTGGTAGTCATATCCCCAAAAAATTTAGGAAATATCTTTTTTTAATCTCATGGACAAAATGTGAGAAAAAAACGTATATATCATACAATCATTCCATAAACACATACCACACACACTGTATATATAATTTGAGGAAAATATGCTTATAAAATCGTTTACCATTTGCCAATAAAAAAAAAAAAATGTCCCCGGATTTCATTTAAAAAATCTGGTCACCTTAACCACTTCAGCCCCGGAAGATTGTACCCCCTTCCTGACCAGAGCACTTTTTACAATTTGGCACTGCATCACTTTAACTAACAATTGCGCGGTCATGCAATGCTGTACCCAAACAAAATTTGTGTCTTTTTTTTCCCACAAATAGAGCTTGATCACCTCTGCAGTTTTTATTTTTTGCGCTATAAACAAAAAAAAGCCACAATTTTGAAAAAAAAAACAATTTTTTTTACTTTTTGCTATAATAAATATCCCCAAAAATGTTTTTAAAAAACAAATTTCTTCATTAGTTTAGGCCAATATATATTCTTCTACATATTTTTGGTAAAGAAAAATCACAATAAGCGTATATTGATGTGTTCCAACTGTATGGGGATATAACTGACTGGGGGAGGAGACATATCGTTGCTTCTACTTAGTAGAAACAAACAATATGTCTCCTCTCCCCTGACAGAACAGGGATTTGTGTGTTTACACACACAAATCCCCATGCTGGTGCTTGTGCCCACTACTGCGCATGGCCGGTGGTCCCCCACCGTGCAGCGGGTGCGAGCGGCCCCTGGTGGTTCTTAAAGGGTACCCCAACCCCATACGAGGTTTTGCCCAGCAGAGCCATTCTGCCGACGTATATCGGCGTGGGCCGGTCGGCAAGCAGTTAATATAGCAGCTATTTTGTGGGCCTACTAATGTGCCTTTTTCCTTCTTAAGCTCCTCAAGGGAACACAATAGTTATTTATTTTGGGTGTGCTAATACATCTCTTTCCTCCTTCTCAAGGACGTATAGCAGGTATTTATTTTGGGCCTACTTACATGCCCTTTTCCTCCTCTATCTCCTCAAGGGAGAAGAGCAGACAGTTTGTTTTTTCTAATTTGCTAACCATGTTCTCTTTTCCTCCTGCTTCTCCTCAAAGGCACAGAGTGCTGCTCCTGCACCCTTTCCCTGCTCCTTCTCCACTAATACTGCCATTTTCCCACCAACTTTCTATGAGGAGTTGGCATACATTTTTTGGCCCAGGGCCAGACCACAGACCTCTGCAGTGCTGCTGCAGAAGCAGAAGTAAGAAAAATATCTCCAAATCACCTCCATGTTGAGTGTTGTCATACCAGCTCTACCCAACACCATGTTTTGTGTCAGGTACTCAGGCTATATGCCAACTGCCATTACTTTGCACAGAAAGCCATACCTGCTCAACCCCATTATATGAAATGACACTGAGCAGCAGGAGATAGAGGAATACGGGGAGGAGGGTTGGAACTGCTTCAAGGGGAATGTTTCTCCCCTCAACTGCTTCAAGGGGAATGTTTCTCCCCTCCCTAATACAAGGAGATCTTCTGCAACCATCCAAGAGGGTGCCCCAAATGCTCCACTCTGGGGAGATGCTGCAAAAAAACTCTTTGCATTTACTGATGGCTGGATCCTCAAAACTAGAGGTATAGTTGCAGAGGGAAAACCTACAGCCTCAGGCTGCCCAACCTTCCACAACATGGGGAAAAGGGAAGACAGCAGCCAGCAAATTAGGTCGCACAGGCACTGTTGTGGTACTAGCAGTGAGGAAGAGTACATTTTTTGGGGAGGCTTAAGAGGGTTGTCCTCCACCCATCATAAAAGGAAAAAACCTGTGTGATCTACTGCCACCATCCAAAAGTTGGCAAATATGATGCAATCTGAGGATTTTGAGCAAAGAAACTTCCCTGCATTTTTTAATGGTGGCTGGATTCCCCACACTTTAGGCAATGCTACAGGGAGAAAACCTAACAGGCAGGTAGAGGCAGGCCACCCTTCCACAGGGTGGCTTTGCTTTGCTAGTCACAGCATGTAGGCAGGTGTAGTCTACTTTCTCCACTCTGGGTGGTGCTCATCTGCTATGGCAATACAGCTGGAGAGGAAGTCAAGGGGAACATGGCTCTTCTATGGCTTCCAGGGTCACTGGGGAAGCTATCTGGTTGGATGCTGCCACTCCATGTGACTCTCACAGCCATCTTGGGTCAGACAGAGCCTATTATGGCCCTGGCTCCCAGGTTTGGCGCTTTTTGGTTAGTGGGTAGAGTGGGAACAGGTACCCTGCCTGGTAGGGGCAGAACTAGTGGCAGGGAAAGGTTTCTGACAAAGAGCAAAAGCATTGGGCTCGCAACCTCTTTGGAAATCTTCCTGCTTGAGCATGAGATGGCCAGGCCGCATTCTGCCTCTCCGAACAGGTACTGTCAGTTCAGCTGAAACCTGCTCTTTACAGGTTGTTGGAACCATAAGTGTTCCCATTTGGGCCGTCCTCCCACTAGCTTTAGGCTCAATTCACATCTATGCATGTTGCTTTTGAGTGTTTCTGCAGTGCTTTTTGCGGTGCTTGCCGCGTTTTTGGACACGCGGTTTAAACACGATTTTACCGTGATTTTGCAGCAATTTGCAGTTTTTTTTTTATTACACTGTATATAGCTGGTTGCTAAGGAGGGGACAGTCATTTATCAGGCCCCTGGACCAGTATCACGCTTTCTGGATGACTTCTCTGCATGGCTACCCTACTTTCTCTCCTCTGAAGTACCTGCCATTATCCTAGGTGACTTTAACATTCCAATCAATGTTAATACTGCAACCACTTCTCAACTGCTCAACCTAAACTCCTCTTTTAACCTAAATGGACACAATGGACACAAACCACCACTCACTCCAACGGCAATACTCTCGACCTCATATTCTCCCATCGCTGCACTCCCTGCAACCTCTCTAACACCCCTTTTCCTCGCTCGGAAAACAACCTTATCCATTTTACACTCTCCTTGTCTTCTACCTCCCATGCTGCCAACCCACAAACCACTACCCGCAGAAACCTTCGCAACCTCAACCCTTCCCTTCTTCATTCTGCTACTGATGGCCTTTACGACAAAATCGCACCCCTGTCCTGCCCAGACTTAACCACTTCCATCTACAACAACACGCTGTCATCCTCCCTAGACGTACTTGCTCCTCTTTCTACACGCAAAACCAGGCCCCATCTGCCACAACCCTGGCAAATGATGACACCAGAAGTCTCAAGAGACGCACCCTTGCTCTTGAGCGAGCATGGCGTAAATCTAAGTCCCTGCAAGAACTCCTGCCTCCACACTGCTAAACAAACCTACTACAACACTCTCATCAAAACCCTCTAATCCAAACCTCGTCAAATCTTTTCTACCCTTAATTTCTTACTTAACCCCCCACTGCCACCACCCACAAACTTGCTTACCATTCAACAGATTGCCAACCATTTCAAAAGCAAAATTGACACCATTCGCAAGGAGATATCCAGCATTCAACTTCCTCCCCTACCCAAAACATCAGGTCCAACACCACACTCAAAAATCTCCTCCTTCTGCCCAGTTACCACCGATGGAGTTGATAAACTCCTCTCCATGGCCCACCTCACCACCTGTCCCCTGGACCCTGTCCCCTCACAATTACTGCAACCACCTTCCCACTCTATTCTAAACTCCCTAACCCACATCTTCAACTAAACTCCCTAACCCACATCTTCAACCTCTCCCTCTCCTTCAGCACCTTTCCTTCCCTGCTCAAACATGCACTGGTTACCCCATACTTAAAAAACCCTCACTAGACCCCACCTGTTTGAATAACTTAAGATCCATCTCCCTGCTCCCATTTGGCTCCAAGCTCATCAAACGCCTTGTCCATGATCGAATGAGTCACTACCTCACGGACAACAACCTTCTCGACCCCCTACAGTCCGGCTTCCGTCCACAACATTCTACTGAAACTGCCCTACTAAAACTCATCAGTGACCTATTAACTGCTAAAACCAATGGCCATTACTCCATACTCATACTCTTATGCCCCGTACACACGGTCGGACTTTGTTCGGACATTCCAACAACAAAATCCTAGGATTTTTTCCGACGGATGTTGGCTCAAACTTGTCTTGCATACACATGGTCACACAAGGTTGTCGGAAAATCAGATCGTTCTAAACGCGGTGACGTAAAACACATACGTCGGGACTATAAATGGGGCAGTGGCCAATAGCTTTCATCTCGTTATTTATTCTGAGCATGGGTGGCACTTTGTCCGTCGAATTTGTGTACACACGATCGGAATTTCCGACAACGGATTTTGTTGTCGGAAAATTTTATATCCTGCTCGCAAACTTTGTGTGTCAGAAAATCCGATGGAAAATGTGTGATGGAGCCTACACACGGTTGGAATTTTCGACAACAAGGTCCTGTCACACATTTTCCGTCTGAAAATCCGACCGTGTGTACGGGGCATAATACCTCTCTGCTGCCTTTGACACTGTTGACCACCTGCTCCTCCTCAGCAAACTACACTCCCTTGGCCTCTGTGATTCTGCTTTATCTTGGTTCTCCTCCTACCTATCTCAGGGCACTTTCAGTGTCACTTACAACTCCATCTCCTCTACTCCTCTTCCTCTCTCTGTTGGGGTACCCCAAGGCTCTGTCCTTGGGCCCCTCCTATTCTCACTCTATACCTCTTCCCTGGGCCCATGGCTTCCAATACCACCTCAACGCCGATGACACCCAGATCTATCTCTCCACTCCTCAACTCACCCCCTCGATCTCCTCATGGATCTCCAACTTACTGAATGACATCTCGGTATGGATGTCACACCACTTTTTTAAACTCAATCTTTCTAAAACTGAGCTTGTAATATTTCCTCCTTCCCGGCCTCCCCCCCACGACTTTACCATTAAGATCAACAGCACAACCATTAGTCCCTCCACACATGCCAGGGTGCTGGGTGTAATCCTTGACTTTGACCTCTCCTTCAGCCCCCACATCCAATCACTGGCTAAATCCTGCCACCTTAACCTCCGCAACATCTTCAGAATTCGACCCTTCCTGACTAATGACACCACAAAGCAACTTATTCACTCCTTGATTATTTCCCGCCTTGACTACTGCAACTCTCTCCTTAATGGCCTACCCTTACGCAGGCTATCCCCCCTTCAGTCTATTATGAATGCTGCTGCTAGACTAATACACCTCACTAACCAATCCGCAACTGCTGCTCCTCTCTGCCAATCCCTTCACTGGCTTCCCCTACCCCACCGTATAAAATTCAAAATTCTAACCATCTATTACCTTTTGTACAGTACCACCACCCCCTCCCTTTAGAATGTAAGCTCTACGAGCAGGGCCCTCCTGTCCCTTCTGTATTGAATTGTACTGTAATTGTGCTGTCCCCCCTCTACATTGTAAAGCACTGCATAAACTGTTGGCGCTATATAAATCGTTAATAATAATAATAATAATAATAATAAATAGTGTGAATCGAGCCTTATTGTGAACTGTCTCTCTTTACTTCGATACAAGTTTCTACATTGCACTTGCACTGTGTGTGTTATTGCTGCTACACCCCACCTACAAGCACATCACTGCATATTTGTGAGTTACAGTGTTGTCCACCCAAGTACCACATTTTTATCCCCTCAATCCCCTCATTTGCCATAGTTGCCATTAAATTTAGAAAATACTCCTACAAGGTAAGGCAAAGCTACAGTGTTTTTTAAACAGTAGCTTTTCCTTCTTTTCATTATATGGCCGTTCCTGTCCTGTTGAAGTTAGCACAGGCGGGGACAGTAAAGAAACCTTTAAATAAAAAGAAAGTCCTAGCCTAATCATCACTGTGTCCCTATGCGAAAAATTTAAAAAAAAAATAGTTCCTTACAACATAAGGCCACCAGCTAAGACACTGGTCTCACAGAGTTGATGAGGGCTGCAAGGAGTTTTCTTGGCATCATTTGCAGAGGTTTTCTATGTTGCAAAATAGCTTTTCATTTTGGCCTCAACTGCATAACTGGGCTCTTCTTACAATGTGGATGGTATTGACAGCATAATCGAATAGCAAGCAACAATTAGGAACTATGTCCTGAAACAGGTTCTGAACCTTCTTCATTTTAGCTGAAAACAGTTTTGGGAAACCAAATCCTCAGACTTCAATACATTCTGAGCCACTGACCTGGAACAAGCATGCATCAAATGTAGTCAGAATTCCAGATTTGCAAGCGTCCAGGTCAGTGGCTCAGAAATAAAGACATTAGATCAGCCTAACAGCCAGAGAGGAAGTATTTTTGAAAGGAGAAGAATGCAAGGAAGGTTCCTTTCAACACAAGTTTCCTTTATTAGAAATTGACAGCCTTTAATTTAAATTTAAACTTTAATTCAATTCTAAATTCGTTTTTTTTTTTTTAAGACATTAAGTATGTACATTTGATTAGCTTAATGGAATGATTCTATCAATATATTATAATACTTTGTAAACCTTGACTCTAGGTATAGTTTTTTTATTAAATATTTTATGTACTCAAGGGATGCCTACCTTGTTACATATGCAAGTTTTAGTGCTTGCTAAGCAATGCACTGTAGTGATTGTATTTGTTGTTTATCTTTCCCAATGCATGTCTATCATTCATCAGCAAGCAACAATTAGGAACTATGTCCTGAAACAGGTTCTAAACCTTCTTCATTTTAGCTGAAAACAGTTTTGGGAAACCATATCCTCAGACTTCAATACATTCTGAGCCACTGATTCACTATCATTCTACCTAAAGGATAAGTTCACTTAAAAAAAAATAAAAATAAATGCACCTTTTTTTCCTGGAAAGCATTGCACCCATGATCAGCAGGTCGCTGATGCCATGCAGTTCTCCTGCAGCTGCAAAGGATGTCCGGGCTTGTAGTGAATTCACACATAGAGCTTTGTGAAAGAATGATGTGGCCATGTGGGCTGAGCCACACACAGCCGCGCTGTTTCCAAAAAGTGTCAGCTAGTACGGGGAACTTCTCCCTGTACTGATGTCACAGGGAGAGAGAGCAGCGGGCGGTGGCTGCAGGAGTGGGAACATGTTACATGTTCCACCATAAAAATGGGTGGGACATGTAACATGTTCCCAAAGGCAAACTCATCCTTTAAGCCGGCCACAGATAGATCCTTTAAGCCGGCCACTTCAGCAAGAACCGTCTGAGATTTGTCTCCCACCTATGGGCAGGCTGGTTGCATAGCTCTCAACTGTCCCTGATTTCGAGGGACTGTCCCTGATTTGGAGCAATGTCCCTCTGTCCCTCATTCCTCATCATTTGTCCCTCATTTTGGTCTTATCTATATAGATGTATATAAAATGCACTTTTTATCCATCAAAAAGTGTTTTCCAGTGCTAAACCTTTCATCTGATTTCTAAATTGCTGCATTTGTAAATTCCAAAAGCCAATATAAAGGAATAGTAGTGGTAAAAAAAAAGCACTTGTGGGTTTAACCAATCTTGTTTTTTTGTACAATTCTCCTTTAAGGGGGCGTGGCAAGGGGTGTGTCCTATGCCTACTTTTGCTGATAGGTGTCCCTCATTCCCATCTCAAAAAGTTGGGAGGTATGCTGGTTGTACTGAAGTCGATCCATTGATCATCTTCAACACAACCAGCCTTTTTGATTTTTTGCAAGCAATTACTTCTGGCAGCTATAGCCAGCAGTAATCAATGTGTTCTGCCGACAGAGAAGGCTCCCCCCCGGCAGAACACAACAGCTCTGCAGGACTGGCTGTGTTGATGGGGGAATCATGGGTTTTTTTCTTAACTGCAACCCGTCTATGGCTTGCCTTAGACTGGTTCAAAACAATAGGCATGGCAAAAAAACGATACCCCTTGTCACATACAGCAGTCAGTACCGCCACTAAATGTGACCCATTCAAGTGAATGGCGGCATACCATAACCATATGCTGGACTTGCGGTTGCAGTGTGATATTCTCATTCAATAACCCTGTTTGGCTGTCAAAAAACAAAACAAAACAGGTCTTCTGGAGGAGGCAACTTTCCCTTCTGAAAGCCACACCTGTGCTGCAGGTGTCAATGAACCATAAATCTATACATAAAATACCTTTAAAAATGTGACAGAAATCTAAAAAGAAAGATTTTTTTTTTTGGTAAAAAAATAACCTCAAACAGTGGCAGCCCATCCATTAGGGGCGCAAGGGCGCTGCTCCCCTAATCCATGCAATGTTTTTTGGTTTTTTGTTTAGAAGCATGTGATTAGAGCCAGAGGCTCTAATAGGCTTCAAAAAAGGCCCTGAGCCCACCCAGTTGTGTAACAATAGCAAATTAATATTCGCTATTGTCTTCCTGCTTCTCCTTCAGTCAGTCAGGAAGCGAGTTGACCCGATTGGCCGAGAGGAGAAGCGTTCGTATTGGTCGCCAAGGGAAGGAGGACAAAGCAGCCACCATGGAGAAGGAGGAGACGCAACATGGAGCCGAATGTGCTATATGGGGTAAGTACAGGGCTGGTGTGGGGACGGACGAGCAACCTTTGGACCGACCGACTTACAAGGGGGGGGGGGAGTCAACAGGTGTCTTGTTTGCCCCCTCCCCCAATAAAAATATAGAACAACCAGCCGCCACTGACCTCAAAGTGTGTATTGTTTCCTTTAAAGTTCTGAACCCTAGAATAAAAATGTAATATATTGTAACTTTAGAAAACTAATGCAGCCACCACATCTCAGGATTGGAAAACTTCAGAATTATACTGTTTTTGGGGTCTAGATACCTTGAAGATCAATTATGAATAAACACTTTTATTTAGAATGACACAGCCCATTCAGCAAAGCTTCAATGCTGAGCCTGTCTTTGCTTTGTCAGCCTCTTATTTATCTATACACTAACTACTGTATTCCTGGAAGTCATCTATTGATTAGGCTTTCTTTCCAGTTTATGAATGCTCTACACAGAGCTCAATAGTTTATACATTACATAACATTTATCAACTTTGCGGCACAGCAAAGCCGCGCAAAAATGGGAGCAGCAATCAGGGTTGCCAAACGCCAGTAAATTTACTGAAAGTTTGTAAAAATCAGTGATTTTTTTACAACTGCCAGTAAATATCAGGGGCTGATAATCTGATGATGTGTTGACTTTTGAAGTATAAATCAAGCAAATGACTTTGTTATAGGTTTCATCAGTGTTTCCATATCATGTTTATACTGTTCAAATATTCACTGTGTTAGTTTTCAATAGGAGTCCTGTAATTTCTTAGGTTGCCAGTAAAAAAATGTGCTCCGCCAGTAAATTTTCCATGTTTTGTCAGTAAAAAATGCTGCAGGAGGTTGGAAACCCTTGCAGCAATGCATCTTTCAGACAGATTTACTATAAGATTGCAGTTTGATTCGTATATTTTCAGTGGTGGCCCATGCATTGTGGGCGCTTGGGCGCCACCCCCCCAACACCTCCACCGCCCTCCCTATTCATATGCCCAGCCCCTTTCAGGATGCCGGACACATGAAATACTATGGCGGAGATAGGCGGGGGTGTGTATTTTGAAGCACGTGATTAGAGCCTGAGGCTCTAATAGGCTCCAAAATAGGGTGGGCTCCGGGCACAGAGCACTGCGTCCTGATCCCACCCTGTTGTGTGGCATAGCGAATGAATTTTCGCTATTTTCATACTAACGTTCCTCCCTGCCAATCAGCAGGCAGGTCAGTGGGACCTGTCTCACGATTGGCCAAAGCATCAGGCAATCCTTTTGGATGCCTAACGCTTTGGCGGAAGAGGAGACAAGGACACGGGAGCCGCAGTCGCCACTTCCCACAGAGGAATTAGAGCCGCTGAGGAAGAGAGCCGTCGAGCAGAGCCGCAGAGGAGGAGAGCCGCCAAGGAAGAGAGCCACAGAGGAGGAGAGCTGCAGAGAAGGAGAGCCGCTGAGGAAGAAAGCCGCCGCTTCTTGCAGAGGAGGAGAGCCAGGAGAGGAGCAGAGCCCCGCCACACGAGCGGTAAGTGCTGCCGGACCGGCCGCGGGGGGGAGGGTTAGTGAAGTGACATTTGAGCCTGGCTGCATTTGATGGGCACAAGTGGCTGCATTTGATGGGCACAAGTGGCTCCATTTGACGGGCACAAATGGCTGCATATGATGGGCACAAGTGGCTGCATTTGATCGGCACAAGTGGCTGCATATACTGGGCACAAGTGGCTGCATATGATGGGTACAAATGACTGCATTTGCTTGGCAAAAGTGGCTGCACTTGATTGGCACAAGTGGCTGCATTTGATTGGCACAAGTGGCTGCATTTGATTGGCACAAGTGGCTGCATTTGTTTGGCACAAGTGGCTGCATATACTGGGCACAAGTGGCTGCATGTGATGGGCACAAGTGACTGCATTTGACGGGCACAAGTGGCTGCATTTGACTGGCACAAGTGGCTGCATTTGATTGGCACAAGTGGCTGCATATACTGGGCACAAGTGGCTGCATTTGATTGGCACAAGTGGCTGCATATGACGGCACAAGTGGCTGCATTTGATGGGCACAAGTGGCTGCATTTGATTGGCACAAGTGGCTGCATATGATGGGCACAAGTGGCTGCATTTGATGGGCACAAGTGGCTGCATTTGACAGGCACAAATGGCTGCATTTGACAGGCACAAATGGCTGCATATGATGGGCACAAGTGGCTGCACATTTGATTGGCACAAGTGGCTGCATTTGATTGGCACAAGTGGCTGCATATGATGGCACAAGTGGCTGCATTTGATTGGCACAAGTGGCTGCATATGACAGCACAAGTGGCTGCATATGATGGGCACAAGTGGCTGCATTTGATGGGCACAAGAGGCTGCATTTGAATTTGATGGGCACCGTGAGGCTGCAATTGATGGGGGGGTTTAGTATTTTTCAGCCCCCAAAAAAAAAAAAATTTTGAGCACCAGCCGCCACTGTACATTCTGACTTTTCTGTTTAAATGTAGCCCTGAGATAAAATATCCCCTGCCCCTGGCCACTTTGAACAAAAATTGTGGTAAGTCACATGATAAATCTGCTTCAAACGTACGCAGAACTGGTACAGTCTTATGACTAACACTGCAGATGCAGAGATCAAAAACACACAAAAATCTGAAAAGTCAGAAATCCTAAAGGAGAGGCAGGCTGGTTTGTACTAAACATGACTATGATTCTTTTGTTACCTTGTGTGATAAATCCCTTCTTACATATTGTATTGTCTCTCTCTCTCTCTTTCTTTTTTCTGCAGTATCTATATAGTGCTTCACTTGAAGAGATACTGTTTTGTTATTTAAATCCAATTTTCTTCTGTATCTTTTCTAAAACCATGCTTGCATTGACACCATTTTTTAATATAAAACATGTAGATTGCATAATTTTGAAAAACAGTTAACCAAAATATGTAAAAAGTAGATCAAATTTAAAGCTAAGGATGGGCCACAAAGGCAGTTGCACCTTCATCCGTGGGGCACATTACAGGAAATTACTGTATAAACTGGCCATTCATTTTTATTAGAACTATAACAAGGTGGAATACAAAACAGATGTGGTGATAGCCAAGATAGAAGTATAAGGCGCTCCAAGGTAGTGCAGTTTGATGAGCTTGCATTCTTCTTACAGCCACCAGTGTTCATTTTGATACCAAATTTCGATTTAGTTTTAGTCATAGTCTTTTGACTTAAATGCCATTTTAATTTTAATTTAATAATCTGAAATGTTTTAGTTTTAGTCGTAGTTTAGTCTACTAAAATCTACAGTAAATTTTAGTCCACAAAAATATCCTATCTACAGTACATTTTAATCGACTAAAATCTAATGGGTTTAGATGAACTGTAATGGATTATTTAAGCATTTCTCTAGAATTTTCAATCTTATAAATACTCCTGGAGTAAACAAAATTGGTCTGAGGAGGCCCGTAATGCACAGTGAATGCTCTTGATGGTCTGAGGAGGCCTGTAATGCACAGTGCTCTAGACGGTGGTTTTAGAAGGCCTGTAATGTATAGTGCTCTGGACAGTGGTCTGAGGAGGCCCGTAATGCACAGTGCTCTGGATGGTGGTTTGAGGAGGCCTGTAATGTACATTGCTCTGGACGGTGGTCTGAAAAGGCCTGTAATGCACAGTGCTCTGGACGGTGGTTTGAGGAGGCCTGTAATGCACACAGTGCTCTGGATGGTGGCCTGAGGAGGTCTGTAATGCTGCACAGTGCTCTGGATGGTGGTTTGAGGAGGCCTGTAATGCACACAGTGCTCTGAACGGTGGTTTGAGGAGGCCTGTAATGCTGCATAGTGCTCTGAACGGTGGTTTGAGGAGGCCTGTAATGCTGCACAGTGCTCTGAACGGTGGTCTGAGGAGGCCTGTGATGCTGCACAGTGCTCTGGACGGTGGTTTGAAGAGGCCTGTAATGCTGCACAGTGCTCTGGACGGTGGTCTGAGGAGGCCTGTAATGCTGCACAGTGCTCCGGACGGTGGTTTAAAGAGGCCTGTAATGCTGCACAGTGCTCTGGACGGTGGTCTGAGGAGGCCTGTAAACGCTGCACAGTGCTCTGGACGGTATGGGGAGGCCTGTAATACTGCACAGTCCTCTGGATGATCATGTGAGGAGGCCTGTAATACTGCACAGTGCTAAGAATGCCACAACACTAAACATGCTACAGTCGCTACCTTGCTTGCTGGGAGGGAAAACACTTGAAATAAAATTTACCCTGACAGCCACCTTCTGATAGCCACAACCTTTTCTCAGGGCCAACTTCTGAGGGGTCCACAACAAAGTGTGGTTAGACTGCATTAAGCTGGCCATCCTGATGAACCAGCAGTAGAAATTCTATCCATGGATGGCCCTTTCAGCACAACAGACTTCAACTGCAAAATCAAAGGAGCCCAATGAGATGCAGACACTGCCTGGGTATTTCAGCATATATTGACCACAATTTATCACAAAGATGTAACATGATATATACTGTATGGCACCACATCCCAAATTATAATTCAGAACACAAGAAAAAGGAAGAGACGAGGGATTTTTTAGGTGCCTGAAACCTTAGGAATAAAGATGGGCTCGATGTACAAGCCAAACATAAGTTCGACTCAAACATCAGCTGTTCGTTTGTTCATAGAACAAACTAACATATGGCACACTCGTGGCAAGTTCGTCCGCCGTGGAGCGCCCCATAATGCCCTGCAAGATTGCAGTGCATTGACGGCTGCATATTGGCCAAAGCATGCACTGGACCTGCTTGCTTTGGCCAATCACAGCGCGATGTGCTGTGAGAGCCATGATTGGCCAAAGGCAGGTTGGCTCAGGGGCTAAGTCCATGCCCCACACTATATAAGGCTGCTGATTACACAGCAGCTGTATATAGTGAATGAATGGAGATTAGGCAGGTAGTGTAGTGTGCAGTCAGTCAGTGTAGTATTATATTTAATACAGTTCAGAGTATATAGTGCAGTCAGTGTAGTATATATAATACCGTTCAGAGTATATAGTGCAGTCCGTGTAGTATATATAATACAGTTCAGAGTATATAGTGCCGTCCGTGTAGTATATATAATACAGTTCAGAGTATATAGTGCCGTCCGTGTAGTATATATAATACAGTTCAGAGTATATAGTGCAGTCAGTGTAGTATATACAGTATCTCACAAAAGTGAGTACACCCCTTACATTTTTGTAAATATTTTATTATATCTTTTCATGTGACAACACTGAAGAAATGACACTTTGCTACAATGTAAAGTAGTGAGTGTACAGCTTGTATAACAGTGTAAATGTTCTGTCCCCTCAAAATAACTCAACACACAGCCACTAATGTCTAAACAAAAGTGAGTACACCCCTAAGTGAAAATGTCCAAATTGGGTCCAAAGTGTCAATATTTTGTGTGGCCACCATTATTTTCCAGCACTGCCTTAACCCTATTGGGCATGGAGTTCACCAGAGCTTCACAGGTTGCCACTGCTCGTCAGCTGCCCACCAGTGGACTTCTCTTCTTCATCTCAGTTTGCCGCAGCCAGCAACCCCTGCCACTTTGAGTATAGCTCCCCCTGTGCCACCTTCAGGGGGCACTCTGCACTTAGTCGCAAGGGAAGCCCTCCCAGCATTTCAGTCTCCGATCAGGTACGTGATATATACAAGTTGTACACTCTCTACTTTACATTGTAGCAAAGTGTTTTTTTTCTTCAGTGTTGTCACATGAAAAGATATAATAAAATATTTACAAAAATGTGAGGGGTGTACTCACTTTTGTGAGATACTGTATAATACAGTTCAGAGTATATAGTGCAGTCCGTTCAAAGCTGTTCAATCCTGCCTGGCCTTATGTGAGAAAGTAATTGCCCATCCCGTGCTAAATCATGAATGAACTGTGATTAACCACAATTTTTTGGAATGCTGAATTAAATTTTACTTGCCACACCCAGGCCTGATTACTGCCAGATATGTTCAATCAAGAAATCACATAAACAGAAGCTGTCTGACAAAGTGAAGCACTCTAACAGATCACAAAAAGCCACACATCATGCCACAATCTAAAAAAATTCAAGAACAAATTGGAAACAAAGTAATGGACATGTATCAGTCTATGAAGGGTTTCAAAGCCATTTCTAAGGTTTAGGAACTCCAGTGAACCAGGGAGAGAGCCATTATCTACAAATGGAGATAACTTGGAACAGTGGGGAACCTTCCCAGGAGTGGCCGGCCTACAAAAATTACTCCAAGAGCATGACGACGACTCATCCAGGAGGTCATAAATGAACCCAGGCCTCACTTGCCTCAGGTAAGATCAGTGTTCATGATTCAACAATAAGAAAGAGACTGGGCAAAAATGGCATCCATGGGAGGATTCCAAGGCCAAAGCCACTGCTGACCAAAAAGGCTCATCTTACATTTACCAAAAAAAAAATCCTTAAGGAGAATGTCCAGCCATCAGTTCGTGACCTCAAGCTCAAGTGCACTTGGGTTATGCAGCAGGACAATGATCCAAAACACAACAGCAAGTCCACCTCCAAATGGTTCAAACAAAGCAAAATTTAGGTTTTGGAGTGGCCTAGTCAAAGCCTGAACTTAAATCCAATTGAGATGCTGTATCATGACCTTACACAGGCCGTTCATGCTGGAAAACCCTCCAATGTGGCTGAATTAAAACAATTCTGCAAAGAAGAGTGGCCCAAAATTGCTCCACAGCATTGTGAAAGACTCATTGACAGTTTCGCAAACGTTTTATTGCTGCCAAGGGTGTGGCACAACCAGTTATTAGGTTTAGGGGGCAATTACTTTTTTACATAAAGCCAGGCAGGTTTGGACAGCTTTTTTGCCTTAATAAATGAAACCATCATTTAAAAACTGCATTTTGTATTTACTCGGGTTATCTTTGTGTAATAATACAATTTGTTTGATGATCTGAGTCATTTAAGTGTGACAAATATGCAAAAAAATAAAAAATCAGAGAGAGGCAAATACTTTTTCACAGCATTGTATAGTGCAGTCAGTGTAGTATATATAATACAGTGCAGGGTATAAAGTGCAGTGCAGAGTATATAATACAGTGTATTGAAGTGGTTAAGGGGAGCCCTATGACATAATTAAGAAAAAAAACAACGTGGGGTCCCCCCAAGCTCCATACCAGACCCTTTTCTGAGCATGCGCCCCCCCTCCTGAACCATAACAAGCCGCTTGCCCTCAACACTGAGTGACCCCGCCCCCTTCTGACATCATGTGATGTCACAGGGGGTGGGGTCACCCGGTTACATCAGTGGGTGGCCCTGCCCTTGTCTATATAAGAGCTGTCAAAGCGAAAAAGACAGCAGTCGCCGGGAGGCCTCCCATAGAGGCAGTGTTTTTTCATTTTTTCTATTTTTTAGGTCCTTTGGGCAGCATGACTGACGATGGATTTACATCGCGGGACACTTTTATTTTTTAATAAAGGAATTCTCAAAAACTGTCTCTTGTGGTTTTTACATTTTTACACTTTTTTGGTGAATGGGTAGGGGTACAATGTACCCCTACCCATTCACATAGGGGGCCCCCTTATTAGAGACCTCCCCTGTCCCAAAGCACCCACCCCCCCATGTTGAGGGCATGTGGCCTGGTATGGTTCAGGAGGGGGGGGGGCAATCGCGCGTCCCCCCTATCCTGACCTCCAGGCTGCAGAACCAAAGGGCCTGGTATGGACTGCAAAAAAACGGGGACCCCACACTGTTTTTTTCATTGATTTTTCAGCTCTATTGGCAGGAGCGGCAAAACATTACAGCCGTGAGCAAGTTTGAATGAATTTTTTTCTTTTAGAAATGTCATTATTGCTGTGGTGCTGTTCTACACATCGCACAGATCTGCCACTTTACAGGCAGACTAAGGGGGCCCCCCGGGCATGATATTTAAAGGAATATTTTATTTTTATTGTTTCACTTTAAGCATTATTAAAATCACTGCTCCTGAAAAAAGATAGTTTTAAAAAATGTTTTTTTGCATTAATATATGTCCCCTAGAGCAGTACCCGGGTCCCCATACACTTTTATGGCAATAACATGCATATAAGCCTTTAAAATTAGCACTTTTGATTTTTCATGTTCATGTCCCATAGACTTTAATAGGGTTTGCATGGCCGCTAGAACTTTTTGCCTGTTCCAGTTGTTCTGATGCGAACCGAACTGGGGGATGTTCAGCCCATCCCTACTTAGAAACAAGAACTTGCAACAACACTATTATAAAAAAAAAACAAAAAACATTTTATTGCGTACAAAAGGTCAAATATGAGCCATTAAAAACAAGTAGCAGAGTGTGTCACTAGTACCCCCTAAACAACAATCATTGTTACCCCCTGCAGACCTCCTGTTATGGATAAAAACGTGTCCATATATTTTAAATCATACACAAGTTAAAATAGCTCAGAATTTAAAAGATTTTCATTAATAGGAGGTTCTGCATCTGTGTAGTATGCAGGGGAATATCCAGAGGTCTCAACACATTTCGCTGAGTGACGCTTCCTCAGGAGACCCTGGGGTGATACACAATAAAGTATGTCTAAGAATGGTGGTACATCTTAACCAGAAAATGCCAGTATAGTGCTGGGGGGGCCTTTTCTCCTCAGGTCATGGGTGTAAGATTGTTTTGAGCGTACCCTTCTTTTTCCCTCCCTTTTTTGTTGCTGGGGACATCTTATTTACAGTAGATGACTTCTTCCCTTTGGTAGGCTTCTTGTTTTCCACTCCATTTTCTCCATGTTGTACTGCAGCCTTGTGGGAATATACTGGCCATTGGGACCACTGGATATTCCCCTGCACATTAAACAGATGCAGAACCTTCTATTAATGAAGATCTTTTGGATTCTGAGTTAATATACCTGGTGTACAATTTAATACTGTATATATAAACCCTGATATATCCATAACAGAAGGTTTGCCCTGTCAGCAGGGGATAATAATGATTGTTGTCTAGGGGGTACTAGTGTCACACACTCTGCTACTTGTTTTTATTGGATTGGATTCTAACCTTTGTATCCAATAAAATGTTAATATTTTGATAATAGTGTTGTTGTGAGTCGTTGTTCTTGAGGTTTTGAGCACTTAAAAAATCCATAGTCTCTTCCTCTTTCTTGTTTTCCGAAAAACATTGACTGCAATGGGACATTCATCCAGCTGTGCTGTTTAGCCTGGATGAAGGAATCTGCTAAAAACTTTTTTGTTCAACCGACAGGCTGAATGAAAAAAATCACCCATTACCTTCAAGGGAGACACCTCTTAGACTGCCTAAGACTCCAAGCTTCACCCTACCCATCCATCACCTTCGAGGTGGATGCCACCCTGTCCACTCACCACCTTTAGGGGGACACGGCTTAGATTCTAAGGGGTTTATTTTTAAAAATGTTAGACAAATGTGACAAGCATTTGCTTAGCCCTCACAAACTCTGACCATATTTTGCCTAATTATAAGAAACATATAGGTGCTTCTACCTCCCGCTGTCTCCCACAACTGTTCCTCAGTGCCCAGGCTGAGGAAGCTGAAGCTTCGCCCAAGTCAAACATCAAAGAAAGCTGGAACCAGACACTGTGATGCCAACTTTCTTTGATATTTTGCTTAATACAGTTAATTCCTATGATTGGCAGCCCCATCTTATAGCCATATGGTATTTTTTTCTGATTGAGGTATTTCAGGAACAATGCTGCATTATGGCCACTAGATGGTGGTGATGATCATAGGAAATCAACACAGCAAGTAAGACATTCTCAGAATTTGTGAGGACTGGGCAAATGCTTGTGACATTAGTCCATCTATTTTCTCATAAATAGACCCCTAAGTGTTCCCCTGCCCACTCACCACATTAATCCCTCCCCACTCAGCCCCTGCTTCCCTTTAACAGGTTTTGTACACCCAGGGGTCTGGAAGGATTGTCAATCATGTCACCACTGTGATTGGCTTTCCCAGTGGTTACAAAATAGAGAGCTGGTCCCACTGGCCACTGATCAATTATGTGGACCAAGAGCCTGTCTTCAACAGCGTGGAGAGCATGCTCTCAGCACAGAAAAATCAGCCAAACAGTGAGGCATATGCATGGCATTAATAAAGGACAACTCCCTTAACTAAGTCTAAGAGGCATCTTCCCTGAAGTTGGTCAGTGAGTGAAATACAATGGGACACAAAAGTTTGCTGCAGACTGCATGCAGCCTTCATGCCACTTTTTGGATCCATCTGAAAGCACTAAACATTTGCTTCATCTTGAATGAAATAAAGTCTACTGTACCTGGATAATCCTCAGAGACATGTACCGAATATGCAACACTGCAAAACAAAAGAGAAACCAGAATATTACTATAAATCATATATGTGATTTATGATTTATAAGTTACATGTATAAAATATATACTACAAACCATAAAAATATTTTTACATTACATTACTTGTTACATTAGTGACCTCCGGATTTTAGAGGAGTAATTTCCATAAATTTAACAAGAAATGTAGGCCATAAAAGGAATAATGTACACAATTTTCTTGCATTAAAGATATTATTACGGGATACTTTGAAGATCCATGACTTAGAAGCCATCAGAAAGTGCTCCTGTGATTTCTCTGCTAGACATTATGCCTCCCAAATTTCTGAGATGGAAAAAGGAGACACATTTCAAAGCATTCCAACCATACAGGGTGATACCACTTTTGCTAAAAACAAAGCCAAAAAAAAAGAAAACATTTCAAAAGCCCAACCCAAATGTTTGCTGTAAAAACGGACAAAAAGGAGCTGATTTACTAAAACTGTAGAGTGCAATATCTGGTGCAGCTGTGTATGGTAGCCAATCAGCTTCTAACTTTAGTTTGTTCAATTAAGCTTCGACAAAAAACCTGGAAGCTGTTTGGTTTCTGTGCAGAGCTGCACCAGCTTTTGCACTCTCCAGTTTTAGTAAATCAACCCCAAACTGTCATTTTTTGTTGTCATAAGAACTGATGGAGTTCTATACACTGTATGTGTACAGAATGCCCCCAGAGAGGTCATTTCATGCTCATGTGCTTAGCTCACAACAGAGCTGATCCTACCTTGAGGACTGATCATGTGACTATAAGTCAGACCCACCCACTCATCACGCAGGAAGATGGACGCAACTGGTGTGAGTTTCCCATGTCCAGCAATAGATAGAAGATAATTCTTGCAATGTACAGTATATACAGACACAGAGTTAGTCAGTAACTCTGTCTCCATCACAGAGCAGCCAGAGTTTTACTTCCCACGGGTTTGCTCTAAAGGTCAACTCCAGCCAAATTTTTTTTCAGTTTTAGACAGAATCTTGAAGCGTTGGAACCTATGTCAGGTTCCCCCTGCATTTTGTAAGGATTGCCACCTTTGAAGAAAAAAAAAACCTGTGACTTGTTGTGGAGAGGAGGAGCGTGACCTGAGCAATGCGTGTAAAATTATAGTAGGAACAATACAAGTTTGTAACAGTTTATTATATTGTTGGGTGTTCAGCAATTTTAATTGTTGGGTGTCCATATTGTTGGGTGTTCAGCAATTTCAATTTGTTCTTTGGTGATTCCAACTTGAGAACAGTATCAAGAACATTTTTCCATAATTTTTAAGATGTATTGTAATATTTTACACAATTTGTTACATAGCAAAGAATGATCCAATTTGCTAAAACAGGGGGAAAATTCCTTCCTGATCCCCAAGAGGCAATCGGATTTTCCCTGGATCAACTTTACCTATAAATGTTAGTACCCAGTTATATTGTGTACATTTAGGAAAGAATCCAGGCCTTTCTTAAAGCAATCTACTGAGCTGGCCAGAACCACCTCTGCAGGGAGTCTATTCCACATTTCCGCAACACTAATGCCCCGTACACACGGTCGGACTTTGTTCGGACATTCCGACAACAAAATCCTAGGATTTTTTCCGACGGATGTTGGCTCAAACTTGTCTTGCATACACACGGTCACACAAAGTTGTCGGAAAATCCGATCGTTCTGAACGCGGTGACGTAAAACACGTACGTCGGGACTATAAATGGGGCAGTGGCCAATAGCTTTCATCTCTTTATTTATTCTGAGCATGCGTGGCACTTTGTCCTTCGGATTTGTGTACACACGATCGGAATTTTCGACAACGGATTTTGTTCTCGGAAAATTTTATATCCTGCTCTCAAACTTTGTGTGTCGGAAAATCCGATGGAAAATGTGTGATGGAGCCCACACACGATCGGAATGTCCGACAACAAGGTCCTATTACACATTTTCCGTCGGAAAATCCGACCGTGTGTACGGGGCATTACTGTGAAGAAAACTTTCTCTATTTGGAGATGAAATCTCTTTTCCTCTAGGCGTAAAGAGTGCCCCCTTGTCCTCTGTGTTGACCGTATAGTGAATAACTCAACACCAAGTTCACTATATGGACCCCCTTATATATTTGTACATGTTGATCATATCCCCCCTTAATCTCCTCTTCTCAAGAATGAATAAATTCAGTTCCTCTAATCTTTCCCCATAGCTGAGCTCCTCCATGCCTCTTATCAGTTTGGTTGCCCTTCTCTGCACTTTTTCCAGTTCCCCGATATCCTTTTTGAGAACTGGTGCCCAAAACTGAACTGCATATTCCAGATGAGTTCTTACTAATGATTTGCACAGGGGCAAAATGATATCTCTTTCTCTGGAGTCCATACCTCTCTTAATACAAGCAAGGACTTTGCTCGCTCTGGAAACTGCAGCTTGGCATTGCATGTTATTATTGAGCTTATGATCTACCAAAACCTCCAGATCCTTCTGCACATGGATCCCCCCAGTTGTATTCCCCCTAGTATGTAGTCTTAGCCCCCAAGTGCATAACTTTACATTTATCAACATTAAACCTCATCTGCCACAGACCCTATATGATTTATAAAGATAATAAAAAGTAAGGGTCCCAACACTGAACCTTGGGGTACACCACTGATAACCTTAGACCATTTGTATTAATAAAGATTTGCTAACTTTTATACTATTCAGAAATACTTCTCATTTACTTGACACAAAAATGACCCAGTACCGTTAAAGTCCCATTTTGAGGGTTTTTTTCCCTTAACAGTTTATTATAGGTATGGAGGGAACATACACTATATTGTCATTGGGACAACATTGGGACACCTGCCTTTACACACACATGAACTTTAATGGCATCCCAGTCTTATGCCCTGTACACACGGTCGGATTTTCCGACGGAAAATGTGTGATAGGACCTTGTTGTCCGAAATTCCGACCGTGTGTAGGCTCCATCACACATTTTCCATTGGAATTTCCGACACACAAAGTTTGAGAGCTTGCTATAAAATTTTCCGACAACAAAATCCGTAGTCTGAAATTCCGATCGTGTGTACACAAATCCGACGCACATAGTGCCACACATGCTCAGAATAAATTAAGAAACGAAAGCTATTGGCTACTGCCCTGTTTATAGTCCCGACGTACGTGTTTTATGTCACCGCGCTCACAGCGATCGGATTTTCTGACAACTTTGTGTGACCGTGTGTATGCAAGACAAGTTTGGAAAAAATCCATGGATTTTGTTGTCAGAATGTCTGATCAATATCCGACCATGTGTACAGGGCATTAGTCCGTAGGGTTCAACATTGATTTGGCCCAACCTTTGCGGCTATAACAGCTTCAACTCTTCTGGGAAGGCTGTCCACAAGGTTTAGGAGTGTGTCTATGGGAATGTTTGACAATTCTTCCAGAAGTACATTTGTGAGGTCAGGCACTGATGTGGATGAGAAGGCCTGGCTCGCAGTCTCCGCTCTAATTCATCCCAAAGCTGTTCTATCAGGTTGAGGTCAGGACTCTGTGCAGGCCAGTCAAGTTTCTACACCCCAAACTCATTCAACCATGTGTTTATGGACCATGCTTTGTGCACTCGTCCAAATCATGGAGGGGGGGGCGTGTGGGGTTGTTTTTGTGGTTGGGCTTGGCCCCTTAGTTCCAGTCAGCATATCAAGACATTTTGGACAATTTCATGCTTCCAACTTTGTGGGAACAGTTTGGGGATGGCCCCTTCTTGTTCCAACATGACTGCGCTCCAGTGCACAAAGCAAGGTCCATAAAGACACGGATGAGCGTGTTTGTGGTGGAGGAACTTGACTGGCCTGCACAGAATCCTGACCTCAACCCGATAGAACACCTTTGGGATGAATTAGAGTGGAGACTGGGAGTCAAGCCTTCTCGTCCAACATCAGTGACTGATCTCACAAATGCGCTTCTGGAAGAATGATCAAACATTCCCATAGACACACTCCTAAACCTTGTGGACAACCTTCCCAGAACAGTTGAAGCAGTCACACTGCCTTTCAAAAGTATTCACTCCCCTTGGCTTTTTACCTATTTTGTTACATTACAGCCTTTAGTTCAATGTTTTTTTAATCTGAATTATATGTGATGGATCAGAACACAATAGTCTAAGTTGGTGAAGTAAAATTAAAAAAATATATACATAAAACTATTTTTCAGTAATATAAAACTTATAAATGACATACGTGTATGTATTTACCCCCTTTGTTATGAAGCCCATAAAAAGCTCTGGTGCAACCAATTACCTTCAGAAGTCAAAATTAGTGAAATGATGTCCACCTGTGTGCAATCTAAGTGTCACATGATCTGTCATTACATATACACATCTTTTTGAAAGGCCCCAGAGGCTGCAACACCTAAGCAAGAGGCACCACTAACCAAACACTGCCATGAAGATCAAGAAACTCTCCAAACAAGTAAGGGACAATGTTGTTGAGAAGTACAAGTCACGGTTAGGTTATAAAAAAATATCCAAATTTTTGATGATCCCTAGGAGCACCATCAAATCTATCATAACCAAATGGAAAGAACATGGCACAACAGCAAACCTGCCAAGAGACGGCCGCACACCAAAACTCACGGACCGGGCAAGAAGGGCATTAATCAGAGAGGCAGCACAGAGACCTAAGGTAACCCTGGAGGAGCTGCAGAGTTCCACAGCAGAGACTGGAGTATCTATACATAGGACGACAATAAGCCATATGCTCCATAGAGTTGGGCTTTATGGCAGAGTGGCCAGAAGAAAGACATTACTTTCAGCAAAAAACAAAATGGCACGTTTTGAGTATGAGAAAAGGCATGTGGGAGACTCCCAAAATGTATGGGGGAAGGTTCTCTGGTCTGATGAGACTAAAATTGAACTTTTTGGCCATCAAAGAAAATGCTATGTCTGGCGCAAACCCAACACATCACATCACCCAAAGAACACCATCAATGAAACATGGTGGTGGCAGCATCATCCTGCAGGGATGTTTTTCAACAGTTGGGACTGGGAAACTGATCAGAGTTGAGGGAAAGATGGATGGTGCTAAATACAGGGATATTCTTGGGCAAAACCTGTACCACTCTGTGTGTGATTTGAGGCTAGGACGGAGAATCACCCTCCAGCAGGACAATGACTCCAAACACACTGCTAAAGCAACACTTGAGTGGTTTAAGGGGAAACATGTAAATGTGTTGGAATGGCCTAGTCAAAGCCCAGATCTCAATCCAATAGAAACTCTGTGGTCAGACTTAAAGATTGCTGTTCACAAGCACAAACAATCCAACTTGAAGGAGCTGGAGCAGTTTTGCAAGGAGGAATGAGCAAAAATCCCAGTGGTAAGATGTGGCAAGCTCATAGAGACTTTTTCAAAAGCGACTTGGAGCCGTGATAGGCGCAAAAGGTGGCACTACACAGTATTGACTTTAGGGGGGTGAATAGTTATGCACATTGACTTTTTCTGTTATTTTGTCCTATTTGTTGTTTGCTTCACAATAATCCTCAAACAATCCATGTTAATTTCAGGTTGTGAGGCAACAAAACATGAAAAATGCCAAGGGGGGGGTGAATACTTTTGCAAGGCACTGTATAGCTGCAAAGGGTGGGCCAACTCAATATTGAACCCTATGGACTAAGACTGGGATGCAATTAAAGTTCATATGAGTGTAAAGGCAGGTGCCCTAATACTTCTGACAATATAGTGTACCTATAGTCAATTGCAACCAAGCTATAGTGTTTTTGTTAAAGAAAAAGAAAAAAAAAAGTTGTGTGTCTGGTGATAAATATATACACGGATCAGCCTTATCATTAGGATCACAGACAGGTAAAGTGAATAACATTAAATAACATTGATTAACTCTTAAAATGGCATCTGGAAGTTGGTGGGATATATTAGGCGGCAAGTAAACATGTTGTCCAAGAAGTTAAAGTGTTGAAAGCAGACAAAATAGCCATTGCAGTTTGTTGTATTTGGGGCTGCATAGCCACAGATTGATCAGGGTGCCCATGCTGACCTGTGTTGACAGCTAAATGTGCCTACAAATGGACAAATGACCATCAGAAATGGGCCACAGAGTAATGGAAGAAGGTGGCCTGGTTTATTAGGTTTCAGTTTCTTCCGGTCTGAGATCTAGCAAAATGCCATAATTTATTGGCCCGGTGAACACATTTTACCAACACTGTCCTGGGTGCTGTGGCAGTGGTTCTAACCCTTCGCCAATCTTAAGACAAAAACAAAAACAGTCCGCAGTTGGACTTTAATTCATTATTATATACATATAAGATAGGAAGTGCCTGAAAGTTGATATATTTTTTAGTTAACAAAAATTTTTTTGTAGAATAAACATCAGCAAGAAAAGGCAGCAAATAATAAATGTTCTGCTTCTAATAACCAAATTTAATATGCTTTCTGGAATAAGTCATAAAATATGCGGTAATATGATAATACACCAGGTCTCCAAGGGAGCTGTAAGGAGATATTTAGATGGAGTGCAGGGAATGCAGGCAATATGATGTTTAATCGGGTGAGTTCACACCTGACATTCAAGTGTTAGTAATAGCTAACTATAAAGTCTCGTACACAGGATCGGATTGTTCGCCAACAAAACTGTGGAATTTTGTCCGAAGGGCGTTGACCCCAAACTTGTCTTGCATACTCACGGCCACACAATTGTTGGCCAACAATTATGAACATAGTGACATACTAGACGTACTACGTGTTTTTTCAGCTCTTTAGCACCACCCTTTGGGCTCCTTCTGCTAATTTCGTGTTAGTAGAAGTTTGGTGAGTGTTGATTCGCGCTTTTCATTTCACACTTTTCATTTCATGCTTTTCATTTCGTTTCTGATTTGATGCGGCATTTGTTATTTAGGAAAATTTGTAACTTCGGATAAATTTTTATTCGCTACGTCCACTAACAGCCAAATTTGAAAGGAAATTCCAATACATATAATTTAATAGTTAGCTATTATTAGTTAGTTAGTTATTCTTTTAAATTTTTGGATTTTCTTTATTTTGGGATTTTAGAATTTACGAATTTTCGAATTTACGAATTTATGAATCTATGAATTTACAAATTTCAGGGTTTATGAATTTTAGAATTGACAAATTTACAAATTTACGAATTTATGAATTGTGATCATAACGAATGACCTGAAAAATTAAATAAAAAAACAAAAACCAATAAAACGAAAACTAAAAGAACACATTTTTCGGCAGTGTACATGTCTATATGGTATATATCTGAAAATGCATCAGTTGTGATTTACTGATGGACTCTTGAGGCCCTAAAATGCCAGGACAGTAGAAATACCCCACCCCCCCATCAAATGACCCCTTTTTGGAAAGTGGACAGTCCAATGTATTTAGTAAGAGGCAGGTGGGTTTTTTGAAGTTGTAATTTTTGTCATGATTTTATGGAAAATGAAGAAATGAAAAAACAAAATCTTTTCACAGTATTTTTTTTTTTTACATACTGTTACCAGTGCAATACACATTATATAACCAGTGTAGTGCAACATCTGGTGCAGCTCTCAGTGCAGCTCTCAGCTTAATTGAACAAGCTGAAGTTAGAAGCTGATTGGTTTCTATGCAGAGCTGCACCAGTTTTTGCACTCTCCAGTTTTAGTAAATCAACCCCATTGTGACCAGAGCAATATAATGTTACCACCTTACCTTTTTTAAATTTGGCCACATGATTTAGCAGCTCCAGCTCCCATGCAAGCGAGAGCTTGACAATCACTGTGAATTCCAGAAGCCACCCATTGGCTTCCATGGTCCATCTGTTGTTGGCACTTCCTCCTCAACCCTGCAGCAGCCGCTCACTAACACAGGGCAGCCGGAGTTGCAGGATCACAGTAAGTAAGTAAGTGCACAGATCTTTTTTATACAGGGGATGGAGGATGGATAGGGAGAGGGGGGAGGGAATGTTTTTAAGAATAGTTATATGTCGCTTTATCTTCCGTTATGTGTAAGTGGGGCTCCTTCCATCTCAAGGATAAACCCTATGAGAAGTAGAGGTCCCCAAGAAGAAACGTTATTTTAAGTTGTGCCTACAATGAGAAATGCCAACAAATACAATAATGTAAAAACAATTACATTTTATTACAAAGAAAAAGTTTTTTTGTTTTTGTAAAAAAAAAGCACTATATTAAAAAACTGCAGCATCCAATATTACAGGTATAGATCATTATAGCACTATAACAGCGCATGGGATCAACACGTTTCGCAGACTTTGCTTCCTCAGGATCTATGCTTGTACATAAATGACAACTACAAGTTTACTAGTTTACAAGCTTAAAACATAAAGACCTATTGGATGCATAAACAAGGCTGGACCAGTCAACCATAGGTTGGCTGAATAGAACACTTCACCATACAGCAAATATCTATTCAACTGAGAACAGAAGAATAGTCACAATAACTGCAACAGTTGCATCCTCTTATAGTCAGAAGCGGAATTATTATGGACTAGACCAAATGTCGGTTTTAGAAGTGCTGCTTGTTCCACCTCTGCACATGTGTATCTTGGCAAGATCTTCATTATTGTATAAAGTCCCGTTTCTTCTTGGGGACCTCCACCTCACATAGGGTTTTATACTTGATATGGAAGAAGCCCCACTTACATATACTGGTACAATTGGGATGGTGCCTCAATGGGGTTTATCTTTGACCCATTTTGCCCATTAAACACTTTTAGCTTTATCTTCCACTTTAAGGTTCCCATTTTGACATATCCTTGGGATAGTTCATATAGGGAAATATCTTTAACAGGACAGTGCAACCAAGACAAATGTTCTAACCCTTCCCCGTTCTATCCACAACTAAAAAATGTTTAGGGTGGAGTTCCACAATAAAGTGGATGTATCATCTCGGGAGCGAATTACTCATTAGTGACCCACAGCAATTAATGATTTTCCATTCTACTGGAAAAACTGTTCAATATTTAGCTGTTTATCATTTTCTTTTTATAGATGTAATGAACCAACTGTAATTTTAGTTTATTAAATCTTCATTGGCTGGCCCGAAAATACATTCCACCTGCAACCAGCCTTTGGCCTAAAAGAAGGTCAAGTGTGGACAAATGAGGGGCAACAGGATATGGGTTCAGGAAGAGCTGTGAGATGTCACAAAAGCTTTGCAGATGAGGCAGCCAACATTTAGTACAACAGAAATGTAAAAAAGAAATAAGTTTAGGTCTGCCTTTTATAGAACATGTATACCTAGGCCCAATGAGCAACAACACCCTTTCATACAGGCTCTATGCCCTTTTGCTATCAGTATTTCTAAGAAACAAAAACACAAAACGTAAAGTTGTAAACTCTGTACTACCACTTGTACCTACAGGTAAGCCTATAATTAGGTTTACTTGTAGGTACTGTGAATATCTCCTAAACTTGCACAGTATAGGAGATATTCAGAGTGCATGCAGCCGATGACATAATCGGCACATTACAGTGCCGGACCTTCAGAGCCTGTGGCAGAAACGGCGGCTCCCGTGTGAGTGTGACGTCATCACTCACAGCGCCAGAGCCCACAAACTCGGAAGAAACACCAGGGGAAGATGACAGCCGTCTCAGCGGTGAGCGAGCACTGCTGGAAGGGCTTCATTCTAAGGTAAGTATTTCATGATGTGCTAGTATGCCTTACAGTTTTTTTTTACTTTTTTCATTCTTCAGCGTTGTTGAAAACCACTTTAACCACTTGCTGATCAGCCACCTTTATTATACTGCGTCAGGTTGGCACGATCCCGCGAACCGTCCTAACTATACGTCGGTCCCTTTAAGTGGAATAGCAGGCATGCGAGCGTACCCGCTGCACAGCAGGGGTGCCAATGCTCATGACCGGTGGTCGCGATGACCGCCGACCACGAGCGATCGCGGGCATGAGAGGCAGAACAGGGACGTGTGTGAGGAGAGGAGAGAGAGATCGTGAGTTCCTACGAGCTGGGAACCATGATCTCTCATCTCCTAAAGTCAGTCCCATCCCCCACAGTTATAACACACACATAAAAGTTAACCCCTTGATCGCCCCCTAGTGTTAACCCCTTCCCTGCCAGTGACATTTATACAGTAATCAGTGCACTTTTATAGCACCGACCGCTGTATAATTGTCAATCGACCCAAAAATGTGTCAAAAGTGTCCGATGTTTCCGCCATAGTGTCGCAGTCTCCATAAAAATCGCAGATCGCCGCCATTACTAATATAAAAAAAAATAATAATAAAAATGCCATAAATCTATCCCCTATTTTGTAGATGCTATAACTTTTGTGCAAACCAATCAATAAATGCTTTTTGCGATTTTTATTGCCAAAAATATGTAGAAGAATACATATTGGCCTAAACTGAGTAAACAATTTGCTTTTTTTAAAAAAAAATTGAGGCTATTTATTACAGCTAAAAGTACAAAATATTGCATTTTTTTCAAAATTGTGGCTCTTTTTTTGTTTATAGCGCAAAAAATAAAAACCACAGGGATGAACAAATACCACCAAAAGAAAGCTCTATTTGTGGGAAGAAAAGGATGCCAATTTTGTTTGGGTACAGCGTCGCACGACCGCGCAATTATCAGTTAAAGCGACGCAGTGCCGTATCGCAAAAAATGGCCTGGTCATTGAGCAGCCAAATCTTTCAGGGCTGAAGTGGTTATTGTCCAGTTACAGTAAAGATCTACTACACTAAATTCTTGTTTAGTGTGATCTGGATAATAGAACCAAACTACCAGTGGCTCCTGCGGAGGGTTAGCGTGACACAACGGGAAGTCAAGGGGAAAAAAAGAGGTTCGGAGGCTCACAGAGGACATTACAAGGAGGCAGAAAACACAGTAAATCCATGGAAAATAGATGACAGGACCATTAAGTACTGGATGTGTATTGATTATTTTTGGGGAATAAGGAGATCATTTAGGGTCACTTTAATGGAAATGTATATATTAGTGTATCTGAGCTACTACAACTTACAGCTAAAGAATTCTTTGTTCACATTGAATATTCCAAACATCCAGCTAGTGTAGACAATAACCTTTTCTCCTCCATTAAGTTACACTGACACATAATCAGCCTATAATGATCTCACAACCATAAAGGCTCTTTCAATTATCAACCTCATAAAGCGGAAGTAAAATATGACATTCCAATTATTTGGTTGCCCTACCTATAAAATGTTGTTTGTTGATAGAAGCACTTGGTGAGTTTTAACTACAACAACAAAATCCTGAATTTTATGTGAGAGAAAGTTAACAGAACAGAAAACTTTGCATGAATTACTTCAACATAAAAAAAAAAAATAGCATTCAAGACAGAAATGTAAGGGGGTTAAAGAGAAAACATGCCATCTCAAAAATGCAAGATTTTAATTGCCATGTTCACTAGCCCTAGGAAAGTATTATTAAGTCTCGTGTTTCTAGGTGCTTTCTAATGCTAGTTATGAGCTCCAACTCTCTCCTCCTTCCATGGCCGACCCAACAACATCTATGAAGGAGATGGCTGATTCGTTGCTGCAGCTTGTCTCAGCTGTGAACGCTTCCCCAAGACAAGCAATGGCAAGAGGAATGCACAGGGAAGTGTCTGCCTTTGCATTCTTCTTGCCATTGCTTGTCTCAGAGCCAAGGTGGCCTGCATTATGAATCAGGCATCTCCTTCGTTGCTGTTGTCAGATCAGCAGCAGGAGGGGAAGGGGAGAAGGTCGGACCTCATAACCAGAGTTGGAAAACACCTAAGAACATGGTTCTACATGTACTTTGTTACATAGGTGACAGAACAGTGAAATACAAATTATGATAGATATTCTTCAACCCTTTCCAGCTGGCGGGAGACATCTCTGGCTGTCACAGTGATCATGTGGTCACCAAATTTTGATCAAAAGCAATAACCAGGAGCTATAAATACTATTTAATCTCATATATCTGTTCACCCAAACGATCCCTATTCCAGATATAAAAGAAAAAATAAGAGGCGCTCACATCCCCCCAGTGACAAAGAATTAAGTGAACTTCAACTCTGCTGTATGTTACAGACTAAGCTCTGCTACACACATTAACACGTGAATCTAATCACATCCACAGTGATTGCACACCAAATATATAAATATACACAGATCATTTCACCATGTGTTAAATGTGAAAATATATATATATACCATTGGTGTACTATAATAGTCCATATAGTGTAAAAAATCAGTCCAAAATAATGTGACAAAAAATAGTGATAAAAAAATGTGACAAAAAATTCTTGTTTGAAAGCTGAAATCTTAATAAGTGAATGACTTCCACGTGTCTTACACCTCACCACCGTGAAACGTGAATCAACTCCCAATAGCAACACACTCACCGATTCCTATAGCCAGCACTCTCATGCACGGCAAAAATCGCTTGTTTACCACACTCCAGGGTAATCAGATAAATATGATATCCCACAGTGTTTGATAAATCAGTCCACATGAAAAATAATAAAGTGCTCCAATAGTGTAAACCAGCACGGCAAGTTTATCAAAACCACTACAATCTTCTAGAAAATCACTCACATTTTAAAAGATTCAAAACAGCAGCAAATACAGTGCAGCTCACCCCCTTCCTCGATGGTACGCCGTGCAATCAGATCACCCCTCCTACGGTGCGGCTTTCAGCGTTGCTCGTCACACATCACAGCCACGCCCCCGACATGTTTCGTCATAGATTTGACTTAATCATCGGATCGGAAGTCCAAGCACTAACACACCTCGGGTCCGCCGTGACCATTAGTGTCTTTTGTTCATCCACTGATTTTTAAAGTTGCTGTGAGCTGCACTGTATTTGCTGCTGTTTTGAATCTTTTAAAATGTGAGTGATTTTCTAGAAGATTGTAGTGGTTTTAATAAACTTGCCGTGCTGGTTTACACTATTGGAGCACTTTATTATTTTTCACGTGGACCGATTTATCAAACACTGTGGGATATCGTATTTATCTGATTACCCTGGAGTGTGGTAAACAAGCCATTTTTGCCGTGCATGAGAGTGCTGGCAATAGGAATCGGTGAGTGTGTTGCTATTGGGAGTTGATTCACGTTTCACGGTGGTGAGGTGTAAGACACGTGGAAGTCATTCACTTATCAAGATTTCAGCTTTCAAACAAGAATTTTTTGTCACATTTTTTTATCACTATTTTTTGTCACATTATTTTGGACTGATTTTTTACACTATATGGACTATTATAGTACACCAATGGTATATATATATTTTTTCACATTTAACACATGGTGAAATGATCTGTGTATATTTATATATTTGGTGTGCAATCACTGTGGATGTGATTAGATTCACGTGTTAATGTGTGTAGCAGAGCTTAGTCTGTAACATACAGCATATTTTTTCTTTTATATCTGGAATAGGGATCGTTTGGGTGAACAGATATATGAGATTAAATAGTATTTATATGTAATTGGTTTAAAGGGGCAGCTCTCTTTTTATATATATTTAGGAGATTTTATTAGATTATTCACATAATCACATTTGTATTTATTTTCACTTCATTTGGTGACGCAGTGGAGGTATTTTTGATTGAAGGGCGGTGTAGCATTCAGAACACCTATATGATTAAATAACCAGGAGCTGTCAGCCACTGTGCTGGAGGCACCAAGTGAACACTTTCCCAGCAGAAACAAGGAGCACTGGATGTATGCATGTACACTATATCACCAAAAGTATTAGCATACACACGGTCACATTTTCCGACCAAAAGCTCTCATCGGTCTTTTGCTGGCCGAATTTCCGATTGTGTGTACGCAGCATAAGGACAACCCCTTCTAAGCCCTCAGTAGAGGGGAAAAAAAAGGTCTATCTCAGTACCCAAATATTGAACAATTGACATATAAAAAATGTTTAAGTTTTATTTATACAAAAGTATTAACATTTTTTCAATGTTCAAAATTTGGGTACTGAGATAGATCATTTTTTTTTCTCTACTGAGGGCTTAGCAGGGGTTGCCCTTAGTTTCTCTCCAAGTACACTATATTGTCAAAAGTATTGGGACACCTGCCTTTACACGCACATGAACTTTAATGGCATCCCAGTCTTATGCCCCATACCCACGGTCGGATTTTCAGACGGAAAATGTGTGATAGGACCTTGTTGTCGGAAATTCCGACCGTGTGTAGGCTCCATCACACATTTTCCATCGGATTTTCCGACACACAAAGTTTGAGAGTAGGATATAAAATTTTCCGACAACAAAATCCGTTGTCGGAAATTCCGATCGTGTGTACACAAATCCGATGGACAAAGTGCCACGCATGCTCAGAATAAATAAAGAGATGAAAGCTATTGGCCACTGCCCTGTTTATAGTCCCGACGTACGTGTTTTACGTCACCGCGTTTAGAACGATCGGATTTTCCAACAACTTTGTGTGACCGTGTGTATACAAGACAAGTTTAAGCCAACATCCGTTGGAAAAGATCCATGGATTTTGTTGTCGGAATGTCCGAACAAAGTCCGACCGTGTGTACGGGGCATTAGTCTACAGACTACAGAATAATTAAGTTGTAGAGATGAGGACAGAGGGAGTGGTTGAGTAGTTTAGAAAAAGACAACTAGGAAGGCTGATGCCACTCATTCCAAAAAAATGTGTGTTGTCAACCCTTAAGCAGATCATACATCATGCAGTTTTCTTTACTTCCACGACGGTTAGAAGGACAGAAAACTGCTTGATTCCCCCATCAACACAGATGGACTTGTATACAAGCAGGGTGCCCATACATGGATCATAATTCTGCCAGTCCTTGCTGAACTGGTCGAATTCCGATCTACATATGGCCGGCTATAGGAGCAGAGTGCATCTCTGGCAGATCAACAGATTTCTGTACTTGCAGGGTCTTCAAAGTGGAACTAAACCCTCCTATCCTTTATAGCCAAGAAAGCTACCATTTTTGGCTCTGGTTGACCTGCAGTTGCCATGGTGCTGCATATGTGACACCAGCCGTTTGATGGCTTGACGGCTCTGGAGGGAATACGAGCAACTGTGACGGTTATACAAGGCATGTCCTGAATGTAATTACTTTAGGAAACAGTGAAATTAATGAGTGTAGTTCCTCTTTAAAACGTGGAAATGTGTATTGCAGAAATGCACTGCATGTTTTTTTGCCTGATATATATATACACTCACCGGCCACTTCATTAGGTATACCTTGCTATTACCGGGTTGGCCCCCCTCTTGCCTTCAGAACTGCCTTAATTCTTCATCATATAAATTCATCATATAAATTCAATATAAAAGGTGTTGAAAACATTCCTCAGATATTTTGGTCCATATTGACAAGATAGAGTCATGCAGTTGCTGCAGAATTGTCAGCTGCACATCCATGATGCAAATCTCCCATTCCACCACATCCCAAAGGTGCTCTATTGGATGAGATCTGGTGACTGTGGAGGCCATTGGAGTACGGTGACCTCATTGTCATGTTCAAGAAACCAGTGGTGAGAGGATTTGATCTTTGTGACATGGTGCATTATCCTGCTGGAAGGAGTCATCAGAAGATGGGTACATTGTAGTCATAAAGGGATGGACATGGTCAGCAACAATACTCAGGTAAGCCGAGGCGTTTAAACGATGATCAATTGGTACTAAAGGGCCCAAAGTGTGCCAAGAAAATATCCCCCACACCATTACACCACCAGCCTGAACCGTTGATACAAGGCAGGATGTATCAATGCTTTCTTGTTGTTTATGGCAAATTCTGACCCTACCATCTGAATGTTGCAGCTGAAATTGAGACCCATCAGACCAGGCAACGTTTTTCCACTTTTCTATTGTCCAATTTTGGTGAGCTTGTGCGAATCGTAGCCTCAGATTTCTGTTCTTAGCTGCAGGAGTGGCACCTAGTGTGGTCTTCTGCTGCTGTAGCCCATCTGCTTTAAGGTTCCACGTGTTGTGCATTCAGAGATGGTATTCTGCATACATTGGTTGTAGCGAGTGATTATTATCATCTCAAACCAGTCTGCCCATTCTCCTCTGACATCAACAGGGCATTTTTGTCCACACAACTCAGACCAGCCTGTCTGGCACCAACAACCATGCCACGTTCAAAGTCACTTAAATTCCCTTTCCTCCCCATTCTGATGATCGGTTTGAACTTCGGCAAGTCGTCTTTACCACGTCTAGATGTCTTTGTGTTGCCTTTTCAATATAGCTGACATTCTGTATTTCATCCGGTGCTAACTAAAATAGTTTTTTGGATCATCTCAAACTTCTTGGAATACACAGATCAGAGTACGCTGCTGTTCGGTAGATTAAAGGAAAGAAATGGTGAAACTCTGAAATGTTAGACCTCTTTATGACATAAAACAGAAAGCAGGCAAACAGTCATTCTTCAATCCTGTATTTTGACATGAGAAGTCTTGAAAGCACAGCAGGGAATCAAATACAATTTCCTTCTAATCTGTCAGCAGCAACGGGAAGTCTAAACATTACAGATCTTGTCAAACCACCCCGCACTCATACCGGTTATCAACAGGTCAGCTTGGGGAACAAAGGACAAAGGAAGATGATGCTGTACTTCTAGGCATGCTACACTCCCATAGACATATAGACATATTGGCCTGACAATGCAGCATATGTGCTCCACAAAACCCCCATAATCAAAGTAGGAGAAATGATAAGTCAATATTCACCATATACGATGTGTATTATAAAAGAGAATATAGAGCTTTTAGCTATACACAGACAACAGATTTGTCTAATGTATCGTATATAATCAAGTATAAGCCGAGTTTTTCAGCACATTTTTTAGGCTGAAACCCCCCCTTCTTGGCTTATACTCAAGTGAGGGTGCCCATCTGCAGCTGTACCTGTTATTATTAAAACAGCGGGTATCTCCCGCTGTGTTAAGAAGTCTGTTCAGCGGACATCCATTGTAACAAAGCCCCGCCTCCTCCTTGTCCGTAATAGGCGGAACACTGACACAATGCTGGGAAACTGTATCAGTGTTCCATCTACCCTGGACGAGGAGGAGGCGGGGCTTTGTTACAATGGACAGCCGCCGAACAGACTGCTTGACACAGCGGGAGACACACGCTGTTTTAGTTATCAAAGGTTCGGCTGCAGATGGGCATAGTGAGGCTGCAAATGGGCACAGTGAGGCTGCAAATGGGCACAGTGAGGCTGCAGATGGGCACAGTGAGGCTGCAAATGGGCACAGGGAGGCTGCAGATGGGCACAGTGAGGCTGCAGATGGACACAATGAGGCTGCAGATGGGCACAGTGAGGCTACAGATGGGCAGAATGAGGCTGCAGATGGGCACAGTGAGGCTGCAGATGGGCAATGATGATGCAGGCGGGCACAGTGAGGCTGCAAATGGGCACAGTGAGGCTGCGGATGGGCATTGTTTACCTAGTAGCTGCTGCATTTCCCACCCTAGGCTTATACTCAAGTCAATAAGTTTTCCAATTTTTGTGTGGTAAAATTAGGTGCCTCTGCTTATATATGGGTCGGCCTATACTCGAGTATATATACGGTAAGTTATCTTAGCAATGTAAATTATCTTTTTTTAAATGCCCTTGTATATTCCTATGTGATCTTTATGTTTGTGAGCTGAGCATTTTCATTAGCAAACAACCTGAAGAGAAGACCTATATTATTTAATATTTAAATAAGTGTTTCCTTCATGTTGGGTATATTTACATTGAGCATAGAAAAGAATCACCCCCTTTAAAATAAATCACATGTTGTTGATTTGCAGCCAGAAATGTAGACAGACACAGTTTTTGTTTTATCCAGCTGTATTTACTAGTGCAACTTATAATATTCAAGTTAAAGATTTAACACCAACATGTCAAAAAAAAAATAAACAAAACAGAATCATTAAGTTTGAAGAAGGAACAGTTGAAGAAGAGTTGCAGAGAAACACCCCCATAACAGGATATTACCACCTCCATGCTTTATTGTAGGAATGGTGTTATTTGGATGATGAGCTGTATTGGATTTCTGCCAGACATATCGTTTGGTGTTGAGGCCAAATAATTAAATTTTAGTTTCATCTGACCACCTTAAACTGACCTTCAAGATTCTGAGACCTCATGGAAAGAAGGTGTTATGGTCAGATAAGACTAAAATTGAATTATTTGGCCTCAACACCAAAATATGTCTGGCAGAAATCCAATACAGCTCACCATCCAAATAAAACCCTTCCTACAGTAAAACATGGAGATAGTAATATTCTGTTATGGGGGTGTTTCTCTGTAGCAGGGACTGGAGCACTTGTCAGGATAGAAGGAAAAATGCATGGGGCAAAATACCATCAAATTCTTGAGGAAAATCTGTTGCCCTTTGCCAGAAAGTTGTCAATGGGGAGAAGGTTTACCTTCCAATGTGACAATGACTCAAAGTACACAGCAAAAGTGACCACATAGTGGTTGAAGGAGAAAAAGGTGAATGTTCTTGCATGGGTTAGTCAGAGCCCAGACTTAAACCCCATTGAAAATCTGTGGAATGACTTGAAGACTGCAGTCCACAATTAGTCACCATCAAATTTAACTGAACTTGAGCAGTTCTGGAGAGAAGAGTGTGCAAATATTGCAAAGTCTAGATGTGCAAAGTTAGTAGAGACATTTTCCAACAGACTAAAGGCTGGAATTAAAGCAAAAGGTGTTTTAACAAAATACTGACAAAAAGGGGGTGATTATTTTCCCAACTCAGTGATTCTGCTTTTGATTTTTTTGTTTTCTTCTGACATGTTTTTTGTTACATCTTTCACTTGGATGTTATAAGTTGCACTAGTAAATACAGCTGGATTAAACAAAAATGGTGTCTGTCTTCATTTCAGGCTGCAAAGCAATTTTAAAGGGGGTGATTCTTTTCTTTACCCACTGTATATATTATATAGAACCTCTTACAGTCATGCATGAGGTGTTTTAAGATGGAGATCATAAAAGGCCTATATACTAAAATAACTCCAAAAGATTAGTGAACTGACCCTAAAGACGTAATCCACCCCCCCCATGCATTGCCCTACTTCATGCGGCTATGTGGAAGTAAATTGCCTTTTTAGTATGCTATGTGGTTAGATAGGAATTCCCAAACAAGATCATATAGTAAATGCATGTCTCGTTTAACTAAAACAAAAATCAATTGGTGTTTATCACATAATGGATCCTGGAAGAAGACTATCAAATGGATTACAGAAACCAGGCCTAGTGCGTGTGCTTTGCGCTTCTTGGGGTACATACATACAACGATATAAAAATACAGCAAATAGTATGCAGGATTTTGCTGGCAGAAGCTGAGTAAATAGTGCCTGCAAACTGTATGCATATAACATTCGAGCAACATTTACATGCCACAGCATAAACTGTCCTATTGCTAGGATGCGGTTTGCTTCTTAAGGAATCCACCTAGACTTCTTCGTTGCTAGGATGCAGGTGACTGTTGCTGCCTAGCATCCCTCTGTTGCTATGATGCAGGCAGCTTCTTAAGGAAGCCCCCTAACATCCCATATTGCTAGGACACAGGATGCTAGTACACAGTTGGTAGGACTCTAGGCTATTGCCACCTAGCATCCTACATTGCTTGCATACAGGTAGATCTTGACGGTAGCTGGCTAACGGATGTCTGTTGCTAGGATGCAGGCGGCTCTTATAGTCCAATAGCGCGCTGTATGCTGTGCACATGTAAATGTTGGCACAAATCTTTACATGCCTATAGCGTAAAATACGGTCCACACACATAACCTTAGATTCAGATTTTCCCTAAGACCCCTTTCACACTGAGGCGGTTTTCAGGTGTTTTAGCGCTAGAAATTGCCTCTAAATAATGCCTGAAAACCGCCTCCCATTCATTTCAGTGTGACTTTTCATACCGGGGAGGTGTGCTTGCAGGATGTTAGGAAAAGTCCTACAAGCAGCATCTTTGGGGAGGTTTGGGAGCGCTGTATACAGCCCTCCCAATACACCCTGCCCATTGAAATGAATGGGCAGCACTTTCAAAGTGCCTGAAAAGTGCTTCGGAAACACCACAACATGGGCGCTTTTAACCCCTTCTTCGGGCGTAAGTGGGGGTTAAAAGCGCCCCGTTATCGGCCGAAATGCACCGCTAAAACGAACAACGCTTTAGCGCTAACTCAGCCACGGCTAGGTGTGAAAGGGGTCTTACAGTAGAGACATTTCCTCTCATTTCCTGATGTGTCTCTAGAATAGGAAGTAAAGGGAAATCTACCTGATGGGTAACAGACAACAAAAAAAAAACTGACAGTCTTAGGCAATCCCTACTAAAAATCTCCCAAATGGGGTCACAAATTTGAACTCTTTCTTAAGCCAGCCATACATGGGTCGAATTCCGTAAGTATTTTTTTTTTTTAGAAAATCATAACTAAAATTTCTCGTTTGAATTTCGCACCATTAGTAGGTTGCAGCAACAGCCGATTTTCGGATTTGAGCGATCAGGCATGTTGGAAATTTTTAGAAAAACAAATTTATAATCAATGATTGGAGAATCGTGCAAAAAATATCATTGAAAAATAAATCAGCATGAGCTGTGACCTGGAAAGAAAAGATTCTCGGCCACGAAAAATTCTTTTCTGTAGCAATATGAGTTGAAATTGAAGGTTGGTTGATCGAATTTCAAAATCAATGGTGGCACCATCGGGTCACAAAACGCACAAAATTTCTGATTTTTGCAAGAGAAAATTTGTTTGGAATTCTACTCATGTATATGGCCAGCATTACTTTATAAAAAGCTAAAAAAATAAAAAAAAATTGGTGAAAATTTCAAATTGGCCCAACAGTATTTACACTCAAGATCCCAAAAGGAGGTTCCTGGCATTAGCTGTGGGAAGTCTGCCTCCAGGGCCAATCTCTCACAGGTGATCATTGCATGAGTGTGAGAGGCCGAGATTAGATGTTGGAAGCCGTTGCCTCCCATTGTTTTCGGGGCCACCTCCCGCAGCTAATAGCCAGGAACCCTCACTGGGTTCTCATGTGTAAGCGTTGTCGGGCCAATTCAGTGTGAATGTGGCCTAAAGCTAGCCATAGATGGGTAGAATTTTAAATGAAAATTCTTAGGATCGGCTGCAAAACAAACAGTGGCCAAGGCATGGAAATCTCCTACATTGGTACTAGCCGAAACAATTCACAGAATGAATAATACAATGTCCCATGCTAAGATGGTAGCCATCGATCAAAATCAAATTCCAAAATTTGAAAAACTTTGGCATCCTTGGATAAAACAACAGTTCCTGTCAAATTTCAATGACTCTGTCCTGTTGCCATGGTAACAGATTAAATGACTTACAGAGACACCCATTCTAAGGCTTCAAAGAGAACTAAAAAGAATAATAAACTGACGAGCGGGACAACCTTGTGGACCATACCTCTGCCTTTCTACCCTTTTTCTTCTTTCTCTTTTCTTTTCTCCACCTTACGATTAAAGCTCATTATCAGAATTTAATTGACCTATATACACTCTACTTGTAAACAATATGTATAGTAGGTATAAATCATTTAAATACCTACAAAAGTAACTAAGGAAATGATATATATCTTTAATTTAGGTTTACGTGAACCCAACGTTTAATATTTGAAATTTCATGATATTTACCTATATAAACCCTACTGTAAAACAATGAGCTTACTTTATAGATCCTTGTAAACTTACTTTATGTATCTTTATAATATTGTATACTCAATAAACTTCTTTTGACAAGGAAAATTCTTAGGAAATAAAGGTTCAAAGGAATGCATTTGATTTTCTAATCACTGGTGAGTCAAATTGCTGTTGGTTTTCAAAATGTTTTAAATTCGAAGGAGCAGGATGGAAATTTTTTCTTGAGTCCATTCATTCCAAAATCAAATGCTAAAAGCAAACAAAATACTTTGAATGACAAAAGAATGTTCTGGGAATTATGGAATTTATTTTTGGTATTTTTTTATTTGAAATTCTATGCATTTATGGCCAGCTTTAGTCTAATCCTGCATACAATTCTGGATTTAAGTAAACTAACTTAAATGAGTAATGAATTCCTATTAATAATAATCACATTAAACTGATGGTGATCAGTTGGAAGTGAAGGTTACATGCAGTTCTGTCAGCTGCTGACTAATCTCCATATCTCTCCAATCATTTTAGCAGAACTATATTAAGTGCTGGTTTATGGCTCCCCACTCTTCCTATATTAGGCTGAAAAGTAATAGATGGACAACCTTCCTGGTGTTCTTTTGTTTGTATATCTTTTTATGGGGCGTACACACGGTCGGACTTTTCGGCTACAAAAGTCTGACAGCCCGTCCGACAAACTTTCGACGGACTTTTGGCGGACTTGCGGCGGACTTTCTAACGAACGGACTTACCTACACACCATCACACAAAAGTCCGACGGATTTGTACATGATGACGTACACCAGACTAAAATAAGGAAGTTGATAGCCAGTAGCCAATAGCTGCCCTAGCGTGGGTTTTTGTCCATCGGACTAGCACACAGACGAGCGGATTTCTGGGTCCGGCGTAGTTACGACATAAAGATTTGAAGCAAGTTCCAAATCTAAAGTCCGTCAGATTTGCGACTGGAAAAGTCAGCTGAAAGCCCACACACGATCGGATTGTCCGCCGGATTTGGTCCGTCAGCGTCCGTCGGACTTTTGTAGCCGAAAAGTCTGACCGTGTGTACGCCCCATTAGGGCTGCTTACAGCTTAAAGTGATATTAGACCTTCAGTTTTTTTAAGCACTTTCAGCAGCTAATATAATGGGGAACTTCACTCTCACAATCAACATTGACTATGTTTATTCCTTATGCTACTAGCATTAGTAAATAGATAGGAAAGAATATCATATTTACTTTTTTTTTTTATTTTTACATTTCTTCAGTTACTTCCTGGTTTCCAGGTCCAGGCCACAATGATGTCATAAATCCCAGAACCCTTCAGGAGGGCTGGAGGGGTTTTCTCAGCTAAGCACACTCTCCTACCTGCATGCCTGAGATAAGGGCAGACGGATTCCAGGAAGTAGACGCTAAATGAATCATCTGCCCTTACTCAAGATGGCCATAGCCAGAAATGCATTTTCAAAGTGATTTCTCAGCAAAATAAAGCATGGAGACATGATGGAAGGGTGAGCTTGCTATGAAACAAAAAAATTGCAACTAATAACAAATGAAAGAATGTTTTTGGTTTGTGGTGTTAATATGCAGTGTAGTTCCACTTCAATTCCTTGCTGAGTATTATATTTTAATCTTTGCCTATGCTCCAGTTTGGGCTGGAACCAAAACCGCTGCCCCAGATGTCAGGGCATACCAAGCGCTGGATGCTCAGCCCTGGAAACTCATGAATAAGCACTCTGCTTTATTCCCTACCCATGCACAGTCCACTCTCTTTCAGCATTCTTGAGTTTATGGGGCTATAAATCCAATGCTTGGTACAGCCTGCTAGCTGCAGGATGGAGAGGGGAAGGCAATGAAATGAGCAGCTAAGGCAGTGCTCTCCAAACTGTGGCCCGGGGGCCAGATGCGGCCCTTTGCTTGCCTTTATCTGGCCCTTGGGGCACTAATCCTCCCACTGATACGACACACTATTTTGACCTCCAGCACCAACAATGGAGCACCATTTCTCCCACTGACCCCAATAATGGGGCACAATTACTCCCTATGTTACCAAAGATGGAGCACTATTCCTCCTAACCTAATACCAAATGTGGTGATGTTTACTCCTACTGATGTCAGAAAAAATTCCACTCCCACTCGCCACGATCCGGCCCTCCTAAAGTCTGAAGGACAGTAAACCAGCCCTTTGTTTAGAACGTTTGGAGACCCCTGAGCCAAGGCAATGAAATGAGCAAGTACACATTCTTTTAAAAAAATGAAGCACTGCATAGTAAACTGTACCAGTGACACTAATACAGTGATTGGTGCTAATAATATACAATGTCACTGTACTAATGACACTGGCTGGGAAGGGGTTAACCTCTAGGGGCAATGAACAAGTGTAATGTGTACAATTTGTGCTGCTTTTACTAGTAGATGTGGCCAAATCTCTGCTCGGTGCACAGAGCCCTGTGCAGGACTCTGTACTGTAATTCGCTAAGCCGATCAGCTGGTCCCGGCCATAAATCATTGACCAGGACCTGCCGATCGGCTTGTGCTGTACCGAATCACAGCACAGATGGGGTGGTGGAAGCACACGCCCCCTACTGGGAAATGTCAGATTGCGTACATGTACATGATCTGGTGCAGAGTGGCCTGCCCTGTCGCCGTATTCTGTACATGCATGGGGCGGTCCGCAAGTGGTTAAAGTGATGCCAGGGTGGGCAGGAAGTAGGTAAAGAAAGCTTATGTCTGAAGCTTCCAACAGGGGTATTTGGATTTGTTAAAGATTTTGTTTAAAAGGCTAGTCTAACCAAAATGAAAATGTCTGTTTTCTTATAGATTTCAGAAAATCTAAATTACTCATTGGCTTATTCTTCGGTCTGCCTGCACGCAGCAGTTGTTACGGAGTCCCACCCCCACAACTATTACTTTTCATTACAGAATAAACGAGAGAACATTGAGACTTCATGTATTTCTTCCAACGTTCTGAACTGCTTATCCCATGTGCATCTTCTTGTCCTAGTTATACATTGATAAGTTGTTTGCCATTTTCTGTCTTTGTTGTGTTTGGTGTCTTGGCTGTCCTGGGTCTCGGTAACTTGGCACACCATAGGCAGCATGTGGCTCTCACAAAGTTGGCGAATTCAACTGAAGCCTCTCTTTTTATTGGAATGTTAGAAGCAGGTTTTAATTAGGTCCCATGTTCTGACAAGGAAAGCACTTCAACTGTTTTTTGCTTAGGGAAGCCAAATAAGAACCCAAGCAGGACAGAAATGGATATGGAGTCAGATTGCCTCTAAACTAACAACCTCCAATTCCATACTATTAGGTCACATTTACATTAGCGGTTGGGGGGCAGTAGAACCAACCTCTCCCCCTTTAACTGAAAGGGCAGCAGGGGGATCTATACATATGCAGCGGCCACAATGTTTTACATTGCAGCGCGGCAAGTTATCCCACTGTCACATTCAGTGGGCAGTACTGCCACCTGACCATGACCCATTCAATTAAAGTGTAAGTAAACCCTCCTATCGTTTTCAGCCAAGGAAGCTGCCATCTTGTCCTTTGTTTAATCTACAACTGCCTTGATGCTGCACATGTGATCAGTTATAAGACCAGCCATTGGATGGTTTGACAGTTTGGTTGAGAACACAACCAATGGGAGTGTTACATTTCCGTCACGTGCCAGAAATGAAACTTTTTTGAAACTGGTAAATGGATGGGTTTACTTCCACTTTAAATGGGGATGCGCCACAACCACCCCACAGACCCACAATCCAAATGCAGACCACTCTTCAGAGAGCAGCACTACTGTAAACAAGGCATTAGGGCTATTTAAAACGAGCAGCCGGAGGGGGGGAGGTGGTGTAAAAACAGGCAGCTGAGCCACGGTTTTATTGCCTCGGCCACCCACCGAAACTGTAACAGTGTCAGGTAAGGCTGTACACATGACACATTGCATTTTTATCTCCGGCTGCATAGTTTGACAGGCACAACACAACTGCAAATCAAATGCTCAGCTCACAGTTGCAGTTATGGGGGCACTCGGCAGGGGGGAGGAGCTAGGGGTGGGTAAATCCAGAAGAGGAAGATTAGGGCTGCTCTGTGCAAAACCATCGCACAGAGCATGTAAGTTTGACATAGTTATATAGTTACATAGTTACATCGTTAGTAAGGTTATATAAAGACACTAGTCCATCCAGTTCAACCTGAGTGAGTGTGGGTGCGTGTCTACAATTGTCCCTACCCCTAAACATTGTGTCTCATTAAGATGCTCATCTATTATATTTTTTATTTAAGGTACCCATATATAGCGCCGTCAATTGACGCAGCACTTCACACATACATCGCACACTCACATCGGTCCCTACCCTCAAGGAGCCCACAATCCAAGGTCCCCAACTCACATTCATATACTAGGGACAATTTATTTTGACATGTTAGTTATTTTAAAAAAAATAGGTTTACAATCACTTTAATTAAGCTACTTAGATTTTTGATGAATTTGTGATTAACCTCTTCAATACCAGGCACTTTCATCTCCTTCCTGCCCAGACCCATTTTCAGCTTTTAGCGCTGTTGCACTTTGAATGACAATTGGGCGGTCATGTAACATTCCCCCATATGACATTTTTATCATTTCTTTCACACAACTAGAGCTTACTTTTGGTGGTATTTAATCACCACAGTTTTTTTTTTTTGTTTTTTTTTTGCTAAAAAAGCAAAATAAGACCGAAAAGTTTGCAAACAATTTGCTTTTCTTCCTTTCTGTTATAAAATTTTGCAAATAAATAATCTTTCTTCATAAATTTAGGCCAAACTGTATTCTGCTACATTTCCTTGGTCAAAATAACTCAAATGTGTATATTATTTAGTCTGTAGGAAAGTCCACAAACTATGATACTGTTTATATCTGAAAAATTGTCATTTCTGATGTACTGACGGCCTATCTAATATCTTGAGGCCTGAAAACACCAGGACAGTACAAATACCCCCCAAATGACCCCTTATTGGAAAGTAGAAAGGCCAAGGTATTTATTTAGTAGGAGGCATGGCGAGTTTTGTTGTGAGTTATAATTTTTTGTCTCAATTTTTAGAAAAATTAAGAAATTAAAATTTTCTTTTTTTTTTTTTCACAATTTCTTTTCCTTACATACTGTCATCAGTGCAGTACAGCGTTGTCATATAACTAGTAAGACAGTGATCAGGGATGCTGACTGCTGACAGTATGTAAAAATTTTATATATATATATATATATATATATATATATATATATATATATATATATATATATATATATCAAAAATAACACATTGTGACCAGAGCAATACAGTGTTACCATAGTAACACTGTACTACTCTGGGGAAGTGAGCAGGATTTTTTTTTATTTTTACATATCATGGGTGCTTATAGCAGTGAATTTCACTGGTATAAGTAACCATTTTTGCTGAATAAAATTCATTAATTTAGTGTGTATTGTTGTGATTAGCTGTGATTGGCCACAGCTAATCACATGGCACAGATGATGTAATGTACAGATGTACAGATGTGATTTTCCCTGATCTCTGTGATCAATCACAGCTACAACATAATTGTATACAATGAATAGCATGAAAGGAAGCCATCCATTGGGGTTGATTTACTAAAAGCAAATCTACGTTGTTGGAAGTGCAGACTCTTTAGATCTGAGGGGAAGATCTGAAATGAGGGGAAGCTCTGCTGATTTTATCATCCAATCATGTACAAATAAAAAAGCTGTTTTTTATTTTCCTTACATGTCCCCCTCAGATCTAAAGTGACTGCACTTCCAAGTGCACTTGTAGTGCAAAGTGGATTTGCCTTTAGTAAATAAATCTCTAGGTGTACAATTGTCATGTGATCTGCTGTGATTGGTCACAGCGATCATATGGCACAGGTAGCGGGATGGTACTGTACACTGATCAGTCATTGGCTGTGTCCAGTGAACACAGCCAGTGGCGGATCGCAGCTGCAGGTGGGTGGGTTCCAGGAGGTAGTCACATGACGTCCACCCAGAACGATGAATTTCCCACCCAGCTGTCATTTTACAATAGGCTGGGCGGGGAGTGGTTAATAGGTTAATATTTTTTACTTGCATGTTAAAATTCTTACAAAACAGAGTCAGCATATAGCACAAAGGGATTCTGTGGAGCTCCTGCTTACACTGTAACTACCCCATCTAAAGACTGGTACGCTACAATATATTAAAATGTTGTTCTTTGGTTTGTTCTTTAAAGCAGAAATTCAGGCAAAAATACAAAAACACAAAAAACAGCCTATTTACAATAAGTTCCCCCTCAATACAGAGATTTTCCCCGCAGTACATTTTTTCTGCCAGTAGATGCCCTCAGTCTGATGGCCGGCATCTTTCAACCCACTTCCTCTAAGTCTAGGTCATCCTGGACCTGCCAGAGCTTGTGACTGGACAGTGAAAGGAGAAACAGTACAGTGATTAGTACCGCTACTTCCTCTCACACTCCAGCTCGGCTATACAGGGATTGCAGGAGGATAATACCAGGTCAAATTCAGATACTTTGTACAGTACTTGCATTAAAAAATAATAATGTATTTTTACAGATCTGCTTTCATTTGTGGCTTATACAGTACATCTGCCTAAAATTCAACTTTGGGCTGCATGAGCAAAGCACAGGTTCCTCCTAAGTGTGTAGGTTGTGAAAATTCTCGAACTTACAAAAAAAAAACAGTAGAGAACACTTGATGTATAACGGAACCTTGTTGAGTGGCCCAGCTGTACAGTACCCTAGAAATAATCATGGCCAAATGTTACATTTTTATTTCATTTTATAGAAAATTGAACTACATAGAAAAAAAAATCCAGATTACATCAGTAACTCTAAGCAAAAAAATACATTTTGCAGTAGCAAGCTAAATATATACAACTGCAACACTGGGCAATGATCACGTATCTGTGAGTGGTGCTTGGCTGGGGAGCTGTTATGTTACAGCTGTGCTGTACACTGAAATATAGAATTATATATTTATAGAAATATAGATGTAGATATAAGCACAGCATGGGCAGTAATGTGAAGAAGGAAGCATACTATAATTACATAAAAGCCAGTAGTAGCATCATTGCATCAAACACAGAATAATAGCTAGAGTGTAATAGTAGGATGAAGACTTGCTGGGATGATCATTACATAGCTACCTACTTTCCTAGCGATGGCTCCAATAAGCAAATATAGAGCCTTGCAACCTTTGCAATGTGAAATGTTAAAAATGTATTTTGTAAGGCGTAACCAATCACATGCAAGAAAAAAAAATGACTGGATGATGGAAGTCACCTCATTCACTAAATTCCCTTGCAAAATGAAAAGCCTCTTTGCCTTTGGTAAATCAACCCTTTTGTATCTGTGCCTACCCATTCACGGCATGGCATGCTACATCCAAAGCAATGCATTTTTAAGAGGAGATATCTGTTGGCCTCTCAAAGTCTTCTTGATGGTTGGCTAAGAGATCACCTAGTGTCACAGCCAGATGGACATATCCCAAACACTATAGAGAAGACAAAGATGTATACAGTTCCAAGTACAAATACCAAGACCTCACAGCCTGGGTGCTGGCTCTGTGTGTAGAGCACATGCAATAGAGGAAATCCGAGCAGCCGCACTCCAGTGAAAAATGTCTTTATTGAATAAAATCAGTCCATACAGCAATCAAGGACAATGGATAACTCACTGATATGTTTCACACCCCGTACTGGTGCTTAGTCATAGCTATGACTAAGCACCAGTAAGGGTGTGAAATGCGTCAACTGACTTATCCATTGTCCTTGATTGCTGTATGGACTGATTTTATTAGAGTGAGGAGGGCCTAAGAGGAACTGAAGTGTTGAAGCTGTACCTCAAAAAAACATCAGGCAGAAACTAAAGGATTAGTCAGCAGTGTTACCTGTGGTCTACTTGCAGATGATTATTTCTCCATTACCGATTTACAATGTCTTGCTCTGTTCATTCTGGTAGAGGCAGGGCTTTGCTTCCCCTGTCAGATCCTCCAGCAAGGAGAACAGTGAGCAGTACAAAAGTGATACCTCCAAATCTCACTCCAAATCTTCTGAGACCTAAAGTCAGAGGCAGCAGTGCCTAAGATCTCACACTGCAAAAATAGTACTCTGAAGATGTAGGGACAGGAGTGCTTAGGCATCCTTATATACCAGAAAGTGCACGGCTATTTCCCAGTACAAATTCGAGACGGTCAAGATTACATACGGGTGGACTTTCCGACCGGACTGGTCCGACAGACTTTCCAGCGGACTTTCGACGGACTTTTGACGGACTGCCGACGGACTTTTTAATGAACAGACTTGCCTACACACGATCACACCAAAGTCCGACGGATTCATATGTGATGATGTAAACCCGGACTAAAATAAGGAAGTTGATAGCCAGTAGCCAATAGCTGCCGTAGTGTCGGTTATTGTCCGTCGGACTAGCATACAGACGAGCAGATTTCTGGGTCTGGCAGAGTTACGACGTAAAGATTTGAAGCATGTTCCAAATTTAAAGTGCGTCAGATTTGCGACTGGAAAAGTCAGCTGAAGGTTTGTCCGCCGGATTTGGTCTGTCCGAGCGTGTGTATGCTGCATAAGGCACAATTAACATTTCTAGATCTTCCCTTTAGCAGAGAAAATTATTATTATTATTACTATAATACAGGCTTTATATAGCTCCAACAGTTTGCATAGTGCTTTACAATATAAAGGGGGACAGTACAATTGCAACACAGTTCAATACAGAAGGAATAGGAGGGCCCTGCTCATGGTACTTACAATTTAAATGTTCACTTTTTGTTTGCAGGTCCATTTTAAACCTTCTGAGAATGTTTTTATTCCTTCCCTAGTCTTCCTGTCCTGATGATTCCAAAACCCCCTGTTTCTTGTATAAGCGTGTGACAGTACGAGGCCCTACCACTTTGAAAATGTAGGAGAAAATGACACAGGATTCACACTAATGCTTAATGCGAGATTCCAGACGATCATTTCTGAGCAGAGAAAGCTGTGTTTTTGGCGTTCTCTGTATTGTGTAAACCTGGATTAGGGCCTGGAGCTTGATGGTTCCAAAGTGTTTTGGGTAGGGCCTTCAATCCTGTGTCCAGTTTTACTGGATGTCTGCAGTCTGTGTGAGTACACAGGTGTGCAGGGACATTATGTACTGAATCCTAGTGGTAGCTCAGGGCTACAATTGGGAGACAGCTCCCATACTGGAGACATGAGGTCTCAATCAGGGGACAGAGGTGCCCAGAAGTCAGGTCAGTTCCTACTGGGCATCAGGAGAACCCCCTATCCAGAGGAGAGGAGTGGGTTGTGCAGAAGGATGCTGCGACTAAAGATGGAGTGAACAGAGAGAACCAGGAGATCTAGGCAACACAGTCAGAGGGACTGGTAAGAAGAGCAGCAGTGCTTCTGACAAGGGAGCCAGGTGGCTCAGCATTTTCAGTTAACTGTTGATGTGGAAGAACCTGTGTGGGCAACTTATGTCTATTGTGGGCTTTTAACCTCTTTCTTTCCAATAAAAATGGGCTGCCACTCCCTAAAATACAGTTTGTACTGGCGCAATTCGTTGAAAAAGAACCTACGTCAGGAGCATATTCATTCCAACGCCAAAAGGCGTCACAGGGAGAATCTACACAATTAAGTCACAGAAAGAAACAAAAGCCGGACAGAAATTCTGACTTTTCCCTACTCTATCCAGAACTAAAAATAAAAAAGTTGGCCTTAATGTGTATTGGTAGAAGGAACATTACAGTGCGATCCTTCCAGGACACAAACCCATGTTAAGTGTTAAGCACCGAGGCTCTACATAAATTCCTGCCATTATAAATAAAATAAATAAATTGCATACCACAACGCTATTTGCGGAACATGTTACCTGTGGGTATTTGTGCTCTCTAAAGTCTATACAGAATAATTCAATTGAATCTGGCTTACATTGCACAGTGCATGTGTTTTCTATTTAACTGATAATCAATCAAACTGTTTTTTCTTTTATTTTGGCACGGGGAGCTGAATCACTGGAGAAGCCATTTTTTTGGCAAGTGCTGTTATTCCACTGTGCCTGGAGCAGAAAATGAGGTTATGCTTTCTGTAGAACTGTGACTCGCTGTGCCAGTCTGGTGTATTGCCAAACGGGAGTACTCAAGGGAACAAACAGTTTCTGCACGGAAGGGGTTCTTCAAAGCCTGGCTTCTGATATTACTTTTCCATTATTATGATTTATGCTGTAAATATAGACGTAGCTTTCCATGCTCACCCCTGAAATTTAAATCATTCTTTAATTCATGTATACATTTTTATGCTAGACAGGACCATATTTACTACAAGGTACTTATGGGGGAGCACCTGTGGCACCAGGGAGAATGTAGCATAACCAAAGCATACTTACAATTGATATTTACATTCTTTTTGAACTCTTAGCCATCTGTTTACATAAGTGTGATAAAATCAACTGAAAAACTGAATAAGAGAAGAGGAATCCCAAGATTTTCTGCAGCTTTCCTGGCACAAATAGGAAGATTTCAGGTAATGCATACTGGGAAATATATGTAAATAGGCCTTCCAAAAGGGGAGGACATCTGGGTACATTACATATATACTTCCAATGAAAAAGGGCACTAAACCACTGTCCACTAATGTAAGGAGCGACTTCACTGCCCAATGGGGTTCACATTGTTCACCAATATAAAGCTTTGAACCACTAATCATCAATAAAAAGTGAAGCTCCTCCATAAACCCAGCATAAAAGGCAACTTCTCCACTAACTAATGTAAAGGGGCTCTTCTGTAATGGCCACCACGGGTGGACTTTGACCACCTTTGTAAGAGGACACTACACTGACCACCGATGTATATTAACAACCTCCTGCTCATGCTAATGTACCATAAGCTAGTTATATAATAATTTAAGCAGGAGTTCCTGAGATCTGAATGTTCTTTAAGGAATTATTCATGGTGAAAATGTTGAGAATGGCTGTTTCACACGCTATCTCCTATTCAGTGCCGGCCCAAGACATGGTGCTGCCTGGGACCAAGAATGAAATGCTGCGCCCCCCACAAAAAAAAATCATGCCCACCTAAAGGCCCCCACATCCATTATTTTATATCATTGAAATCAATGGGCAGCGCCTCCGAACCGCCGGCAAAGCGGCGCTTTGCCTGCCGGTTTTAACCCTTTTTTGGCTGCTAGCGGGGGTTAAAAGCACCGCAAAAATGATAGTAAAGTGCCGCAACGCCTCAGTGTGAAAGTAGCCTTACTGACAATCTGATCTATCTTGCACAGAGAGGGAGTTGAAGCACAGCAGTAATTAACCTCTTTTATGTCTTTTCCCAATATAATTCACCACTATTGTACCACTATTGCCTCTTGAATAGAAGCCATCAAAATCTTACAAATAATTTTATAGTTTGTATGTAAAAAGCATGTTTCTTTTGTGAATCTGCATGATCATTTACAAACAGTACAGAAGAAAAGGCCTCCTCAAAGTGTTTCCAGGGAAAACATGGGTACAATACAAAGATCACTCACATTCAATCCAGCTTGAGTCCATTATAAAAAAAATCTTAGAGAGAAATCACTTGAAGTTGTACTACCAACCAACCTAACTCACCTTGTTTTTCAGATAGGCAGAGAGGCTGCCCAGGCTCAGCTCACACTGTCAAGGGCACAGCCGCACAGGCAGCTCTCCTCAGACCCTTCCTTCCCTCACGCTGGAGATGAAAGATGGAAGAGGTGGGCGGAGCAATTGATTGGCGTGGAGGCTGAGCACTGTGAATGCTGGAGCGGCCGTGGCCTCTGACATCACCAGTAGCTAGGTGCCGGGCGGCAGGCGATTCTAGCAACCAGTGCAGGAGACAGCGCACAGTGCACAGCCGACCAGCATCCACTCCGCTTTGCTCCTGAGAGTCTTGTTGACTGATCCGGGATTCCTGGCGGCTACTAGAGTCTGAGTTGTCTAATCCTAAGTCCTGAAAACTTCTTGTCGGCCTGGCTGCCGCCCCCTGTTAAATGCCGCCTGGAACCATGGTCCCATTGGGTCCCATGGTAGGGTCAGCCCTGCTCCTACTGCCAAAATAGGGAAGGACATCTGGGTAATTTATATGTAGTGCACAGACCCTCAGACTGGTCCCGCTATTTGTCCTGAGTTTTATTCCCTTATAGGTGCAAGCAGCCAGGTACATGGTAGTTCCTCAGACTCTCTTCACAGGAACCAGGCAGATAATGTCTTTTGTAGATTTATTGCTCTTTAAACTTTGGTAGGGTGTAGGGTGATTAGGATACTCCAAGCCAGTGAAAAAATAATGGAGAATACTTTAACTGTACTGTCTGATCAGGGTACAAACATCCTCTTGAAGTTAGTAACTAGTGACCTATGGCTCAGGAGGGCTCCATTGCAAAAAAAGAGCCAGCAACTTTCCCAAATATTGGCTTGGACAGTCTCTAGGATCTTTCAGATTTGTACTCTCTGTGCCCTGGGTACTTGAATGCTTTTCTGCAGTACCAATCAGCTTCTATACAGGGTGCCTCCAGGTCAGACCCTCTGGGGATCTCCAGCAACTAGAGCTGGGACCCAGATGGCCTTGTTCTCAAATGCAGTTATGTGCCCCAGGGAGCCACAGGTCTCAGGCTTGGTCTTCTTCCCCAGGAAAAGGACCCTGCTGTTCAAGGCTTCAGCCTATTTCTTTCTGCAAGGGATTGGCTGAGGCTGCATGAATATGTAGGTGAGGGTCTGCCACCTCATTCACTAAATTCTGGAACCTACCAGAATCCAGAGGAAAGCAACAGAGCTTGCAACCAGCAGAACCCAGAACAACCAAAAGCAATTGAACACGGCTCCTCTGCTACATGGGAGCCAACAAAAACTAAATTTGCCTCAACAGTAGTAGCCCAATTAAAATGGCGCTACATATATTATATATATATATATATATATATATATATATATATATATATATATATACTTCCATCAAAAGGAGGCACTAAACCCCTGACCAGCAATGTAAGGATGGACTAGACTACCAACTAATGTAAAGAGGCTTTGGAACACTAACCACCAATGGAAAGGGACACATCTCCATTAATGACAAGTGCATGAAGCAATTTCTTCACTAACCACTAATATAAAGGGGCACTTCTCTAATGACCACCACTGTAAGGAAGCTCTTTACCACTGACCACCAATGTAAGAAGGTATGTCACTTACCACCAAGGAATATTAACAACTTGCTTATCATGCTAATGTACCATGAGCTGGATATATAAAAATATAAGTGGGGCTTCCCTGAGATCTGAATGTTCTCCATGGTAAACATTTTGAGAAAAGGCCATTTCACGCACTACTGCCAAAATACACACAAACATGCATTCATATACACTGGTAAAGGTGCTTACACATTTTCTGTGTGATCACCCTATAATCTGATCATTTTGCTATTACAATTCCTATCTATGAAAAATGTTCCATAAGTAAGAGAGCCCATATAAAAATTGATAAAATGCATTCAAAACGTGTCCTCTCCCCTATGTTGCAGCACTATGTTGCTTGCTCAATAGGTTGGAACACAATGGCTGTGTAATACCATTACACTCATGACTGGATGTCAATGGCCCTGCACCTGCTAGCTAGAACTGTGTAACCCTGTTTGGATGACCAGGAGGATGTGAAAACTACTACACAGACACAAGTATAGGCAGGATTATTCAGTGGTGAAGTTTTCATGCTGAAAGTCCTCTTTTATAGTCGAGAATCCTGTGGGACTAAAAGAGCCAACACATAGCTCTATTTAGATTTATTGATCTTTAACTGAAGGCCTGGGCAACGCTATAATGATATCTTTGGAGGACTCTGTGAGTCGCAAAAAGTTTGTCTTTAATATATGCCGTTGGAAGTGCACAGTGAGAGCATCTTATTCCCTTGTTGAATATAAGAAGACAACCTTCTATGTTTCTTTTTACCTGCAATAAAAATAAAAAATGGCAACATTGCCAACATTTTCTTTCGATTTTTTTCCTTTAGATTTACCAAAACCATATAATATGAGCTCAAATCTAAACACTTTCAATTTGTATGCAATCAGGCAGGCCCTTGCACTACATAGTTGAAGGTGAATCTAAAGGAAATCTAACAACAAAAGTTATATAGTGTGTATCCAGCTTAAATGTTTACATCCAGATTATAAATTGTAAGAAGGAAAACATGTAGGACTGCCTGTGTTTTAAATATATGATTAAATGGCATCCTTATCAAAAATTGTATTAATACACCATCTCTCCCACTGTCCACATTACCAGTATCTGTTTTCACTTGCTCCGCTGGCTGAAACACCTTCAGCATCGGCCACCTGGTGGCTGTGTCTGGGTGTGTTGGCCACCTGGTGGCTGCTTCTGGGTGTGTTGGCCACCTGGTGGCTGTGTCTGGGTGTGTTGGCCACCTGGTGGCTGTGCTTGGGTGTGTTGGCCACCCTCTGTGGTTCCCCCAAGGGAAAGGCCTGAAGAAAGAACCACAGAGCACAGCTGGGGGTAGAGGTATGCAACACACCACTGAAGTATGCTTGATGCCAAAGATGTCTCAATTAGCAGTTTGTGAAGAGATGTTGAGATTAACAGAGCAGATGGAGGTAAGAGCAAGTATTAACCCTTCTTTTTTCTTTTGCAGGGATGCCTTCGATTCATACATCTTAAAAAAGTGAAATGGTCACTTTAAAGAATATCTAATGACATTTTTTTATATTTTTGGATGGTGGAAGGAATGGATCAAACCTTTGTCATATTTTTTGCTGTCTGCATCCCTGCAGTTGATCCTAAACTGCGGGCCTGAGCAATACTATAATGATATCTTTGAAGGACTCTGAAAATCACAAAAAGTGCAGGGATGCCTTTGATTAAGAGATCTTTAAACTGTGACATGGTCAATTTAAAGGATATCTGAAGACAATTGTTCTTTTAGTTTTGGATGGATGGGGGGAATGGATCAAACCTTTGTTAGATTTTTTGTTGTCTGTATCTCTGCTCAAAAGAGTCACTCTCGCTGCTTAAAATAAAAATAAAATGAACACTCACGCCAACTACTTAACAAAATATGTGCAGCTGCTGTGAGCAAAACACCTATGTGTCACCAAATTAAAAGAAAACCAAACAGCCTTGGCTCCGGAGGACATTGCACACTGATGACAAAATGCGTAGGGCGGGAAATGGGTTATGTCACATCCGGTTAGCTGAAACGCATGCTGGAGAGCCAGCGGAGCTTCCTGATTCAGTCACTGTATATGCGGCTTTCTACTGATTTGATGTAGGTGAATTTTTAGCAAGTTTTACATGTAATAAAGTGGTTTAACACTATGGAAGGCTTCTCCTTCTCATTTTAATACTGCCTCGATTGAATTATGCTCTTGGAGAGGACCGGATTAAAGGTGGAGAGGAGGCTATTTGAATAGTGCTTGAAACAACAATGAGAACACCATTCTAGGTCACATGAAGACTTTAGGCTTTCTTCCAGATTGGGTCTAAATGATGATTTATCCACAACTGATTTATGACTTTCTTATGTAAACAAGGGGTCGAAATCTGTCTGGTGAGTGTGGACTATCTCTCTTTGGTGTTGGCACAGTGACAACTATCTTAGAGAGGCTGTCCACTCACTTTGGAGATTCCCTGTTGTTTCATTTTGTTTCTCTGCACTAAAGGGTTCAACCTCATTTGTATCTCACATAATGATTCAGTACGAGGAGTTCTGAAGAGAAGATGTCTGTGTCATTTACTGGGAGAAAGAAAATCATTGGTTTAATAAGGTGTAGTCATGGCGTATCAAAAGGAACTGGAATTTGAGAGTAACATTACATTCAACCCTCTGTGTTAATAAGACAGTGAGCCGGGCAGTGTTCAGTGTAAGCTAGTTAATGAAAAGGTTATGTGCAGTCGTGTGTGAAAGATATCAGAAGGAGAAGCAGTCAGCTAACAGTGGAAGCGGTGATAATGGCAGGTGACAGTTGTCTTGGTGGTGAGGGAACAGCTTAGTTTGCCACATTCCCCAGTTAGGGACAGGGCCTCCATATTGGAACCTGCTGCGGTACAGGGCCTGCCTAGCAAGTGATCCAGGAGTCACGGTGTGTAATGCCTTGCAAAGTGGGTGGCTTCCCTGCATGCCCAAGAGCAGAAAATAGTTAAAGACACAGAGTTCAAAACAAGAGATGGTGGAGGTAAGTATTTGCTCTGTAATACTTTCTCAAAATGCTTCACAGTCATTTGTCAGGAGTCGGGACAGGTAGGAACAAATCATGTCACTGGCTGGAAGAAAGAAGAACAGGTAGTCCTGGAGTATGGCTGTGCAATTGTAACTGTAGTAGAGTCATTGGCCTGGAAAGGTTAATGCCACCTGAAGTAAGTGCTCATTGGGAACTGTTTTAGAGTGAAGTGGTCCTCAAGTACCCCTAGGGGCTGGCGGGCAGGCAGCAGAGTGGTAGGGAGACAGGCAGGACCCAGGAGGCCAGGGCATGCACTGGGGAGAGTAGGGAGCAGCAAAGACTGGTCACTGAGCAGAGCAGGGCAGGCAGCATGCGTTACCGAGTGGCTGGGTACCTCCTTTCCTCCCGGCTCCTACAATGAAAATGGCAGCTGGATATGGCACGGTTTTATGCACGCCAAACTCCGTGTGTCATGATGTCACATAAAATGCCTACAACGCATGTTCTTTGCAGCTGACAGTCGGACAAAATTTAATTTTTTTTACGATAGCCACCGTCCATAATGGACATTTACGGACAGATTGTATAGGCCAAAATTTAGAAAATGTATGTAAATTTATGGACGGTTGGCAACCCTGGTGGTGATACTCCAGTTTTACCTGCCAAGATTTTTGCTGCATTTGTTTTCTTTGTTTAAATGTATCTATATTTTGGCTTTTTTTCGCTTTGTTATCACTTGTTGAAGCGGCCAGTAAGTCTTATTTTTCAACTTCCTCTATCAGACCAAGCTGTCCAGAAAAAGTTAGAGGATTGAGACAAACCATTTACCACTGACAGGGGTACTTACAATGGTTATTTTTTCTTTGCTTTATGTAAAACCTTTATCGCAAAAGGAAAAAAAACTGTTGCTGTAAGCCTTATGCCGCGTACACACGATCGGACTTTACGGCATACTTGGTCCGGCGTACCGGATTTCGTCGGACAATTCAATCGTGTGTGGGCTCCAGCAGACTTTGTTTTCTCAAAAGTTTGACGGACTTAGATTTGAAACATGTTTCAAATCTGTCCAACGGACTCGAGTCCGGTCGAAAAGTCCGCTCGTCTGTATGCTAGTCCGACTGACAAAAACTGACGCTAGGGCAGCTATTGGCTACTGGCTATGAACTTCCTTGTTTTAGTCCGGTCGTACGTCATCACGTACAAATCCGTTGGACTTTGGTTGATTGTGTGTAGGCAAGTCCGTTCATTCAGAAAGTCCGTCGTAAAGTACGCCGGACAAAGTCTGCCGTAAAGTCCGATCGTGTGTACGCGGCATTAGTCCAGCTGGTTAAGTTCATCCAAAGCTGCTAGTCCATCTAATACAGGCTGACCAAGCGTCTCTCCATTGCTCTATCCTCAAGACTGGAGAGACTTTAAGAGAAGAAGTGAGTTTACTGGCTAGGTCACCAGGTGAAAAAAAAAAAAAAAGTACAAAAAAAAAAAAGAAAAGAAAAAAAAAAAGAAAACGAATGCAAGCAGCAATATATTACAAGTTTTTGGGGGATTTGAAATATGCTTTTACGATTTCCCCTGCCCAATGTTTTCTGCAGTGAGCAGTGTACATGACTATCAGAGGTGTCTTTGACATACTGACTGTAAGTGACAGCCTGGTCTCACCCTATCTAATTTTTCTGAGAGGCAAGATGGCAGCTCTCATAGGGGTAATAACTGGGTATCCAGGGACAAAAGCTTTAATAGACTTTATTTACTGATTATACATCAGTGAGTGGTTTATAAGCTAACAAGCACACATTTGGCAGCATATTTTATGTAAGTACTGGCAAAGGAAAGGGTTAAAGGTAGGCAACGGTCATTCAAAGCGCTTGACCACGTTTCTGATATTCTCTGGCTAGAGTGTCTCTTTATAGATGACATCCTCTGCTCTGCAAGTACCTCAGACCTACAGGTAAGGCAGAATCTGAGAAATAGGACAATGTAGAAAGTAGGACACCTCTCTGGCTGGCCCCGGCATACACGATGTACCACATGTAAGCAGAGCCTGCACAGAAACTTCCTGTACTATGTAAAAACTGCATGATCTCAAAAGTGACAGGTTCTCTTTAACTAGGTCACCAGGAGGGTAAAAACACTATACAAAGCAATTCTATAAAAGCCTTGGCTAGTCAGAATATAAAATAAGCACAGTGTGCAAGTGATTTATATAAGCATTTTTATAAAGATGCTTAGAAGTCTTAGCCCGGAGGTTTGTAGATATTTAAGTGGGAAAAAAGCCTTGTACACATGATGAGAATATTGGATGGATGATCATCCATTTTTCTTTGCATGCTAGTGTCATATCGAAAACGAAGAGGTTACTAAAGTTACAAAAATTCTTGTATGACAGAATACAACTTCAGAAGTGATGTAATATATTGTATTGTAATGTATTTGTATGTAATGTTTTTTCGTCTGATGTTTTCATTGTGTGTACTAGGCCAGGGCCGTCTTTATTATTGACTGGACCCAGGGCAAACATTTTCTTGGACCCCCTCTTCCACGCAATTTTGCTCTTCACATGTTTTGAGACATACAATAAATAGCAGCTAGACTCAAAATCAGTTTACTGATTCAGATCAGGCAGTGGTTGTGATTGGTTGCCAGAGGTTACAGTGTATCATTAACGCTCACTGACTGGCTGCTAGAGGTGACAGCACACATTATGGCTCACTGTTATTTTCTAGAGGTTACAGCACATGACTTCTGCTTGTTGATTGGTTGCTAGAGATTACTGTACATAAATACTGCTCACTGATTGATTGCTAGAGGTTACTGAAAATCTACACCACTTACTAATTGGTTGTTAGAGGTTACTGCACATTATTACTGCTCACTGATTGATTGCTAGAAGTTACTGAAAATCTACACCACTTACTAATTGGTTGTTAGAGGTTACTGCACATTATTACTGCTCACTGATTGGTTGCAAGAGGTTAATGCACAGCATTACTGCTCACTGATTGGTTGCTAAAGGTTACAAAACATCATCTCCTCACTGCGTGCCTGCGTATTCACATGCTCCAAAATTCGGGGTGCTGTGGCACCATGTTATTTTGAAGAAGGGTTCCACCTCCAATTTGCTTACTTTTGCAGAACAGGCTGATGTTAGGCTTAATGACCACAGTTGTAGGCAGGACTTTCAAGCATGCTCCTTTACCTCCCCAGTGGGCAGCATTCAGCTGAAGTAATGGTGGATGTAACCTCAGGGGGACATAATATACATATGAATACCGCCTCTAATTACATATTAATGCTGCCACTATTTACATATCAATGCAAGTTATTTACATGTAAACACATGGTCTGCCATATACTTGCCAACTATCCCAGTTTAGATTCCCTTATCGCTTGAAGTTTTAGTCCTGTGCTGTGTCCCGATATCTCAGTGTAAACTTCTGCTGCTGCTGCCCAGCTCTGCCCTATTGCCATGTACAGATGACTCACCTGCAGACCCTGTGTTTACATGTAAATAACTTGCATTAAAATGTAAATAGTGGCGGCATTAATATGTTAATAGTCGTGGACCACGGCATTGATATGTAAATAGAGGCGGCATTCATATATATATCATGTCCCCCTGAGGTCACATCCACCATTACTTCTGCTGAATGCTGCACACTGGGGAGCTAAAGGAGCATATTTGAAAGTCCTGCTTACAACTGTGGTCATTAAGCCTAACATCACCCTGTTCTGCAAAAGTAAGCAAATTGGAGTTGGAACCCTTCTTCAAAATAACATGGTGCCACAGCACCCTGAATTTTGGTGCATGTGAATATGCAGACAGGCAGTGAGGAGATGATGTTCTGTAACCTTTAGCAACCAATCAGTGAGCAGTAATGCTGTGCATTAACCTCTTGCAACCAATCAGTGAGCAGTAATAATGTGCAGTAACTTCTAACAACCAATATGTGAGTGGTGTAGATGTTCAGTAACTTCTAGCAATCAATCAGTGAGCAGTAATAATGTGCAGTAACCTCTAACCAGAGGCGGCTCTATAATTAGGCAAATTAGGCAGTCGCCTAAGGCCTCGTCATCACAGGGGCCTCGCGGCTGCCTAATTTCCCTATTACAGTGTTTAATAGTAGAGGTTTCCCAGTCTATGTCGCAAAGTCACCAGCTCTGCGGCGATCTACCCATCAATCACAGACAGCTGACGGGTAGATCGGCCGACATGCAGAGTAGCGCGGGAAACGGCTGTAATAAGTCCTTACTGTACTCTCTCATGTCGTGCCGGCGCTGCTCCCCGGCGGCCCCTCCCCTCCTCTCATCCATCCAAGGTGATGTCACACGCATACAACGAGAGGAGAGGAGGGGAAGGGCCACCGGGGAGCAGCGGCGGCGCGACATGAGAGAGGACAGTAAGGACTTATTATAATACAGCCGCTTCTCGCGCTACTCTGCATTTAAAGGAAACTGAAAAGAAAGTGTGCCCTGCTGTGCCGAGTACTCAGATGTGCACCATGCCCAGTGCCCTGTGCCCTGCCATGTCAGTACCCTGTGCCCAGTACCCTGATGTGCTCTGCTGTGCCCAGTGCCACATACTCTGTGCCCTGTACCCTATGCCCATGCCCTGCTGTGCCCCATACCCTGTGCCCTGCTGTGCCCTGTACCCTGTGCCCTTGTCCTGATGTGCCCCATACCCTGTGCCCTGCTGTGCCCTGTACCCTGTGCCCTTGTCCTGATGTGCCCCATACCCTGTGCCCTGCTGTGCCCCGTACCCTGTGTCCTTGTCCTGATGTGCCCCATACCCTGTGCCCTGCTGTGCCCCATACCCTGTGCTCTGCTGTGCCTAGTGCCTCATACCCTGTGTCCGTACCCTGATGTGCCCTGCTGTGACCCATACCCATGACCCATACCCTGATGTGACTAATACCCTTCACCCTGCTGTGCCCGTACACTGTTGTGCCCCATACCCTGTGGCCGAACCCCGATGTGCCTTGCTGTGCCCCATACCCTGATGTGACCAATACCCTGCACCCTGCTGTGCCCGTACCCTGCTTGTGCCCTATACCCTGTGCCCAAACCCTGATGTGCCCTATTGTGCCCCATTCCTTGATGTGTCCCATACCCTGCACCCTGCTGTGCCCGTACCCTGATGTGCCCTGCTGTGCCCCATACCCTGTGCCCTGCTGTGCCCAGTACCCTGATGTGCCCCATACTCTGTGCCCTGTACCCTATGCCCATGCCCTGCTGTGCCCCATACCCTGTGCCCTTGTCCTGATGTGTCCCATACCCTGTGCTCTGCTGTGCCCAGTGCCTCATACCCTGTGTCTGTACCCTGATGTGTCCTGCTGTGACCCATACCCTGATGTAACTAATACCCTGCACCCTGCAGTGCCGTACACTGTTGTGCCCCATACCCTGTGCCCGAACCCCGATGTGCCCTGCTGTGCCCCATGCCCTGCTGTGCCCCGTACCCTGTACCCATGCCCTGCTGTGCCCCGTACCCTGTGCCCGTGTCCTGATGTGCCCCATACCCTGTGCCCTGTATCCTGATGTGCCCTGTACCATGCACCCTACTGTGCCGTGTACCATGTACCCTAATGTGCCCTGTACCCTGCTGCACCATGTACCCTGCTGTGCTCTGTACCACGCTGTGTGCCCTGTACCCTGCTGTGCGCCTTGTGATAAGCCTTGCTGTGTACCCCATGTTATGCCGGCTTGCCCCATGCCCAGCCGTGAGCCCCTTAAAGTGCCCCATGTTCTGCTGTGAGCCCCATGATGTACCTCATGTTTTGCTGTGTGCCCTGTGATGTGTCGCATGCTCTGCTGTGTGTCCTATGCCCTGCTGTGAGACCCATGTTCTGCTGTGTGCCCCATGATGTTCCCAAGGTTCTGCTGTGTGCCCCATGTTCTGCTGTGTGCCCCATGATGTGCCCAAGGTTCTGCTGTGTGCCCCATGATGTGCCTAGTGTTCTGCTGTGTGCCCCATGATGTTCTCAAGGTTCTGCTGTGTGCCCCATGATGTGCCTCATGTTCTGCTGTGTGCCCCATGATGTGCCTCATGTTCTGCTGTGTGCCCCATGATGTGCCCAATGTTCTGCTGTGTGCCCCATGATGTGCTCCATGTTCTGCTGTGTACCCCATGATGTGCCCAAGGTTCTGCTGTGTGCCCCATGATGTGCCCAGTGTTCTGCTGTGTGCCCCATGATGTGCCCAAGGTTCTGCTGTGTGCCCCATGATGTGCCCAGTGTTCTGCTGTGTGTCCCATTATGTGCCCAATGTTCTGCTGTGTGCCCCATGTTGTGCCTCATGTTCTGCTGTGTGCCCCATGATGTGCCCAATGTTCTGCTGTGTGCCCCATGATGTGCCCAATGTTCTGTTGTGTGCCCCATGATGTGCCGCATGATGTGCCCAATGTTCTGTTGTGTGCCCCATGATGTGCCCCATGTTCTGCTGTGTGCCCCATTATGTGCCCACTGTTCTGTGTGCCCCATGTTCTGCTGTGTGCCCCATGATGTGCCCAATGTTCTGCTGTGTGCCCCGTGTTCTGCTGTGTGCCCTATAATGTGCCCTTCTGCCCCCCCCCATTGTCTCCTGACCTTCTGTGCTCTGCCCTGCTGCCCCCTGTACACTGCTTATCTCAAGTTAAACCCAGAACTGAGCATCTGTGGCAAAAAAAAGCACAAATATCACATAAAATAGGTAAGTTCTAAGATTTGTTTCTATTATTTAAAGAGGTTGTAAACCCTCATGTTTTTTCACCTTAATGCATCTTATGCCTTTCACCTGAGCCCGTTCGTCCCCATTCCGGAGACGCGCTCTACTTCTCTGGTCGGGGGGTTCTCGGCACTTGACTGGATAGATTGATAACAGCGCAGCCATTGGCTCCCGCTGCTGTCAATCAATTCCAAGGACCCGGGGAGCGGGGCTGAGTCCGGCATTCTGTGTCTATGGACGCAAATGCTGGTCATGGGAGCACGCCCGCAAGGTAACCCCCCAGGAGAGCGCTTCTCCTAGGTGGTTTCCCAATGCGGGAAAGAGCCGCGAGCGTCTTTGGGGGACCCCAGAAGAGGATGTTCGGGGCCACTCTGTTCAAAACGAACTGCACAGTTGAGGTAAGTATATGTTTGTTATTTTATTTTTTTTAAAGCAAGGGTTTACAACCCCTTTAATGCTATTTTTAAAAATGTTTTTATATCACAGCTCGCTGATCATGCCAATGTTCTGTGAGCTGTAGATCTGAACACTACAGGTTACAGCACACCTAAATTGTTAGCCCCACCCCTGAACCCCCAATGATTGCCTTACCCATACCCCAGTTCATTTATAGTATTTTTCCCATTATGGGCGTGAGTGGGGCCTCATGTCTAAGTTTTGCCTAAGGCCTCTCAAAGCCTAGAGCCACCTCTGCCTCTAACAACCAATTAGTGGGTGGTATAGATGTTCAGTAACCTCTAGCAATCAATCAACAAGCAGAAGTCATATGCTGTAACCTCTAGAAAATAATAGTGAGCCATAATGTGTGCTGTAACCTCTAGCAGCCAGTCATTGAGCGGTAATGATACACTTTAACCTCTGGCAACCAATCGCAATCACTGCATGATCTTAATCAGTAAAGTGATTTTGAGTCTAGCTGCCATTTATTGTATGTCTCAAAGCATGCGAAGAGCAAAATTGCGTGGAAGAAGGGGCCCAAGAAAATTGCCCACGGTCCAGACAATAATAAAGACAGCCCTGTTTGTATGTAATGTTTTTTTTTTGTCTGATGTTCTCATTGTGTGTACTAGGCATAAGTCTCTATCCATCCTGGGGTCCACATCTTACCTGGGAGCCAGACCTTATCAGTAGTCTCTCTTACATTACTGTTATTACATTACAGTGTACATTACCCACTTGCCAACTGCGCACTGTAGTGTTACTGCTATAGTGAGGGCTGGTTGCGCAGAATCACATACAGTGTCTTGAAAAAGTATTCACACCCCTTGAAATGTTCCACATTTTGTCATGTTACAACCAAAAATGTAAATGTATTTTATTTGGGATTTTATGAGATAGACCAACACAAAGTGGCACATAATAGTGAAGTGGAAGGAAAATGATAAATAGTTTTCCAAATGTTTTACAAATAATTATTTGAAAAGTGTGGGGTAAATTTTATTCAGCCCCCCTGAGTCAATACTTTGTAGAACCACCTTTCACTGCAATTACAGCTGCAAGTCTTTTTTGGGATGTCTCTACCAGCTTTGCTCATCTAGGGACATTTTTGTCCATTCTTCTTTGCAAAATGGCTCAAGCTCTGTCAGATTGGATGGAGGGCGTCAATTTTCAAGTATTGCCACAGATTCTCAACTGGATTTAGGTCTAGACTTTGACTGGGTCATTCTAACACATGAATATGCTTTGATTTCATCGCGATTGCTCATGGCACACGGAGAACCAGGATCTGTGTGTGTAAACACACAGATCCCGGCTCTCTGAGGGGAGAACAGACAAATCATCTGTTCATACAGAGTAAGAACAGCGATCTGTCATCTCCCCTACACAGTCCCATTTCCCCTTCAGTTAGAACACACAATAGGGAACACATTAACCCTTTAATTGCCCCCTAGTGGTTAACCCCTTCACTGCCAGCGACATTTTTACAGTAATCAATGCATTTTTATAGCACTGATCGCTGTAAAAATGCCAATGGTCCCAAAAATGAGTCAAAATTGTCCGACGTGTCCGCCATAATGTCGCAGTCCCGATAAAAATCGTGAATTTCCGACAACAAAAATTTGAGAGCTGGTTCTCAAATTTTCCAACAACAAAATCCGTTGTCGGAAATTCCGATCGTGTGTAAACAATTCCAACTCACAAAATTCCACACATGCTCGGAATCAAGCAGAAGAGCTGCACTGGCTATTGAACTTCATTTTTCTCGGCTCGTTGTACATGTTGCACATCACCGCGTTCTTGACGTTCGGAATTTCCGACAACATTTATGCGACCGTGTGTTTGCAAGACAAGTTTGAGCCGACATCCGTCAGAGATAAATCCAGGATTTTTTTGTCGGAATGTCCGATCGTGTGTATGCGGCATTACACTACACCAGGAATTCTTTTCTCATATCTGTCTAAATCTCGTCAGTTTTAACCAACTCTAATAGCGCAACCTAATGAAAAGACCAGTCCTGGCAATTCTGATTATCGTTCTAGTCTCCGTAAATGATGAAAATGAACTTGTTCTTACCATTTAATTATAAGCAGCCACAAAAGAAATACATTAATCAGATAAATAATATAAACCATGCTTGACGAACGTTAATCTGCGCATCAGATAAGCACCAGCCGGTGAAGAGTCTCCTGGCAAGAGCACAATAGATCACATTTTTTTTTTAACAAAATTAATAGAAGGGCAAGAACAACAGAACAGTTGGGAATCTATTGCACGTGAATGTGTTTTATGATGCTGGAGAGATCACTTTGCATACTAAATCTGACAAGGCAGTTTCTTACAGAAATGTATGACTTGCTGTGAATGAGGGTCTCTTATGATTATCTTCTATTTCTACACTGTCAACATATTCTGCAGCACAGGACAAGTGGGAATACTGCTTACCAACAGGAATATATAACGCACGACTTAGAAGAGCAAAATCATTCCTTTTCAAAGGTCTCCAATTTTACTTGTTTTGAGCCTAATCACAAATCAATAGCCTTTTATACTCTATTAAAGGGAATTTATAGTTTTTTTTTGTTTTGTTTTGCTTTTTTCTCATACATCTCATACATACACTATATTTTCAAAAGTATTGGGACGCCTGCCTTTACATGCACATGAACTTTATTGGCCTCAGAGTCTTATGCCGCGTACACACAATCGGACATTCCGACAACAAAATCCTGGATTTATTTCCGACGGATGTTAGCTCAAACTTGTCTTGCATACACACGGTCACACAAATGTTGTCAGAAATTCTGAACGTCAAGAACGCGGTATCGTACAACACGTACGACGAGCCAAGAAAAATGAAGTTCAATAGCCAGTGCGGCTCTTCTGCTTGATTCTGAGCATGCGTGGAACTTTCTGCATTGGAATTGTGTACACACAATCGGAATTTACAACAACGGATTTTGTTGTCAGAAAATTTGGGAAACCAGCTCTGAAATTTTTGTTGTCGGAAATTACGACAACAAATGTCCGATGGAGCCTACACAATTTCCGACAACAAGCTCACATCGAACATTTGTTGTCAGAAATTCCGACCGTGTGTACACGGCATTAGTCCGTAGGGTTTTATATTGAGTTGGCCCACTCTTTGCAGTTATAACAGCTTCAGCTGGTCTGGGAAGGCTGTCCACAAGGTTTAGGAGTGTAACTATGGCAATGTTTGACCATTCTTCTAGAAGTCCATTTGTGAGGTCAGGCACTGATTTTGGACGAGAAGGCCTGATTCGCAGTCTCTGCTCTGATTCATCTCAAAGGCGTTCTAGCGGGTTGAGCTCAGGAGACTGTGTAGGCCAGTCAAGTTCCTCCACCCCAAACTCACTCATCCATGTCTTTATGGACCTTGCTTTGTGCACTGGTCCAAATCATTTGGTTAAGGGGGGATTATGGTGTGGGGTTGTTTTTCAGGGGTTGGGCTTGGCTCCTTGGTTCCAGTGAATTGAAGTCTTAAGGCGTCAACATACTAAGACATTTTGGACAATTTCATGCTCCCAACTTTGTGGGAACAGTTTGGGGATGGCCCTTTCCTGTTTCAACATGACTGCACACCAGTGCACAAAGCAAGGTCCATCAAGACATGGATGAGCAAGTTTGGGGTGAAGAAATTTGACTGGCCTGCACAGAGTCCTGACACCAACCGGACAGAACACCTTTGGGATGAATTAGTGTGTAGACTGTGAGCCAGACCTTTTCGTCGAACATCAGTGCCTGACCTCAAAAATGAGCTTCTGGAAGAATGGTCAAACATTCCCATAGACACACTCCTAAACCTTCTGGACAGCCTTACCAGAAGAGTTGAAGCTGTTATAGCTGCGAAATGTGGGCCAACTCAATATTGAACCCTACGGACTAAGACTTCTGATCCATTCTGGAAGTGCTGCTCATCACCAATGGAGGTACAATGGAGATACTCTTGTCACTGTTGCTACCGTCTGTATCTTCGCTACCACTGATTACTGACTTTTTGGCTTGCTCCTCAACTACGCTTCTTCTCTGCACTTCCTATTTTCCAGATTATTGTGCACTCTCCAGCCAATATCTCACTCTTGTCACTGGACAGCACCCTCTCTGATCCATTGGAAAATCCTGCCTTGTTTCTGCTGAACCTTGAACTCTTTGCTCCACCCATGAACTTCCTATTTAAGTCATGTCTCTGCACTTCCTGTTTTCCAGATTATTGTGCTCTCTCCAGACAATATCTTGCTCTTGTCACTGTCGCTGCTGTCCGTATCTTTACTACCACTGGTCACTGACATTTGGCTTGTTCCTGGACTACGCTTCTGGTTAATCAAAACCTGCAACCACTTGTTACTGACCTTTTGCTTGTTTACTGACTACGTTTCTGCTTCAGCCCGACCTGCTATATCTGCTAAAGGATCCTTCTGGTGGGGCGATCCTAAGAGCCATGACCTGGTACTAACATGCCGCAAATCTCCACCATCAGAAGCTCTGATTGAACACTGGTTAGTGCTTAGACTCCACACCTCCACCAGGGTGATCTGCTTCTGCATTTATCCAGCTGGTCAGTGGGAACCTCTCTACTGCTATAGCTACTGGGCTCTGACCCTGACCCCTGACAGTGACAAACTCTTTCCCGCTTTGTTCAAAACTAAGTAAAAACTTTTGGCTGGACATAAACTTTAAGATTATGTAAATTAATTATTGTTCAAAACCTAGCTATGGGTTCATTTTAAACGCTCAGTCCACAAAAGTCATAGTTCGTTCACAGTTGGAGCTTAGTGCACTGAGTCAGCCTATGGCTTCCTAGATGTATTGGTCATTCCAAAAGCAAGATCTGCCTTTCAAAATTCCCAACTCTTTTGCATCTAACTGGGACATTTTGACACTCCTGTACATCTTTATGTTTTCCAGGATCCCCTCTTGCATCTTTCATAATACAAAAGCAAATGAAAATATCAGTAAAGAGGTGAAATTGACCAAGGGGCGCAGTGGCTGTGCAAAACATAAGGGTTATTATTGTCCAATACATTGTCAAGTGGTTTAACCCTCCAGTATTCATCAGACATTGTGCCTGAAATATCCATTCTAGGTGCACCAACCAACAGTACAAGCAGCTGCTGGAGTTGGTATTCAAGTAAAACGGTTGGTTTACTCTATATGGGCAATGAACAAATTAGCTTTAAAGTGGACATTGCCTAAAAATACTTACTTCACCCTTGTCCTCCGCATTGGAGGGGGTCTTGTTGCAAGATGTTAAATCCTCATCTTACCAGGATCTCGCCTAAAGAAACTGTGACATCACCCTTTCCTAGGCACTGCACGCGGAGGACAGGGGTAAGATATATTAAGTATATAAGTATATTTTCCAACTTTTCTCCTTAGAGGTACATTTTTAGCCTCGTAAACTGTAGTGACTACAGGGGGAGAGGGCCTTGAGCCATTAAAGTATAACTAAAGGCAAAACTTTTTCTTTAGTTTTGGATAGTGTGGAGAGGGGTCAGGATACCTGTCAGTTTTTATTTCTGTCTCTGCCTCCATTAGGGAGATTCACCCTCTTTATTTGTTCTGTTTACCATAATCATCGAAAGTGAAAAAAAAAGAAAATCACAAAGTTTAAGATGACCCAGAAAAGTAATAAAGGGGAAATCTTCCAATGGGGAAAATAGTTCTGGTGACCTGGGGTTTCCCAAGGGTTTCCTTAAAGTGTTTGCTACCCTATGAAAAAAACAAAAAAAAAAATAGATCCTGTTTCCTTAAAGCATGTGCTGTGTAATTTTGGCCCCGTATAATATAAAATACCAGGCTGATCCTGCCTGGTTCTGCCCTCCCCCCTGTAAACTGACCACGGTTTATCATGGCTGCTGAGCCCTGACACCGTGGTCAGTTTATGTGCCTCCGTCATCCGCAGGCCTGCTCTGTCCTTCTCTCTTCTCCCCCCCCACTCCCTGCCTGTCTGCTTGTGACAGTGCCCGCCCCCTCCCCTCCCGATGTCTTAATAATTGTTATATGTTTATACAATCCCCTCTGTTTAATAACAATATGTACCCCACTGTCTGTGCTATATAAAAAAAAATTCAGATTTCTACCTTATTTTACAGTGCCTCTCGGCACTCACGTGACTCATTGGCTCTCTCCTCCTCTCCTCCCCCCCGCTGACGTCAGTGGGAGCTCTCTGTCCCTCTCACTGTATATGTAGAGGAGAAAGCCGAGCAGTCACATGAGCACCAGAAGGCGCTTTAAAATAAGGTAGAAATCTGCATTTTTTTCATATAGCACAGACACTGGGGTACATATTGGTATTAAACTGAGGGGATTGTATAAACATAAAAATGTGACTTAACAACCACTTTAATTTTCAGGGATTGCGGATGTCCGCAACGGGACAGGAAGTGAAGGTAAATCTTTCCAATGGGGCGCAAATGGCAAAAAATAAACCAACAGTGGTTATAACCCTCCCTTACTCTATCCAAAACAAACAAAAAAAAGAGAAAAGTTTTGTTTATAGTTCTTCTTTAAGCCGACCTTGCATTTTATTGCAAGGTCCACTTTAGACATTCAACTGATTGCAATGATTTCAACAGTTTCTCATTATATAACAATAATCTTGCTTCTCAATTAGACCGAGTTCTACTTTAGTTTTTCTACATTAAAAAAAAAAGGTGTGGGCAAGGCACTAATCACAACTTTTACATTTCTAAAGCGAAAAAAAAACAAAAAAACACACAAACACACACAAAGAATACATCACTGATTGCTCTGGAATATGTATCCATATGTTGTCTATACATTGTTTTTCCATGTATGAAGACCCTAACAAGGAATCTTTCTAATTTGCTCCCTTTTGTGCTATTAAATTTACCAAAAATTGGACTTTTTTTTTTTAAATATGTTTATTTATTTTATGAGAAAAGACAACAGTACAATGATTGAGCGAAGATTTCAGAGTGAGGCATAAGGCTTTCGCCGTACAACATAAACAAAGGCAGAAGAAAACAATTTTCATACCCTAAGCCGAAATATGTCACACAACAGAATAATTACTATCCTAGAAAGAAACAGGATCTACCAATAGGACCTGAGGAGTGGAAGCAGATATGTTGGCAACTGGATAAATGCAACAAATGCCACGTACATACGTCCGGTTTAGCCGTCGTAATAAACTCTGACGGTTTCTCCAACGTAACTCCGACAGAATTCCATTCAAGCGGACTTGCCTACACACATTCAACCCAAAGTCCGACCAAAGTCCAGAACGCGGTGATGTACAACACGTACGACGGGACTAGAAAAAGGAATTTCAATAGCCAGTAGCCAATAGCTGCCGTCTCGTACTTGCTTCAGAGCATGCGTCGTTTTTGTTCCGTCGGGCCAGCATACATACGATCGGTTTTCCCGATAGGGATTGAGTCCGTCGGAAAGATTTAGAACATGTTCTATGTCCGTCAGATTTTTCGAAAAAAAAAGTCAGATGAGGCCTACACATGATCGGAATAGACGATGAAAAGCTTCCGTCTGACTTTTTCTGTCAGACAGTCCACTCGTGTGTATGCGGCAAAACAGTTAATAAACACAATACTAAGGTTTGGAATGTCTAAGGGGGGGTAGAAGTGGGGGCCTGAGACTTGGGGGGGGTCTCGTATTTTAAGTTTGCCCAGTGAATTAGCCAGATCCGCTCGCAGATACCAGTCAGTGTAGCAGAAAGGCTTCAAATGAGTGGAGATCTCCTCAATAGAAAAGGAGCATTCCATGTAGCGGCGCCACCTGGTGATGAAGCGACTCATGGGTTTGTAGTTTTGGGTGATAGTGTCCAGCTTCTCCATAAAAAGTCCAAAGCGCTTGCTTTACTGCCAACAATTGTGGAGGGGAAGGGTTGATCCATACTTGCATTATGGTCCTAGGCGCTACCAGGAGACATATATGGGCCCATTGAGGGAGATTTTTAAGATTGGAGGTTGGTGGAGAAGTCATCGAGGTGTCACATCCGAAGACACAGAGCATGAGATCTTTAGGTACAGTGGGAGTGTTTTTTAATATCTGTTCCACTATTTAAAAAAAATACCTTTTGATCCTGCTAGAAATCTTGTAAATTAATAATATCTAGTTTTGCACCCAAATCGGGATTGTTCCCAGCTCTCTCTCTGGACTAAAAACTCACCCCTAACCCCCTAGGGTAACAATGCTGTTCCTCAACAGATACAGTATGGTGAATGAGCATTTCCACCCTAGGTTAGTAAGCGCGTTACTGGAAGGGTCACCAGGTGAACAAAAAAAAAAAAAGATTGAAAAGTCTGAAAAAAGAAATCAAATGCAGCCACCACATCTAAGGACTGGTAAACTATGATATATAGTATATATTTATTTTTGGGGTTTAAATACATTTTAAAGAGCACACATTTGAATGTGTAGGTATCCACTTAAGAATAACAAGCAACCTTTCCAGGCAGTGAAAATAGGTGACTCAAAGCGGTATTCATTTCTTTTTGTGCTGTAGCTGTGTGCTCGCTGAACAGCTGGATTAATATCACAAGTACATCATCTTTATGGTCACACTGACCTCATTATACCAAGCTTTGAAGGCAAGGAAACCAATGATTTTCTCCTAAAATCTTTTCTATCAGGATGATGGAATGAAATGGATCTTCAAATTTACTGGAAGCCGTTATAATAAAGCGAAAGACTAAATATGTTAAATCATAGTTCCACTTTTGGAGTAATTCTTTGCTTCTATCAGCACTCCCATGTAATGTAGTTGCTACACACTTTTTCACTGCGATGTATGCGCTGTGTGATTTAGCACATTGCCATTTATTTTGAATAGCACCCTATTGCATAAAAGTAGGGCTAAAGGCAAACTTTTTCCTTTTTGGATATCGGAAGAGAGGGTATTAGTTTCTGTACATTTTTTTGTGTCTCATTTGGGGGTTTTGCTTTCACTTCCTGTCCCAAAGTCAAAACAGGTTGAGAAGGTGGGAGGAAATCCTTAAAAAAGTAACCAGGGCGAGCTAAACTAGTGTCCCCGTTAGAAGATTTCCACTCTATTCCTGTACTGGTGACAACCAAAATTTGGGGAATTTTTTTTCACTTTCACTTTGGTTGATAGCAGTAAACAGGACAAATAGAGAGGGTGAATGGGGGCACGGACACCAGCAATCACCTGACAGGAGTTCTAATCCTTCTTCACTCTATTCAAAACTACAATGAAAAAATTGCTTTTAGTTAGCATACCACAATGCATGGTCACAGTGTTGAGGTTTTGTAACATTGTGCTACTCTTGGGAAGTGATTAGGATTTTTTTTTTTTTACTATGATTCCTTATACCTTATTGCTTATGAATTTCACTGGTATAAACAACCATTTTTTACTGAATGAAACTTGATTTATTCCATGTGTATTGTTGTGATTATGTGATTGACCACAGATAATCACATGGTAAAGGTGGGCTGTGATTGATCACTGTGACCAATCACAACTAGCAACTCAATTGTACACAATGAATGGCATTAATCAAAGCCATTCATTGTTTACAATTGTCATTTGATCTGCTGTGGTTGGTCACAGCAATGACATGATACCGGCAGTAGGCCAGTACACAGACAAGTCATTGGCTGTGACCGGTGGATACAGCCGGAGACAGACCGCGCCACAGTGCGGCCCTGGGTGCTTTCCAGGGGGGACGTCATATGGCGTCCACCTGGAATGACAAAGGTCCAGCCCAGGCGTCATTTGGCAATAGGCTGGGTGGGAAGTGGTTAAATACAAACACATCTACATTTACAATTTTCTCTTGGTCCATCTGCAAAGTCTCCAAAAATACATATTGATCCTTTAAGTGAAGTCCACCTGATGCAGCGTCCTGTCATTGGGTGGCAATGATGCTGAAGTGGTTCTGAATTCAGAGCAGGGTTGTCTCTCTCATGTAGACTGTGCCTGCTTGCAATACTTGGGATGAAAAATGTTGCAGGGGATGTTGCTATCAGCATTGTCCCTGTTGATTCAAAGGCCTGCAGCTTGTCAATCAACACCTGGCCACACCAAGTCCTGTTCTCTGTCTCTGAATTGGCAGCACTGCGTCTGTTGGTGAAACCCTCCTACTGTGAGCAGCAGTGTCTGGGAGGGGAGCGTGTGAGACACAAATGAAAGGGGATTTGACTCAGTCAGGGAGGGTAAAGGAAGTTTTTTGGTTACTTTATGAAGCGTGCGCATCACATAGTAACTTGATTTGGGATTTAATTAATCTGTCAGATAGCAGCCTTTAGTTGTATTTTAACACAACACACTAGAACTGACATGACTGAATGGGCCCTTAACCAAATAGCAAGTCCATATTTTCTGAACAAGCAATTCTCATGCCATGTAATCTCTGTTCCATAGCTTGTAGACTTCTTGCGTGCCAAATACCTGGAACAATAGAGTGTCTGAAGTTATGTGTATTAATGTTATGGGATATGGGGGATCTGGATCACTGCCAGCCGCATGTATTAGTAATAGTCTTTATTGAACCTGCAAACAGTCCAGAAAACAAAACAGCTTTCCTCAGCAAACACTCTCAAAATAGTCCATAACTCTGGTACAAATAGAAAACAAGTATGGCTCACCGCTATTATACTGGTCCCACACTGGGGTTTGGGGTTTCCAGTCTACTTTAGGGGTCCCAAAGGGAAGGTTTTCACAGTTCAGCAACCAAAACAAAAGTTTGGCTCACTGCCACTATACAGGTCCCACAATGGGGTTTCCCATCTACTTCATGGTTCCAAGGGGGAGGTTTTCCCCATTCAGTAACTGTGGCTCAAACCCAAGCTTAGACCACCCTGCTCTCTCTTTCTCACAGTCAGGTCCCAACTGTTTCCTCTTCCTTTTCTGGACACTGAAATACCCAGGTTGACCCCTTCAGGACCAAAGTACCTGTAATAAGGGTTTGGAGGTTCTTCCCTCCCAAAACCCTTCAAACCTCCGAAGTTCCAGGTCCCTAATAAAGACTTAGCAATCCAAAAAATACTGAAAATCTCATTCCTGGCCTGCACGGGTGAGATCTCCGGAGTGCTCAACAGTGTCTTCAAACTGTTCCCCTTAAAGGGACCACAGCACAAATAGTGGGAAAGTATACCTGCCGTCCAATATCCATCCCTGGCCTCCTGTACAGTTAATAAAACAGAACAAGGTATTAATAGAAGAGAGAATATGGAGGGAGCCTCTCCCGCCAACTCTTTGCTAGTTTAAGAGATCCCACTGTGATCTAAATTGACAACTGAGCTGGGGTGCGTAGAATAATTATCATAATACAGAAGAATGAAAGATAATTGCACAAAATACAGTTTCTGGTTTAAAATTTGTTACGTGCTGAACCTAGAAATCATAATACAGGATATTTCCAGCTCTCTCTCTAAGCATGCTGCAGTGTGTAAAACCTACAAGATAAAACATCTTTACTACCTTAGGTTCATGCTATGTGTGGTGACTGGTGTTTTTTTTCGCACTTGATCAACACCAGTCACAAAAGGGCACATAGAAAACAATTCCTTTTTATGTGCCCCATTCACACCACAACCCTGGTGTGATGTGCAATGCAGAAAAAAGCAGACATGCTAAAAGGCTCCACAGGTCATCGCAGCGCAGTGCATCGTTCTATGGAATGTACGTTTGTATAAACTCAATAAAGTAAAAAAAAATAGATTACGTTGATAACATGATGTAGACACTTTTTTTGAGCATAGCCAGGGTTGTTTTTTGCTGGCTGAGTCCATTGTGCGTTTACATCAGTCCTTGTAATGCATCCTGCCAGACCTCGTAATATCATGACAACCTTTTCTTTAGTCCAATGAACTATGGGGGGGGGGGGGGGGGTGTCCATGTCTGCCTGCCTGCTGCAGATAGGCGCATGGCATCATGAAAACAGGAATAGCAGTACCACCGATTAGTTTTGTCTTTAAATGTGACATTTTAATATTTATTATAGCAAGCAGAGGGGGGGCTGAAGGGAGTTAATGTAGAACTAAAGGCAAACCTTTTTTGTTAATTTTGGATACAGTAGAAAGAATAGAGTAGAACCCTTGTCAGCTGTTTTTTTTGTTTTTTTTTTTGTTTTTTTTTTGCTCTCTGTGTCCCATCGGGAAGATTTTTTTTTTCACTTCCTGTCCAATAGCCAATCAGGAAGTGAGAGGAAATCCTTCCATAGTGAAGGAATCCCAGAACTAGTGTCCCCATTGCAAGATTTCCCCTCTAATCCTGTTTTGGGGACAGGATTTCCCCTTTCTCTCTTGGTGATAATGATAAACAAATAGAGAGGCACAGACAGCAATAAAGACCGACAGATTTTCTAATCTCTTTCCGCTCTATCCAAAACTAAAAATAAAATATTTTGCCTTTAGTTATACTCAGGGCTTTTTTTCTCAGAGAATAGGTGCAGGAACTCTGCCTTTCGGAGTTAGCCCTTGTCTCTGCTCCTACCCACCTCCGAGCACCGTTACTTGGTTCTACCCCCTATCCACCTCTCAATACTGCCCCTTTTAGAAAATACAGAACCAAGTAACATTTGTGGTACTAAGTAATTTGTATCAAATTTGTTAATGATAACAAGAAAAGCAGTATAAAAATGATCCCCTGCAGCCACCAATAGACCTCTTCTCCCTCACTTAAGCAACAATGGATCACCTGCAAACCCCCCCCCCCAGCAACAATAGACCCCCGGCAGCAACAACAGATCCCCCCCCCCCACAGACAGCATCAATAGACCCTCCAGCAGCCAGCTACAATAGACTGCTCCCTCAACAGTAAATCCCCTCAACAACAACTGACCCCCCCAGCAACATTAGATCCCCCACAGCAACAATAGATCCACCGCCAGCAACAATAGATCCACCACCAGTAACAACAGACCTCCCCCTGCAAAAATAGATTGTTTCCAGTCACAATAGGTCCCCCAGCAGCAAAAATAGACCTCCCAGCAACAATAAACCCCTGCAAAAAAAATAGCACCTCCAGTAACAATAGATGCCCCAGCATCCAGCATCAATAGACACTGTAACACAATCCAGCACCCCTTGCCATTACATACATTCAGTGCTGAAGGTGCCGGAACTGCGTTCCCCCGCTTTTCCACTGAAAAAAAGCCCTGGTTATACTTTAAAACAGAACTATAGGCAGATATAAAAGACACATTTAACATAGCTATGTGTTCTTTACCGTCTTGCTGACCGCCCTATAGCAGTGTTACTGCTACAGGGTGGCAGCTGTGCACAGGATCACTTAGGCCCCTTTCACACTCAGGCGCTTCTAAACTGCCAGTAAAACATGTGAGCGCATTTGAAGAGCTTTTCAGTCGCTTTTGAAGAGCTTTCCATTCATTGCAATGAAGAAGGGTGTTTTTTCACTGCCCTGCCAGCCCACTGCCACAGTATGAAAGCATTCATTGAGTTTAATTGAAATCGTTTTTCGTGTGCCTCAGCTGTGAAAGGGGTCTTATATATACGTGATCATGCACTTCCGGGTAGAAGGCACAAATGCACGCTGCTACCAGCTTGCTCCCGCTGTGATTACACACAGCGGAAGCCGATCGGTGGATACCGGGCACTCACTGTCCGCCAACACCCAGCGATCGTCAGGCAGAGACACAGAATTGCGATCTGCCTATGTAAACAAGGCAGATCATCGTTCTGGCAGGGGGGAAGGGATGGAGGTTGTGTCCCTGTATAAATTCCATCTCTTCCCCTAGTAAAAGCACCTTGCACAGTTCACATAAACGCTGACTAGGCACCCAGTTAACCCTTTGATCACCCCTGATGTTAACCCCTTCCCAGCCAGTGTCATTAGTGCAGTGACAGTGCATATTTTTAACACTGTTCTTTGTATTAGTGTCACTGGTCCTCAAAAAGTGTCAGAATGTCCACCACAATATCACAGTCCCCCTATAAGTCACTGATCGTCGCTATTACTAGTAAAAAGATTATAATAATAAAATGTAAAAAAAATATCCCATAGTTTGAAGATGCTATAACTTTTGCGCAAACCAATCAATGTAGGCTTATTGGGATTTTTTTTACCAAAAATATGTAGGAGGATACATATTGGCCTAAACTGATGAAGGAATTCAGTGTTTTCATATTTTTATTGGATATGTTTTATGGCAGAAGATAAAAAAAATTTTTTTTTTCGTTTTTTGTTTATAGCTCCAAAAAAAAACAAAAACGCAGAGGTGATCAAATAGCACCAAAAGAAAGCTCTATTTGTGGGAAAAATTGGACATACATTTTATTTGAATACAGAGTCACACAACCGTGTAATTGTCAGTTAAAGTAACACAGTGGCGTATCGCAAAAAATGGCCTAGTCATGAAGAGGGGTAAATCTTCCGGAGGTCAAGTGGTTAAAGGGTCGGCCCATCCAAAACTGCCTTTGTTAAATGGAGACATATTATTTCACTTCTTAGGGATTCTTTTGATGATAATTCTGTGTTTATGATTCTGGGTCTGAAAACCCGCTGTGACCATTATAATACCTCAATCTGTATTTTTACCATTCTCCTCTTTTCAGCATTGGAGGAGGGAGAGGCAACGTTTTGAGCCAGGCTCTATTGCTTTGCACAGTGCCGGCACCCTCATCTAGAGGTCTTTTTTTTATATACTGTATATATATTTTATTTATTTTCATGACTACTTGCCTGGAGTTGGCATGTTCTCCCTGTGCCTGCGTGGTTTTCCTCCCACACTCCAAAGACATGCTGGGAGGTTAATTGGTTCCTTTCTAAATTGGCCCTAGTATGTGTATGTATGATTGTGAGTTAGGGACCTTAGATTGTAAGCTCCTTAAAGGCAGGGACTGATGTGAATGTACAATGTATATGTAAAGCGCTGTGTAAATTGATGGTTCTATATAAGTAGCTGAAATAAATAAATAGAATAAATGAAGCAAGGCAATACAGAGTATGAAGATAAACCGTATGCAATCCGAGCAATTGAATCAACATCCACAACATAAACCTGACGGTGCAGCACACAATTCAGGACGCTGTCTTATATACAGAAATTTACTGTAACAGTAGATGAACACAATGGCCACAGGCAGTGAAAACGGCTTCAATGTTTGTGTAGATATCTGAAGTCGCAACGTATTAAACGACAGATCATTCTAGCTTCCTGCCCCCATGATAAGCTTTTATATAAAAACCATAAAACAAACAATAATAGAAAGAGATCAGCACAAGGGAGTTCTTCCCCAACCATATAAATGACCATCTTTGATTTCTTGACAAAGCGGGGTAAGACATGGCCTGATCCCACATAGTGGGGAAGAGGTAAGGGAGGAAGCTAGGTAAAGATAAGAAGAACAGATCAGGATCAAGTCTCACAGAAACTTTAGGGTGGGAGGAAAATAAAGAAATAAAAAAATAAAATAAAAAGGGGGGGTGGAGAGATATAGGTACATCGCGTTGATAAGTAAGGACTCAGGGCATAGCCAAAATAGAATTCAAGTCAGCAGACCAGCTAAAGGTATTCCACTAAAACCATGTGTAGTAGAAGGATTCCTCCTTTTCTTTAATTGTGGCTGTAAAAAAATTGTGGCCCAGGAGGTGGCACACAACTTCAAACCAGGAAGCGCATGCCCATGCCCAGATCGCGATCAATGGGTTGCCAACCTGTCATCCCAGAGCATCAGAGTACAAAGAGCTGGAGCTGGCAGTGGAGGGAGCAGGCGGCCATGGAGGGAGCAGGCGGCTGTGGAGGGAGCAGGATCTGCATAAGCTGCTGATTCCTTGGTAGCGCCTGATGCAGCCTGAGTGATACTAAGTGCACTTCACCAGGGACATTTCTAGCAACCTGGTGAGCAATGCATGTAGGGGTTTTGGTGCACTTTTAGAAAGTACACCACACCCACAACATATAATAGAAGTCTGTGACTCAGTGCAGCTAACCCACAGGAAAGCCATGCACTGTGCGGGACCTAGGGTGTGGGTAATCCGCAGCACATCAGTGTGAAAGCTGCCTTAGAGGGGGCTCAGGACAGGCTCATTTACATTTGCTGTTTGGGGGGTAGTAAAACCCCATAGAGCATTGTGGCCCACAACCGGTTACCAAATCACTTAGGTGGCCCTCACTCTTCAAAAGCTTGAGCATCCCTCCTGTAAGATCTTCCATCCTGTTAAGGGCATTAATCCGCGTGAACCACTGAGACAGAGTTGGGGGCTCCAACCGACACCATAACAAGGGGGTACAAGCCTTAGCTGTGTTTACCAATGTGCTTAGTAGGAAATGTTTATATGTTTATTTTGGTGCAATAAGAAGAAGGCGGGGGTGATGTGGGACGACATAATCCGTAAATTTTTGCGCAATTGATATCTCACATAGAGGTCTTACTGATAGAAGAAAAGGGCACAGGGTTGGTCTTATTTGTATGCTAAGATACAGAATGGTGTTGAACTTAGAGAGAAGATAGGAAATATGCTATGGTAAAGGAAGCTGCAGTATTCTCAGGTTTAGGGCACCCCTTGGGCTTAGATTACACCTGCATTACTCTCTAAAAAAGCAATTCGTCCTGGAACGTTTTTTAGAGTGCTGTACACGTGCGGCTAACAGCCACCTGAATGCCTCTTTTTTTTCTTAGAGACTCAAATTCGTTTTTTCTGCAGGATTTCATTGCTGTGGCCATATTTGCCTGAATGGGTTACATTCAGGGATGGTACTGTGGAAGCAAATCATCATGGCCATGGCATGTGCACAACCCATACACCTGCCATTACAGGCTGCCAGGACGGTCAGGGGGTGATAAAACAAAAACAAAAACAAAAATCCCAGCTCAACTTACCAGCCTGCAACAAACCGAATTGTCCTATCTAACAGTTCATGTTAAAAACAGTTAGTTTGCACACATTTGCAAATACATGTGTAAGTTGCAGAGGCTGTGACAAGGCACCCCAGTATTATCTGCAGTCCTAACTCTATTTTCGATTTTGAGAGCCTCCATAGTAGGAGCACATATATAACAATGAATAGATTGAGGGCAGGTATGCCTGGAGGGAGTCCACCCCTCCGTAAAGGCACAGGGGTGCAGTGGACACCCAGCAAATAGCACAATGGCAGTGACGGTGTCCAGTGCGCCCCCTCACCAAATAACCAACAGTACAAACAAACGGCAACTGCCCCAACATATGACTGGCCTTAACAGCAAGGAGCACATGGAAGGGTGACGCATGTCAAACAAAAAAGAAAAATCCCCAGCTCAACTTACTAGCCAGCCTGCAACAAACTAAATTGTCCTGTCTAACAGTTCACGTTAAAAACAAAGGCACAGGCTCTGCAGCTTACACATGTATTTGAAAACGTGTCCAAGCTGAACCCCTTGTTTTTAATGTGAACTGTTAGACCCCTACAGTTTGTTGCAGGCTGGCTGGTAAGTTGAGATTGGAATTTTTCCTTGATTTAATTTGACATGCGTCACACTTCCATGTGCTCCTTGCTGTTAAAGCCAGTTATAGTTTGAGGTAGTTGTCGTTTGTTTGTACTGTATGTTATTTGGTGAGTGGGCGCACTGGACACCTTTGCTGCCATTGTGCTATTGCTGGGTGTCCTGTGCGCCCCTGTGCCTTTAAGGAGGGGTGGGTTCCCTCCAGGCTCACCTGCCCTCAATCTAACCATTACTATAAATGGAGGCTCTCAAAATTAAAAAAAAAAAAAAAAGTTATGACTGCAGATAATACTGGGGTACTGTGAAGTGGCTCTGCAGCTTATGCATGTATTTGCAAATGTGTACAAACTAAACCCCTGTTTTTAACATGAACTGTTAGATAGGATAATTTGTCTTTTTTGAAGGCTGGCTGGTAAATAGAGCTGGGAATTTTTCTCTTTTTGTTTGACATGTGTCGCCCTCAAATGTGCTCCTTGCTGTTAAGGCCAGTTATGGGTTGGGGCAGTTGCTGTTTTTTTGTACTGGTGGTAAAACCGCGACTTAACAGCCTATTTTTATCACTACCTGACTGCAACTGTAAATTAGACCTTATAAACCTAAAAGGAAGAATGTACAAAATAACAATGAACATCTACACTCGCCAATAGATAGAATAAGTTATACAAGAAATACAGTGTTGCACAATTATTGTATCACTTGCAAAGAGTTCATAGACACCTGGTTTGCTGGATGATCTTTCCCCCAATGTATACTTATAACATCTTCAGAGCGTGCATGAAGAACTAAACTGCAGAAACAAAACAATGTCTCCAAGGACTCATTTACACTTGCATTGGACTCTTAAAATTGATTGGCGGTGGACCAGTTTTTAGAAAGAGGTTAAGCGGTGACGGTCAGGCATTGAGAAGACAATGCTGCTGCCTCCTGGATGCCTATTTTTTCTGCTGAACTGGGATTTTGAAGGAGAATACCATAACCAAGAACGTAACATTTGGCTCACGGCTGCAGTGAAGACCCATTCGCTTGAAGGGTCATGTTTGAAGGTGGTACTGCCCATGAACCATGCCATGGGTCACATATTTTTTGCCATGCTGCACTAATGCTGTGACGGTGGGCACTAAAATGTCCGGTAGCCATGTTAAATTGCAGCTGAACTGTCAGGGTGAAATCTCTCCCAGGGATCACCATTTTAAGTAGGCGTCCCTACTACTGACCAGAAACAAAAAGGGAAACCTTTCCTCTGATATGAAGAGGGTTAGTACAGTAGGATCAATGAGACAATGGGACAGCATTATCTTTAGTAATCAAGCCACAGCAACCTATTACAAACTTTCATATTATGAAAAACATTTCTTACTAATTATGAAGCAAGTTAAAGGGAAAGGTAATAATGTGGTTGCATCTTATGACCCCTATATATGTTATTAGGGTAAGGTACCCATCAACTCCATCACCTCAAGTGGTTAAAGTGAAACTTTACCCATAACAATTTAATAAAAAATAACGTTCTTTAGCAAGGAACATACATTTCACATTAATAATTATGCTACTAAAATTAGTGTGTGCTGTAAATTGCTTCCAGCATTGTTCCTGTGTCTTCTTGCTGGAGGCTGCCATTTTGCAGAAGCCCAGGGCCCCTGAACAGCAGTATATCTCTAGGCTGTCAGCAGATTGGCCTCTACAAATTCGGCACATTGGCTAAAAATAGAGAGCAACTGAGCATGTGCAGAGCAGGATGAAACAATCTATTACATACAAAAGGGGCCAGCCTGAAGTCATTTAGCACAACTTAATTTTCTGACTAAATTTCCACTTTAAAGTGATAGTAAAGGCTTATTTCTATTTTTAAAATAAAAAAGATGTCATACTTAGCTGCTTTGTGCAATGGTTTTGCACAGAGCAGCCTCCATCCTTCTCCTCTCAGGTCCTCCACCGGTGCTACTGGCCCCTCCCTCCTGCTTAGTGCCCCCAGAGCAAGCAGCTTGCTCTGGGGGCACTCGAGCAGGCTTGCTCCCGAGCTGCAGCTCTGCATGTGCATTCACACACAGAGCCGCAGTTTGGCTCCGCCCCTTCTCCCTCTTTATTGGCTCACTGGTCTTAGCCAATGAGGAGGGAGAGTCCATGGAAAGCCAAGTCTCTCGTGCACATCGCTGCATCATGATCTAGCTCAGGCAAAGGTTTTGTACCTTTATGCATAGGATGGTAAAAAACCTTGAGCCTTTGGAACCACTGTAAGGAATGAGGAGAATGAGCCAAAAAGATGAATAGAAAATAATGTAAGGATAAAGAAAAAGGTGGAAAAAAGAAGGGGGATATCCAGTGTAAAGCTGACCTACTGGTTTCCTTGAGTAGGGAAAGTGACAAATTGTAATAGTCAGAGGATGCCTTAAGTCTTGTTGAACTAGAGAAATCAATCCAAGCACACCAAGTTTCCATTAACTTTTAGAGGCATTGTAGGGGGCACTTTTATACTGATCTCCAGTGCCACTTTTCTACTGACCATTAATGAAAAGGACCATGTCTCCATTGACCACCGGAGGATCTCTCCATTGACCACTAATGTAAGGGTGCAGTTTTCCACTGACCACCAATAAAAAGGGACACTACAATTTTCACTGTGTATCTTCTCTAACCATTATTATCGTTTCAAGTGGAAGTCTGGTCTAAATGTATCTAAACTTAAATCTACTTCCATCCTCACTCTAAGCCCTATACTAATTACCCTTTAAAGGAAAGATGTGTATACTTACCTAATCTAAGGGCGCTCCAGTCCAGTCATGTGATTGGTTCCCAGTGCTAGTCTCAGTGGAGAGAAGGGACAGCGTACAATGGATGCCCCATAGTAAATCTATGGGTGACATCACCGTCGTGGCGCTGCTGCTGTTGTCGCTGTTCCCTCTTGAAACTAGCTAATGGGAAAAACATGTGACCGGAACAGAGAGCCCATAGATTAGGTAAGTATAAGCATCTTCCCTTTACAGGGTATAGGGCTTAGAAAGGGGCTGGGAGTAGATTTAAAGAAGTTGTAAAGTCAGAAGGTTTTTTATCTTAATGCATTCTATACATTAAGATATAAACCCTTCTGTGTGCAGCAGCCCTCCTAATACTTACCTGAGCCCCATCTCTGTCCAACGATGTCTACTAGTGTCTCGGCCGTCTGAGACTCTCCCTTCTGATTCGCTAAGACACAGCAGTGGCGTCATTGGCTCCCGCTGCTGTCAATCAAAGTTGGTTAGCCAATCAAGAGAGACAGAGGCGGGGCCGCAGCTCCATGTCTGAATGGACACAGGGAGCTGTGACTTGGCTCGGGCGCCCCCATAGCAAGCTACTTGCTGTGGGACCCCACTGAATTGTCACCTATAACGAAACGCTTCTGGGAGGGCACGCACTGATGTCACTGTGCTGTTTGTGAGGAGGACGGGTTCCTGTGTTGCCAGCCGGCACTTGTTTTTAATGCAAAGTTATATTTATTCATGTAAGTGCAATACTTTTTGTTCTCTAATAAACCTGTTAGACTGTATTACGCTATGGTCAGTTTTTCTTTCCATTGAGCTTACCTGGAGTACATCCTTGTTATGGCCACGACCCAGTGAGAGGCTCAAGCGGTTGCTAATACCAGGTCAAATACCAGGTGTTCTCCTGTGTGTGTTCAGCAGCCGTTCCTGAAGTCAAGGCCGGGTTACAGCCGATCGCTTTATATTGCCTACTATCTGGTAAGCAGGCAATTTATATGGTGTCGGGCACTTCCTTCATTATGTGCGAACTCACTGTGGTGCATATCAAGAACTGAAGTTATGGACTGTGATAAATCATGTTAATTTGTGGGCGCAACCTCTTCCATCCTACCTGTCTATTGTGTATACCACATTTGAGTTGCAGCCTCTGTTTTTTCTATAAGTCTAGCGCAGTTCTTCTGTTTTTCCACTCATTAGGAGGGAGGGATCCTAGAAGAGGAACCTGAGAAGAGGAGGATCTGGGCTGCTCTGTGCAAAACCAACTGCACAGAGGAGGTAAGTATAACATGGTTGTTATTTTTATAGAATAAAAAATGAGACTTTACATTCACTTTAAGCTTAGATAAGTCTACAATAGACATCCACTTTATGTTAATGAATTTTAATGAAATTAAAGTTGTTGTTTAGAGTGGGTATCAGACACAGTACATTAGGTCATTAATGTCACATCCCTTTAGGTCTCCATTATTATATCTACTTACTGATTTACATGTTATTGTACCCTGAGCTGTAGATATAGTTTTAAGCAGCGAAGTCATAAATTATTCAGATTCCTCTGTGGTAAAAATGTTGAGAAAGGCTGCTCTATAGGCGTATATCCTGCTGCAGATTCAGCAGTTAGAGCTGCATAAACATGTGATGTTATTATGGAGCAACATCGTATCAATTGTGCAACTTATTATATCTGCTGATAAGCACAGATCTCTGTTCGAATTGTTATTTTGTTCTCATTTATATGCTACTTTTCCTTCTCTAGCCATTAACAGCCTAGAGCAAGTCCTTGACCAGACTGCATTGCTTTAACAGCAGCCAAGAACAGGAACGAGTAACTGGCCCAAAATAAGTAAAATCTTTTGTTACTTGGCAGCTAGCACAATTTATATACAGTACATGTTGTAATATGGGAACTCAAGACCACCAGTCAGCCACTTGTAAAAGTAACAGTTTTTATTGAACTTGCAAAACAGGCAAACAAAAAAACAGACTCCTTCAGCAAAATAGAGCAAACATTCTATACTCCTGGAATAACAAAATCAAACACCTGGCTCACCGCCAGTACCTCAGTCCGACAATTGGGTTTAGGGTTCCCACCTGTTTCAGGGCACACGACAAGCCACAGAGAGTCCACAGTTGTTCACAACTATTAACCACTCAACACTACCATACAGACATATGCTGCTTCCTTCCTGCTGTTTTTCAAGACTCCCTTGCATGTAGCTTAACCCCTTCAGGGCCTGTCGGGGGGAGTCAAGGGTGGAGAAAGATCTGGGGGACCTAGTGGAAGATAGAATGAGCAATAGCATGCAATGTCAAGCTGCAGCTACCAAAGCCAGCAGAATATTAGCATGTATAAAAAAGGGGATATACTCCAGAGATAAAACTAGAATCCTGCCACTTTATTTAACTCTGGTCTGGCCACATCTGGAGTATTCCGTCCAGGTCTGCTCACCAGTCCACAGAAGGAGTTGTGCTGGAGCTGGAGAGAGTCCAAAGAAGGGCAACTAAATTAATAAGGGGACTGGAGGACCTCAGACTGGAGACTCTGAGGTCTCCAAGGACTGGAGACCTCAGAAGGAGTGACTAAATGTAGCACTAAATTTATTCTCGCTGGAGACGAGATGTTTGAGAGGGGACATGATAACGATTTATAAATATCTCAATAGTCATCCAAGTGTAGGAAAAAAGCTATTTAGTCTCAGGGGGTGTAGGAGGACACATGGTTACTCAATGAGATTGGAGGAGCAGCGGTTTAACCCTAAACATGAGTTCCGGCCGCCCCTTTAAAAATTAAAAGTCAGCAGCTACACATACTTTAGCTGCTTACTTTTAACATTAGGACACTTACCTGTCCTGGAGTCAAACGATGTTGGCACCGCAGCCAATGTTAACATCGGCTGGTCAGGTGCTGCCGCCGCCATTGCTGGGAAGGGAAACCGGCAGTGTAGCCTTTGGGCTTCATGACTGGGTCCCTACCATGCATGCGTGAAGCGCACTGCGCTCTCTCACTGGCCCGGCAGAAGGGGAGGGAGGAGGAGGGGGGCCGAGCTGCTGACATACTTCGCTGAGGCCCAGTCTCCTGGAAGTGGGGACAGGGGACCTGTAAAAACAGGTACCCGCTCCCCCCTCGAAAGGTGCCAAATGTGCACCGGAGGGGGGGAGGAATCAGATAAGTGGAAGTTCCACTATTGGGTTTAAACTGTGCAGGGGTTTTTTCACTGTCAGGGCGGTAAGAATGTGGAGCAAAATTGGTGGTGTCAGTATTGATATTTTTTAAGAGACTCTTGAATGTGCATCTTAAAGAACACAACATACAGGGATATGGGAAATGATTATCGACACTGACACACGTACACCTACACAGGTTGAACTGGATGGACTATTGTCTTTGTCCAACCTTACCAACCATGTAACTATGTAACTATATATCCCTGTAATCAGGGTTTGAAGGTTCTTTCCCACCCAAAGCCTCTCTGAACTTCCAAACTCTGGGTCCCAAATAAGAACTTAGCAGTCATGGGAGAACTGTAAATCATTCCTCTTCAGTCCAACTGGACTACCCCAGAATCTCTCATCCGGAATGGGTGAGAGCCCCTAACTACACAAAATGCATACAAGTCATCCCCATAAAGGAAACACATATCTCCCTTTCAGGATCCTGGCGTCCTGTACAATTTATTTCAAATATGTGTATAGCTGCTTTATTGTGGTTCAGTTTTTATAATTCTTGAATGTTACTTTAAGATTGACTACTTTAGCAAAATGAAATGGAGAAAAACTTTGGGTTCCCATTAGATTTGTCTGTTTATATTTAACCTGGTAGGTGTCACTGTGCTGATCTCACTGTCTTTCTGAAGACACCAAATAAGAACACCAAAGAAGAAGAATGTCATATCCAATTAACACTTTTTCTCCTAGAATAACAGCGAGTTGTGTGAGGAGGAAGTTAAACTTATTTGTTCAATGTGTTGAAATAACTGTAAAAAGCATTGGGTTTGCCTCTGTTCCCTAATGTCTGTCCTGTCTGCTGATGATAAATGAGTAAAGTCTACAATGAGCACATACAACACAATGCACAAACACCGCTCCAGGCCACAATACCCCAGTTAACAAACCATTGCTGATTGTCAGGGGAATTCTAAATAGAATTCCGGAATTAAAAATGAACCAGTAGAATTTGTAGGCTTTGTGCTATGATTTTTATCAGCATATTTCTCTGTTTTGTAGCTGGTCATGCATACTGACTATCCATATAGAATTAAAGGATAGCAGTAGCTTCAGTTATAAGAAAAAATGGCTGGAATAGTGGACATTTCAGTAACTTTGCACAACACACTGTATATATATATATATATTGGCAGTTTGGCACTCTCCCAGGGTCTACATAGAGGTTATGATCAAGGATTCTCAGCCAGACAGGTTCAGGGGGTCGAGAGAGCTTGTGTCCTACAGAGGAAACTGGCTTTTTGGTTTCCCCAGTGTTTTGCTTCAGGTCCGTTCTAGGACCTGGAGCCTGGAGATTTCAAAGTGAACCGGGAGGGTCCCCAATCCTGGATCCAGGTTTTGTGAACAGCCAACACACTAATTGGTCAGGTGTGTGCTTGGTTTTTAGGCCTCATGCACACTGAATGTTATGAAAACGCCAGTAGCGTTAGCTGTAGAAAGCTGCAGCTGTAGAATGAGTTTTGCTGCATTTTTCGCAGTAGGTGTTTTCAGCATTTTTTGGCGTTTATGTTTTTTAGCTTTTTTTATAGCAAAATTATACTCCCACAAAAGCTTATGGCTCAAAAACACTGATGAACACAGAATAGCCATGTTTTTCAGCATTTTTAAGCTTTTATCAGAGTGAGAGCGTTTTTACAGCTGTAAAATTCTACTTAAAACCCACTAGTTCTATAGGTTTTTTCCACCCATAAAACGCCCCTGCTAAAAAAATGCTGATAACAGCCTATGGGGTTGATTTACTAAAGGCAAATAGACTGTGCACTTTAGAAAGTGCAGTTGCACTCTGCAAGTGCAATTGTTCCAGAGCTTAGTAAATGAGCAGAAGCTCTGCTGATTTCCATCATCCAGTCATATGCAAGCAAAAATTGTAAAAATAGTATTTTTTTTATCTTCCTTGCATGTGATTGGGTACTCTTTGCAAAGTGAAGCTTCACCTCATTTACTAAGCTCTGGAGCAACTGCACTTTGCAAAGTGCACAGTCTATTTGCCTTTAGTAAATCAACCCCTATGTGTGCATGGACCCGTAGGGGGTTATTTATGAAAGGCAAATCCACTTTGCACTGCAAGTGCACTTGGAAGTGCAGTCGCTCTAAATCTAAGGGGTAGATCTGAAATGAGTGGAAGCTCTGCTGATTTTATCATCCAATCACGTGCAAGCTAAAATGCTGTTTTTTATTTTCCTTGCATGTCCCCCTCGAATCTACAGCAACTTTACTTTCAAGTGCCCTTGCAGTGCAAAGTGGGTTTTCCTTTCGTAAATAACCCCCATAGTATAACATGCCGGGGAGTTTACTGGCTGCAGAAAAAACTGCCTGAGACCAAAAACAGCAGCTGTAAAAACGCCCAGTGTGCACAAGGCCTTAGTAGTGACCTGACCATGGTTCTGGGCTCCACTCTGACAGACAAAGAAGGTCTTTGTCCGAGAGTCAGGAGGGCTCCACCTAGGAGAAAGATGGGAGCCAGAGCAGCACGGGGCTGCTAAGTGTGTATATATATATATATATATATATATATATATATATATATATATATATATACAAATACACACACATAGTAATATAGCTGTCCTTCTTTTAAAAAAAGACCTGAGTTAGTCAGTTAATATCCCTAGGCTGAGATGTAATCAGTCCGCTGCAGGCAAGAAGAAGCATTTCCTCAGTCTCCTTTCTCCCAGCAATCAAACTGCCACATTTTAATTCGACTGCAAATGTTGAAATACACTTTGCGTTCTATTAGCCAGAAAAGCATTTTCTATGATCCCTTTTATCCTGGTCCACTTTATTACTATAAATTTGACTTTAAGGATAAGCCATGCCCCTCTAACCAAGCAACACCCATAATACCCCTGTGCAAGAGAACACATATATGGCAAAAATAGCATTCCAATGGACAGGGAGATGACAGATGGGTGGAGCTTAACCTGAAAGTCAGAGAAGTCGAGGACCTAGAGACAAAGTGAAGCTAAATCAGTAGGTCGCAAAAAAGGAAATTCTACTGTATGAAAAGTTGGTGCCTTCTTTTAGGCACACGTTTAAAATGGCAGGAAGGTCTGCTTTAGATTAGCAAATACTACAAAGGATAACGTGCAGCACATGCCCTTAGTTCGAATCTTGGCAAGGGCACTATCTGCATGGAGTTTGCATGTTCTCATTGTGCTTGTATGTGTTTCCTCCAGGTACTCTGATTTCTTCCCACACTTCAAAGACATGTTGGTCTCAAACCTATACAAATGGGGCATGTTAAGGAAAGACCCTTCTACCTTACAAAAACAAAAAAGATCACATAAAAATTAAATGGGAAAGGTTTTCAAGCGTATAAGATCCGGTGCCAAAGAGTTGGCCCATGGAATCACTGAGAGTCAGACTGTGAAGCTGACCATACATTATACAATTTTCTTGTTCAGTTTCCTTTAGATTTGCCTTCAACTATGTAGTGCAAGGGCCTGACTGATTGCATACACATTGAAAGTGTTTAGGTTTGACCTCATATTATATGGTTTTGGTAAATCTAAAGGAAAAGTGTACAAGAAAATTGTATAAGGTATGGCCAGCCTAAATTTATATCACACATACACACCAAAGCGAAATGTGTACCTTTATGTAGAACAATGGTTGCCAACCTTAGCCCTCAAGTACCCCAAACCAATTGAAGAGTCTGTTGTTAAGGGAAAAAGTGAGAGGCCCACATCCCTAATTTAGTACACAAAACCAGAAACGCCCTCTGACTGGGACTTTTTAGGGCATCAATCACTTCAGTAATATATAAAAGAGTATATTTTATTGAAAAAAGTTAAAAGTTTATTCCATAACAAAATACAATAAAAAAGTGATGCAGTTAACATGACAGATAACCATTTGATCAGTCAACACATTGGTTTGATGAAGACAGTAAGTCCTCATGCACATGGACGTTTTTACAGCTGCTTTTTTGAGCTTTTTTTGCAGCTTAAAAAGGCCTGTCTATGTTAGTCTATGGCTTCATGCCCACCTAGGCGTTTTTGAGCTGCAAGTGGCATAAGCGTTTTTAAGCTGTAAAAAAAACCCAGGACCAGTGCGTTCTGAAAGACGTTTTTCAGCTGTAAAAACGTTCTAACACTGAAAAACGCTCAAAAACGCTCAAAAACGCTCAAAAACGCTCAAAACGCTAACGCGGAAAAACGCTCAAAAACGCTAAAAAACGCTATTGCAAAAACGCTGAAAAAAGCTGAAAAAAGTTTAAAAAATTCACTGCAAAGATACTGGCGTTTTCATAACGTTTTTTTAACAGCCTGTGTGCATGAGGGCTAATAGCCATCGAGTACCCCCAACAGGCCATGTTCTGGGAAATTCCCTTAGGTAAATTAGCTGTCATGCATACCAAGAAAATGACACTGATTTAAAGCACAAGTGCAAGGTGATGGAAATCCTGAAAACATGACCTGTTGGGGATACTTAAAGTGTTACTAAACCCAGGACCCTGCATTCACTATATCTGGTCTCCCACAGTACACAGAACATGGAAATGCAAATATTTTAGTAAATATAAACCGCTAAATACCTTTTCTCATCAGCAGTAAAATCAGTCGAGTGACTTCTATCAGTGTCTGGTTAAAGCCTGTAGGAGGAGTTTTCATTCTCCTATGACTGTCCAATGAGGCTGCAGGACCCCTGACCCTCTGTCTGGACAGGGCTGATTGGCCCTGTGCTGATGATCACATACACTCTCCCAAGAAAAAGAAAAATCTCTAGTAATACACACCAAACTGAGCATGTGCAGCTTGTCCCCTAGACTCTGTTCTATCAGGAGATTAATGGGGACAGTGCAGGAAGGGAAGGAACAGAGATGACAGGATCAAACAGCCTTTTTACACAATGCAGGGGATTAACTCCTTAGGTTCCACAGTGAGTAACAAGCATGCTTTACTGCCTATACAGACTGATTTTACTGTTGTGGGTTTAGTAACACTTTAAATTTTAAATTCACCCTCTCAATCAAAATTGACTATTTTTAATCTTAATTCTGCTAGTAAGTAGATAGCAAAGTATATCATATTTGCTTATTTATTTATTTTACATTTCTGCAGTTATTTGCTGGATTCCATGCCTAGACAAATTATGTCATACATCCCAGGAGTCTTCAGTAGGGGAGGACAAGCTTTCTCAACTAAGCACACCCTCTCCTGCTTGCATACCTGAACTAAGAGCAGGTGGATTCCAGGAAGTAAATGCTACATGCCCTTACTCAAGATGGCCACTGCTAGAAATGCTAGGGGGTGTCTTTCAAAGTGATTTCTCAACAAAATAAAGCATGGAGACATGGATGGATGGGGGAGTTTGCTTTGAATATTAAAAATGAATGAAATAGCATTACTGGTTTGTGTGGTGCTCATATGAAGTGTAGTTCCACTTTAAGGACTGCAGTTGGGAACCACCGATGTGAAAGGATCCAGTTAAGAAATGCATTGTTTAAATCGCACAGACCTGTATCTCCTTCTTGGCCCCCAGCCCTTATTTGTTGGGATGCAAGAATTCCGGGGTCAAGCTAAACATTAATCAATGCAAGCCTGCCTGACTCTGCCTCCTCGAAATCCAATTGCAAACAGCGGTCAGTGAAGAAATGAAGAGCTGTATGGGGCTCATCAGGCTTGCCACCTCCAAATTGGCTTCTTATATTTAGCAATGTGTACTATATAATTTAACTATTTCAGACACTATTTTTTTATCCTTTAAGTGTTTTGAATATATCATCTTCCTCTATGCTCTAAAATGTTGTTTCTTTTTACAACTGGAAAAAATATTTTCTTTAAATACATTCAGCAACATCCTGCTGCAGAGTTGTGTGCTGCAAAATGAGTGATGTAATGCAGGTATCCTGTGGTTCTAAAGAAACCTTTAAAAGTAATGATTTCATATTATGTCACAAGCTTCCTATATGAAACATAGAAATAAAGTGTAAGAGCTACAACTGTACAAGCCAGAGAGCAGAAAACATGATCTGTGTTTTTTGGCATGGCATGCACACTCAGGCAGCCAACCAATTAGCTTTAAAAATCCAATGAAAGGCAGAACGATGATCTGGTTCAATGGTTTACTGCACATTACTGTCCTATTAAAGGCAAACATAAGCAAGCTGGGATCAATGGTGACCATGACATGCAAACCCAAAATCTATTTTTCAATATGTTTGTGTAGCAATATGGACTACAAGCATAAAGCACCGTACCTTCCAATATCTCAAAGCATCCCCTGTCCCTCTAGTGACCAGTGCATCAGATGACATCATGTGTGCCAGACAAAAGGATTGTGGGATGAATAGTCCTCCCGTCAGATAATTGCTTTGCACGATTATGTGCCAGGACTACATATCCCAGGGGTCTTTGCTGCCATTGGGAGATTGCTGGGAGTAGCTATAAAAGAAGCAAAAGCCTGTGCGGAGCTCTCTTCCTCCCGGGCCTGACGCAAAATGGACCTCTCTGTGCAACAGGGAGAGAGAGGCCACGGCCTACCACGTGGAGTACCACCTTCCAACCCGAAACCTGAGAAGCTTGGATCTGCCGTTTGCTGTCAGACATCGTTCTAGCACCACTCCGGTCGCCTGCCATTCGGTGTGTGTCAAGCTTCAAGCTTTACGTTGTAAGATCGAGATGGCGGATCCGCTAATTGAGTGTTGCTACATGAGTTCCTGTCCGGAAGACATCAGGGCGGTCTGGTCGTTGGTGAGAGAGCAAATCGCTCAACCTTTATCCATTCTTTGTCACAGTTACATTGAGACACTTTGCACAGACATCTCTACTCCAGGAATTTTTTACTGCATTTATTTGAACACTGTGCTTAGACATCTTTAGCCTTCCTTCCTACAAGAAATCTAATGTTTCCCACTACACCTAATTGGATTACAGTTAACGAAAAGCTCCTACAGGCTGGTGAAGAACATCAGATCTGCAACGTGGACTTTATTGCCATTACTGATAGAAAGGCCCCCTATATTATCATTTCTAGACCTGCTCTCCTTCTAAGGATAGCATTATAGGCTGGCTAGGTCCCATCTCCTACAGAGTGGCCGTATAATCATTTAGCTGAAATATCCTTCTGGGGGGGACATTATATCTCAAGGAAATGTATATATGTATATAGTATTGCCATTGTTAATATTTGTCTTGTGTCTTTTGGAGGAATTCTTTTGCTGAGTTGGCACTGTTGCCTAGAACTCAGCAGATCTGTTACCACCTCTTTGTGACAACGTTTCCCTATTATTGGTTCAAGTAAAATATTCATAGAATGTAAATACACAGAATTGTCTGATTATTACTCTACAGTGATACAAGGATGTCTGAACCCAGGGTGTCAGGTGGGTTGGAATGTTCACCAGGTCATGGCCGTGCAGATGAGCAGGTAATTCTAAGCAGTCCTCGAGGGGGCCGTGCTACATTTGCATCATGTCTCACAATATACAGTTTCCTTACACAAACTGTTTTTGTGAAACCAAAATTTCTTACCAGCAATATTATTATATTAAATAGGATTTATATAGGGTCAACAGTTTACACAGCGCTTTACAATATAAAGGGGGACAGTAAGATTACAATACAGTTCAATACAGAAGGAGTAGCAGGGCCCTGCTCATGGAGCTTACAATCTAAAGCAGTGGTGGCTGTTGCTCCATTTCGACTTCTCCTCCCAGCCAATCCGGTCTTAGGACCAGTGTCCTGTCCTGATTGGCCAGGAGGAGAAGCAGCTAATGTCACAAGTGGGTGGGCCTTCAGCTCTAATCATGTGCTTAAAAAAAAAAACTCGTAGAACTTTATGCGTCCGGCACCCCGCATGGAGATTAGGGGCCAGCGCAAAGAGATTAAGGGGGCAGCACCCCTTATGGAGCGGCCACCACTGGTCTAAAGGGAGAGGGAGGTGGTACAAAATGCAATGGCTGTGGGGGAGGATCTGATGGGGGTGACTAGGGTACAGTTCTTAGGTGGAGGTGGGGTAGGCTTCCCTGAATAAGTACGTTTTCAAGAATTTCCTAACGGCGAACAGGGTAGGAGCTGACCGGACATACTGGGGCAGGGAGTTCCAGAGGATGGGAGGGGCTCTGGAGAAGTCCTGAAGGCGAGCATGGGAGGAGGTAACAATGGAGCTAGAGAGCAGGAGGTCTTGGGAGGAGCGGAGAGGACGATTTGGGCGATATCTGCAGATGAGATTGGTGATATAGCTGGGGGCGATGTTGTGGATGGCCTTGTATGTTGTGGTTAGTATTTTGAATTTTATACGATGGGGTAGGGGAAGCCAGTGAATAGATTGGCAGAGAGGAGCAGCAGTCATGGATCGGTTGGTAAGCACTTCCAGTTGAGGGCTGATAACACTAAGGGGTGGATTTACTAAAGTAAACTAGACTATGCACTTTGAAAATGCAAGTGCTCCAGAGCTCAGTAAATGAGATGAAGCTTCATTTTGCAAAGAATACCCAATTGCATGCAAAGAGAATTAAAAAAAATTTTTTAAAAAAACAACAACAACAATTCTGCTTGCACACGATTGGATGATGGAAGTTAGCTGGGCTTACCCTCATTTACTAAGCAACTGCACTTGCAAAGTGCACAGTCTATTTACCTTTAGTAAATCCACCCCTAAGTCTTGCAATTAGCAGCAGCAATAATGTCCACCTGCCATGCTCGCACGTTCAGTTGGCGGTTGGGCCAACTACTAGGTCTATCAGACAGGCAGCCCAGCATTTCCTTCTTACAGGTGCCATATGTAATTAAATGGGGAGTACCGAAAGAAACCAAGTTTTGTTTGCTACATGGTTACATTAACAAAACAGCTATGGAGGTGTGTACCAGGTACCACCACTTAGAGCAGGGGTAGGCAACTTCGGCCCTCCTGCTGTTTTGAAACTATAAGTCCCATGAGACATTGCAAGACCCTAACAATCACAGTCAATCACAGGCATGACTCCTAGAGGTAGATGCATGATGGGATTTATAGTTTCACCACAGCTGTAGTGCCGAGGTTGCCTACCCCTGACTTAGAGGGTGCCTTGGTGTGGCCGCTGGTGACATACAGAGTGATAATGGTGTGATAGGTGATGGAACGCTCTCTGCACCAGACACTGAAAGAAACATGGAACACCAGTGCTGCAGGGTTATTGTATTGGTATAGCCAGCCACTGACCACTGATGCTGGAGGGGGGTTGTTATTGTTACCGCCAGCCACTTACAACCTATGCTGGGGGTTTATTTTTACAGCCAGCCATTGACCACCTATGTTGGAGTGGTATTGTTACAGGCAGCCACTGAGCACCAAAGCTGGTGGGGGGGGGGGTAATTTTACAACCGTCCACGTATCACCAATGCTGGGTATTTATTTTTACAGCCTGCCACCACTCATTAAAGCTGGGAGGTTAACATTATTACCACTGAACATCAAAGAAAGGAGGAATATTGCAGCCACTTATACCAGTACTGGAGGTTATTGCGCCACTTGCACCAATTCTGGGGGTTATTATTACTACCACTTACCACCAATCAAAGGAAGAATATTGCAGCCATTTACATCAGTACTGGAGGTTATTTTTGCACCACTTGCGCCAATGCCTGGGGGTTATTATTACTACCAGTGACCACTAATCAAAGGAGGAATATTGCAGCCACTTACACAAGTACTGAGAGTTATTATTGGGCCACTTGCACCAATGCTGGGGGTTATTATGACTGTCACTGACCTCCAATGAAAGGGGGGATATTACAGCCACTTACACCAGTACTAGAGGTACTAGAGATTGTGGCACTTACACCAATGCTGGGGGTTATCATTGACCAGGTTACACTAATAACAGGGCTTCATTTACTCCCCCACTACAAGCTATACGCCACTTTATGACCAATGTCTCCAACTGTCAGGCAGACTGCACACTATTTGCACCACATTTCACTTCCTGATTCCTTCAAGGCTTCCCAACTAAGTATTTATAGTGCCAGATTTACAGGCTTATTTCAGTCTCTCTGCATAAAGTTGCAATTGTACCAAAGATGTCAGCCTTCCACTGGCCAATTTTGCTCCCACCCCCAGAAGTATGACATTTAATGTCAGGATTATTAAAAAATTTTAATTATAAAAATGTATTTAAAACTATTATAATTATTTATTTATTAAAACGTATTTAATTATTATTAAAAAATATCTGCGCCAGTTGCCTGACATGTTAGGTACACCATTGGTTTGTCCTAGAATTATTATTATTATTTACTTCAAAAGTGGAGTGACACTTTAAATGAACTTATTGATTTCTAGATTTTTCTTTCACAAACACATCCAGTATTTCTTTTTGTGAGTTACTGTACAATTACAGTACTGAATTATGCCGTAAATATAAAAGCCAAAAATAAAATGGCTTCTCATATGTTCTAGACATGGATGAACAGCTTAATGTTGCATGGTTGGATGTATTAGTCATCCTCGCACAGATATGTCATCCTTAATAAATTGGCCCATACACCTAACTGCTGGAACCTGCGTACAGTGGGGAAAGATTATATATAGGCGAGCTCTGGGAATTTTCGGCTAAATGCTGACATTCAACAGAAGTAACGCTGACTGGCTGCAGGAGTAAGCTGGAATAAAGATGTGTTGTATAATTGTTTAGACGAACCAACTCCCCGTGAGACAATAAACCTTCAGTCTTATTTGGCCGTGCTTCAGTTTCCATCTTTATAAAGCAAAACTTGACTCTTACAAAGATCTAGATATAAAAGGTCAAAATCAATATTTTGCTCTTTTTTTTCATTCAAAATATTGATCTGTTTTACCTATTTTTAAAGTGACTCTCTGGCTTTAAAAAAAAAATCCAATAAAAATTGTCTGAAGAAGTCTCTGAATACTTCCTTCTACAGGGGGCGTTCAGTACAAACTCTGCTGTCTTCGATGCTATAGAATTTTTTGAATTTTATATTTTTTCAGAGGTGTTGGATACCTGAACCCCCTCTGCATTGAATGGTTCATCCCAACAGCCCTACACAGCTATAGGATAGAGTAGTGATGTAGGAGCCAGTGGAAGGAACCATTCAGTGCAGCAGAGGCTCAGGCATCCAAAAGAGAGAGAGGTATTCAGAGGATTCTCTTCTATTCGATTTTGATTAGTGATGGGGGAGAGTGTGACTCCCCACTAGATATTTTCATGTGCAAAATCTAGTTAAGCCTTAGTTCATATGTTTGAGGGCTACATTTTGAGCAGCTCATTCATTTCAATGGGCTGCACTGCCCTTGAGAAATGCAGGGAAAGAAGTCCCCAACCCTTTTTTGGGGGTTGGGCGACACAATGCAAAAGCGCACCACGGTTGCCGATGCGTGGGGGTGTCACTAAGAATTAATAGCACCTCGCGTATCTGCTAAAGTGCAGTATGTTTCTCTGCGGGTAATCATTTGTGAGCATTTCTGGCAGGCAGAGATGTGAACCTAGCCTAAAGCAGACCTACACACATAAAAATAACTGTACACCATTGTATCCCTTTGCAATCAAATCTTTTTTATCATAGGTAGATGTATGTTTCTTCAGGTACTTCCTGGTTTCTTGGTTAGGCAAATGATTTCATACATCCCAGGAGTCTTCAGGAGTGGAGGAGGGGCTTTCTAAGCTAAGCACACCCTACTCCCTGCATGCCAGAGCTATGGGCCAATAGATTCCAGGAAGTAAATGCTACATGAATCATCTTCCCTTCCTCAAGATGGCCACGGCCAGAAATGCTAGAGGGATGTTTTTCAAAGTGATTTCCCAACAAAATATAGCATGAAGACATGGATGGATAGGTGAGTTTGCTTTTAATATTAAAGTTGAATGAAATAGCAATTTTGCTTTGTATTGCGCAGATGCAGTGTAGTTCTGCTTTAACCTGGCCACACATGACCAAGTAAAATGCAATGTATGTGAGAACTAGGTATAAGCAATACTGAGAGTATTAATTTCCCTAAAATTATTAAAATCTGATTATGTCAAAATGCATTGGAGTCAACTGGAAAGGAGATATTAAAGTGGTTTTTGGTGGTACAATGGGCTCTACATGGTTCTTGAGGGTTATTAGGGAAGCAACTGACAACTATCAGGGAACTGTTCTTATTACAAAATGTGGCCTCTTGTTAGCCACATTATCTTAATTTTTATTTAAAAAAAATAAATAAATGAAAGCAACATAAATATATGTAGAAAAGGAAGTACTCTTATTACACCAAAAACCGTACATCCTTTAAATAAAGAAAAAGCACAAATTTTTAACACCAATATCCAGTATGCGCAATGAGCAAGACTGTGATTTTCTGCTTTGCTGAAATTTCACCATCTCTGAAATCAGTTTTCTTATATAAGTTTGTTTCTCCACTAAACTGTGACAAATGCTGGCAAATAGAGTCACAGGGCAATGCTGGACAACAAGTGCAACCTACTATTGAAGTACTAATGCTATCCAGTAAATATTAAAACCTTTGAGTAATCGTTTGGAGCAAGATTATAGAGTGTACCTTAACAGGGTCACTGGGAGTGTACTTCCTGATGTCTGTGCTGCAGAAGCTTTCTCTCTATCAACTTCATGTATCATAAAGGAGACATGTCCAAGTTCTGAAAATTCTCTACACCAGACTAGACATGTGCACCGTCAATAAATTTGTTTCGTTTCGTTCTGTTCCATTCTGTATTAGCCGTTAATACGTATTTCGTAATTCGTGTCCGAAATTCAATTTGGATCCGTACGAAATACGAATTTTCGTTAGGTTTGTTAACTTTTTGTAACAATTACGAACGTTCGTTATGATGAATTTAAGAAGCAAAAAATACCTTTCTCAATATGGCAGTCGTCGACTCATTATGCTCAGTATGAGGGGCTCCCACCATCTCTATGCTGTGCTGACTTCCTCCTGGGGCTGTACCCCTGTTGTGCTCATTATGAGGGGCTCCCACCATCTCTATGCTGTGCTGACTTCTTCCTGGGGCTGTACCCCTGCTGTGCTCATTATGAGGGGCTCCCACCATCTCTATTCTGTGCTGACTTCCTCCTGGGGCTGTACCCCTGCTGTGCTCATTATGAGGGGCTCCCACCATCTCTATGCTGTGCTGACTTCTTCCTGAGGCTGTACCCCTGCTGTGCTCATTATGAGGGGCTCCCACCATCTCTATGCTGTGCTGACTTCCTCCTGGGGCTGTACCCCTGCTGTGCTCATTATGAGGGGCTCCCACCATCCCTATGCTGTGCTCATTATGAGGGGCTCCCACCATCCCTGTGCTGTGCTGACTTCCTGGGTTTTTAACTTCATCATAACGAATAATCGTAATTAATATGACAATAATAAAACGATATTAACGAACATTCTTATTTTGTCAGATTCTGAATCTCCCATCGACTACCAGTACCAGTCTCCCACTCCCATATTAAAAAAGGTAATTTTCCCAACCCTCACTCAGCAGCAGAAGAAAACCTCTGATTGGTCAACAAAACACCAGTCACGTTTCTGTTGTAACGGAATTTGGATCCGAAATTCATCAACAAAATTTCATATTTCGTATACAATTCGGAAGCATAGAAATTCATATTTCGGATGCTTCCGAATGTACGAATTTTCGGAAATTCATACAAATTTTGGGAAATTTGTACGAATTTTTGATTCGTACAAAACAAACCGCACATGTCTACACCAGAGTGAGAGTAAATAGGGGACATATAGGGGGTGTGTTTAGGAATAGATTCCCTGTCATATTCAGGGGGTCTCAGTTGTCCTTATTACAGCCCAAAATGGGGTGAACTGGACCATTAAAGCAATGCCTAGATTAAAAACAACTACTAAGCATGCATATATTCTCAACATTTTAGAAAAGCTTTGTGACCCTTAAAAAATGTAAACTTTTGTTCACAGAAAAGAATGCAAGCTTTCCACTAAGTGTGCACTACAACAGAGCATCAGCTAATTCAAGAACATAAGTCACAGAGAATCAACAGTGAAAAATATTCCCATCACCATCCATTCTTCACTGGAAATGTGTTATATATGGTAACCCTTAAAGCAGTGGGAAATTATTTATACTGCAAAATAACTTTAATAATGTGTCGAAGGACTAGCTGTACTTTGCTGCATATCTAATATGCTAACATATTAGCAGTATGTGTTCCTAAGCTATGCTGTTTATACACTTGCTTATTTGGGAGAGAACATTTAGTTTTATGTAAATTGGTATTGCTTTGTCTGCAAACTCTAGTTAGTGAAAAATCAAACATAGAAATTTATTTTTTTTAAGGACAGCTCCATTTACACAATAAAATAGGAACAGTATGCAGGAATTGTGTTTCTATAAAAGGGTACTGTAAATGTTACAGCATACAAAGCCACTTGGGAAAGGCGTTCCACAGTGACTGTGCTTCTGTGAACATGACCCACTCCATAAAGACATGGTTTGGTGAGCTTGGTGTGGAGGAACTCAAGTTCAGAGGCACAGAGGCCTGACCTCAATATTATTGAAAACCTTTGGGATGATGAATTGGAACACCAATTGCAAACCAGGTCTTCTTATCCAACATGAGCATCTAATCTCGCAGATGCTCATTTGGCTGAAAGGGCGCAAATTCCCACAGACACATGTAGGGAGGTCCAGTCTACTTTCTCCACTACAGGTGGCGCTCTTCTGCAGCGGCATTGCAGTTGGGGAGGAAGTTAAGAGGATATCAGCTAATTAAAGAACATAAGTAGCAGTGGACCTCTAAAACAGTGAGACTATTTCCTCTATGGTTTTCTGGGTTACTCGGGAAGCTATCTGATTGGATGCTGTCACCCCCATGTGACTCAAGCAGCCATATTGGGTCAGGCAGAGCCTTTTTAAGACTGGCCCTCTGACGTGGCATACCTTTATCAAATGGATAGAGTAGGGACAGGTACTCCATCTGGTAGGGACAGTACTAGTGGCAGGGAAAGGTTCCTGATGAAGAGGGAAAGCATAGGCTGTCTTCCCTCTGGGTTTATTGTGAACTGTTTTTGCATACTTTTAACACAAGTTCTTTCATCGCACTTGGACTGTGTGTGTTATTGCAGACCCAAGACCTATCCTCCTATGTCCGCAACCTACTCAAAGCTATGATTCCAGAGCTCAAAAACATAGAATTGGTCATTGACCGCATCCACAGACTTCCGAAACTCTCATACCTACCTCACACAATACCCAGAGATATTATCCTGTGTATACATTTTTTTCATGTCAAAAACCAACTTATGCAAAAGGCTCGCACTATGGGATCCCTACCTGATCCCTATTCCCACCTGCAAATATACACTGACCTATCACAACACACTCTGCAGAAATGCAGACAACTGAATAATATTACCAAAGCCCTGCGTAAACACAAAATCCCATACCAATGGGTCAACCCAGCGAAGCTCCTGGTGTTCCTCGGGAAGTTATCAACACTGTTTGATTTTAATACCAACGCAACCATCACCACAAGTTCACAGCGTATCTTCTGTTACCTGTTCTTATTTTGCTTTTCGTATTTTTTTTTTTGTTCATTGCGTTTCCTTTCAAACACGTTACAGTACAATCTACCAACTACAACCGCTGACAAGTCCCCCCATCTATCCAACTAAGTCTACCCCCTCAGCTACTTGAGTACCACAGTTCTTTGAACACTCAAACCTTTGCACTATGGCTATAAAGCTACTTTCCATCAACACCAAGGGGCTCAACCACCCTGCCAAAAGTTCCTCCCTCTGGAGACTAGCCCTATCAACCCAGTGCGATGTTATATGCGCACAAGAAACGCATTTTCACACACATCACCAGCCCGTTTGCTCACACAAGCAATTCCCGCATATCTAAACCGCAAACGCAACTGCTAAAAAGAGAGGTGTTCTGATAGCCATTAAACACACCATCTCTTTCCTGCTCATTTCTAGCATCTCCATTGAAAATGGTCGCTATCTCATACTTATCTGCAAACTGACGGACTCCCTTTTCACCGTGGTGAATCTTTATGCCCCCAACACACATCAGATTCGCTTCTTAGGGAAACTGCACAAGAAAATTACCAAACTCCAAAAAGGAACTATCATATGGTGCGGGGACTTCAATATTACCCCGGATCCACAATTAGATACCTCAAACCCATCTATGAGAGGGAAACCTAGCCTAAACCCTTTCTTACAAGATTTCCAATTATATGATGCTTGGCGTTGCCAACACGCCAAAGAACGCAAAAGAAACAAAAGATACCCCCGACCTGACCTTAAAATTAAATTGGGTCGATTGCACCTGGAACTTAGAACACTATTACTGGACAAATTTTAAAAACAGCAAAAATGCTTAAAAATTACCTTTTATACCTCAGGTAACAAAGCGGGTAAACTCCTATCTCATCTGACCAGGGGCCATGCCTTAAATCTCATATTCCCTATCTTTTCTACCCAACCTCCAAAGAACGTTTACCCAACCCACAAGTGATAGACGATGCATTCAGCACCTACTACAGCTCCCTCTATAATCTTAAAGAAGATCCCTCTATATTCCAACCCACCTCCGCTGACATCTGGTCATTTCTTGACACAATTAAACTTCCCAGTCTAACAGCAAATCAACTGGAAAATCTTAACAAACCCTTCAGTTGTGCACAAATATGCACAGCTATCGCATCTCTCCCGAATAATAAATCCCCAGGCCCAGACAGCTTTGCCGGGGAATATTATAAACATTTTAAACACATTTTACTACCCCATAGCTCCAGGTTTTTTGATACTGCTGCCTCCTCATCATCTTTTCCCACAGACATGTTGAAAGCTTTAATTGTGACTTTGCTGAAGCCAGTAAAGGACCCCACCTCCCCCTAAAATTTTAGGCCAATCTCCCTTCTAAATCACGATTTAAAACTATATGCCAAAATTCTAGCTAATCGCTTGGTCAATCTCCTTCTAAACCTCATACATCCAGATCAATCAGGATTCACAAAGGGATGCCAAACCTCAGACGCCACCCGCCACATAATCAACATAATCCACCATGCAGGTAAATCCCATGTGCCTTCTCTGCTCCTCTCACTGGATGCAGAGAAGGCATTTGACAGAGTGCACTGGTCCTATCTACAGAAGACCTTGCAAAAATTCGGTTTGCAGGGGCACGCATACTATCTGCCATTATGGTTCTCTTCTCTAGACCAACAGTTCAAGTATATTGCTCAAATATGTTATCTAAACCATTCCAGATCACCAATGGCACCAGGCAGGGGTGTGCTTTATCGCCTCTCATTTTCAACGTAATCATTGAATCACTGGCAGAAAGGTTACAATCTAACCCAGACATATCTGGCTTCCACATTGGCTCCACCGAGCACAAAATCAATTTATTTGCAGATGATGTCATCCTCATGCTTTCACAACCAGCTCCCTCCCTGGCTTCGGTACAGCTTGTACTATTTGAATTTAGTAAAGTGTCCTATTATAAAGAAATGCCACCAAATCCACTATCCTAGATTTGGGTATACAGCCCTCACTCAAAACTTCCCTAGGGCTAAGTATCCCTATGTATGGGAAGATGAATCCATACAACATCTAGGTATTCTACTAACCAGAAACACTGCATCCCTATACCAAACCAACTATGTACCATTACTAAAATCACTTCCAAAAAACCTAGAAGCTTTAACCAAGTCTTTCTTCTCATGGTCAGGCTGGTTAGCTCTATTTAATCACTAGCCAACCAGCGCACCATGATGTACGACGGCACAATGGCACGGCTGGGCAAATGGGCATTCAGGTACATCCCCTTTAAATTGCGGCATTGTGGTCACGTGCACGCCGCCGCGTACTCCATGACTGCGCCCATGGGTCTCGCGGACTCGATGTCCGCAGGGGGCCCGTGATCGTGTCACGGAGCGGAAGAACATGGAGAACAAGGCATTTCCCTGTTCTGCCTAGTGACATGACAGGGATCTACTGCTCCCTGTGATTGGGAGCAGTGATCGATGTCATGTCAGTGGTAGCCCATCCCCCCCACAGTTAGGACACCTCCTTAAGACACACTTAACCCCTTGATCGCCCGCCCCCTAGTGTTTAACCACTTCCCTGCCAGTGTAATTTACACAGTAATCAGTGCACGACGCCATTTGTGGTGAAACGTACGTCGGGAGGTTGACGCTCTGACGTCATCGCCATCCTAGTGTGGACGGGTGCTCGCTATGCCGGCCGGCTATTTGCTGTTTTTAATCTACTTATGTAAGTTTTCTACCTTTTTTTATTAAACTGTCCTGCCAGTATTACACTATGGTCAGTTTTTTTTCATTCACATGCCTGTGAGACGAGAGTTTGGGGTCCTTGCTACATCCTCTTAGCCACGCTGTATGCAGTCAAGTCACACCAGCTGGATTTTCCCATACCAGGACGGAACATAGGCTGGTTTTTGCTTGCCTTGCGGTAAGCGCAATATTTGTGCGGTGGCAGATCACTGAGTGTGGTGTCTCTTTCATCTTTACCACCAAGTCTGGTTGTGTCCATTCATGGGCTTCTCTCTGTGACTGATTCTGGTCAATTATCATATATAAAGATTTCCATCTACCACATATGGACATCACCTTTTGATTCACAGTTATATGTATGGACTTATATATATTTTTCTGATTATCGCAATGTTTCACATACATACATGAATTTTCTAACAGAGGTTTTTGGGACATCGATATAAGAATATTTCACATATCTTATTCATATATATTTTAGCGCGGTTATTTCTTTTTCTTTTGTCATTTTGGTGCACATTTCACTGTTTAACTGCTGCTTTTTGGGGGGTTTATCGATTTAGTGGTAGCGCAGTATTTTTTCTTGTTTTTCTTTTTTTTTATATTCATGTTTACTAAGCCAGCCCACCTCCTCTCATGGGAACAAAAATCTTTGCCCTACGCTCATAGCTTCAGCGCTATCATATCGCTATCTCCTGCACAAAACGCCACCAGGGATTGCCCCTATACACCCCCCAACACCCTTATCTTTGCTACTACACCTTATACCTGATTTATTGATCCGCTCTTGGACCGATAGAGGTATATTCCACATACAAGATCTATGTCCTCAAATCATTCACCACTTTACAAAGTACATACTCACTGCCCGTCTCTGAATACTTCAAATATGTACAAATGACCCACTGCCTGATGCGCAATCCCCACATACTCAGACCTATCCACAAATTGGCCTGGCATTATCTAAGTGATCACAAAACACAACAAAAAGGCATTTCATTATTTTACAGTCTCATCCAAGATAAAGACACATTTCAAAAATCCCCTCCAATGATCAAATGGGAAGTCGAAATAGGGAAACTATTCACAGAAAACCAATGGCTATATCAGGAATCTTCAAACTACGGCCCTCCAGCTGTTGCAGAACTACACATCCCATGAGGCAATGTAAAACTCTGACATTCCCAGACATGACTAGGCATGATGGAAATTGTAGTTCCTGAACAACTGGAGGGCTGTAGTTTGAAGACCCCTGGGCTAGATGCAATAAAAAACTATCTATAAATCTACCCATTATGCAAATCTCTGGAACCTACACTCAAATTCACCCTCAGATGGTATATCACCCCAACCCAACTGTATAACATTGATCCATATGCACCATCTACATGCTGGAGAAAGTGTGGGTAACTAGGCTCTATGTTGCACATCCTTTGGGGATGCCCCAGGCTCCACAAATACTGGCTTGAAATATCCCCACCTAATTAGCACAGTTGCAAGCTCACCTTGCAACCTCACACCTGAACTGGTCTTAATCAACATTGGCATTACAGACTACCCACGCCACACCAGAAAAGTGATCACCCACATCCTCCTTGTAGCGAGGTTGATTATGACACATAACTGGCTATCACAGACCACCCCTGCAAGCAACGCAATTATTTCCATAGTGCACACTAACAAAGGTATGATGTACATTCTTCCTTCTGGTATTTACTGATATGTGATAAGCGATACATTGTATTACTGTATGTAAACGCATTATCTTACTGTAATTTGCCTTTTCTATGTTGAAAAATTTAATAAAAATCATTAAAAAGAACATGAGGTCCCAATATCTAGAATATCTTTCCTCGGAACACAACATGTATTCCCCCCCCCAGGTACAGGTTGGCATACGATGGGGCACAGGAGGTCTATTGTTTTCTGATCTTCCAGCTACAATCTCCTTGTAGCTGGGACTTCTGTTCTCGGGCTTCAGCAATGCCACCTGTGATTATATAGAATCCGATTTACTTAGGCTAAGTAGATGTGCCAAGTCATTACATAAAAACAAGTTTATTATTATCCTTTTCAACTAACTAAAGGAAAACACAAGATGTGGCTGCAAGTTCAAGTCGGATCATGTGGAACTTGGATGAGAAAACAGTCCTTTTGTATAAACGTTGTACAGAAAGTTTAAGTTTGTCACAAAGGGGTGAAGCAGAAACGGATCTCGCAGATTTCTTGATAAGTCACCGAGTAACCACCACAGGAAACCACAAAAGGCATTTCTCTATAGTCATACAATAGGTACAAAGCTCACGATTACCTTATGACTAATCATACAATTATTGCTTCTATAGCTGTCACTGCTGGAAGAAAGGTTTATTAGATAAGAAATGAATGGCTAAGGCGATGTTCCATTTCAGTGGTGCATGTACTGGTGTGACCAAATGACAGTTCTCCGACACACTCGTGTACATTCTCATCAACTGCTTACCATTTCACTCAGATTTTGCAAAACTTAAAACTACAAACTGGGGACAATTATCTCTTCCCTGTGACTGCCGCCAAAAAGCCAAACAGGTGTTTTCTGCAGTTTAATTAAAGTACATGCAAACCCTAAGGCCTCATTCAAATGGCTGATTTGCTTCTCCACCAACAAGAATTTACAATTCTACTAGTCTTCTGCCCATCCACAAATTCAAGTAGATCTTTGGAGTTAACCATGACCTGCTTTTATTTGGTGTCTTCTATAAAAGATACCTTTCAGTGGAGATCCTTAGAGTACATGATCCTTTCTGATGCTTTCTATACCCAGGTGCCAATGCTATTCACTGGCTCCCAATATTGTGGTAGCGTTGTCACCATCCTGTAGGTGTACCCACACCGAGACTTCAGGGCTCCCAGATAATTGCTGGGATGCTGTCACTGTCCCTTCACAGGATGGGGCCAGCCTGGGCTCAGAGGATATGGATTAGAGCCATAATAATAATAATCACAGCAGAAGACCTTTTTCTATTTTCATGGGCTACATACTGTATATAGATAGATAGATAGATAGATAGATAGATAGATAGATAGATAGATAGATAGATAGATAGATAGATAGATAGATAGATAGAGATATAGATATAAACCTATGGCTGAAGCACCTACTGTGTTGCATCCTACAATCACCAATCAGAGTCAGTCTCGGTTTTAGTACACAGATTTATGGAGGAATCATTATGTTTTTTTCGTCATACAGTATGAAGTGTCCTGGGAATGTATCCTAAGCAAATACCCTAACAAATGGGGGACTAGACATATGCCTTTTGATCCCACACACTAATAGGACTATCTTATACTAATACCCAGTGCTCTGCATAAACTGGTAATTTGCTTGTCTGTTTTGTGCATAATAATCAAATAAATAAAGGAATTACAATACGATAATCAAGTTCTGTTTATTATGTTCACAAACACCCATAATTGAAGAGTGGGAGTCAGGCTTAATTATTTTATTTTAACACATTGGCCAAAACTTTTTTAACATACATACAGTATGTGATTGCGTTCCTTTGTGTTTTTCATTATTTTGAATCAAGTACAATTATATTTATTATGGTGTTGCTGTTCCTAGAAATAATATTTTTGATACCTTTTGATATTTGGTAGTTTATATTCAAGAGCACATTGCGGAGTAAAGTCCAAGCCAGGAGCCAGGTTTTTATTGGTTGGTTGGAGTGTACATATATATATATATAATATATACAATGCATATAATATATATATATATATACACACAGTATCTCACAAAAGTGAGTACACCCCTCACATTTTTGTAAATATTTTATTATATCATATTATATCATGTGACAACACTGAAGAAATGACACTTTGCTACAATGTAAAGTATTGAGTGTACAGCTTGTATAACAGTGTAAATTTGCTGTCCCCTCAAAATAACTCAACATACAGCCATTAATGTCTAAAACACTGCCAACAAAAGTGAGTACACGCCTAAGTGAAAATGTCCAAACTGGGCCCAAAGTGTGAGGGGTGTACTCACTTTTGTGAGATACTAGATATAGCCTTGGCTTAGAGAATATTGTTTAGATTGCATAATAAAGGGGGGTATTGAGGAAGATATATATATATATATATATATATATTACTGAAATTTAGCTCTACCCTTTTCCCCCCAGAAAAAACCCACCAAAAACAACACCTCTGAACTGTTTATTGAGCCTTAGAGATTGTATATCTGGCTGTGGGGCAACTATTGAGAAAAGGATTCACGGGTAACATTCTAGCGGCTTCTACGGTGGTAGGGCTATATTTGGGGGCTTGTCCGGGATGCTCCCTAAAGAAATCGCAACCCTTGATAATATTGAAGAGAAACGGGAAAGACTGTCAGTATCTCTGTTGGAACTAGGGTTTAGAGAATATGGGTTAGGATGCATAAAAAAGGGGAGCATTGCAGAAGACCTTTTTTTGTACATCTTATCTTTTCATGGACTATATATACACTATATTACCAAAAATATTGGGATGCCTGCCTTTACACGCACATGAACCTTAAATGCATTCCAGTCTTAGTCTGTAGGGTTTAATATTGAGTTGGCCCACCCTTTGCAGCTATAACAGCTTCAACTCTTCTGGGAAGGCTGTCCACAAGGTTTAGGAGTGTGTCTATGGGAATGTTTGACTATTCTTCCAGAAGCACATTTGTGAGGTCAGGCACTGATATTGGACGAGAAGGCCTGGCTCAAAGTCTCTGCTCTAATTCATCCCAAAGGTATTCTATCAGGTTAAGGTTAGGAGTCTGTGCAGGCCAGTCAAGTTCCTCCACCCCAAAATCACTCATCCACGTCTTTATGGACCTTGCTTTGTGCACTGGTCCAAATCATTTGGTGATGGGGGAATTATGGTGTGGGGTTGTTTTTCAGGGGTTGAGCTTATCCCCTTAGTTCCAGTGAAGGGAACTCTTAAGCCATCAGCATACCAAGACATTTTGGACAATGTCATGCTCCCAACTTTGTGGGAACAGTTTGGGGCTGGCCCCTTCCTGTTCCAACATGACTGCGCACCAGTGCACAAAGCAAGGTCCATAAAGACATGGATGGGCAAGTTTGGGGTGGAGGAACTTGACTGGCCTGCACAGAGTCCTGACCTCAACCCAATAGAACACCTTTGGGATGAATTAGAGCGGAGACTGCGAGCCAGGCCTTCTCGTCCAACATCAGTGCCTGACCTCACAAATGTGCTTCTAGAATAATGGTCAAACATTCCCATAGACACACTCCTAAACCTTGTGGACAGCCTTCCCAGAAGAGTTGAAGCTGTTATAGCTGCAAAGGGTGGGCCAACTCAATATTGAACCCTACAGACTAAAGCTGGATACACACTATACAACTTTTGTTGCTTGATTTAATGTTGTGCAAGGGCCTGCCTGATTGCATAAGAATTTAAAGTGTTTAGGTTTGACCTCATATTACAGTATCTCACAAAAGTGTGTACACCCCTCACATTTTTGTAAATATTTTATTATATCTTTTCATGTGACAACACTGAAGAAATGACAATTTGTTACAATGTAAAGTAGTGAGTGTACAACTTGTATATCAGTGTAAATTTGCTGTCCCCTCAAAATAACTCAACATACAGCCATTAATGTCTAAATTGCTGACAACAAAAGTGAGTACACCCCTAAGTGAAAATGCCCAAATTGGGCCCAAAGTGTCAATATTTTGTGTGGCCCCATCATTTTCCAGCACTGCCTTAACCCTCTTGGGCATGGAGTTCACCAGAGCTTCACAGGTTGCCACTGGAGTCCTCTTCCACTCCTCCATGACGACATCACAGAGCTGGTGGATGTTGGAGACTTTGCGCTCCTCCACCTTCCATTTGAGGATGCCCCACAGATGTTCAATAGGGTTTAGGTTTGGAGACATGCTTGGCCAGTCCATCACCTTTACCCTCAGCTTCTTTAGCAAGGCAGCGTTCATCTTGGAGGTGTGTTTGGGGTCGTTATCATGTTGGAATATTGCCCTGCGGCCCAGTCTCCGAAGGGAGACACTTATGCTCTGCTTCAGTATGTCACAGTACATGTTGGCATTTATAGTTCCTTCAATGAACTGTAGCTCCCCAGTCCTGGCAGCACTCATGCAGCCCCAGACCATGACACTCCCACCACCATGCTTGACTGTAGGCAAGACACACTTGTCTTTGTACTCCTCACCTGGTTGCCGCCACACACGCCTGACACCATCTGAACCAAATAAGTTTATCTTGGTCTCATCAGACCACAGGACATGGTTCCAGTAATCCATGTCCTTAGTCTGCTTGTCTTCAGCAAACTGTTTGCAGGCTTTCTTGTACATCACCTTTAGATGATGTATGACCAATTTAATGCAGTGTGCGGCGTATGGTCTGAGCACTGACAGGCTGACCCCCCACCCCTTCAACCTCTGCAGCAATGCTGGCAGCACTCATACATCTATTTCCCAAAGACAACCTCTGGCTATGACGCTGAGCACGTGCACTCAACTTTTTTGGTTGACCATGGTGTATGGTCTTGGCCACCGTGCTGCAGCTCAGTTTCAGGGTCTTGGCAATCTTCTTATAGCCTTATCTATATACAGTATCTCACAAAAGTGCGTACAAACCTCACATTTTTGTAAATATTTTATTATATCTTTTCATTTGACAACACTGAAGAAATTACACTTTACTAGAATGTAAAGTATTGAGTGTGCAGCTTGTATAACAGTGTAAATTTGCTGTCCCCTCAATATACATATACTCTATATTGTGTGTGTTTTCCCTGATTTTATTTTTGGCAGAAAGGGTAAAGCAATATATATATATATATATATATCTATATATCTAGATATATAGATATATCTAGATATCTATATATCTAGATATCTAGATATATCTAGATATCTAGATATATAGATATATCTAGATATCTAGATATATAGATATATCTATATATATCTATATATATATATCTATCTATATATATATCTATATATAGATAGATATATATATAGATATAGATATAGATATATATATACACACATATGCTTTTTTTTTTATTTCTGAAACTTGAATGTTGCCAGGAGTTCTCCTTTTACTCCAAGTACTTTTAAAACAAGAGTTATGTCAATTTTCTAAAAACCAGTCCAAATGGAAAACTGAATTCTACAGGGAGAGCTTGAAACCAAGAACAAATAAGTGCCCTTAATATTTATTTTATAACCAATTAAAAGACGCAATTTTTAATATGATTTCTCGTTTCTATGCTCACACGCTCATTAAGAAAAAACAAATATTTCATTGCTTTTTAATGCAGTCTTTTTAATGACTAATTAGAAGCTGCTGGTTTGAATATGAAACAATTGTATGGATGGAGGACATCCCCAGGGCGTTCCAGAAATATATACTGATAGATCAAAAAGCTATTTTCATATGAAGCCATTCCAAATCCTAATTACGTCCCTTTTATGTGTTTTAGCAAAGGTAGTGTTGCTGCTAGCCTATGTTCTTCCTGTTTGCTGTACCATGCCTGATCTGGGCACCGTTCATCACACTTTGTTTTAATGTACGGTGGATCAGGATGTGTTTGCAGATGAAGAGATTTGGCGACTGTTAACTTCCTCAAGTGCGACTAATAGCTCACCTTCAGCTACAGAACTGCAGTACATGAAAGGTGGAGTCCTGCGGTTCTGCTTACTGGAGGGGCGCGTGTTTCTATTTCAGGTATGAATTTTAGATACTGTAGTGTTTTTGATATACTGCCTTTTATTAAACCATTAGCTGAAAATTCAAAGATGACACTACAGCCTACAGGCCCCAATCCAAAACATGAACATAAGGCATTCTCAGTTCATTAAGAAAAAAACACTTGATGGTCCTGTGCAACACCCAATATGCTTATATAAAGATGTATCTGCTATTTCTATACATATGGTATCTATATGTTACATCATTTAGGACCCTCTTCGCACAGGCTTCAGCTTCTATAAGGTCAAAGAATTTGTAAAGCTTTCATCAAGCTTCAAGCAGCTTTGTTGAAGCCTGCAGTGAAAATGTTATTTCCAGTATAAGGCTGTTGGTCTCAATGTGAGTTCTGACTTTTGCTTTAAACAAGTTGTTAGTAGGCTTTCAACAAGCTTCAAGTAGTGCTAAAGTCCTCTGAAGCCTTTTAAAAGCTTGTTTAACCGCTCCCGGACCGCCCCACACATAAATACTGTGGCATGGCGGCCCTTTAGAGTGAAATCACGTACCCGTACGTGTCTATGTTCATCGGGTCGGGGGCGGCTCCCGCTGTGATTGGACAAAGCGAGAGCCAATCAGCGGGACCTCTGGGACACGCCGATCGTTCCTGAGTCAGACAGAACGGCAGTCTGCCTACGTGAACAAGGCAGCTCGCCATTCTGTCAGAGGGGAAGATGGAGATCTTGTGTTTCTGCTAAGCAGGAACATGGATCTCTATCTCCTCACAGTTAGCAAGCACTCCCAGGGAGCACATTTAACCCTTTGATCGCCCCTGATGTTAAAGGGGTTGTAAACCCTCAGGGTGTTTCACCTTAATGCATTGGTTTAGTGGCTGTGATTGACAGCCAGTGAGGCCAACTGCTAGAAAATCAAAATTGTTTGTAGGTTAGCATCTCATGTGATGTGACATAATTAAAGCGGTTCTGAAGGATCAAGGGTTATGACCTTAATGCATTCTATGCATTAAGGCAAAAACATTCTGGGTGCAGCTACCCACCCCTCCCCCTTCCCTTATACTTACTAGAGCCCCATCTCGATCAAGCAATATGTATGAGAGCAGCGGCTCTCCCAGGTCTATCTTTTCTCATTGGCTCCCGCTGCTGTTAATCACAGCCAGTGAGCCAATGAGGAGAGAGCAGGGGCAGGGCCAAGACACGCTCTGTGTGTGTATGGACATACAGAGCGTGGCTTGCTATTGGAGGCACTCGGCAGGCGGGAGGAGCCAGGACCAACGGCAGGGGACCCAAATAGAAGCGGATCGAAGCTTCTCTGTACAAAACCATTACACAGAGCAGGTACAGTAAGTATCACGTTTGTTATTTAAAAAAAAAAAAAATGTTTCCTTTAGAATCACTTTAAGGCATCTTGGTGTCATCCAATTCATTATTAGAGGATGGATGGTATCATAGCCTAGGTGCATGCAATGATTGCCAAAACGGACGATTGTTGTTTTCCCGAATGACTGTTCTAGATACAGCAGTACAAAGGAGTGGCTATTAAGTTCACATGCATATACAAACATCTACACTTACCTCTGAAACCAAATTTGTTGAGTCAATAATGAAATCATCGAATGCTCTGTATAATTATTTTTCAGAAAAACATATGAACGTTACAGACTGTGCTGGCTGAAGTAGCGCCTTTCTAAAATCAATGCATATGCGAGTATAGTTCTCATAAATAACATGTCCACAAGACTCAGGAGAGTGTTGACTTAGCGCTGAATCCTTGCATTATATAATAAAACATTGTAAAACTCGAGAGCAATAATGCACTAAAATGAAACACAGACTAAATATTTTAAATGGATAAGCCTATAAAGGACTTTTCAAAGCCAATAAAATATTCTTTTGTAAGCCAAGATCATCACATGATATTTTTTTCTCTATATTCTCCTGTAAGTCTCAGGGAGACAGCTCACTGTAAAACCAGGCCTTTTCTGGCACTTTTTGTTTAACAATCAGTATTTTTTGCTGGAAAATTACTAGCACCCCCAAACATTATATAGCAGAGGCCCTAGAGAATAAATTGGTGGGTGTTTCTATTTTTTATGTCACACAGTATTTGCGCAGCAGTTTTTTTTTTCTTTAACTTAAATTTTTTTGAATCCTAATTCTTAAAAACACAATATAATACCCCATTGTTTGTGAAAATGTAAAAGATGATGTTTGCCGAGAAAATAGATACCAAACGTGTCACGCTTTTAAACTGCGCATGGCTTGCGACAAAAAATATACATTTTACCATCCATAGGCAACGATTTAGAAGCTTTTGCAGGTTACCGCTTTAGATTTACAGAGGAGGTCTGGTGCTAGCTTCACATTTGTGGGCCGATCGCTCTTTGCATGCGTCCGGGACCGGCATGTGTGTTCTCGCCTTTGCGTGCGAGCATGGAGAAACAGGGGCACTTTATTGTTGTTTTAATTATTTATTTATTTTATTTTTACACTGTTATTTTAATTTTTTTTATCAATTTGATTGTTATCACAGGGAATGTAAATATCCCCTGTGACAGCAATAGGCAGTGACTCTTTATGGAGAGATTAGGGGTCTATTAGACCCAGATCCCTCCTCTACCCTTAAAAGCAGTTGATCACACCAGCTATGGGAGCAGTCAGCCTCATATTGCTTTCAATGGGGCTACCTCCTGCACCAAATTGCTGGGGTTGCCACCAGGGCCGGACTGGCCTACCAGGATACCGGGAAATTTCCCAGTAGGCTGTCTGCACTTAGTACCCCTGGGGCTGCTCGGAGCTTGACTGGCTGTGTCTGCAAAATATAGAGCAGCGGCGGCCACCGCACTATGCAATCGCTGTGTGTGCCTCCTCCTCCGATCCAGCGCGCCGCCCACTGAACTGTGATATGCCTCTGTGTGCCTGAGGGGAGGAGCAGGAGAACGCCCTGCTGCTTGATTTTCCCTTCGTAACTTGTCCCGTGCGGCACCAGCAACGCCCACCAATCTGCACGAGGAGAGTAGGAGAAGTGAACGGCCGCCCGTGCAGCTGCAGCACAAGAATTATCATGGAAAAGCTGTATACCATCAAACGCTGCCACTGTACCCATAAATTGCCACCACTGTGCCCATCAATTGCAGCCACTGTGCCCATTAAAGGCAGCCACTGTACCCATAAATTGCCACCACTGTGCCCATTAAACAAAGCCACTGTGCCCATCAAACGCAGCCACTGTACCCATAAATTGCCACCACTGTGCCCATTAAGTGCAGCCACTGTGCCCATAAATTCCCGCCACCGTGCCCATCAAATGCAGCCACTATGCCATCAAACGAGCCACTGTACCATCAAACGCAGCCACTGTTCCCATCAATTGCCACCACTGTGCCCATTAAACGCAGCCACTGTGCCATCAAGCGCAGCCACTGTACCCATAAATTGCCACCACTGTGCCCATTAAACGCAGCCACTGTGTCCATCAAATGCAGCCACTGTGCCTTTAAACGCAGCCACTGTGCCATCAAACGCTGACACTGTACCCACCACTGTGCCCATTAAAGGCAGCCACTGTGCCATCAAGCGCAGCCACTGTACCTATAAATTGCCACCAATGTGCCCATTAAACGCTGCCACTGTGCCCATCAAACGCAGCCACTATGCCATCAAATGCAGCCACTGTACCATCAAACGCAGCCACTGTACCCATCAATTGCCACCACTGTGCCCATTAAATGCAGCCACTGTACCATCAAACGCAGCCACTGTACCCATAAATTGCCACCACTGTGCCCATTAAACGCAGCCACTGTGCCCATCAAATGCAGCCACTGTGCCTTTAAATGCAGCCACTGTGCCATCAAACGCTGACACTGTACCCACCACTGTGCCCATTAAACGCAGCCACTGTGCCTTAAAGCGCAGCCACTGTACCTATAAATTGCCACCACTGTGCCCATTAAACGCTGCCACTGTGCCCATCAAACGCAGCTACTATGCTATCAAATGCAGCCACTGTACCATCAAACACAGCCACTGTACCCATAAATTGCCACCACTGTGCCCATTAAACGCAGCCAATGTGCCACTGCCATCAAACGCAGCCACTGTAACCATCAATTACCGCCAGTTCGCCCCATCAATTTCTGCCAGTTTGCCCTATCAATTGCCACCAGTTTGCCCATCAAATGCTGCCAATGTCCCCCCCCTGCCCGGCACTTACCTGTCTCAGGTCAGCACGTTCCTCCATGCTCCCTCCGATAGGCATCCAATCACAGCGCCTGTCGCTTCAGCCAATCAGGTGACAGGTAACCAGACCCAGTGCACCTGATTGGCTGAGAGGCGGGTCAGTGTTAGGGAAGTGATTTATTTGATTTCCTAACACAGCACTGTGTAAGCAACGAACACACAGCAGTGTGCCCGCTGTTTACCAATTTGGAATTTATTCAGGCACTTCTAAAAACACCCCCGCCGCTGTAATTCTGATTCCCGACGCCCGACAAGGGGCTGGACACCTGAATATGGGGCGGCAGCAGCGACAATAGATAGATTCATGCAATGCATGAATCTGTCTATTGAAGATTGACGGGTGCAATGGACGTCCTGCCACTGCCCAGTTGTATTTCCCCTGGGTGGGAAAATACCACCATGTTTTCCATTATACGTCCCTATACACTGTGTGCCCTTTAAAAAAAGGAGGTGGGCATTAAGGGACAGAGTAAACACCTCCTAAATTTTGATACACCATACCAGGGCAATTTTCAGCTTTCAGTGCTCTCACACTTTCAATGACAATTGCGTGGTCATGCAACGCTGTTCACACAAATAGAGCTTTCTTTTGGTTGTATTTATTCACGACTCAGTTTTTTATTTTTTGCAAAATAAGCGAAAAAAAGAGCGGAAATTTGGCAAAAAAACAATATTTTCTTCTTTCTATTTTAAAAGAAATCCAATAAAATCTAATTTTGTCATAAATGTAAGCCAAAATGTATTCTGCTACATGTCTTTGGTAAAAAAATCCTGTTAAGTGTATAATAATTGATTTGTGTGATCACGGACAGATGTACGCAGATGATCATATACAGATGTGTGCAGGTGATCATGGACATGTGTGCAGATGATCATTGGGACATATGATTTTACTGTTACATATGTGGGGGACAGGTGTTTTTACTGTGTGGGGACAGTGTTTTGGGGGCTTTGTGTGTTTACATTGTGTTGGGACATGTGTGGGGACAGTAGGCTGGTGATCAGTGTGTAAAAAGCTGTAAAAAACAGCTCATACTCACTAATCACCAGCCGGCTGCAAAGATCCGCTCTCCTCTCCGAGAACTTCCATGTGAGGAGAGGAGAGCCGATCGCCTAGCAAACGGCTCTCTATTTACATCACATGACTGCTGTGATTGGACACAGCAGTCATGTGATCAGGAGGGCCAATCACAGAGCCCTCCTTCCGATCGGAGATGCGCCATGTCCAGGTGACACAAGCGCATCGGGATCGCACGCGCGCGATCCCCCTCCTTCTAAGGGACGTTCCTGAACGTCCACTCAGAAGGAGGAAGCGCCCACCCAGCTGTATATGTGCAGTGGCCGGGTGGGATGTGGTTAAAGAGCAACGGTCATCTCTGGCCTGCAGGAGCTCCTCCTCTGACCTATATATATAAAGCCCTATGTGCTTTTATATGTGTCTTATCTATATATAATGCACTCTTCAAATGTGCTTTAAAATGCATGGTTTTCCATTTTATGAACAAGAAAATAATGACGTTATGCTGTTGGGCTGGTATAATAATGCTATGGGGCTGGTATGACATTTTTTCCAGGGCTGTTTTTCATTCCCAGTCCGGCCCTGGTTGCCACATATGATCATACATCGCCCCACTTGTAAGTATGAATGGGGTGTAACAGTGCGAGGCCTTGCCATGCTGAAAATGTAGGCGAAAATGACATGGGATTCACATTAAGGGTTAATGTGACATTCCAGAATATCATTTCTGAGCAGAGAAAGCTGTGTTTTTTGTTTTCTCTGGATTCTGAAGTCCCTGATTGGGACCTGGAGCTTGAAAGTTCCAAAGTGTCTTGGGTGGGACCGAACCTTCAATCCAGTGTCCAGATATTGAGTGTGAGTATACGGGTGTGCTGGGTCGCTATATAATCAAGCCTGGGGATAGATCCGGGCTCCCAGTTTGGAGACAGCTCCTATACTGGAGACAGGAGGTCTCACCCAGAGGTCAGAGGTGCCCCAGCCAGGAGTCAAGTGACAGGAGGTCTCAATCAAGGGTCAGAGGTGCGCCAGCCAGTAGCCTGGAGACAGGACGTCTCACCCAGGGGTCAGAGATGCCCCAGCCCGTAGCCGGGAGACAGGAGGTCTCACCCAGGGGTCAGAAGTTCCCCAGCCAGGAGTCAAGAGACAGGAGGTCTCATCCAGAGATCAGAGGTGCCCCAGCCAGAAGTTGAGACAGGAAGTCTTAACCAGGGGTAGGAGGTGCCCCATCCAGTAGTCAAGAGACAGGAGGTCTCAACCAGGGGTCAGAGGTGACCCAGCCAATAGCTGAGAGACAGGAGGTCTCACCCAGGGGTCAGAGGTGTCCCAACCAGTAGCCAGAAGACAGTAGGTCTCGTCCCAGGAGTCAGACGGGCTCCTATTGGAGTGTCAGCAGAACCGTTATCAAGAGACCAGGAGTGGGCCATACAGCAGGGCACTGCAACTAAAGGCCGAGGGAACCAGGGGAGCTGGGCAACAAAGTCAGAGGGACTGGTAAGAAGAGCAGCTGTGTTGCTGACAAGAGAGCCAGGTGGATTGGCATTTTCAGTTGACTGTTCATGTTGATGTGGTTGTATGGGCCACTGATGTACACTTTCAGTTTTCTTTAGTAAAAGTGGGCTGCCATGCCCTAAAATACAGTTTGGACTGGCGCAATGCATTGGGAAAAGCACCGACCACATGAGTATGTATGATCACCCCAACAACACAGGGACTATAATGTTTTCCTATACCAGTGGCCCCCATTCCACTTATTTCTTGTGTTGGCATCCTACAGACAAACATTGATGATAAATCTTCCCAGTGAAGTCACAGACATTAAGAAATACCTGACAGAGGTCCTAACTCTTCCCAGTGTTGTCCAAAACAAAAAAACTTTTTTTCTGGCTTTGGGTTTAATGGCATAGAAAATATTTCTTATTTTGCATCTTTTAGTTTAGCAAAAATCCAATAAAACCCTTTCTTTCATCTAGCACTAGTGAGCTGGAATTATAAAATGCACCACTATCCCAGCCATATTTATGGTTCACAAAATGTCTTTATTGCTGCAGTATTTCTTGCCCATTGTCCTTTCCAAAGCAGTTCATTCAAAACAAGATTCAGCTGTTAAAATGTATTGCCGGGCTTCCATGATGAATGGAGCAGACGCAGAGGGATGGATGGATGGCCACACACGAATGGGCTTATTTAAGGCTCGGCTGCAGTCAAACGTGAAAATATTGCATTGAGCCAGACTAGGAGGACGCATCCTACCTGCTGGATGACTCTCATTTTCATTCTGCCATTCGTCTTGTACAGTAGCATTAGTAAATTCCCATGGTTGCCAACATCCTCTGCTTTTCACTGACCCTGGATGTGAGCCTGTACAATGCAAGCTGAATGCTCCCTGGTTGTGAGCATTGTCTATGTGCTTCTCAGAAACAAAGGCATGGGGTGCTTTCAAAAGAATCATGTGACAAGGGGCTGTGGGCGCAAATGATTATATAAAACTTGGATTAAAAAAAAAAAAATTTGGGTGTGATTTACCTTTTCATTGACCACCTTCATACCACTTAGAACATTTTAAGCCTTTTCCCTGGATGAAGTATAGAAATTAGGAATTCTGATACACTTCTGACATTCATTTACTGTTTTTTTTTTTTTTTCGGGTCTGTGACTCAAAAATACAGATGCTAGAAGGGAGCAGGAAAGAGGCCAGGAATGGCAGCTCCCATATTTTCATGATACAGTCACTTTAATGGGTAAAGGTTTTTAATATGTTTTTTTAAAATAATTATATAAAAGTTACAATGTATGTTTTGTTTACACATTATTGCAGTTGTGTATGTATATGTTACTGTACATCTGTACGCCACCTGCATTATTAAATTCAATTGCTTTTTGGATGACAAGTTGCCGGCTATACATTTTGACTTTATACTTTAACCACTTGCCTACTAGGGACTTTCACCCACTTCCTGCCCAGGCCAATTTTCATCTTTGTCGCACTTTGAATAACAATTGCGTGGTCATGCAACACTGTACCCAAACTAAAATTTTTCACATAAATAGAGCTTTCTTTTGGTGGTATTTAATCACCACTGTTTTTTTTTTTGCTAAATAAATGAAAAAAGGCAAAAAATTTTGAAAAGAAAAACAAAAACTTTTTTTATTAGTTTGTTATAAAATTTTGTAAACAGGTAATTTTCCTTTTAATTAATGTGCATGATGAGGCTGCACTGATGGGTACTGATAGGCTGCACTGATGGGCACTGATGAGGTTGCACTGGTGGGCACTGATGATGAGGTACTGATGAGGCTCTTCTGATGGGCACTGATAGGTGGCACTTGTGGGCACTGATGAGGAGGAACTGATGAGGCTGCACTGATGGGCACTGATGGGCACTGATAGGCGGCACTGATAGGTGGCACTGATAGGTGATACTGATGAGGAGGCACTGATGGGCACTGATTGGCAGAACTGATACGCACTGATTGGCAGCACTGGTGGGCACAGATTTGCAGCACTAGTGGGCAAAAATTGGCAGCACTGGTGGGCAAAGATTGGAAACTAAATTTAAAAAAAAAGTAATATTACACATAAAAAAATAATAATATGGCATATACAATTGCGAAACAAGCCATATTGTAATATACCATCAAGCCTGAGAACTGAGCAACCACTATCACATGACCGCTGATCATTCAGTTTTCGGGTCTACCATAAGCATAGAGCAGTGACTGTCACTGGAGCACCAGGCTGGAAGCGGCGCACTGAGAGGCTGAGCCAGCTGCCAATCAGGCGTCAGGGTGGCTTCCAACATTATTAACGGGATGCTTCCAAAGCCTGGATCGAGTGACATCACACGACAGCGGAGTTTACCCGCTGTCCACTAATTCTGAGTCACAGGAGAGATCAAGTAAGTGCACTCCTGGGACCCACAAGAGAAGTATTTGCCAAAAAAGCTTTGGACATACATCTCTTAAAAAATAAAAAAACTACTAAAAGCTCATCATTTTTTTCTTGAAATAAACTGCAATATAAAAATAATGCTATTGGATCAAAACTGTTAGCGCTATATAAAGCCTGTGTAATAATAATAATAACAATGTAGTCCTAATGCCAGGAGCATATTGGTGTTTCCATAGGTTCCTGTGAGGGAAAGGAGACACCCTCAAACAAGATCAGCACTGAGCTGACATTCTAAAACTTGGAAAAAGAAAAGTTTGCACATAAGACAAGGAGTTAGAACATGTAAGTCCTTCATTTAGCTACTGAACTTGAGCATTTAATATCACTTTAATGATGCATTTAATGATATATTAATGAAAACCAAGCTGCATTAATTTGGGTATTTTATATTTGCCTACAATACAACTGCACATGCATTTTTCTGCTTTAAAAAACGCTTGCAAAAAAAGAAAATGCATCAAATTTTAAAATTTGCATTAAAACAAACTGCATTGTGTCAAACATTCTAAAACCAGGTAAAATTAGATGCATTTTGAGAAGCAAAAGTGCAAGTGGATCTGTATTGTGATTTTTTTTTACCCTGCCTGCTATTTAATGCTGATTTCCCCTATGAAAGCCAGCTGAGTTAATATTTAGCACATAGCTGAATTATTAATGCATGCTATTCAGAATGCTCAGTCAGCATCATATTTACATATGTGATTTCACTAACACCCTGGGAAAGTTTTTTCTCTGGTATGAAGAAAAGGAAAGCACCAGCTTTACCGCAACATTCATATAATAATAGTATTATCCCATTTCCTGATAGATGAATGCTACGAAAAGATTCCACACTGCATATCACTGCCAACTATTCTGTACTGTAATATAATGCAGAAAAAGTAATTTCATGTATCACTTTAGTATAGAACGGTATGGTAGGGACAGCAATAATAGTCAGAGGGGTAGCTTTTCACGGTCTCGGTACAGTAATAATGAGGTATCGGGAGCTGAAAACACCCTGATTCCATACACACTGGGATTCAGCTTATTAAATTGATTCTAAAGGTATTTACTTTTTAATAACAAACATGTTACACTTACCTGCTCTGTGCAAAAGTTTTGCACAAAGCAGTCCTTCTCTTCTAGGGTCCCCTGCCAGCAGTCCTGGCTCCTTCCCCCTTCCGAGTGCCCCCATAACAAGCCACTTGCTATAGGTGCATTCATGAGGGCTCGATCCCGAGCGGGGCTCTGTGTGTCCATTGACACACACAGCATGGCTCAGCCCTGCCACCCATTCTCTCCTCACATGCTGTGCTCGACAGCATCAGAAACCAATAGCTCCCACTGCTGCCTCCATGTCCATTGAGAAGAGAGAGAAAGAGGCGAGCCGCTGCTCTTGGGTACAGCGCTGGATCAAGATCGGCCCAGGTAAGTTTTTAGGGATCCTGATCACATACAGTTTTTTTATCTTAATGCATAGAATGCAATAAGTAAAAAAAAAAAAAAAAAAAAAAAAAAAACCTTCTGCCATTACAACCACTTTAAAGGCTAAATTCACCTTTTTTTAAAAAAATGAACTATAAAGTCAAGGGGCCCCCAAGTAGGTTAAAATACACTCTCTAGTTTTCGGGGGAGTTTATTTCATTTTTGTCTTTCAGGTTAACAAGGGTGCAGTGTACAGTATACATACAGTAGATAGTCATAAGTGTACATACAAAATATCAGAAAGACATCAATACAACTTTTCAAGTAAGCATGAAAAACCATATCACCATAATGTGTCATGGCCATTGGTGGCAAGACAGAACTTGACATGTTGGTTATACAACCCAAGAAAAATGCTCAGGTATTTATCTGACGGGAAAGGGGGAGTCTGGGGGAAGATAGCATTGGATCGCAAGGGTAGAAAAGTGATGGGGAAACTGTATATTTTATATTTCCTTATTATTGTTGGATCATATTGTGGCTCACTAAAGAATTCTAAGCCTCCTAATCTTGGTGAATATAAGGTCATATGTATTGTTTTACCTTACTGTTGTAAAGCTTGAGGAATGCACGGCCAATGTTAAAATGGCTATAAATAATAAAAAAAGAGCTTTTAAAAAATATAAAAATGAAGGAACATTATCACTGTTTAAGTGTTACAAAGAATATAACAGAATATGTAAAAAGGAAATCAAGAATGCAAAAATTCAAAATGAACGACAGATTGCAAAAGATAGTAGGACAAACCCCCAAAAATTCTTCAAATATATTAATAGTAAAAAGGTCAGGTCTGAGCATGTAGGCCCTTTACAAAATAATCTAGAGTGGGTGACTGGGGACAAAGAGAAGGTAAATGTATTAAATACTTTCTTCAGCTCTGTGTATACAAAGGAGCATGGGGGAGCTCATGTCCATAATGGGGGTGGTAGTGACACAACCACCAATGATCCACAATAGCTCAAAATTGATATGAAATAAATATATTATCAAAAAAAAAATGGTATGAAATGAATGAAAGTGAATATACACACATGTGTAACATGAGCTAAAATACTGTGCAAATCCCTAGAAACAGTCCCACTGGTCAACAGTGATATCAACCCTTCAGCCTATGATAACAATCAGTCACCTGATATGCTGTAATTCAAAAAGGCAAAGAAGATAACTCTGGGTCGTAGTCAATGGGATAAGTGCTTCAAGGTGCAGGATTTCATATTCACTCAAAAAAAAAACAAAGAAAGATACTATGGTGAAGTACTGTGGAGAAAAGATTTTGAATGCGTATAACAGCGCTACTCACAAAATCAGGGTTGCAAACAGGCATTCAAATAAACTTCCGCATTCGACGCTGTAAGCGTGCGTTCCACGGGAGACAGGAAGCAGCGTCACTGGTTTAGAACGTGAGCCGGATATTGCGTTTTCGAAATCTTTTCTCCACAGTACTTCACCATAGTATCTTTCTTTGTTTTTTTTTGGGTGAATATGAAATCCTGCACCTTGAAACACTTATCCCATAGACTACGACCCAGAGTTATCTTCTTTGCCTTTTTGAACTACAGCATGTTACACATGTGTGTATATTCACTTTCATTCATTTCATACCATTTTTTTTGATAATATATTTATTTTATGTCACTTATGTATGTCTAGCACTTACACATTTGTTATTATCTATTCATGATCAAAGTGTCATTGCACAGTGCTTGTTTTACTCATTATTACATTAACTCTTGTAGTGTTGTTCACATTGCCAGCGCTGTATTTATTTGTCTTATATACTAAGTATCAGTACTTCTTTTACAGCAGCGGCAACACATACGGTATATATTTTTTACTTTTTTCACCTGAAATTGTTTTGTCTAGTCACTAGCACTGCATATATTGTTCATTGTTTTCAAAATTGATATGGTCCAGAAATATTTAGACAGAATAAAGGTAAATAACGCACCTGAACCTGATGGCATCCACCCATGGATCCTAAAAGAATTTAGCTCTGTCATTTCAAGGCCATTGTTTCTAATATTTAGGGACCCGTTAATGACTGGAATGGTACCACTGAATTGGTGCAGGGCCAATGTGGTGCCCATATTTAAAAAGGGATCAAAGTCTTTGCCAAGTAACTATAGACCTGTTAGTTTAACTTCTATAGTCAGGAAGATACTGGAAAGTTTAATAAAAGACCACATAGACAAGTTCTTGCTGGAAAAAAATATTATAAGTAACAGACAGCATGGGTTCATGGAAGACAGAAGTTGTCAAACAAACCTGATTTCTTTTTATGAGGAGATAAGTAAAACTTTGGACAGAGGGGTGGCTGTGGACGCGGTATACTTGGATTTTGCAAAAGCGTTTAACACAGTTCCCCAACACAGCTCATGTGTAAGGTAAAGTCTACAGGCTTGGAAAGATCAATTTGTAAGTGGATAGAAAACTGGCTAAAAGACCGAATTCAGAGAGTAGTGATTAATGATTGTTACTCTGAAAGGTCTAAGGTTATCAGTGGTGTACCCCAAGGTTCAGTGTTGGGGGTTTTGGTAGATCAGAAGCTCAATAATAGCATGCAATCCCAAGGTTTTTCAAAGCGAGCAAAGTCCTTTCTTGTATTAAGAGAGGTATGGAGAGAGATATAATTTTTGCCCCCGTGCAAATCATTAGTAAGACCTCATCTGGAATATGTAGTTCAGTTTTGGGCAACGGTTCTCAAAAAGGAAATCGGGGGAACTGGAGAAAGTGCAGAGAAGGGCAACCAAACTGATAAGAGGCATGGAGGAGCTCAGCTATGGGGAAAGATTAGAGGAACTGAATTTATTCCCTCTTGAGAAGAGGAGATTAAGGGGGGATATGATCAACATGTACAAATACATACAGTAAGTGCTCCATATAGTGAACTTGGTGTTGAGTTATTCACTTTAAGGTCATCACAGAGGACAAGGGGGCACTCTTTACGTCTTTATCTCCAAAAACGAAAAGGTTTATTTACAGTAGGAGCAGTGAAAATGTGGAATAGACTACCTCCAGAGGTGGTTCTGGCAAGCTCAGTAGATTGCTTTAAAAAAGGCCTAGATTATTTCCTAAATGTACATAATATAACTGGATACTGACATTTATAGGTAAGGTTGATCCAGGGAATATCCGATTGCCTCATCAGGGATCAGGAAGGAATTTTTTACCCTGCTATAGCAAATTGGATCATGCTTTTCTGGGGTTTTTCGCCTTCCGCTGGATCAACTGTGGGTATAGGATTGTGTATATGGGATTGTAGGTTTTTTTTTGGTTGAACTAGATGGACTTGTGTCTTTTTTCAATTTGACTAACTGTGTAACTATGTAAGGCTGGGCTCGTAAGTGACTGCAGCCACCCAACTGCCTACAAGCAGAGAAGGTCAACATCAAAACTATAACGTCACCATAATGTATCATGGCCAACAGTGGTAAGACTAAAATGACATGTTGGTAATACTACTGAAGAAAAATGCTTAGGCGTTTAGCTGATGAGGGGAGGAAAGGAGTCAAGGTGAGGGAAGATACCATTGGATCATGAGGGAAGAAATGAAGGAGGGAAAGGTTGGGATCATAAGGGACCACAGCCAGCTAACTGCCTACAAGCTGAGAAAATCCACATCAAAACCATAATGTCATGACCAGGGATACCACAAAGTTTTTGTCCTATTTGATGTGAGCCCATCATTACAAGGTAATTTAACTACTGTAATAACTATTTATTGACTTATTCACTTTTTCACCGTGATAATCGGGTGCAAATAGCATGTGCATGTTATAAGCCGATGCTTCAATTTTCGCTGCCTTGGAGGGGACAGGAAGGGGGGGCGGTATGAGCGCCATCAGAGTACATACATTGAGAATCTCCTGTTTACTTGGCGGCCACTGTAATAGGAAGTCCTATCTCCTGGGCCGCCATTGGACCACTGTTCTGTCTATCATAGGCGATTCTCACTGTATGTAATCTGTCGACCCTCCTCCCCTCTAGGCTGCAGATGGACATCGATCAGGCTGCACTGATGGCAATGTTGAGGCTGCTGCATTGAAGGCAATGGTGAGGCTGCTGCATTGATGGCAATGGTGAGGCTGCTGCATTGATGGCAATGGTGAGGCTGCTGCATTGATGGCAATGGTGAGGCTGCTGCATTGATGTGGACTGATGAGGCTGCATTGATGGCAATTGTGAGGCTGCATATAGGCATTGATCAGGCTGCATTGATGGCAATGGTGAGGCTGCAGATGGGCACTGACCCTTATTTTGCTTCAAAGTTCCTTATTTAAAATTTTATTTTTTTTCCAGAAACTTCCCTCTTAAAATGAATGTGCGTGTTATACGGTAGTTAAAACAATGAAAATAATTGAAAATGTACAATGCCTTTAAATATATTATATGACCTGCAGTTAAAGTGCACATTTATCTTTTGGTGTGATCCTAGAACCTAGCAGCATAGAGAGCATTTGAAAGACCTCTGCACGGCCCTGTGCAGTTTTTAAAAAATATTGTTTTCCACAGCTGTAGGACATTTGCGGCACTCCCAAAGCTTGGCAGAAAAACTCCATATTGTGTGCTTTGCCACATCCCGGTTAGTTTCTAGAACAAGGCATCTGTTGAGCATTCACCGCCAGGATCACAAGAGCGAGTGCTCAACCTAGTCCAAAAGTCGCAATCTTTTCACCTGCCACAGCAATGCTGAGCTCAAATGGCCTACAGGTATGTCAAGATTAAGCAATATTTTTAAAACTGAACAGTGTATTTTAACCCACTGGGATCCCTTGAATGAATTGTTATTTTTTTTCAAAAAGCAGCCTTAGTCTTTAAATTGTTGTATTTATTTGTGAAAAATGGTCTATTTATTCCCTCAAATACCCACAAAATGTAGCTGTAGATGTCTTTGTATGCAAACCAAATGTATCAAACAGAAATACGACATGGGATTTCATAATTGTAGAATACTGATCAAGGGAATATTTAGTTGTCTATGGAAAGCAAAAGATTTCTCCATGTGAGAACAAAATGGCCCATGCTTTAAAGGGTTCTTTTTTACTTTCTGTATCATCTGTACGTTTAGGGTTTTGGAGGATGCAGGCTATTTTATAATTTTTATTTTGGTTGAATTCAAAGGACATGTGTCTTTTTTTTCAGCTGGACTATGTAGTTACGTCACCCAGAACAAAGGATTAAAAAAAATGAACTGAACTACATAAATCAAAAGTCGTAATTGTACCATTTAGTTTTCGTTTGAAATGTACAGAATGAACTAATTTGATTAACCAGTTACCAAGAATAGTAATAAAATAACATAAAGACAGCTATGGTTTGAACCATCAAACTATAAAATTTAAAGTGAAACTATGGGCAAAATTGAAATGACTCCCCCATAATATAGTTTGTGACAGTGAAATTGCACAGTAGCATTCTCAATACTGAACAGCGTAGGCTTAGATCATCCATTCTCAAACAGGGTTCCGCGGAACCCCAGTTATCAACCAGAGTTTGCTTAGGCTCTCTGTGCAGTGGCTGATTGACCTCCCATTGATGGTTCTTGCATAGGTCTGTGGCCAATCCCTCTTAGTAAAGTCAGTGACGTGACACCAATGATCTTTTTAGTTATCTGTAAGAATGATATGCTGACTGCCACTTAAATGGAGCTCACTTATGACTGACCACCAACGTAAGGGTCAATTTTCCTACTGAGCTTATATGAATTGGTTTTAGCAGAAGTTCCCCAAAACTACTGGCACCTGGGGCATCTCTTCAACACTTTATATATCCTCAATGCCAGGATCTCGAAGATTCTTCTACACTGGAAGGAGATGCTAAAGCTAAGCTGTGCATAGACAAACTAATAGTGGAAGCAACCATTCATTACTGAGGATAGCTGTAGTTCTATCCTTAAATTTATGCTCTCTCTTTCCAAATCAATTTAAACCATGCATGGTTGTGGAAAACTTGGAAAGGTTTTCATTTAAAGTCTTTGTCAGTTTTAAGCAGTATATGACTAGAGCAAATTCTAGACTCTACATATGCATGCACCATGAGATGGTTTGGGGTTACTCACAGATAAGCATGTTCTTTATTGATTTTTGGAATTTTGTGTACAGTATGTAACATTGTTTGTGCCTTCATTGGTTAGAGTAGAAGCACATTATACAGAGATGCCCTGACTCAGCATTCAGCTTTCACAATGATTTGAAAATAAACCGAGACTTGTGTATTGAACCAGAAACCAATTAGATCTCTGCTGACAGATAGGGCTGGAGTTTCAGTAAATTTGCATTATGTATGCTCTTAAAAAAAGGCCATCCTAGTGTAGCACACACCCAGGACTGGGCTGTGAGGCACATGGCAGTCACGCACACAGCAGTTTACAGTCACTCAACTCAGAAAGCATTTGTAGTAATTGTAATTTTGTAGTTTATTTGCTGGCATAACTTTGGTAACTAGTCAACTACAAGTCAGGGAACCCCTTAGCAACGGTAAAGCCTGAGTCAGCAAACTGTAATGAGCTCTCCCAATGTGGATAGTCTCTGATGTGGACAGTCTCTGGGATCTTTAGGCCTGTACTCACTGTGCCTTGGATACCTCTATGCTTTCCTGCAGTACTGGATGGCTCAGGTAAGATCCTTAGTGGACTTCCTGCACTACTTTTCAGGAACTCCGGATGTGTGTCCCCTGGATCTAGCTGGGACCCAGATAATATTCATCTTAGCTGCAGCCTTTAGCCCAAAGAGCCTCAGGCAGGGTTTTCTCCCATAGGAAAAAGGCCTAGCTGTTCCAGGCCCCAGCCTATTTATACAACCCTCAACTAGGGTTGCCACATCATTCCTTTAATTCAGGACACACATTAATTACACAGGTTCTGTGGCTGATTAAGGCGGTAATTAACTAGGTGGCAACCTAGCTAGGAGGGTGCTACATTAGTACACAGCACTCATGCAGACTTAGAACCGATTGGCTACCATTTTGTCTTTGAATATGCATTTTGGTGTAAACACAGCCTTATGCAACCCATACAGCTATGAGCCCCTCACAAATTAAATTTTTAAAAAAATATTTCCATACATACTTTTTTCTAGCTATCTTCTAGCTGTATACCTGATGAAAATGGTCCTCTTTCTCTTCTCGTGGGGTGGGACGTCCTTAATGCTGCAGAAATAGATGCTCACATGACATGGGTATTGTGCTCTGCGTAATTCTCCTAAAGTCAAGGGCAGCAACATGTACCCATGTTCTTGTACCCAAGTTGAGCTGTATGACACTTCATGCAAGCTGCAAGAGAACCAGTGGTCAGAAATGGAGGAGGACATTGAGGGTGGCCACTGGAAGTGAATAGAAATAAAAAACCTGAAATTTGGCTTTTTAGGCCACACTGGGTTCTTCTGAAGGCCTTTTCTCCTGGCAGGAGAAAAGCAGCATAAAATACATGTCTAATGGCGTGCTTTGCAAACTCGTTCAGATGCATCAAGCACCTGAGTACAGGCATACCCCACTTTTAAGTACACAGTGGGGTTTATTTACTAAAGCTGGAAAGTGCAAAATCAGGCTCACTTCTGCATAGAAACCAATGAGCTTCCAGGTTTTATTACCAAGGCTTAATTGAACAAGCTGGGGATATACGCTCATTGGTTTCTATGCAGCAGTGAGCTTGATTTTTCACTTTCCAGCTTTAGTAAATAAACCCCATTATGTACTTAAAAGTGGGGTATGCCGTATTCATTCATTTCATTGGCCAGAATATTATTTTTTTCTGGCTATGAATTTAATGAACGCTCCAGTGCTAACATTAAGTAGCATTTAGACGCGTTTAGGCACGTCAGACATTTTTTCTCTCCTGAACACGCAAGTGATGTTTTTTTTTTGCTGCCTCCTGCATCTAAACTCTTGTAAATGCCTATGTGTGCATGGACTCATAGGCTAATATGAAGGGTATTTGGAGACAGAAAAAAAAAGCGTTTTTGACACCTAGACATGTGCACACTGAAATATTTTGTTTCGGAAATTCGTTTTCGTCTGAAAAATAAATTTATTTAGTTACTCCCGAAATTCGTTTTTATTTATTTTGTTTCGTTAAAAAATGCATTCGTCCGAAAATCTGAAACAATTAAGGTCGAATCTGTCATTGAAGGCTTATGGTGTCTGTCGAATGTTCTAAGAAGATTGATGGAGCGGCTAAACTGTACAACGCCGCAATCGTACATTTTCGGTCGAATGTTCCGCTTACAAACTATAGTAGAATTCTAATGTTGTATGATACTAGTAATAATTATATTTATTAATTATTATTACTAGTCAACCAACATTAGAATTCTTCTATACAGTAGCTTATGGAAGGAGCATTTGATCATAAATGTCCGCCTGCTGCGACTGCTTTGTCGAATCTTCATGTCGAATATTTTCTCTCTATGTTAAATAATCTTAGACTAATAGAGTTAGGTTAGGCACATTTGACCTTTTTTGCTATCTCTATAATGTTGAATCTTTTCTCTCTATGTAGAATAATATTGGACTGATAGAGCTAAGGTTAGGCACATTCGACCACAGGTTAGATGGACACATATCACTCTTGTCAGCGTCATGTTGAATCTTCTATCCATATCGAACTGTTGTCGCAACGAAAACAAAAATAAAGCATTTGTTTATGTCGGATCTTTCGGTTTTCGGATTCTGCACATTCGTTATCGTTTGTTAAAACGATAACGAAAATACCCGAAATTCGGACGAAAATGCATTCGGACGAAAACGAATGCACATGTCTAGTGTTCATGAGGACTGTAAATATGCATTAGACTATAACCATAAAAGCATTGTGTGGGGGGGCGCTTTTTTTGAAATGCCTGGGAAGGCATAGTGTTTATAAACCTCCCCCCCTTCCATTATGGCAAATAGCACAACTGCCAGATGCCCATTCGGTCCCAGGTAATACTTCTTATAAATCAGACGTACTGTCTATTATGCATATACAGTAAGTTGCCAAGAGATGTTGCTGCAAATATAATCTTCTGTGAATGAGCAACAATAAACACAAATCTAACTGAGCCAGCTTACTTTGTAAGTTATTTCCAGCTACAATATAAGTGAAAATGGAAAACACTTTTTGGTATCGCTATGAGAGCCTTACAGCGAACATCAACAAACGTACACTTTTTGCTCAAGTTGTAGGCTTATTTAGCAATTACCAAGTTTGCTTTGCATCTGGAAAACATGCAAAAATAATTGACAGGACACCCAAAACACAATTAAAGAGGTTCTCCAGTAAAACGTCGGCCTGGCACCCTTTACTTTTTTTTTTTCCTTGGATTATAAATATTCTTATACAAAGCCGTACATGGACCAAAATTTAGCTGGTTCAGCAGGGACCAACTAAATATCAAACCATGTATGGGCACTCTGGTTGTACAGAAGTTGATCTACCAATTGACTTCTGTACAAAACAGCCTGTCAGGTTTTTCCTGATTGATCAGTGCCGTTGACTATAGCCAGCAGCACTGATCATTATATTCTGACGGTGGGGAATTGAATGTGTGGATTGGTTTATCGGATCTTTTTTTTTTCCTTCAACCCGCTGATTGAATAGAAAAAAAAATGATGAATGTATGGCCTGCCCTAGAGAGTGAGCACTCCAACGGAACATCCAGGGCCCCAGTGCCAGCTAACTGTACTTAGACCCACTGGCCAGTGGCTTAGATAGTGTTCCTTTAACGCTCAGTCAGGTCACCTACTGTAGATAGTTTTCAGTTCTTTATAACAGATTTGTATATTGGGGTTAATTTACTAAAACTGGAAAGTGCAAAATATGGTGCAGAGCTGCATAGAAACCAATCAGGTTTTCCTTTTTTTTTTTTTTTGTCAAAGCTTAATTGAACAAGCTGATGTTAGAAGCTGATTGGCTACCATGCACAGTTGCACCAGATTTTGCACTCTCGAGTTTAGTAAATCAATCCCATTGTCTCTCTTGTTACAGTTGTGTTCTGCTTTAGATGCTCTATTATTATTATTATACAGGATTTATATAGCGCCAACAGTTTCTATTAAGCTGTATTACCATTCGTAGTATCAAATTTGCCACTCTAATAAATAAACCGTGGAAATTCAAATAATATAATGGTAAGTGCAGTGAATGTAGGAAACAAAACGAAATCATGTAAAAAGTCCCATAAATAATAAGGCCTCATGCCCACGGACGTTTTTACAGCTGCTTTTAGGAGCGTCATCACCCCATCATGCCCGGGTGATGACGTCACAAGGGGCGTGGCCTCTAACTTACATCATCGGGTGGCCCCGCCCCATGCCAATATAAGTCATTGCACACAGCGGACCCAGCATTACACCAGGAGATCGCGTTGAGTCAACATCGGAAGAAGAACAGAGGGAGAAGACCCAGCAAAAGAGCAGGAGATAGTGGAGAGAGAGGACAGCGCAGAGAGAAGAAGAACCGGAGAGTGGAGAAGAACCGGAGAGGGGAGAAGGACCGGAGAAGGGAGAACACGTCGCCAGAAGAGGGAGAAGAGCCGGAGCTGCCTTAATAAAATACTTTAAAAACCTGTGTAGTGTGTTTATTTTTGACACTATTTTTTTAGGTGAATGGGTAGGGGTACGATGTACCCCATACTCATTCACCTAGGGTGGGGGCCATGATATGGAGGGGCCCCTTGTTAAAGGGGGCTTCCAAATCACGATAAGCCCCTGCCCGCAGACCCCGACAACCATCGGGCAAGGGTTGTTGGGAAGAGGCTCTTGTCCTCATCAACATGGGGACAAGGTGCTTTGGGGTGGGGGGGGCACAGATGCCCTCTCTGCCCCAAAGCTCCAACCCCCCATGTTGAGGGCATGTGGCCTAGTATGGTCCAGGAGGAGGGGGGCACTCGCTCGTCCCCCCCTTTCCTGACCTGCTGGGCTGCGTGCTCGGATAAGGATCTGGCATGGATCTTGGGGGGAACCTCACCCAAAATTTTGTCGGGGTTCCCCTTCAAGATTCTCAGCACACAAGTCGCACCGCAAGTCAGATCATCTTGATCCGACTTCTGGTGCGACTTCTATTCAAATCAATGGGCTCCCATAGGGAACCATTGATTTTGAATAGAGACAGAGAAACGCAACTGAAAGCTAGCGTGGCTAAACGCGCATTGACGCCAATGCAAAACGTGAAAAAAATTGTGTTTTTAACGCCGCTTTTTTCCTGGTGTTGGGACTAGCTTTGCAGCTCGTTTTTTAAAATGCCCGTGGGCATGAGGCCTAACAGTCCAATAACAAAACCTCATATTTAGATTCAAGATAGTAAAGAGATCCAGTGCTCTATATAGGGCTGCAACTAATGATTATTTTCATAATCGATTAGTTTGCTGATTATTGTTTCGGTAAATCGATTTATCGGATAAAAATCTCAAAAGATGTATTCTTGAATATCTATATGCGGTGGTAAATATAAATAACTAGCTATATGGTTCAAGAACAAAATAGATGTTGAATCTGGTAGAGAGCAGCCCCGATCCTTCTCTTCTGAGGTCCCCCACCAGCGCTTCTGACTCCTCCTGCCTTCAGAGTACCCCTATTGCAAGCCGCAAAGTATAGTATAGAGTTCCCCCTATAGCAAGTTAAAAAAAGTCTGCCTTTAGAATCACTTAAAGGCATTCTAAAGGTACAAATAAAATATAAAAAAAAAATTACAAAGATGTATACTTACCTGCTCTGCAGTGGTTTTGCACAGAACAGCCCCGATCTTCTCCTTTCTGGGTCCCCCACCTGCGCTGTACGCTCATCCCCCCCTGCCGAGTGCCCACAATAGCTAGCCTCTTGCTATGGCTCACTCCTGAGATGTGCTCATGTGAATCAACATCGTCCATTCACACACAGAGCACAGCTTGGCCCTGAACGCCACTCTCTACTAACTGGCTCACTGGTTGTGATTGACAGCAGCATCAGCCAATGGCTCCTGCTGCTGCGTGAGCCAATGAGGAGAGGGAGACCCGGGAAAGCCGCTGCTCTCATGCACATTGCTGGACCGAGATAGGGCTCAGGTAAGTATAAGGGGGGGCTGGAGGAGCTGATCCCAGAAGGTTTTTCACCTTAATGCATAGAATGCATTAGGTAAAAAAACCTTCTGCCTTTAGCACTTACTGACATGTATGGATGGTGTACTGAGCTGTATGTGTGCTGCACTATTTTCTGATATGTAAACAAATAATGCATTTTGTATGCAGGCCAACAAATCGGCTGACCAACTAATCGATTATGAAAATAATAACTATTTTCATAATCGATTATAATCCATTATGTCAATTAGTTAAGAAATTTGTGGGTTGAATATGGCGCCTGAAGTGATGTTTTAAAATAAATGACAGCTGCCCCTTTAAATAAGTGTAAACTTGATAAGCGAAAGAGCAAAGGTAAAGGTGTGCTATAAACACCATATCTATGTTTATATAGTGTTGGGATTGTCACTTTGGACTTTATTCGTTTGCTTTTTCCTTGCACATAGTATACCAATTTCTATGATGTATTTGTTTATGATGTTTTATAGCGCCAACACTTTTACCTTTGCTCTTTCACTATGTCAATTAGTTGTTTCAGCCCTGGCTTAATATAAGTCCAACTTGCCCCTTTCATGTGGATATGGATGTCAAACGAAAAAGAAAATCACCCAAGTGCGCCTCCACCGTGCACTAAAAAATGTCTGCTTACCAGAGAGTGTAGACTCTAAGTTATAAGAATTATAAGTGTAATATGGAGTGTAATATGGAATAATGTCCCTGAAGGTGGAAGTCCTTAACTCCTTTCTTCCTTTCAGGTGGAAACGCTCTCATAAGAAATGGTGGGTAATTACTCCAGCATATCATGCATGGAAATAAATCAGAAATATTCCCATTGCTTTGATCTACCAGCGCAATAGGGGGCGCCTTAAAAAAAGAAAAAAAAAAAAAAATATATATATATATATATATATATATATATACATATATATTTGCATTGTCACTTTAAAGTGGAGTTCCACCCTAAAGTGGAACTTCCGCTCATCAGATTCCTCCCCCCCTCCGGTGCCACATTTGGCACCTTTCAGGGGGGAGGGTGGTGCAGATACCTGTCTAATACAGGTATCTGCACCCACTTCCGGGCATAGATAGCCCCCCCCCCGTTGTGTTCTGGGAAGCACATGCGCAGTAGGGAACCAGAACCGGGCAGTGAAGCCGCAACGCTTCACTTCCTGATTCCCTGACCGAGGATGGCAGCGGGGGCAGCCGAGAGATGAGCGATCGATCGTCTTCAGCTGCCGACATCGCTGGACCCTGGACAGGTAAGTGTCCATTTATTAAAAGTCAGCAGCTGCAGTATTTGTACCTGCTGGCTTTTAATAATTTTGTTTTAAGGTGGAGCTCCGCTTTAAAAGAAAAAACTTCTGATCACTTTCACTTGTGACAGTATTAAGTGGTGACAGGTACTCTTTATGGAGGGATCGAGGATCTAAAAGACCCCAAATCCCTCCTTTGCACCTCAAAGTATTCAGATCGGCAAAAACAGCAATTGTGAATACTGTCATTTCTTTAACAATTGGCGCCATATGTTTACATAGGAGACTGGAACAAAGCTGTTTCCCGCTTTGTTTTAGTCTCACTCTAGCCAGCGGGAAGTGCCGGATCGTGGATTGAGTCCCCCGATGGGACGGGAGGCCCGGGAAGATCGGGGGAAAGGCAGCAGGAGGAGGGGGGACGTCTCCTGCTCCTTCAAGATAACAGCCAAGCGGCTTTTAGCCACATCGGTTTTTATCCCCAAAGAGCTGACCGCCCGCTCTAAAAACAGTACCGGGGTGATGCCTGCAGCTGCAGGCATCAGCCCGGTATAACCCCTTAAAGCCAAGGCTGCATATGTGCGTACAATCGGCGCTAAGGGGTTAACACACTTTGTTGCAGATTGCTAAATTTTGTTATTCTGAAGAAATAGCTGTTTGTTTGTCTGTGTCCATGTGCTCAGTGAATCTGAATGTGAGTGGTTTCATAATTATCAATCAGCCGCTGCACCTGCAGGGATCTAATGAGGAAAGTGGCAGGGTTTGCATCCCTTTAGACGTGTTTTCCCTTAGAGAGTATTACACCAAAAAGGATTATTTATGCAGACTTCTCAGAAAATCAACAAGCCAATCACACAAGCAGGAAATTACATATCTAGGGGGCGTTCTGTACACCATCTGTGTACAGAACAATTCCAGGTAGCCATATTGCATTGCATTTTACATAAAATTACAGAGCTGCAGATTGTAAAGGAAAGGTACAGCTGGTCAGATTGCAGAGAAAACACCACTAATGTACATGCCATCACAGTTCAGATCGCAATGAAATCACTAACTAAACTAATGTCCCTGTCAGCACAGATCGGATTGCACTGAACACACCAATAATGTCCCTACCAGCACAGGTCAGATTGCAGTGAAAACACCACTAATTTGTACCTTCCAGCACAGTTCAGATTGCAATAAAATCACCACTAATGTCCCTGCCAGTACAGTTCAGATTAAACTGAAATCACCGCTAATGTCCCTGCCAGTACAGATCAGATTGCACTGAAAAACACCACTAATATCCCTAACAGCACAGGTCAGATTGCAGTGAAAACAACACTAATGTCCCTGCCATCACAGTTCAGATTGCACTGAAAACGCCACTAATGGCCCTGCCGCAACAAGCCAGATTCTATTGAAAACAGCACTAATGTTCCAGAAAGTCAGCTTACAGTGAGAACACTAGAAATGTCCCTGATGAGGCATCAGTGATTCTCAGAACAGTATACAACAAGAAATAACATCTGCGAATATAGAACATCACTGTAAGTACATAGGAGACAGCACCTTCACACCTTAAGCATCAGCATGTCCCCCCCACAGTTCAGCATCCGCAGCGTGCCCACATGAGTCATGCTATCTCAAGCTGTGCTCTGTAATTTAATTACAATGGCTGATCTGGCATATGCTAAATTCTAGCAAAATACCAACTCCATGTACTTTGATACTCTAGAACTTCCCCTCTAAGCACTGTGAAGCCCTTTGCTGTCAGCTAGTTAGATTAATTAGTATCTTAGGAGCATTTGCTGCTATGGATATTTTTTTTATTTAACAGTCAACCTTATTTTGAGTAGTTCAAAGATAAATCATATACATGTACTGTATTAGGGAAGAAAATAATTATTCTCTCCATCAGGAACGTACACAGAATTATTTTAAAAAGTTCAAAATATAAAAAGTAACACGACTATAAGGAGCCTCTTGTGGAAGGGAGGTTTCACTGGGGAGGGCCAAGGCAACGGGGAGTTGATTTATTCTTATGAAAAAATGGAGTTTTGGTTGGGTGGGTGGAGTTAGTGGCTAGGGAGCGTATGGTGGTTGGACTTGAGAGGGTATACGAGGGTACACACGATCGGATTATTGGCCAACAAAACCGTGGACTTTTGTCCGAAGGGTGTTGACTCAAACTTGTCTTACATACACACGGTCACACAAATGTTGGTCAACAATTACGAACGTAGTGACGTACTAGACATACTACATGGTTTTTCAGCTCTTTTGCGCCACCCTTTGGGCTCCTTCTGCTAATTTCGTGTTAGTAGAAGTTTGGTGAGTATTGCTTTGCGCTTTTTTTTTCGTGTTTTTCATTTAGCGCTTTTCAGTTTGTTTCTGAACGGCCGATCGTCAACCAGACATGTTGCAGAATCGGAGAAGATAACGTGTTATTTATTATTGGCCTTGGAGTTATTGCTTTGACATTACTTTTTGGGTTGAATAATAATGATTTGATTTGGTATATTTTCTATATTTTTGGATGCATAAAATGCACATTTTGGTTAAGTTCTATTGGCAGATAGCATGTCTAATTTTTATTTTTAATTTTTTTTTATGCACAATAAAAAAATTGTGGAGAATAATACTTGACTAGGTGTTTTACTTCAAATGACAGTTTGGGAGTAGGCAGTTATATTTTATAAAATACAATGTAAAATTAACAAGGGACACCAACATATTTGTATCTTTGATCTTAAAAACTATGGGATAATGGTGTTGTGATAAGTTGCCCAAAAAAATAAGATAAAACGTAATATTATTCTTGATATCACTAGAAAAAAAGCCTTTGAAACTTCGTTTGTAATAACTCCATCAGTATCACCAGCAAAGCAGCTTCATTATTATCCCATTAAAGAAGAAGAGAATTGTGCGCTGCATTTGGAGATTTCATAATTTGCCACGTCACGAATGTTAATTCTCCATTACGAATGCTAGTTTACAAGACCGACCGCTTCTGCTTCTGAGCATGTTTGTACTTTGGACTTTTATCCGACGGACTTGACACGATCGGACAATCCGACAACAAACATTTGTTGGCGGAAAATGTGAGAACATGCTAGCCAACATTTGTTGGCGGAACGTCCGACAATTGTCCAATGGAGCATACACACGGTCAGACTTTCCACCAACAAGCTCACATCCAACATTTCCTGTCCGAAAGCCCTTTTAGCATGTTTCACCCAAGGGGTTTAATGGTAGAGATGGACTTCATTGGATTTATTTGTTATTTATATATATTTATGTTCTAATAGTTCTAAATGCTCGCTCAGAGGGAGATATTAATCTAAAATATTGGTATCCATATCCTAAATATTGTGAAAAGAAAATCGGGTGTAGTGGGGCAACAGGATTTTCTCGGTACCGCCATAAGACATTACAGAGATTTGTTAAAAACGAATAATTTATATTTATGTAAAAAATACATTATAAAAATCCATCAGGACAAAAGAATACCGATAGATCCCTTGTGACGGTTTCTACACCCTCACATTGGGGTCACTTCTATCTGGGAAACTACTCCATAGAAGATGCATTAGTGTAGGCCGTCAAGCTCGACATTTTTCGCGGTTACCCGCTTCTTCAGGAGAATATAGAGGGAATAGAATACTAAAAACAAATAGAAAACATGAGTATGTATACAAAATTATCATAATGAGTGCATATCATATGTGTTGTGCTCATAAGTTTACATACCCTGGCAGGATTTATGATTTTTTGGCCAGAGAATATGCAAGATAACACAAAATAATTTCTTTCTCTCATGGTTAATGTTTGGCTAAAGCCATTTATTATCATTCAACTGTGTTTACTCTTTTTAAATCATAATGACAACAGAAACTACCCAAATGACCCTGATCAAAAGTTTACATACCCTGGTGATTTTGGCCTGATAACATGCACACAAGTTGACACAAAGTGGTTTGAATGGCTATTAAAGGTAACCATCCTCACCTGTGATCTGTTTGCTTGTAATTAGTGTGTGTGTATAAAAGGTCAATGAGTTTCTGGACTCCTGACAGACCCTTGCATCTTTCATCCAGTGCTGCACTGACGTTTCTGGATTCTAAGTCATGGGGCAAGCAAAAACATTGTCAAAGGATCTGCGGGAAAAGGTAGCCGAACTGTACAAAACAGGAAAGGATTATAAAAAGATATCCAAGGAATTGAGAATGAAAAATCAACAGTGTTCAAACTCTAATCAAGAAGTGGAAAATGAGGGTTTCTGTAGAAACCAAACCACGGTCAGGTAGACCAACTAAAATTTCAGCCACAACTGACAGGAAAATAGTTCGGGATGCAAAGGAAAACCCACAAATAACTTCAGATGAAATACAGGACTTTTTGAAAACATGTGGTGTGGCTAAAGAGGGGTTGTGACCTGTCTCAGCCTAAATACAGCAATGACATGCCTACATCCCTGCTTTGTATAGAAAAAAGGATAGAATTTGGGAGAGGACTTTACATGAGGCATATCAAGGATTTGATATATAGTTATTTATCAAGAGATAGATTGGATTTATTTTAATGTAATATGACAATGTCAAATCAGTGGTCCATGGTATTAAAAATATATCAATATGAAATAATATAGACTGAATAGTGTAATCACAAAGAATTTACAAAATAATATTCATATAAAAATATTTAATATAATTAAACACTGGACATGATAAAGTTAGTACAAAATAAATCAGATAATAAACATGATTGGTACAGTTGATACAAAGGTCAATACTTAAGAAAAATTATGAATATACAGGTTTTTTTGGGGCATCCATTAGTTGGTAACTCAATGCGTTTCATGGCTTTCAACCAATCATCAGGAGCCAGATGCATATATAACTAAAAAATATGATAATAAAACATCTGTTAATGTATGAGGCCCTCTATATATAGGTAAGAGGTAAGTAAAAAAGAAACAACAGTTTCAATACTACTTACGAAAAAACGCAGATTGATCACCACTCCTAGGACGGGTTATATCGGTGGACTGGGTTACAAAGTCTCACCCAGGGTTGAGGCAGAGAACATCCCCCAAGAAGATGAACTTCGGACCCGAGGAAAGCAGCAGCCAAGGATACCAGAACACCCCAACATAACGCCACGTGGGAGTGGGCAGACATGCTGCAATGCGCACCCAGTTCTAAAAAAGGGGAAGTGTGGATGATTAGATAAGGTTGTGGATGGAAGGGTGAGTAGGTGTAGATAGTGAGGGTAAATGTTGCATCCATAGGTTTACACCAGGGGATGAGTGTATGTAAGTGTAGAATATGTGTTATGCCCTGGGGCCCACTAGGAAACATGGACCTGGTATATTTGATGGTTGGAAAAAGGCACAGCAAGAGATCAAGGAATAAAATGTATGTGTACCATGAGGGCATGCAGCAAAAAACAAAAAAACAAAATAACAAGCTAGAGAGTGTGAATGAACATGAATGGTAAAGTGATTACCTGTCTTGTCAATGTGTGGCGCATGGTTGGTCACTTCCCCGCTGTGGCAATGCATGGAGTGAACCGGCAAGTGGCCGCCGCTAAAATACCTCGGGTTAGGGGCATGTTCACGTCAGTGTCCTGTAGAGGCGTCAGAGCAGTGTATAGGAGCAAGGGGACCTCCCCTCCGTGATACACCGATCACGGTGGGTGCCTGCCCGCCTATCGCTACAGCGCAGGATGGAATGGACACAGATTCCCAAAACATAGCGTCAGATGGCTTTTATCTGGAGATCTGGAGATCTTTGAAAAAATGGAGTTATACAAAGATGCACTATGAGGGGTCTCTCTTTTTATCTTTAACACAATGTTTATGGAGGAACCGCCATCAGTGTACACTGTGATACTCTCCAGAATGGTCCATTACCATTGAGAATCAGAGGATATCGTTATACCATATGTGTATTGACCTATCTGTAGTGGATGGTCAATTTTGTCTGGTAAGCCTTGTGTTGATCACTGGGTGGAGGTCTGAGCACAGCACAACTTTATTGACGAATCTATGTCACACTTGTGATCTTTCACTGCACATGTGTTTGGATTGGATCACTTGGCTCAATGTGGACTTTTTTTTTCTTTGCTTTTTCTCATGTTATTCTTTATTTTTGAATTAATATTAGAAGAATTTTCTTCCTTTTTTTATATTAGAGTTTAGTAGTGCAACATGTTTTATTTATTTAAGCAGTAAAAACTGTGAAATACATGTGTATATGTGCACATACATACATATGTCTGTAAGTTACTGCACTCAGATGTAAAATTTTATTTTTATTTTCAGGCTCTGCATACATTGCTGTATTAGTATTAGTAATGCTGTATTAGGTCTGGTTCACACTTCTGTGGCTCTGAGAGACATGTTTTGCACAGGCACTGCAGCCTATTCATCTGAATGCTGTGTCTCCTGAAAATGCAGGAAAAAGGTCCCTGCACCTTTTCTGAAAACGCAGCCCGCAAGGAAACCTCCGTGCAATGCATTTCACAGTGCAGGTAAACCATGCTGCATTTTCCAGTGCGTACGGATGCCTAGGATTAATGGCACCCACATACATCTCCCGCATTTTTTGCGCAGGTGGTTGAGGCTGTGGTAACAGGTGTGGACCCACAGCGGGAACCACCCGCACAACTAGGGTTGCTTTTCTTCAAGCCAAACCCGAACACTTTAGCGGCACGCAGCAGTTTTTTGGGGGGGTGCTGTGGACTCTGATGTAAAGGGGAACTGTGATGAAAGGGGGTTTTTGCTCACCAAAGCCCCCACTTACATCAGAGTTCCCAGCATCCCCCCTTAAATTAAAATTTGCAAAGCCCCCTTACATCTGGGTCCCCCTTATCTTAGTTCTCACTCACTGGGGGGCAAGAGAGAAAAGGGAGGGAGGGGGGAGACTTCAGTCAATGACATTGGATGGTGAGCTCACTCATCTGAGGATGGAGGCTCAGGCATCGGCACCTTTCATCCACGATATATCTGGATGAAAAGATAGATGATGATATAGCTGGATGACACAGCTGATCTGCTTCCCCTTCTCCCCCCTCCTCTCTTCTCTGTGTGCTCCGCAGGAAATGTGAGCTTGTTAGCTTCACACTTGGCTGCCCGCGGAGCACACAGCAGAGAGGAGGGGGAGAAGGGGAAGCAGATCAGCTGTGTCCTGTGTCATCCCGTGCGAGAGAGGACGGACGGAGAGGGAAATAGATCTGTCAATGCCGGTGTCTCTGTGCTGCTGTTCCATGAGAGACACGCTTTCCGCTCAGAGCCCTGTGAATAGCAACCCCGCTGGGGCCACCCACAGTGATGGAATGCCAGAGCCCCATCGGAAGTGCCACTGTTGCGGCCCTGGTAATTCTGCCACTGAGTGGTACCCAAAAAATAGTCTGCTTCCAGGGAAGTCCAGCTTCTTTTCTCATCCCGTGTCCCTTACTGTCACATCAGGAAAAGGAACTATGAGCATAGCACTGGGCCGATATAAATCTACCCAGCGGTAGTGAACTTGTATTAGCTGCCTGGGACAAAGAGAAGCTGCTGTTGGGTGTATATAAATCTGCTACACTTCCATAATCACAATCTATGATTGTGATATCATTTAGAAGCAAGCGCAGTATTATTAATGGGCTTTAAACTCCAGAGCTAATTTAAATTTTTAGCTATTGGTTTATTAATTGAGCAATGGCGTTGTTATTCTGATGTATTGTATGTTATGATACAGAAGATATACAAATATTGTTTTTTGGGAGCCTTTGTAAGCCTTTGCATGAAGGTACTTTATTTTTCCCTCCTGATCACCACTGTCACCTAGCCAGTGCCATTAGTACAGTGACAGTGTACAATATTATCACTGATCCATAGGCGTGTGCATGGGGTGTGCCAGATGTGCCGCACGCCCTAATTACCGTGTACTGTGCAGATTCACCCCAAAGAGGCTTGGGAATCTCTGTCCTCAGTCCCTTTCTCTGACCCAAAGGGGAGACATCAGGGGTCTGTTTATTAAAAAATAGTAAAATAAATTAAAAATTATTGTAAAAAAATACAAAAATAAAATTTTAAATTAAAATAAAATAAATAAATAAAGATAAACTACTGACATCGACCTCTGCCCTACTGACACTGTCCACTGCCATATATATATATATATATATATATATATATATATATATATATATATATATATATATATATATATATATATATATATTATATATATATATATATATATGTATGTATATATATATATATGTATATGTATATGTATATATATATATATATATATATATATATATATATATATATATATATATATATATATATACAGTGGGGACAGAAAGTATTCAGACCCCCTTACATTTTTCACTCTTTGTTATATTGCAGCCATTTGCTAAAATCTTTTAAGTTAATTTTTTCCCTCCTTAATTTACACACAGCACCCCATATTGACAGAAAAACACAGAATTGTTGACATTTTTGCAGATTTATTAAAAAAGAAAAACTGAAATATCACATGGTTCTAAGTATTCAGACCCTTTGCTGTGACACTCATATATTTAACTCAGGTGCTGTCCATTTCTTCTGATCATCCTTAAGATGGCTCTACACCTTCATTTGAGTCCAGCTGTGTTTGATTATACTGATTGGACTTGATTAGGAAAGCCACACACCTGTCTATATAAGACCTTACAGCTCACAGTGTATGTCAGAGCAAATGAGAATCATGAGGTCAAAGGAACTGCCTGAAGAGCTCAGAGACAGAATTGTGGCAAGGCACAGATCTGGCCAAGGTTACAAAAAAAATTCTGCTGCACTTAAGGTTCCTAAGAGCACAGTGGCCTCCATAATCCTTAAATGGAAGACGTTTTGGACGACCAGAACCCTTCCTAGAGCTGGCCGTCCGGCCAAACTGAGCTATTGGGGGGAAAAGAGCCTTGGTGATAGAGGTAAAGAAGAACCCAAAGATCACTGTGGCTGATCTCCCGAGATGCAGTCGAGAGATGGGAGAAAGTTGTAGAAAGTCAACCATCACTGAAGCCCTCCACCAGTCGGAGCTTTATGGCAGAGTGGCCCGACGGGAGCCTCTCCTCAGTGCAAGACACATGAAAGCCCGCATGGAGTTTGCTAAAAAAAACACCTGAAGGACTCCAAGATGGTGAGAAATAAGATTCTTTGGTCTGATGAGACCAAGATCGAACTTTTTGGCCTTAATCCTAAGCGGTATGTGTGGAGAAAACCAGGCACTGCTCATCACCTGTCCAATACAGTCCCAACAGTGAAGCATGGTGGTGGCAGCATCATGCTGTGGGGGTGTTTTTCAGCTGCAGGGACAGGGCGACTGGTTACAATCGAGGGAAAGATGAATGCGGCCAAGTACAGGGATATCCTGGACGAAAACCTTCTCCAGAGTACTCAGGACCTCAGACTGGGCTGAAGGTTTACCTTCCAACAAGACAATGACCCCACGCACACAGCTAAAATAACAAAGGAGTGGCTTCACAACAACTCTGTGACTGTTCTTGAATGGCCCAGCCAGAGCCCTGACTTAAACCCAATTGAGCATCTCTGGAGAGACCTAAAGATGGCTGTCCACCAACGTTTACCATCCAACCTGACAGAACTGGAGAGGATCTGCAAGCAGGAATGGCAGAGGATCCCCAAATCCAGGTGTGAAAAACTTGTTGCATCTTTCCCAAAAAGACTCATGGCTGTATTAGATCAAAAGGGTGCTTCTACTAAATACTGAGCAAAGGGTCTGAATACTTAGGACCATGTGATATTTCAGTTTTTCTTTTTTAATAAATCTGCAAAAATGTCAACAATTCTGTGTTTTTCTGTCAATATGGGGTGCTGTGTGTACATTAATGAGGAAAAAAATGAACTGAAATGATTTTAGAAAATGGCTGCAATATAACAAAGAGTGAAAAATTTAAGGGGGTCTGAATAGTTTCCGTCCCCACCGTATATTATATATATATACATACACACACACGCACACGTGTGTTTGTTAGAGCTTTTGGGTGCACACCCTAATGCAACAGGCTGCGCACACCTATGCACTGATCACTGTATTAGTGTCACTAGTTATATCAGATAGTGTCAGTTAGAGTCAGTTAGCATCCCTCCCAGCCAGCCCCTGATTGCGCAACAAACCATCACAGTTACACTATAAATCACTATTTATAAATCTATTGTCTGACTGAGTCCGTAACCTGGTCACGGTCAGAATTATACTAGTGTCCCCAATAGTATAGTGTCCACAAAAACGCAGTGTTACTAAGATCAGCTCCGAGCACTGCCAGCACTTGAGACATGTAGCAGAATACATTGTGGCTTAAATTCATGAAGAAATTTGATTTTATTGGATATGTGTTATAAAAGAAAAGTAGAAAATATTGTTTTGTTTTTTTCAATATTTCAGTCTTTTTTAGAATATATAATAAAACAAATAAAAAAAAAGTGGGGATCAAATATCACCAAAAGTCTGAAAAAATTGATATAAATTGAATTTGTGTACAGTGTTGCATGACTGAGCAATTGTCACTTAAAGTAGCACAGTGCTGAATAGCAAAAAGTGGTCAAGTAGTTAAACTGTACTTATCCTTTAACTGGTGAAAATATACAACATTTTATTCAATAAGTGAAAAGGTTAATTGCATTCACACCTAACACATCTATGTCTATACACACACTGAGATATCTGAGTAGGCAATAAAATGACTGTTGGCACTTTTCCTGGGATGATCGTACAGGAAGTCTGCTGTTCATTGAACAAAATCACTCCTACAAAATATCTTTAACATTTAAATATCCTCTGTACTTATAGTCTACTGGATTTTTACATGTATTTGTATGTTATTAAACAAAGTGATTGGCTACACATTTCATATCTGTTTGACCTGAACACAAGTGCACGCATTTGGAAGAACATAAAATTATAGGAAAACGTATGTTGCCAAGGAAATTGGCATAAATAAAATTTTGGTCACTTTTCCTGCATTTTGGGTCTTGTACTATGGACACTGGGCATGCAATGTGAGTGTTTGTGTCCGTTTGGCACCAACAGCATTGTGCAGGAATGCGGTAGAAACAAAACAACTAGAAAAGCAGGCTGCCAAAAATCATGATTAATAACAATCAAAAAAACAAAAAAAAGGATGCTTTTAAGCTAGGTGTACACAGGCACTGAAAGATGAAGCTCTATATCTAATCCCATGCTCTATTTTTATTTGGAAAGCAGAAGCAGCTCATCTAGTGCCATGGTCAAGTTCCTTTTGGAATGCTTTAGTGGTGGAGGAGACAATGTGAGTTAGTAGGGTGGCACATTACAAGCAAAGTTCACTTTCAGTTCCATGCCTACATCCTTGGGTCTGGCAATTTTGGAGTTCTTGGCAGGTGCAAACATCGAGCAAAAAAAGGGGGTAAGATAAAAGAACTACAACACTCTGTGATTTCAGTATAGCTAATAGCAGACTGAGGATTGGGTCCAAACAGGTCTACATATAAGGTCTACAGGTGCAAACATCCCCTTTTGAAGTCTGTAGAGACCTATTTTTTTGGTTGTGTACGAACTGTACTATAGTGGCAGGGAGGCTAGCGATGAAAAATTCAATTAAATAAAATGCTTTTGCCCAATATTTTTTCTGGGAAGGTTCATAAAGATTGTGAAGTTTAAGAAAAAAATAAATATTTTTAATATAAAATTACTGAACTCATACCATGCCTCAACCAGACAGTTTTAGGTAGAAATGACCATGGCAGGTTGTCAGTCGGTGGTTGTAGGATTGTAGGTGGTGGTTAGACAATACCACACAGGCATTAAAACGGAGTGCCATGTGCAGGATGATCTGTCCTATAATGAATGCACCAGATGACGGCGGTACAGCATTAGAAGTACTTGAGTACTTTCTGAGCTTGTTATTTGTTATTGTTATTTGTTATTTGTATCCAGTTTTGGATTTACTTGTGGTAACAGCAGTGCCTTTAAGATCTGCCTTAAATTATATTTCGGGATCTTTGGAAGTATGGGCGTCCATGGTGTACTTTAAAAATGGGCTGATGTAACAATGATGAGGAGAAGGATGAGCTGTAATAGAATTAAAGTTGAACTCTAGACCAGTGTTTCTCAACTCCAGTCCTTAAGGCGCCCCAGCAGGTCATGTTTTCAGGATTTCCCTCAGATGAAACGGCTGTGGTAATTACTAAGGCAGTGAAACTAATCAAATCACCTGTGCAAAATAATGGGAAGCCTGAAAACATGACCCGTTTGGGCGCCTTGAGGACTGGAGTTGAGAAACACTGCTCTAGACAGAAAAAACACCAGCCCTGTAGTCATTAATACAGCACGACAGTGGTGTAAGTGCCTGTATTTGACTTGGCACCAGCCTCCTGCAATCCCCTGCACAGCAGCCCTCAGACTGGCAGAGGAAGAAGCAGGATTTGAAGTGTTGTATAGAAACGTGTTGGCTAAGTGGTTAACACTTTCACCTAGCAGCACTGGGGTCATCAGTTCAAATCCCAACCACAGTGCTACCTGTCTGGATTTTGCATGTTATCTCTGCGTACTCTGGTTTCCTCCCACACTCCAAAGACATGCTGGTAGGTAAATTGACCCTAGTATGTTCATGCATGAATGTGAGTTAGGGACCTTAGATTGTAAGCTCCTTGAGGGCAGGGACTGATGTGAATGTGTATATATATATATATATATATATATATATATATATATATATATATATATATATATACAGGGGGTTTAAAGAGATTTAAAGAGCTGCATAAATTAACATCGCTATGTACGCTGAACAAAATTATACGCAACACTTTTGTGTTTAGCCCTATTTATCATGAGCTGAACGCAAAGATCTACTTTTTCTATGTACACAAAAAGCCTATTTCTCTCAAATATTGTTCACAAATCTGTCTAAATCTGTGTTAGTGAGCACTTCTCATTTGCTGAGATAATCCATCCACCTCACAGGTGTGGCATATCAAGATGCTGATTAGACAGCATGATTATTGCACAGGTGTGCCTTAGGCTGGCCACAAGAAAAGGCCACTCTAAAACGTGCAGTTTTATCACACAGTACAATGCCACAGATGTCACAAGTTTTGAGGGAGTGTGCAATTGGCACGCTGACTGCAGGAATGTCCACCAGAGCTGTTGCCCTTGAATTGAATGTTCATTTCTCTACCATAAGCCGTCTCCAAAGGCGTATCAGAAAATTCGGCAGTACATCCAACCGGCCTCACAACCGCTGACCAAAGAATTTCTGCACAAACTGTCAGAAACCATCTCAGGGAAGCTCATCTGAATGCTCGTCATCCTCATCAGGGTCTCCACCTGACTGCAGTTTGTTGTCGTAACCGACTTGAGAGTGCAAATGCTCATATTCAATGGTGTCTGGCACTTTGGAGAGGTGTTCTCTTCATGGATGAATCCCGGTTTTCACTGTACAGGGCAGATGGCAGACAGCGTGTATGGCATTGTGTGGGTGAGCGGTTTGCTGATGTCAACGTTGTGGATGGAGTGACCCATGGTGGCGGTGGGGTTATGGTATGGGCAGGCGTATGCTATGGACAACGATCACAGGTGCATTTTATTGATGGCATTTTGAATGCACAGAGATACCGTGACGAGATCCTGAGGCCCACTGTTGTGCCATTCATCCACGACCACCGCCTCATGTAGCACCACAATAATGCACGGCCCCATGTTGCAAGGATCTGTACACAATTCCTGGAAGCTGAAAACATCCCAGTTCTTGCATGGCCAGCATACTCACCGAACATGTCATCCATTGAGCATGTTTGGGATGCTCTGGATCAGCGAATACAACAGCGTGTTCCGGTTCCTGCCAATATCCGGCAACTTTGCACAGCCATTGAAGAGGAATGGACCAACAATCCACAGGCCACAATCAACAACCTGATCAACTCTATGCGAAGGAGATGTGCTGCACTGCGTGAGGCAAATGGTGGTCACACCAGATACTGACTGGTTTTCGGACTGCCACTGACCCCCCCCAATACAGTAAAACTGCACACTTTAGAGTGGCCTTTTATTGTGGCCAGCCTAAGGCACACCTATGCAATAATCATGCTGTCTAATCAGCATCTTGATAGGCCACACCTGTGAGGCGGATGGATTTTCTCGGCAAAGGAGAAGTGCTCACTAATACAGATTTAGACAGATTTGTAAACAATATTTGAGAGAAATAGGCCTTTTGTGTACATAAAAAAAAGTTGTAGATCTTTGCGTTCGGCTCATGATAAATAGGGGCAAACATAAAAATGTGTTGCTTTTATAATTTTGCTCAGTGTATGTACCTGTAATAAATAAAGGAACACAGTCTGCTGCTACCATCTCTCCGTGTCCACTCAGCAGGCTGGGGGTGAAGAGGGGATAGGGCACCACTGCATCTTTTCTATAGTCTACATCAGTGTTTCTCAACCTTTTTTCAGTCAAGGCACCCTTTAAAATTATGGACAGTCTCGAGGCACCCAATACTAAAATGTAAAAATGATTCTAATAGCTTTACCCAATGCAGCAACATCCACACGTGGAAAACCCAACGTTAGAGGTTATTTCTTCTTCCAAAGCAAATACACCTTTGCACACTGGTATTGACTAGTATTCCAATTTTTCTCTTCTCCCTCAATATCTCTCCATCAGTCCGCTAATGTCACCCTAGTGCTGAAGTAGAGGGGCACAGGAGGGTCAAACAAGGATGCTGTGGAGGCAAAAGACATCCTCTTGGCAACTGATGACATCATTGGTTAGGATGCCAGTGTCTAGAAAGTCGTAATGGTGCATAATGAAAGCCCATGGCTTTGTGTAACTAAAAGGCAGGCTTGATCCACCTGCTGGCTTACATACAATTTTTGATCAATTTTAGGCATTTTGCCAAGGCACCCTTAAAAAAACCTCAAGGCATCCCAGGGTGCCTGGGCACCCTGGTTAAAAAAGGTTGGTCTACATCATACCTGATGAGCTAATGGGGAAGCTGAAAATCACTGTAGTGGTCAGCTCTACTACAGCAATAGCCACAATCTTCCGCATACTTACATTGTGCTAAGCTGGACCAATGTATGTGCAAACAAATAATTCCTGGAGTTCAGCTTAAATCTGTAGTGGGCAATGTGCTCTTCACAAACCTTGCCCAAAAGATAATGATGGATTTGCTCTTTGCACTAACAGGGAGGGCAAAGGCAGTAGCCGTGCCTTGAGAGCCCCATGGTACTTGATTTGCAGACAATGCAGGCTTTGCATTGTTAATCTCCTTTAACATATCTCCTTTAAGCACCATCATAACTCCTATATTGCCTTCCCACATCTCTTGTGACTCACAGTCATACACATTTGAGCTATTGTTACAATAGCAGTTACAGTATGCCCTTGTCTACTGTATATCTTACATTTTACCTTCCTTTATATTTCCGTTGGGTCCTGCCACCACTAAAGTTGACTGTTCGTATTAAAGGATCCAAATAAATAACAATTTTTTTTTTTTTTTTAATTACAACAGTACATTTGGTGGTACACTACAACCTACATAACTCTCAGCAAAAAGAAATTGTTCCCAAAAATGAAAGCAGTGCAGCATAAAGGGAATATATTGCCATCACTTGTGTTTGACTGATGTGTTAGGGAAGTGAGACATTCAAGCATGACTACTGTTTAATAATTTTATTTTATGACTTATGGCTTTAATAAAGGCAATCATGCAAGCCTGGGATGCAACAAAGTAGCATTTCCATCAGTGTGGACAGTGATGTGTGCAGTCTAAACCCCTGCTTTTAACGCATACTGTTAGACAGGTTATTTGGTTGTCTGCGGGCTGGTGGTAAGTTGAGCTTGGTTTTTCCCTTGGATTTATCCTTGGCCTTGTTTGTACCTGTTGTTAGCCTTCCAATGCTTCTTACTGCAATAGCCAGCTACAGATGGGAGCAAGTGGCGTTTTTTTTTGTGGACAGTGATAATGCCAATTTGTGTCAATTCTAGGCTTCCTCGTTCTGTCCTCTAAACCAGTCATTTTCAACCAGGGTGCCTTGAGGTTTCTTCAGAGGTGCCTTGGCAAAATGCTTATAAATTGCCCAAAAATTGTATACAAGCCGGTGGATGAAGCCTGCCTTTTAGTTACACAAAGCCACAGGTTTTCATTGTATACCATTACAGCCTTCTAACTGCCAACCTCCTAATGACCAATGACATCATCAGTTGATAAGGGCCCTTCTACACTGGGGCGGTTTGCAGGCGCTATTGCGCTAATAATAGCGCCTGCAAACCGACCCGAAACAGCCGCTGCTGTCTCTCCAGTGTGAAAGCCCCGAGGGCTTTCACACTGGAGCGGTGCGCTAGCAGGACGGGAAAAAAGTCCTGCTAGCAGCATCTTCGGAGCTGTGAAGGAGCAGAGTGTATACCGCTTCTGCCCATTGAAATCAATGGGACAGTGCGGCTATACCGCCGGTAAAGCGCCTCTGCAGAGGCGCTTTGCGGTGGTTTTTAACCCTTTCTCGGCCGCTAGCAGGGGGTAAAACCGCCCGCTAGCGGCTGAATACCGATGGTAAATCGCCCCTTAAAATAGCAGTGTTTTACCGCCGACGCCGCCCCAGCCCCAGTGTGAAAGGGCCCTAAGTGGAAAGTCATTGGCCTGCTTATCATTCTTGTTTGACCCTCCCTTGCATCTCTCCATCAGCTTTGCGGTCTCATTAGCTGAGTGATAGAGAAAAACAGAGAGAGAAGAGAAACATTGGAATACCAGTCAGTACGGTAGTTTGAAAAAGTGTATATTTGCTTTGGAAGAATAAATCACCTCTAATGTTGGGTGTCCTACGTGTATTGATGTTGCTGCATTATGTAAAACTATCAGAATAGTTTTTACTTTCTAGAATGGGACACCTCAAAACTGTCCATAATTTTGGAGTGTGTCTCGAGATTGCCCATGATTTTAAAGGGTGCCTTGGCTGAAAAAATAGAAACACTGCTCTAAACCATAAATATGGGCAAATTGGTGTATAAAAATGAACAGGACACAGTAGGGTTGATTTACTACAACTGGAGAGTGCAAAATCTGGAACAGCTCTGCAAAGAAACCAAACAGCTTCCAGGTTTTATTGTCAAAGCTAAATTGAACAAGCTGAGGTTAAAAGCTGATTTGCTACCATGCACAGCTGCAGCAGGTTTTGCACTCTTCAGTTTTTGTAAATCAACCCATAGGGACAAAAGGAACACCCTGATTGAGAACTACTCACGTTTTATGATTCAGGGTCAAGTGACAACTTGTCTTGGTAGGGCAACCACTGATGCACTGATACTTACTTTCCCATGCCACTGCTCTATTTACCTGCGGGAGTGTTGAGGCAAAACCCTATGTAAGCTCCAAGCCAACTTGTGTCAGAGCTTACACAGGGTTAATGATCTTCTCATCACATGACATTGTTCGTGCTTTGGGATTGAGAATGAGGAGAAGGACATATGCCCCCTTATACCAGGGAAGTACCAGATATGTCCATGGGCTCTGACCAACAAACAGAGGGGTCAGGGGGAGCTCAAGTAAGTTAAATATCAGTGGATGAGAGAGATGTTTTTTTATAGGAATCTGTCACTTTTTTCCTGAATAGGTTGGTGAAAGATTATCTTTATATATCCCTTTCTAAATAACACTGTTTACCAAGTATAATCAAGTGTGGGTCAGCTGATTTTGAGTACTCCTTCACATGCATAGGCTTATGGCCTGTTACCTTTATATGTGATCAAAGCAACCCTCATCAATTTAACAAAAAAAAAAAATACTAATATGATTAGCTTTTTATAAAACCGTAAATGTGGTCCTGTGTATTCAACATGGCAGACAGAAGTATTTTTGTAAATGGGGTTGTTGTGTCCCACACACACAGAACAAGCATCAAACTAGTCCAGAAGGTCCTAACTCTGTCTCTATTACTTCACTTGATAGAAAACAGTTGGTCTAGGGCAGTACTGTTCAGTACAAGGGTCTCATTGTATATTTTACAAATAATCGTGGGCTGAAAAAATCCCCATCAGGGTTCCCCCTTACATCTCGGTCCCTATTAGAGTTCCTCTTACATCAGAGTCCTCATCAGGATACCCCCTTACATCAGGGTCCCTATCAGAGTCCCCCCTTACATTTTATCAGAGTCTGCCATAGAAGTCCTCCCTTCCATCAGGGTCCTCAACACAGTCCCCCCTTACATCAGACGCAGAGACCATACGGAGCCTCTGCTGACCCTAATCCTCTATCAGTGTACACTGAGTCTATGCAACTGACCCCAGATAAAATCTTGTATCAGGCCGGAGGTGGCCAGCGTGCCATAGATTTGAGACCCCTGGCCTAGGGGGACAGGAAGAATAAATCAGACATATGTTTTTGCATTTTTGCAGACTAATATTACATTAAACCTCTGATATTGTATATTTACCTACCATGTTAGATCGATCACACACACCCTTAGGGCCCATTCACACTTCTGCACTTAAAGTGTATGTAACTTTTCTTATTTGCACCCATTTGGCCTATTAAAATATACCACTGAAAGAATTTTATTTTATCTGTTTGATTAATGCAAAAATGACCTGCTGATTCTGCCAGAAATACAGCGAGATCATACTTCCTGTAGTGATCTAACAATGCTGCACTAAAATTTCAAACAATGTTTTGAGCCCTGGCTGATTTCACTCCATGGACTACAAAATACCTCCCCTTATGTTATGGAGATACAGAGGAAGGATTTTTTTTTGTAGTGGCAACACAACTTTCAGCACCCCCACTGCAATGGAAGTGCTCTGAACAGATTCATTGGTTATCATTCAGAATAAATGGCACTGCATCATACCAATGCACATTATTGCAGCTCAATGGTGTGAATGGGTTCTTAATGTGAAGTGGTCTACTTTTTTCTTGGAATAAGTAGAGAGGCTTAGAACCTCTTTGGCTTTTTATTATTATAATTATTTTTTTTTGTCTAAGTCCCTACTGGGGTGATTTCCCTGACTTCCTTTGTGCTCACAAAGACAAGAATGTATAGAAAATCTTTTTGACAGGATCACAGGATAGAAGCACCATTTTCATAAAGTTGTGAATTGTTCAAATGCCTAAAAATGGTTCAGTCCAACCAGCACCATATCCATACATTATAATGGTGGGTGCTGTTTTTATTAATTTACATTTTGGCATATTGACCTCATTAAATTCTGGGGTGCATGTGTGGTGTGCTGACTATTTCTTAAAAGTGAGTTAACACATCTGTCATTGCTATCTGTGACCTCACTGAGATTCTCTGTTCACTTACTGTGGGGTCAGATCATACAGGCAAGGAAAGGGGAAACGGACAACCTCAGAGAAGTTCATACTCATATTATCCTATGTTATATACACACACACACACACACACACATAATCCCCCCCCCCCCCCATAATCCCCCATAATGGTCACGGAACGCCCCACACTCCGTTTGAGTGCTTCCGTCATATACCGCTTCCTAAGTTCTGGAACACGAGTCCAATGGATCTGGCTATAGGAACCCCCAAGAACTAGACAACACCAGTCTTGGAGTACATCAGAACTACCTTTATTTTGAGATCTCACAGACCTTTATACAGCAGGGATGACTCAAAGCTAACCTAATTAACATGACCTAATTTACTACAAAATGTACCCAGACCAGATGACAGTCTTGTGGGCACCGAGCTTCACACATTAATACAATTAACAATACAAACAACAATCTCCCCCCTCCTCAGCCTAGACCATTCGTCTATTAGCCAGTGCTGGTGGCTAATGTGATCAGCTCTCTCAATTAACATAAACACATGTTGATAACACCAGCATCTCCTCACAGGATGTGTCCCAACAGAATGAATCAGTCTTATCAGCAGGGGGCTGCTGGAGGAACCCCCCCTCCCTCTTCAGGGACACAAATCTACAGTAAGGAGTCCCCATACAATATATACATGACTGAGTCAGATTAATACAGTTCAGACTGGATTTCTCATTCACCTCAAATGCTAGGGCCCATAATCGGTGGGCAACAGGCTTGCATACAGTCCTCTCCAACAGCCTCTGCTCCGGCCAGGTCCGTGACACCCACCTCCACCAAATGATTTGGAGGGGTGGCCAAATACTTTTGGCAATATAGTGTGGATGAACGAGTTTGGGGCTGAGGAACTTGACTGGCCTGCACAGAGTCCTGACCTCAACCCGATGGAACACCTTTGGGATGAATTCGAGCGGACACTGCGAGCCTGGCCATCACGTCCAACTTTAGTGCATAACCTCATAAATGCGCGCCTGGAAGAATGGTTAAACATTCCCATAGACACACTCCTAAACCTTGTTGACAGCCTTCCCAGAAGAACCCTACGGACTAAGACTGGATGCCATTAAGTTCATGTGCATGGAAAGGCAGACAACACTAAAGAAATTACACTTTTTACACTGTAAAGTAGTGAGTGTACAGCTTGTATAAATTTGCTGTCCCCTCAAAATAACTCAACACACAGCCATTAATGTCTAAACTGCTGGCAACAAAAGTGAGTACACCCCTTAGTGAAAATGTCCAAATTGGGCCCAAAGTGTCAATATTTTGTGTGGCCACCATTATTTTCCAGCACTGCCTTAACCCTCTTGGGCATGGAGTTCACCAGAGCTTCACAAGTTGCCACTGGAGTCCTCTTCCACTCCTCCATGACGACATCACAGAGCTGGTGGATGTTAGAGACTTTGTGCTCCTCCACCTTCCGTTTGAGGATGCCCCACAGATGCTCAATAGGGTTTAGGTCTGGAGACATGCTTGGTCAGTCCATCACCTTTACCCTCAGCTTCTTTAGCAAGGCAGATATCGTCTTGGAGGTGTGTTTGGGGTCGTTATCATGATAGAGTACTGCCCTGCGGCCCAGTCTCTGAAGGGAGGGGATCATGCTCTGCTTCAGTATGTAACAGTACATGTTGGCATTCCCTCAGTGAACTGTAGCTCAATGACTGTAGGCAATACATACTTGTCTTTGTACTCCTCACCTGGTTACCGCCATCTGAACCAAATATGTTTATCTTGGTCTCATCAGACCACAGGACATGGTTCCAGTAATCCATGTCCTTAGTCTGCTTGTCTTCAGCAAACTGTTTGCGGGCTTTTTTGTGCATCATCTTTAGAAAAGGTTTCCTTCTGGGATGACAGCCATGCAGACCAATTTGATGCAGTGTGCGGCGTATGGCCTGATCACTGATAGGCTTACCCCCCACCCCTTCAACCTCTGCAGCAATGCTGGCAGCACTCATACTATTTCTTAAAGACAACCTCTGGATATGACACTGAGCACGTGCACTCAACTTCTTTGGTCGACCATGGCGCGGCCTGTTGTGAGTGGAACCTGTCCTGTTAAACCGTTGTATGGTCTTGGCCATCGTGCTGCAGCTCATTTTCAGGGTCTAGGCAATCTTCTTATAGTCTAGGCCACTTTTATGTAGAGCAATTCTTTTCATCAGATCCTCGGAGAGTTCTTTGCCATGAGGTGCCAAGTTGAACTTCCAGTGACCAGTATGAGAGAATGAGAGCAATAACACCAAATTTAACACACCTGCTCCCCATTCACACCTGAGACCTTGTAACACTAACGAGTCACATGACACCGGGGAGGGAAAATGGCTAATTGGGCCCAATTTGGACATTTTCACTTAGGTGTGTACTCACTTTTGTTGCCAGCGGTTTAGACATTCATGGCTGTGTTGAGTTATTTTGAGGGGGCAGACAAATTACACTGTTATACAAGCTGTACACTCACTACTTTACATTGTAGCAAAGTGTAATTTCTTCAGTGTTGTCACATGAAAAGATTTAATAAAATATTTACAAAAATGTGAGGGGTGTACTCACTTTTGTGAGATACTATATATATATATATATATATATATATATATATATATATATATATACAGTACATATATATAGAGAGAAAGAGCATTCTACTTTAACTATATTTTCGTTCTTGTTATCCTACACATTCATACACTTACAATAACAGATATCCACTTATTATAAAAACACCATTCCTATATTTAGACTGAATAACATTTTTAATCACGATCTTTCAGTTTAAACTCCTTTAGATTGGATTTTTTTTTTTTACACATATAAGTACAATTATTTTATTTAATCACTTCTTCATTTATTCCATTTAGGAGATGAGTACACTTTTGCTAGTCCCTAATTAAAAGCTCATTTACATAAACCAATTCATAGAAATAATATCATTCACACTAGAAGCACGTAGCAGGGTTAATGTGCAGCGTACTAAAACAAGCGTAACGTTAACAAATGGTGCTATTCACGTGGTTACCTGCAGTATTTAAATAAGTATGTGAACTTCTAGACAGTTGCTGTTACTGTAAGCTGAAATATATGGGAACTCATGCATGCAAATTGATGGTTAACTAATATACACACTTGTAAAGCACATAAAATGAATTAGAAAAAATGTATAAGAACTGAGGTCAATACACAAGGTTTTTGAAGGTCAGTTCTTTCCTTCACCATGCAGAAAAAAATTAATTGTAAATGTTTTACAGGGCTGTATTTCAGCATAACCAACATAAACCATAGTTCAGAGCCCCAGGGTTCCCATGGGTTGCACACAGCTACTCACACATAACATTGTTGGGCATCAGTAACACATATCCATGTATAATACAAGGTTCCACACTGCCACATTACCTGCCAGTTTATTACACTTGGGTCCTTACTGTCCCTGTTTCTGCACGGGTTGTACATTTTTGTTGGTGGATTTTTGTACCGTATGCCTACAGATCACTTACTCTGCATGTGTGAGTCTACACCTGGAGTACATCAAATCCTTCCTGCTGATTTAGTCATTTGGTGTTGGTATACTGACACAAAGTGGGCCACGTGTCTTCTCCTTCAGCCTCTCTGCCTCCGGTGTACCATTGTTTGGCTATGATGTCTGACTACGATATGGAGGCTAACCAGTGGTTTGGGGTAAGACACAAGACAGTAGCCTTTTTTTTACTACAGTAAGCTATAGCTAAAGTAAACTTTTACTTTACTCCAGTAGGTGAACAGCAGACTGAAATATATAATATATTTGGGTCTAACAAACATGTTACTCTCTACAATTTAGGCAATGACAGGAATGGTCAATCGCAGGCATAAAGCTGTGAGGATCGTCATTATCTCTTTATATGGTTCAACTAGACCCACTTGGATATTACCCAGGCCAGGATCTTCACTCTATACCCTAGAGGATGAATATGGTTGGATGGAAGGAAAGGTCAATATAAGTTGGGAAGGTGTTCCATAAACATAGATGTCAATCTTGCCAAAGCTTGCATATTCATGTAATTGAGCAAAGCACATGTGCAGATAGAAATTTGTTAAAACAGTCAGACCTAGCAGGAGACACAACTCAGCCTACTTTAAGAAAACCATTATACTGTTAACCATAGACATAAGAATTTTGTTCCCAACTGAGCTGAAGTCGTCCATGTAAAGCAACAGTGTTTTTCAAGACTATGGGTATCTTTACAGGAAGAACGTCATTGTTGTCCAAAGCAAGGTGCAGGGTGGTGCGGCGACAGTAAACACACAGAGTCCGGTTGCAGAGAACAGAACTTGTATTAATGCAGAATCCAGTAATTCCCCTAAAAAACAGCGGGAAGGCACCCGACCGGGAACACTCACGGCAATATCAGCGATGTGTAGCAGAGCAGGTCTCAGATTTGCTGACAGCCTCTGTCTTGAGGAACTAAATGCGGCATGGCTGGTCTGAGCTCAGATGGGGAGGTCTCCAGAAGGATGCCATTTCCCTATCCTTTCCCTACTCTAAGATGGCTGCTAGAGTCACATGGGATGGCAGCATCCAACCGGTTAGCTTCCCCAGTAACGCTAGAAACCATAAAGGAACTATGTTCCTCTTTTCCTTTGCCACTGTGGGCCACCTGCAGTGAAGAAAGTGATCCACCTGCCTAAAAACAGATTTCTCTTTTCATTTTCCCACAGCGGTTCTTTAAGACTTTTAAACAAGCAAGCTAAACATGTGAAAAAAAAAAAACATAAACCACCCAAAGGAGCCAGTCAAGGTTTCTAAGAAATACATCAAGATGACTGTAATTCCTGCATTCTGAGAAATGAAAGTGACACAATGAACATATGAACATATAACAAACAACGTTATGTAAGATACACAGCAGTTAAAGTGATTGTAAGGTTTTTTTTTTTTTTTTTTTTTTATTAACCACTTTCTTACTGGGCACTTAAACCCCCCTCCTGTCCAGACCAATTTTCAGCTTTCAGTGCTCTCACACTTTGACTGACAATTACTCAGTCATGTAACACTGTACCCAAATTATTTTTTGTCCTTTTTTTTCATACAAATAGAGCTTTCTTTTGGTGGAATTTGATCATCTCTGGGTTTTTTATTTTTGCGCTATAAATGAAAAAAGACCAAAAATTTTGAAAAATAATTTTTTTTCTTAATTTCTGTGATAAAATTTTGCAAATTAGCAATTTTTCTTCATAAATTTGGCCACAATTTATACTGCTACATATCTTTGGTAAAAATAACCCAAAATTAGGGGAAATTATTTGGTCTGTGTGAAAGTTTTAGAGTCTACAAGTTGTGGTGCAAATCATAAAAAATGTATATGGCAAAGTACTAATGCACTACCAACAGTGTATCAATACAAATAAAGTGCTAATTAATAAACTGCATACATATAAAGTGCTAAATGAAAAATGCAGCTAAACTTCTATAGTGTAACCAACACCTCTAAAAATGTATATCGTGTAGTGAAGTAGCGCATAAAAAATTTATCACATCTAATGTACTGGCGGCCTATTTCATTTCTTGAGGCCCTAACAAGCCAGGAAAATACAAATGCCCCCCAAATAACCCCTTTTTGGTAAGTAGACATTTCAAGGTATTTAGTAAGAGGCATGGTGAGTTATTTGAAGTTGTAATTGTTTCACACAATTCTTTGAAAAATAAAGATTTTTATTTTTTATTTTTATTTTTTAACAAAATTGTCATTGTAATAGCTTATTTCTCTCACATGGCATGTGCATACCACAAATGACACCCCAAAATACATTCTGCTACTCCTCCTGAGTATAGCGATACCACATGTGTGGGGCTTTTTCACTGCCCGGCCACATACAGAGGTCCAACATGCATGGAGCACCATCAGGTGTTCTAGGAGCATAAATTACACATGTCATTTCTCAACCACCTATTACATTTTTGAAGGCCCTGGAGCACCAGGACAATGGAAACACCCACAAAATGACCCCATTTTGGAAAGCTAACACCCCAACGTATAAGCTACGAGGCATAATGAGTCTTTTGAATGGTTCATTTTTTTCCAGAAGTTTTTGGAAAATGTGGAAAAAAATGAAAACGCATTTTGTTTACACAAAGTTGTCCGTTTATAAAATATTTCCAACACATAGCATTTAGATAACAAAAATGACACCCCAAAATACATTATGCATCTCCTCCTGAGTATTACGATACCACATGTGTGGGACTTTTTCACTGCATACAGAGGTCCAACATGCAGGGAGCACCATCAGGTGTTCTAGGAGCATAAATTACACATCTCATTTCTCAACCACCTATTACATTTCTGAAGGCCCTGGAGCATCAGGACAATGGAAACACCCACAAAATGACCCCATTTTGGAAAGCTAACACCCCAACGTATAAGCTACGAGGCATAATGAGTCTTTTGAATGGTTCATTTTTTTCCAGAAGTTTTTGGAAAATGTGGAAAAAAAATGAAAACGCATTTTGTTTACACAAAGTTGTCCGTTTGTAAGATATTTCCAACACATAGCATTTAGATAGCAAAAATCACACCCCAAAATACATTCTGCTACTCCTCCTGAGTATTACGATACCACATGTGTGGGACTTTTTCACTGCCTGGCCACATACAGATGCCCAACATGCAGGGAGCACCATCAGGTGTTCTGGGAGCATAAATTACACATCTCATTTCTCAACCACCTATTACATTTTTGAAGGCCCTGGAGCACCAGGACAATGGAAACACCCACAAAATGACCCCATTTTGGAAAGCTAACACCCCAACGTATAATCTATGAGGCATAATGAATCTTTTGAACAGTTAATTTTTTCCAGAAGTTTTTAGAAAATGTGGGAAAAAAAATGAAAACGCATTTTTTTTACACAAAGTTGTCCGTTTATAAGATATCTCCAACACATAGCATTTAGATAGCAAAAATTACACCCCAAAATACATTCTGCTACTTCTCCTGAGTATGGTGATACCACATGTGTGAGACTTGTACACAGCCTGGCCGCATACAGATATCCAACATGCACGGAACACCGTAAGGTGTTCCAGGGACACATAGCATGCACATACCAAGAATTACACCCATAAATACATTATGCTGAGCAAAGCGTAAACAAAATATTACCTGTGGTTGTAGTAGTGCAGTTGTTCACAGGAGGGTAGCACTGGTCCAGGCAGCAGGCAGGAACTTGGTCAGCAATGGCAAATACAATTGTCCAGGCAGCAGGCAGGGATACTGTCCACATACAGTCCAGGGTCAGTGCAGGCAGAGATATTGTCAGAAGTGCCAAAAATATTGGTCCTGGTAGTAGGCAGGAACATGTGGTGTGGTCAGTGCGACGGGCAGAGACATAATGGCAGTAAGTCCTACAGGCAGCAGGCAGAAGTAGGGCCTCATTCAGGACAAAATGGGGACAGGGGTAGAGGCTTCTCCCACCCAAATCTCTTTGAAGCCTCCGAGTCTCCCGACCCTAATCTAGGAATGAGAAAACAAAAAAAAATTTTCTTCATCCAGAAAAACAATTCTGGAGCCCCTCACATATGTGAGACCCCCTGTGTTGAATCCCACTAGTCCAGTAGCAGGGTACAAGATGAGTCCATGAGGCAGGCAAATAACATGGTCAAACAGTCCAAGGTAAGTTCCAGATCAGGCAGAGGTATGTACAGAATCGTTAGGCAGAAGCATGGTCAAATAACAGTCCAGGGTCAGTTCCAGATCAGGCAGAGGTATGTACAGAATCAGCAGACAGAAGCGTGGTCGAATAACAAGCCAGGGTCAGTTACAGAGCAGGCAGTGGCAAGTATGGCAACGGCGAAAACATTCACCTATGCAGAGGTTGGGAAGGACATAGGGCATAATAATAAGATGTGTCTCTTCTGACTCCTCCACTGGTACACACCTTACTTTTTTTTGACGTAGTTGGCCTGTTAGTCTGGGAGGGATTTTATCTGGAAAGTGTCGTTGGGAGAGTCGACTAAGAACATCTGTTCGGATGTTTTCTGGTGGGCCGTGAATGACAGTGAAAACCTCCTCCTGGTAGCCAAGGAAGCGTTTGGGATTTTGGGTGGAGTTGCGGTAAATGACATATGAGTTGTGTATGGCCAATTGAAAAAAATAAATTGCGACTTTTTTATACCAATGGTATGTCCGTCTTGTGGCAAGGTAGGGTTCGAGGATTTGGTCATTGAAGTCGTCTCCTCCCATGGACAAATTATATTCATAGATGCATTTTGGTTTTTGGATTGGGCCATTCCTTCTGGGGATTTCCATGAAGGTATCATTGTAGATCGAAGACAACATGTAGACATCCCTTCTGTCCCTCCACTTCACTGCCAAAATCTCCTTGTTTCGCAGACTTGCTGTTTCTCCTTTTCTCAACTTCTTATTGACAAGACTTTGAGGAAAGCCCTTCCAGTTCTTTTTTACAGTGCCAAATGCTGGCGTCTTTTTCCGGTAAAGGTTGTGGAACAGGGCCAGAGATGTGTAGAAGTTGTCTATATATGGTATAAATGGTAGCCTTTCTCCAGTAGGGGGTATATGAGGTCCCAAACAATTTCCCCGCTTGATCCCAAGTAGTCTGGGCAATTAGGGGGTTGCAGCTGGGTGTCCTTCCCTTCGTACACTTTGAAGGCCTTTATGTACCCTGTGACTCGGTCACATAATTTGTATACCTTCACCCCATAGCGGGCCCTTTTGCTGGGAATAAATTGTTTGATTTTAAGCCTGCCACTAAATTTAACAAGGGACTCATCCACACATATGTGTTGGTCAGGGGTAAACAGCTGTGGGAATACTAAATAATTTAGTAGTGGCCAAATTTTGAAAAGTCTGTCATTATTTGGGCACTGGGTATTATCACTGAAATGGAGGAACCTCATTATCATGAGGTATCTGGTTCTGGGCATTACCTTGGAGAAGATTGGCATGTGGTGGATGGGGTGGATTGACCAATAGGAATTCAAAGTGTTTTTTTTGGTGAGTCCCATACAAAATGTGAGGCCTAAAAAAACCTTCAACTCCTCCACCGTTAGGTCTCTCCACTCATAGGGACGGACATAATAGGACGTTGGATTATTTAAAATAAATTACTGTGCATAGAGATTGCACTGGGCCACAATTGTTGATAGCATGTCCTCTGTAAAAATTAAATCAAAAAAATTGATTGAGTCCACCTGGACTCCTGGCTGGGCAGTGAAAGGGGGAATATTGGCTTCTCCTGAATTAGGAGGAAGCCACAAGGGGTTCTGAAGGGCATAGGGAAGGCTGGCATTGGTCCTTGGCCTTTCTTGACGATGTACTGCGGTGCTGGTGGATGGCACTACGGTGCTGGTGGATGGCACTGCGGTGCTGGTGGATGCCACTGCCTCCTCACCAGAAAGCCTTCGTTTGGCGGGCAGAATATCTTCCTCCTCTGAGTCACTCAGTGTTCCACTACTGAGGACTGGCTCATAATTTACGTCCGACTCAGAATCTGAGTTTGAAAGGGAATCCGAAAAAGAGAGCTCCCCGTTGCTCTTGTCGGCCTGGGAAAGTATTTGGTACGCCTCCTCAGCAGAAAAGCATCTTTTGGACATGGTTGCTGGTGGTGATGCAACTACACAGGTGTGTGCTAAGCCTACACTGATGGGCACTGATGAGGCGGCACTGATGAGCACAGATGGGCACTGAGGTGGCACAGAGGGGCACTGATGAGGTGGCACAGAGGGGCACTGATGAGGTAAAACAGATGTGCACTGATGAGGTGGAACAGATGTGCACTGATGAGGTGGAACAGATGTGCACTGATGAGGCGGCATAGATGTGCACTGATGAGGCGGCACAGATGTGCACTGATGAGGCGGCACAGATGTGCACTGATGAGGCAGCACAGATGGGCACTGATGAGGCGACACAGATGGGCACTGATTGATTGCACAGATGGTCACTAATAAAGCGGCACAGATGGACACTGATTTATGGCACAGATATGCGCTGATGAGGTGGCAAAGATGGGCACTGATGAGGTGGCACAGATGGGCACTGATGAGGCAGAACAGATGGGCATTGATGAGGCGGAACAGATGTGCACTGATTGATTGCACAGATGTGCACTGATTGATTGCACAAATGTGCACTGATGAGGTGGCACAGATGTGCACTGATGAGGCGGCACAGATGTGCACTGATGAGGTGGCATAGATGTGCACTGATGAGGCGGCACAGATGTGCACTGATTGATTACACAGATGTGCACTGATGAGGCGGCACAGATGGGCACTGATGAGGCGGCACAGATGGGCACTGATGAGGCGGCACAGATGTGCACTGATGAGGCGGCATAGATGTGCACTAATGAGGCGGCACAGATGTGCACTGATTGATTACACAGATGTGCACTAATGAAGCGGCACAGATGGGCACTGATTTATGGCACAGATATGCACTGATGAGGTTGCACAGATGGGCACTGATGAGGTGGCACAGATGGGCACTGATGAGGCGGAACAGATGGGCACTGATGAGGCAGAACAGATGTGCACTGATTGATTGCACAGATGTGCACTGATGAGGTGGCACAGATGTGCACTGATGAGGTGGCACAGATGGGCACTGATGAGGCGGCACAGATGTGCACTGATTGATTGCACAGATGTGTACTGATGAGGCAGCACAGATGGGCACTGATTAGCATAGGTGGGCACTGATGAGGTGGCACAGGTGGGCACTGATGAGGCGGAATAGATGGGCACTGATGAGGCAGAACAGATGGACACTGATGAGACGGCACAGATGTGCACTGATGAGGCGGCACATATGTGCACTAATTGATTGCACAGATGTGCACTGATGAGGTGGCACAGATGGGCACTGATTGGCACAGGTGGGCACCGATGAGGTGGCACAGGTGGGCACCAATGAGGTGGCACAGGTGGACACTGGGGTGGCACAGGTGGGCACTGATGAGGTGGTACAGATGGACACTGATGAGACGGCACAGGTGTGCACTGATGAGGCGGCACATATGTGCACTGATTGATTGCACAGATGTGCACTGATGAGGTGGCACAGATGGGCACTGATTGGCACAGGTGGGCACCGATGAGGTGGCACAGGTGGACACAGGGGTGGCACAGGTGGGCACTGATGAGGTGTTACAGATGTGCACTGATTGAAAGATGTGCACAGATGGACACTGGTCACCGATGGCACATATTGGCACAGTTGAGCACAGGCGGGCACAGATTGGCACAGGTGGGCACAGATTGGCACAGGTGTGCACAGATCCCAAATAGGCACTGTACTGATGGGGCACTGTTTGGGTACTGTTTTGGCACTGTAATTTGTGTTAAAACTACCTGAAGCAAAGATCGCTGTCAGATCCTCTCTCTCTCCTCACACGCGGTCTCTGTGTGAGGAGAGAGAGCCGGCAATGAGAGATGATCTTATATGTTTGAGATCATCTCTCATTGGCCACGCCAATCGCGCTCTAAACAGCTGCTGTGATTGGCCATTTACAGTGATCTGTGACTGGCTGTGTCCAAGGGAATTGGCCAGTGTGTTGGTAGGGATGGGACCTCTTTCTGCACCTTGTATCCAGTAGTCAGGTGGTCTTAAGGATGGGTGGTTGGAGTGAACCATGTGGGACCAGTTTAGCACACAGGAGTTGGGACACTATTAGCTATGTAAATCTTCAGCGGACCAGAGGTTCCCCGATAGTCCTGTAAGCTGTAATGACTTTGCCAGCACTCGAAATAGAGGTCTTCAAATTCCCCAGCAGAAAAGTTCCTGAGGTAGGCCTCCTAGCATGGGAACTGAATTATCAATTGTTGCTAGGAAATGCTTTAGCTCTACAGACAGAAAACCAGGGGCTAGTATACACTATATGTATGTGGATACCCCTACAAGTTATTGAGTTTAGATGTTTGCAGTGAAAGGTACTATTAATACTTCAACATACAACACAAAAACTTTTCAGCGTGTGTTTTCAGCCTTGTGGCAACAGATTGGGGAAGTAATTTTCCTGTTTCAGCATGACTGTGCCCCTGTGCACAAATGCAGCTCGATAAACACATAGGATAGGTCTGTACACTTGCTTCACAATGTGGCATTTGACATGCTTTTCTAAAGCACTCTAAATGCCAATCAAAGCACCTCACACTAAATAAAATGATTAGGTTACTGTCCTGTTCACACTGTTGCATTTGCTTTACTTAAAAAATTATACCCCATGTCACTTTCTTAGTGCTTCAAAGTGTCTCCAAAGCCTCCATAGACATCTATCACAACGCTCACTTATGCTGCGTACACACGAGTGGACATTTCATCTGGACTGGTCCGACGGACCGATCCGGCGGACAATCCGACCGTGTGTGGGCTTCATCGGACCTTCAGCAGACTTTTTCTGTCGAAAGTCTGACGGACTTTAGATTTGGAATATGCTTCAAATCTTTACGTCGTAACTCCGTCAGACCCATTTCCTATCGAGAAATCCGCTCATCTGTTTGCTAGTCCGACTGACAAAAACCGACGCTAGGGCAGCTATTGGCTACTGGCTACTGGCTATCAACTTCCTTATTTTAGTCCGGTTGTACGTCATCACGTACGAATCTGTCAGACTTTGGTGTGATTGTGTGTAGGCAAGTCCGTTCGTTCAAAAGTCCGTTGGAAGTCTGTCAAAAGTCCGTCGAAAGTCCGTTGGACCAGTCCGGTCGAAAAGTCCGCCCGTGTGTATGCTGCATAACAGCACTTGCAGCATTTGAGGGCCATTTATTCAGAGTTAGGTTTGCTTTGTTTTGGAGCTATTGCAGGTATGAAATATCTCAGGATGCATCATCAGTATTCACTCCCAGTTCATGTGCATATATTCTAGGAGTGTCTGGTGCAGACATCACTTCTGTTGTGCAGCGTGGAGCAGCAAGAAGGTAAGCAGGTCTGGACCGAAGCGTAAAAACTTAAATCAGATGGCACACATAGTGCGTAACATGGGAACGATATAGCAGAAGGTGAATGGGGACAAGAGAGATAGGAACTCAGTGGCAAAGGATAAGCTGAGCTGGGGGACCAGAGCAGGAGAAACAAGCAGATGTGATGCATGGGGAGCAGCATGGGAGGTATATAGCAGGAGGTAAGCAGGGACTGGAGAGAGGGAAGGATCAGCAAACCTGAAGATTGGCAAAGATTGGGGTTACTACTGAGTGGGGGATCAACAGGACTGGGAGTTGCTACTGAATAGAGGATCAACAGCTGCAGGTTACTAATGAGCAGGGGATCAGCAGAGCTGGGGGTACTACTGAATAGAGGATCAGCAGCTGGAGGTTATTACTGAGCGGGGGATCAGCAGAGCTGGGGGGTACTACTCGGTGGGTCATCAGAAAAGCTGGGGTACTAATGAGCTGGGGATCTGCTCAATGGGGGTACTAATTAGCAGGGGTTATTACTGAGTTGGGAGTACTACTGAGCCCCTTTAAAACGTGAACAAAATGTGACAATCAATACAAAAAAATTCAGATCACTTTTATTGCTATCACAAGGAATGTAGACATCCCTTGTGACAATAGGCAGTGACAGGTACTCTTTATGGAGGAATTGGGGGTCTAAAAGACTGCACTTAAAAGTACTTAAAAGCATTCAGATCGCCAAAAACTGTGATTCTAAATACTGTAATTTTTTTAAAAATCTGCGCCATTGGCAGCCCAGTAAACTGGAAGTGACCCGATCAGAGCGGAATCCTGGCTTCGTATGGGTCTCAGCCTAGCTGGTGGAGGGAGCTGCTGGTGGCTTGTGTCTCCCTTTGGGACGGGAGGCCCGGGAAGAGCAGCAGTAAGTAGTGGTGGGGGAGTCACCTCCCGCTCCTTAAGGATAACAGCCGAGTTTAGCTGTTTCAGTTATTATAACTAAAGAGCCAACCGCCTGCTCTAAAAAACGGTACCGGGGTGATGCCTGCAACCGGCATCACCCCGGTATAACCCCTTCAAGCCTGAATGCAAATTTGCGTACAGTCGGTGTGAAGGGGATAACATAGAGGAGAGTTCAGGGCCAGCTGAAAAAAACGCCCAACTGCTCCTAAACATCCGTTTACCAGCAGCAGTGTACTTGAAGCCTTAAAGGGCAAAAACGTATAAACCTAATACAAGACAATTTTATGGTACAGTTCATAGAGGTCCCAACTAGGATTGATGCTCTGTTGGACCTGGTAATCTCAAGCCATACAGAGCTTATTACTAATGTTCATATAAAAGAATATCTGGGTAGCAGTGACCATAACATGATTTAATTTAATGTTAGCTGTAAACTATAAGCTCATACTGGAACAATAAAAACCCTTAACTTTAAGAGGGCAAATTTTCCAAGGATGAGGGCTGCTCTCCAAGTCTTATTCCCACGGGCAATAAGTTTAAAAGGCTTAAAATAAAACCTATGTGGCTCACGGCCCCAGTTAAAAAAGATATAAATATTAAGAAAAGAGCTTTTAAAAAAATTAAGGAACACTATCATCGTTTAAATGTTACAAAGCATATAACAGAATATGTAAAAAGAAAATCAAGGCCGCAAAAATTTAAAACGAACGACAGTTTGCAAAAAATAGAGCAAATCCACAAAAATCCTTCAAATATATTAACAGTAAAAAGGTCAGGTCTGAGCATGTAAGCCCTTTATAAAATAATCTAGAGTGGGTGACTGGGGACAAAGAGCAGGCAAATGTATTAAATACCTTCTTCATCTGTGTATATAAAGGAGCATGGGGGAGTTCATGTCCATAATGGGGATGGTATTGACACCCCAAATGACCCACAATGGCTCAAAATTGATATGGTCCAGAAATATTTAGATAGCAATATAACGTTGAATAAAGCAACTGGACCAGATGGCATACACCCACGAATCCCTAAAGAATTGAGCTGTGTCATTTCAAAGTCATTGTTTCTAATTTTTTTGGGACTATTTAATGACTGGCATAGTACCACTGGACTGGAGTAAGGCCAATGTGGTGCCTATGTTTAAAAAAGGATCAAAGTATACCTAGTAACTATAGACCTGTTATGCCGCGTACACACGAGCTGACTTTTCGATGGACTAGGTCCGACAGTCTTTCCGACGGACTTTCAAACAAACGGACTTGGACACACATGATCACACCAAAGTCCGACAGATTCATATGTGATGGCGTACGACCGGACCAAAATAAGGAAGTTGATAGCCAGTACCCAATAGCTGCCCTAGCGTCGGTTTTAGTCCGTTGGACTAGCATACAGACGAGCGGATTTTCCGACTGGACTCGAGTCCGTCGGAAAGATTTGAAACATGTTTTATCTCTAGGTCCGTCTGACTTTTGGGGAAAAAAGTCAGCTGGAGCCAACACACGATTGAATTGTCCGATGGAGTCCGGTCCGCCGAACCAAGTGTGCCTGAAAGTCCGCTCGTGTGTACGCGACGCTAGTTTAACTTCTATAGTTGGGAAGATACTGGAGAGTTTAATAAAAGACCACACAGATGAGTTCTTGCTGAAAAAAAATATTTTAAGAAACAGCAGGGATTCATGAAAGACAGAAGGTATCAGACAAATCTGTTTTCATTTTATGAGGTAAGTAAAACCTTGGACAGAGGAGTGGCTGTGGATGTGGTATACTAATGTATAATGGCTAATGTGTAAGGTTAAGTCTACAGGCTTGGAAAAATCAGGTTTTAAATGGATAAAAAAACTGGCCCAAAGATCGTATTCAGAGAGTAGTGGTTAATGAGTCTTACTTTGAATAGTCTAAGCTTATCAGTGGTGTACCCCAAGGTTCAGTGTTGGGACCCTTACCTTTTTAATATACAGCATTTATAAATGATATTGGGTCTGGGAATTTCAGTGTTTGCAGATGACACTAAGCTATGCAGGGGAATAACATTCTTACAGGATGTCTCCAACTTACAAGCCAACCTCAATGCACTGTTAAATTGGGCAACTAAGTGGCAAATGAGGTTTAATGTTGATAAATGTAAATTTATGCACTTGGGGGCTAAGACCATGCATCATACATACTAGGGGGAGTACAACTGGGGGGGGGGATCCTTATTGGAGAAAGATCTGGGGGTTTTGGTAGATCATAAGCTTAATAATAACATGCAATGCCAAGCTGCAGTTTCCAAAGGGAGCAAAATCCTTTCTTGTATTAAGAGAGGTATAGACTCCAGAGAGAGACATTATTTTGCCCCTGTACAAATCATTAGAAGACCTCATCTGGAATATGCAGTTCCATTTTGGGCACCAGTTCACAAACAGGATATCGGGAAACTGGAGAAAGTGCAGAGAAGGGGCATGAAGGAGCTCAGCTATGGGGAAAGATTAGAGGAACTGAATGTATTCTCTGTCGAGAAGAGGAGATTAACCATTTGCCAATCGGCCCATAGCCAAATGACGGCTGCAGGGCGGTTGGATAACTCTGGGATCACGTCATATGACGTGATTCCAGAAAACTGCTCCCGCGCGCCCCCTGGGGCACGCACACGGGAACATCCGTGACCGCCGGGTCCGCATCACAGTAAACGGCCGCTGATCGCGGCTGTTTACCATGTGATCGCTCCGTCAAATGATCAGTACAGAGGGGGAGAGATCAGATGGGAGCCGCGCTGTGGGCTGCATGTGTAGTGCCCACAGCGCTGCTCAGTGACATGTGCAGTCACATCCATCCATCCCTCCATGCTCAGCCACCCCCCCCCCCCCCCATGCTCTGCAATACCCTGTGCAATACTCTGCAATTCCCTCTGCAATACTCTGCAATACCCTGTGCAATACTCTGCAATACCCTGTGCAATACTCTACAATACCCCGCAATACTCTACAATGCCCCGCAATACTCTGCAATACTCTGCAATACCCTGTGCAATACTCTGCAATACCCCACAATACTCTGCAATGCCCCGCATTACTCTTCAATGCCCCGCAATACTCTGCAATACTCTGCAATGCCCCGCAATACTCTGCAATGCTCTGCAATAGTCTGCAATACTCTGCAATGCCCCGCAATACTCTGCAATGCCCCGCAATACTCTGCAATACCCTGCAATACTCTGCAAGTCCTCGCAATATTCTGCAATGCCCTGCAATACCCCACAATACCCTGTAATACTCTGCAATTCCCCGCAATACTCTGCAATGCCCTGCAATACCCCACAATACCCCGCAATACTCTGCAATACCCCACAATACCACACAATACTCTGCAATACCCCGCCATACCCAGCCATACTCTGCCATACCCAGCCATACTCTGCAATACTCTGTGTTACCCAGCCATACTTTGCCATGCTCAGCCATACCCAGCCATACTTGGCTATACTCAGCCATACTCGGCTGTACTCGGCCTCTGTATGTGGCCAGGCTGTGGAAGTCTCACACATGTGGTATCGCCGTACTCAGGAGTAGGTGAATCTATTTTGGGGTGTAATTTTTGGTATGTACATGCTATGTGTTAGAAATATTGTATAAATGGACAACTTTGTGTTAAAAAAAAAAAAGTGTTTTAACCACTTCCCGCCCGCCGGCTGTCATACGACGTCCTTAATTTTGTGCAGGGATATCTGAATGATGGGTGCAGCTACAGGCGTCATTCAGATATCAGCTTTTTCAGCCGGCGATTCCCTAAACCATAAGAATGATCATAGCGGCTGTTCCACTGCTTGATCATTCTTATGGGAGGCGAGAGGGGACTCCCCCCCCCCTCGCCGCCCTCAGGTGCTTTTACCGACTCACCGCTACGATTGAAGCCAGGATCTTTTTTTTTTTTTTTATTTCAGGCTTCCCAGCCTAGAGGTGAGATGTGGGGTCTTATTGACCCCTCATCTCACTGTAAAGAGGACCTGTCATGCCATATTCCTATTACAGGGGATGGTTACATTCCTTGTAATAGAAATAAAAGTGATCAAAAAATTTATTTTTTGGAAAAAAGCCTCAAACTAAAATAAAGTAAAAATGAACAATAAAAACAAAAAAAAAATGTCCCCGTGTTCCCATGTGCTGGCATGCAGAAGCGAACGCATACGTAAGTTGCGCCCACATATGAAAAGTTCAAACCACACATGTGAGGTATCGCTGCGATCGGTAGAGCAAGAGCAATAATTTTCGCCCTAGACCTCCTCTGTAACTCACAACATGTAACCAGTAAAAAATTTTAAAGCGTCTCCTATGGGGATTTTTAAGTAGCGAAGTTTGGCGCCATTCCACGAGCGTGTGCAATTTTGAAGGGTGACATGTTAGGTATCTATTTACTCGGCATAACTTCATCTTTCACATAATGCAAAAACATTGGGCTAACTTTACTGTTTTGTTTTTTTTTAAAGCACAAAACTGTTTTTTTTTTTTTTAAAAAACGCGTTCGAAAAATTGCTGCGCAAATACCGTGCGAGATAAAAAGTTGCAACGACTGCCATTGTATTCTCTAGGGTCTTTGCTAAAAAAATATATATAATGTTTTGGGGTTCTATGTAATTTTCTAGCAAATAAATTATGATTTTTACATGTAGGAGAGAAATGTCAGAATTGGCCTGAGTGCTCCTAGAACACCTGAAGGTGCTCCGTGCATGTTGGGCCTCTGTATGTGGCCACGCTGTGTAAAAATCTCACACATGTGGTATCACCATACTCGGGAGTAATTGCAGAATGTTTTTTGGGGTGTAATTTGTGGTATGCATATGCTGTGTGTGAGAAATAACCTGCTAATATGACAATTTTGTGAAAAAAAAAAAAAAAGAAAAAAAAAATCTTGATTTTGCAAAGAATTGTGGGAAAAAATGACAACTTCAAAAAACTCATCATGCATCTTTTTAAATACCTTGGAATGTCTTCTTTCCAAAAAGGGGTCATTTGGGGGGTATTTGTACTTTTCTGGCATGTTAGGGTCTCAAGAAATGAGATAGGCCGTCAGTACTTCAGGTGTGATCAATTTTCAGAGATTGGCACCATAGCTTGTGGACTCTATAACCTTCACAAAGACCAAATAATATCCACCGATTTGGGTTATTTTTACCAAAGATATGTAGCGGTATAAATATTGGCCAAAATATATAAAGAAAAAATTACTAATTTGCAAAAAACAGAAACAAAGAAAAATGCATTTTTTTACAGAATTTTCGGTCTTTTTTCTTTTATAGCGCAAAAAATAAAGAACACAGCTGTGATTCAATAACACCAAAAGAAAGCTCTATTTGTGTGAAAAAAAGGACAAAAATTTCATTTGGGTACAGTATTGCATGACTGAGTAATTGTCATTCAAAGTGTGAGAGCACCGAAAGCTGAAAATTGGTCTGGTTATTAAGGGGGTTTAAGTGCCCAGTGGTCAAGTGGTTAAGGGGGGATATGATCTTCTACATATTTTTGGTGAAAAAAACCCGCAATAAGCATATGTTGATTGGTTTGTGCAAAAGTTATAGCGTCTACAAAACAGGGAATAGATTTATGTCATTTTTGTTGGTGTTTTTTTTTGTTACTAGTAATGGTGGCAATCTGCGATTTTGCGGTGGACAGATCGGACACTTTTAAGATATTTTTGGGACCACTGACATTTATACAGCGATCACTGCTATAAAAATGCACTGATTACTGTGTAAATGTCACTGGTAGGTAAGGGGTTAACACTAGGGGGCGATCAAGGCCTTAAATGTGTTCCCTCATGTGTGTTTCTAACTGTGGGGGGATGGGACTGACTAGAGGAGGAGACATATCTCTGTTCCTACTTAGTAGGAATAGACGATCTGTCTCTCCTCTCCTGTCAGAACATGGATGAGTGTGTTGACACACACACATCCCCGTTCTGGCTCTCGTGCCCGCCATCTCGCATGGCTGTGTGTGCCTGCGCGCCTGCTATAACTGTTTAAAGGACAGACGTACAGCTACAGCGATTTGTGGGAACGAGCAAACCTGCCGCAGTATCATGACGGTGGTTGGTCGGCTAGTGGCTAAAACCTTTAGCAGAAACAGCAGGTATACATTTACATTTCAGAAAGTTATTTAGCTTTGGGCTTTCCACATGTTTAATATGGTCTATTATAAATTTATTATGTCCTGCAACCAGCCACCATGAATTTTTCAGCTTTCAGGCATATATGAATTATATAAAGATGACGCTCACAAGGATATTTATATAATAAAATCAGTCTTGCAGAAGTATGTTGGAAATCCGCTCAATAAATTGAAAGCGTATGTCAAGGTAAACCTAAAGAAAAATATATTTTGTATATCTCTGCAATATATACACATCCCCCATGCTTTAAACCTCTAAGCAAACTTAAATACAGAAAAATAACTGTTGATGTGCCAGAAATATAGAGTGCTAATATCCCTACTCCCTCCTTCATATTTGACATAACACAGTGTATTTTTAGCTGTAAATTTCAAAGTATGTGCTGTCAGCCCTGCCTCCCTACTGTAATTTCTGATGGACTACAAAGAACACAGACCTCGCCTCATCTCCTCCTCTCTCATCATCAGTATTAAAGCAGAATCCAGTAATTCCCAACGAACCTGGTGGGAAGGCACCCAACTGGGAACACTCACAGCAATATCAGCAATGTGTAGCAGAGCAGGTCTCAGATGTGCTGACAGCGTCTGAGGGGCTGAATGCAGCCTGGCCAGTCCGAGCCCAAATGGGAAGGTCTCCAGAAGGATGGCGTGTCCCTATCCTTTCCCTACCTCTCCCTGCCACCATTCATTGTCCCTGTCAGACGGGTAACCTGTCCCTACACTACCCACATGTGAAATGTGCGCCAAGCCTGGGCCTTAAATTGGCTCTGCCTGACCCAAGATGGCTGCTAGAGTCACATGGGGTGGCAGCATCCAATCGGATAGCTTCCCAAGTGACCCTGGAGACCATAAAGGAACCATGTTCCTCTTAACTTCCTTTCCCCCTGCTACGCCACTGTAGTTAATCACCACCTGCAGTGGAGAAAGTAGACTGCACCTGCCTACAAACTGGAGAGATTTCTCTTTTCATTTTCACACAGTAGTTCTTTAAAACACTTAAACAAATCAAGCTAAACATGTGAAAAAACATAAGCCACCCAAAGTTACTCAGTCAAGGTTTCTTAAGAAATGCATCAAGCAGATTCTAATTCCTGTATTCTGAGAAATGAAAGTGAAACAATGAACACATGAAAATATAACAAACAACCTTATGTAAGATACACAAGATTTCACAGCAGCAGTGGCGTCTCCAGCTTTCAAATTTAGGGGGGGGGCACATGGGGGGACAGGGACAAAAGTAGGGGGGCAACTATAAAATGCATATATATATATATATATATATATATATATATATATATGTTGTGAATTCATGAAGAAATATATTTTATATTTACTGGCAGAAACATGAGAGATGCTTAGGCCTCACCAAGTAGATGAACTGTGACGTTAAATAGTTGAACTGTTGCCCTCTTGGGGACTTTTAGGATAAAATGGACATTCTCATGTTTGACCAAGCCTTTCTCTACTTCTTTAAATATTGAAGACTTTTACAAGCATGTATTGTAAAGGAAGCTGTTGGACTATTCCTGTCACAAAACAAGGAGATATTTGCATGGTATCGTGAATAAACAAAAACTGCCACAGGACACAAGGTGACATAGACTTTTATAGCATAGAGAAGCCTCACTCATTGTGTTCGAGTGGAGAACTGTTTAAATAGCTAACACCTTGGCTAACAGAACCCATTGTATGAACTTTTAGGATGGTTTAGACAAACAAGTCAGTTCTAAACACCCAGGGAGAATGTTCAAGGTCCCTCTCAACACATTAGAGAAAGTTGAATATTGTGCTAGTCAAAAATAATATAAGGTATCAATAAGGTTATCATAAGTCATTTAAACTATCTCTGACATTGTAGGTCACAGAGACATTATTATGTTGGCGTCTGCAGACCCAACAACTTTGCTATGAAGAAAATGTATATGAAAGTGTGATTTTATAAGTAGAAGTGTTTTAAGTAACGAATTAGTATTAGGAAAAACATATAATCATGATTATAATCATATAAGATTGTAGCTTACACTTAAGATAAACAAATGTTCAGTGGAGATACCAGAAGTTATACAGGTATCCATATAGATAATCATTTTTATGTAGTATTGATGAAATATATAACAATGTGTGTATTTCCTAGATAGACCAGTTTTACAGATATACATTTATAGAGATACAGTTATATAACCAAGTTATGTAATGATGATTAATCAAACTTATACTGAGTGTATTTTACATTAGACCGAGTACCAGAATATTTAAAGGTATATACTTATCCTTACCATTATACACCTTATGAAAATAGAACGTATTAATTTAAAAGGATGGACTCAAAACACGTGTGAGACACCTGGTGGTTGAAGGTGGTATTATTTGAACTCACTAAATTTCCAGAGGAAGTTAATCATTACGTCTCCTAACCCAATGGGAAGTGAGCCACCTCCTTTTGGGCAGAGCCATTATAATTTTTATGGTCTTATTATCTGAAATGGTATTTAAAGGCAAGGAAGATGGGAGACAGGGTCCCAACGGACGGAGGGAGGAGAGAGCTCAGGGGGAGAGCTCAGGGATCCACCCTAAAGGGGGGACACTGGGAGATACACACACTCCCAGACAGACACTCATGCACCATGCATGAATACATCTCTTTACATTCATGAAAATTCCTCAACACCTAATACTTAGAACTCGGAGGTCACAAGAAGTAAATCCTCTTTAGGAGTATCCATTTTGAAACTACGGCAGCCATCTTAACTCTGGTAACTAGCCCATAGGAACTGCAGCCATCCTGGAATGGGTAATTATATCATGTTGATTTTATCTTGTATGTTCTCTCAAATATTGATATGTTCTCACAGATATTGATGTATTGAATATTATACAGTTGATAATCATTCTCCCGAATCAATAACCGCCTTGTAGATTTTTCTCTAAAGATTCAGATTTTTTTCATTATATTTTTCTTTTTGCATAGTTGCCACATTTATTGACAAAGCAAGCGTCTAATTTATTTCACAATTTTAACCACTTACTTACCTGCAGTATAGTAACGGTTGTACGTGTGAAATACAGATGTTCTGTTTAATTGTCAAGTTCACAAGGTTATTGATTCTACCGAGAAGTTATCATGGTGGTATTATGTCAAAGGGACGGTACGCCCATTTTTGCAAGTGTTTTTATTGATTTTCAAGACGTTCATGTAACGCAATCGGTATCTTAATTTCATGTGATTATTTGTGTTTGTTTACCAATAAAATTTCTATTTTGTGTGACCACACGTCTCCGTGAATAAGTTTCACAAGCATAGACTGTGGCATATTGATTGATTTTGTATCTTAAAAATATCTTCGTTAAAAATTACTCAAGGATAATTATTGTGCGGGAAACCTGTCCTTAAAAAGGCACAACTTATTCTGACTGAATATTCACGACATATATATATCCTGGGGCCCTTTACTACGACCCCACAATGGGCCCTTTCACATGTTCTGCAGTGAGCTCCCTTCCTACTGTATTGGGGTCCCCCAGGGTGGCAGAAAACAAGAGATATATGTCACCAGCATATCAAGAAAATATAAGGATCCAAAGCAGTGGGAGAACTATCAGGGTTGCAAAGGTTGTCTTGCCTCCGGGCCCTGGTGTTCTGCCACTGTGGGGTTCCCCAGCCTCCTCTTGCTGTCCTGCCCCTGCTATTAAAAGCTCTGGTCTGGCATCTCTTGGAATTTACAGGCTGGTCCTCCTGTCCTAAGGACGGGAGAAATCAGTCTGTTTTTTCAGTAACTGAAAGTCCTGGTGGAGTCCTTCCTGCAACTCGCTCTTCTCCCTGCCAATGAGGATGCAGGTGAAGGAGCAGATCAGGCGGCCGTGGTTGTGTGAACGCTCGCATTATGCAGTGTCAGCGAGCAGGGGAGGGGGAGGAATCACCCGCAGGAGCTGACTGGGGACTCTCTCCCTCTTAGACATTGATTTTTTGTAAAAAAAAAAATAAAAAAATTTTTTTTTTTTTGGGGGGGCACATGGTGGGGCACAGCATAATGTTGGGGGGGGGTCAGGGCCCCCTCTGGCCCCCCCTAGGGTCGCCATTGCACAGCAGTAACCACAATAAAGAAATATACTTAGTCTTAATATACACGGGACGTTTTACAACCTCTCCTGAACAATTTATTGTTAAAGATAGTAACTGACCTTTAAAAAAGAAACAAAATGTTACCCCAGCTCCACTGTCAATATAAGAGTCAACGAACTGTGATCCGGTGCTCTAGCCAGGGCGTTCAGGCCCCACAGGTGTAATTCTTAAATCAGGAAGGCTGGCGACTCAGATACTCTTGATACTGGCTATACTGACGCGTTTTGGCTATGAAGCCTTCATCAAAGCTTGATGAAGGATTCAAAGCTGAAATACGTCAGCATAAAGCCTGTACACATGCATCAATGTAACAAATAAAGTACTTTTATTCAAGAGCATCCGAGTTGCCAGCCAACCTATAAAAACATCAGTTTTGCCACATTTACATGCCTTGTTTAGCCGCCTTTGCGTTTAGAAGCGTGGTTATTTTTTGTTTTGTTTTTTTTTTTCAAATAGTCAAAGCCTGTAAACAAAATGCGGCTAAACACGACTTACCACATTTACACTCGTTTACAAGCTGTTACAGGCATTTGGCATTTCAAATGCCTCTGAACATCTGGGAAACAACAGAGTTACCTCTTTTCCTTACTGGATTACGCCATAATAGCTGGAAGACAATTTATTGTATATTGTATTACAGAGTGGGCAGAGGATGGGACTCTATGGAGCTGTGAAGAATGTACTTTGTGTGAGACAAAGCTTTGTTATACAATTTCATGTTCAGTAAAGCAAAAAAGAGAACATGGAGTCAGACACCTACTTGCCAATTAAGGTCTATATTTGAGAAACCTTGTGTGGTACAAGGCTCCGTGAGAGGTGGTGGTGCCCTAGTGAGGTTGGGTTGGTCAGTGTGTTGTTAGAGATGGGGTGAGGTCCCTTTATGCACCATGTACCCAGTAGTCTGGTGGTCTTGAGGTTGGGTGGTTGAGGGTGAACCAAGAGATGCTAGTTTAGTGCACACAGGAGTTGGGATCCTGTTAGCTATGTAAATCTTCAGCGGACCAGAGGTTCCCCGATAGTCCTGTAAGCTGTAATGAGTTTGCCAGCACTCGGAATAGAGGTCTTCAAATTCCTGGTGGACCAGGGGTTCCTCAATAGACCTGTAAGCTGTAATGAGTCAGCCAGCACTTGGAATAGAGGTCTTCATAGTTCCCAGCAGAAAAGTTCCTGATGTATGCCCCCTAGCACAGGAACTGAGCAATCAACCGTTACTGAAAAATGCTTTAGCGCTACAGACACTTGAGGGCTGGCATACACTATATTAATGTGGATACCCCTACAAATTATTGATTTTAGATGTTTCCAGTGAAGGGTACTGTTAATGCTTCAGCATTTAGTAAATAGAGGTTTCAGCGTGTGCTTTTAGTCTTGTGGCAATAGTTTGGGGAAGTCCCTTTTCTGTTTCAGCATAACTGTGCTCCTGTGTACAAAGCCAGCTTAAAAAAACTGTATAAATTTGTATAAGTATAATGCCCTGTACACATGGTCGGACTTTGTTCGGACATTCCGACAACAAAATCCTAGGATTTTTTCCGACGGATGTTGGCTCAAACTTGTCTTGCATACACACAGTCACACAAAGTTGTCGGAAAATCCGATCGTTCTAAACGCGGTGACATAAAACACGTACGTCGGGACTATAAACGGGGCAGTGGCCAATAGCTTTCATCTCTTTATTTATTCTGAGCATGCATGGCACTTTGTCCGTCGGATTTGTGTACACACGATCGGAATTTCCGACAACGGATTTTGTTGTCGGAAAATTTTATATCCTGCTCTCAAACTTTGTGTGTCGGAAAATCCGATGGAAAATGTGTGATGGAGCCCACACACGGTCTGAATTTCCGACAACAAGGTCCTATCACACATTTTCCGTCGGAAAATCCGACCGTGTGTACAGGGCATAAGAGCTTGTTTACACTTGCTTCAAAATGTAGCATTGGACAAGCTTTTTTAACCACTTCAATACAGGGCATTTTCACCCCCTTCCTGCCCAGGCCAATTTTCAGTTTTCAGCACTGTCGCATTTTGAATGACAATTGCACGGTCATGCAACACTGTATCCAAATTAAATTTTTATCATTTTTTCTCCCCACAAATAGAGCTTTCTTTTGGTGGTATTTTATCACCTCTGCGGTTTTTATTTTTTGCGCTATAAACAGAAGAAGAGTGACAAGTTTGAAAAAAACACAACATTTTTAACTTTTTGCTATAATAAATATCCCATTTTTTTAAAGAAAAAAACTAAGAAAAAAACAATTTTTCCTCAGTTTAGGCCGATATGTATTCTTCTACATATTTTTGGTAAAAAAACGCAACAAGCGTATATTGATTGGTTTGCGCAAAAGTTATAGCGTCTACAAAATAGGGGATAGATTTATGCCATTTTTATTATTTTTTTTTTTTACTAGTAATAGCGGCGATCTGCAATTTTTATCATGACTGCGACAATATGGCGGACACATCAGACACTTATGACACTATTTTGGGACCATTCACATTTATACAGCGATCAGTGCTATAAAAATGCACTGATTACTGTATAAATGTCACTGACAGGGAAGGGGTTAACACTAGGGGGCGATCAAGGGGTTAAATGTGTTACCTAGGGAGTGCCTCCTCACCTCTGACAGGACGTGGATCTGTATGTTTACACTGTTACCAGAAATCTTACCCAACTCCCAAGTGACGCGGCGCGTGCACGCCCCCTAGATGGCCGGGAAGCCCAGGACGTTATATAATGCCCTGCGGACGTCATTTGACTATGGATGGGGTATGAAGTGGTTAAAGCACTTTGAATGCCAATCAAAGCCCCTGTCACTAAATAAAATGGTTAGCTTACAGTCCTGTTTACACGTTGCTTTCGCTTTGCCACAAAATTTATACCCCATGTCACTTTCTTGGTGCTTCAAATAATTTCCAAAGCCTCCATAGACATCTATCACAATACTCGCTAACAGCACCTACAGCATTTAAGGGACATTTATTCAAAGTAAAGCTAGGTACACACTATAAGAAAATCGGGCGAACGATCTTCCAGTTTTCATCAATATTTAACAGCAAGTTGCATGCATCAATGCAACGTCGAAGAAAACTAAGGGAGGTACTAACTGTACAAAGATTCTCAAACAACAAAAGCTTTTTCTGCTTGATTTGTTGTTTATTGTTTCTGATCATCCGCAGTCCTTCGTATCCAAATTTTCGCATACAAAAACAGTACACATCAAACGAAAATTTTAGAGTTTGTCCCTTTGGAAATACTTGTTTGGAAAGTCTGAATCAGATATCGAAAGTTAGACAGGTACATTATGTAGGAGGATTTGTTTCATCTCTGAGTACCACCTGAGACCAGACACTTTACTGGGTATATGTAAGGGTTTACAACCACTTTAAAGTGTAAGTTCATCTTTACAGAAAATCTGTAAGGTGAGCTTACACTAGACCCCCTCCTCATCCCCCCCCCCCGGTCCCGCTGTACCGGAGTCCCACGATCCCCCGCTGTTATCAGACATCGAGTCATCTCTTCACCGGTGCGGGGATGTGGAACCCCCCGGCTTAATCTCCTATCCGTACCTCTCAGCATGTACAGATAGGAGGCATTCTAATTGGTCAGCACTGTCACATGAGCACTGGAGGAGAGGAAAGAAAATCAGGAAAACAAAGTGACGTCCCAGTGTCTGACAGTGGGGGATCGCGGGCCTCCAGTACAGCAAGACCGGGGGAGGGAGTCCAGTGTAAGTTCAACTTACAGATTTTCTGTGAAGGCGAACTTACCCTTTAACTAAAGCCCATATCTATTTTATAGACATCAGCCTTTTTTATTAATGTAAGCAACTGTTATTATTGGTCATACAGTTTCCAACCAAATGTGTTTACTGTTTATACCAAGCCACTGACTGGTCGGTTGTGCCTGAATGTTAGTCCAACAATTCCCTTTGGCAGAAGCCATGAGATTGATTTTCAAAGGCCAACAGGGTGTTCGTTTTGCAATAGAAATTGCATTATGCATTGGAATTTTCCCCAGAGCTCAAAGCTTGTTAGGAAATTTTAATTTGCAAAGAAAACCCAATCACATGTAAGGAAAAAAAAAAATAATACTATTTTTACTTGGACATAATTGGATGATGGAAGCCAGCAGAGCTTTACCTCCCTTGCAAAACAGTCTATTTGCCTTTAGTAAATCAAACCCCATATGTCCAGTGCCTCCTTTACAGGATTACAAAATTTTTTAGCATATGGACACACCAAAGTATCTTAGAAAGTAAGAGAAGAAAAGATGTGTGACTTGTGTAAATTATAATTACTTCTACATCACCAGTTCCATTTAACAGTTCCTGTCTAAGAGACTCGATGGATCTGCGCCCTTAACCTCAATACACCCATGGACACATGATCACATACACAAGCCACTGAGGTGTTTCGGGACAAGAATATCATATCTAGACTTCAAATAAGAAAAATCCCATCACTAAGGACTCATTAGGCTATATATCAACACTTTTTCACATTTCAATCAGCAAACATTACTTTAGGACTGGTTGAGATGTATTACTAGACGTCATGTGTTTAGTTGCTATTAAAGCGGAAGTAAACCCATCAATTTAACCATTTCAAAAAACAGTTACATTTCTGTCATGTGTCGGGAATGATACTGTCACATTGATGGTGCTCTCAACCAAACTGTCAAACCATCCAATGGCTGGAGTCATAACTGATCACATGTTCAGCATAAAGGAATTCCTGTAGTAAAGGAGAGAAGGGATGGACGGAGAGACGGCGTGACAGGGTGGACATAGCACAGTGATGCGTTTAGGCAGAAAAATTTGTCCCCTTTAAGAAAAGGGGGGTGGCTGGAGCGGGGAGGTACTGGTGTGAAGGAAGTGGAGGAGAGGGGGGGAAGTGATGTAATTCGAGAGCGGAGGAGAAAGAGATTCCCACCCACCCTCCCAAGGTTTGGTAGGTATTAAAAGGAGGCTGTCAGGACAGCCCAGCAGTGATGGGTCTTTGGAGGAAGAGAAGATGGCTGTTATATATATATAACATGGTTGGGACCCATCTGTGGTATGGGGTTCTCAGGTACCTTCCGGTTAACGAGCAGTTAACCAGGAAGGGGTAGTATGTAGGTCACTGCGAAGGTTGAGTACCTCTGAGTCGGTGGCTTGCGACTGGAGGCCTAACATTTAAAAGAAGTTGGTTGCAGTGACCAAGTTGTGTGTTGTTGCCCTCGAAGACCCCAAAGTATATAGAGAAGTTGGTTAATGGTTATTTAAAATGTTATTTATTTAATTTACATTAATTGTTAATAAAAAGGCCGTAAGGTCATTTTACTCCAAAAAACCATGTCACGTCATTTGTGGGGGAATTGTAGGGGTTTGTAGATTATGTAGAACAGGTTGGGAAAGAGACTCTAGGTTATGTCCTTCATATGTCATGGCAGTTGCAGATTAAACAGAGGCTTTTCTTTTATTGGAGAGATGACACCACTATATTCTTTAACTCCAACACCCTCCTGGCTGCCCTGTCTGGCAGAGGTGTATGAATCACTGAAGTAGCTGGGAAGAATTGCAAATCCTTTGGCAGAAAAGACTGTTCACAGATGTGTATTTATAGCGAGAATTTAGCAGTTTGCCTGGAGCTCAGCTTTTAACATTTGACATAATGTTGGTAATATTGGGAGAGATACTTTGTTATTTCCAAATGACTTTCTATCTAGTGATCCCATAGGGGGACTGCAAACTGCTGCTAATAACGCACAGATCCTTAACATCACAGTAGAGCTCAGAGGAGTTATTTACATAAACCAACTTGTGTTTAACGTATATGTCAATTCATTGCAGACAACGCACAACAGTAAACATTATTTGGTTACTATATTTGAATTTAATTTTCCCCATAATAAAAAAAAATTAAAACTTTTTCTGAAGTTTTATTCTGCGGTCAAGTGACTGCGCAGCATTTTTTTTTTTTTTTTGGAAAGTGGGCAGCATGTAAGTTTAGACTGTTTGTGGAAACTATTTGGTGCCACACACAGATGGGGAAGTAAGTACCCCGTCTGCGTATGCTGAGCTCCAGAATGCAGTTTGACAGCAAGACTCATACAGGTGACAACTGTAAATGAAAACAGCAGCATGGAGGCTGAACTGACCAAGGACATACTGGTATGCTGTGCATCCTGTAACTGCACAGAGAGGCACTGAAACACAAACTGACCAGGGCAGTGCGGATCTGCTTCTGTGCTTGCCATGGTCAGACTGAAACAGCAAAGATGGACAAGCCAAATCACCAGGTACTTCTAATAAAAGGAAGAATTTAAATTTTGAGCAGCTACTGGTATATACACCTAGAAGGAAACGCAGATGTGTCTGTGTACAACACACTCCAGATTGCAATTTGACAGGGATGCTCCTGCTGGGATCTGATGTCAAACAAAACAGCCGGACTGGGCGGGGGAAGAGTAGGCTGAAATGACCACGGAGATACAGGCATGGGCACAGGCCAGATCTAGACTCTGATTTGGGGGTGCATTGTAAAAAGTCAGAGGGCATAATCTCAACAGTGTGACAGAGATGCAAGGAACCAGTGTTCCCCATTCACTTAGCGCACGTCTGTGCCACAAGTCACAACTTGGAAATAATGTAAGACAGGTAGTGCAGAGATGATGAAAGAGTGAACAGGGTGAAAAGAGTGAACAGGGAACACTAGTATGAATTAAGCTGTCATTAGCCTAGGAGAGGGTTCCTCCAGGGATTTAGGGGATTCCTTGAACAATGAACGATTTCTGCCTATCAGATAAGTTCCCACTGACACCATTGATCTTTTTAGCTATTTGTAAGGTGGTAATTCTTCCCAATGACCACAAGTGTAAGGAGCATTCTTCCCACTGACCATTATGCTAATGTATCATGAGTTGTAGATATAGTAATTTTTAGCAGGGGGTCCCTGAGACCGGAAAGTTATTTCAACGGTTCCTCTGTGCTGAAGGGGTTGAGAAAGGCTGGATGCCTCCGTACATCAAGTGCTCCTATCAAAGTCCCCCCTTACATCAGGGGTTCTCATCAGAGTCCCTCTTTACATCAAGTGTCCCCATTAGAGTGCCCCTTTGCATCATGTGTACCCATCAGAGTTCCCCCATTACAACTGGTGTCCCCATCAGAATGACCCCCCTTACATCAATTTTCCCCATCAGAGTGCTCCTTACATTCACTGTCTCAGTCAGAGTGCCCCTTACATCAACTGTTGCAATCAGAGTCCCCGTTACATCAACTGTCCCCATCAAAGCGCTCCTTACATCATCTGTCTCAATCAGAGTCACTGTTACATCAACTGGATCAGTGGATGCACTCTTGCGCCCCATACACACGATCGGACATTCCGACAACAAAATCCATGGATTTTTTCCGATGGATGTTGGCTCAAACTTGTCTTGCATACACACGGTCACACAAATCTTGTCGGAAATTTAGAACGTCAAGAACGCGTTGACATACAACACGTATGACGAGCCGAGGAAAATTAAGTTCAATAGCCAGTGCGGCTCTTCTGTTTGATTCTGAGCATGCGTGGAACTTTGTGAGTTGGAGTTGTGTACACACGATCGGAATTTACGACAACGGATTTTGTTGTCGGAAAATTGAAAACCAGCTCTCAAATTTTGTGTGATGGAAATGCCGATGGAAAATGTCCGATGGAGCCTACACACGGTTGGAATTTCCGATAAAAAGCTCCCATCGAACATTTTCCGACGGAAAATCCTATTGTGTGTACAGGGCATTAGAGACCTGGGGGGGCACAACTACAATCTGTGAGGCCACAGCCCACCCCAGCACTCCCCTAGATATGGGCCTGAATGGCACAGTATCCTGTAACTCCAACAGAGTGGCAAAATCAAGTGCCCCAATCAGAGCCCCCCTTATATCAACTGTCCAAATCAGAGTCCCTGTTACGTCAATTGTCCCCATCAGAGTGTTCCTTACATCAGCTGTCCCAATCATGGTTCCCTTTACATCAACCGTCCCAATCTGAGTGCCTGTTACATCAATTGTCTACATCAAAGCACTTGTTACATCAATTGCCCTCATTAGAGTGCCTCATGGATCAGTGGATGCACTCTTAGAGATCTGGGGGGCACAACTCAAATCTGTGGGGCCACAGCCCACCCAGCACCACCCTAGATCTGGGCCTGCATGGACACAATATCCTGTAACTCCAACAGAGTGGCCCTGAGATGCAAACTGACCACACCAGTGTGGATCTGCTTTTGTGCATGGCATAGTCAGACTGGCACATCAAAGACAATGGACTGGCAGAATCACCAGCTATTCCTAATAAATTGAAGCAATAAAACCTGAACAGGCTACAGCTACCTACAACTAGAAAGAAACCCAAACATATTCATGAAATAATAACTTCAGGGGTAACATAATTTAGGGCAACCATTCTTAATCAGGGTTCCTTAGAGCCCAGGGGTTCATCCAAAGTTTGCCAGAGGTTCCTTGAGCCTTGGCTAGTTGACATCTTATTTGATCGTGCCTTCATAGTGCCTCGGCCAATGTCTGTAAGGGGGGAATTCTGAACATCACTGTAAGGGGGGGGGGGTACATTTTTACCACCAATGCACGTTGTCTTTTTCCCATTGATCACTAATTGGTGTAAGCATGGGTTCCCCAAGACATAAGAATGATTTCAAGGGTTAGTTTAGGGTAGAAAAGTTAATAAAGGCTGCTTTAAGGTGTAACATACATTTTAGGGCAGCCATGCTCGACTCAACAAATCCCTGGAACGCTATGGTTTATCCAGAGTTTGTAAGGGGTTCCTTGCATTGTGGCTAGTTAACCTCTCATTTAATGGTGCTCAGTTCCAGGACCACCCCCACTTGGCAGAGCCAGCTGCATGACACCAATGATCTTTTTAGCTGTCTGTCAGAGGGCATTCTGACCATCGCTGTAAGAGGGGGACATTCTTACCACCAATGTAAGGTTCCTTGCTCCATCTGACTCTCAGTGAATTGGTGTAAGCATTGTTTCCCCTAGATGTGATAATAATTTCAAGGGTTCCTCTGGGGTAGAAAGGATGAGAAATGATGCTTTAAAAAGAAACCTACATTTTAAGACAGCCATTCTCAAACAGGGATCCCTGAAACCCTACAGTTTATCCAGGGTTTGCTAGGGGTTCCTTGAGTTAACTTCTCATTGGATGGTGCCTGCATAGTTTCAGGACCACCACCACTTTGCAGAGCCAGCTGCATTACACCAATGATGTTTTTAGCTATCTGCAAAAAGGGCATTCTGACCATTGCTGAAAGAGGGGGTCATTTTTACCACCAATGTAAGATCCCTTTCTCCCACTGAACTGTTGTAAGCAGGGGCCTCGAGACGTAAAAATAATGTCAAGGGTTCCCCTGGGATAGAAAGGTTAAGGAAGGCTGCTTTAAGGTCTACCAGTCCTTTCATTTAAACCCACTGGTAATAATTCTTTTGTAAGACACAGCAAAGCCGTGTTGTCACTGCAACTTGCAGCCAGTATGTGACTTCATACAACCCCCTATCTTTGCTTTACCTTCAGCTATTACAAGACTTAGCGTGGCTTTTGTTCGAGCTTTCACAAGCAACCTGAGAAGAAGTGGTGCCATGGCAACAACAGTCAATGCATAACACAGGGCCCAATACATTCTCTGGATAAAATAAAGAATATGTGCACTGTGTACCTTTTGGTGCCACCTAGGAAGGTAAAGGTGAAAGTGGAGTCCGAGTATTTGAAATCTAGAAGAAAAAAAAAAAAGACAACATGAAATGATAAGATATTCCCAGTTGTCAGCAGCAACCCTCCCACCTCCTCCACTGATGAGGTAAGCAAGCTATAGGCACCTTACATTGCAGGAAACCCCTTTTTCAACAAGTGCACTGGTGCCATGGCAACCAAAGGAATTTCAGCTGTCAGTGAAAGCAACAACACAGCACATAGTCCTATAGACCTATACGTATCATGCAAAGGCAATACACAGAGGAAAAGCAAGCTCTGTTTTCTTACACATGCCATAGATACAAGAAAATGTGATCCTGTACAGAAAAAATAAAGGATTCATAAATGGGTGGAGGACGGTGGCATAATCTGCCATTAACCGTGCTTCCTTTTATCGGTATGATAAATGCTAATGATTATAGAAATTGTATTAATAATAATATGTGCATATTTGGTAAAATATTGGACTGATTAATACTGGTAAAACACCCCCTTGGCGTTGACCAACTACACCAAATTTTTCCATATCCGATGCTCCCCCACTTTCCGAACCGGCTCCGATCCTACCCGATTTGCCGATCCAAGTCCCAGCAGCCCATCAGGAACCAGCTTTCAGCTGCTTGGCGAGCGCAAACAAACCCGCGCTGCTTACGGATTGGTCGCTCACGCCGTACCTCTTTGTACTATTTGAATTCGGTCGCCATGGAGCGATACACAGTTCTAATAAAAGACACTACGATAAATAAGGCGTTATGTGACCAAATCAGCCCTGTAATTGTCAGCCCATGCCCTGAACAGCAAGCAGAGAGAAGGGAGGGAGTGGGAGGAAGGTGGAGGAAGGGGGGGATTGAGATGCCTTGTCGCCCCCCGATAACTCACCTGAAAACAGGCAGTCCTTTTCCGCCTTGCACTTTTGGATGACAATGTCGATATCCTTCTGAATCCTCTCTTGCCTTGAACACATCCCCATGAAATACACTCCCTGGGAAAGCAGCTTTATCGTCCCCCCAGTACAGCGGAATAACACAAACAGATAACAAGCCTGTGTGGTAGCTCTCGAGGGTCTTGCCAAGACGGTTGCTGTAGCTGGAGGATGAGGATTGGGCTGCTAATGATTCTGCTGCTGCTCCTTCTTCTTCTTCTTCTTCTGCTGCTGCTGCCGCTTTATTGCAATTTCCTCTCCTGACAACAGCCTGTGAGTTGATGAAAACCTCCCCCGCAGACAAACGCTTGTCAGTAGCAGTGCAATAAGAGAGGGAGTGAATAATAACAATCATCAGCAGCTCACAGCAAGAGGGCGAAAGAGAGAGAGAAAGAGAGAAGGAGAGAGACAGAGAGAGGAGAGGAGAGGAGACACAGGAGGAGAAGTAGAGAGGCAGCACCGAGGAGGGAGGGAGGGGGGAGAGCTGCAGCTAGTGGACGTACAGCCAGAGCTGGCACCAGACACCCACCACAGAGGGGGCCTTGGAACTTTAATGGGTTGTCACCCTTACCATAGGAAATGTTTTACGTTGAGGGGCACCTCATTCATTCTTTGTAAGCCCTCACAAGCAGGGCCCTCCTGATCCTCTAACAGTACCGCCTCCCTTTATTTTGTAAAGCGCTGCGCAAACTGTTGGCACTATATAAATCCTGTATAATAATAATAATAATAATAATAATAAGGCCTATTTGGTGTACCGGTACTTCCAGGAACGGTACACACACACACACACACACACACGTTATTATCCTGGGGAAACACAGACACGGCCCCTTGCTACAGTCACACCCACAGGCACGCAGGCAAGATGTGTGTGGGAACATGGAGCTGCCTGACTCATCCCCAGCAGGGTCTCACACAGATCAGCTGTGGGCTTCTTCGCACATACGGAAGGAGCCACGCTAAACCGGGTTCCATCGGCTTCACAGATTTCCTAATTGCCATGGCAGTGATGAAAACCAGGGAGGCAACCATCATATGCTTCTATTTTTGTATGACCCCGCGTAACCCCCAACGTTCTAGGTGTCCCATGGCCGTTGAAACAATGATGAGCATTGGATGCTGTCGGGGGGGGGGGGGGGGGGGGCTGTGTCTCTAGGGTGAACGTAGCATTCAGTGAACCCCATACAACAATAGACCACGTCAACAGCGGGCACTAGGGTGAAGGGACGGGTCAGCCGCCATAACATAAATCCAAAAATGCAATATTAAAAGCACACCATCCTAAAAATGCAGACAGGACATTTATTGATCACCTATCAATAGGGACGTTGGAAGGCCACTTAGGACCTTTCTCTTGGATGTGAAGTGACAGATCGCACCTTCATAACATAGGTCCAAAAAATGTGATACCACCAGTACACCATCCTCAAAATGTAGACAGGAAATGTATTGATCACCCATTAATAGTGATGTTTTGAGACTACTTTGGAGCTCTCCCTTGGGGAAATAGGTCCTTACCGGGATCAAAACATTGATAGGCATGTTCTGTCTGCATTTTTAAAATGGTATGCTGATGATATTGCATTTTGGACTTATGTTATGGTAGTGTACTGTAGATGTAGTGATATATATTACCAAAAGTATTGGGACGCCTGCGTTTAAACGCACATGAAATTTAAAAGCATCCCAGTCTTAGTCTGTAGGGTTCAATATTGAGTTGGCCCACCCTTTGCAGCTATAACAGCTTCAACTCTTCTGGGAAGGCTGTCCACTAGATTTAGGAGTGTGTCTATGGGAATGTTTGACCATTCTTCCAGAAGCGGAGCGGCACAATGGTGTAGTGGGTAGCACTCTCGCCTAGCAGTAAGAAGGGTCACTGGTTCAAATCCCAACCACGACACTACCTGCCTGGAGTTTGCATGTTCTCCCTGTGTCTGCGTGGGCTTCCTCCGGGCACTCCAGTTTCCTCCCACACTCCAAAGACATGCTGGTAGGTTAATTGGATCCTGTCTAAATTGTCTCTAGTATGTATGAATGTGAGTTAGGGACCTTAGATTGTAAGCTCCTTGAGGGTGTAGGGACTGATGTATAATGTATATGTAAAGAGCTGCATAAATTGACGGCACTATATAAGTACCTGAAATAAAATAAAATAAATAAAGTGCATTTGTGAGGCCAGGCACTGATGTTGGATGAGAAGGTCTGGCTCACAGTCACCGCTCTAATTCATCCCAAAGGTGTTCTGTCAGGTTGAGGTCAGGACTCTGTGCAGGCCAGTCAAGTTCCTCATCCATGTCTTTTTGGACCTTGCTTTGTGCACTGGTCCAAATCATTTGGTGGAGGGAGGATTCTGATGTGGGGTTATTTTTCAGGGGTTGGGATTGGCCCCTTAGTTCCAGTGAAGGGAACTCTTAAAGCATCAGCATGCCAATACATTTTGGACAATTTCATGCTCCCAACTTTGTGGGAACATTTTTAGGATGACCCCTTCCTGTTCCAACATGAGTGCGCACCAGTGCATAAAGCATGGTCCATAAAGTAATGGATGAGCGAGTTTGAGGTGGAGGAACTTGACTGGCCTGCACAGAGTCCTGACCTCAACTCGATCACCTTTGGGATGAATTAGAGCTGAGACTTCAAGCCCCTCTCTCAATGCCGGACCTCACAAATGCTCTTCTGGAAGAATAATCAAACATTCCCATAGACACACTCCTAAATCTTGTGGACATCCTTCCCAGAAGAGTTATATATATACAGTATATACATATAAAACTACACCTACAATACCGTACGTTGTCACTCATCACACCTATATGACAACAGATATTCGCCACTTCACCTACGAGGGAGAGGTCTGGAGTAGCCTTGAAACATTGTTATTCATGGGTCATCAATGAATGTCCCGTCTGCATTTTTAAGATGGTGTGCTGATATCACATTTACTAGGTGCCCATTTGCAGAATCTTTGCAAGTGATAAGCCCAGTTCAATCATCGATTGCAACCATTGGGAGACTCATCCACAGCAGAGTTTGCACCGGCGTCTTGTGTGCATGAGGCCTAAAAATGAAGACAGGGCATTTATTGATCATGTATGAATAGGACATTTCCAGGCAGCCCAGGACCTTTCCTTCGAAGAGAGAGGTCCTTAGTGGCCTTGAAAGATTGTTATTCTAGCTTGATCAATAAATGCCCTGTCTGTATTTTGAAAAGACAAGTTCACCTTTGTAAAAAAAATAATAAATGCACATCTTTTTGCAAATTGCGGGTGCAATGCAGGACTCCTGCAGACTGTCAGTTTAAGACGTCTGCTCGTACCTTGTACGGGCAGACATTTACACAATGACAGGAAGAAACAACCTACCTAGAGTGCTCAATAGCGTCCTGGTAGTTCATTGAGAACTACAAGCCAACATGTTACATGTTCCACCCTGAAAACATGTGGACCATGTACATACTTGCCAACTGTCCCGGATTTCCCGGGACATTCCCGGGACTTAGACGCCATTCCCGAATTTGTGGCATCCCGGTAAATGTCCCGAGAAATCCGGTTCTTCACGAATTCGCATCCGCCGCTGCCGCCGCTAGAAGTCCGCGGCCGGCGGAGACATTGTCTCCGCCGGCCGCCATTTTTCTGTAGTTTAGGAAGACGGCTGGGGGGAGACGGAGCTCTTGCGTCGCCGCCCACCCTCCGCCCCGCTCCGCCTCGCCCAGCTCTGCCCCGCTCTGCCTCGCCCCGCCTACCCCCCGCCCCGCTGCCAGTCTAAAATGGAAAGGGTTCTAGCCATGCGGAGGACACCTCTGAGGTGGGGGGGCGCACCGCTGTGGGACTCCTGATGCAAGGGGGGCTCCATTGGGGACAGCTGATGTGAGGGGGGGTCTGCCGGGGACACCTGATGCAAGGGGGGCTCCACAGGGGACACCTAATGTGAGGGGAGGCTCCACCGGGGACACCTAATGTGAGGGGGGGCTCCACAGGGGACACCTAATGTGACGGGGGGCTCCACTGGGGACACCTGATGTGAGGGGGTCTCCGCCGGGGACACCTGATGTGAGGGGGGGCTCCGCCGGGGACACCTGATGTGAGCGGGGGCTCCGCCGGGGACACCTGATGTGAGGGGGGGCTCCGCCAGGGACTCCTGATGTGAGGGGGGCTCTGCCAGGGACTCCTGATGTGAGGGGGGCTCCGCCGGGAACACCTGATGTAAGAGGGAGCTCCACTGGGGACACCTGATGTGAGGGGGGCTCCACCGGGAACTCCTGATGTGAGGGGGGGCTCCGCCGGGAACACCTGATGTAAGGGGGAACTCCACTGGGGACACCTGATGTGAGGGGGGGCTCCGCCGGGGACACCTGATGTGAGGAGGGGCTCCGTCGGGGACACCTGATGTGAGGGGGGGCTCCGCCGGGGACACCTGATGTGAGGGGGGGCTCCGCCAGGGACTCCTGGTGTGAGGGGGGGCTCTGCCAGGGACTCCTGATGTGAGGGGGGCTCCGCCGGGAACACCTGATGTAAGGGGGAGCTCCGCTGGGGACACCTGATGTGAGGGGGGCTCCACCGGGGACTCCTGATGTGAGGGGGGGCTCCGCCGGGAAACACCTGATGTAAGGGGGAACTCCACTGGGGACACCTGATGTGAGGGGGGGCTCCACTGGGGACACCTGATGTGAGGGGGGGCTCCACCGGGGACACCTGATGTGAGGGAGGGGGCTCCGCCGGGGACTCCTGGTGTGAGGGGGAGCTCCGCTGGGAACTCCTGGTGTGAGGGGGGGCTCCGCTGGGGACATCTGATGTGAGGGGGGGGCTCCGCCGGGGACATCTGATGTGAGGGGGAGCTCCGCTGGGGACTCCTGGTGTGAGGGGGGGCTCCGCTGGGGACTCCTGGTGTGAGGGGGGGCTCCGCCGGGGACTCCTGGTGTGAGGGGGGCTCCGCTGGGGACTCCTGGTGTGAGGGGGGGCTCCGCTGGGGACATCTGATGTGAGGGGGGCTCCGCTGGGGACATCTGATGTAAGGGGGGCTCCGCTGGGGGCACCTAATGCAAGGACGAACTCTGCTGGGACATCTGACGCAAGGACGGGCGGCTGGTGGCAGGCGACGTGGCAGGTGACACGCTCAGGGATCCCACTGATTCTGCATTATGGTGAGTTGAATGATTTCATTTTATATTAATAATAGAAATAATGCACTTCAATCATCCTGACACCATAACAACCATGGTGCCGGGATGATTGAAGTGCTAACACCAGGTGTTTGGAGTATCTTTATCTTTAAACTTTCTAGAATACACACATTTTTATTGTTTAGGATCTGGGGCTGCTGTCCCATCATTTCCCTCTCCCCCTCTCCCCCTTTCCCCCTTTCCCCCTCTCCCCCTCTCCCCCTTTCCCCCTCTCCCCCTCTCCCCCTTTCCCCCTCTCCCCCTCTCCCCCTCCCTCTCCATCCCTCATTCATCTCAGACTCTAACCACACCCTCTTGAACCATGCCCATTTAAGCCACGCCCACTGTGACGTGTAAACCACGCCCATTTTTTTGCCGCATTTGTACGTTTTCCGTAAGCCACGTCTACAAACGAATGCCCCGCCCCCTAATTATTGTACGGCTCCGCCTACAGCCACATTTTTTTTTTACAATGTTGGCAACTATGCATGTAACATGTTGCATGAATCTTTGCAGTGAGTCCAATTTGATCATCGATTGCAGCCATTGGGTATTCTCAGGAGTTGAAAACCACTGGAGTAGCTGGCTATTCCTCTGAGATGATCCATGGGAAGGTTTGCCATCCATTTCAAAGAAAGTTCCTTTACGATTCTGGATACATTTGGAGTTTTGTCGCCATCCAGTTGGGAGGTCCTTCCTTTTAATTGCCTGCTGGTGATACAAGCTATATTGACTCATTGAACGTATGTTCCTATGAGTTCAATCCCTCTGGTAAGCCTTCACTTTTTCTATGTGGAGGGTCCATCACACCTAATTCTTTGCATGTGTTATCCACGTGGTGATTAAGGAATTATATACCCTTTGGACTAACAACAGTCCTTTGTATTTGAAGAGACACCTGAAGAGTACCAGAGACTTAATTTTTTAATTTTTTGTATATTGTGGATTGACATAGACTTTTCTTTTTCATATTTTTATACAAGTTATATCATAAGCTTCTAAAAATCTATAGCGCTACACTTGTCTGTGCACTTATTTTTGACAGCCATTGGGTATATACAGGCAATTTTGGGCTGAATAGCGAACACATTGTACAGCTTGCTGGAAAACCTCCGTGCCAATCATTTATAAGGTACTTATGGCAAGTTGCTGTAAAATTCCAGGAGTTACCTACATTTTACACCTGTTAGGGCTCATGCACACAGCTTAGAAAACAACAGTATTGTATATTATAGGCCCATGCACAACACTGTGTTGTGCTCATAATCTTGTCCTACAGTCAGCTGCATAAAATCAAAGTAGTACATTTTGCGTCCGCAGTCAGTATTTCTGCATACTTTATGTATGTAAGTACATGTAAGCACGTGTACATGCTTGTTATTTAAAACTGACCTAGAGGAATGGAAGGAAAATGTTATGAATGTGAATGTTTTATAGACAATTATGAGACTAAATGTGTCTAAATTGAAACACTTTACAGACCATTAGGCCTCACACACAGGACATCAAAAACACAGCATTTACAGGCGTTTGCCATTTTTTTCTGCCTCTACACCCCTCTCTATGTTAGTCTATGTGTCCTTGCACACATAGGTGTTTACTGGTATTTAGAGGAAGGAGCCTTTAAAGGCAGAAAAAGAAATGTACCACCAACACATTCAGGAGAGGAGCATTTTGGTGAAAAAATGGCAAACACACAATAATGCAGCATGTTTATGCACGTTTGCACATTAATGCATTCTAATGACCAGAATAAACAAATATTCTGGCTTATAAAATACATTAATGTCAATCACATGAACATGCATAAACACTTATGCAAAATGCAGCTTTAGATGTGTTTTTTCAGCTGCATGAAAAAAAAATGTTCTGTGTGCATGAGTCTTTGCATGCTTTATTTTTTTATTTTTTACATAAGATCTTTCTGCAAGAAAAGATCATCTATAGATATCCATATTTTAATAACGTGATTGTAAACAATCACCTTGTAAAACAACCATTCCGTTTAAAATAGAGAAAGAAAAGGCAAAACATTTATGTATAGATATAGTATCTCACAAAAGTGAGTACACCCCTCACATTTTTGTAAATACTCTATTATATCTTTTCATGTGACAACACTGAAGAAATGACACTGTGCTACAATGTAAAGTAGTGAGTGTACAGCTTGTATAACAGTGTAAATTTGCTGTCCCCTCAAAATAACTCAACACACAGCCATTAATGTCTAAACCGCTGGCAACAAAAGTGAGTACACCCCTGAGTGAAAATGTCCAAATTGTGGTGCATCCTCAAACGGAAGGTAGAGGAGCGCAAGGTCTCTAACATACTCCAGTGGCAATCTGTGAAGCTCTGGTGAACTCCATGCCCAAGAGGGTTAAGGCAGTGCTGGAAAATAATGGTGGCCACACAAAATATTTACACTTTGGGCCCAATTTGGACATTTTCACTTAGGGGTGTACTCACTTTTGTTGCCAGCGGTTTAGACATTAATGGCTGTGTGTTGAGTTATTTTGAGGGGACAGCAAATTTACACTGTTATACAAGCTGTATACTCACTACTTTACATTGTAGCACAGTGTCATTTCTTCAGTGTTGTCACATGAAAAGATATAATAAAATATTTACAAAAATGTGAGGGGTGTACTTACTTTTGTGAGATACTGTACTTCCCTAAAGAAGGTGCCAGTGATCCGTAAGGAGGCTCCATAGTACACTGTGGTGAGCAGAGAATTTGGTAACTAGTTTGACAGTTGCTGGTTGCTTTACATGAGGGGGGCCATAGAGTAGAGATGATCTAGTCCTTGCAGAGGCCTTGTTAAAGGACTTCCTAAGATTGGTCCATGTATACACCCATGCCAAGAGCCGCTTGTGTAGGGGCAGCAGCCTGGATATAAAAATCCCCATCCTCTGTGCAGTTACGATGTAGTCTGAGGTATTGGGCATACAGAATGCTGTGTACCAGAGACCGGGGATGGGCACTGGAGGCATGAAGCAATGCATTGCCCGCTGTGGGCTTAAGGTATAGATCTTGGCCTGCTTGGCCATGAGAGTCCTTGACAATCTTAAGGTCAAGGAAGGTGATATGATTGCGATCAGAGCTGAATGTGAAGCGTAAATTGAACTGGTTCGCGTTCAGATGGTCAATAAATTCTCTAAGCTCGGATTCTGTTCCCGTCCATATGACAAAAATGTCGTTGATAGATCTGTACCAACAAAAGACATAATTTAGGAGGGGCTGTAGAGACTTGTCCGCAAAGACAGTTCTCTCCCATCCTCCAAATACAAGTGGGCATAGGAAGGTGTACATGATGTGCCCATGGAAACTCCCTGGGTTTGCAAGTAAACCTGGTCCATATAGGTAAAGTAGTATTTGGTCAAGATAAACTGCAATAGCCTAAGTATAAAGCGGTTCAGGGGCCAGGTGTTCCTATCATGCTCCATCAAAAAGGTCCCAGACATCCGGACACCCTGCTCGTGGGGGATACTCCTGTACAGAACCTCAATATCTATAGCCATGAGCAGGGCATCCGGAGGGACTGGGAACCCCTCGATGTGTCGAAGCAGGTCCGTGGTATCCTGTATAGGGATGAGCTTCGTGTTCGAGTCGAACCCATGTTCGACTCGAACATCGGCTGTTCGATCGTTCGCCGAATTGCGAACGTTATGGGCCGTTCGCGCTAAATTCGTGTGGCGCGTCACGGCCCATAATTCACTGCGGCATCGCAGTGCATTGCTGGCTGATGATTGGCCAAGCATGCACTATGACCCGCATGCTTGGCCAATCACAGCGCTGTCAGTAGAGAGAGCTGTAATTGGCCAAAGCCAGGGTGGCTTTGGCCAATTACGGCTCAGGGCATTTAGTACACACCCCACACTATATAAGGCCGCCTGCACGGCGGCCCTGTGTAGTGTGTGTTCCGGTGTGCTGAGAGATAGAGAGAGAGAGAGACAGTGTCATTTGATTTGAGTTAGATAGATTAGGCAGAACAGTCAGTCAGTTAGCTGCACTTACAGTGTATTGTGTATATATATGCATCCCAGGTGTTGCATATATATATATACACTGTATTCAGTTTAGCTAGATCCGTTCCTGTTATCTTCTATCTAGACTATTTACATTTAATGCAGTGCGTCCTGCTCACAGTGTTCAGCTAGATCCGTTCCTGTTATCTTCTAGACTATTTACATTTAGTGCAGTGCGTCCTGCTCACAGTGTTCAGCTAGATCCGTTCCTGCTATTTACATTTAGTGCAGTGCGTCCTGCTCACAGTGTTCAGCTAGATCCGTTCCTGTTAAATTCCTACTGACCGGCAGGCTTGTCTGGTTACAGTATATAAAGCTACCTGAAGAAAATTACAGGTGTTCTATTTGATCCTATTAGTACCACGGTCAGGCAGCTAGACTATTTACATTTAGTACAGTGTGTCCTGCTCACAGTGTTCAGCTAGATCCGTTCCTGTTAAATTCCTACTGACCGGCAGGCTTGTCTGGTTACAGTATATAAAGCTACCTGAAGAAAATTACAGGTGTTCTATTTGATCCTATTAGTACCACGGTCAGGCAGCTAGACTATTTACATTTAGTACAGTGTGTCCTGCTCACAGTGTTCAGCTAGATCCGTTCCTGTTATCTTCCTACTGACAGGCAGGCTTGTCTGGTTACAGTATATAAAGCTACCTGAAGAAAATTACAGGTGTTCTATTTGATCCTATTAGTACCACGGTCAGGCAGCTAGACTATTTACATTTAGTACAGTGCGTCCTGCTCACAGTGTACAGCTAGATCCGTTCCTGTTATCTTCCTACTGACAGGCAGGCTTGTCTGGTTACAGTATATAAAGCTACCTGAAGAAAATTACAGGTGTTCTATTTGATCCTATTAGTACCACGGTCAGGCAGCTAGACTATTTACATTTAGTACAGTGCGTCCTGCTCACAGTGTTCAGCTAGATCCGTTCCTGTTATCTTCCTACTGACAGGCAGGCTTGTCTGGTTACAGTATATAAAGCTACTTGAAGAAAATTACAGGTGTTCTATCCCAGCTTAGTGCAGCTACAGGCCATTAGTATGTCTGGAAGGCCAAGAAGGAGAGGCAGACAGTCACAAGCCAATAAGAGAGGGCAAGCAGGCTCTGTGTCTAGTGCTGGTCGTGGAGACGGTGCATCCTCATCAGCACGTGGCCATGGGACACGCTTGGCCTTTTTTTCGGCAGCTGGCCATGTTGAGCCGCAACATGCGGAAGACTTGGTCGAGTGGATGACCAAGCCGTCCTCATCCTCCTCATCCTCTCTCACCCATGCCCAGGGTGCTTTGTCTGGCAAAGCAGCGGCCTCTTCCCTCAGCTCAATGTCATCAGTGACTCCTTCCCTAGCTCCACCATGTCCTCATGAGGATTCCCTCGAACTGTTTGACCACAGTGTTGGGTACATGCTCCAGGAGGATGCCCAGCGTTTGGAAGGCTCTGATGACGATACTGAGCTCGATGAAGGCAGTAACATGAGCGCGGACAGAGGGGGTGCCCAAGAAGGACAGCAATCTGGCAGTCATGCTCCCCCTGCTGCAGCATACTGCCAGGTTTGCTCCAGTGATGAGGAGGGAGGGGATGATGAGGTCACTGACTCAACGTGGGTGCCTGATAGGAGAGAGGAGGAGGAGGAGGAGGAGGAGGAGGAGGAGGAGGAGGAGGAGGAGGAGGAGGCGGCAGCACATCACCAACGAGGCAGGATGCCCTCCAGGGGCCAGCCTAAGGGCAGCACATTGACTGCATCACACCCCAAAGCTCCACATGTGCAGGGCGCTGCAGTCTCTGCGCGTTATTCAAAAAGTTCTTTGGTGTGGGCCTTTTTTGAGACGAGTGCATCAGATCGCACCGCTGCTATTTGCAACATATGTCTCAAGCGTATCTCGCGTGGCCAAAATATCTCCCGCTTGGGTACCACATGCTTGACCAGACATATGTTGACCTGCCATGCAGTTCGTTGGCAAGCGTATCTAAAAGACCCACACCAAAGAACAAAGAGGATCTCTCCTTGCTCCTCATCAGCTGAGATTTCCAACCCCACTAGACCTTCAGTCCTCTCTGAGACCTACAGTGAGAGGAATGAAGGTGTAGAATTAGGTGTGTCACAGCCAAGTACTTGTGGGCAATCTGCTTTTGGTACACCGACGTCAGATTGTACCAGGCAAATTTCCCTGCCCCAGCTGCTGCACCGCCGAAAGAAGTTTGCTCCCAGCCATCCACATGCCCAGCGGTTGAATGCTAGCTTGGCAAAATTGCTAGCACTTCAACTGCTGCCTTTTCAGTTGGTAGACTCTGCCCCCTTCCGTGAGTTTGTGGAATGTGCGGTTCCTCAGTGGCAGGTACCCAAACGCCACTTTTTCTCACGGAAGGCGATTCCGGCTCTCTACCGGCATGTGGAAGGCAATGTCCATGCCTCGCTGGACAGGGCGGTCAGCGGTAAGGTGCATATTACCGCTGACTCATGGTCCAGCAGGCATGGACAGGGACGTTACCTAAGTTTCACGGCGCATTGGGTGACTCTGCTGGCAGCTGGGAAGGATGCAGGACAAGGTGCAGTAGTGTTGGAGGTTGTTCCGCCACCACGCCTCCAAAATGCTGATTGTGACACACCTCTCTCCTCCACCCCCTCCTCTTCTTCTTCCTCCATGGCCTCTTCCTCGGAACCAGCGGTGCTCCGTAGGCGTTCAAGGGGCTACGCAAGTACGCAGGCCAAAAGATGCCATGCGGTGCTTGAGCTGGTGTGCTTGGGGGACAGGAGCCACACTGGGGCAGAGGTTCTGTCAGCTCTGCAGGGGCAGGTTCAGAGGTGGTTGACGCCACGCCAACTTAAGGCAGGAATGGTGGTTTGCGACAATGGCACCAACCTCCTCTCTGCCCTCCGACAGGGACAAATGACCCATGTGCCCTGTTTGGCTCACGTCCTTAACTTGGTGGTGCAGCGGTTCTTGGGCAGGTACCCGGGCTTACAGGATGTCCTGAGGCAGGCCAGGAAAGTCTGTGTGCATTTCCGCCGGTCATATAATGCCAGTGCTCGGCTGACGGACCTCCAAAAGGAGTTTAACCTGCCCAAGAACCGCCTAATCTGTGACATGCCCACCAGGTGGAACTCAACGTTGGCCATGCTGCAGCGGCTGCACACGCAGCAGAGGGCCATCAATGAGTACCTGTGCGACTATGGCACCAGGACAGGGTCAGGGGAGCTTGGTTTTTTTTCCCCACGCCAGTGGGCCATGATCAGGGATGCATGCACTGTCCTGTCACCATTCGAGGAGGCCACGAGGATGGTGAGCAGTGACAGTGCATGCATCAGTGACACTGTCCCCCTTGTCCACCTGTTGGAGCACACGCTGCGTGGAATAATGGACAGGGCACTTGAGGCAGAACAGAGGCAGGAAGAGGAGGACTTCCTTAGCTCTCAAGGCCCCCTTTATCCAGACAGTGTTCCTGCGTGCCCGCCGATCACACAGGAAGAGGACGAGGAGGAAGAGGAGGAGGAGGAAGATTGTGTCAGTATGGAGGTGGAGCCTGGCACTCAGCATCAGCAGCAGTCTTTAAGGGATCAGTCCCAAGAAACACATGGACTTGTACGTGGCTGGGAGGAGGTGGCTGCGGACCATGTCGTTCTTAGTGACCCAGAGGACTCCGGACCGAATGCCTCAGCAAACCTACGCTGCATGGCCTCCCTGATCCTGCAAAGCCTGCGTAAGGATCCTCGTATTCGTGGTATCAAGGAGAAGGACCAATACTGGCTGGCAACCCTCCTTGATCCACGTTACAAGGGTAAGGTTGCGGACCTTATCTTGCCATCGCAGAGGGAGCAGAGGATGAAACATCTTCGGGAGGCCTTGCAGAAAGGTCTGTGCAACGCGTTCCCAGAGACTGGGAGGTTACAAACTCCTGTTTCTGGACAACGTGTTGCTGAGGCTTCGGTCAGTCAAAGAAGGAGCGGTGGAGAAGGTGGCCGTCTGACCGATGCGTTCAGACAATTTTTTGGTCCGCAGCCCCAAGGTATGATCGGTTCCAGCAACCATCGCCAGCGTCTGTTTTACATGGTGCAGGAATACCTAGGGGCAAGATCAGACTTGGACACCTTTCCCACCGAAAATCCTCTGGGTTACTGGGTCTTGAGGATGGATCACTGGCCAGAGCTTGCACAGTATGCAATTGAGCTACTGGCCTGTCCTGCATCCAGCGTTCTTTCGGAACGCACATTCAGTGCTGCTGGAGGCGTGGTAACCGATCACAGGGTGCGTCTGTCCACCGACTCGGTCGATCGGCTGACCTTCATAAAAATGAATGAGTCTTGGATCACCACCAGCTACCAAGCACCTGATGCTGATGTAACCGAATAATTTTTTTTGAAATCTCAGATCCCTTCAAAGACTGCCTATGCTGATGCTGAGTGACTATCCCTGAGTAATTATCCTCTTCCTCCTCAATCATCACGCTGATAGCTTGTAAGAACATTTTTGGTTCTGGGCGCCACCACCAGTGCCTAAGGCACAATTTTTCAGCCCCTGTTTAACAGGGGCGTGTAATTACAATTTTTGATGCAATACTTTGCAGTAGGGCTCGTTCCTGCGTTCCAACTAGAGTGTCTGTGAGGGGTTGCAGTGTTGTGGCACCAGCACCAGTGCCTAAGGCCCAATTTTTCTGCCCCTGTCTAACAGGGGCGTGTAATTACAATTTTTGAAGCAATCATTTGCAGCAGGGCTCGTTCCTGCGTTCCAACTAGAGTGTCTGTGAGGGGTTGCAGTGTTGTGGCACCAGCACCAGTGCCTAAGGCCCAATTTTTCTGCCCCTGTCTAACAGGGGCGTGTAATTACAATTTTTGAAGCAATAATTTGCAGCAGGGCTCGTTCCTGCGTTCCAACTAGAGTGTCTGTGAGGGGTTGCAGTGTTGTGGCACCAGCACCAGTGCCTAAGGCCTAATTTTTCAGCTGCTGTTCAACAGGGGCATGTAATTACAATTCTTGATCTAATATTTCACAGCAGGGCCCTGTGAGGGCTTACAGTGTTGTGGCCACAGCAACACCTAAGGCCCAAATTTCTGCTGAGTATATAGGGCAGGACCCTACTTTCAAACATCTAACTTACAAACGACTCCTACTTGCAAACGGAAGGAGACAACAGGAAGTGAGATGAAATCTACCCCTAGGAAGGGAAATTCTCTCCTGTAAGAGTTAATATGGGAAAACAAGTTCTCCTTTCCACTGATGCTTTCCAATCCTTGTTCCACAAAAAAACCCAAATTTTCAAAAAACATTTTTCATTGGGACAAAAAAGTGAGGTGAAATCTTCTGAAGAGGAGGAAAGACAGCAAAACAAATGTCACAGGGGTGATAACCCTTCCCTATGTTTTCCAAAAAGCTTAGAAAAGATTTTTTGGCTGGAGCTAAACACGTTAAAAATGTTCAAAATTACAAACAGATTCTACTTAACAACAAACCTGTATACTGCTGTTCAGAGTATATAGGGCCTGGTGGCCCCACACCTTTCCTTATTTTAATTTGGGTGCGGGGTTCCCCTTAATATCCATACAAGACCCAAAGGGCCAGGTAATGGACTGGGGGGTACCCATGCCGTTTGTCTCACTGATTTTCATCCATATTGCCATGACCCGACATGACATTAAACCCGCAAGCAGTTTTAAATGAGATTTTTTCCTTTAAAAATGACATTTGGTGCAGGGACTGTTCTAAACATGGGAAACACGCGTCACTTTACAGGCATACTATAGACACCCCCCAGGTACGATATTTAAAGGAATATTTCACTTTTTTTTTTTTACTTTAAGCATCATTAAAATCACTGCTCCCGAAAAAACGGCCGTTTTTAAAAGTTTTTTTTGCATTGATACATGTCCCCTGGGGTAGGACCCGGGTCCCCAAACCCTTTTTAGGACAATACCATGCAAATTAGCCTTTAAAATGAGCACTTTTGATTTCGAACGTTCGAGTCCCATAGACGTCAATGGGGTTCTAACGTTCGTGCGAACTTTCGGTCCGTTCGCGGGTTCTGGTGCGAACCGAACCGGGGGGTGTTCGGCTCATCCCTAATCCTGTATATAGGAGGGCAGGCTCAGTACATGTGACATAAGAAAGGTATCCACAAACCCACTTGCGTTCTCCGTCAGAGACCCTATGCCCCAAACTATGGGTCTTCCAGGGGAAGATTCATGTGGGTTTTGGGTAGTGTATAGAATTTGGGCATACGTGGTGTCTGAGTGTTAATATAGTTCAAGGTATCCCTGTCAATCAAACCATCCCAAAATGCTCCAGTGCATAGGCTGCGAAATTAAACAATATTTTGTTGAATTAGCGTACCTTTGATAGGTCTATACCATGATGTATTGTTAAGGACATCCAAACGCATGGTTTGGTATTGAGGGTGCGTCATTAGTACTATATTGCCACCCTTATCGGATAGCTTTATAACCAACTCACCAACTGCATTTCTGGAGTTTAGTCACTGCACGGATTTGTCTTGGGATCAGGTTGGAAGGCAGATCAGGCCACTGTTGCCTTTTGTGCACCTTTATTGTTCCATGTAGAAAAGCCCATACAGATCATGAGGTCTGGAAATGTATGCGATTTTAATTTAAATTGACTACGGTTCACTTTCACCTGGACAGGGGGTGGACAGGTATGGGTGACCCCAGGGGGACTGGATTAGTCCCTTGGTCGTGTACATCAGGTTGCATATCATCGATCACACCTTTCTTGTATAGAAGCATCAGGTACCATAAAGCTCTAAACTCCTGCATGGAGAAGTGCTTGGTTCTCTCAGCTAATTCCCTTTTTTTCTGTCTTTGTCAAAAATGAACTTAACTGTTAGATTGCAGACGAAAAGTTAAAGATCTTTGATCGTTTCAAAGATGTTGATGGGTTCAAGGGGGCAAAAGCCTAGGCCCAGTTGTAATATCATCTCCTCTTCAGCAGTCAAGGTAAAAGGAGTGAGGTTAATAATGTTTAAAGAAGGTGAAGCATTAATGTTCTCTAGTGTAGGAGGTTGGCAGATAGATTGGGTAGTGGAGTTTTTAAAACAAACGTATCCAGATTGCCCTGTCTAGTGGGTTCTGGTGTCATTGGAAATAAAAAATCCGAATTGGTTGGCAAGTGCTTTAGTGTTGGACTGAAGGATTCTAGGAATAATATTTACCGTGTTTTTTTCCCTTTCTTGGGGTCCTCCAAAGGGTGCCCCTCACCAGTGAGTGATCTCTTACGTGGAGTGCTCGATATGTGCACATTAGTAGGACGTGATAAAGCCTGTGAAGACAAAGGAGAAACAAAGGAGTCAGATTTAGTTAAATCCATTACGTTAGGTGTATCCTGTGGTATTCGTGCCTGTGTTCTACCTCTCCTAGCAGGGAATTTTCCGTCCATCTATAGGCATAAAAAAAATAGCCAAAAATATATAAAAAAAACAAACTTCTTTCTCAGTTTAGGCCGATATGTATTCTTCTACATATTTTTGGTAAAAAAAAAAGCGCAATAAGCGTATATTGAATAGTTTGCGCAAAAGTTATAGCGTCTACAAAATAGGGGATAGATTTATGGCATTTTTATTATTATTATTTTTTTATTAGTAGTGGCAGCGATCTGCAATTTTTATCCTGACTGCGACATTATGGTGGACACATCGGACACTTCTGACACTATTTTGGGACCATTGTCATTTATACAGCGATCAGTGCTATAAAAATGCACTGATTACTGTGTAAATGACACTGGCAGGAAAGGGGTTAAACACTAGGGGGCGATCAAGGGGTTAAGTGTGTCCTCGGCAGTGATTCTAACTGTTCTGCCTTACTAGAACATGACAGAGATCACTGCTCCTGATAACAGTAGATCTCTGTCATGTTGCTAGGCAGAACAGGGAAATGCCTTGTTTATATAGGCATCTCCCCATTCTACCGCTCTGTGACATTGAGTCCGCGGGACCCACGGGCACGGTCACGGAGTACGCAGCAGGTGTGCGTGTGCCCACAATGCCGCGATTTAAAGGGGACGAATCTGTACGCCCATTTGCCCAGCTGTGCCATTGTGCCAATGTATATCGTCGTGTGCTGGTAGGCATGTGGTTACATTTTCCTCCTCTCAGTAAAAGGGTCAGACCAACACAGGGCTGATCCTGGGCGGATGCGCGGGGTGCAACGGGGGGAGCCAAAGTGCCAGCGTATCGTCAGTCCCAAGTTTGCTGCCTCGCGCCTGCTGCAGTGTGCACATCCCCGCCCCCCCCGGGACACGCCCGCAGCAGCGTGCACATTCCCTGCCTGCTGCACATCCTCCACTCAGCACCCGCAGTATATTCCGTATGAGGAGGGAGGAGGAGGTAGTTAGGTCTGCCCCACCTCCTCCCAATGTCCCTCCTGTGCCACCCACAATCCCTTTGTGCAGCCAATCTGTGCCTGGGAAAGGGGTGTAGGCGGGAGATTTCAAAACCAGACATTGATCCTGCCTGATGCCGCTGCCTGAGTGCCTGTGCCTCTAGAGACAATGCAGCCCTGTGTGAGTGATCTCTCCCCTCTCTCTCTTCTCCAAATGCACCATAGTCTTCCATGTGCCATAGTCTTCCAGCCTTCCATGATAGTTTTCCAGCCTTCCATGTGCCATAGTCTTCCAGCCTTCCATGTCCCATAGTCTTCCATGTGCCATAGTTTTCCAGCCTTCCATGTGCCATAGTCTTCCAGCCTTCCATGTGTCATAGTCTTCCAGCCTTCCATGTGACATAGTCTTCCAGCCTTCCATGTGACATAGTCTTCTATGTGCCATAGTTTTCCAGCTTCCCATGTGCCATAGTCTTCCATCCTTCCATGTTCCGTAGTCTTCAAGCCTTCCATGTGCCATAGTCTTCCTGCCTTCCATGTACCATAGTACCATAGTGATCCTGCCTTACATGTACCATAATGCTCCTTTCTGCCTTCCATGTGCCATAGTGGTCTTTCCTTCCTGCCTTCCATGTACCAAAGTGATCCTTCCTGCCTCCCATTTACCAAAGTGATCATTCCTGCCTTCCAGGTGCCATAGTGATTCTTCCTGCCTTCTGTGTGCCATAGTGATCCTTCCTTTCTTCCATGTACCATAGTGATCCTTCCTGCTTTCCATGTACCATAGTGATCCCTCCTTCCTTTCTTCAATGTACCATAGTGATCCCTCCTTCCTTTCTTCCATGTACCATAGTGATCCTTCCTGCCTTCCATGTACCATAGTGAGCCTTTCTTCCTTTCTTCCATGTGCCATAGTGATCCCTCCTTCCTGCCTTCCATGTACCATAGTGTTCCTTCCTTCCTGCCTTCCATGTACCATAGTGATCCTTCCTGCCTTCCATGTACCATAGTGACCCTTCCTGCCTTCCAGGTGTCATAGTGATCCTTCCTGCCTTCTTTGTGCCATAGTGATCCTTCCTGCCTTCCATGTACCATAGCAATCCCTCCTTCCTTTCATCAATGTACCATAGTGATCCCTTCTTCCTTTCTTCAATGTACCATAGTGATCCTTCCTTCCTTCCTCTATGTACCATAGTGATCCCCCTTCCTGCCTTCCATGTACCATAGCGATCCCTTCTTCCTTTTTTCCATGTACCATAGTGATCCTTCTTGCCTTCCATGTGCCATAGTGATCCTTCCTTCCTGCCTTCCATGTATCATAGTGATCCTTCCTTCTTGCCTTCCATGTACCATAGTGTTTCCCCTTCCTTTCTTCCATATACCATAGTGATCCTTCCTTCCTGCCTTCCATGTACCATAGTGATACTTCCTTCCTGCCTTCCAAGTACCATAGTGTCCCCCCCTTCCTTTCTTCCATATACCATAATGATCCTTCCTTCCATGTACCATAGTGATCCCCTTCCTGCCTTCCATGTACCATAGTGATCCTTCCTGCCTTCCAGGTGTCACAGTGATCCTTCCTGACTTCTGTGTGCCATAGTGAGCCTTCCTTTCTTCCATATAACATAGTGATCCTTCCTGCTTTCCATGTACCATAGTGAACCCTCCATCCTTTCTTGAATGTACCATAGTGATCCCTCCTTCCTTTCTTCCATGTACCATAGTGATCCTCCCTGCCTTCCATGTATCATAGTGAGTCTTCCTTCCTTTCCTCCATGTCCTATAGTGATCCTTCCTTCCTGCCTTCCATGTACCATAGTGATCCTTCCTTCCTGCCTTCCATGTACCATAGGGTTCCCCTTCCTTTCTTCCATATACCATAGTGAGCCTTCCTTCATGCCTTCCATGTACCATAGTGATCCCTCACTCCTGCCTTCCATGTACCATAGTGATCCCTCCTTCCTTTCTTCCATGTACCATAGTGATCCTTCCTATCTGCCTTCCATGTACCATAGTGATCCCTCCTTCCTGCCTTCCATGTACCATAGTGTTCCCCCTTATTTTCTTTCATACACCATAGTCATCCCTCCTTCTTTTCTTCCATGTACCATAGTGATCCTTCCTTCCTGCCTTCAATGTACCATAGTGATCCTTCCTTCCTTCCATGTACCATGTGTCCCCCTTTCCTTTCTTCCATATATCATATTGATTCTTCCTTCTCCCTCTCTCTCCCTAAGGGTTCATACTGTAGTACTTATTATTTGACTCCAGCCCGGGTTACTCTTTAAGCTCTTTGTCTATTTTCAGTTTATACAAAACCAGATGTATTTTCTAAATCATTGTGTTGAGGTTTATATGTATCCCCAAGACTCCAGCTTGTGGGACAGCAATCAAAGCATATTTATAGGTACAAGGAAGCCCAGGTTTTTTTTTAACCATGGCCCTTAACCACTTCCCTACCCGCCTATAGACATATGACGTCCACAGATGGGATCTCCCATCCTGGGTGGACGTCATATGACGGCCTCGGGTTCCCGGCCGCCTAGAGGGCGCGCGCCGCGTTGCTCGGGACCCGGTGCGTGTGTCCGGTGGCCGCGATGTCCGTCGGGCACCCGCGATTGCCCGTTAACCGGGCCGGACCGTGGATCTTTGTGTGTAAACGCAGAGATCCACGTCCTGTCAGCTCAGAGGAGAGCGATCTGTGTTCCCAGAATGGAGGAACACTGATCGGTCTCCTCCCCTTGTGCGTCCCCTCCCCCTACAGTTAGAAGCATTCCCTAGGAAACACATTTAACCCCGCCCCCTAGTGGTTAACCCCTTCACTGCCTGTCACATTTACACAGTAATCAATGCAATTTTATAGCATTGATCGCTGTATAAATATGAATGGTCCCAAAAATGTGTCAAAAGTGTCCGATGTGTCCGCCATAATGTCGCAGTCACGAAAAAAAATTGCGATCGCCGCTATTACTAGTAAAAAAAAAAAAATAAATATTTTTTTTTTTTTAAAAATGCCATAAATCTATCCCGTATTTTATAGACGCTATAACTTTTGCGCAAACCAATCAATATATGCTTATTGCGATTTTTTTTTTACCAAAAATATGTAGAAGAATACGTATGGGCCGAAACTGAGGAAAAAATGTGTTTTTTTTTTTTAAAAATTGGGATATTTATTATAGCAAAAAGTAAAAAATATTGTGTTTTTTTCAAAATTGTTGCTCTTCTTTTGTTTATAGCGCAAAAAATAAAAACCGCAAAGGTGATCAAATACCACCAAAAGAAAGCTCTATTTATAGGGGAAAAAAGGACGTCAATTTTGTTTGGGTACAACGTTGCACGACCGCACAATTGTGGTTTAAAGTGCGACAGCGCTGAAAACTAAAAATTGGTCTGGGAAGGAAGGGGGTGAAAATGCCCGGTATTGAACCGGTTAAGCTTCTCCCACAGTCATGTTTGGTGACACCCACTTTTTTCTGTGGCGCACATCCCCTGAAGTGCCCCTTATTCTCAAGTTCAAAAGTTGGTAGGTATGCGTAATACATGGGCAGGGCAAAGGGGGCGGAGTCAGTGGCAGAGCCAGGGGGGAGTGGTGTTGGGCAAAATTAGGTTTTGCCTAGGGTAACAAAAATCCTTGCACCAGCCCTGTTTGGTGGCACTGGTAGGCTGCATTTGGTAGGCACTGGTAGGCTGCAATTGGTGGGCACTGGTAGGCTGCAATTGGTGGGCACTGATGAGGGTCCATTTGATGGGTGCTGATAAGGCTGTAAGTGGTGTGCACTGGTAGGCTGTAATTGATGGACACTGATAAGGCTGCATTTGGTGGGCAGTGGCACTGATAAGGCTGCATTTGGTGGGCACTGATAAGGCTGCATTTGGTGGGCACTGGTAGGCTACAATTGGTGGGCACTGGTAGGCTACAATTGGTGGGCACTGGTAGGCTGCAATTGATGGGCACTGATGAGGCTGTATTTGATGGGCACTGATGAGGCTGCATTTGGTGGGCACTGATAAGCTGTATTTGGTGGGCACTGGTAGGCTGCATTTGATGGGCACTGATGAGGCTGCATTGATCTCTTGCATCATTTTTGCAGTCTCGGACCATCTCCTGTATCATGTCTGCAGTCTCGGACCATCTCTTGTAGTATGTCTGCAGTCTCTGACCATCTCCTGTAGTATGTCTGGGGTCTCTGACCATCTCCTGTAGCATGTTTACATTCTTTGACCAACTCGAACTCGAAGCTCATCCCTAATTATCAAAAGATATTCCTGTCTTTTGCCTAGTTTGGGCCTGTATGTGAAATCAGCCGTGACTTGTATACCTGTCTGGCCTATTCTGTGGTACTGTGAATGCACTTGTTGTTGGTATACATGGTTTCCCCTCTTTGCAGAGAAATCCAGACCTTGGATCTCTCTACACACCCTTTCCATTCCAATCCCTTAACTCATAATTTGATGCATAATCCTGGAGATCTGCAAGTGACTTTTCAAAAGGGGATAGGACAGGTATCAGCATAACAATTTGGATGTCTGCTGTCTGTGAGATAGCAGCTTATTTAGCAGCAAGGTCAGCCAGACCTGCTCATTTCCCCGGCTATCTCTGTCTATTGGCCTGTGTATGCTCTGCAGTGTACTATAGCCTAGAGCAAGAACCATCCACAAAAACATTCTGTGTGTCCGGTAGTGCTGTGGACCTGGGTGATGTGTCTTGGTGAATGAGGTTTATGCAGACATATTATGGCACAACCTCATCCTGTTCTCCTTTTTAATCCTAAAAGAGCGTTTAAAATGGGTGCTGGGCCTGCAGTGAGAGAAGCATATTTAATGTGAAATTTTTGGATTGGACAGCAAAATCACCTCATATCCGCTCAAACTCTGAGCAGACATGTGCTGTGTATGTACATTTTTCAACAAGATTGACACATTGTAAGTGATGTGAAGTGTGGCGTCGTGTCCCAGAGTGAAAGAAGTGACCATCTCAACCACCATAGATCAGGACGCTTGAGCGCACCGGGACCATCTTTGAGAAAAAAACTACAGGGCGCAGTTTCCCACTATATTCCTGGGCCAGTACTCCCGCCATGATTCTGCAATTTTCCCTGGCAAACAAGTGAAACATTTTGCCATATTCAAGGAGGCCTGAGGCTCGGGCTGGTAACCATTATACATTTCAACATGGCAAAACATGGCAAAAACATTTAACATTTCATCAGACCATTTTACAGTATCAGACATTTCAGAGACATTGCTTCAAAAACATTGCTTGTCTCAATATATTGTCATTGAAAGAGCAGTCAGGCATCCATTGGCGGCAGTAACCAATCATACCTAGGAAGGTGAGCATGTCCTTCCTATTAAGTGGGCGGGGCAGACCCATTCAGAGCCGCAGCTCTTTTATGACTGACTCTTCTTTCTCCTTTTTGTGAGCACAAATACTCAACTGTGGTTTTTTTTCTTTTGACAACATTGTAACTTTTCCTTAAACATTTTGTAACCACATACATGTAACCATTTCAATAAAGATAGGCTATCAGCTCGGCAGTCCTCCTCTGAAGAACTACAAATCAAAAAATCACCAACATACTGCAACAGTACAGAACCATGAGGGGCAGTCCAGGGCCCGAGGGTGACTTGGAGTACAGTGGCCATGTCTCCTCGTCTACAGGGATGAAAAAAAACATTCTTTAAATCAATCACAGTAAAATACTCTGCATCGCATGGTATGGCAGTAAGTATTGATGGCACATCAGGCACTACTTGGGCAATTGGTACCACTAGGCTATTAATGTCCCTTAGGTCTTGTACAAACCTATAGTCACCATTTGCCTTTTTTTACTGGGAGTATTATAAGGCGAAACTATTTCCCTTAAGATTCCTTTCTTTAAGAAATCCTCTTTCTCTGTATGTAACTCCCTCTTTGTCCTTGCCCCCTTTCCTCTTTTTATAAAAGTTTCCCCTTTGATTTCCTAAGAAATCATTTTGATAATGTGTTGATACTGGTGTTTGTTTTGGGATGTCAAAACATCCTGCTGCGTCTTTTTCAATCAACGTTTTTTTTTTTTTTCAAGACAGACTTTAATAAGTCTGCATTTAAAGGACTGTGCATTTCATCATAAGTGTTAAATCCGGCGTCTTGTGTAATGAAAGGAAAACTTTATATAACTAACTGCGTAGCTACTTCCTCTTTTTTCCTCCGTGCTTTCTGCTTGTTTTAAAACTACGTGTTTTGTATTCTGACCCTCTACGGCGTGTGCAGCCTCTACAGCTTTCAACTTCTGCTTTGTGGTATGTAAGATTTAACCCTTAATTTACCATCCCATGACTCTGCTAAACCCATCATGGACAATGTATGGGCTAGGACACTATAGGGAGCCTCGGTCCAGCCGATCTCCACAACACATATATTTATTTTTTCTTTCTAAATTAGATACTGAGTCTCTTTTTTCCTTTTTGCAGTATGCCAACAGGTTCAAACAGTGCCTTCAATTACGGTAGTACTAATGCCACAAACAATTCCCCACTATCTATTACAGTCAGTGAGATATTAGTACTTGAACCCTGTTGGCAAAAAGCCAAATATCCAAATTTTGCACCTGACTTCCCCTTTACAAGATGTCAGTAGCAAAAAGAATTATTCAAATAGCATGTTTTAATCAAAAGTTAGCCTCACCAATTTATGTATTACCTTAAAAAAGTGTTACTAACGCTCTACCCATATTTTAAATGGTAAAAACGTCCCTAATGTCACAATACTTCAAAGACCGGGGACAGACTTGATAAGTCACCCCTGCTCTTCCAATAAGTGACATTACTCCCTGCACTGTCAATCCTTCTTAAAACACAAATTTGTGTAAACCAGTAATACAATCAGGACACTTTTGAGACATTTTTTTTACTTTCCCTAAGATGACACTGAACGTCTGATTACAGCAAGGCAAATAAAATATTTACTCACTGCATCAATGCCAGAATCATCCTGCCAACTATATATATATCTTATACTTTAGAGTCAAAGCATTTATATATAAATCATTAAAAGTCAGCATCAATACATCACCAATAGGGATGAGCCGAACACCCCCCGGTTCGGTTCGCACCAGAACCTGCGAACGGACCGAAAGTTCGCACGAACGTTAGAACCCCATTGACGTCTATGGGACTCGAACGTTCGAAATCAAAAGTGTTCATTTTAAAGGCTAATTTGCATGGTATTGTCCTAAAAAGGGTTTGGGGACCCGGGTCCTACCCCAGGGGACATGTATCAATGCAAAAAAAAGTTTTAAAAACGGCCGTTTTTTCGGGAGCAGTGATTTTAATGATGCTTAAAGTAAAAAAAAAAAAGTGAAATATTCCTTTAAATATCGTACCTGAGGGGTGTCTATAGTATGCCTGTAAAGTGACGCGTGTTTCCCGTGTTTAGAACAGTCCCTGCACCAAATGTCATTTTTAAAGGAAAAAATCTCATTTAAAACTGCTTGCGGGTTTAATGTCATGTCGGGTCCTGGCAATATGGATGAAAATCAGTGAGACAAACGGCATGGGTACCCCCCAGTCCATTACCAGGCCCTTTGGGTCTTGTATGGATATTAAGGGGAACCCCGCACCCAAATTAAAATAAGGAAAGGTGTGGGGCCACCAGGCCCTATATACTCTGAACAGCAGTATACAGGCTGTAGGTTTGTTGTTAAGTAGAATCTCTTTGTAATTTTGAACGGGTACATTTTTAACGTGTTTAGCTCCAGCCAAAAAATCTTTTTTAAGCTTTTTGGAAAACATAGGGAAGGGTTATCACCCCTGTGACATTTGTTTTGCTGTCTTTCCTCCTCTTCAGAAGATTTCACCTCACTTTTTGTCCCAATGGATTGGAAAGCATCAGTGGAAAGGAGAAATGTTTTTCCCATATTAACTCTTACAGGAGAGAATTTCCCTTCCTAGGGGTAGATTTATTCTCACTTCCTGTTGTCTCCTTCCGTTTGAAAGTAGGAGTCGTTTGTAAGTTAGTTGTTTGAAAGTAGGGTCCTGCCCTATATACTCAGCAGAAATTTGGGCCTTAGGTGTTGCTGTGGCCACAACACTGTAAGCCCTCACAGGGCTCTGCTGTGAAATATTAGACCAAGAATTGTAATTACATGCCCCTGTTGAACAGGAGCTGAAAAATTAGGCCTTAGGCACTGGTGCTGGTGCCACAACACTGCAACCCCTCACAGACACTCTAGTTGGAATGCAGGAACGAGCCCTGCTGCAAAGTATTGCATCAAAAATTGTAATTACATGCCCCTGTTAAACAAGGGCTGAAAAATTGGGCCTTAGGCACTGGTGCTGGTGCCACAACACTGCAACCCCTCACAGACACTCTAGTTGGAATGCAGGAACGAGCCCTGCTGCAAAGTATTACATCAAAAATCGTAATTACACGCCCCTGTTAAACAGGGGCTGAAAAATTGTGCCTTAGGCACTGGTGGTGGCACCCAGAACCAAAAATGTTCTTACAAGCTATCAGCGTGATGATTGAGGAGGAAGAGGATAATTACTCAGGGATAGTCACTCAGCATCAGCATAGGCAGTCTTTGAAGGGATCTGAGATTTCAAAAAAAATTATTCGGTTACATCAGCATCAGGTGCTTGGTAGCTGGTGGTGATCCAAGACTCATTCATTTTTATGAAGGTCAGTCGATCGACCGAGTCAGTGGACAGACGCACCCTGTGATCGGTTACCACGCCTCCAGCAGCACTGAATGTGCGTTCCGAAAGAACGCTGGATGCAGGACAGGCCAGTAGCTCAATTGCATACTGTGCAAGCTCTGGCCAGTGATCCATCCTCAAGACCCAGTAACCCAGAGGATTTTCGGTGGGAAAGGTGTCCAAGTCTGATCTTGCCCCTAGGTATTCCTGCACCATGTAAAACAGACGCTGGCGATGGTTGCTGGAACCGATCATACCTTGGGGCTGCGGACCAAAAAATTGTCTGAACGCATCGGTCAGACGGCCACCTTCTCCACCGCTCCTTCTTTGACTGACTGAAGCCTCAGCAACACGTTGTCCAGAAACAGGAGTTTGTAACCTCCCAGTCTCTGGGAACGCATTGCACAGACCTTTCTGCAAGGCCTCCCGAAGATGTTTCATCCTCTGCTCCCTCTGCGATGGCAAGATAAGGTCCGCAACCTTACCCTTGTAACGTGGATCAAGGAGGGTTGCCAGCCAGTATTGGTCCTTCTCCTTGATACCACGAATACGAGGATCCTTCCACAGGCTTTGCAGGATCAGGGAGGCCATGCAGCGTAGGTTTGCTGAGGCATTCGGTCCGGTGTCCTCTGGGTCACTAAGGACGACATGGTCCGCAGCCACCTCCTCCCAGCCACGTACAAGTCCATGTGTTTCTTGGGACTGATCCCTTAAAGACTGCTGCTGATGCTGAGTGCCAGGCTCCACCTCCATACTGACATAATCTTCCTCCTCCTCCTCCTCTTCCTCCTCGTCCTCTTCCTGTGTGATCGGCGGGCACGCAGGAACACTGTCTGGATAAAGGGGGCCTTGAGAGCTAAGGAAGTCCTCCTCTTCCTGCCTCTGTTCTGCCTCAAGTGCCCTGTCCATTATTCCACGCAGCGTGTGCTCCAACAGGTGGACAAGGGGGACAGTGTCACTGATGCATGCACTGTCACTGCTCACCATCCTCGTGGCCTCCTCAAATGGTGACAGGACAGTGCATGCATCCCTGATCATGGCCCACTGGCGTGGGGAAAAAAAACCAAGCTCCCCTGACCCTGTCCTGGTGCCATAGTCGCACAGGTACTCATTGATGGCCCTCTGCTGCGTGTGCAGCCGCTGCAGCATGGCCAACGTTGAGTTCCACCTGGTGGGCATGTCACAGATTAGGCGGTTCTTGGGCAGGTTAAACTCCTTTTGGAGGTCCGTCAGCCGAGCACTGGCATTATATGACCGGCGGAAATGCACACAGACTTTCCTGGCCTGCCTCAGGACATCCTGTAAGCCCGGGTACCTGCCCAAGAACCGCTGCACCACCAAGTTAAGGACGTGAGCCAAACAGGGCACATGGGTCATTTGTCCCTGTCGGAGGGCAGAGAGGAGGTTGGTGCCATTGTCGCAAACCACCATTCCTGCCTTAAGTTGGCGTGGCGTCAACCACCTCTGAACCTGCCCCTGCAGAGCTGACAGAACCTCTGCCCCAGTGTGGCTCCTGTCCCCCAAGCACACCAGCTCAAGCACCGCATGGCATCTTTTGGCCTGCGTACTTGCGTAGCCCCTTGAACGACTACGGAGCACCGCTGGTTCCGAGGAAGAGGCCATGGAGGAAGAAGAAGAGGAGGGGGTGGAGGAGAGACGTGTGTCACAATCATTAGCATTTTGGAGGCGTGGTGGCGGAACAACCTCCAACACTACTGCACCTTGTCCTGCATCCTTCCCAGCTGCCAGCAGAGTCACCCAATGCGCCGTGAAACTTAGGTAACGTCCCTGTCCATGCCTGCTGGACCATGAGTCAGCGGTAATATGCACCTTACCGCTGACTGCCCTGTCCAGTGAGGCATGGACATTGCCTTCCACATGCTGGTAGAGAGCCGGAATCGCCTTCCGTGAGAAAAAGTGGCGTTTGGGTACCTGCCACTGAGGAACCGCACATTCCACAAACTCACGGAAGGGGGCAGAGTCTACCAACTGAAAAGGCAGCAGTTGAAGTGCTAGCAATTTTGCCAAGCTAGCATTCAACCGTTGGGCATGTGGATGGCTGGGAGCAAACTTCTTTCGGCGGTGCAGCAGCTGGGGCAGGGAAATTTGCCTGGTACAATCTGACGTCGGTGTACCAAAATCAGATTGCCCACAAGTACGTGGCTGTGACACACCTAATTCTACACCTTCATTCCTCTCAGTGCAGGTCTCAGAGAGGACTGAAGGTCTAGTGGGGTTGGAAATCTCAGCTGATGAGGAGCAAGCAGAGGTCCTCTTTGTTCTTTGGTGTGGGTCTTTTAGATACGCTTGCCAACGAACTGCATGGCAGGTCAACATATGTCTGGTCAAGCATGTGGTACCCAAGCGGGAGATGTTTTGGCCACGCGAGATACGCTTGAGACATATGTTGCAAATAGCAGCGGTGCGATCTGATGCACTCGTCTCAAAAAAGGCCCACACCAAAGAACTTTTTGAATAACGCGCAGAGACTGCAGCGCCCTGCACATGTGGAGCTTTGGGGTGTGATGCAGTCAATGTGCTGCCCTTAGGCTGGCCCCTGGAGGGCATCCTGCCTCGTTGGTGATGTGCCGCCTCCTCCTCCTCCTCCTCCTCCTCCTCTCTCCTATCAGGCACCCACGTTGAGTCAGTGACCTCATCATCCCCTCCCTCCTCATCACTGGAGCAAACCTGGCAGTATGCTGCAGCAGAGGGAGCATGACTGCCAGATTGCTGTCCTTCTTGGGCACCCCCTCTGTCCGTGCTCGTGTTACTGCCTTCATCGAGCTCAGTATCATCATCAGAGCCTTCCAAACGCTGGGCATCCTCCTGGAGCATGTACCCAACACTGTGGTCAAACAGTTCGAGGGACTCCTCAGGAGGACATGGTGGGGCTAGGGAAGGAGTCACTGATGACATTGAGCCGAGGGAAGAGGCCGCTGCTTTGCCAGACAAAGTACCCTGGGCATGGGTGAGAGAGGATGAGGAGGATGAGGACGGCTTGGTCATCCACTCGACCAAGTCTTCCGCATGTTGCGGCTCAACATGGCCAGCTGCCGAAAAAAAGGCCAAGCGTGTACCCTGGGCATGGGTGAGAGAGGATGAGGAGGATGAGGACGGCTTGGTCATCCACTCGACCAAGTCTTCCGCATGTTGCGGCTCAACATGGCCAGCTGCCGAAAAAAAGGCCAAGCGTGTCCCATGGCCACGTGCTCATGAGGATGCACCGTCTCCACGACCAGACATACTAATGGCCTGTAGCTGCACTAAGCTGGGATATATATATATATATATATATATATGTACTGATACTGCAGCTAGCAAAATCAACTGCCTGCCTGTAGTATGAGAACACCACCAACCTTCTACAGGTAGCTTTAGCTGAACACTGTGAGGTGGACGCACCCCACTAACTTGTAGGTTTAGCAGAACACTGTGAGCAGGACGCACTGCACTAACTGTAAATAGTCTAGCTGCCTGACTGTGGTACTAATAGGATCAAAAGAACACCAGCAATTTTCTTTAAAATACTGTAACAAGACAAGCCTGCCTGTCAGTAAGAAGATAACAGGAACGGATCTAGCTGAACACTGTGAGCAGGACGCACCCCACTAGCTTGTAGGTTTAGCTGAACACTGTGAGGTGGACGCACCCCACTAACTTGTAGGTTTAGTTGAACACTGTGAGCAGGACGCACCCCACTAACTTGTAGGTTTAGCAGAACACTGTGAGCAGGACGCACTGCACTAACTGTAAATAGTCTAGCTGCCTGACTGTGGTACTAATAGGATCAAAAGAACACCAGCAATTTTCTTTAAAATACTGTAACAAGACAAGCCTGCCTGTCAGTAAGAAGATAACAGGAACGGATCTAGCTGAACACTGTGAGCAGGACGCACCCCACTAGCTTGTAGGTTTAGCTGAACACTATGAGGTGGACGCACCCCACTAACTTGTAGGTTTAGCTGAACACTGTGAGCAGGACACACCCCACTAACTTGTAGGTTTAGCAGAACACTGTGAGCAGGACGCACTGCACTAACTGTAAATAGTCTAGCTGCCTGACTGTGGTACTAATAGGATCAAAAGAACACCAGCAATTTTCTTCACGTAGCTGTATTTACTGTAACAAGACAAGCCTGCCTGTCAGTAAGAAGATAACAGAAACGGATCTAGCTGAACACTGTGAGCAGGACGCACCCCACTAGCTTGTAGGTTTAGCTGAACACTGTGAGGTGGACGCACCCCACTAACTTGTAGGTTTAGCTGAACACTGTGAGCAGGACGCACCCCACTAACTTGTAGGTTTAGCAGAACACTGTGAGCAGGACGCACTGCACTAACTGTAAATAGTCTAGCTGCCTGACTGTGGTACTAATAGGATCAAAAGAACACCAGCAATTTTCTTCAGGTAGCTGTATTTACTGTAACAAGACAAGCCTGCCTGTCAGTAAGAAGATAACAGAAACGGATCTAGCTGAACACTGTGAGCAGGACGCACCCCACTAGCTTGTAGGTTTAGCTAAACACTGTGAGGTGGACGCACCCCACTAACTTGTAGGTTTAGCTGAACACTGTGAGCAGGACGCACCCCACTAACTTGTAGGTTTAGCAGAACACTGTGAGCAGGACGCACTGCACTAACTGTAAATAGTCTAGCTGCCTGACTGTGGTACTAATAGGATCAAAAGAACACCAGCAATTTTCTTCAGGTAGCTGTATTTACTGTAACAAGACAAGCCTGCCTGTCAGTAAGAAGATAACAGAAACGGATCTAGCTGAACACTGAGCAGGACGCACCCCACTAGCTTGTAGGTTTAGCTGAACACTGTGAGGTGGACGCACCCCACTAACTTGTAGGTTTAGCTGAACACTGTGAGCAGGACGCACTGCACTAACTGTAAATAGTCTAGCTGCCTGACTGTGGTACTAATAGGATGAAAAGAACACCAGTAATTTTCTTTAAAATACTGTAACAAGACAAGCCTGCCTGTCAGTAAGAAGATAACAGGAACGGATCTAGCTGAACACTGTGAGCAGGACGCACTGCACTAAATGTAAATAGTCTAGCTGCCTGACTGTGGTACTAATAGGATCAAAAGAACACCAGTAATTTTCTTCAAAATACTGTAACAAGACAAGCCTGCCTGTCAGTAGGAATATAACAGGAACGAATCTAGCTGAACACTGTGAGCAGGACCACTGCACTAAATGTAAATAGTCTAGAAGATAACAGGAACAGATCTAGCTAAACTGAATACAGTGTATATATATATATATATATGCAACACCCGGGATGCATATATATACACAATACACTTTAAGTGCAGCTAACTGACTGACTGTCCTGCCTAATCTAGCTAACTCAAATGAAATGACACTGTCTCTCTCTCTCTAAGCACACCGGAACACACTGCACAGGGCCGCCGTGCAGGCGGCCTTATATAGTGTGGGGCGTGTACTAAATCCCCTGAGCCATAATTGGCCAAAGCCTCCTTGGCTTTGGCCAATTATGGCTCTCTGTTAAGGCGGCGCTGTGATTGGCCAAGCATGCGGGTCATAGTGCATGCTTGGCCAATCATCAGCAAGCAATGCACTGCGATGCCGCAGTGAATTATGGGCCGTGACGCGCCACACGAATTTGGCGTGAACGGCCCATATCGTTCGCAATTCGGCGAATGATCGAACAGCCTATGTTCGAGTCGAACATGGGTTCGACTCGAACACGAAGCTCATCCCTAATCACCAAATATTGTAACATCACTCTACGTTTCATTATAATACAATGATAATACAATGCAGTGGAAAGGTGTCATCTTACCTTATGACACCTGACAAATTCCACACAGACAAACAGATGACCTTATTTTATCTACTTATTTTATCTCCTAAGCGAAAGAAAGGCAAGCAAAGAGGTTTGGGTTTTTCTGGCACACTCCATCAGATATCTTTATAAAACTTCTTACAGTACTGTGGGTTTCTCAGAACCCCTTGGACTATCTCAGAGTCCTTCTTTTTGGAACTATCTCAGAGTTCCTTTGGACTACTCAGAGCCCTTTCTTTTTAGAACTATCTCAGAGTTCCTTTGGACTTCTCAGAGTCCTTTCTTCCGTCACCCGAACGGAATTCTACCGAGGTTCATAAATGTCTTTAACACTACACCTTCTGTTAATCCCATATAGGGAAACGGTCTTTTAAACTAAAGTCACGGCAAGAGAAATAATATTAATTAAATCAGACTCACCCGACTTAAATAATGACCGCCCCACTTTCTGACACCAAGCTGTTGGGGTACATGTATGTTCTAAAAGCAAGTGAACCCTCGTATGATATCCTGATTAGAGTGTACCTCAAAAGCCCATTCAGATCTGGAGATCATTCCGACAAGAAATTATGACACACACAAGGCATGCAATTCAAAATGATCCCATCCTTTACTTCCCTATTTTCACTTATATAACCAACATGACATCACAACAAAAGTCCAACCCCTTCATTAATATATGCTAAATTTACAGACATTACGTATACATCAGATGTTTAAAAAACACCTAAAAATAATACATGATTTCTTCATACAGAAACTATCAACAAGCAAAAACCTTCATGCGTCATTTCGGGGAAATCATGTTATTTACAAGAATTTGAAACTAACTTTTGATAGACGTCACATATACATATTATTCTAAGATGGATACATATTCTTATAGCTAAAATGGTGGACAGCAAGCTAAAATATCCTTACATCTGCAGTCTCTGACATCTCTTGTATCATGTCTGAAGTTTCTAACCATCTTTTGTATCATGTCTGTAGTTTCTGACCATCTCTTGTATCATGTCTGCAGTCTCTGACCATCTCCTGTGGTATGTCTGCAGGCTCTGACCGTCTCCTGTAGCATGTTTGTAGTCTCTGACCGTCTCTTGTATCATGTCTGCAGTCTCTTACCATCTTCTGTAATATGTCTGCAGTATGTCTGAGGGCTCTTTCTAACAAACTCTAACAGAGGCCCTCTCTGTGTCCATTAGAGAGACCCCCCTCCAGGTCCCATTAGAGTACTCTGCTTCTCTTCCTGTATTTTGTTTGAGTGTTTGAGTTGTTGCCATAGAAACATGTGTAAAGAAGAACAGTTAGTAAAATAACCACGCCCATGTGGGGGCGCCAGAAATATTTCTGCACCCAAGTGTCTGTGACCCTAGGATCGGCTCTGGACCAACATCTAGAGTTTGGAGACATTTCCATAGTGCAATTTCTGCTGAGAGCAAAGCTGCAATTTGCAAATATTGTGAGAGGAAATATTCTTTTCCAAATGCTACAAAGATGACAAAACACAAGTAAAAAATACTTTATGGAATGAAATGATGAGGACCAGAATGAAAGTGCAAGGAGCTTTTCCCTCCAGAGTTCTCTTTTCAGAAACACTTTCTCTGCTGCTTCTGGATCATCACACAGTGTTTCTTCACCAGCAGCATCTTCAAGTAACAAAATGTTACAAACCACAGCCTCACTAAAATACACAATCATTTAATTTACATTGTAGATAACATGACATCCGAAAATCAGGAGAACATTGATTAAGCTCTTCATAGAACAATATATACTTTTGGATCATCATTGTCAATAACTAAAAATGCACATTGGTGGTTACCTGTTCTCATGTATAGGTGAAATGTGAAATATACAGTATCTCACAAAAGTGAGTACACCCCTCACATTTTTGTAAAGATTTTATCTTTTCATGTGACAACACTGAAGAAATGACACTTTGCTACAATGTAAAGTAGTGAGTGTACAGCTTGTATAATAATGTAAATTTGCTGTCCCCTCAAAATATCTCAACACACAGCCATTAATGTCTAAACTGCTGGCAACAAAATAACTGCTGGCAACTAAGTGAAAATGTCCATATTGGGCCTAATTAGCCATTTTCCCTCACCGGTGTCATGTGACTTGTTAGCGTTACAAGGTCTCAGATGTGAATGGGGAGCAGGAGTGCTACATTTGATGTTATCACTCTCACTCTCTCATGCTGATCACTGGAAGTTCAACATGGCACCTCATGGCAAAAAACTCTCTGAGAGTTTGATAAAAAGAATTCTTGCTCTACATAAAGATGGCCTAGGCTATAAGAAGATTGCCAAGACCCTGAAACTGAGCTGCAGCACAGTGGCCAAGACCATACAGTGATTTAACAGGACAGGTTCCACTCAGAATTGGCCTCGCCATGATTGACCAAAGAAGTTGAATGCACATGCTCAGCATCATATCCAGAGGTTGTCTTTGGGAAATAGACGTATGAGTGCTACCAGTATTGCTGCAGAGGTTGAAGGGGTGGGGCGGTCAGCCTGTCAGTGCTCAGACCATACACCGCACACTGCATCAAATTGGTCTGCATGACTGTCATCCCAGAAAGAAGCCTCTTCTAAAGATGATGCACAAGAAAGCCTGCAGTTTCCTGAAGACAAGCAGACTAAGGACATGGATTACTGGAACCATGTCCTGTGGTCTGATGAGACCAAGATAAATTTATTTGGTTCAGATGATGTCAAGCGTGCGTGGTGGCAACCAGGTGAGGCGTACAAAGACAAGTGTGTCTTGCCTTCAGTCAAGCATGGTGGTGGGAGAGTCATGGTCAGGGGCTGCTTAAGTGCTGCCGGCACTGAGGAGCTATAGTTCTTTGAGGGAACCATGAATGCCAACATGTACTGTGACATACTTGAGCAGAGCATGATCCCCTCCCCCCAGGGACTGGGCCGCAGGGCAGTATTCCAACATGATAACGACCCCAAACACACCTCCAAGATGACTACTGACTTGCTAAAGAAGCTGAGGGTAAAGGTGATGAACTGGCCAAGCATGTCTCCAGACCTAAACCCTATTGATAGTAAATGGGATTTCCGCGCTCACAGACCAAAGGCTTGCAGCCTCCCCTGACTCACCCCCCACCGGGATGAGATAAGCAAGAAAAATGATATGTGAATAGGGGCAGATGGCGCTACCTAAATTGGATAAATAAAATTATGTGTTAGCTAAAAAGCTATATATCCTGTGTACTCTCCTCAAAGTGGGCTATACAGTGCATTTGTTGAAATAAATAATAAAAATATAAATGTATTTAAAGTATACTTAAAAAATGTGTGTATATGTGCCCAATGGGATTAGTATCCCATACCTATAAGTGCAGACAAATATCAACCATACAAAAGAAATATATATAAAACAAGTATGCAAACAATTCATCAGTGATGGTGACACCAAATTATAAATACTAAGTGTAACAATAACACAGCCCCCCTAATGGTATATAAGGGGTTAACGTAGGCCAAATCCTCCTTCCAACTGTTATACTAGCTGGAAATGACTATATAATTGGTTGAATATTCACACTATATCTCCGCTGTGCACAATATATAAAGCTGGTGAGGCAAATCCAGCCCTCTTCTTCACCATGAAAACAGACAATTGTAAATTGTGACAGCATATAAAACCAAAATATGCCAAAAATATATCAAACGTGCCAAAAAATAAATAAAATATGTATTTTTTTAATTTTTATTTTTTGGCACGTTTGATATATTTTTGGCATATTTTGGTTTTATATGCTGTCACAATTTACAATTGTCTGTTTTCATGGTGAAGAAGAGGGCTGGATTTGCCTCACCAGCTTTATATATTGTGCACAGCGGAGATATAGTGTGAATATTCAACCAATATACGGCACTGGCGGTGGACTGATTATATAGTCATTTCCAGCTAGTATAACAGTTGGAAGGAGGATTTGGCCTACGTTAACCCCTTATATACCATTAGGGGGGCTGTGTTATTGTTACACTTAGTATTTATAATATGTATTTTTTTAATTTTTATTTTTTGGCACGTTTGATATATTTTTGGCATATTTTGGTTTTATATGCTGTCACAATTTACAATTGTCTGTTTTCATGGTGAAGAAGAGGGCTGGATTTGCCTCACCAGCTTTATATATTGTGCACAGCGGAGATATAGTGTGAATATTCAACCAATATACGGCACTGGCGGTGGACTGATTATATAGTCATTTCCAGCTAGTATAACAGTTGGAAGGAGGATTTGGCCTACGTTAACCCCTTATATACCATTAGGGGGGCTGTGTTATTGTTACACTTAGTATTTATAATTTGGTGTCACCATCACTGATGAATTGTTTGCATACTTGTTTTATATATATATATATATATATATATATATATATATATATATATTTCTTTTGTATGGTAGATATTTGTCTGCACTTATAGGTATGGGATACTAATCCCATTGGGCACATATACACACATTTTTTTAAGTATACTTTAAATACATTTATATTTTTATTATTTGTTTCAACAAATGCACTGTATAGCCCACTTTGAGGAGAGTACACAGGATATATAGCTTTTTAGCTAACACATAATTTTATTTATCCAATTTAGGTAGCGCCATCTGCCCCTAAACCCTATTGAGCATCTGTGGGGCATCCTCAAACTGAAGGTGGAGGAGTGGTCTCTAACATCCACCAGCTCAGTGATGTCGATGAAGGCATGGAAGAGGACTCCAGTGGCAATCTGTGAAGCTCTGGTGAACTCCATGCCCAAAAGGGTTAAGGCAGTGCTGGAAAATAATGGTGGCCACAGAAAATATTGACACTTTGGGCCCAATTTTGACATTTTCACTTAGGGGTGTACTCACTTTTGTTGCCAGCAGTTTAGACATTAATGGCTGTGTGTTGAGTTATTTTGAGGGGCCAGCAAATGTACACTGTTATACAAGCTGTATACTCACTACTTTACATTGTAGCAAAGTGTCATTTCTTCAGTGTTGTCACATGAAAAGATAGAATAAAATATTTACAAAAATGTGAGGGGTGTACTTACTTTTGTGAGATACTGTACTTCCCTAAAGAAGGTGCCAGTGATCCGTAAGGAGGCTCCATAGTACACTGTGGTGAGCAGAGAATTTGGTAACTAGTTTGACAGTTGCTGGTTGCTTTACATGAGGGGGGCCATAGAGTAGAGATGATCTAGTCCTTGCAGAGGGCTTGTTATACAAGCTGTACACTCACTACTTTACATTGTAGCAAAGTGTAATTTCTTCAGTGTTGCAACATGACTAGATAGAAGAAAATATTTACATAAATGTGAGGGGTGTACTCACTTTTGTGAGCTACTGTATACCACCCTTGTTATTTCATTTGTAATTTAAAAAAAAACATTTAAAAAAAAGTTTAGTTTATTTACTGAATAAGCTGTACTTTTATATCAAGCACAATACTTTTATATACACTGTATTTCACATTCCCAGTGTAACAAAATGACTTTCAATTTGTAAAACTACTCCACACTGAATTTATTTTCAATTTTTCTGCAAATTTCCATTTTTCCAATAGACAGGACCCTGTTGGTGAGGGACAGATAGGACTGCTACTTCACCTCTCAGCTGCAAGAGTAGAGGATCTTGAGAGCATGTTGACCTGTACCTATAGCACAGTGTATGATTAGAGTCAGTGAACAGTAAAGCAGAGGCTTCCTGTTGCATGGTCTACTGGTGTCCTAAAACCTTTAAGAGAACCTGTGAGTAGTACAAGGGGAAAGGAAATGCAGGAATATATTCAGAACCTAATGACTCATTGATACCTGTGTCGTTCTTTTAAGGACGATCTGTGGTGGATCATTTTTCAGAAAGTGGTTTAGGCGAGGCAGGCATTAAGAAGGCAAACTACTGCCTCCTGTATATTCCGTTTTCTTTTCATTTGATGCCAAATGAGCTTTTGAATTGTAATACTGTGCTGCAACCCTAGAACTTGGTTCTTGTTGTGGTGCAGTCCCATTCACTTGAATATATTTTGATTGGTGTGGGAACTTTGGTGGGGATAAGTTTTACCATGTAGCAAAGCATTGAAGCCACAACATGTGTATCTGCCTGCTTAAGGGAGTGTAAAGTCTCATCAAAAAAAAAAAAAAAAAAATTAAATAATAAACATGTTATACTTATCTCCTCTATGCAGTTGGTTTTGCACAGAGCAGCCCAGATTCTCTTCTCGGGTCCCTCTTCACTGTTCCTGGCCACTCCCTCCTGTTAAGTGCTATGGGCGCACCTGAGCCTAATCACAGCTCCGTGTGTCCATTCAGACACAGAGCCCGACCCAGCCACGCCCCACCCCCTCTCTCCTCTGATTGGCTAACTGACTTTGATTGACAGCAGCGGGAACCAATGGCTTCACTGCTGTGTCTCAGCCAATCAGGAGGAGAGTCCCGGACGGCTAAGACACTCATGGACATCACCGGAGAGGGATGGCACTTCAGGTAAGTAATTAGGGGAGCTGCTAGACACAGACGATTTTTAATCTTAATGCATAGAATGCATTAAGATAAAAAAAAAAAAAAAAACCTTCCACCTTTACAACTCCAGGTGAAGTTGGTGAACAGGAAAAAAAAAAGCTCAACTGCCTATTTTTATCCCCCCCCCCCCCCCCCCCCATGGCAAGTGGAAACAGCCTAAAGGAAACAACCACTGGTAAATTCTTATTTTCTTATTCTGTACATGCTGAGCACTGAGGATATACTGTACTGTTCTTGTACTAAGCTGAACTATACTTGTACTGTTTAGGCTTGCTTACCATCCTCTGTATTTCAGTTTGTGAATGAAAAATGGTTACTACAAGAGTCTGTCCATGCATACTTCAGGAGTCACCCGTTTTTTGCAACTATCACCTGCCACACATCTATGCAGTGTAGCCCTACCTCCACAGGGGCCATTTAGTTGTGACAGGTTCTTTCCAACTACAGTGCAAAGGGAGAAAGGCACACATCAACATTCCATTCACTCCAGCCCAATGATCTGTCATAGGGGTTTGTCTTTTCTAGTTTTTTTTGCTTAAAGGAACTAGGGAATGGGTTTGGGGTGGTGTGGAACAACACTTGGACACAATTTCCAGAGGAAATTTCTCTAAACAGCAGCACCACAGTTTCTTTTCACTCACAGCTGGGGACCATGAGATATTTGGTAAATCAGATGCAACAAGGCTGGATCCGTTTATAGGTTCATGGCTGAGGAAAATGAAGTAGCTTGTAGAGCAGATAGGCTAGACTGAAGCAGTATCAAAAAAACACTACAGCGCTGACACTGTGCCCATTCTATATTGATAAAATGTCATATACAGGTTAAAAAAGCAGTATTGAAAGATACTAGAGGTATAGGAATAAAAATGTCAATTGGCAGAAAATGGCTGACACTAGACTGGAACAGTCTATAGGTTCACAGCTGGGAACCATGAAGCACATTGTAAAACAGCTATGAGGCCCTACTCACAGAACCCTGGAACAGGAACAGTCCATAGGTGCAGCCTCTTGTAAATAACTTGGCATCCAGTCCCATGGGCACCAGGGGCAATCTGCCCCTCTCCTCTAAGCTTACTGATCCATCCCCTCAGGGGGAGATTAGAAAATCTTCTCAGGGCTCCAAACTATTTAACAGCTCTCCCAGCCACAAACTGGACACACCTCCCTAGGGATTGGCCAGGCCCTGCTAAAGGCCTGGTCATTCAAATTCTTCCTCCCTCAACTCCAGAACCTTCTTCTAGAGACAGGGGAAGCAATCAAACTGTCAGTTAGTGCAGCCTTGAGCAGACCAAAATAAACAATCACTGCTCCTCTCGCTACAGCAGGAGCCAAAAACTAAACTCACCTAGCAGCCTAAGTATGTAGGTGCAACAGCATATAAAAATGCTTCTTGCCAGCACACTTGTGATGACCCCGTCAGTATAGAGAGTGGGCATGCTTGGACTTGCAGTTGTAAAGACCCCAGTGAGATATGCTGTGACTTGCATGCATCTACAAATAACAAAAATTGATTAGGAAGCGTGACTGTAACTATGAAATTAATAAGTATCTTTGACACAAGAAGGATGGTCATATAGCTTTTGCAGCCTCTGCAGCTACACATGGGTCCCTTGTATTGTAATCATTGTAATGAATAGCTGGGATGGGTAACCTGTAGGTTACAAGTTCTAGCATATTCAGGCAGCCAGCTGGAGGGCTGCATGCTTCCTGACTCATGTACGTTCATGTATAGCCAGGGTTGATTAAAGGTAAATATTGGTAAAAATAGTATTTAGCAACAGACAGGCCAGAAAGATGGCTGCAACCTTCATTTTAGTTTTGGTTGAAGTTTGTGAAAAGCTAATAATTTAGATCAGAGTTGCATGCCATTTTTTACTATTCAGCACTATTCTAATTTAACCTCTTCCTGCCCACGCTATAGTCGCAAGACGGCTACAGAGCGGGCCTAAATTGCCAGGAGGGCGTCCATGTACGTCCTCCCTTTAGGGTTGCCAACTTTTCTTCAAGCCAAACCCGAACACTTTGGGTACCCCAAGGAGAGTAGTAATGCGGTGCGCATAGCATGCCGCAGCAAACTGTGTGTGTGGCCAAATTGTTTTTGCTGACATCATCACCCTGCCCCCCAGCGATGCCAAACCTGTTTCCAGACAGCTGCCTGCAGCTACCGGATGGCAACAGATTTGTGTGTGACTATCTTGGTTACTTGGGGAGCCAGAGCCCAGTCTGAATAATGTGTTCGGGTTTCAGTCTACTTGAAACCTGGACACATGATTCAAAACCCGGACTGTCCGGGTGAATCCCAGACAGGTGGCAACCCTACCTCCCGTGCATGATCTCCCTGCACACCCCCATGAAGGCCCTTACCTTGTAGCTGTCAGCCAATGACAGCTGATAATGTGATGTAAACAGAGCCCGTAATCTGCTTTTTTTTTTTCTCCCTTTGACTGTGCGAGGAGGGGGAAAAAAAAGCCGATTACTGTCTGGCGTGAACGGGACATCAGTCCCGCATGCTCCAGACTAGGGATGAGCTTCGTGTTCGAATTACGAACGTTATGGGCCATTCGCATGAAATTCGAGTGGCGCGTCACGGCCCATAATTCACTTCGGCATTGCAGTGCATTGCTGGCTGATGATTGGCCAAGCATGCACTATGACCCGCTTGCTTGGTCAATCACAGCGCTGTGTGTACAGAGAGCCATAATTGGCCAAAGCCAAAGAGTCTTTGGCCAATTATGGCTCAGGGGGTTTAGTACATGCCACACACTATATAAGGTCGCCTCCGTGGCGGCCTCGTGTAGTGTGTTGCGGTGGAGACTGGAGAGACATAGACAGGGAGACAGTGTCATTTGATTTAAGTTAGATAGAGTAGGCAGGTCGAGTCAGTTAGCTGCACTTACAGTGTATTGTGTATATATATGCATCCCAGGTGTATGTATATATATATATATATATATATATATATATATATATATATATATATATATATACACACTGTATTCAGTTTAGCTAGATCTGTTCCTGTTATTCTCTTCTGACAGGCAGGTGTTTTTGCAGTATTTCCAGTTGCACCTACAGTATAGCTACCTGAAGCCAGGTGCTTGTGTAGGCTCTTGACATATTTCCAGTTATTGTACTGTGTACCCTGCACAGTTGCACCTACAGTATAGCTACCTGAAGCCAGGTGCTTGTGTAGGCTCTTGACGTATTTCCAGTTACTGTGCTGTGTACCCTGCACAGTTGCACCTACAGTATAGCTACCTGAAGCCAGGTGCTTGTGTAGGCGCTTGACGTATTTCCAGTTACTGTACTGTGTACCCTGCACCGTTGCACCTACAGTATAGCTACCTGAAGCCAGGTGCTTGTGTAGGCTCTTGATGTATTTCCAGTTACTGTACTGTGTACCCTGCACAGTTGCACCTACAGTATAGCTACCTGAAGCCAGGTACTTGTGTAGGCTCTTGACGTATTTCCAGTTACTGTACTGTGTACCCTGCACAGTTGCACCTACAGTATAGCTACCTGAAGCCAGGTGCTTGTGTAGGCGCTTGATGTATTTTCAGTTACTGTACTGTGTACCCTGCCCAGTTGCACCTACAGTATAGCTACCTAAAGCCAGGTGCTTGTGTAGGCTCTTGACGTATTTCCAGTTACTGTACTGTGTACCCTGCACAGTTGCACCTACAGTATAGCTACCTGAAGCCAGGTGCTTGTGTAGGCTCTTGACATATTTCCAGTTACTGTACTGTGTACCCTGCACAGTTGCACCTACAGTATAGCTACCTGAAGCCAGGTGCTTGTGTAGGCTCTTGACGTATTTCCAGTTACTGTACTGTGTACCCTGCTCGGTTGCACCTACAGTATAGCTACCTGAAGCCAGGTGCTTGTGTAGGCTCTTGACGTATTTCCAGTTACTGTAATGTGTACCCTGCACAGTTGCACCTACAGTATAGCTACCTGAAGCCAGGTGCTTGTGTAGGCGCTTGACGTATTTCCAGTTACTGTACTGTGTACTTTGCCCAGTTGCACCTACAGTATAGCTACCTAAAGCCAGGTGCTTGTGTAGGCTCTTGACGTATTTCCAGTTACTGTACTGTGTACCCTGCACAGTTGCACCTACAGTATAGCTACCTGAAGCCAGGTGCTTATGTAGGCTCTTGACGTATTTCCAGTTACTGTACTGTGTACCCTGCATAGTTGCACCTAGAGTATAGCTACCTGAAGACAAGTGCAGGTATTCTCATACTAATAATACTACAGGCAGGCAGTTGATTCTGTTAGCTGCAGTATAATCGGTATATATATATATATATATACATACCAGTTTTGTGCAGCTACATCTCACTGCAGGCCAATAGTATATCTGGAAGGCCAACAAGCAAAGGCAGACAGTCACAAGCCAATAAAAGAGGGCAAGCAGGCTCTGTGTCTAGAGGCAACAGTGCTGGTCGTGGACACGGTGCATCCTCATCAGCACTTGGCCATGGGACATGCTTGGCCTTTTTTTTGGCAGCTGGCTGCGTTGAGCCGAAACATGCCGAAGACTTGGTCGAGTGGATGACCAAGCCGTCCTCATCCTCCTCATCCTCTCTCACCCAGGCTCAGGGTACTTTGTCTGGCAAAGCAGCTGCCATCGCGGCTTCTTCCCTTGGCTCAATTCCATCAGTGACTCCTTCCCTAGCCCCACCATGTCCTCCTGAGGAGTCCCCCGAACTGTTTGACCACAGTGTTGGGTACATGCTCCAGGAGGATGCCCAGCGTTTTGAAGGCTCCGATGATGGTACTCAGCTAGAGGAAGGCAGTAACGTGAGCCCAGACAGAGGGGGTGCCCAAGAAGGACAGCAATCTGGCAGTCATGTTCCCCCTGCTGCAGCATACTGCCAGGTTTGCTCCAGTGATGAGGAGGGAGGGCATGATGAGGTCACTGACTCCACGTGGGTGCCTGATAGGAGGGAGGAGGAGGCACATCACCGACGAGGCAGTATGCCCTCCAGGGGCCAGCCTAAGGGCAGCACACTGACTGCATCACACCGTAGAGCTCCGCATGTGCAGGGCGCTGCTGTCTCTGCGCGTTATTCCAAAAGTTCTTTGGTGTGGGCCTTTTTTGAGACGAGTGCATCAGATCGCTCTGCTGCTATTTGCAACATATGTCTCAAGCGTATCTCGCGTGGCCAAAACATCTCCCGCTTGGGCACCACATGCTTGACCAGACATATGTTGACCTGCCATTCAGTTCGTTGGCAAGCGTACCTAAAAGACGCACACCAAAGAACAAAGAGGACCTCTCCTTGCTCCTCATCAGCTGGGATCTCCAACCCCACTATACCTTCAGTCCTCTCTGAGACCTGCACTGAGAGTTATGAAGGTTTAGAATTAGATGTGTCACAGCCAAGTACTTGCGGGCAATCTGCTATCATAACACTGACGTCAGATTGTACCAGGCAAATTTCCCTGCCCCAGCTGCTGCACCGCAGAAAGAAGTTCACTCCCAGCCATCCACATGCCCAGTGGTTGAATGCTAGCTTGGCAAAATTACTAGCACTTCAACTGCTACCTTTTCAGTTGGTAGACTCTGCCCCCTTCCGTGAGTTTGTGGAATGTGCGATTCCTCAGTGGCAGGTTCCCAAACGCCACTTTTTCTCACGGAAGGCGATTCCAGCTCTACCGGCATGTGGAAGGCAATGTCTTGGCCTAGCTGGACAGGGCAGTCAGCAGTAAGGTGCATATTGCCGCTGACTCATGGTCCAGCAGGCATGGACAGGGACGTTACCTAAATTTCATGGCGCATTGGGTGACTCTGCTGGCAGCTGGTAAGGATGCAGGACAAGGTGCAATAGTGATGGAGGTTGTTCTGCCACCACGCCTCCAAAATGCCACTACTGGTGATTCTGACACACCTCTCTCCTCCGCCCCCTCCTCTTCTTCTTCCTCCATGGCCTCTTCCTGTGCTTTGTCCTCAGAACAAGCGGTGCTCCGTAGGCGTTCAAGGGGCTATGCAAGCATGCAGGCGAAAAGATGCCATGCGGTGCTTGAGCTGGTGTGCTTGGGGGACAGGAGCCACTCTGGGGCAGAGATTCTGTCAGCTCTGCAGGGGAAGGTTTAGAGGTGGTTGACTCCACGCCAAATTAAGCCAGGAATGGTGGTTTGTGACAATGGCACCAACCTCCTCTCCGCCCTTCGACAGGGACAACTGACCTATGTGCCCTGTTTGGCTCACGTCCTTAACTTAGTGGTGCAGCGGTTCTTCTGCAGGTACCCGGGCTTACAGGATGTCCTGAGGCAGGCCAGGAAAGTCTGTGTGCATTTCCACCGGTCATATAATGCCAGTGCTCGGCTGGCTGACCTCCAAAAGGAATTTAAACTGCCCAAGAACCACCTAATCTGTGACATGCCCACCAGGTGGAACTCAACGTTGTTTTTTTTTCCCCACGCCAGTGGGCCATGATCAGGGATGCATGCACTGTCCTGTCACCATTTGAGGAGACCACGAGGATGGTGAGCAGTGACAGTACATGCATCAGTGACACTGTCCTCCTTGTCCACCTGTTGGAGCACACGCTGCGTGGAATAATGGACAGGGCACTTGGGCAGAACAGAGGTAGGAAGAGGAGGACTCCCTTAGCTCTCAAGGCCCCCTTTATCCAGACAGTGTTCCTGCGTGCCCGCCGATCACACAGGAAGAGGAGGAGAAGGAGGAGGATTGTGTCAGCATGGAGGTGGAGCCTGGCACTCAGCATCAGCAGCAGTCTTTAAAGGATCATTTACAGTCCCAAGAAGCCCATGGACTTGTACGTGGCTGGGAGGAGGTGGCTGCAGATCATGTCGTTCTTAATGACCCAGAGGACGCCAGACCGAATGCCTCAGCAAACCTACGCTGCATGGCCTCCCTGATCCTGCGAAGCCTGTGGAAGGATCCTCGTATTCGTGGTATCAAGGAGAGGGATCGTTAATGACTGGCAACCCTCCTTGATCCACATTACAAGAGTAAGGTTGCAGACCTTATCTTGCCATCGCAGAGGGAGCAGAGGATGAAACATCTTAGGGAGGCCTTGCAGAAAGGTCTGTGCAACGCGTTCCCAGAGACTGGGAGGTTACAAACTCCTGTTCCTGGACAACGTGTTGCTGAGGCTTCAGTCAGTCAAAGAAGGAGCGGTGGAGAAGGTGGCCGTCTGACCGATGCGTTCGGACAATTTTTTAGTCCACAGCCCCAAGGTATGATCTGTTCCAGCAACCATCGCTAGTGTCTGTTTTACATGGTGCAGGAATACCTAGGGGCAAGATCTGACTTGGATACCTTTCCCACCAAAAATCCTCTGGGTTACTGGGTCTTGAGGATGGATCACTGGCCAGAGCTTGCACAGTATGCAATTGAGCTACTGGACTGTCCTGCATCCAGCGTTATTTCGGAACGCACATTCAGTGCTGCTGGAGGCTTTGTAACCGATCACAGGGTGCTCTTGTCCACCGACTCGGTCGATCGACTGACCTTCATAAAAATGAATCAGTTTTGGATCACCACCAGATACCAAGCACCTGATACTGATGTAACTAAATAATTTTTTTTTGAAATGTCAGATCCCTTCAAGACTGCCTGATGCTGAGTGACTATCCTGTTATGCTGAGTGGACTATCCTCTTCCTCCTCAATAATCATGCTGATAGCTTGTAAGAATATTTTTGTTTCTGGGCGCAGCCACCAGTGGCTATGGCCCATTTTTTAGCCCCTGTTTAACAGGGGCGTGTAATTACAATTTTTGATAGAATGCTTTGCAGCAGGGCGCATTCCTGCGCTCCAACTAGATAACTGTGAGTGGTTGCAGTGTTGTGGCACCAGTGCCTAAGGCCCAATTTTTCAGCCCCTGTTTAACAGGGGCGTGTAATTACAATTTTTGATGCAATACTTTGCAGCAGGGCTCATTCCTGCACTCCACCTAGAATATCTGTGAGGGGTTGCAGTGTTGTGGCACCAGCACCAGTGCCTAAGGCCCAATTTTTCTGCCCCAGTTCAACAGGGACATGTAATTACAATTCTTGATGTAATATTTCACAGCAGGGCCCATTCCAGCGCCCACCAAGAGTAACTGTGAGGACTTACTGTGTTGTGGCACCAGCACCACCAAAAGCCCAATTTTTCTGCCTCTGTTCAACAGGTGCATGTAATTACAATTCTTGATCTAATATTTCACAGCAGGGCCCGTTCCAGCGCCCACCAAGAGTAACTGTGAGGACTTACAGTGTTGTGGCACCAGCACCACCACCATCACCAAAGGCCCAATTTTTCTGCCTCTGTTCAACAGGTGCATGTAATTATAATTCTTGATCTAATATTTCACAGCAGGGCCCTGTGAGAGCTTACAGTGTTGTGGCAACACCACCACCTAAGGCCCAAATTTCTGCAGAGTATATAGGGCAGGACCCTACTTTCAAACATCCAACTTACAAATGACTCCTACTTGCAAACGGAAGGAGACAACAGGAAGTGAGATGAAATGCCCCGTACACACGGTCGGACATTGATCGGACATTCCGACAACAAATTCCTAGGATTTTTTCCCGACGGATGTTGGCTCAAACTTGTCTTGCATACACACGGTCACACAAAGTTGTTGTAAAATCCGATCATCCTGAACGCGGTGACGTAAAACACGTACGTTGGGACTATAAATGGGGCAGTAGCCAATAGCTTTCATCTCTTTATTTATTCTGAGCATGCGTGGCACTTTGTGCGTCGGATTTGTGTACACACGATCGGAAATTCCGACAACGGATTTTGTTGTCGGAAAATTTTATAGCCTGCTCTCAAACTTTGTGTGTCAGAAAATCCGATGGAAAATGTGTGATGGAGCCTACACACGGTCGGAATTTCTGACAACAAGGTCCTATCACACATTTTCCGTCGGAAAATCCGACCGTGTGTACGGGGCATAAGAATTAATATGGGAAAAACGTTTCTCCTTTCCACTGATGCTTTATCACCAATCCTTGTTTCACTAAAACCCCCAAATATTCTAAAAACATTTGTCATTGGGACAGAAAGTGAGGCAAAACTTCTGAAGAGGAGCACAGACAGCAAAACAAATGTCACAGGGGTGATAACCCTTCCCTATATTTTCCAAAAAGTTTAAAAATAGATTTTTTGGCTGGAGCTACACACGTTAAAAATGTACCCGTTCAAAATTACAAACAGATTCTACTTAACAACAAACCTACTGTCCCTGTCTTGTTTGCACTGCCTGTATACTGCTGTTCAGAGTATATAGGGCCTGGGGGCCCACACCTTTCCTTTTTTAATTTGGGTGCGGGGTTCCCCTTAATATCCATACAAGACCCAAAGGGGGGGATTACCCATGCCGTTTGTCTCACTGATTTTCATCCATATTACTGAGAGCCGACATTACATTAAAGACGTAAGCAGTTTTAAAAGACTTTTATTCTTTTAAAAATGTCATTTTGTGCAGGGACTGTTCTAAGAACGGGGAACGCGCCACTTTACAGGCATTCTATAGACACCCCCCAGGTACGATATTGAAAGGAATATTTCACTTTTTTTTTTTCACTTTAAGCATCATTAAAATCACTGCTCCCGAAAAAGGGAGCCATTTTTAAAACTTTTTTTTGCATTGATACATATCCCCTGGGGCAGGACCCGGGTCCCCAAACCCTTTTTAGGACAATACCATGCAAATTAGCCTTTAAAATTAGCACTTTTGATTTTGAACGTTCGAGTCCCATAGACTTCAATGGGGTTCTAACGTTCGTGCAAATTTTCAGTCCGTACGCAGGTTCTGCTGCGAACTGAACCGGGGGTTGTTTGGCTCATCCCTACTCCAGACCCACCAGTGCCACATACCAGTGTGCACCAGTGCCACCTACAAGTGCCTATGAGCACTGCTAAGCAGTTCCCACCAGTGACCCCTATTAATGCCCACCAATGCCACCTATCAGTGCCCATCAGTGCTGCCAGTCACTGCCCATCAGTGCCTCATCATCGGTGTCCCCTACCAGTGCCCATTAGTGCCACCTATCAGTGCCCATCAGTGGCCTCCTATCAGTGCCCTTCAGTGCCACCTATCAGTGCTACCTCATCTGTGCCCAACAGTGCCGCCTTATCAGTGCCTAACAGTGTTGCTTATCAGTGCCCAGCTTTATTTGTGTGAAAAAAAATGATAAAAATGTCATATAGGTACAGTGTAGCATGACCGTGTAATTGTCATTCGAAGTGCAACAGTGCTGAAAGCTGAAAACTGACGTGGGCAGGAAGGGTTTTAAGTGCCCAGTAAGCAAGTGGTTAACTGGTAATTGCACGGTCATGCAATGCTGTATCCAAACAAAATATATGTAATTTTTTCACACAAATAGAGCTTTTTTTTGGTGGCATTTGATCATCACTGGGTTTTTTTATTTTTTGCGATATAAATGAAAAAAAAACAAGATTTTTTGATTCCTTTTTTTTAATGATTTTTATTAAGTTTTACAATAACAACAATAACTTAATAGCCTGACATCAGGCTTCTCACTACAAATAGTGCACAAACAACTTCAGCACTGGGCTTTCAGTTTAACGCAAAGGCTGAACATGAACATTAGGTGCAACTGTTTGCATTAGAACATATACTGACTCCACATACACAGAAGTGAGTACACCCCTCACATTTTTGTAAATATTTTATTATATCTATTCATGTGACAACGCTGAAGAAATGACACTTTGCTACAATGTAAAGTAGTGAGTAGTGTGTACAGCTTGTATAACAGGGTACATTTGCTGTCACCTCAAAATAACTCAACACACAGCCATTCAAGTCTAAACTGCTGGCAATAAAAGTGAGTACACCCCTAAGTGACCAAATTGGGCCCAAAGTGTCAATATTTTCTGTTGCCACTGGAGTGGCGCTGGTGGATGTTAGAGACCTTGCGCTCCTCCACTTTCCATTTGAGGACGCCCCACAGATGCTCAATAGGGTTTAGGTCTGGAGACATGCTTGGCCAGTCCATCACCTTTACCCTCAGCTTCTTTAGCAAGGCAGTGGTCGTCTTGGAGGTGTGTTTGGGATTGTTAAACTGCCCTGCGGCCTAGTCTCCAAAGGGAGGGGATTATGCTCTGCTTCAGTATGTCACAGTACATGTTGGCATTCATGGTTCCCTCAATGAACTGTAGCTCCCCAATGCCGGCAGCACTCATGCAGCCCCAGACCATAACACTCCCACCACCATGCTTGACTGTAGGAAAGACACACTTGTCTTTGTATTCCTCACCTGGTTGCCGCCACACACGCTTGACACCAACTGAACCAAATAAGTTTATCTTGGTCTCATCAGACCACAGGACATGGTTCCAGTAATCCATGTCCTTAGTCTGCTTGTCTTCAGCAAGCTGTTTGCGGGTTTTCTTGTGCATCATCTTTAGAAGAGGCTTCCTTCTGGGATGACAGCCATGCAGACCAATTTGATGCCATGTGCGGTGTATGGTCTGAGCACTGACAGGCTGACCCCCCACCCCTTCAACCTCTGCAGCAATGCTGGCAGCACTCATACGTCTATTTCCCAAAGGCAACCTCTGGATATATATGTTATTAGCCTGTAAAATCCTCCTTTTGTGTAGAGATCTGAAAGCCCTGAGACTGTGACCAATATGAAAAAGTGAGAGTGATGACACCAAGTTTAACACACCTGCTCCCCATTCACACCTGAGACTTTGTAACACTAACGAGTCACATGACACCGGGGAGGGAAAATGGCTAATTGGGCCCTATTTGGACATTTTCACTTAGGAGTGTTCTCACTTTTGTTGCCAGTGGTTTAGACATTAATGGCTGTGTGTTGAGTTATTTTGAGGGAACAGCAAATTTACACTGTTATACAAGCTGTACACTCACTACTTTACATTGTAGCAAAGTGTCATTTCTTCAGTGTTGTCAGATATGATAAAATATTTACAAAAATGTGAGGGGTGAGATACCGTATCTATTACAAACCAAAGGGCAACAAATTAAATCAACAGTCATCATTCAATAATAAATATATAGACCCAAAGCACACCCCGTATAAGTGCAATATAGAACACCTCCCCTGCTCCAAACCTAGATTTTCCATTGTGAAGACATTACAATTCCCTGAGAGTCATGCCACATCAGTTTAATTGGACACTGTGGATGTATTGTTTATCCAGCCCACCCCATACTGTGTCATACTTGGCAGGTATTGCCCTACTAGTATACGTGGATTTATACAAAGGGAGGGCTTTGTTAATAAGTGTCTTCCATGCTATTTTTTACTTCCTGCTATAAAACATATCCAATAAAAAAAAAAAAAATTCCAATAAATTTCGGCCAAAATGTATTCTGCTACATGTTTTTTTAAAAAAAATCTTAATAAGTGTAAATTGATTGGTTTGCAAAAAGTTATAGCATCTACAAACTATGGGATATATACTGGAATTTTTTTTTTCATTTTTTTGTATACTAACATTGGTGATCAGCAACTTATAATGGGCCTGCGATAGTGCCGCGGACAATCTGACACTAACCAATGCTTGGGGAACTGACTAACTGCCGCTGACATCACCAGTGACAATAATACAGTGATCAGTGCTAATACTATATACAGTACTGTCATTGTACTAAAAACACTGGCTGGGAAGGGGTTAACATCTAGGGTGATCAAGGGGTTAAATGTGTGCCTAACAATGTGTGCTGCTTTTTCTACTAGATCTCTTAGTTGCTCAGGTTTGCTCCCTCTGTACAAAGCTCTGTGTTGTTTACCAACACAGAGTTCTGGGCTTTGATTGCACACAGGTGATCAGCAGGTCCTGGTCATGAATCATCAGTCGGGACTTGCTGACAGGCCCCTGCTGTGTACAATCACAGTGGGTGCCAGGTGGGGGGTGTGCATGCTGGCACCCTAAACCCTTAAAGTGCGACTAAAGGGCATACCTCCCAACTGTCCCTGATTTCGAGGGACTGTCCTTGATCTGGAACAAAGTCCCTCTGTCCCTCTTTCCCTCATTCCTCCTCATTTGTCCCTCATTTTGGTCTGTTCTATATAGTTTAGCTTTCAAAAAGTGATTTCCGGTGCTAAATCTTTCACCCAATTATTAAATTGCTGCATTTGTAAATTTCAAAAGCTAATATAAAGGAATATTAGTTGTAAAAATAAAGCACTTGTGGGTTTAACCAATAATTTTTTGGATAATTCTCCTTTAAGGGGGCGTGGCAGGGGAGGGTGTCCTATGCCTACATACATTTGCTATTAGGTGTCCCTCGCTCCCATCTCAAAAAGTTGGGATGTATGTTAAAGGTAAAACATTTTTGGAGAGGGATTAGAACACCTGCCAGTTTTTGTTTTTTTACTGCTGTTTGTGACCCCATTAGGAAGATTCACCCTCTATATTTGTTCATCAGAAGTGAAAGGGAAAGCAAATCTTACATTTTGTGTTGACACCAGAACAGGAATAAAGGGAAAACCTTACAGTGGGGACACTAGTCATGAATCATCAGTCTGGTGTCTGGTGACATCCTGGGATTCCCTCACTTTGGAGGGATTTCCTTTCACTTCCTGTTTGGCTATTGGACAGGAAGTGAAAATAAATCAACAGGGGTTATAACCCTCTTTTACCCTATTTAAAATGTAAAATCAAGATTTATAATCAAGTTTAATGTGTAAATTAGTATACTGTATGGGCCTGATTACTAGTGCTCTGGACAGCGCACTCCAAAAATTCACCTTTTATTTCATAAAAAAGACAGAGGTCCAAAACATCCCTGTACACATGTACCAACATGTATAGCTAACACGTTTCACACCAACAGGTGCTTAATCATAGCTAAAGAGCTACACATACATACTGGTATATATATATATATATATATATATATATATACACACACACATGCATCAGAATAATAATGCATGAATATGTTTTGGACCTCTGTCTTTTTTATGAAATAAAAGGTTCAATTTTGGCTACCCATCTCAACTCCTGGCTACCCATCTCAACAACAGCTGATACGAGGAGAGATAATTGTCTATTGCCCTGTACACATGGTCGGACTTTCCGACGGAAAATGTGCGATCAGAGCGTGTTGTCGGAAATTCCGACAGTGTGTGGGCTCCATCAGACTTTTTCCATCGGATTTTCCGACACACAAAGTTTGAGAGCAGGATATAAAATTTTCCGACAACAAAATCTGATCGCGTCAATTCCGACCGTGTGTGGACAATTCCGACGCACAAAGTGCCACGTATGCTCAGAAGAAATTCAGAGACGGAACAGCTCGGTCTGGTAAAATTAGCATTCGGAATGGATAGAGTACTTTCCTCACGCTGCAATGTTTAAAATTGTTTAATGCAGCGCACTCTCTTCTTCTTTATAATGTGAGAAGAATGAAGTAGTTTTGCTGCTCATATTCACACAGACTTCTCACAAACTTCTTTCTTTATTATTTATGGTGATTCCCTCAATATATTTTGATTTGTCACATCTGACCAAATTTGTTTTTTGTTGTTTTATTTTTGTTTTGTATTTTTTTCAAGGCTGATTTTTTTTTATTTTTTATTGGTTTGACTCCATAATATTTTTGTGTGTTTTGTGTGTCAAGTTACCACAACACCATTGGTATCTTGTATTATTTAATATCAAGGAGATTGCTTGGTGTTGGTGCCTTCTTAATTTCACATTGTATTTTTGAAATGTACCTGCCTCCTCACAAACAAACTGTCCTTTTTGAAGGAAAACACACATAAGCGAGTATAATTGAACGAAAAATTCCTTTATTAAGGGCTCAGAACCAAACAAAGAGAGAGGCAACGCTGGATAAACATCATAAATTGGCGAAGCCTTTGACCCCCAGGGCAGAAATCAATTATTTTCCAGCAAAATTGGTGGCCTGAGGAGTCCTTATCTAAGGGAGTGCAGTCTGGTCCAGAATTCCCAGAGATCCGGAAAGCAGCAGATGACATCTGTGTCCCCAGGCTGTGGTACTACAAGAGCCTGCATATTTTGCCAGACCAGACTGAACCCAGGGTCATCACTCTCTGGTCTTCCTTCCAAGCTTCCTTCCCAGCTGTGGCTCTGGTGTTGGAGATGTGGCAGGAGGAGCAGTAGGACCTGGAGGAGGAGGAGGAGGAGGAGTAGTAGGACCTGGAGGAGGAGGAGGACTATGTGTGAGGTCACAAATGTGGGTAGCACATGACATTCGGCAGTTTGTGTGCATTTTCAAAATTTGGCTTTTCCTGGGGTGACTTCACCCCATCTGAACGCAATATCAAACACAGTTTGCAAATACTCATGTCTGATATTGCCTTCAAGTTCTACCAAATGTGAACTTTGTAAGTTCAAGATTTGTGTCTTTCTTGTTGGTTTTAAACATGCTTGTTTTATCTTAAATGGACATTTCTACTTTTTCTAATGTGACCCAACAAATATTGTTATACAACAAACATGTTGGTTTGTTTTAAAAACCTTTTCTAAATGCACATGTGATTGTGCTGGTATTAAAAAGATTGTTAATCAAGAATGTGTAGATTATTGTCTCAACGCTCCAACACTTTTGTGGTGCTCTAATTGGTGTTTTCTGTGACAAGTGCAAGTGCAGTTTCAAGTGCACTCGTAGTGCAAAGTGTCTTTGCCTTTAGTAAATAACACCCAACAGTACTTTGTAAGGTTACACAATCATGCCATTTTCAGGACTCACCACATTTCTGTCAGGGTCAGCTAAAAGAAACACAAGCAGTAAATGTCACCAAAGATTTGAGTATTTTTTTTATTTTTTATTATTTGAAAAAGGTTTCAGACATTATCTGGCATATTGATAGCCCCCCTACCCGCAAAGTATTCAAGGTATCTTAGCCGGACATCACGGGCACTCAGGGGGGGCAAGCCAGGACGGCCACTTTCAAGCGCCGTCAGGGTTGTTTCATTTAGAATTCCGGCCTCAGGCCCAACTGAGCCAGCATAGTTGGCAGAATGTTGCCGTGAAAAGTTGTGTAGAACACAGCAGCCAGGGTAATATGATTCAGTTTATACTCCGCCATGCGTATGGGTGTAAGAAATAGGCGGAACCGGCTGGCCATGATTCCAAACGTGTTCTCCACCACTCTTCTGTCTTTGGCCAGCCGGTAATTAAAAACCCTCTGGTCCGGGGTGAGGGTCCCAGCGCAAACGCTTCATCTGCAACGAAGACAAATGGGAGTCCTTCCACATTGTCTTCTGGAGGTGGCAAGTCCAAGCTGCCATTCTGGAGACGCCTGTAGAACTCTGTCTGTGCGATGACTCCACCATCAGACATCCGGTCATTCTTCCCCACGTCCACATACAGGAACTTGTAAGTAGCCGACACCACCGCCAACATCATAATACTATTGAACCCCTTGTAATTATAAAAGTATGACCCCGAGTTGGGTGGTGGAACGATGTGGACGTGTTTCCCATCAATTGCCCCTCCGCAGTTAGGAAAGTCCCACCACTGGGCAAAGTGGAAGGCCACAGTCTGCCATTCCTGTGGCGTGGAAGGAAACTGTGGAGTCAAACAACAACAAAAAAATTAGTCATTTTGCACATAAACAGGGAAAGCAGATTAGACACAAACATTCTTGGCCAACATCAAGATAACATTTATTTGAGGGAGTTTTTAAAGACCAAAGTATAAGGTACACCTATCAGATCCCCCCCCTCATGGGCCATTTATAACATTTTAGGGTGGGGGGGGGGCTCTTGGACAGGTAACCCTCTCCACTTCATTGAGAGATGAATGCCTAAATAATGTGTATTACTTTGGCCAGCCCCTCCTTAGTTACACTATTGGCAGCCCACTGGACAGGTAAGAAGTGTCATAATACAAAGATATAAATACACACTGTACACATTTGAGCACATTTGGAAATTCTACTATTACCTATCAAGATAATAATAGTATACAAAAACTTTGAACAGTACCATTTGAAAGTATACAGGCAGGCCCTTGCACTACATGCTTTGGGGAATTCATCCATACATCTGACCACAAAAGAGATGGGTATAGTGTGTATGGGTTTGGCAAAGTCAGCAGATGATTGAGGATAGATAGAGAATTGGTATCAGCTGACTTAGCAGTTGGGGGGAGGGAGGGTTCCAAATGATTTGGGGACCCCCCAAAAAAGGCCTCTGGCACTCTGCCTGAATTTAAAGCACAAATCACATTTTAAAACATTTTAGGGGGTGTTTGGGGTAAAGCACTACTATGGAGCTGATAAAATACATTGTTAAGTGAATACACGAGGTGAATATAGGGCCAGGAGACCATGTTGGGGAGGTAAGTGAAGGCAAATATGTATGAAGGAGAAAAAAAATAATTACATAAAAATCCAGCATGCATGAGGACATAGGGGACATTCACAGCATATTACAATCATGGTAATTTGGGAATGAGGAAAGAAATACAATATATTATCAAACATTAAATACAATAAAATGTGATGTTAAAGGATAAATCTTACCTTAATATACTCCATCTGCAGGACCTGGATGATGGCAGAACAGGTCTCTGGGATAATGATCCCTAGAGCCTGGGGGGAGATGCCTGTTGAGAACTTCAAGTCCCGCAGGGTGGCAACGAGCCTCTGCTCCGGAGTGATGGCTTGCCTCATGCAGGTATCCTGCCTGCTGATATAGGGGGACAGCAAAGCCAACAAACGGTGAAATATGGGGTCCGTCATCCGGAGAAAGTTCCTGAATTCATCAGGATTATTCTCACAGATCTCACGGAGCAAAGGCATATGACAGAATTGGTCACGCTGAAGCAACCAATTCTTGGTCCATGAACTCCTCCCCACCCTGTTCATGGACTGGACTTGTGTCAAGGTCAGGACCCCAACACCAAGCCCCCGCACAGCACGAACTCTACGAGGAGTACGTATACGCAACATGGCTAGAAAACGGTCGGCTGCTCAGAACGAAGTAACAGAACGCACTGAAGAACAACAAGGCCTGTGAAAAGCGACCTGAAAAACAGTAACGAACGAACAAGAACACAATGACAAGAGTCAGGCGTAACTCGCTGCACACACTGAAGAGCAGATACAAACCCACAAGCACAAACTGAACAGCAGAAAACGATCTGAAAACTATGAGTCTGAAAAAGCGCGAATCGTCTCTCACCAAACTTTTACTAACACGAGATTAGCAAAAGGAGCCCAAAGGGTGCCGCACTTGGTTCTGAACTGGCCTTTTCTAGTCTCGTCGTACATGGTGTACGTCACCGTGTTCTTGGCGATTGGAAATTCCGACAACTTTGTGCGACCGTGTGTACGCAAAACAAGTTTGAGCCAACATCCGTCGGAAAAAATCCATGGAATTTGTTGTCGGAATGTCCGATCAATGTCCGATCGTGTGTACGGGGCATTAGAGCAATGATTTTTTTGCATGTTAATTGTGTTGGAGTGTTGGGAGCACCTATATCCTTTACCATAAATGGTGGTAAAATGCATACTACCGCAGCACAGTGGTGAAGGTGGACATGAGCATTTTTGGTACATTAATGGTGAACATTTTCTTTTTTTATAAGTCTTTACAGTATATCAGACCAAAAAAAGGGAGCACTAAAAAGGTAGTGATGAGCTGTGGTTCAGTCCTAACTCAAGTTTGGAGTTAACTGTCATTGCTGAGCCAATGAGCTGCGGGTTGTGAGATACCCTGCCCCACATATGATGTACACAAAGGGGATGCTTTTGATATCGTTGACCTAATATGGACACATGGCCATACTAGGTCAATGTCATTGTGGGCATAGCCATTTGTGTTGGAGGGGCTTAAAACGTAAACCTAGTTACAGGGTGCAGAGGTTAAGTTTATGAAATGTGCAGAGGTTGGGTGTATGTAATGTGCAGTGTGCAGAGGTCAGTTGTATGTAATGTGCAGTGTGCAGAGGTCAGGTGTATGTAATGTGCAGTGTGCAGAGGTCAGGTGTATGTAATGTGCAGTGTGCAGAGGTCAGGTGTATGTAATGTGCAGAGTGCAGAGGTCAGGTGTATGTAATGTGCAGTGTGCAGAGGTCAGGTGTATGTAATGTGCAGTGTGCAGAGGTCAGGTGCATGTAATGTGCAGAGTGCAATGTTCAGGTGTAGAAGAAAAAGGAAGGTCGGTGACTGTGTTCTCATGCATATAATGCCACATCCAAAAAATATTACGAACAGAGATAGTACCCCTAATGCCTTTAAAGGCATTAATATCTATACAGAAAGTATTGAAAAGTGTTTAGAGTATAATAAAAGTATTTATTTAACAATATAGATGATTTAACATCTTCGGGGCTGTTTTTTAGGAAACACACACGTGCATCTATAACGTTATGAAAAACATTCAATGTCAATAAACAATATTTCAAAAAGTACATATATTGTTGTAAGAAATATCATTTTTTGTATTAAGTACACTTACATGTGCTGTAATGATGTCACAGGTAAACATTCCATTATTCTTTATTATTTAAAAGCAAGGAGAAAGAAAAAAGGAGAGCTGTGTCTCATAGAGAAATCTCAATGACCCCTCAGAGGTTAGTCTCCTCTGTGTTGGAAACTGGATCGGGAAGCCGGCAATGACGGGCCCCCCTCAGCCTCTAGGGGAGGACAGGCAAGAGCACTGAGGCCACAGCAATTGGAAAGGCAACCTAAAAATAGGAAATAATAATAATTATGTGTGCCCTATTAATTGGGACTGAGATGCATGTAATTTCAGAGATCTGCTACCTGAATAATAAATTGGTCCAGGATAGGGATAGAAGTGTTCCTAGAAATCGTATGAGCTTCTAATGGATCTGTGTGATAAGTAATAATTAAATTAATTAAATTCAATTATCATCTAAACCCATATAGCAAACAATTATGGTATAGAGTTACTTATTCCTACAGTGCTGGATATATGTAGACAGACTTCCTATATCTCCTGAAGCAGTGGTTCAAAAGTTCAAAATGAGTCATTACCTTGAGAGGGGTTTGAATCACAAGAGCGCACAGCGTCCTGACATCCAACTACTATAGAGCGGATGCCAGGACTGTGCTGCCGTGTGTGTTATATCTGGTTGATAATTGAGTAATTAACACAGCATACTGCTCTCAGCTGTGTCAGGCTACAGGTATAGGGGCGTGTGCCTTTCCTCGGCCTCCTGAGCCAGGCACACACCAACCCGTCCCGATCGCGCACACGTGGCGTCAGCAACCCACCGACACACAGTGCTTCACTAGCGGACCACGCACGTCCACTGGAGTAGCAAAATGGAGGACAGCCGAGCATAAGGCTCCTGTACTCCAAGAATCCACCGTGGGTTAAAAGGACCAGGCGGCTTTGTGTGCCAGGTGATTGCGTGCCCACCTGGAGAAAAGGGGGAGAGATGAACTCACCACAGCCAGCGACTTGATCCTAAATGGGGCTGCAAAAATACACTGTACATTACAAATAAGTACCTACATTATACATTGTTTATCCAGAGATCGTGACAGTTCATTGCCCCCTAGAGATCGTAAAATAAACTACAATGAACAATGTACGGAGGTTAATTTGTGCAGAGCAGACACGTATTGTATACATAGCAAACACATGATGATTTTTCACAGGTGATGTAAGGCAGATGGCAAGCAGGTGGGTATGATAAAAATAGGGATAGATGGCATGAAAGAGAGGAACATAAGATGGTTATATATGACCAGGTCCCTATTTCTCCATACCACCAGACGTGAAACCCTCCAAAAAAGGGTACAAATCATATTGCTTCATTCAGGCCTGGTGAGCATGTAACCCATAGATTGTGGATCCACTGCAGTTCCATTTGGAGGACTTTGTTCCAGTCCCCCCCACTGGGGTGGATCCGGTCCAGGATTAAAAATTAAACTTTTGGAAATTTTCCTCCGTGTATTCGTTTTGTGTGACGACCAAGTGGCAAATCTGGATTGGAAACCTGCATACTCCTGATATGTCTGTATGCACGCTTCCAAAATTCTAATTTGGTTTTACCCACATAAAAACAACCACATTCGCAATATAACAACTATATTACACCGATCGTCTTACAATTAGCGAAGTGTTTAGGTGGGAAAGTTTTTCCGTTTGGAAGAATGGGATCCTTCTGGGTGAGCATGTACTTGCAATAGTTGTAAATAAAAGTACCCTTATGTTTGCAGGGATCATTACGGAATTCTTCTTTGAATTCACTGCAAACAAGTTGGTCTTTAATAGACTGTGCTCTTTTAAACGTGAACAGTGGATATTCAGGGACGAATTGTCCAAGTATCCAATCCATAGTTAACATATGCTAGTATTTAGTCACAATAGATTTAATTTTACATCAACGCTATCTTTGTCGACTGGAATGGACCTATAGAGACACTTGAACAATTTCTTATGAGATTGAATAAAAATGACTGCAACCTGGGATTTACTATGTCACATGACAAAAACTTAATTGCCTTTTTGGACATTGAAATATACAGAGGGGACGGTGGGACCAAATGGAACTGCAGTGGATCCACAATCTATGGGTTACATGCTCACCAGGCCTGAATGAAGCAATATGCTTTGTACCCTTTTTGGAGGGTTTCACGTCTGGTGGTATGGAGAAATAGGGACCTGGTCATATATCACCATCTTATGTTCCTCTCTTTCATGCCTTCTATCCCTATTTTTCCATACCCACCTGCTTGCCAACTGCCTTACATCACCTGTGAAAAAACATCATGTGTTTGCTATGTATACAATACGTGTCTCGCTGCACAAATTAACCTCTGTACATTTTTCATTGTAGTTTATTTTAGGATCTCTAGGGGGCAATGAACTGTCACGATCTCTGGATAAACAATGTATAATGTAGGTACTTATTTGTAATGTACAGTGTATTTTTGCAGCCCCATTTAGGATCGAGTCGCTGGCTGTGGTGGGTTCATCTCTCCCCCTTTTCTCCAGGTGGGGACACAATCACCCGGCACACAAAGCCACCTGGTCCTTTTAACCCACGGCGGATTCTTGGAGTACAGGAGCCTTATGCTCGGCTGTCCTCCAGTCCTGTCCGCTAGTGAAGCACTGTGTGTCGGTGGGTTGCACGTAATGTGCAGTGTGTAGAGGTCAGGTGCATGTAATGTGCAGTGTGCAGAGGTCAGGTGTATGTAATGTGCAGTGTGCAGAGGTCAGGTGCATGTAATGTGCAGAGTGCAGAGGTCAGGTGCATGTAATGTGCAGTGTGCAGAGGTCAGGTGTATGTAATGTGCAGTGTGCAGAGGTCAGGTGTATGTAATGTGCAGTGTGCAGAGGTCAGGTGTATGTAATGTGCAGTGTGCAGAGGTCAGGTGTATGTAATGTGCAGTGTGCAGAGGTCAGGTGCATGTAATGTGCAGAGTGCAGAGGTCAGGTGTATGTAATGTGCAGTGTGCAGAGGTCAGGTGTATGTAATGTGCAGTGTGCAGAGGTCAGGTGCATGTAATGTGCAGAGTGCAGAGGTCAGGTGCATGTAATGTGCAGAGTGCAGAGGTCAGGTGTATGTAATGTGCAGTGTGCAGAGGTCAGGTGCATGTAATGTGCAGAGTGCAGAGGTCAGGTGTATGTAATGTGCGGTGTGCAGAGGTCAGGTGTATGTAATATGCAGTGTGCAGAGGTCAGGTGTATGTAATGTGCGGTGTGCAGAGGTCAGGTGTATGTAATATGCAGTGTGCAGAGGTCAGGTGTATGTAATGTGCAGTGTGCAGAGGTCAGGTGTATGTAATATGCAGTGTGCAGAGGTCAGGTGTATGTAATGTGCGGTGTGCAGAGGTCAGGTGTATGTAATATGCAGTGTGCAGAGGTCAGGTGTATGTAATGTGCGGTGTGCAGAGGTCAGTTGTATGTAATATGCAGTGTGCAGAGGTCAGGTGTATGTAATGTGCGGTGTGCAGAGGTCAGGTGTATGTAATGTGCAGTAGTTAGGTGTATGTAATGTGCAGTGGTCAGGTGTATGTAATGTACAGAGTGCAGAGGTTAGGTGTATGTAATATGCAGTGTGCAGAGGTCAGGTGTATGTAATGCATAGTGTACAGAGCTCAGGTGTATGTAAAATATGCAGTGCAAGGGTGAATATTATTCATTATACAATTATTCAGAAGTGCTGCCCAGTGTAACACCACAAGTGATGAATTTTCTATCACCCAGGACATACATTACTGTAAGCCCCTCACGGCAGCCTGAGTACAGAAGCTTTGTTTTCACTGTAGGGTTGTTGTAGGACAGCAGGGGGCAGATAAGTCCCTGTAGAATGAACTCCTTCCCTGACAATCTGATCATGTCTCAGTTGCAAGGAGCACAGGAATTGACAGAGTCACAAAGTAAATACAACTAATCACACACATACTACAAACAGCTCCTGCCCTCTCTATACCACATAGCACAGCACCTGTGTACAGCCCTGTCATGCTGTAGTGTTAGCATTCAGGTGAGCTGCTGGGGGGGAGGGTATAACCATGGCTCAGCACTTGTTTTTTCCACCCCCTGGCCACCCTTGTGTATCCTTGGACCAGAGTCCATCTTCAAACACCATTTACACCTTCACAAATGCATTTTCAACACACAAAATGTGTGCAATTATTTTTTATGTTGCAATTAGCTGTTGCTAGAAATAGCATATTGGCTTCCAAAACTCACTTGCGCAATGTGACCACTATCTGCATTGGGCAGACAAATACTGCTGTGTCCTCTATTACCAACACTTGCAAAATGTCAGAAGTCTATTAAGACCATGTTAACGCTTTCTAAGCACTAAGTATTGCTAAAAGCATTCAGTAAAATCTTATATCAACATTACCATGCTAACGCCATCTTAGAATTTTTTCAATATTATGGAGCTTTCATTAAAATAATACTGGTGCTCCCGCCATGAAGATCCATGTGTAGGATATTCCAGTTATAGGGTGAGAACTCTCTGTTCTATCTCCCACTTGTTGTCATACTGCTCCCGAGGAACAGATTACAGGTGTAGCACCCCCTTTGTAAGGTAGGTAAATTTAGTTGGGCTCCTCTATAGACAGAGGAGTCAGGGTTTATTTGTTTAGAGTTAGTTTGGCAGAGCTCCAAGGGCTGAGATTCTGTCGCCTCCCCTTGGCTTCTGGAACTGCTGGAGAGTTCTAGAACTTAGAGGGTGAAGGGGCAGAGAAGAATCCTGAATATTTATGGAGTCTCCTCCAATCCCTGGGTGAGGATGACCCAGAAGGTGGAAAGACAGGCCATAAATATTCTGGAGTCTGGCCATGTGGGAGCAGAGTCCAGGATCCAGTCACCTGGAGGGGACCTCTATGCTGAGGGGCTCTGCCGCTGGGCATAAGGAAGAAGCCACAGAGAGCCAGAGAGGGAGCAGCAGAGGAAGCCTCACACCCTTTCAGCCTCAGCTAGGCTTAGCTGAACCACCCTGGAAGCCAATAGGACCTGTCCAACAGGAGGGCTGTTCAGCAGGCACCACATGAGCTACACGATCTTTCAAAGGGACTGAGGAGGAAGCTTCAACCACTATACCCCAGAGCCTATAGAGGAGAAGCAGCCAGGGGCAATACCCAGCTAGCTATCTACAGAGGGACAGCTTAGAGCCACTTAAAGCCAGCACAGCTACCCAACACCTAATGCTGGACAATTCTAAGGAAAAGCCAGGTGCCTTGAAATTTTTCCACAGAAGGAAATCACCTGCATTCTGTGTTTTGAATTCTTTTCTTTACCAGTTGAGCTGATCCAGCTCTCCTACGGGAGGACAGCCATGTGATTTTTGGTAGCAGAGACAGTTTCAAGTCCTCAAGTTACATTCAGATACAGTTCTGGGCATCCTATATCTTCCCATCCCCATCCAAATTTATCTCCTAATAAAACAAAAACAAAACAAAGCACCCTGGACTGTTTTTTGCTGGAAAATTTCTGTTGCCTGGCTGTGAATGTGAGGGAGAACCCAAAAATAGAGCGGCCCTTGAAGGGGTACCGTTACGCAAGGGACTATTTTAACATGTTATGCAGGCATGGTCGCTACTAGGAAACCCACCTTTACCATAGCTCCCAACTATCCCTGATTTCCAGGGACTGTCCCTGATTTGGAGCAATGTCCCTCTGTCCCTCTTTCCTCCTCATTCGTCCCTCATTTTGGTCTGATCTATATAGTTGTATATAAGTGCGCTAGTTATCTTTCAAAAAGTGTTTCACAGTGCTAAACCTTTCATCCAATTTCTAAATTGCTGCATGTGTAGGTTTCAAAAGCCAATATAAAGTAATAGTAGTGGTAAAAGAAAAAAGCACTTGTGGGTTTACCTAATCATTTTTTGTAGAATTCTCCTTTAAGGGGGCGTGGCAGGGTGTGTGTCCTATGCCATAGGACATACCCTCTGCCACGCCTCCTTATAGGAGAATTCTACAAAAAATGATTAAGTAAACCCACAAGTGCAGAGGATGTGATGTCATCTCTCCTCGGCTTGGCAGTTTCCGTCCCAGCGCCGAGGAGAGAAGACAGGTGAGTGCACAACACACACACACACACAGTAGAACATGCCAGGCATACTTTACACCCCCCCCGATCCCCCCCCAATCACCCCCCCCCCCCCCGTCACAAACTGACAGCAAGCAGTATTTTTTTTTTTTTTTTTTTCTGATTACTGCATTGGTGTCAGTTTGTGACAGTTACAGTGTTAGGGCAGTGAGTATTACCCCCCTGTAGGTCTAGGATACCCCCCTAACCCCCCCTAATAAAGTTTTAACCCCTTGATCACCCCCTGTCACCAGTGTCACTAAGCGATCATTTTTCTGATCGCTGTATTAGTGTCGCTGGTGACGCTAGTTAGGGAGGTAAATATTTAGGTTCGCCGTCAGCGTTTTATAGTGACAGGGACCCCCATATACTACCTAATAAATGTTTTAACCCCTTGATGGCCCCCTAGTTAACCCTTTCACCACTGATCACCGTATAACCGTTACGGGTGACGCTGGTTAGTTCATTTATTTTTTATAGTGTCAGGGCACCCGCCGTTTATTACCTAATAAAGGTTTAGCCCCCTGATCGCCCGGCGGTGATATGCGTCGCCCCAGGCAGCGTCAGATTAGCGCCAGTACCGCTAACACCCATGCACGCAGCATACGCCTCCCTTAGTGGTATAGTATCTGTACGGATCAATATCTGATCCGATCAGATCTATACTAGCGTCCCCAGCAGTTTAGGGTTCCCAAAAACGCAGTGTTAGCAGGATCAGCCCAGATACCCGCTAGCACCTGCGTTTTTCCCCTCTGCCCGGCCCAGCCCACCCAAGTGCAGTATCGATCGATCACTGTCACTTACAAAACACTAAACGCATAACTGCAGCGTTCACAGAGTCAGGCCTGATCCCTGCGATCGCTAACAGTTTTCTTGGTAGCGTTTTGGTGAACTGGCAAGCACCAGCCCCAGGCAGCGTCAGGTTAGCGCCAGTACCGCTAACACCCACGCACGCACCGTACACCTCCCTTAGTGGTATAGTATCTGATCGGATCAATATCTGATCTGATCAGATCTATACTAGCGTCCCCAGCAGTTTAGGGTTCCCACAAACGCAGTGTTAGCGGGATCAGCCCAGATACCTGCTAGCACCTGCGTTTTGCCCCTCCGCCCGGCCCAGCCCAGCCCACCCAAGTGCAGTATCGATCGATCACTGACACTTACAAAACACTAAACGCATAACTGCAGCGTTCGCAGAGTCAGGCCTGATCCCTGCGATCGCTAACAGTTTTTTTGGTAGCGTTTTGGTGAACTGGCAAGCACCAGCGGCCTAGTACACCCCGGTCGTAGTCAAACCAGCACTGCAGTAACACTTGGTGACGTGGCGAGTCCCATAAATGCAGTTCAAGCTGGTGAGGTGGCAAGCACAAATAGTGTCCCGCTGCCACCAAGAAGACAAACACAGGCCCGTCGTGCCCATAATGCCCTTCCTGCTGCATTCGCCAATCCTAATTGGGAACCCACCGCTTCTGCAGCGCCCGTACTTCCCCCATTCACATCCCCAACCAAATGCAGTCGGCTGCATGAGAGGCATTTTCTTTATGTCCTCCCGAGCACCCCTACCCAGCGAACCCCCCCAAAAAAGATGTTGTGTCTGCAGCAAGCGCGGATATAGGCGTGACACCCGCTATTATTGTCCCTCCTGTCCTGACAATCCTGGTCTTTGCATTGGTGAATGTTTTGAACGCTACCATTCACTAGTTGAGTATTAGCGTAGGGTACAGCACTGCACAGACTAGGCACACTTTCACAGGGTCTCCCAAGATGCCATCGCATTTTGAGAAACCCGAACCTGGAACCGGTTACAGTTATAAAAGTTAGTTACAAAAAAAGTGTAAAAAAAAAAAAAAAAACACAAACAAAAATATAAAATAAAAAAAAAATAGTTGTCGTTTTATTGTTCTCTCTCTCTCTATTCTCTCTCTATTGTTCTGCTCTTTTTTACTGTATTCTATTCTGCAATGTTTTATTGTTGTTATGTTTTATCATGTTTGCTTTTCAGATATGCAATTTTTTATACCTTACCGTTTACTGTGCTTTATTGTTAACCATTTTTTTGTCTTCAGGTACGCCATTCACGACTTTGAGTGGTTATACCAGAATGATGCCTGCAGGTTTAGGTATCATCTTGGTATCATTCTTTTCTGCCAGCGATCGGCTTTCATGTAAAAGCAATCCTAGCAGCTAATTAGCCTCTAGACTGCTTTTACAAGCAGTGGGAGGGAATGCCCCCCCAACGTCTTCCGTGTTTTTCTCTGGCTCTCCTGTCTCAACAGGGAACCTGAGAATGCAGCCGGTGATTCAGCCAGCTGACCATAGAGCTGATCAGAGACCAGAGTGGCTCCAAACATCTCTATGGCCTAAGAAACCGGAAGCTACGAGCATTTTATGACTTAGATTTCGCCGGATGTAAACAGCGCCATTGGGAAATTGGGAAAGCATTTTATCACACCGATCTTGGTGTGGTCAGATGCTTTGAGGGCAGAGGAGAGATCTAGGGTCTAATAGACCCCAATTTTTGCAAAAAAAAGTACCTGTCACTACCTATTGCTATGATAGGGGATATTTACATAAGATACGATATTTACCTGAGATAACAATAAAAATGATATAAAAAGAAAAATGAAAGGAACTGTTTAAAAATAAGATAAAAAAATAATAATAATAAAGAAAAAAAAAAAAAAAAAAAAAAAAGCACCCCTGTCCCCCCTGCTCTCGCGCTAAGGCGAAGGCAAGCGTCGGTCTGGCGTCAAATGTAAACAGCAATTGCACCATGCATGTGAGGTATCACCGCGAACGTCAGATCGAGGGCAGTAATTTTAGCAGTAGACCTCCTCTGTAAATCTAAAGTGGTAACCTTTAAAGGCTTTTAAAAATGTATTTAGTTTGTCGCCACTGCACGTTTGTGCGCAATTTTAAAGCATGTCATGTTTGGTATCCATGTACTCGGCCTAAGATCATCTTTTTTATTTCATCAAACATTTGGGCAATATAGTGTGTTTTAGTGCATTAAAATTTTAAAAAGTGTGTTTTTTCCCCAAAAAATGCGTTTGAAAAATCGCTGCGCAAATACTGTGTGAAAAAAAAAAAATGAAACACCCAGCATTTTAATCTGTAGGGCATTTGCTTTAAAAAAAATATATAATGTTTGGGGGTTCAAAGTAATTTTCTTGCAAAAAAAAATTATTTTTTTATGTAATCAAAAAGTGTCAGAAAGGGCTTTGTCTTCAAGTGGTTAGAAGAGTGGGTGATGTGTGACATAAGCTTCTAGATGTTGTGCATAAAATGCCAGGACAGTTCAAAACCCCCCCAAATGACCCCATTTTGGAAAGTAGACACCCCAAGCTATTTGCTGAGAGGCATGTCGAGTCCATGGAATATTTTATATTGTGACACAAGTTGCGGGAAAGAGACAATTTTTTATTTTTTTATTTTTTTTTGCGCAAAGTTGTCACTAAATGATATATTGCTCAAACATGCCATGGGAATATGTGAAATTACACCCCAAAATACATTCTGTTGCTTCTCCTGAGTACGGGGATACCACATGTGTGAGACTTTTTGGGAGCCTAGCCGCGTACGGGACCCCGAAAACCAAGCACTGCCTTCAGGCTTTCTAAGGCCGTAAATTTTTGATTTCACTCTTCACTGCCTATCACAGTTTTGGAGGCCATGGAATGCCCAGGTGGCAAAACCCCCCCCCCCCCAAATGACCCCATTTTGGAAAGTAGACACCCCAAGCTATTTGATGAGAGGTATAGTGAGTATTTTGCAGACCTCACTTTTTGTCACAAAGTTTTGAAAATTGAAAAAAGAAAAAAAAATTTTTTTTTTCTCGTCTTTCTTTATTTTCAAAAACAAATGAGAGCTGCAAAATACTCACCATGCCTCTCAGCAAATAGCTTGGGGTGTCTACTTTCCAAAATGGGGTCATTTGGGGGGGTTTGTGCCACCTGGGCATTCCATGGCCTCCGAAACGGTGATAGGTAGTGAGGAGTAAAATCAAAAATGTACACCCTTAGAAATCCTGAAGGCGGTAATTGGTTTTCGGGGTCCCGTACGCGGCTAGGCTCCCAAAAAGTCCCACACATGTGGTATCCCCGTACTCAGGAGAAGTAGCTAAATGTATTTTGGGGTGCAATTCCACATATGCCCATGGCCTGTGTGAGCAATATATCATTTAGTGACAACTTTGTGCAAAAAAAAAAAAAAAATTTGTCACTTTTCCGCAACTTGTGTCAAAATATAAAACATTCCGTGGACTCAACATGCCTCAAAGCAAATAGCTTGGGGTGTCTACTTTCCAAAATGGGGTCATTTGGGGGGGGGTTTGTGCCATCTGGGCATTTTATGGCCTTCAAAACTGTGATAGGTAGTGAGGAGTAAAATCAAAAATGTACGCCCTTAGAAATCTTGAAGGCGGTGATTGGTTTTCGGGGCCCCGTACGCGGCTAGGCTCCCAAAAAGTCCCACACATGTGATATCCCTGTACTCAGGAGAAGCAGCTAAATGTATTTTGGGGTGCAATTCCACATATGCCCATGGCCTGTGTGAGCAATATATCATTTAGTGACAACTTTTTGTAATTTTTTTTTTTTTTTGTCATTATTCAATCACTTGGGACAAAAAAAATGAATATTCAATGGGCTCAACATGCCTCTCAGCAAATTCCTTGGGGTGTCTACTTTCCAAAATGGGGTCATTTGTGGGGGTTTTGTACTGCCCTGCCATTTTAGCACCTCAAGAAACGACATAGGCAGTCATAAATTAAAGGCTGTGTAAATTCCAGAAAATGTACCCTAGTTTGTAGGCGCTATAACTTTTGCGCAAACCAATAAATATACACTTATTGACATTTTTTCTACCAAAGACATGTGGCCGAATACATTTTGGCCTAAATGTATGACTAAAATTTAGTTTATTGGATTTTTTTTAGAACAAAAAGTAGAAAATATCATTTTTTTTCAAAATTTTTGGTCTTTTTCCGTGTATAGCGCAAAAAATAAAAACGGCAGAGGTGATCAAATACCATCAAAAGAAAGCTCTATTTGTGGGAAGAAAAGGACGCAAATTTCGTTTGGGTACAGCATTGCATGACCGCGCGATTAGCAGTTAAAGCGACGCAGTGCCGAATTGTAAAAAGTGCTCTGGTCAGGAAGGGGGTAAAACCTTCCGGGGCTGAAGTGGTTAAAACAGGTATTCTATTAAACTCAAATGACAATTGTTTATTATGCATATTATAATTAAACTACATATACATGTGCTTTAGAAAATTAAATGTAAATTAGTTAGGGTTTACATATACTTTATTGAGTACATTTGCAGGTGTCTTGATACTATTTGCAAACATTAGGAAAAAAAAAGAAATGGCAACATATTATCAAACAAAGGTATGCTTTAATCTATGACATCATTGTATGAATTATTCTGCCTGCTAAATTCAGTAAAGAGGTAATTTGTAGGCTTTCCTCATGTTTTATCAGCAGATGTTTGGCTAAACAGTTGGTTAATTGGGAAATACTAATGCTCATGACATCTATGGTGTGCCAGGACACCTGGCAGCTAGAATTCAATGCCAAGCTTAGGCTTGTGCCCACAAGTGTACCACAAGAACTAATGAGAAAACTGTGGAGCTCTGCCAACTGGTGGCAGCATTTATTACATATGATAAACGTGTTTTAAAGGGAGTGTATGATGCTATTTTATATTTTTTTTTTCTTTCTTATGCTCAGCGATAGAAAACATAATAATCAATAAGCAAGGTTATATGAATATTTAATATTACTACTTGCAGATGGCACACTCTGTGTTCTTGCAGAGCTTTTTCTTACAGCTGCTGTGCTAAAAACAGACCTGAATGATTTAGAGGAGGGACACTTAACCCTCCCGCTCTGCTAGCGGAGACAGAACATTTTCAAAGTAAACGTTCTACCTAATTTGATTGTTTTTTTTAATAATTTTAATACATTTATTTTATTTTTTTTTTTAAAGCTTTTAAACTGATTTGTTATATCTCTTTGTACTATTGATTTAGGATCGTTGTTTCACAAAAGCTGAATTCTGAGCAGATATAAAAAATGCCAATGAACGTAATGATTTTTTGTAGAAAAGAAACAACCATTAAATATACAGTATATATTGAGTGCAAATGGTATAGCTACCTGAATCTGACTTGATGTCAGGCTCTTGTTATCCTCTGTACTGCAGAACTTGGAACTTAGAGATGCAAGACCCAGGGGCCATTTAGGTAGTAAAGTGGTAATAAACTGCTGAAAAAAGCAAAACAAAAAAAAACTTGCAAGACAATAGCATAATGTGCTATTGTCATCGCATACTATCACATTATGAAATACTTCCCTTAGTACAAAGCCCCTGCAGCGTGCCCAGTCACCACTGAGGGGGCTGACATGTTTCCTCAGTGTTTCTTCCGGGATCACAGGCTCTGGCTCTGTGAGTGGCTGGAGGTGTGCGATGACATGTCTCCCACGCATGCGCACGGGAGTCCACCATTCCGGCAAGGAGCTCTGAAGCTCCAGCACAATATGCCAGGCCTTCAGATCGCATGTGCCGCTGTCAGCAGCGGGTGCATTCAGGGTGAATATCTCCTAAACCGTGCAGGTTTAGGAGATATTCATTTTACCTACAGGTAAGCCTTATTATAGGCTTACCTGTAGGTAAAAATCACCAAGCGGCAATACAACTGATTTAACTCCAGGCAGATGTAATATACACAAGGTAATGTAGCTTTGTATTCATTAATATATCATTTCAGGTATTTTTTAAATGTAAGCAGTGTACAAATCTGAATTTGACTTAGCATCAGCCTGTTGCAACCCCTGGACAGCCGAGCTCAGTCTGGGAGGCAGAGAAGCAACACAAGAAGCCAATCAGTTGTGTTGCAGAGCTTATGTGCAAATAAGGAAACTTGGAAAGCTGATAGGAGGATAGAACAAAGTGACAGAAAACTGAGCTTATTGGCTTGTCACTTCTTTCACTGTTCAGCCATAGGTTGTTGCTTAAAGTGATACCAATCACAGACTAGTTAATTTACATTGTCTCTACTATTTCTCTTTTTTAATTAAAAAAAAAAAAACATTTAAGTACCTTTTTCCGGATCAATATACAGCTGTCACATGACCCAGATCTTTTCCAGCCTGTCTGCAGGAAAACATAAGCAGGAGGAGCTTCTATTCCTTTGCTGCTGGTCACATCATGTTCAAAATAAAAAAAAAAAAACAGCCTTAGCTTTTTTATCAATAGACTGTTTTAAATTGTCATAGAAAAGTACATTTCTGCCAGTCATAGGCTGGCTGAAGCCTCCATCAATCTACATGTAATATCCCACCCCATTGTGTTTAGCTAGTTAGTGGGCATGGAGGAGGAGGGAGGGAGTGGGCTGTCATTTACCGCTGTGTATACACCCACATGTGTGACTCTACAGTCTGGGTTGCTCAGATGTGATAGGGAGGAAATGCTCAGCATTGAAACTCACTGACAACTGAGCATGTGCAGAGCTGCCAACACTGCTCAGCAAAATCCCTAGCTGCATTGGGGACATGGACAGAAGGAGGTGATAGAGAACAGCAGGTGCAACCAAGTTGTTTGCAGAATACAGAAAACAAATCTCATAGTGTGTATGAACAGCATGTACTACAACATTTATTGGTTTTTTTTTATGATGTGGCCTTAGTGACACTTTATTGGCATCAATAAAAAAACGGGTCTTTAGCCCTGCCACATGGGCCTGTGTTTTGTGGGTAAGTTATGAAATTCTCAGAACTGGGTGGGCCGAAATACAAACTACAAACTTGATAGGTAAATAGATTCGTTATGTGCATTTTGTTTTTATCTGGAGTTGTCTTTACCGCTGTGGGTGATATGTACTTACTTCCACTGGCAGTGCCCACAAAGCTGCTGAAGCAGTCTGGGCATTTGAAATCCCTGCTCTTCTACCCTTCCTTCTGCAGCGCTTCCAGGACTGATCAGAGCGATACTCTATGCCAGTGCTGACCAATCAGAATTGCGCCGATTCATCCCATAAGCGCTACAGGAAAAAGGGGTAGAAAAACAGAGATTTCAAATTCTTGGATGGCAACACCAGCTGCATGGGCGCTGACAGTTCATCATCCATTAATGTAAGTACAATAAAAAAGGTAAAGTAACACTTCAAAGTGAGAGAGTCCCTTTAAAAAGTCTAATATCTTTATTTTGATTATTGAAAAAGTTGTTTCCAGGTAAATCTAGTACAAGCTACCAAAGTACCTTACAGTGGTCCTAAAGTTAAAATGTTTTTTTTACCTAAAAGTGATATTAAAAGGTTTTTTTTTATTTTTTAAAAATAACAAACATGTTATACTTACCTGCTCTGTGTAGTGGTTTTGCACAGAGCAGCCGGGATCCTCCTCTTCGTGGGTGCTCCTGGCCTCTCCTCTTCTCCAAGTGCCCCCATAGCCAGCGACTTGCTATGGGGGCTCGCTCTTGAGCCCTGCTCTGTGTGTCCATTAGAGACACGAAACGGGTCTCGGCCCCGACACTGATCCCTCCCTCGGCCCCGACACTGAGGTGTAATTGACAGCAGCAGGAGCCTATGATCTCTCAGCGAATTAGGAGGCAGAGACCTGGGAAAGCAGCCACTCTCATGCACATCACTGGATCACGTTCGGGCTTGGGTAAGTATTGGGGGGGGGGCTGCGGGGGAAGGTGTATACCGAAGGTTTTTTAAGAATAGAAGGTAAAAAAACTTCAACCTTCAAAACCACTTTAATGCTTTCCCTGTTATTAAAGCGTAGTTCCACCCAAGAATGGAACTTCCGCTTTAAGGAAGGTGACCCCCTGACATGCCACATTTGGCATGTCATTTTTTTGGGGGGGGGGAGCGGATACACTCATTTTACAGGGTTCCAGCTCCCACTTCCTCCCGGGGCACAGCAGCACTGGAAGGGAGATAACCTCTGCCCCCCTCCCTCTCAGCAATCATCTGGGACACGTTCACAGGTCCCAGATGATTGCCCGGCCAGTCACGGCGCGCGCATGCGCAGTGTGTGCCCGGCTGTGAGGGCACAGCCTGGCGCCAACAGTGACAATGCCGGCGCCGCAGAGAGGAGAGGGTGACGAGTGGGGCTTCGTTCCCCCGCATTGCTGGACCCCGGGACAGGTAAGTGTCCAATTATTAAAAGTCATCAGCTGCAGTATTTTTGGCTGCTGACTTTTAGTTTTTTGTTTTTAAGCGTAACTCCGTTTTAAGGTAAAATAAACTTTTTAGCATTTGCTGTGTGGCCCCCCCCCCCCAAAACAGAGTCCACTCTGTCGATCAAGAGCTGCGTCTGTTCTCTCTTCATTCCCTGCTCTCACAAGAGGCTCTAAGAGCAAAAGAAACCATAGGCTCCTGCTGCTGTCAGTCAAATCCTGTGGGGAGGGAGTGGTGGGCGGGGCTGAGCCACGCTGCGTATGTCTATGGATGCTCACAACACTGCTAGGGAGCACACCTGCACACCCCCCCTAGAGTGCTGGCAGGGAACCTCCAGAAGAGGAGGTAAGGGGTCCCTCTGTGCAATGGCATTGACCAAAGCAGGTAAGTATAAAATGTTTATTATTTTAATAAAAATGAAAAAAATACTTGCCTTTACAAACACTATAAAGTGGAATTAAACCCCCACCCCCCAGGTGCAGTTAGCCACAATGTATGTGCACAGCATATTAGCACATTATGGCAGACCTACATTAGGACTGATCCCCTTCAGCACTGGGGTGTCAGTGCTCCCGTCAGTCATGGGCACATCTATCTTCTCCCTGTACTCCTTCCAGGTTTGGACTTTTCAACCCCCTGATTGGCTGGGCCGGGTTGAAGTCATTCTAGACATGTGCACGGGAGTCCCATCATCACAGATTCATGCCATAAATGTACGTTGATCTGCGCACACAGAACACAGAAGGGTCCACAAATGCTGACAGGCCAGGAGAAGCAGCTTTGACAGAAGAGACCAATAGGGTCATAAAAATCCTACCTTGATATACCGAACTACATCCTACAGAATGTTTGGATCATTATCACCGGTCTCTTTTTCTTGTCTTGTTTAAAAATGTTTCCACATGTCCAAGATTGGACACCAACTCCTGGAATATTATTATTTAAAATCTATGTTCATTACTTATTGGTATTGAGAAATTGTAATAATAATACTTGTATATGCAACTTGAAATTTAATAAAATATGATTGATTCAAAAAAATCCCACCTGTTAGCATTTTAAAATTTTTAGGTTTAAATCCACTTTAGGATACATTTTGTTGAGTTCCATGTAAGTTATTTTGTGCAACTTGTGCTTTTAATGCAAAAAAAAAAAAAAAAAAACCTAACAAAAAAAACAAAAACAAAGAGTCCAGGAACACATACTGTAGATCTGAGATGAAGGCTCCCCACTGTTGACAACCTGATCTGGTAGCAATCCCAAACTTATGAGGGGCTCCCATCCCTGCTGTTCAGCTTCTGTCAGGGAATGAGTAAACTCTTACCTATGAGAGGTGCTCTGTCCGCCATTCAGATTTTAAGATATATTTGAATCTAATAGGTGGCAGTAAGAGACATCCTAGTAGTTGTATTTTTTATATCAGGTTTCCTGTACAGTATGTGAGAGGCAGCCATGAGGGCCTTCCAGCAGCACAAGCAGGCATGTTCCAGACTCACCAGATTACTGACAAAAGGGAGTAGGGTGGACTGTTACAGTACAGCAGGGTGTGGGTAAAAAAATAAAATGGTCCGTGTATGCTCTCTGGCCTATAGCAACTCTAGATATCCAAGCCAAATCTAGCAGCGTCAGCAAGCAAAAAAAAAAATATATATATATATACAGTATCTTACAAAAGTGAGTACACCCCTTACATTTTTGTAAATATTTTATTCTATCTTTTCATGTGACAACACTGAAGAAATGACACTTTGCTACAATGTAAAGTAGTGAGTGTACAGCTTGTATAACAGTGTAAATTTGCTGTCCCCTCAAAGTAACTCAACACACAGCCATTAATGTCTAAACCGCCGGCAACAAAAGTGAGTACACCCCTAAATGAAAACGTCCAAATTGGGCCCAATTAGCCATTTTCCCTCCACAGTGTCATGTGACTCGTTAGTGTTACAAGGTCTCAGGTGTGAATGGGGAGCAGGTGTGTTAAATTTGGTGTTATCGCTCTCATTCTCTGGATATGAAGCTAAGCATGTGCACTCAACTTCTTTGGTCGACCATGGCGAGGTCTGCTCTGAGTGGAACTTGTCCTGTTAAACCGCTGTATGGTCTTGGCCACTTTGTTGCAGCTCAGTTTCAGGGTCTTGGCAATCTTCTTTTTTTATAATTGTATTTTTATTACATTTTTAAAAGAAAATATACAATCTTGTTATACATTGTACATCACACTAATAATAACAACGCAATGTTAACAAACATACTGAAACAGAAAGAAAAGTAAAGGTAATTATAAACCAATGATGTCCATGGATACAGGACACACGAACGATCTGTATCACTTCTTAGCAGTGTATAAAATAGGTAACTCGTGGATACATATTAAAATTTAAGAGCAGTCACAAAATCACAGGACTTCTATGGAGGGTATGGCATAAGGATTATAGAGATCAATAAGGGATCAATCAGTATATAAGGAAGGAGGGCGTACAGGCAGGAATAACATGAAGTTAATATTACTTAGGGTGTGTTGCTTGGCAAACGCGTCCCAAAATCCGATAGATCCCAGGGTTCCCAAGTCTTATTAAATTGAAAGATGGAAGCGTGGCAATCTTCTTAAAGCCTAGGCCAATTTTATGTAGAGAAACAATTATTTTTTTCAGATTCTCAGAGAGTTCTTTGCCATGAGGTGCCATGTTGAACTTCCAGTGACCAGTATGAGAGAATGAGAGCGCTAACACCAAATTTAACACACCTGCTCCCCATTCACACCTGAGCACCTGAGACCTTGTAACACTAATGAGCCCCACGACACCAGGTGTCAGGGAAGACCAGCCAGTACCCAAGATGGCCGACAGAGAAGACGACCTGTGACCTCAGCCCCTGTCAGAACACCTCCGGTGCACCTGTGTGCGTCCGTGCGCGCATATGCGCACGCACGTGCACATGGCCAAGACGGGCACGCCAGTACTCAATATGGGAATCCAGGACAGCCTGTTTGTTCAGTTAGAATGCCAGTGCGCCGGCGCGCGTCAACACGCGCGCGCACCTGTGACAGCCCTTGGCGCCCAATAGGCTATTTAAGTCTGTGCTTTCACCCAGTGCTGTCCATTCTACAGCGTTCCTGTGTGTTCCTGTTTGCTTGCATCTGATACTTGCACCTGCTACCCGACCCGGCTTGCCTCTGACTCCGTTGTTTGCTGCCTGCATCTGACCCGGCTTGTTCTGATCTCTGCACCTGCCTGCTCCTTCTACTACCTCACTGCCAGCCCATTACCGACCCAACCTGTGTCCTGACTACGCCTTTGCCTTCGCATCTGCTCCTGACGTACCCGCCAGTATATGACCCGGTCTGCCTAACCTGCCTCTTCTGCTAGCTGGAGAATCCTGCTGAATCCCCGTGCCACCTGCCACTGTTTCCAGTTCCACGGTCTGCGACCTGTCAGGTACTTGTGCAACTCTGCACTCCTGTGCCTCCTGTCTGCTCTATCAGGGGGCCTGAGTCAGAGGAGTAAGAGAGGCCATTCCCTGCATATCGGGCTCTACCATCAGGTACGTGACAGCAACGGACAGCCATGTCTGAGCGTATGCAGGGACCCTCTCCCATGGAGGAACTTTGCCAGCACCTGGCCGGCCTGGCACAAGCTGTCAAGGACTTACAATGGGGCTACACCCAGCTGGAGGGACGCTTACAGACTCTGTCGGACTCTGTAGCCACCCAAGGACCATCACCAGCATCAGCCTCATCACAAGGATCCACTTCTGCTCCTGCAGTGGTTATGCTTCCACCTGAGCCCAGGGTACCAACCCCAGACAGGTTCCTGGGTGAACGCAGCAAGTTCAGAGCGTTCCGGAACGCATGCGAACTTTACTTCGCCCTCCAACCCCGCACTTTTTCTTTGGAAGCTACAAAAGTCGGCTTTGTGATCTCTTTGCTGCAAGGCGAGCCACAATCCTGGGCCCATAGCCTTCTGGAACAGAAGGCCGAATGTTTATCGGACTTAACTACATTCTTCAGTTGCATGGCCCAGCTGTATGAAGATCCCCAGCAGATGGCTTCAGCAGAAGCAGCCCTTCATTCACTACAACAAGGTCGTAGGGTGGTGGAAGACTACGTTTCAGAATTCAGACGATGGGCCTTTGACACCAACTGGAACGACGCCGCCCTACGCTACCAATTCCGCATGGCCTCTCCGAACCGCTCAAGGATGAGCTTGCGCAGGTAGGTGTACCCTCTACCCTTGAAGCCCTGATTGATCTATCCATTCAGATCGACCGCCGTCTGAGAGAACGAAGACTAGAGAGAGCGGCAGTTCCATCCCGTCCGGTATGGATGTTACCCCGGGTACCCAGCTCCTTCAATCCTGCCCCACCAGCTCCGGCCACTCCCGCCGTCGCCAGCAGAACCTGTGTTTATACTGTGGGGGATCCGGACATTACGTGAGGTCCTGCCCAGTGAAACATTGTAAGTCCCTCTCAACTACTTCTGCCTCGCTAACTCCAAGTTTGCTTAACAACTCCGCTCACTTTACTTTTCCCATCTCTTTACAGCTGCCAGGAAGGACTATTCAGACTACCACCATAATTGATTCCGGAGCCTGCAGCTGTTTTGTGGACTTAACCTTTGCTGCCAGACATTACATCCCATTGCAACCTAAAGCACAGAAGCTCTCGGTTCACCTAGCCAATGGCTCCACCATTAAATCCGGAGCAGTCACTTATGAGACCATTCCTCTGCTTACCACCATTTCCAAGGACCACCAAGAACTGCTACGTCTGGACGCCATGGCTTCCCCTTTGTTCCTGGTCATCCTTGGTATGCCCTGGCTGAGGGCCCATAACCCCCACATTGACTGGTCTAAAGAAGGAATTAACTTCGTCTCCCCTTACTGCACCCTGTACTGCCTACAGACCCCCTGTGGTGTACCCGCTCTGCTATGCCTTGACACAGACTCTGAGATCAGTCAGCTTGTGCCCACAGTCTACCATGACTTTCTAGATGTGTTTAGCAAGAAAGGGGCAGAGATCCTTCCTCCTCATCGGTCTTACGAATGCCCTATAGAGCTACTTCCCGGAGCCGAAGTCCCTTTCGGGACAATCTTCCCCCTGTCCGAAAGCGAGCTGGTAGCTCTAAAAGACTACATCGATGACAATCTAAGAAAAGGGTTCATCCGCTCTTCTACATCTCCAGCTGGGGCAGGGATTTTCTTTGTTGAGAAGAAGGATCATTCGTTACGGCCCTGCGTGAATTACCGTGAGCTCAACAAGGTTACGGTGAAGAACCGTTATCCACTTCCACTAGTTGCTGAACTTTTTCAGAGACTTGGTTCTGCTACCATATTTACAAAGCTGGATCTTCGGGGCGCCTATAACTTGGTGCGCATTCAAGAAGGCGATGAATGGAAAACTGCCTTCCGTACACAATTTGGGCATTTCGAGTATCTCGTAATGCCCTTTGGACTCTGCAACTCCCCGGCCACTTTCCAGAACTTCATTAATGACGTCTTCCGAGACTTCCTGGACTTGTTTGTTATTGTATACCTTGATGATATACTAATCTTTTCTTCCTCCCTAGACCACCACCGCAGACACGTCAGAAGCGTATTAACTCGCCTTCGACAACATGGATTGTACGCCAAACCCGAGAAGTGCAAGTTTGAACGCCAGAGTATCCAATTCCTGGGCCTGATCATTTCCACCGAAGGTATCAAGATGGATCCCCAGAAAGTCACAGCTATCCTGGACTGGCCTACTCCCTGTGACAAGAAGGGCATTCAACACTTCATAGGTTTTGCAAACTTTTACCGAAAATTCATTCGGGGGTTTTCAGCGATCATTGCCCCCATTACGCAACTCACCAAACAAGGTTCCAAATTCCGTTGGTCTCCAGAGGCTCAGACGGCCTTTGAGGCGCTGAAGAAGTTTTTCACTTCCGCACCCGTTTTGAAGCACCCCGATTCGGCCCTACCTTATGTTTTAGAAGTGGACGCCTCGGAAACAGCGGTTGGAGCTATCTTGTCCCAAAGACAGGGTCCCAAGGCCCAGTTGCACCCGGTCACATTTTTCTCTCGTAAACTGTCAAACGCGGAGAAGAACTATGACGTTGGGGATTGCGAACTTCTAGCGATTAAGGCAGCACTAGAAGAATGGAGGTACGTTCTCGAGAGAGCTGCACATCCAATCTTAATCTATACAGACCACAAGAATCTAGAATGTCTAAAGACAGCAAGGAGACTGAGATGCCGTCAGGCCAGGTGGGCACTTTTTTTTTCTAGATTTACCTTTCATCTGACATACAGAACTGGATCCAAGAACATAAAGCCAGATGCACTATCACGCATGTTCAGCAAATCTCAAGAAGTCTCTCCCCCGGATACGATCCTGTCCTCTGGGAATTTCCTTCCTCTACAAGGGGACTTAATGACCCAGATCAAGCAAGCCTCAGTGGGGAGTTCTGTACCACCCGGGACCACCTTACGGACAAGGGAGGGGCTACACTGGTATGAGGATAAGATCTTTGTGCTGGAGGATCTGCAAACGGCCACTTGGGGTATGTGCCATGATCACGCGCTGGCAGGGCACTTTGGTGTCAGCAAGACCTCTGAACTTGTGCAGGGAACATTCTGGTGGCCGGGGGTGGCGAAGGACTGCAGGAAATACGTGGAATCTTGTACTACTTGTATCGTCGATCGATTATCCAAGATGGCCCACTTCATTCCCATGAAAGGCACTCCCTCTGCAAAAGAGACTGCACAGATTTTCATCAAAGAAGTTATAAGACTCCATGGGGTTCCGGCAAACATTGTTTCTGACAGAGGGGTCCAGTTTACCTCCAGATTCTGGAGATCCTTGTGTGAATCTCTGGGGATTGAACTTTCATTTTCTTCAGCCTATCACCCGCAAACTAATGGACAGACAGAAAGAATCAACCAAACACTGGAACAATATCTACGCTGCTTCTCTTCCCTTTCACAAGACGAATGGGTGTCCCTACTTCCCTTGGCCGAGTTTGCCTGCAATAATTCTACTCACTCAGCCACGAAACAATCTCCTTTCTTCACGAACTATGGTTTTGATCCCTCTTTTCTGTTTAATAACATTCCGGAATGCCCTGTACCTGCTGTACTTGAAACGTTGGATTTCTTTGACTCCAACAACAAACTGTTACAGGAGACGATGGCCAAGACTCAAGCTTACAATAAACAGATCTTCGACAAGGAGAGAAGAGGGGAGCTGATCGTGAACCCGGGGGACCAAGTCTGGTTGGCTACAACGAACCTGAAATTAGCCTCAAGGAAATTAGGTCCCAGATTTGTAGGACCTTTTCCTGTAAAGAGGCGGATTAACAATGTCGCTTATGAACTTGAACTACCAGAGACTTTCAGGATCCATCCTGTGTTTCATATAGCCTTACTGAAGCCCGCCATCCCTAACCCTTTTTCCGGATCAGAATACAGGGCCACCCGAACACCGTGGTGGTAGACGGTGAAGAAGAATTCGAAGTAGAGGCGATCTTAGATTGCAGGAGAAGGAGAAGTCAAGTTCAATACCTGATTAAATGGAGGGGATACGGTCCTGAGGACAACTCGTGGGAACCAGAAGCCAATATCCATGCCCAAGAACTGATCCAAACCTTCAAGAGGACTTATCCTGACAAGGTGGCCAGATTGGGCATCCGGAGGCTGCCTGTTAGGGGGGCCAATGTCAGGGAAGACCAGCCAGTACCCAAGATGGCTGACAGAGAAGACGACCTGTGACCTCAGCCCCTGTCAGAACACCTCCGTGCACCTGCGTGCATCCGTGCGCACATATGCGCGGCATGCGCACATGGCCAAGAAGGGCCACGCCAGTACTCAAGATGGGAATCCAGGACAGCCTGTTTGTTCAGTTAGAATGCCAGTGCGCCGGCGTGCGTCAACACGCGTGCGCACCTGTGACAGCCCTTGGCGCCCAATAGGCTATTTAAACTCAGTCTGTGCTTTCACCCAGTGCTGTCCATTCTACAGCGTTCCTGTGTGTTCCTGTTTGCTTGCATCTGATACTTGTACCTGTTACCCGACCCAGCTTGCCTCTGACTCCGTTGTTTGCTGCCTGCATCTGACCCGGCTTGTTCTGATCTCTGCACCTGCCTGCTCCTTCTACTACCTCGCTGTCAGCCCATTACCGACCTGACCTGTGTCCTGACTACGCCTTTGCCTTTGCATCTGCTCTTGACGTACCCGCCAGTGTATGACCCGGTCTGCCTAACCTGACTCTTCTGCTAGCTGGAGAATCCTGCTGAATCACCGTGCCACCTGCCACTGTTTCCAGTTCCACGGTCTGCGACCTGTCAGGCACTCGTGCAACTCTGCACTCCTGTGCCTCCTGTCTGCTCTATCAGGGGGCCTGAGTCAGAGGAGTAAGAGAGACCGTTCCCTGCATATCGGGCTCTACCATCAGGTACATGAAACCAGGGAAGGAAAATGGCTAGTTGGGCCCAATTTGGAATTTTTTACTTAGGGGGTGTACTCACTTTTGTTGCCAGTGGTTTAGACATTAATGAAAACCAGGCACTGCTCATCACCTGTCCAACACAGTCCCAACAGTGAAGCATGGTGGTGGCAGCATCATGTTGTGGGGGTGTTTTTCAGCTGCAGGGACAGGACGACTGGTTGCAATTGAGGGAAAGATGAATGCGGCCAAGTACAGGGATATCCTCGATGAAAACATTCAACAGAGTGCTCAGGACCTCAGACTGGGCCGAACGTTTACCTTCCAACAAGACAATGGCCCTAAGCACACAGCTAAAATAATGGAGTGGCTTCACAACAACTCTGTGACTGTTCTTGAATGGCCCAGCCAGAGCCCTGACTTAAACCCAATTGAGCATCTCTGGAGAGACCTAAAAATGGCTGTCCACCAACGTTTACCATCCAACCTGACAGAACTGGAAAGGATCTGAAAGGAGGAATGGCAGAAGATCACCAAATCCAGGTGTGAAAAACTTGTTGCATCTTTCCCAAAAAGACTCATGGCTGTATTAGATCAAAAGGGTGCTTCTACTAAATACTGAGCAAAGGGTCTGAATACTTAGGACCATGTGATATTTCAGTTTTTCTTTTTTATTAAATCTGCAAAAATGTCAACAATTCTGTGTTTTTCTGTCAATTTGGGGTGCCGTGTGTACATTAATGAGGAAAAAAATTAACTTAAATGATTTTAGCAAATGGCTGCAATATAACAAAGAGTGAAAAATTTAAGGGGGTCTGAATACTTTCCGTCCTCACTGTATGTGACACGTGCACTTTAACTCAATAACCAAAATTTGCATCAAATAAAGGAATCAATATAACAAAAGGTTTCAGGTACGTCAAATATATACTGATGATAGTGATAGTGATAATAGTGACTCAAACTATATTATCCCAGTGGGGTGAAATCAATATACAGTATCTCACAAAAGTGAGTACACCCCTCACACTATTGTAAATATTTTATTATACCTTTTTATGTAACAACACTGAAGAAATTACACTTTGCTACAATGTAAAATAGTGAATGTACAGCTTGTATAACAGTGTCAATTTGTTGTCCCCTCAAAATAACTCAACACACAGCCATTAATGTCTAAACCGCTGGCAACAAATGTGAGTACGCCCCTAAGTGAAAATATCCAAATTGGGCCCAATTAGCCATTTTCCTTCCCTGATATCATGTAACTTGTTAGTGTTGTAAGGTCTCAGGTGTGACTGGGAAGCAGGTGTGTTAAATTTGGTGTTATTGCTCTCACTCGCTCATACTGGTCCCTAGAAGTTCAACATGGCACCTCATGGCAAAAAACTCCCTTAGGATCTGACAAAAAGATTTGTTGCTCTACATAAAGATGGCCTAGGCTGTAAGAAGTTTGCCAAAACCCTGAAACTGAGCTGCAGCATGGTGGCCAAGACCATACAGCGGTTTAACAGGACAGATTCCACTCATAACAGGCCTTGCCATGGTGGAACAAAGAATTTGAGTGCACCTGCTCAGCGTCATATGCAGAAGTGTGAAATAGACATATGAGTGCTGCCAGCATTGCTGCAGAGGTTGAAGGGGTGGGGGGTCAGCCTCTCAGTGCTCAGACCATACGCCGCACACTGCATTGAATTGGTCTGCATGGCTATCATCCCAGAAGGAAGCCTCTTCTAAAGATGATGCACAAGAAAGCCTGCAAACAGTTTGCTGAAGACAAGCAAACTAAGGACATAGATTACTGGAACCATGTCCTGTGGTCTAATGAGACCAAGATAAACTTATTTGGTTCAGGTGGTGTCAATCGTGTGTGGCGGCAACCAGGTGAGGAGTACAAAGACAAGCGTGTCTTGCCTACAGTCAAGCATGGTGGTGGGAGTGTTATGGTCTGGGGCTGCATGAGTGCTGCCGGCACTGGGGTGCTACAGTTCACTGAGGGAACCATGAATTCCAACATGTATTGTGACATACTGAAACAGAGCATGATCCCCTCCCATCGGAGACTGGGATGCAAGGCAACACTCCAACATGATAACGACCCAAAACAGACCTCAAAGTCGACCACTGCCTTGCTAAAGAAACTGAGAGTAAAGGTGATGGACTGGCCAAGCATTTCTCCAGACCTAAACCCTATTGAATATTTGTGGGGCATCCTCAAACGGAAGGTGGAGGAGCGCAAGGTCAGCTCTGTGATGTCCTCATGGAGGAGTGGAAGAGGACTCCAGTGGCAACCTGTGAAGCTCTGGTGAACTCCATACCCAAGTAGGTTAAGGCAGTGCTGGAAAATAATGGTAGCCACACAAAATATTGACACTTTGATCCCGATTTGGACATTTTCACTTAGGGGTGTACTCACTTTTGTTGGCAGTGTTTTAGACATTAATGGCTGTGTGTTGAGTTATTTTGAGGGGGCAGCAAATTTACACTGTTATACAAGCTGTACACTCACTACTTTACATTGTAGCAAACTGTCATTTCTTCAGTGTTGTCACATGAAAAGATATAATAAAATATTTACAAACATGTGAGGGGTGTACTCACTTTTGTGAGATACTGTATGCATGTTCCTCATAGAGAGATGTGTTCTCCTTTTTCTGTGGGGGGGTGAATCCTGTGCTTCCACCAAACACCTCAGTGCTCACAGAACTCTCACCTTACTCCCATACAACAAGAGCCTAGTAGTAAGGTTCCCGGTATATGTTTTGGTCTAGCCTTCTGAGAGGGTCCTCCCTTTGGGTTTCCCTGTTGGATACATGGCTAGATGGTCTTTAGCTCCTTCTAAAGTTTCGCTGGTCTCATTCATCCATATGTTAGGATAAAACAAAAAGAATGCCTCCCATAGTGTAGGATGTTAAAAAAAACTACAATATATTAAAGGGGTGGGTGTGCGCTTACATCACTATGAACTTAAAGTCGCATTGGGGTGATGAAAACATCGGCAATGCTGCTTCTCGCGCCACTTCCGGTCCACTCCAGCCACGCCCTGTGCGATACATCACCACTTGTGACTTCCTCATGTCCCCTGAGCATTGCCTATGTTTTTATTACCCCAATGCAATTTTAAAGGCCCTTTTCACACAAACGTTTCAATCATGTCCGCCTGTCAGTTTTTTCAGGCGGACCCGATCGAAACCTACATTCTTCTCTATGGAGCGGGTGTAAACATGTGTCTGTGTACACCCGCCTACATCCAATCCGTTCAGCCAAAAAGAGATGTCTAGCAGATCGGATCAGATGGCAGTCGAATGTAAAAGGACAGGCAGTCCGTTTACACCTGACTGCCCATAGAGGAGAGCTGGCTGTGTCTGTGTCCGTGCATAATCAGAGCAGACATGGACCTGTCATCTGCCTGCTCAGCGGGGATCAACGGACAAATTCCCTGCTGAGCAAGCGGATTGCAGCCGTAGTCTGCCTCGTGTGAAAGGGGACAAAATCTTAAAAAAGAGAATGTAATGCTGGTGCTGCAATCTCCATGCTGAGTGTTTTTAAATTGATAAAATTAAATGTAACAATGTAAAAAAAAGAAAAAAAAGAAAAGATGAGGGAACTCAGATTGATGACCTTGTCCGGCACAATTTAGCAATATTTGTTGAATTTGTTTTGCATTGGCTGTTTTTGTTGCATTAGTTCTCAGCTAAATAAAAAAGCAGATGGGGCAATATGTTTTTATATGAATGTATCATTTTGTCTGTTTTGATGGAAATTTTATTTGGCATTTGGCAATGCTAAGGTTATAATGTAGACATTAATTCTAGACTGGTATTTAATGAACAATATCCAAACAGTTATGGATTTTAAAGTTAGTTTAACGTGTATGTAAACCCAAAATCAAAAGAAACAAAACTTTTTCTTTCCTTCTGTGATCCTGCCATGGCGAGGCCTCCTCTGAACTTGACACCTTGGTTGACAACCCTGCCTTATTGTTAATAAATATATATTTTTTATGCAGTGTCACTATAAGAAATGCTAAACTCTTCAGTGTAGGCAAAGCATTAAGGACTACCCACTGGCAATGACACGCATTGGCCATGCCAGGGAGACATGGTAATTGTATTTCCATTCAAGTAGGAAATGCTTCCTCTTTAAGAAATGCACCTGCAGAGGGAAGACTAAGGGGGAGAGAAACAGTGCCGTGCACGGTGATGATTTTACTATACTTTACTATAAAAATACGTTTGTGAATATAAAGCAATAGGTCCATCTAAGTATTGTAGTATCATTTGCATGTTATCATTTTTTGAGTTTACTGTATGTACAATATGCTTTAAATATGAACTCAAGGCAGATTATTGCTTGTTATAAAAATACTTTTTCTTCTCCCATGGGACTTTAATGTATCTAAGCCAATTTTTTAAATTACAGTATTTCATGTTTTATTAATACGAAAAGTATAAAATACACGTCTTAAAATGCTCTGATACTTATGTTTTAGGCAGGGGTGCCCAACTGCTGGCCCTCTGACCTCCTCTCCACCTCCTGCTTTGGGATGGCGGTTCGGCAAGCCCAGATCACGGGTTCCCGACCCACCATCACAGAGCATCAGTGTTCTGAATGGAGCCGGCGCTAGAGGAAGCATGGCTGAGGAGGGAGCAGAGCCGTATAAGCTGGTGCTTCCTGTATAGTGCCGGCTTCTGTCACAGTCAGAGTGATACCAATTCTACACCGCCTGGGCCAGAAACAGCCAGAAATACCTGTAGCAAGAGAGAAAAAGGTCATTTTATATTAACAAATCTCAGTGGGCATATATACGGGCATTTCTCTTCTGCAGTAGTTACTGGACTGCTTTCAAACTGATCCCATAGTGCACCTGGGGGTTACCTGCACTTTACCATAGACTTCTGTTATTACTTGTGGGTTTTGGGCACTTTCTGAAAATGCACCAAAACTCCAGAATACAGGAGATTTGGTGCGCTTTCAGAAAGTGCACCACAGCTGCAGGATATAATAAAAGTCTATGGCAAAGTGCAGCTAACCCGCTGCAAAGCCACAGGTGCCCCTTTAACATGAATGGCCCGGTCTGCCTGTCAGGGGACCCAATCGGACCCTCTATGGAGCGGCAGATGTAAACAGATTTGTGTCTGTTTACACCCGCCTATCTCCAATCCATTCTGCTAAAAAAACACAAAAAAAAAGAAGGGGATCTGTCCCTTCCATCTGGGTGGATCAGAGGGCCAATAGAGTAGAGCTGCCTGTGTCCCTGTCCGCTCTGCATATGCAAAGTAGACACAGATCTGTCAACCGCCCACTTCATTCATTGTGGCCCCTGACCGGATACCAAGTCGCTTAAGTGGCCCTCGCTCTTCAAAAGGTCAGGCACCCCTGTTTTAGAGGATATATTATTGCCCTTGAAACTTGAAGCAGGATGATTCATATAGACAGATTTTTTGTAAAATTTCTTCAAGAAGTAGAATATTGCATGTTATACTTTGTCTTCATTGAAACCCCTTTTACATGAAGGCGCAACTTTGCAGCACACAATCACAATATAATCTCCAAATTTTCTGTAAAATGGAAAAGGCGAGACTGTGTCAGGAAAATAGATACCAAATCTGTCAAGCTTAAGCATGTGAAACAGCAACAAAATACCCAAAACTGTTCAATTTCAAAAACCTTTACACCTCACCAGGTAGCTGTTAAAGCTTATCCATGGGCAAAATTTGAAATCATATATTTATTTCCACATTGTATTTCAAGCATATTCCTATTAATCTAAAGGGTCTTAACCACTTGCTTACTGGGTACTTTCACCCCCTTCCTGCCTGGGCCAATTTTCAGCTTTCAGTGCTGTCGCAATTTGAATGATAATTGCGTGGTCATGCAACACTGTACCCATATGTGATTTTTATCATTCTTTTCACACAACTAGAGCTTTCTTTTGGCGGTATTTAATCACCACAGGTTTTTTTTTGCTAAAAAAACAAAAAAAGACTAAATTAAAAAAAAACAAAAACGTTTTTTATAGTTTGTTATGAAATTTTGCAAACAGGTAATTTTTCTCCTTCACTGATGGGCGCTGATAGGCTGCACTGATAGGTGGCACTGATGAGCACTGATGAGGCGGCACTGATGAGGGGGCACTGATAGGTGGCACTGATGGACACTGATAGGCAACAGGCAGCACCGAAGTACAAAATATTTTACAGCGCACACATACAAGAATGACATTTCCTGCAAGGCTAGTTAAAAACACCTGAACATATTAAAAAAATATATGGTCATATATTGCTAAGCCCACTTACTGCGACAAAGTACCCCGAATTAGTGGGTCCTACTCTAGTAATAGAATGGGAGATCCTTTGTCTCAACCATGGGAGCTGAACTCCTCTATGTGGGAGAACTGAAGGGGATACATCCTATGCACTGATGGCCACTAAATAAGAGGTAATGAGGAGGGGGAGGGGTGCTCCAGCCCAAAAAACCTAGTCAAGGTCTATTACAATATACAAAAACATATTTGGGGGGCACACCCTACAATGCGTATAAATTCAAGATGGTGCTGCTATAAGACCTACAAACAGTACAAAATATTTTACAGCGCACACATACAAGAATGACATTTCCTGCAGGGCTAGTTAAAAACACCTGAACATATTCAAAAAATACAGGGGTTTGGTCACACTATATGGTCATATAGTGCTTTGTCACAGTAAGTGGGCTTAGCACTATATGACCATATAGTGTGACCAAACCGCCATCTGAGACCTTAGTGTCCTGATCTGCTACGGAATGTTGAACATGGTACAAGTGTTGGTAAAACGCACGGAATTCTTTAACTATCGCCGGTGTATCATGTACCAGGGTATCTGACGCATTTTTGATTTTTGCTATAAAGGAAGCAGATTTCTTCTGCTGCAATGAATGGGCCAATGACCTACTCGGCTTATTGCCTCATTCATAGAAACCTTGGGCTACTATGCGAGCCTGTTGCTTCTGTTCTGTATGGAAGAGGGATTTCAGTTCTTCCCTCTTCAAGGTCAGGGTGTGTAGCACCGCTTGGGATTGTCTAGCTTTCTGTTGTTGCTCAAGCTCTTTAAAATCGTTGAGTAGCTTAGATTGTTGAAATGTCCGTTCCCTTTTTTTTCTGGCGTCCAATATTAGCTTACCTCGGATATGAGCCTTGTTAGCTTCCCATAGTCAACCCGGTGAGATATTGGGGTGTATGTTTTCCTTAAAATAAAGGAATAGGTCTTCTGCAATTTGTGTTTTGTCTATCTCTTCAGCTATGAGAGCTTCATTAAGCTTCCAATTAGTGATCCTTTGGGGCAGGGACGGGACTTTTAATGTGAGTATAATCGGGGCATGATCGGATAAGGGTAAGGACTCAATAAGAGCACACAGGGATAATGAAAGGTGACGATGATCGATGAAGAAAAAAATTGATTCTTGAATAGTTATGGTGTACCTGGGAAAAGTGGGTGAAGTCTTTCGCCTGCGGGTGCATAATCCTCCAGACATGCACCAGCTGGGATTCATGTAAACGTTTGCGTATGAACGACAAATGATTATAAGAGATATTAGATCTACCTTTGGATGTGTCTAGAGCAGGTTCCAGTGGGGTATTGAAATCTCCGGCTAGGAGAATGCACCCGCGAGTGAAGACTCCCAGTTTTTTAAAGGGTGGATGCTACCCTTTAAAAGCATATAGAGTCTCTAAAGTGCATGGCATACTACCCAGGTTGCCTCTTAAGAACAGAAAACGCCCCGGAGAATCGCATAGCATGGTCTCTAGCGTAAACGAGTTGCCCCTACGGAACCCAATGGCCATGCCTTTTGCTTTATGTACCTCTGATAGTCTATAATACCACGTAGGGTACTGTTGGGAGAAAAGTTTTACAGAAGTGGTGTGTGTGAGGTGGGTCTCCTGTAGAAAAACAATATCACCCCGCAGACGACCCAGCTCTCTATATAAATTGTGTCTCTTTCCTGGGGCATGTAGACCCGTACATTAAAAGATATTAGGTTTACCGTAGCCCTGGGGACCAGCAAGAGGCATCCGCAAGAAGGTCCAGGATTCCCTGAGATCAGCAGCTGCAGATGCCATTTATGTCCCCAGGCTGTGGTACTATGACAGACTGCATTTTCTGGCAGGCCAGACTGAACCCAGGCCAGCACTCTCCAATCTTCCTTTCACGCTTCCTTCCCGCTCAGCTGAGGCTTCTGATGTCCAACCTGGGCCTTCCAGGCAGCAACATGTGGAGGAGCCCAGCTTGAGCCAGGTATAGCATTCTTCTAAATATTTATGTTGGCCAAATTTAATATGTTAAATCTAAGTTAGTTTGGATTCCTAATTTCTGATTGTGATTGATGAACCAAAAACTAAAATGATGTCCCTTTTTTCATACACAGGAAAGTCTCAGCCAGGAGGTGGCCGGGCCCGCTTGCCCGATACCCAGGTCCTTCCCCTCTGCCTTCAACCAAAATGCGGCAGGAAGAAGAGTAACATGAAGGAGGCAGCAATTGGCCTATTTTGGAAGGCTACTGTGGCCCTCAGAACCCCCCGCAGTGTTCAAGAGGACTTTGCATACATAGCCTGCAAAATGCTGGAAATGGATGAGGGCCAACGTTTAATATGTGAGTATATCATCTTCCAAGCACTAAGTAAGGGGTTGAGGGGCCAACTCACAAGCCAAAGCTACGTTTGTGAGCTCAACCATGGTCCTCCTCCTCCAGGTACTCCTCCTCCTCCTGCCACACCTCCAACACCAGAGCCACAGCCTGGAAGGAAGCGTCTAAGGAAGACCAGAGTGATGACCTGGGTTCAGTCTGGTCTGACAAAAGATGCAGGCTGTTGTATGACCACAGCCTGGGGACATACATGTCATCTGCTGTTGTTCCTGATCTCTTGGACTTCTGGACCAGATTGTACTCCCTTATATATGGACTCCTCAGGCCACCAATTTTGCATTAAAATAATTGATGTGTGTCCTGGGGGCCAAAGGCTTCGCCAGTTTCTGCAGTTTATCCAGCGGTGCCTCCCTCTTTGTTTGGTTAGGACCCCTTAATAAAGGTATTTTTTTTCGATTAAACTCGCCTATGTGTGTTTTCCTTCAAAAAGGACAGTTTGTTTGTGAGGAGCAGGTACATTTCAAAAATACATATAATAATATATGTGAAATTAACAAGAGACACCAACACCAAGCAATCTACTTGAGATTAAATAATACAAGATAATAATGGTGTTGTGGTAACTTGACACACAAAACACACCCAAAAATATTGTGGAGTAAAAAAAAATAATAATAAAAAAAAAAAAAAAAAAAAACAGGAGATCAGGATTTCACAAATTAAAAATAAATAATACAAAATCTAAAAACATAAAAAAAAAACATTTTCTGGAGATGTGACTAATCAAAATATTATATTCATGAAATCTCGATAAATAATAAAGAAATAAGTTTGTGAGAAGTCTGTGTGAATATGAGCAGCAAAACAACTTCATTCTTCTAGCATTATAAAGAAGAAGAGAGTGCGCTGCATTAAACAGTTTAAAACATTGCAGCGTGACGAAAGTGCTCTATCCATTACGAACGCTAATTTTACCAGACCGTGCAGTTCCGTCTCGGAATTTATTCTGAGCATTCATGGCACTTTGTGCATCGGAATTGTCCACACACGGTCGGAATTGACGCAAACGGATTTTGTTGTCGGAAAATTTTATAGCCTGCTCTCAAACTTTGTGTGTCGAAAATTCCGATGGAAAAAGTCCGATGGAGCCCACACACGGTCGGAATTTCCGACAACAAGCTCCGATCGCACATTTTCCGTCGGAAAATCCGACCGTGTGTACAGGGCATCAGAGTTTATTCCGACGGCAAAGCCGGTTGTGTGTACAGGGCATAAGACTTTGCACAGCTTTTGGGATTGTATTTATCTGATTTAAAAGTTTAGTTGGCCTCTACAGACTTTTTTTCCTCCATTGTCTATTTAAATACTGTTCATTTTGTTCTCTATCAGTGTTTAAAAAATAGAATAGACACTTCATCTTCATCACCATCCAACATATATTACCAGGGAGATTGAAATCTCATGTCCTTTAATAACTCTGAAGGCTCTAGATAATGTAATGAAGATAAATCTTTAATCTGGTCATGGCGGAGTGGCTATTAAGAGATTCAAGGTTCTTTAAATTTAATACACTAAAGGAAAAAATGTTGTAAAAACTAATTACATTAATGAAGAGTGTTTTACATACTTGATTGATTAGGTTAATAGGAAGATGTCCCTTAGAAGAGGATGCACCATTGTGCCCTAGAGAACTTTGTGGAAAAGACAAAGCTACAGAGATGTAAGCTTTTGATTTTATTATGTTGATCTAAGTCTGTTGTTCATTTCACGTAAAGAAAAACTCCAACTTTTAGCAAACCTTTCACAGGTGATGCAAATTTTTTTGCTCTATGGCAAACTCTACACAAAGTTTGTTTTATGGCAAACCAAGACATTGCTGGGATTACTTCTACTTTTTAAATTCAGTTCCTATGTGACCATCATTAGAAAATCACATTTTGTCAAACCCAACAGGCTATCTGTCTTTAAAATAAACTAGTAGTATAGTGCAGTGTTTCTCAACTCCAGTCCTCAAGGTACCCCAACAGGTCATGTTTTCAGGATTTCCCTCAGATGAAACAGCTGTGGTAATTACTAAGGCAGTGAAACGGATCAAATCACCTGTGCAAAGGTGGGGGCGTGGTTTTGACATGCAGCAGTGAGGACGCGTCTCGCCTGAGCTCCGACCTCGACACCTCATTTTCAGCACTTTATTAGCTTTTTGCCGCTAACATCCACCCAAAAACAATGCGGAAGAGGTCCGGTAAGTCCCTACCTAAAAAGGGAACCTTGGTGGGATCGATAAAATGATTCCTTGCCTCAGAACCAGAAGACTCAGCAGACATGGACGGCCTAGGGCGCTCTCCTCGTGGCGTGAGCTCCGGCACAGGCTCCGCCCCTCGTCACAGGCCTGAACACAGACACCACTCGCCAGCATCATCAGCTGGATTGGAGGGTGAAGAGAGCACATCCAGACACTCGGGGGTCGCGGCCTTGGTGAGTGACCCACCTACCAAATCAGAATTGGCGCAGTGCGCAGTGCGCTCCGACCTCTCCCAAGTATTGGAACGTGTAGAATAGTCTGAGCAGCACCTGGATCGCCACGTGGTGGCCATTAGGAACCTACAAGGGTCCACTCGCAGCCTTGCCATAGCTCACAGAATGGCCTTATACAAAATCGAGGACCAGGAGAACCGCAACAGGAGGAATAATATCTGGATTAGAGGCTTACCTGAGGCTACTGGAGATGAGGACCTTCTCCCTTCCATCCGGGGCATCTTTAACGGATTGCTAGGCCAGGCCGCTGACCACCCCTTGAAAATTGACCGAGTGCACAGGGCCCTCCGTCCCCGCAACCTCTCCTCGGACATCCCTTGCGATGTCATTTGCAGGGTCCAGTATTACAAGGAAAAAGAACTTGTTATGAAAAAGGTCAGAGATGCTACGTCAATGGACTTTGATGGCGCAACACTATCTTTTTTCCTGGACCTGGCCAGAGAGACCTTGGAGCGACGCAGGGCCCTGCGTCCCCTGACGGGGAAGTTGCAAGCCACCTCCATTAAATACAGATGGGGTTTCCCAGCTGTGCTGATTGCTAACAGAGATGGCAAAACGGCAATTCTTCGGTTTCCAGAGATCCTGGAGAAATTTTGCATGGATGTCTGCATATCCCCACCGGAGCTACCTGGTTGGCAGGATGCAATATTGTTAGGGATAACCACCGAGCCAAATGGCCCAGGCCTTCTCACCTTTTTCACCTGGCCTACCCGGGACTTCCGCGGCTGCAAGTATAACTCTCTTTTCTAGGCTCTGTTGTCAGCCTACTATTCTGGTATTTAGTCCTTAAAGTGCCTAACTGGGCTCATGTCGCCACATAGGACAGGTGACATATCCTGGATTTTATTTTATGTTCTATGTTTTTTGTTTTACTTTTGTTGCTTTAGGGTATTAGATATATATGTTTCATTGCTAAAAGGCTCAGGTTTAAAGTTTCACACTAAGTGCTTTTTTATAAGCTTAACTTTCCACTGATATGGTGTCGGCGCTGGAGTATCACAACGGCGTCCACACCAATTTTGGGGTCTGTATTAAGATGCACAGAGACCCTCGCCCCCCCTTCATAGGGCGCTGTGAGGCCTCATGTCCTTATGCCCCTGCTCCTTTTGGGGTGGTGGGTGGATGCTGGGCCCTACATGTGCCCTCTTCACGCACCCCAGACTTATGCGTGCACATGTCAACCATTCCCCTAAATGGTCTGTGATTGTCTTGCTTTTCTGCTTTTCATGCCTTTCTACCCTCCTCTCCCCCCACCTTCTCCCTTTTAACCTTTCCCTCCCTGCCTCAGTTCCAACTCCTCTCGAATACTCCCTTAGATAAGTGCTCCTCATGCCACCAATTAGAACCTTCAAATAGGGGATGTCTGCGTGGGGATCACCGGCTTCACAAATTCCAGCAATTGATCCAGCGCTGCCTTCCTCTTTGTTTGATTCTTATAATCGGGGTAGTTTACCTGCCACAGACAGGGCAGCTCCCTGAACATATCAATGAATATTGGCATGATCATTGACTAGATCCATTTTCTCTGCAAGACACAACACAAGACAAACCCTTATGTCAGGCTAAACTCTCCTAATCTTGTCCCAATATAGGCCTCAATCTATAAGCAGTATAGGCCCAATTTTAAATGTTACCTTCGTTATTACGATCGGCGCTTCCGATACTAGTTCCTCCGCTCACAACTCCGCCGGCCCCTGACGTTCTTTCTAATCTATTCCCCGCCCCTTTTCTTTCGGCGCAGTGGGGGAGAGCACATAGCGGAGAAAGAACAGGTGTCTGATAATTACAGCAACAAGGAGGAGGAGGAGGAAAGCCCGGAGCCAGAAACGTCACAATCCCGGAGGAGACAATTTAAGCCTAAAATATGTCCTTTGTAGAGTTGGTGGAGATGGTCGACACATTAAAGAGGGCCGACTATGACGGGAAGTATGGACCTTACCTCAACCCCAATGTCAGAAAGGCCAAGATCATGGTGAAAGTTGTGAAGAGTCTGCACAGGAATTTTGGGGTGCGGCGATCCAAGGATCAACTTACACATCTCTACGCTGGAGCACTAGTGTGGGACACCAGAACACCCTTTTTATTAGGGGGCCCACACAGGTGCTCCAGTGTATACTATAGGGGTGACTCCATCTGTGAAGCTTGCACAAAACAGGTAAGTATTCAAGCTTGACAAAGGAAAAAAATATTTCTTAATCTTGCAACTCTGCCAAAAGTGACATTGTACCCCACTTCCAAGCAATGTTTCATATTCCTATTTCTGCCATCAAATATCTGTGTGCTAAGTATACCTATTTTTTTTTTTTTTCACATAGGAGAGAAAAGACTCGGAGGACACCACTCATCGGAGGAGACAACGGACCCCCCACCTCATGAAGAAGTGGAAATCCCCCAAACCCAACCAGAGCAGGAGGAGGGAGACGTTGTGGAAATAGTCACAACAGGTGAGTGTCTGCGACCACAGGCTCAGGTAAGAGATGAATGCTTGCATATTTATAATACATGGTATGTTTTTTATTTTTTATTTTAGGTGATCGTGATGTTGTGGAAGAAGGTCATTTCACCAGTGAAAGTGCCCAGATCCTGATCGGGGAGATAATGGGGTGTAATAGGGACTTGGAAAACATCAAGCAAAACATCAATGATGTTCAAAACAAAATGAAGAACATCATTGATGTTTTAGGGAGAATTTAAAACCCCTAGAAATCCCTAACTTATTTCTGCTTTGTGATTGTATTTTTTCTGACAATTTTGTGACATATTATAGAAAAGCCAAGTTTTGAAGATGCATACACTGTGTCAACATGTGCTATCTGCCATCCCGGGAGATCAATGTACGCGTTTTGGGGGTGCAACCCCTTCCTCAATAATAAAGTAGCTGAGAGGAAGGGGTTGCACACAAAAAACACGTCCATTGATCCCCCATGATGGCAGCTAGCACATGTTGACATTAGGCAATTTGGTGCATCTTCACAATTTGGCTTTTCCAGGTGTGACTTCACCCCATCTGCTGAACGCAATATCAAACACAGTTTATAAATATTCATGTCTGATATTGCTTTCACTTTCTATAAAAGTTGAACTTTGTAAGTTCCAGAGTTGTGTATTTCTTTTTGGTTTTAAACATGCCTATTTTACCTTAAAAGGCAATTTCTACTTTTAATGTGACCTAAAAAATTGTTATACAACAAACATGTTGGTTTGTTCTAAAAAACCTTTTATAAATGCACACGTGATTGTGCTTTGATTAAAAAGATTGAGAATCAACAATGTGTGGCTTCTTCTTTCAATGCTCAAAAGCATTTTTTGTAGTAAAGTATGTGTTTTCAGTGGCAATGGGGGTTATTTACTAAAGGCAAATCCACTTTGCACTACAAGTGCAGTTTCAGTGCCGTCTCAAGTGCACTTGTAGTGCAAAGTGTATTTTCCTGTAGTAAATAACACCCACAGTGCTTTCTAATTTTACACAATCACGCCATTTTCAGGACTCCCCACATTTCAGTCATGGTCAGCTAAAAGAAAGCCAAGCAGTAAATCAAAGCAAATATTTGTTCAGTTTAAAACTTATTTTTATTTAAAAAATGTCTCAGACATTGTCTGGCATATCTATGCCCCCCCTACCCGTAAAGTATTCCATGTATCTTATATGAACCTCGTGGGCACTCTGGGGGGGCAAGCCAGGACGGCTAGCTTCAAGCACCGCCAGGGTTGGTTCATTAATATGAATTCCGGCCTCAGGCCCAACTGAGCCAGCATAGTTCCAAGAATTTCTCCTTAAAAAGTTGTGGAGAACACAGCAAGCCAGGATGATGTGATTGAGTTAATATTCTGCCATGTGTATCGGTGCAAGAAATAGGCGGAACCAGCTGGCTATTATTCCAAACGTGTTTTCCACCACTCTTCTGGCCCTGGCCAGCCGGTAACTAAAAACCCTCTGGTCCGGGGTGAGGGTCCTCATAGGGAATTGCCGCATAAGATGGTCACCCAGCACAAATGCTTCATCCGCAATGAAGATGAATGGGAGTCCTTCCACATTGTCTTCTGGAGGTGGCAAGCACAAGCTGCCTTTCTGGAGACGCCTGTAGAACTCCGTGTGGGTGATGACTCCACCATCTGACATCCGGCCATTCTTCCCCACGTCCACATACAGGAACTCGTAAGTAGCCGACACCACCGCCAACATCACTATACTATTGAACCCCTTTTAGTTGTAATAGTATGACCCCGAGTTGAGGGGTGGGACGATGTGGACGTGTTTCCTATCAATTGCCCCGACGCAGTTGGGAAAGTCCCACCACTGGGCAAAGTGGGATGCCACAGTCTGCCATTCCTGTGGGTTGGAAGGAAACTGTGGAGTCAATTAAGAAAAATAAATTAATCATTTGCACATAAACATTGAAAGCAGATTAGACACAAACATTCTTGGCCAACATCAGTATAACATTTATTTTAGGGAGTATTTAAAGACAAAGGTATAAGGTCCACATATCAGATTCCTCCCCCCACCCTCTCATGGGCCATTTTAAAAATGTTATGGGGGGGGGAGATGTTTTGGCCAGGTAACCCTCTCCATTTCATTGAGAGATGAATGCCTAAATAATGTGTATTACTTTGGCCAGCCCCTCCTTACTTACACTATTAGCAGCCCACTGGACAGGTAAGACGTGTCATAATACAAAGATATCAATACATACTGTACACATTTTAGCACATTTTTACATTCTGCTATTACCTATCAAGCTAATAATAGGATACAAAAACTTGAAACAGTACCATTTGAAAGTATTCTGGCAGGCCCTTGCACTACATGCTTTGGTGAATTCATCCATAAATCTGACCACAAAAGAGGTGGATATAGTGTGTATGGGTTTGGCAAAGTCAGCAGATAGAGGATTGGTATCAGCTGAGTTAGCAGTTGGGGGGAGGGAGGGTTCCAAATGATTTTGGGACCCAAAAAAAAAAACCTCTGGCACTCTGCCTGAATTTAAAGCACAAATCACAATTTTACACATTTTAGGGGGTATTTAGGGTAAAGCACTGACAAAATACATTGTTAATTGAGTAGACGAGGTGGATATAGGCCCAGGAGAGCATGCTGGGGAGGTTAGTGAAGGCAAATATGTATGAAGGACAAAAAAATTAAAAAAAAATCTAGCATGCATTAGGACAAAGGGGACATTCACAGCATATTACAATCATGGTAATTAGGGAATGAGGAAAGAAATACAATATATTAGCGAACATTAAATACAATAAAATGTGATGTTAAAGGATAAATCTTACCTTAATATAGTCCTTCTGCAGGACCTGAATGATGGCAGAACAGGTCTCTGGGATAATGATCCCCAGAGCCTGGGGGGAAATGCCTGCTGAGAACTTGAGGTCCTGTAGGCTTCTCCCTGTCGCCAAGTACCGCAGGGTGGCGACTAGCCTCTGCTCCGGAGTGATGGCTTGCCTCATGCAGGTATCCTGCCTGCTGATATAAGGGGTCAGCAAAGCCAACAAACGGTGAAAAACGGGGTCCGTCATCCGGAGAAGGTTCCTGAAATCGTCAGGATTATTCTCATGGATCTCACAGAGCAAAGGTATGTGACAGAATTGGTCACGCTGGAGCAACCAGTTCTTGGTCCATGAACTCCTCCCCACCCTGTTCATGGACTGGACTTGTGTCAAAGTAAGGACCCCAACACAAAGTCCCCGCACAGCACGAACTCTACGATGAGTACGTACACGCAACATGGCTAGAAAACGGTCGGCTGCTCAGAACGAAGTAACAGAACGCACTGAAGAACAGCAAGGCCTATGAAGAGCGACCTAAAAATCAGTAACGAATGGACAAGAACACAATGACAAGTCAATGGGAACTCACTGCACGCACTGAAGACCAGATACAAACCCACAAGCACAAACTGAACAGCAGACATACGATCTGAAAACCACGAGTCTGAAAAAGTGCAAATCGTCTCTCACCAAACTTTTACTAACACGAGATTAGCAAAAGGAGCCCAAAGGGTGCCGCGCTTGGTACTGAACTGCCCTTTTATAGCCTTGTCGTACGTGGCGTACGTCACCGCGTTTCTGACATTCGGAAATTCCGACATATTTGTGTGACTGTGTGTATGCAAGACAAGTTTGAGCCAACATCCGTCGGAAAAAATCCATAGATCTTGTTGTCGGAATGTCCGATCAATGTCCGACCGTGTGTACAGGGCTTGAAGGTTTTTCCGAGAGAGATGTTGTTCATCCCTTGTGATAGCAATAAAGTTAATACAAAAAAAAATAGAGGTTGGAAAGAACAACAGCATGGTTTCTAATAAACTGACAATACTGTATGCATTATATCTATCTATCCAGCAGGTGGCACTGTAGTGTTATGCCCCGTACACACGGTTGGACTTTGTTCGGACATTCCGACAACAAAATCCATGGATTTTTTCAGACGGATGTTGGCTCAAACTTGTCTTGCATACACACGGTCACACAAAGTTGTCGGAAAATCCAATCGTTCTGAACGCGGTGACGTAAAACACGTACGTCGGGACTATAAACGGGGCAGTGGCCAATAGCTTTCATCTCTTTATTTATTCTGAGCATGCGTGGCACTTTGTCCGTCGGATTTGTGTACACAGGATCGGAATTTCCGACAACGGATTTTGTTGTCGGAAAATTTTATATCCTGCTCTCAAACTTTGTGTGTCGGAAAATCCGATGGAAAATGTCCGATGGAGCCCACACACGGTCGGAATTTCCGACAACACGCTCCGATCGGACATTTTCCATCGGAAAATCCGACCGTGTGTACGGGGCATATTAATGTGTATTCTATGATAATGTAGTTAGAGGAAGTGTAGCATCGACTTCCTGGAATACATCTGCCCTTAGTTCAGGCATACAAGTAGGAGGGCTGAGAAAACCCCTCCTCCCCTCCAAAAGACTGGGATGTATGACATCATTTGCCAAGGCAAGAAACAAGGAAGTAACTGAAAATCTTTTGAAAAAAAATGTTTAAAACAAGTAAATATGATATACATTCCATTCCTCTCTATTTACTAATCTAGTAGAATAAGGATTAAAAATGGTCAATGTTGAAGTTCCACTTTAATAAAACCCCTAAACAGATGAACACCACCCCTTCAGAATGTAATGCCCTCTGCAGCCTAAAGGTTTATTTTGTAATGAAGCCTCCAGCCTGCATATGATTATTAAGTTACAGATGATCAGGATCCAGCACCAGCTGTGTATAGTGTCTCTCAAAGGGAGGACGTATCCCTGACACAGGGAATAATGCTGGGGATATGAATATAAGGATTGTTGGTGGGAGTGGTTTGTTCTATGCCACTATGGGAACCAAAAAAAAAATAGCCTGGAGTTGAGCTGTAACTCCACGTTTAATGTCTCTTAACCCTTTCATGCCTGTCTATTTCTGAAATTTGTTGCTTACAAGTTAAAATCCATATTTTTTGCTAGAAAATTACTTATTCAGACATAGACTGGGTGGAAGGAACAACGCATTCATCTAAGGCGCACCAGTTCCAAAATGTCTTGCAGGATAATTTTATGGGTCAGATGGTAAAAGCACCAACTAGAAACAATGAGTTGCTAGACCTACTGATTACCAACAATACAGACCTGATCATGGATGTGGAAATACGGGGCAATTTAGGAAACAGCGATCACAGGTCAATTAGTTTCAGTATAAATCACACTAATAGGAAACATAAGGGGAATACAAAGACGCTGAATTTTCAAAAGAGGCCCTCTGATTCCTACTGTATTAAAGTGTATTGTATTTGTACTGTCTACCCTCAAGTTGTAAAGCGCTACGTAAACTGTTGGCGCTATATAAATCCTGTATAATAATAATAATAATAAAAAGGGACAACTTCCCTGAGCTACGAGCCTTACTAGAAGATACAAATTTGGATAAAATCTTAGGAACAAAGAACACGGAGGAGAAGTGGGTATGCTTTAATAGCATATTAAATAAGGGCATTAGCCAGTGCATCCCAATGACAAATACATTTAAAAGAGCTAATAAAAGTCCTGGGTGGCTTAACTCCAATGTAAAAATGCATATAAAAGCAAAGGAGAAGGCCATCAAAAAATACAAGGCTGAGGGATCATCATCAGCATTCCAACTTTACAAAGAATGCAACAAGGAATGTAAGGGTGCAATCAGGGCGGCTAAGATAGAACACGAAAGTCACATAGTGGAGGAGAGTAAGAAAAATCCCAAGAAATTCTTTAAGTACATAAATAGTAAGAAAGGGAGGTCAGATCATATTGGTCCCATAAAGAATGATGACGGTAATTTGGTTACTAAGGATTGAGATGGTGAAGGTATTGAATTTATTCTTGATTGAATTGGGGGGCTTCAGTAACCAAAACTGCCATGTTTATCCTCATGACACGCCACAGGAAGCACCCTCATGGCTAACAGAGGACAGAAGTAGAAATAGACTTGAAAAATATAACATTAATAAGTCACCAGGACCAGGTTGCTTGCACTCGAGAGTCCTTAAGGAACTCAGTCAAGTAATTGCCAGACTGATGGATTTTAGAATGTAGAGTGCTGGAAGAGGCAGACCCTGAGCCTGAATATTTATGCAGCCAATCCCGAAAAGGGCATAAATAGTTAGAGCACACAAAAAACAAACACCCCTAGCGCTCAAAGGACTGCCACAAAGTCAGATCACTATGTGGATAATGTGACGGGAATTTTCAACTGGAATGCTCCACCAGCAGCCCTGCCCAGATGGGCGATATACTGCAAAAAAGCACACAGAAGAGAGGAAATGCCCAGTGCACCACCTCAAGATTTGTTATAAATTTAACAAAAAAAAAGAAAAAATGTATGCGTAAAATCACATAAAAGCAAGATCCAGTGCTGATATCATGTGACGAAACCCATGCACTATACTTTTGGAAATTTGATACATTTCGGGGGATGTGCCCCCTTCCTCAGAGCTGAGGCCCAGTTTGAGGCCTGGTGCAGCAGTGTTCTTGTGCAGGAGGAGAAGATTCTAGCCTGAAGAGCTACTGCCCTTCTGGGCAGAATAGCTGCAACTTGCAGGAGTTCATCGGGGTCCCAACTCAATGAGAGTGTGGGGCCTATTGTCTGGAATCAATAAGGTCCCGGCTTAGTGGGAGTTGGGGGGGGGGGGCATTTTCTGAAAGCAGCTGGAGCCAAGTCAAAGGGGTTCACTGAGGATCTGGCTTGGAGATTCATTGGAGAAGTGTCTGACCGATATTGGACAGGGGGTATCCAGGGACATTATGCGTAGAGCCCTGGAAGTGGGATCCTAATGACTGCTGTTTTAAGCCCTTGAGTGACTGTGTCAGTGTTGCTGAAGCTGGACCTGTCCTGCTTGTCCCAGGATTGCTTTTGTTTCTTGTCTCTGCCAAAAGTGAGGTTTCCCTGAAGAGAGCAGACAGTGTCCTCTAATTACTTTGTGCATTAAATATGGAGTATCCCAAAGCACCCCCCCCCCCCCCCCGCATCCCAATCAAGTTCAACAAGCATTAAAGCATAACAATACATTACTGGTCTGGTCTTTGAGTAGTGAGACCCCCCAAGTGGTTGTGTGCCTGGCTACCAGTGTGCACCTGAACAGGGGAAGAGAACCTCGGACAAATCAGTAGAACCTGTCAGGGGTCTGCGCTACATACTCTTTTAGCTGCTGCTGTTCAGGGCTAACATGTAAATGTCAATGTGTAATCATCAGCTGTAAATGAGTCTGTGGCAGCGCATGCACAGAGTGGCCTTCAGTCATGGCTAAAATGGGGGACTAAGACAGAACATTGGGCGCTAGTCACTTTTGTCTTTTTTATAGTTTTATTGCAAAACAGTTAAAGTGATATTTATATGTGATATATATTAGACGTACTTCCAGTTCGTGTTAACCATTGATGAAAATTTCTGTCTCTGTGGAATGCACGCCATTCAGCGGCGAACTTGAATGATTTTTTTACTGATGCCTGTTTTCGCCAAAAATCCTATAAGTTACGCACTGTATGCGCTTGATAATTGAGTTTCCCCATCTATGGAGTGTGGTATATCCTTCCTGTCTTAAAACGTCTCCCTGCAAGATTTTACTGAGGAACCATCCAGCATATCCCCAAATCATTTGATCAATGCATTTTTGATCCCAGACTGCAAAACAGAGGATCCAATAATTTTGGTGAGTGGGGACACCAAAGGGGCAGCCGCTTCACTTATTCAAAAGTTTTGGAGCACCATTGCACTTTTCACTGAAGCACCTGAGCACTTTTAGATTTTATGTTTTTGTTTTCTCTTAACATTGATACATTAGGCACTGTGTATTAGGATGTATATTGCTTGATATAGGCTGCTAGTGCTGTTTTATATATTTTCCATTGTTTTAAGGTTGTAGCACCTTTGTGCAGCAGCTGCGGTCTTCCTATTAATTTTCATTCATTTTTGTTTATTCATATTTCACTATTTGAGTTAACTCTTCAGCGCGAGTTTTTGAATTAGATATAAAGTGATATTAAAGGCTTTCTTTTTTTGTTTTTTAAATAACAAACATGTTATACAGTACTTACTTGCTCTGTGCAGTGGATTTGCACAGAGCAGCACCAATCTTCCTCTTAATGGGTTCCCCGCCGGCGCTCCTGGCCCCTCCCTCCTGTCGAATGCCCCCAGAGCAAGCAGGCTCGTTCTCAGTGTGAGAACCTTTAGGCCAACTCAGCAACACTGTAAGCATGTTCCCAGATTTTAGTGCATGAGTCACTAGGCCCTTCTGAGAGACCAGTCTTCTTCCGGGCTCTCTCCAGTAAGGATGAGCTCCGGCGTGTTCGCACACTCCACGTGCAGAGCCCGCCAGGAGGTCGACACGGCGCTGCGCTAATCACAGGCAGTGAGACATTTCTCGATCTCTGCAGCCGCACATCGGGAAAATGTCTCACTGCCTGTGATTAGCACAGCGCTGTGCCGACTTCCTGGCGGGCTCTGCACGTGGAGTGTGCGAATACGCCGGAGCTCATCCTTACTCTCCAATAAGGGGCCTCCCCTGGATCTTCTCCTTGGCTCCTTCCACACCAGGCAGAACAGCTTCAGGATGATTTCAGCACATGTTAGGCCCCAAACAGGCTATTGGGTGTAACAGCAGAGCTCCATCCAGTAGCACCTCCCCAGGCCTCAGCCCGGGGGAAGAGAGCAGGGCACATGGCCTGTCCCAAATATTTATATCCTTCCCCAGCGTGCACCAGAGGTCTAAAGCTGCCACGCGATTGAATGAAAGAAATATATATCCACAACTTAGTCTCGTTTATGAAATCTCATACTATACCCAGTGGTTCAATTGACATCTACTGTCAACAATGAGAACTGACAACCCCACTGAGTTTAGGGAAGACCAAGTGAAAAACTACACAATTAGTCAAGGATGACTAGCACCCAGCCAAACACTAAATTTAGGCTAGTAGCTCCTGTTTAGGACAAGGGGGCTACACTTCATTTTCTGAATATGATAAAAATTTGTGAAAATGCAGCAAATGATCGCCAAATTGATCATTTGCACTTCACAAATATGCCCCTTAGAAATATGAACAGGATTACCTTAGTGTTACTCTGAGAGTAAACCCATGCAAAAACAGCCCACAATGCCAGCATGGCAATTAAACTCCAGTGATACACAGCACAGCAATGGTGTACCGTTGATGAAAAGGTCATCAGGATTTCTACATATACACACAGAACCATTAAATGCTCTCTGTAGTTCAGCTTTATTTTCTCAGGCGTTGTAGTAGTAATGAAAGCCGTCATATTACTCGACTGGTACAATATATTTTACATGAGCGCAGACTGCGCGGACTTCCCCACAGACGGGCAGCTCAGAACAGGCTATTCTACAGCTGAGGGAGACATTAGAAAAAGAAAACCAACATCTTTTCCAACCACAAGAGACCGCAAGACTTTAAATAATCCATTCTAATCATCAGCACAGCTTTCAGTTAGTAAGCATAATATGCAGGTGGAGGAGCTCAGATACAGCCGGCTGTCATCATACACTGTGAAATATACAATGCTGGTTGGACTGCAGAAATGGCTGTGGTTAGTCTGGGCATACAGTATAGGCAAATCATTTTTACTGGCAGAGTCCCTTCTCGGTACTGATGTCAGACTTAACTAACTTAAATTGGAGAGGAAATAGAAGCCTAAATAGGGAGCTATATATATATATATATATATATATATATATATATATATATACTTTTTTTTTGCTCTCTGTGGGGGTTCCTCTGCATGTTGTGACTGCTTCCGGTTCTTCCGCTATAAGATTTAATAGGAAGACGTTGGGCGCCAGCCTCCATTCCCAGTTGATGCCTTCTGAGAGGAAACGTGTTGGGTAGGAGCCAGTAGTATGACATCAACACACACGGACAGTTCTGCAGGCGGCCGTGCACTACTGATGTCTGTTTGCCTTATACAAGCAACTGGTTTGTAAGTGCATTATGGTTTTTAATAAATGATGGTTTATATGTTAATGCACTATGAGCCCTCTCCGTTGCTTTTATTATAACACGCTGTGAGTGACGTGAGCTTGGATCCATCCTAACCTTCTGAGGCTGGCTGACAACCAACCCTTAGATGTGATCCTGTTTGTGCGCATATGATCTCCTATGTGGGATCAATTTGTCTGGTAAGCGGCCAAACTTTCTGTTCTTGAGCACAGTGATGATGCACAATCACTTTTGATTCATTTATTTTGCACAAGAACACTTTTTTTTTTTCTTCTCGCATGTGGGGAATTTGGAAGCACATATTAACTTTAATCAAGGAGGTTATATGAACTGTTGGAGTATTTTCTATATGAACTTTGGAACACATGTTCAATCATTTGTATTCCTTAGAGCACAATTTACAGTGGGGCAAAAAAGTATTTAGTCAGCCACCAATTGTGCAAGTTCTCCCACTTAAAAAGATGAGAGAGGACTGTAATTGCCATCATAGGTATACCTCAACTATGAGAGACAAAAAGTGGAAACAAATCCAGACAATCACATGGTCTGATTTTTGAAAGAATTTATTTGCAAATTATGGTGGAAAAAAAGGAATTTTGATCAATATCAAAAGTTCATCTCAATACTTTGTTATATATCCTTTGTTGGCAATGACAGAGGTCAAACGTTTTCTGTAAGTCTTCACAAGGTCGTCACACACTGTTGCTGGTATGTTGGCCCATTCCTCCATGCAGATCTCCTCTAGAGCAGTGATGTTTTGGGGCTGTCGCTGGGCAACACGGACCTTCAACTCCCTCCAAAGGTTTTCTATGGGGTTGATATCTGGAGACTGGCTAGGCCACTCCAGGACCTTGAAATGCTTCTTACGAAGCCACTCCTTCGTTGCCCAGGCGGTGTGTTTGGGATCATTGTCATGCTGAAAGACCCAGCCACGTTTCATCTTCAATGCCCTTGCTGATGGGAGGAGGTTTGCATTCAAAATCTCACGATACATGGCCCCATTCATTCTTTCATGTACACGGATCAGTCGTCCTGTTCCCTTTGCAGAGAAATAGCCCCAAAGCATGATGTTGCCACCCCCATGCTTCACAATAGGTATGGTATTTTTTGGTTGCAACTCAGCATTCTCTCTCCTTCAAACACGACGAGTTGTGTTTCTACCAAACAGTTCTACTTTGGTTTCATCTGACCATATGACATTCTCCCAATCCTCTTCTGGATCATCCAAATGCTCTCTAGTAAACCTCAGACGGGCCCGGACATGTACTGGCTTAAGCAGGGGGACACGTCTGGCACTGCAGGATCTGAGTCCCTGGCGGCGTAGTGTGTTACTGTTGGTAGACTTTGTTACGTTGGTCCCAGCTCTCTGCAGGTCATTCACTAGGTTCCCCCCGTGTGGTTCTGGGATTTTTGCTCACCGTTCTTGTGATCATTTTGACCCCACGGGGTGAGATCTTGCGTGCAGCCCCAGATCGAGGGAGATTATCAGTGGTCTTGTATGTCTTCCATTTTCTAATTATTGCTCCCACAGTAGATTTCTTCACACCAAGCTGCTTGTCTATTACAGATTCAGTCTTCCCAGCCTGGTGCAGGTCTACAATTTTGTTTATGGTGTCCTTCGACAGCTCTTTGGTCTTCACCATAGTGGAGTTTGGAGTGTGACTGTTTGAGGTTGTGGACAGGTGTCTTTTATACTGATAACAAGTTCAAACAGGTGCCATTAATACAGGTAATGAGTGGAGGACAGAGGAGCCTCTTAAAGAAGATACAGGTCTGTGAGAACCAGAAATCTTGCTTGTTTGTAGGTGACCAAATACTTATTTTCCACCATAATTTGCAAATAAATTCTTTCAAAATCAGACAATTGTGATTATTTCCACATTTTGTCTCTCATAGTTGAGGTATACCTATGATGACAATTACAGGCCTCTCTCATTTTTTGTAAGTGGGAGAACTTGCACAATTGGTGGCTGACTAAATACTTTTTTGCTCCACTGTAACTATATGAATTTTGGAATAAATTTATACTTATAGCACAATATATACTGTCTGGAGGAAGAAAAATGCTGACTATGACCCTAAGAACACCATCCCTACAGTCAAGCACAGAGGTGGAAACATTATGCTTTGAGGCTGTTTCTCTGATAAAGGTACAGGCTGACTTTGCCACATTGAGGAGCCAATGGATGGGGATGTAAAATCTTGGATGAGAACCTTCTTCCCTCAGCCAGAACACTGAAGATGGGTCATGGATGGGTCTTCCAGCATGACAATGAACCAAAACATATTGCCAAGGCAACAAAGGAGTGGCTCAAGAAGAAGCACATTAAGGTCATGGAGTGGCCTAGTCAGTCTCCAGACCTTAATCCCATAGAAAATGTATGGAAGGAGCTGAAACTTCGAGAGTGTGCAGAGTCCCTTCTCGGTACTGATGTCATACTTAACTAACTTAAATTGGAGAGGAAATAGAAGCCTAAATAGGGAGCTTTTTTTTTTTTTTTTTTTGCTCTTTGTGGGGGTTTCTCTGCATGTTGTAACTGCTTCCAGTTCTTTCGCTATAAGATTTAATAGGAAGACGTTATGCGCTAGCCTCCATTCCCAGTTGATGCCTTCCGGAGGGAGCTGAAACTTCGAGTTGCCAAGCGACAGCCAAGAAACTTTAGGGGTTTTTAAAGAAAATCTGTAAAGAAGAGTGAACCAAAATCCCTCCTGAGATGTGTGCAAACCTCGTCACCAACTACAAGAAATGTCTTACCTCTGTGCTTGCCAACAAGGGTTTCTCCACCAAGTACTAAGTCATGTTTTGCTTGGGGATCAAATACTTATTCTACTCACTGATCTCCAACCTAATTTATAGCATTTGTTTTATGTGGGTTTCTTTTTGGACTTTTGGTTGATATTCTGTCTCTATCATTTAAAAATACACCTATGTTAAAAATGATAGATCCTTCATTTCGTTGTAAGAGGGCAAATTTACAAAATCTGCAGGGGATCAATTATTTTTCCCACTGTAAGTACTTTTGATTATTGCATACAGTACTTTATATAAATTATGGATTGTTACCATTTTTTGTAAACGAATAATGTTTTGACATTTAGTGTGATGGTTTACGTTATTTTCTGATATTTACAAATACAGTATATTAGATCACTTATTATAAATGAATAGAAACAGCGCACCATTCCATGGTTATATACTTGTAGTAGTAATGACAGCCGTTATATTACACGACTCAGCAGCCTGGTACAATATGTTTTACATGAGCGCAGACTGCGCGGACTTCCCCACTACAGCTGAGGGAGACATTAGAAAAGGGAAACCAACAACTTTTGTGACCACAAGAGACCACACGACTTTAAATAATCCATTCTAATCATCAGCACAGCTTTCAGTTAGTAAGCATAATATGCAGGTGGAGGAGTTCGGATACAGCCGGCTGTCATCATACACTGTGAAATATACAATGCTGGTTGGACTGCAGAAATGGCTGTGGTTAGTCTGGGCATACAGTATAGGCAAATCATTTTTACGGTGCAGAGCCCCTTCTCGGTACTGATGTCAGACTTAACTAACTTACATTAAAGAGGAAATGGAAGGCTAAATAGGGAGCTATTTTTTTTCAATATATAACCACTCAGTTATTAATAGTTGGTCATGCCTAAGACTCTGATCACTCTTTTGTGTTTCTTCATGCTTTGATGCCTATTACTGTTAAGGCAGCTCATTGACTCTGAATAAGCCCTTATTGAGCCTCAATGCATGAAAAATCGTGCTTGCAATTTTTCTCGGCAATCCAATGAAAGGCACCACATGTGCTTTGATGCTCTCTTATGCATTTTCTTAATTCTGTATGACTTCCTTCACACATGCAGTATGCAGCTTACTGCCCTCTGAAAAGTGATGCATTTTGCATCACTTTTCAGAGGGCGGTACAGCAGCAGATGACAAGCATTCAGGAGGCACTATTGCAGTGGTTCTCATCTCCTGTCCTCAGGACCCACTAACAGGCCAGATTTTAAGACCCCTTTCACACCGAGCCGCCTATAGCGGCGTTTTACCGTTGGATTTGCTGCGCTAGCGGCCGAGAAAGGGTTAAAACCGTAGGTATATTTCTAGGCTTGGCTGGCAGCCAAGCCTGTGTGTGTTTTTGTTTAGAGTCAGGGTTTGAGTGACTCACAGGCAGCATCACTGAGACCTCCAACTTCTTTCCAGAACATGCTGGAATCTTCTGGAAGGGAAGGAGGAGAGGTAAGGTGGACCTGCCTGGAGTATTCTGAGGAGCCCTGACCAATCCCCAACTTGGATTGACAGGGGGCAGGCCTCCTTAAATACTCAGGGTCAGCCCAGCTGGGGAGGAGTTTTTTGGGGTGAAAGCTGGAGATGTAGTGCTAGGCTGTCGTGGCCTTGGAGGAAGCTCCCCAGTCTTGGGGGGTGGGTGACCCTGGGCCTGGGCTCAGGTGCGGACAGGACCTTCTTTCAATACACAGAAGTGTCCTGGACAGGAGGCACAGGGAAAGGAGAGGACAGCCGAAGGAGAGCACTACCAGGCAAGTCTCCAGGGAGGAACAACAAGTTGCACCCAGGAGGGCTGGTGAGGGACACACAGTCAGGAGGACTAGGGAGGCATGCCTGAGAGGACTGGGAGATTGCAGTCTGGGTGGGTGCAGAGCCAGTGGAGTGGACTATGGTGGCATGGGCAGTGGAGAGAGGCAGCTGCAGCCAGGAGGGCTGGCAGGGCCTGAAGAGGTGGTGCTGGGAGTAGCCATGTGGACAGCTAGTTTTAGGACTACCACCATTTTGCTACACCAAAGTGGCCCGCGGTCCCTGCCTGCAAAGCGTGTTTACTCAGGCCTGGCTGAGCCAGTGTCAGGCCTAAATCACAGTGCTAGCTGGTCCTGTAGAGATCAAGAGTTGTGTTGGAGTTGGTAGTAAAGAAGTGTAACCAAGTGATGCAATGGGGCTGGAAGTGAGGAAAAAGTATATACCGGAGGTGTTTATAGTTTAGTCCCGTATACCTTTTTCTGCAATCAAGTGGGCATCCTATAATTACCCTATCCACATCCAATTTAATTCCCCCAATAAAAACAACAAAAAAAAGTGCATGGACTGTTTTCTGTCTAGGGAGTGACTTAAGATTGTGTGCCTGACTGGGCAGGATCACAGACGAACTACAACTATCAGCAGCCCCTATGGGGGTAACGCTACAGAAGTAACAGGAATGCTGGGAGTGCTATATTGCTGTGCAAGAGGACTGTTTTGAAGGTGTGTAAATGTAGATTGTGACGGAATGCCTTGGTGCCCCGCTTGGGTGCTTCCGCCAAACAGCGCCTCCTGCTCTTTAAACCCTTCCAGCAGACCGAGAGCTAATGCTAGCCCTTTTACCCCAAGCATCGTACAGACAGAATGTTGGGATAAGAACCAAAGGAATGACTGTTTATTAAACAGAAATACAGGTACACTTGAAAAGTAGGTCAGTCACCACAAGAAAAATAATGCCAATTATTTATCTAGAACATCAAACAAAGGTTAGATAACGAGGTAGAGTTGACACCAGACTAATCCCATCATGTAGGAACTTCCAAAAGTTAGCCAAATTAGCCAACAGACAGAAACAATAGGTGACTCAATTAACAGTGGGAATTCACGCATAGGAGGCACACAATGAGACAAAGAGACCCCAGAATCAGGTTGCTTTTGAGCTGATCATAATAACATCTTCCTTGATTCTCAGTCTAAAGCAGTCATTGCTATTTTGGGCATAGACCAAATATGTACCTCACTCCTCCAGTTCCCAGAGTCTGTGTGTTTTGGGGAGACATGGACTTGAATCCAAAACAAGACCACTCCAAAGGTCCCCTGAGCACACACCTCCCATAGAACAGAGCCCCCCCCCACCTAGGGATGAGCTTCGTGTTCGAGTCGAACCCATGTTCGACTCGAACATCGGCTGTTCGATCGTTCGCCGAATTGCGAACGTTATGGGCCGTTCGCGCTAAATTCGTGTGGCGCGTCACGGCCCATAATTCACTGCGGCATCGCAGTGCATTGCTGGCTGATGATTGGCCAAGCATGCACTATGACCCGCATGCTTGGCCAATCACAGCGCCGTCAGTAGAGAGAGCTGTAATTGGCCAAAGCCAGGGTGGCTTTGGCCAATTATGGCTCAGGGGATTTAGTACACACCCCACACTATATAAGGCCGCCTGCACGGCGGCCCTGTGTAGTGTGTGTTCCGGTGTGCTGAGAGATAGAGAGAGAGAGAGACAGTGTCATTTGATTTGAGTTAGATAGATTAGGCAGAACAGTCAGTCAGTTAGCTGCACTTACAGTGTATTGTGTATATATATGCATCCCAGGTGTTGCATATATATATATACACTGTATTCAGTTTAGCTAGATCCGTTCCTGTTATCTTCTATCTAGACTATTTACATTTAATGCAGTGCATCCTGCTCACAGTGTTCAGCTAGATCCGTTCCTGTTATCTTCTAGACTATTTACATTTAGTGCAGTGCGTCCTGCTCACAGTGTTCAGCTAGATCCGTTCCTGTTATCTTCTAGACTATTTACATTTAGTGCAGTGCGTCCTGCTCACAGTGTTCAGCTAGATCCGTTCCTGTTAAATTCCTACTGACAGGCAGGCTTGTCTGGTTACAGTATATAAAGCTACCTGAAGAAAATTACAGGTGTTCTATTTGATCCTATTAGTACCACGGTCAGGCAGCTAGACTATTTACATTTAGTACAGTGCGTCCTGCTCACAGTGTTCAGCTAGATCCGTTCCTGTTATCTTCCTACTGACAGGCAGGCTTGTCTGGTTACAGTATATAAAGCTACCTGAAGAAAATTACAGGTGTTCTATTTGATCCTATTAGTACCACGGTCAGGCAGCTAGACTATTTACATTTAGTACAGTGCGTCCTGCTCACAGTGTTCAGCTAGATCCGTTCCTGTTATCTTCCTACTGACAGGCAGGCTTGTCTGGTTACAGTATATAAAGCTACTTGAAGAAAATTACAGGTGTTCTATTTGATCCTATTAGTACCACGGTCAGGCAGCTAGACTATTTACATTTAGTACAGTGCGTCCTGCTCACAGTGTACAGCTAGATCCGTTCCTGTTATCTTCCTACTGACAGGCAGGCTTGTCTGGTTACAGTATATAAAGCTACCTGAAGAAAATTACAGGTGTTCTATTTGATCCTATTAGTACCACGGTCAGGCAGCTAGACTATTTACATTTAGTACAGTGCGTCCTGCTCACAGTGTTCAGCTAGATCCGTTCCTGTTATCTTCCTACTGACAGGCAGGCTTGTCTGGTTACAGTATATAAAGCTACCTGAAGAAAATTACAGGTGTTCTATTTGATCCTATTAGTACCACGGTCAGGCAGCTAGACTATTTACATTTAGTACAGTGCGTCCTGCTCACAGTGTTCAGCTAGATCCGTTCCTGTTATCTTCCTACTGACAGGCAGGCTTGTCTGGTTACAGTATATAAAGCTACCTGAAGAAAATTACAGGTGTTCTATTTGATCCTATTAGTACCACGGTCAGGCAGCTAGACTATTTACATTTAGTACAGTGCGTCCTGCTCACAGTGTTCAGCTAGATCCGTTCCTGTTATCTTCCTACTGACAGGCAGGCTTGTCTGGTTACAGTATATAAAGCTACTTGAAGAAAATTACAGGTGTTCTATCCCAGCTTAGTGCAGCTACAGGCCATTAGTATGTCTGGAAGGCCAAGAAGGAGAGGCAGACAGTCACAAGCCAATAAGAGAGGGCAAGCAGGCTCTGTGTCTAGTGCTGGTCGTGGAGACGGTGCATCCTCATCAGCACGTGGCCATGGGACACGCTTGGCCTTTTTTTCGGCAGCTGGCCGTGTTGAGCCGCAACATGCGGAAGACTTGGTCGAGTGGATGACCAAGCCGTCCTCATCCTCCTCATCCTCTCTCACCCATGCCCAGGGTGCTTTGTCTGGCAAAGCAGCGGCCTCTTCCCTCAGCTCAATGTCATCAGTGACTCCTTCCCTAGCTCCACCATGTCCTCATGAGGATTCCCTCGAACTGTTTGACCACAGTGTTGGGTACATGCTCCAGGAGGATGCCCAGCGTTTGGAAGGCTCTGATGACGATACTGAGCTCGATGAAGGCAGTAACATGAGCACGGACAGAGGGGGTGCCCAAGAAGGACAGCAATCTGGCAGTCATGCTCCCCCTGCTGCAGCATACTGCCAGGTTTGCTCCAGTGATGAGGAGGGAGGGGATGATGAGGTCACTGACTCAACGTGGGTGCCTGATAGGAGAGAGGAGGAGGAGGAGGAGGAGGAGGAGGAGGAGGAGGAGGAGGAGGAGGCGGCGGCACATCACCAACGAGGCAGGATGCCCTCCAGGGGCCAGCCTAAGGGCAGCACATTGACTGCATCACACCCCAAAGCTCCACATGTGCAGGGCGCTGCAGTCTCTGCGCGTTATTCAAAAAGTTCTTTGGTGTGGGCCTTTTTTGAGACGAGTGCATCAGATCGCACCGCTGCTATTTGCAACATATGTCTCAAGCGTATCTCGCGTGGCCAAAACATCTCCCGCTTGGGTACCACATGCTTGACCAGACATATGTTGACCTGCCATGCAGTTCGTTGGCAAGCGTATCTAAAAGACCCACACCAAAGAACAAAGAGGATCTCTCCTTGCTCCTCATCAGCTGAGATTTCCAACCCCACTAGACCTTCAGTCCTCTCTGAGACCTGCAGTGAGAGGAATGAAGGTGTAGAATTAGGTGTGTCACAGCCAAGTACTTGTGGGCAATCTGCTTTTGGTACACCGACGTCAGATTGTACCAGGCAAATTTCCCTGCCCCAGCTGCTGCACCGCCGAAAGAAGTTTGCTCCCAGCCATCCACATGCCCAGCGGTTGAATGCTAGCTTGGCAAAATTGCTAGCACTTCAACTGCTGCCTTTTCAGTTGGTAGACTCTGCCCTCTGCCCCTGAGTTTGTGGAATGTGCGGTTCCTCAGTGGCAGGTACCCAAACGCCACTTTTTCTCACGGAAGGCGATTCTACCGGCATGTGGAAGGCAATGTCCATGCCTCGCTGGACAGGGCGGTCAGCGGTAAGGTGCATATTACCGCTGACTCATGGTCCAGCAGGCATGGACAGGGACGTTACCTAAGTTTCACGGCGCATTGGGTGACTCTGCTGGCAGCTGGGAAGGATGCAGGACAAGGTGCAGTAGTGTTGGAGGTTGTTCCGCCACCACGCCTCCAAAATGCTGATTGTGACACACCTCTCTCCTCCACCCCCTCCTCTTCTTCTTCCTCCATGGCCTCTTCCTCGGAACCAGCGGTGCTCCGTAGGCGTTCAAGGGGCTACGCAAGTACGCAGGCCAAAAGATGCCATGCGGTGCTTGAGCTGGTGTGCTTGGGGGACAGGAGCCACACTGGGGCAGAGGTTTTGTCAGCTCTGCAGGGGCAGGTTCAGAGGTGGTTGACGCCACGCCAACTTAAGGCAGGAATGGTGGTTTGCGACAATGGCACCAACCTCCTCTCTGCCCTCCGACAGGGACAAATGACCCATGTGCCCTGTTTGGCTCACGTCCTTAACTTGGTGGTGCAGCGGTTCTTGGGCAGGTACCCGGGCTTACAGGATGTCCTGAGGCAGGCCAGGAAAGTCTGTGTGCATTTCCGCCGGTCATATAATGCCAGTGCTCGGCTGACGGACCTCCAAAAGGAGTTTAACCTGCCCAAGAACCGCCTAATCTGTGACATGCCCACCAGGTGGAACTCAACGTTGGCCATGCTGCAGCGGCTGCACACGCAGCAGAGGGCCATCAATGAGTACCTGTGCGACTATGGCACCAGGACAGGGTCAGGGGAGCTTGGTTTTTTTTCCCCACGCCAGTGGGCCATGATCAGGGATGCATGCACTGTCCTGTCACCATTCGAGGAGGCCACGAGGATGGTGAGCAGTGACAGTGCATGCATCAGTGACACTGTCCCCCTTGTCCACCTGTTGGAGCACACGCTGCGTGGAATAATGGACAGGGCACTTGAGGCAGAACAGAGGCAGGAAGAGGAGGACTTCCTTAGCTCTCAAGGCCCCCTTTATCCAGACAGTGTTCCTGCGTGCCCGCCGATCACACAGGAAGAGGACGAGGAGGAAGAGGAGGAGGAGGAAGATTGTGTCAGTATGGAGGTGGAGCCTGGCACTCAGCATCAGCAGCAGTCTTTAAGGGATCAGTCCCAAGAAACACATGGACTTGTACGTGGCTGGGAGGAGGTGGCTGCGGACCATGTCGTTCTTAGTGACCCAGAGGACTCCGGACCGAATGCCTCAGCAAACCTACGCTGCATGGCCTCCCTGATCCTGCAAAGCCTGCGTAAGGATCCTCGTATTCGTGGTATCAAGGAGAAGGACCAATACTGGCTGGCAACCCTCCTTGATCCACGTTACAAGGGTAAGGTTGCGGACCTTATCTTGCCATCGCAGAGGGAGCAGAGGATGAAACATCTTCGGGAGGCCTTGCAGAAAGGTCTGTGCAACGCGTTCCCAGAGACTGGGAGGTTACAAACTCCTGTTTCTGGACAACGTGTTGCTGAGGCTTCGGTCAGTCAAAGAAGGAGCGGTGGAGAAGGTGGCCGTCTGACCGATGCGTTCAGACAATTTTTTGGTCCGCAGCCCCAAGGTATGATCGGTTCCAGCAACCATCGCCAGCATCTGTTTTACATGGTGCAGGAATACCTAGGGGCAAGATCAGACTTGGACACCTTTCCCACCGAAAATCCTCTGGGTTACTGGGTCTTGAGGATGGATCACTGGCCAGAGCTTGCACAGTATGCAATTGAGCTACTGGCCTGTCCTGCATCCAGCGTTCTTTCGGAACGCACATTCAGTGCTGCTGGAGGCGTGGTAACCGATCACAGGGTGCGTCTGTCCACCGACTCGGTCGATCGGCTGACCTTCATAAAAATGAATGAGTCTTGGATCACCACCAGCTACCAAGCACCTGATGCTGATGTAACCGAATAATTTTTTTTGAAATCTCAGATCCCTTCAAAGACTGCCTATGCTGATGCTGAGTGACTATCCCTGAGTAATTATCCTCTTCCTCCTCAATCATCACGCTGATAGCTTGTAAGAACATTTTTGGTTCTGGGCGCCACCACCAGTGCCTAAGGCACAATTTTTCAGCCCCTGTTTAACAGGGGCGTGTAATTACAATTTTTGATGTAATACTTTGCAGCAGGGCTCGTTCCTGCATTCCAACTAGAGTGTCTGTGAGGGGTTGCAGTGTTGTGGCACCAGCACCAGTGCCTAAGGCCCAATTTTTCTGCCCCTGTCTAACAGGGGCGTGTAATTACAATTTTTGATGCAATACTTTGCAGCAGGGCTCGTTCCTGCGTTCCAACTAGAGTGTCTGTGAGGGGTTGCAGTGTTGTGGCACCAGCACCAGTGCCTAAGGCCCAATTTTTCTGCCCCTGTCTAACAGGGGCGTGTAATTACAATTTTTGATGCAATACTTTGCAGCAGGGCTCGTTCCTGCGTTCCAACTAGAGTGTCTGTGAGGGGTTGCAGTGTTGTGGCACCAGCACCAGTGCCTAAGGCCCAATTTTTCTGCCCCTGTCTAACAGGGGCGTGTAATTACAATTTTTGATGCAATACTTTGCAGCAGGGCTCGTTCCTGCGTTCCAACTAGAGTGTCTGTGAGGGGTTGCAGTGTTGTGGCACCAGCACCAGTGCCTAAGGACCAATTTTTCTGCCCCTGTCTAACAGGGGCGTGTAATTACAATTTTTGAAGCAATACTTTGCAGCAGGGCTCGTTCCTGCGTTCCAACTAGAGTGTCTGTGAGGGGTTGCAGTGTTATGGCACCAGCACCAGTGCCTAAGGCCTAATTTTTCAGCTCCTGTTCAACAGGGGCATGTAATTACAATTCTTGATCTAATATTTCACAGCAGGGCCCTGTGAGGGCTTACAGTGTTGTGGCCACAGCAACACCTAAGGCCCAAATTTCTGCTGAGTATATAGGGCAGGACCCTACTTTCAAACATCTAACTTACAAACGACTCCTACTTGCAAACGGAAGGAGACAACAGGAAGTGAGATGAAATCTACCCCTAGGAAGGGAAATTCTTTCCTGTAAGAGTTAATATGGGAAAACAATTTCTCCTTTCCACTGATGCTTTCCAATCCTTGTTCCACAAAAAAACCCAAATTTTCAAAAAACATTTTTCATTGGGACAAAAAAGTGAGGTGAAATCTTCTGAAGAGGAGGAAAGACAGCAAAACAAATGTCACAGGGGTGATAACCCTTCCCTATGTTTTCCAAAAAGCTTAGAAAAGATTTTTTGGCTGGAGCTAAACACGTTAAAAATGTTCAAAATTACAAACAGATTCTACTTAACAACAAACCTACAGTCCCTGTCTTGTTTGCACCACCTGTATACTGCTGTTCAGAGTATATAGGGCCTGGTGGCCCCACACCTTTCCTTATTTTAATTTGGGTGCGGGGTTCCCCTTAATATCCATACAAGACCCAAAGGGCCTGGTAATGGACTGGGGGGTACCCATGCCGTTTGTCTCACTGATTTTCATCCATATTGCCATGACCCGACATGACATTAAACCCGCAAGCAGTTTTAAATGAGATTTTTTCCTTTAAAAATGACATTTGGTGCAGGGACTGTTCTAAACATGGGAAACACGCGTCACTTTACAGGCATACTATAGACACCCCCCAGGTACGATATTTAAAGGAATATTTCACTTTTTTTTTTTTTACTTTAAGCATCATTAAAATCACTGCTCCCGAAAAAACGGCCGTTTTTAAAAGTTTTTTTTGCATTGATACATGTCCCCTGGGGTAGGACCCGGGTCCCCAAACCCTTTTTAGGACAATACCATGCAAATTAGCCTTTAAAATGAGCACTTTTGATTTCGAACGTTCGAGTCCCATAGACGTCAATGGGGTTCTAACGTTCGTGCGAACTTTCGGTCCGTTCGCGGGTTCTGGTGCGAACCGAACCGGGGGGTGTTCGGCTCATCCCTACCCCCACCCAAATGCCAGGGCCCATAGTCTACAGACAAGAGGCTAGCCTGCAGTCCCCTCCAAAAGCCCCTGTCCCAGTTGGGTCTGTCACATAGATAAAGTACCTTCTTGTAAACAGAGCTAGTCTCGAAACTTTTTGATACCACCTCGTATGCTGGTGGTCAGTTGGAAAAATGGCCTTTACATTGGTGTTGGTGCTCATGGGCCTGAACCTTTTGAGCATCAGTCTGCATTAATAAGTGAACCTCAGTGGTGTGATGACTTTCTTCTTTGTAAGCCAGTGAATCCAGAACTCCAGTTCTGCAAGAGATTTTTATTGCTCATGTGTTCCTAGCGCCTCAGCACTGCTCCTGTGTTCCCTGCTGCTCCTACATTCCTAGCCCCACTAAGATGCAAGAGACTTTCCCTTCTGCTCAAGGATATTGCAGTGACCCCTAGTCTTCGCAGTGTGTGGTCAGCTGTAGCTTTCATGGATATGGTTGAGGTATGCAATAATCTAGGAGCTGTCCTGCATGGGACTCTAATGAATACCAGGCTCTCTGTAGACTCTAAAGCCCCATACACATGATCAGATTGTTGGCCAACAAAACCGTGGACTTTTATCCGAAGGGTGTTGGCTCAAACTTGTCTTGCATACACACGGTCACACAAATGTTGGCCAACAATTACGAACGTAGTGACATACTAGATGTACTACGTGGTTTTTCAGCTCTTTAGCACCACCCTTTGGGCTCCTTCTGCTAATTTCGTGTTAGTAGAAGTTTGGTGATTGTTGATTCGCGCTTTTCTTTACGCGCTTTTCAGTTTGTTTCTGAGCGGCCGTTCGTCAACCAGACATGTTGCGGAATCAGGAGATAACGCGTTATTTATTATTGGCCTTGGAGTTATTGCTTTGACATTATTTTTTTGGTTGAATAATGATTTGATTTGGTATATTTTCTATATTTTTGGATGCATAGAATGCACTTTTTGGTTAAGTTCTATTGGCAGATAGCATGTCTAATTTTATTTGTTTTCTTTTTTTAATGCACAATAAAAAAACTTGTGTAGAATAATACTTGGCTATGTGTTTTACTTCAAATGACAGTTTGGGAGTAGGCAGTTACATTTTAAAATATACAATGTAAAATTGACAAGGGACACCAACATAGTTGTATCTTTGTTCTTAAAAACTACGGGATAATGGTGTTGTGGTAACTGGCCCAAATTTAAAAAAAAAAAACATAATAATATTATTCTTGATATCACTAGAAAAAAAAGCCTTTGAAAATTTGTTTGCAATAACTCCATCAGTATCACCAGCAAAGCAGCTTCATTATTATCCCATTAGAGAAGAAGAAGAGAATTGTGCGCTGCATTTGGAGATTTCATAATTTGCCACGTCACGAATGGTAATTCTCCATTACAAACACTAGTTTATAAGACCGGCCGCTTCTGCTTCCGAGCATGTGTGTTTGTACTTTGGACTTTTGTCCGATGGACTTGTGTACACACGATGGGAAAGTCCGACAACACACATTTGTTGGCGGAAAATTTGAGAACATGCTAGCCAACATCTCCCGTCGGAAAGTCCGATCGTGTGTACGGGGCATAAGCCTCAAACATATCCTCTCCAAATGTGCAGACTTTCTGATCACCACTCTTCCTGTCTCCTGAGCCTCTGGTGTCACTTTGCCTTTCTAGGTCCCTGTGTGTCCCAAAAATCCCAGAGTCTATTCTCCCCATGATTACAGTACCCTGAACATGCCAGATGGGGCTCTTATGTTTTATGGTCAGTGGGAAGAATGTTCATTACATCAGTGGCCAATGGGAGGAAGCATACCTCCCTAAAGTGGTGGTTAGTGGGAGAAGGAGCCATCAGACATGTGCAATTCATTTTGTTCCGTATTCGTTTTTCGACTAAATTCGACAAATACGTTAATTTGGAGATATTCGAATTAACGAAAATCCGTTTAATGAATTTTTACGAAAATTCGTAAGAACATAAACCGAAATCTGAAATCCTGAAAATGTGAAAATCCGAAAATTCAAAAGAACGAAAACTCAAAAACCCCAAAATTTACTAAACTAACTAATAACTATTACTAACTTAATTTATAGGTATTATAATTTCCAATCAAATTTGGCTGTTAGTGAACGTAACGAATACAAATGTATCTGAAGTTACGAATTATCCAAAATAATGAATGCCGCATCTAAACAAATGGAACGTAACAAATTAATAATAATAAAGTACCAATAATAAAAACATTTTACTATTATTAATTTGTTATGTTCCATTCGTTTAGATGCGGCATTCGTTATTTCGGATCATTCGTAACTTTGGATAAATTTGTATTTGTTACGTTCACTAACCAAATTTGAGCCAAATTTAAAGGGGTTGTAAAGGTAGTTTTTTTTTTTTTTTTAAATAACAAACATGTTATACTTACCTCCACTGTGCAGCTTGTTTTGCACAGAGTGGCCCCAAGCCTGGTCTTCTGGGGTCCCTCGGCGGCTGTCTCAGCTCCTCCCCGCAAGAACTAAACACCTTCATGCGAGCTCTCTCGCATGGTGTTTAGTTCTTGCGGGGGGGCTCCCGTGATACAGCTGGCAGCTATAGCCGCTGACTGTATCACTCGGCCCCGCCCCTTGGCGCACCGCATCATTGGATGTGATTGACAGCAGCGCGAGCTAATGGCTGCGTTGCTTTCAATCCATCCACTCTAGCCATTCAACGGCCAGGCTGAGCGGCGCAGAGGAAATCGGGGGCGATAGCAGGCTGAATGGGCTCAGGTAAGTAAAATGGGGGGGCTGGGGGGGGGCGTTATTGTCAGATGTTTTTTCACCTTAATGCATAGGATTCATTAAGGTGAAAAAAAACGTGAACCTTTACAACCCCTTTAAAAAGGAAATTCCAATACCTATAATTTAATAGTTAACTAACTATTAACTAACTAATAATAACTAATATTTTGGATTTTCAAATTTACAGATTTTTGCGAATTATCAAAATAACGAATATTGCATCTAAATGAAGGAACGTAAAAAATTCTAATTTTTACAAAGTTACGAATTTATTCAAAATAATGAATTTCGATCATAACGAAAATAACATAACCCGAAAAACGAAAAAAAAAAAATGAATGAAACTAAAACTAACAGCAATGCACATGTCTAGGAGCCATTAGACTCTGCTCACTTTAGTGTGTTTTCAGATGCAACGTGAGTCGTACAGAATCGTATGACAGTGGAAATCACATTGCTTTCAATAGTGCCCGTTTACATTTATGCCACTCAGCACAGTTCAATTTTGGAAAAGGTTCCTGTACTACTTTGGTGTGATTCCAGGATGATTTTGGCCCATAGAATATGCAAACCACTGCAAAGTAGCATCCAAGTTGCATTACATAATCACACTGAAAGTTGGATCTAGAACAGACTGCAGCAGCATAAACCTAGCCTTATAATGGTGGTCAGTTTGAGGAATGCCCCATACCTTGGTGGTCAATGGAAGAAAGGAGGTCTGTAAACAAAACAAAAAAATCCTGCTTGTCCCCATCCCTGAATATCCATTATGGGAACAAGCTGTCAGTACAAGTGCCAGCAGTGCTGGAACACTTTCCAGCTTCCCGACAAGAAATGAATCTGCACAGCTGAATGGTTGCCAGGGATGTTTAATCTCACAGCTCATTAACCAACCCAGTCCCTTTCTCTGCCTACACAGCTAAAGGGATGCTTAACGTGTTACTAAACCCAGGACCCTGCATTCAGATTCAGATTCATATCTGGTCTCCTAAAGTACACAAAACATGGAAATGCAATTGTTTTGGTAAATCTAAACGGCTAAATACCTTTTCTCAGCAGCAGTATATAGCAGTCTTGTGACTTCTGTCAGTGTCCGGCCGAGCACTCGTTAAAGCTTGTAGGAGGAGTTTCCATTCTCCACTGACTGTCCTATGAGGCTGCATGACTCCTGCTGATTGGCTTTTTGCTGATCACATGCACCCTCCCAAAAAAAAACAAAAAAAACAAAACCTCTCTAGCAATACACACCAAACTGAGCAAGTGCACTGTGTCCCCAAAGCTCTGTACTATCAGGAGAGGGATTGGGGACTGTGGAAGAAGGGGAGGATGTAAGACAGTATCAAACAGCCTTTTTACACAATGCGGAGGATTACCGATTAGGTTCCACAGTGAGTATAACAAGCATGCTTTACTGCATATACAAACTGGTTTTACTGTTGTGGGTTTAGTAACACTTTAAATTCTAGCCTTACCCTTTTCTTCCACTTGTAACAAGTCCTCCCCTGTGTTGAAACTGATTACTTTCAATTTCCTGCAAACTTGCATCTGCACAATATTACCCTTTTGAAGCTCCCGCAGCTGTCTTGAGCTCCCCTTCATTTCCTGTCTGAATGACTCCAGTCATTCATCAGTCACTTCTTCCCCTGAACTGTATGTAGTCTTAACCCTCCTTTTTACAGCTGTTATCTTTTTCTGCCATCAATCATTTTATTCCCAGCATGTAGGCAGGTGCAGTTTGCTGTCTCCACTGCAGGTGGCACTCAACCAGGCGGTAATGGAGAGGACGTCATGAGGAACATGGTTCCTCTATGGTTTCCTGAGGCAGTGATCAAATTGGATGCTGGCTGCCAATGTGACTCTGGTGGCCATCTTGGGTATGGCACAGTTTATTTAAGTCCCTGGTACCCTGGGTTTGGCACACATTCTTGTGTGTAGTGTAGGGACAGGTCACCTGTCTGTCAGGGACAGTATTAGAGGCAGGGAAAGGTTCCAGATGAGAAGGGAAAGCTCTCTTTAGACATCTTCCCATTTGGGAAAGAGACGGCCAGGCTGCATTCTGCCTCCCCAGACAGACACTGTCAGTTCAGCTGATAATTGCTCTGCTACACACTGTTGGCATCCACTATTGTTCCCAGTTTGGCCTTCCCCCAACTGGCTTTGTTGTGAACTGTTTTGCCTTTACTACAAAACAAGTTCTACTAATTGCCTATGGACTGTGCGTGTGTTATTGACTCCGCACCACGTTGCAGCCACCCCCAAGCATTATGTGATAGAACACACTCTTGGCATTCAGTGGTCAGCTGGTAAACAATCAGCAGATTGCACAGCTAAAGTTTGTAGCACCCGCTCAGCTGGCAGAAGCAGGAACGTCTAAAGGGATACCAAGATGTGTTTTTTTTTTCTTTTTTCTATATAAGGCTTTTTAAAAGGATCCAAGGCAGAATGCTGTGATGTGTACAGAAGTCCTCCAGCTACTTCCCACCAAATATGAGCAAAGAGCAAGAGACACACAGTGATGATGTCACTGGGTCTCAAAAGTGTTTTTTTTTTTTAAACCATGAGTTGATTCAAACTTTTTAATTGCATGTGAATTGCACTAGTGGGGCAAGGGAAGGTATTGTATGTGTACACTGCACTTCAGCTTTAATATTAGTGGGGTTTTTTTGTCTTTGACCCACAGCCCAGCTCCTTTCTCTGCTAGGGGAAGAACATATCAAGGCAGTAAGCTTTGGCAAGCTGTGCTATACCTGGCTGGGTGCTGTGTACAATAAATACCTGTTTCAGGAACTAAAGACGATATTTAATACAGTGAACAGAGTGTTTCCTGGTATTGCAGGATGTAAATAACACAAAATACAGGAACTATCTTGTACAATGTGTTGTTTATAATTCTGCTGCAGCTTTACATGCCTAACTTGCTAAAATTTACAGCCCACACTTCTATTTGGAATTGTATTTTGAGGAATGTGATAGTAGGAAGGATGGCACTTATATTGGTGGTTCCTGAGATGAATGGCCTTTATATTGGTGCTCAGGAACAATGGCCCTTATATTGGAGGCCACTGAGAAGAACGGCTCTCATAAATATGATAATGATATAAAATCAGTGCCAGTGATTCAAAACAGCGCTTAGGATAAAAAAAAAAATCACAAATAAAAGATGATTTACAAGCTCATTATACAAATCATAAATAATTGCAAAATCGTATCAGGTTCATTGTGAAATCCACATGAAATTCCAGCATTTCGCTTGGTAGTTTAAACTTTACTACTGCTTTCTGCTGCACTTGAGGTGGCCTTGCTACTGTTAATGCTGAGCTGGGCACCAAATTCATTTTTTTTTGCCTAGTTCTTACTGTTAATCACATTGTATGCTGATTTATGTTATTACCATTGTTAATCTATTTTACGCTTGATAAGTTACTAACCCTACTGGGTGACAATATATTAGGTTTGCCTTCACTATCTGGTTTGGTGCCTATTTTGTTTGCTATAGCACTATTATTGGGTACTAAGTGTTACTTTCGGTGGTTTCCTGTGATAGTGCATGTTTGTACACTTAAAGCGGAGTTCCACACAAAAATGGAACTTCCGCTTTTCGGAACCCTCCCCCCCTCCGGTGTCACATTTGGCACCTTTCAGGGGGGAGGGGGGTGCAGATACCTGTCTAAGACAGGTATTTGCACCCACTTCCGGCATAGACTCCAATGGGAGCCTACGCCACTTCCCGTCCCTCCGCGCTGTCTCCTGGGAATCACACAGCTCCCAGGAGAGAGCGGGGACCACTTGGGACGCGCAACGCGACTCGCGCATGCGCAGTAGGGAACCGGGAAGTGAAGCCGCAACGCTTCACTTCCTGATTCCCTCACCTAGGATGGCGGCGGCGGCAGCTGCCGAGAACCGAGTGGGTTCTCGGCGTCCCCTGCCGACAGCGCTGGACCCTGGGACAGGTAAGTGGCCATGTATTAAAAGTCAGCAGCTGCAGTATTTTTTTTGGAGGTTTAGGTGGACCCCCACTTTAACCTGGTGTGTCAAAGGGGCTGAGGTTCATGAGAAATTTCAGGCAAGAACAGAGGTCCCATCCTATCCAGGGGTAGCACTACATGTACAGTATATGAATAAGTCTCACACAACCTTAAAGGATTAGGCCTGGTAGAGAAAAGGGACAAGAAGGGGGGGGGGGATTTAAAATTCCTGGAATGCTCAGGCAGCTGCGGTGGTACTGACAGCTCAATAATCCCGAAGGTAAGTAAAGCAAGGGCAGGGGTTGTCGGAAAGGTGTTCAGTGTCAGTTCACCTTTATATATTTTCTGTAAAGTTCTGGAGACCAGGCATTTTTTCCTTCTCGTTATCTTCCTGGGTACTGTTTCCCTCACCTTCCCCCTGAGTTCTCCTGCCCCTGGAGCCTATGAACCAGAACCTGGTTGTATAGAGGTTGTCCACATCATGCAGGCAGTAACGTGGACACCCAAAGATGAACCCAAGGAAGTCACATTACTGTGAATTCAGGTAACTACAATTTGGCATTTGGATAGTTTTTTTTTTTTTTTTTTTTTTCATACCAGCAGTTTGTTAGACATTTTAAGTATCACTGTCATTTCTTTAATATTCACACTTTCATTAAGGTTGTATAGTAGAGTTTTTGCTATTCTGACTCCAGCTGTTGTAATAGTGACTTATCTCTTGCTGAGACCCATGCCTGGCCTGTATAAGCAGATATAATCACCGCAGACAGTTTTTATCAGATAGCTGAACTTATCCAAAAACATTTTCTTCAGCGTGGATCTTTACTGAAAGCTGGAGGCAGGTAACAAGATGTGGCAGATGAAAGATGGTATTTGCATCTCAAAACAATGTAATGTGTTCCGGATGCAGGCAGATTGAATATGAGGCCTAGACAAGTGGCCTTCTCTTATCCCATAAGCCCAATGTGAAGGAACAGGAGATACATCAAAAAATGGGCAGAACACAGAAAGGAACACAGAAAATAATGGTGCAATAACCAAAATTACCAGAAGATGGCAGTACTTTCACAGTCATATGAACATTAACATAACTATTCATTATACAGTAAAACCTTGGATTAAGAGTAACTTGGTTTAAGAGCGTTTTGCAAGACAAGCAAAATTTTTAAATACATTTTGACTTGATGTACAAGCGATGTCTTGATATACAAGTAGCGTCATGTCACAACTGAGTATAAAACAGAACAGAGGCGCCTCTAACTTTAGCAATATGGTTACATTTAATAAAGGTACAACATTTAGCAAGTCACATGGTTGATGATTAAAACAGGAACATCTAAGGCTTCATGTACACGGGACGTTGTTCAACCTCTCCTGAACGATTTAACTTGACAGCTAGAAACCGGTGTCTAAAAACGGGCGTTTAGCCGCGCTTAGATGCCGCGTTAAGTCGCGTTTAGCCGCGACTCAACGCGGCATCTAAACGCGGCTAAACGGCCAAAAATGGAAAACGCCTGTAAATGAAACGTGGCTAAACAAGAGTTACCATGTTTAGCCGCGTTTGGCCTTTGAAATGCCTCTAAACACAGCTTCTGAACGCATTTTTTTGGGTTCCAAAAAAAGCCTCTAATCGCAACTGCCTAGAAACGACTATAAACGACCCGGTGTACATGTACTGATAAGGTAACAGAGAGGAGAGTTCAGGAGCAGTTGAAAAAAATGCCCAACTGCTCCAAAACGTCTGTTTACCAGCAGCAGTGTACATGAGGCCTTAGTATGCAGTATGCAGGCATCCAGGGTAAAGCTGGACCATCCTCCACACCACCATCGATGTCATCCCTACCACTCTGCGCTCCATGAGCGGTTCAAGTCTCGCTCTCAGATCGCTGTACTGCAGGGTAGTCTTCCCGGTCACGATTGCAAACTGACAGCGGTGAGAGCCGGCGGTGCGGAGGACGGTCTATATGGACAGCTTTACGGTTGGATGCCTGCACACTTATAAGTGCCTCTTTTAATCATCAACCATGTGAGTTGCTAAATGTTGTAACCTCATTAAATGTAACCATATCACTACACTTAGAGGCATACTTGCCAACAGTCCAGATTTTCCCAGGACAATCCTGATTTTGGGACCCTCGTCCCGATCGGAGCTCGTCCCGATTAAATTCTTGGGATTTTGCTTTTTATCCCAGGAAAATCGTGAATGTTTTAGCAAAAACACCCGGCGGGCTACAAGAGGATGGCCGCAGCTGCCGCTGTGAGGACTAATCCTCTTGTGTTCAGTGGAGAGGGGAGGCTTTGGATTACAAGAATGTCTGCGGAACGAATTCTGCTCACAATCCAAGGTTTTACTGTCTAATAGTTTACACAAGTGTAACAGCACCTTTGATATACTTTTGATGCTGCAACTATGAGCGCTGTGGCTTACACAGAAGCTGAAGTGCTATTTGTCCACTCCTTTTCTCCTCTTGTCCATTCACAGAAAACTTTGTATTTTGTGAACGATTTAGGCCTCATTCACATGGGGGATACTACATTGTACGCTCGTGTGAGGGCTGTGTTTACCCGCACAGGGCTGCATAGGTGTTGTGTGTATCCCTGTGCAGGCAGTCCAATGCATGGCAATTAGGATGCAGCGGTTGTGCAGACACAGTCACTGCTCCCAATTTGACATCCATGCGGGTGCACAGCCCCATACACACAGTGTAGGTAAACACATGGGAGTGTGCTGTAGTACACCCCGTGCAAACAAGGCCTTACCAGATACAAAGATGAGAGGGAGGATACTGAAGTCTGATCTAAAAATTGGTTTTCAAATATTTAAATATCTATAGATCTATCGGTGATGGAAAACAGGAGTTTATAGATAGCAGACTTAGCAAAGGAATGCAGTGCCAAGCCTCAGCTAACAAAGCTTTCATTTATTAAAAAGGACATACTGTACATTCAAGATATAAATTAATAAGTGTACCTCTAAACAAAACATTGCTTTGGCCTCATCTTGAATAAACAGTTCAGTTTTGATCACCAATCCTCAGGATAGATGTTGTTGAATTTTAAAGAGTTAAGCGAAGGGCAACAAAATGAATAAGGGAGATGGTGGACCTCAGCTATAAGGATTGATTACATAGGTTACAGCTATTCAGTCTGGAGAAGAGATGCTTATGATTGTTATCAGTGGCGGCTGGTGCTCCAAATTTTGGGGGGGGCGCAAACAAACTGAAAGTTCTGAAAAAAAACCCATCAATTTCAGCCTCACTGTGCCATCAAACGCAGTCACTGTGCCCATCAATTGCTGCCACTGCACCATCAATCGCAGCCACTATCTCATCAAATGCAGCCACTGTGCCCATCAATTGCCACTACTGTGCCATCAAACGCAGCCACTGTGCCCATCAATTGCCACTACTGTGCCATCAAAGGCAGCCACTGTGCCCATCAATTGCCACTACTGTACCCATCAATTGCTGCCACTGTGCCAATCAATTGCCACCACTGTGCCCATCAATTGCCACTACTGTGCCATCAATTGCTGCCACTGTGCCCATCAATTGCTGCCACTGTGCCCATCAATTGCTGCCACTGTGCCCATCAATTGCCGCCACTGTGCCCATCAATTGCCGCCACTGTGCCATCAAATGCAGCCACTATGTCATCAAACGCAGCCACTGTGCCCATCAATTGCCACTACTGTGCCATCAAAGGCAGCCACTGTGCCCATCAATTGCCACTACTGTGCCCATCAATTGCTGCCACTGTGCCCATCAATTGCCGCCACTGTGCCCATCAATTGCCGCCACTGTGCCATCAAATGCAGCCACTATGTCATCAAACGCAGCCACTGTGCCCATCAATTGCCGCCACTGTGCCATCAAATGCAGCCACTATGTCATCAAACGCAGCCACTGTGCCCATCAATTGCCACCACTGTGCCCATCAAACGCAGCCACTGTGCCATCAAACACAGCCACTGTGCCATCAAAGGCAACCACTGTGCCCATCAATTGCTGCCTGATAGGCGTCCAATCACAGCGCCTGTCGTTTCAGCCAATCAGGTGACGGGTAACAGATCCGAGCACCTGATTGGCTGAGAGGCGGTTTAGTGTTAGAAAAGTGATTATTCATTTGCTTCTCTAACACAGCTGAGTGACCTGCAAGCGCCCAGCATGGCGCTTGCAGGTCACCTTTTTTGAGGCCTATTAGAGCCTATGGCTCTAATCAGGTGCTTCAAAACCCCCCCCCGCCACTGTAATTTAGGCGCCTGGTGCCCGAAAAGGCGCCTGAATAGGGGGTGGCAGTGGCGGCCATAGATAGATTCATGCAATGCATGAATCTATCTATTGGTGCTAGAGGGGTGGCAGGAGAGAGGGGGCAGCGCCCGTGCTCCCCTATGGACGCACCGCCACTGATTGCAATGTACAAATATATCAAAGGTTACTCCAGTAACTGTAATAAACTGTTAATTTTAAGCAGTGGCATAACTAGAACCTTCAGGGCCCCCGATGCAAGTAACCATAAAGGGCCCCCCTGACCCCCGGACGGGGCCCTCCCCTCTGAGCCCAGTAACGGAGTAAGAGGTTTGCGTGGTAGTTCTGCCACAGGTGTCAGTTTTTTTATTTTTATTTTATTTTTCTACTATTTGTTTCATTCGTTTTTCTTATCTTTTTTTATTCTATTTTATTTTTTTTATATATTTTTTCAATTTTTTAAGATCCCTGTCGGGGGCTTTGGTGAAATATCAGGGTATAAAAAGACATCTGATGTTTCACCTTTGAGACAGAGAAAGGAGACTGAGGACACAGCCTCAGCTGCACAGAATGAATGGACAGGAAAAGCTCTGTACAGAGCTTCCCATTCATTCACAAACTGAAGCGTAGTAAACACAGTTTACTATGTTTCCGTTCTGAATAGACAGAGTCAGTGATCGGTACGGATCACTTACTCTCCAATCCGAAAAGGCTTCATCCTGACAGATCCCCTGCAGCTGGCAGGAGAAAAGCACTGGGGGGCTGGAGAGCTCACAGGGGGGCAGTAGAAAGAAGCTGGATAGGAGGAGCAGCGGGGGGTGGCTGCATATAAAGGAAACCAGTCTCTCAATTTTTGCTCCGCTTCTCCTCCTCTCCTTCCCACAGGCATTCAGCGGCTGTAGCAGGAAAATTGAGAGATGGGTTCCTCTATGTCGGTGTTTCTCAGTCTTTATCCAGTCAGGGCACCCTTGAAGTATACCCCTAGGTGAATGGGGCTGCACTGCAACCACCCCGCAACTGTGTGCATTGCATGCAGTTGCAGCATAGTGTGATGCATTTAGGGGGTTAAAACAGGCAGTCAGGAGGCAATATATTGCCTCTATACCGCCTGTCAAACTCCTCTGAAAAGCAATTTGAGCATGGATCTCTTTTCAGAGGAACTGCATTTTCTTGCTGGTACTTTGAACAAGCAGTAAAAAAATGATTAGTTCTGATTGTACACATATAGGGGGTCAGTATTAAAAGTAATGTGCATACACATGTAAACACACATGTACGCACATACAGACACACACACATACACACACACACATATTAACACATATAAATACACACACACATACATACACACATACTTACACACACATGCACATGCGCACACCCACACACATACATCCACACTAGGGATGAGCCGAACACCCCCCTGTTCGGTTCGCACCAGAACATGCGAACAGGAAAAAAGTTCGTTCGAACATGCGAACACCGTTAAAGTCTATGGGACACGAACATGAATAATCAAAAGTGCTAATTTTCAAGGCTTATATGCAAGTTATTGTCATAAAAAGTGTTTGGGGACCTGGGTCCTGCCCCAGGGGACATGGATCAATGCAAAAAAAAGTTTTAAAAACGGCCGTTTTTTCAGGAGCAGTGATTTTAATAATGCTTAAAGTCAAACAATAAAAGTGTAATATCCCTTTAAATTTCGTACCTGGGGGGTGTCTATAGTGTGCCTGTAAAGGGGCGCATGTTTCCTGTGTTTAGAACAGTCTGACAGCAAAATGACATTTTGAAGGAAAAAACTCATTTAAAACTACCCCCGGCTATTGCATTGCCGACAATACACATAGAAGTTCATTGATAAAAACGGCATGGGAATTCCCCAAAGGGGAACCCCGAACCAAAATTTAAAAAAAAAATGACGTGGGGGTCCCCCTAAATTCCATACCAGGCCCTTCAGGTCTGGTATGGATATTAAGGGGAACCCCGGCCAAAATTTAAAAAAAAAAATGACGTGGGGTTCCCCCTAAATTCCATACCAGACCCTTCAGGTCTGGTATGGATTTTAAGGGGAACCCCGCGCCAAAAAAAAAAAAAAAAACGGCGTGGGGTCCCCCCAAAAATCCATACCAGACCCTTATCCGAGCACGCAACCTGGCAGGCCGCAGGAAAAGAGGGGGGGACAAGAGTGCGGCCCCCCCTCCCTCCTGAACCGTACCAGGCCACATGCCCTCAACATTGGGAGGGTGCTTTGGGGTAGCCCCCCAAAACACCTTGTCCCCATGTTGATGAGGACAAGGGCCTCATCCCCACAACCCTGGCCGGTGGTTGTGGGGGTCTGCGGGCGGGGGGCTTATCGGAATCTGGAAGCCCCCTTTAACAAGGTGACCCCCAGATCCCGGCCCCCCCCCTGTGTGAAATGGTAAGGGGGTACATAAGTACCCCTACCATTTCACGAAAAAAGTGTCAAAAATGTTAAAAATGACAAGAGACAGTTTTTGACAATTCCTTTATTTAAATGCTTCTTCTTTCTTCTATCTTGCTTCATCTTCTGGTTCTTCTGGCTCTTCTGGTTCTTCTGGTTCTTCCTCCGGCGTTCTCGTCCAGCATCTCCTCCGCGGCGTCTTCTGTCTTCTTCTCCTCGGGCCGCTCCGCACCCATGGCATGGGGGGGAGGCTCCCGCTCTTCTCTTCTTCTTTTCTTCTTTTCTTCTTTTCTTCTCTTCTTCTCTTCTTCTTCATTTTCTTCTCCGGGCCGCTCCGCAATCCATGCTGACATGGAGGGAGGCTCCCGCTGTGTGACGGCGCTCCTCGTCTGACAGTTCTTAAATAACGGGGGGGGCGGGGCCACCCGGTGACCCCGCCCCCCTCTGACGCACGGTGACTTGACGGGACTTCCCTGTGGCATTCCCCGTGACGTCACAGGGAAGTCCCGTCAAGTCACCGTGCGTCAGAGGGGGGCGGGGTCACCGGGTGGCCCCGCCCCCCCCCGTTATTTAAGAACTGTCAGACGAGGAGCGCCGTCACACAGCGGGAGCCTCCCTCCATGTCAGCATGGATTGCGGAGCGGCCCGGAGAAGAAAATGAAGAAGAAGAGAAGAAGAGAAGAAAAGAAGAAAAGAAGAAAAGAAGAAGAGAAGAAGAGAAGAGCGGGAGCCTCCCCCCATGCCATGGGTGCGGAGCGGCCCGAGGAGAAGAAGACAGAAGACGCCGCGGAGGAGATGCTGGACGAGAACGCCGGAGGAAGAACCAGAAGAACCAGAAGAGCCAGAAGAACCAGAAGATGAAGCAAGATAGAAGAAAGAAGAAGCATTTAAATAAAGGAATTGTCAAAAACTGTCTCTTGTCATTTTTAACATTTTTGACACTTTTTTCGTGAAATGGTAGGGGTACTTATGTACCCCCTTACCATTTCACACAGGGGGGGGCCGGGATCTGGGGGTCACCTTGTTAAAGGGGGCTTCCAGATTCCGATAAGCCCCCCGCCCGCAGACCCCCACAACCACCGGCCAGGGTTGTGGGGATGAGGCCCTTGTCCTCATCAACATGGGGACAAGGTGTTTTGGGGGGCTACCCCAAAGCACCCTCCCAATGTTGAGGGCATGTGGCCTGGTACGGTTCAGGAGGGAGGGGGGGCCGCACTCTCGTCCCCCCCTCTTTTCCTGCGGCCTGCCAGGTTGCGTGCTCGGATAAGGGTCTGGTATGGATTTTTGGGGGGACCCCACGCCGTTTTTTTTTTTTTTTTTGGCGCGGGGTTCCCCTTAAAATCCATACCAGACCTGAAGGGTCTGGTATGGAATTTAGGGGGAACCCCACGTCATTTTTTTTTTTTTAATTTTGGCCGGGGTTCCCCTTAATATCCATACCAGACCTGAAGGGCCTGGTATGGAATTTAGGGGGACCCCCACGTCATTTTTTTTTTTTAATTTTGGTTCGGGGTTCCCCTTTGGGGAATTCCCATGCCGTTTTTATCAATGAACTTCTATGTGTATTGTCGGCAATGCAATAGCCGCGGGTAGTTTTAAATGAGTTTTTTCCTTCAAAATGTCATTTTGCTGTCAGACTGTTCTAAACACAGGAAACATGCGCCCCTTTACAGGCACACTATAGACACCCCCCAGGTACGAAATTTAAAGGGATATTACACTTTTATTGATTGACTTTAAGTATTATTAAAATCACTGCTCCTGAAAAAACGGCCGTTTTTAAAACTTTTTTTTGCATTGATCCATGTCCCCTGGGGCAGGACCCAGGTCCCCAAACACTTTTTGTGACAATAACTTGCATATTAGCCTTTAAAATTAGCACTTTTGATTTCTCCCATAGACTTTTAAAGGGTGTTCCGCGGCATTCGAATTTGCCGCGAACACCCCAAATTGTTCGCTGTTCGGTGAACTTGCGAACAGCCAATGTTCGAGTCGAACATGAGTTCGACTCGAACTCGAAGCTCATCCCTAATCCACACACATATATAAAAACACACATATATATAAACACACACATACATATATATACACATACATACATGCACACACACAAACACACACACGCACACACATACATGCACACATATATAAACACACGCACACACACATACATACACACATATATAAACACACGCACACACACATACATGCACACACATATAAGAACACACACACATACATACACACACATACATGCGCGCACATACATACATACGCACACACACATACATGCATGCACACACAGAAAAACACACACATATATAGACACACACACATACATACATGTACACACATACATGCACACATACACACACACACACACACACATACATACATACATGCACACATACACACACACACACACACACATACATGCACACACACACACACACACACACACATACACATACACACACACATACATACATACATGCGCTCGCACACACACACATACGTACACACTCACATATAAACACACATACAGCAGATAGCCTTTTAAAAAACAACAGTACTGTACCTCTATTCCTGTCGGGTACTGCACTGTAGGGGGGGGGGGGGGCAGAGAGCCCAGCACACTCTGTGCTTTCACTTTAGGCATAATAGTGTGACCAGCTCCCCGCAGTGCTGATTTACAGTTTGGCAGAGGATCAGGGAGCTCGGGTCTCAGCCGGCCTTGCTGTTCTTCCTATCCAGGCACACAGGGGGCCCACACCGGCTCCCTGTAGCATGGGTCCTGGTCCCGCTGAGAATGACTCCTGCCACCCCTGTCCATCCGCTCTTGACTTTAAGGTCCCTGAAAAGGACACGTGGCCGTGATTTTAAGTTATAAAAAAGGAGTTTTACCTTTTAGATTTCAGAAAGGTTTCTTTATTGTTAGAGCAGTAAAATGCTAGGAAGTGGTAATAGCTAGAGCACTATCAACTTCAAAAAACATTTAGATGTCAGAATACAGGACTATTGGAATTGTTAGAGAATAAAATTCATACACACACAGGTTGAACTGGATGGGCCCTGTGTCTTTTTTTCAACCTTACACGCTATGTAGCTATGTAGTAATGATGATGATGATGGTGTTAGAATTGAGGAATTAAGCAAAGCATATTTCACTGCTTCACACAAACTGCAATTTCCTGTAATTATACAAGATACAGAGGAGGAGCTTTGTTAAGTAATAATAATTATTTAAGTAATGTTCTTAAGAATTTATTTTATTCTTATTATCCTACTCTTCTGCATTAAAACCTGCTTTTACCTGATGTGCGTTTATAATATTTTTGAGGTGGAGTGTAATTGTTAACATTGCAGCAGTAATAGCGTGATTCTATATGGTTGGTTTGGTTTATGTAGATATTTGGCACTGATAAAATGCATGCAATGTTTGGCACACGTGTGCAATGCCAAAGAAACAAATGTATCGTTCTTCCTGAAATTAGAGCTCTAACATGGCTCCTTCTGCTTCCTGTGCCTTAGCCACTTGAGTCACGAGTGCCATTTTGAAAATGGTACAGGGAAAGCATTTTTTGTCCCAGCACCATTTAAAAACAACACCCATACTCAGCATTTTTCTCAGATCCCTGTGGCTGGTAGAGCTGGAACTGCCAGATATCAGCTCCTAGACTTTCGATCCTTCTATAGATGATTCCATAGGAGCTTTCTGTGGAATTGAATGTAAACATCATTCTTCTGCATCATGTTTACTTTGAGAGTGTAGTTATGGCACAGCTCCTCTGGAACCAAAGGCAAAGTGCACCCCCTGCAGCTAAAAGAATATCATATGCTAACTGTTGGCAGTACAGTACTTCATCTGTGTATGCTTCTTTGAGATTTTTTTTTAAAAGATTACTTTTTTTTTTTTTAACAGTCTCCTTTAACAATAGCTTGTGCACTTGCCAGAATGGATGTGAAGTGTGGATAGAGGTTAGGGTTTGAATTTAAAAAAAATATCCTTTGTACTGATGTTTATGTGTGTCTGTAAGATTCACATTTGTTCCACAATATTTAAGGGGTATTTTGTGAGTGTAGGGTCTGCAGTTTATGTGTGGTGTATAAGCGGGTAGGCTCAAAATCTATTAATCCCCGCCCAATATGCAGTGTAATTTAACCATGCCAGGACCTGGTCTCCCTGAGGCACCCCCCTCTATATTATAAAGTTGGAAATTATGGTGGGTGTCTGAAAGGTTGGTTGTATGGGGCCCCATGATATGTAATGAAAGGCCCTTGTGATAGCTTTGGTAGTGACAGGTACTCTTTATGGATAGATTGTTGGTGTATTAAACCCCTGATCACATTAGGTCAGAGATCTGTTTGATCGGCTGCTTCCCTGGCTGTCCCGGGCGCACAGCACCAAAACTGGAAATGTCGAAATCCTCATTGTTTCCAGCTTCATTTGTTACAGAGCAGATGGACAAATGAATCTTCTTTATGGTTAGCTAGCCTAACTGTTTACAGCAGTCCCATGCTCCCTGGTGGAATGGGAGAGCCCGGAAAGGGCGGCAAGTAGTGATGCTGGGTGCCCGCTCCTGAGCCCTGTAAAAGTGATTGGGCGGCTGTTTTACCTGAAAGCCACAATCCTGGTGTAACTGCTTCCTATCCAGGACAAATATATAAGTACTCTGGACGGGAAGTGGTTAATTCGATAAACAGTAAAATAAATTGTATAATGTGATAAACATACAATTGATAGAAAAAACTCTAACCCATAAAAAATTCTTAAAATATTTTAAGTGAAATAGTGGTTAATGCAGGATAAAGGAGGTACTGGGTTTATATACAGGTCATAATCAGGATATGTAGGGGGTGGGGGAATTATTCATTTTGGCAGGTGTGATGTTAGGTCTGGTTGAACCTTGCAAAGTAAACATAAAATTAATCCCATCTGCAATTGTCTTTTTTACCCACTAGATGGTATTTTCTTTGTTTTCTATGCATAAAATCGAATGCTTTGCTTTCAAATACAAAAAAAAAAAAAGATTATATTGTTTTTAGCATATTAAGGTGACACTAAATTCAGGTTTAAAGAAATACAATTCTTTTTCTTTATGATCTCAGCATCAATACTGCATGTATTCTTTAAAGGCAAACATTCGTAGACTATTTATCTCTGAGTGAGTTGACCCCAGTGACACTTACCTAAAAGATTATGCATTTATTAAAGTGGATGTAAAGCCGAAATTTTTTTTATTTTTTATTTTATTTTTTTTTTGTATCATACTGTAGAGTATAAGATTTCCTATCATTTGAGCCCAGTCTTGCCACACAGAGTTAATCCAGCTCTGAGCAATCCTCTTTTATTGTTCAGTGAGATAAATCTTGACAAACTGAGAAAAACTTTGTCAAATCCTCCCCCTTGCTGTGAGTGACAACCTAAGACACAGGCATTATTTTTTAATTCCCTCCCCCCACTCCTTTCTTCAGCAGCTCTGCAAGGATTGGCTGTTCCACACCTCAGCATGATTTGGCATGCTGAAGTCATGTGGTTACTTTCCTGTCTTTTCACTGGATGTTAGAGATTATAGCAGAAGTTCAGTGTTAGAAATACACAGGAGAAAATGCATATTGACAAGGGGAGTGTAGAGGTGGGCGGGCAGTCTACTGACATCACAACTCCACCCACCGAGCTCCAGACAACAGACCCGCCCACAGAATCTGCAGTTTTTTGGGTCTCATAACAGACAGAGGGGAGACATTTGACAGGTAAAGATACATGCAGGAGAGGCATGTATATCCTTATAGATAACCCCTATGGCAGTAGTTTAGAAAGGATGACATTGGGTTTACATCCACTTTAATGTTGCTGTTAAAGTGACACTCTGGTTTAAAAAAAAAAAAAATCAATGTATCACAAAAGTACCTTCTACCGCTATCGGCCTCCTGATATCTCTAGAGACCCTCTTTTTTTTCTTTTTTTTTGCAGCTGTGATCCAACTTCCTGTTAGAGGGTGGCCACATTCATTCGCCATGGCTGTATGTTGGGAAGTAGCCACCCTTCCCCTTTCTTGCTACCAAGATGGAGAAATGGCCTAGGGACTATAGATTTTGGACTATGGGATTCGTAGTGTGCATAGAGCAGTACGCATGAACACAACTAACACGCACTGCTTGTTTCAAACAAACAGAAATGAGGGTGAAAAGGAAAGGTTTGGGGGGTTCAGAAGAGCATTACAAGGAGGCAGTAAGAAACACATTTATGAAAAATATATTACACGTTCAAAAATAAGTTGAAATAGTGAAGGATGAATAAAAAAATTAGTCCATCCAGTGAAGTGATATCCAGGATAATCACACAATGAAAGTGCACCAATAGGGATGAGCCGAACACCCCCCGGTTCTGTTCGCAGGTTCTGGAACCTGCGAACGGACCGAAAATTCGCACGAACGTTAGAACCCCATTGACGTCTATGGGACTCGAACATTCAAAATCAAAAGTGCTCATTTTAAAGGCTAATTTGCATGGTATTGTCCTGAAAAGGGTTTGGCCCGGGTGTCAATGCAAAAAAAAACTTTTAAAAAACGGCCGTTTTTTTGGGAGCAGTGATTTTAATGATACTTAACCACTTGAGGTCCGGGCCATAGCCGATTGACGGCCACAGCGTGGACCTCAATTTCCGGGAGGCCGTCATGGGACATCCTCCCCTTTACACGCGCACCCTGCAGGGCGCGCGGTGCGCGCGCTGTGATCACCGAGTCATGGAGACAATGACAGCCAATGACAGCTGATCACATGATGTAAACAAAAGCTCAGTAATCGGTTTCTTTTTCTCCTCACGCTGACAGCGTGAGGAGAAAAAAAAGTCGATCACCGGCTTATGTTAAAGGGACATCGGTCCCGAAGAGGAAGGTGGCATATATGTCTCATCTGAGCCTGCCAGTGCCATCTGTCATTGCCACCTGCCAGTGCCCAGCAGTGCCACCTATGAATGCCCACAAGTGCCACCTATGAATGCCCACAAGTGCCACCTATGAATGCCCACATGTGCCACCTATCAATGCCCACAAGTGCCACCTATCAATGCCCACCAGTGGTGCCAATCAGTGCCACCTAGCAGTGCTGTCACCAGTGTAAGCAATCTTTGCCCATTATTGCCACCCATCAATGCCCTTCACTGCCACCCATCAGTGCCCATCACTGCCACCTATCGGTGCCCATCAGTGCTGCCTCATCAGCGTACATCAATGAAAGAGAAAAATTACCTGTTTGCAAAATTTTATAACAAAATATAAAAAATATATAAAAATTTTTTTTTCTAAATTCGTTTTTTTCAATTTTTTTAACAAAAAATAAAAACCACAGAGGTGATCAAATACCACCAAAAGAAAGCTCTATTTGTGGGGAAAAATTGATAAAAATGTCAATTGAGTACAGTGTTGTATGACCGCGCAATTGTCTTTCAAAGTGCGACAGCGCTAAAAGCAGAAAATTGGGTCTTGTATGGATATTAAGGGGAACCCCACACCCAAATTAAAAAAGGAAAGGTGTGGGGCCCCCAGGCCTTATATACTCTGAACAGCAGTATACAGGTGGTGCAAACAAGACAGGGACTGTAGGTTTGTTGTTAAGTAGAATCTGTTTGTAATTTTGAACTGGTACATTTTTAACGTGTTAAGCTCCAGCCAAAAAATCTATTTTAAGCTTTTTGGAAAACATAGGGAAGGGTTATCACCCCTGTGACATTTGTTTTGCTGTCTGTGCTCCTCTTCAGCTCACTTTCTGTCTGTGAATCCTGTGAAACAAGGATTGGTGATAAAGCATCAGTGGAAAGGAGAAACGTTTTTCCCATATTAACTCTTACAGGAGAGAATTTCCCTTCCTAGGGGTAGATTTCATCTCACTTCCTGTTGTCTCCTTCCGTTTGCAAGTATGATTCGTTTGTAAGTTGGAAGTTTGAAAGTAGGGGCCTGCCCTATATACTCAGCAGAAATTTGGGCCTTAGGTGTTGTTGTGGCCACAACACTGTAAGCCCTCACTGTAAGCCCTTGGTGGGTGCAGAAACGGGCCCTGCTGTGAAATATTAGATCAAGAATTCTAATTACATGTCCCTGTTGAACAGGGGCTGAAAAATTGGGCCTTAGGCACTGGTGCTGGTGCCACAACACTGCAACCCCTCACAGATACTCTAGTTGGAGCGCAGGAACTAGCCCTGCTGCAGAGAATTGCATCAAAAATTGTAATTACACGCCCCTGTTAAACAGGGGCTGAAAAATTGGGCCTTAGGCACTGGTGATGGTGCCACAACACTGCAACCCCTCACAGATACTCTAGTTGGAGTGCAGGAACTAGCCCTGCTGCAGAGAATTGCATCAAAAATTGTAATTACACGCCCCTGTTAAACAGGGGCTGAAAAATTGGGCCTTAGGCACTAGTGGCGGCGCCCAGAACCAAAAATGTTCTTACAAGCTATCAGCATGATCATTGAGGAGGAAGAGGATAATTATAAGCATAACAGGATAGTCACTCAGCATCAGCATAGGCAGTCTTTGAAGGGATCTGACATTTCAAAAAAAAATTATTCGGTTACATCAGCATCAGGTGCTTAGTAGCTGGTGGTGATCCAAGACTGATTCATTTTTATGAAGGTCAGTCGATCGACCGAATCGGTGGACAGGCGCACCCTGTGATTGGTTACAAAGCCTCCAGCAGCACTGAATGTGCGTTCTGAAAGAACGCTGGATGCAGGACAGGCCAGTAGCTCAATTGCATACTGTGCAAGCTCTGGCCAGTGATCCATCCTCAAGACCCAGTAACCAAGAGGATTTTCGGTGGGAAAGGTGTCCAAGTCAGATCTTGCCCCTAGGTATTCCTGCACCATGTAAAACAGACGCTGGCGATGGTTGCTGGAACCGATCACACCTTGGGGCTGCGGACTAAAAAATTGTCTGAACGCATCGGTCAGAGAGCCACCTTCTCCACCGCTCCTTCTTTGACTGACCGAAGCCTCAGCAACACGTTGTTCAGAAACAGGAGTTTGTAACCTCCCAGTCTCTGGGAACGCATTGCACATACCTTTCTGCAAGGCCTCCCGAAGATGTTTCATCCTCTGCTCCCTCTGCAACGACAAGATAAGATCCGCAACCTTACCCTTATAACGTGTATCAAGGAGGGTTGCCAGCCAGTATTGTTCCTTCTCCTTGATACCACGAATACGAGGATCCTTCCGCAGGCTTTGCAGGATCAGGGAGGCCATGCGGCGTAGGTTTGCTGAGGCATTCGGTCCGGAGTCCTCTGGGTCACTAAGGACGACATGATCTGCAGCCACCTCCTCCCAGCCACATACAAGTCCATGTGTTTCTTGGGACTGTAAATGATCCCTTAAAGACTGCTGCTGATGCTGAGTGCCAGGCTCCACCTCCATACTGACACAATCCTCCTCCTCCTCCTCCTCCTCTTCCTGTGTGATCGGCGGGCATGCAGGAACACTGTCTGTATAAAGGGGGCCTTGAGAGCTAAGGAAGTCCTCCTCTTCCTACCTCTGTTCTGCCTCAAGTGCCCTGTCCATTATTCCATGCAGCGTTGAGTTCCACCTGGTGGGCATGTCACAGATTAGGCGGTTCTTGGGCAGGTTAAATTCCTTTTGGAGGTCTGCCAGCCGAGCACTGGCATTATATGACCGGCGGAAATGCACACAGACTTTCCTGGCCTGCCTCAGGACATCCTGTAAGCCCGGTACCTGCCCAAGAACCGCTGCACCACCAAGTTAAGGAAGTGAGTCAAACAGGGCACATGGGTCATTTGTCCCTGTCGGAGGGCAGAGAGGAGGTTGGTGCCATTGTCGCAAACCACCATTCCTGCCTTAAGTTGGCGTGGCGTCAACCACCTCTGAACCTGCCCCTGCAGAGCTGACAGAACCTCTGCCCCAGTGTAGCTCCTGTCCCCCAAGCACACCAGCTCAAGCACCGCATGGCATCTTTTGGCCTGTGTACTTGCGTAGCCCCTTGAACGCCTACGGAGCACTGCTGGTTCCGAGGAAAAAGCACAGGCAGAGGCCATGGAGGAAGAAGAAGAGGAGGGGGTGGAGGAGAGAGGTGTGTCAGAATCATTAGTAGTGGCATTTTGGAGGTGTGGTGGTGGAACAACCTCCAACACTACTGCACCTTGTCCTGCATCCTTCCCAGCTGCCAGCAGAGTCACCCAATGCGCCGTGAAACTTAGGTAACGTCCCTGTCCATGCCTGCTGGACCATGAGTCAGTGGTAATATGCACCTTACCGCTGACCGCCCTGTCCAGCGAGGCATGGACATTGCCTTCCACATGCCGGTAGAGAGCCGGAAATGCTTTCCGTGAGAAAAAGTGGCATTTGGGTACCTGCCACTGAGGAACCGCACATTCCACAAACTCACGGAAGGGGGCAGAGTCTACCAACTGAAAAAGTAGTAGTTGAAGTGCTAGCAATTTTGCCAAGCTAGCAATCAACCGCTGGGCATGTGGATGGCTGGGAGCGAACTTCTTTCAGCGGTGCAGCAGCTGGGGCAGGGAAATTTGCCTGGTACAATCTGATGTCGGTGTACCGAAAGCAGATTGCCCACAAGTACTTGGCTGTGACACACACAATTCTACACCTTCATTCCTCTCAGTGCAGGTCTCAGAGAGGACTGAAGGTATAGTGGGGTTGGAGATCTCAGCTGATGAGGAGCAAGGAGAGGTCCTCTTTGTTCTTTGGTGTGGGTCTTTTAGGTACGCTTGCCAAAGAACTGCATGGCAGGTCAACATATGTCTGGTCAAGCATGTGGTGCCCAAGCGGGAGATGTTTTGGCCATGCGAGATACACTTGAGACATGTGTTGCAAATAGCAGTGGTGCCATCTGATGCACTCGTCTCAAAAAAGGCCCACACCAAAGAACTTTTGGAATAACGCGCAGAGACAGCAGCGTCCTGCACATGCAGAGCTTTGCGGTGTGTTGCAGTCAGTGTGCTGCCCTTAAGCTGGCCCCTGGAGGGCATCCTGCCACGTTGGTGATGTGCCTCCTCCTCCTCTCTCCTATCAGGCACCCACGTTGAGTCAGTGACCTCATCATCCCCTCCCTCCTCATCACTGGAGCAAACCTGGCAGTATGCTGTAGCAGGGGGAACATGACTGCCAGACTGCTGTCCTTCTTGGGCACCCCCTCTGTCCGTGCTCACGTTACTGCCTTCATCTAGCTCAGTATCATCATCAGAGCCTTCTAAACGCTGGGCATCCTCCTGGAGCATGTACGCAACACTGTGGTCAAACAGTTCGAAGAACACCAGCAATTTTCTTCAGGTAGCTGTAAATACTGTAACAACACCTGCCTGCTTGTCAGTAGGAAGATAATAACAGGAATGGATCTAGCTAAACTGAATACAGTGTGTATATACAGACTGTCCTGCCTAATCTATCTAACTTAAATCAAATGACACTGTCTCTCTGTCTCTCAATGCCAAAACACACTACACAAGGCCGCCGTGCAGGCGGCCTTATTTAGTGTGGGGCGTGTACTAAACCCCCTGAGCCATAATTGGCCAAAGCCACCGTGGCTTTGGCCAATTACAGCTCTCTCTACAGACAGCGCTGTGATTGGCCAAGCATGCGGGTCATAGTGCATTCTTGGCCAATCATCAGCCAGCAATGCACTGTGATGCCGCAGTGAATTACACTCGAATTTGGCGCGAATGGCCCATATCGTTCGCAATTCGGCGAACGATCGAACAGACGATGTTCGAGGCGATGTGTTTGAATCCCAACACAGAAAAATAACAGGACAACAGATACAAATTGTGCATTAAATCATATATCCTTGAAAATTAAAAAATAAAAGAATATAAAAAAATATTTGAAAAGAGGAGAAAGTTCTGAAGGTACGATTGATCACTCAATCATTTAAAAAGCACCACGTTCAGTCCGTGAAGAACAAGTTAGCAAAAACCAAAATAAGTGAAAAAGCAAAAAGGAGACGTTCCTTTGGTGTGTCACATCAAAGCTGAAAAGTGAAAAGATGCGAAAACACTTCCAAGCCACCATTGATTGCAGGAGAGGAGTAATGGATGTGCCCTTACCCCATTCGTTGGACCTCCTCTATGGCGAGGTCATACGGGCTTGCAGATATAACCCTCTGCAGGGACAGATGGAATATTGATGTCCGGGTCTTGTTAGCCTGCACTACCGACTCCGAGCTGATCCGACTGATCCGACTGCTACAGCATCAGAAGGGAGACTCAGGGTTCGGAGGATCCATAATTAAGAAAAGAAGGGGAAAAACTCCAATGGTGTAGTAATATTAGGGATTTATTAGTTAAATAAACCGAAGGTATGTATACAAAAAATTCCAGTAAGAAAATCATTAAATCTAAAAAGCCGGCATAAAAACAGAGGCTTAACGCCCGTGCAAACAAAGAACACGTGATGGCAAGCACTGCGAGGCCATGCCCTACATGTTTCGTCATACGTGACGTCTTCTACGGGGGACGGGCGACGCAATGAACCATCACCTTTTATAAGAACAAAATGCAACCAAGCCTCGTCTCCGCGCAGGTCCGTCGCGTGACTGGGCATGCGCAGAGACCAGACACGGCCGTCATTGAAGACCGCCTTTAGGGGCGGAACATAACACATAAACAGGAAATGTTTGAGAAGACAAAAAACGAAATATAACCAAGCCTCATCTCCACGCAGGCCCGTCACACGACTGGGCATGCGCAAGGGTATACCAAGCCTCGATCTGGCTGTCAATGAAACCCTCCTATGGAGGCGGAACATCATTGTAAACAGGAAATGCTCAAGTGTGTGACCCTAAATCCAAATATAGAGTAACGATATCTGATACGCAAGAACATCCGGTATCTTATAGGTGAAAAATCAAACTTAAAGACATCTCAACACTAATAGTAAACTGCTCCACAACACATGTGATACGCTCAAATATAACCAAAATACTATAATGCGCTGTATACTTATTATAATAAAAAATCTTTTTATGAAAAAATCCCTTAGAGGTAGAAAGAGGTAGAAAAGTTAGATAGAGAATCCCTATTAGGAGATCAAACAGAAACAGGGAACACTACAAAGAAAGACTTTACCTGCCCATTTATAACCAGTTACTCCCATCAACATTTTTCAATCAGAAAGTTGATACATAAATATTGGCATATTGTGAAAAACGATAATATATTGGGTCCCCTACTTCCTGAGAGGCCTCAGGTGGTCTTTAAGGGGTTGCCATCCATTAGAACATCGGTGGCTCCCAGTGTGTGCGACCCTCCGATAAGGAAACCAATGTTCTTTCAGAATCTAGTGGGGTACTATAGATGCAGAAAATGTGCGGTTTGTACTGTTAATGCTATTAAAGACTGGAAGGTGACCCATTTCCACTCTACCAGCACTTCACAAACTTTTCCAATAAAATCGTTTATCACATGTTCCACCACCCATGTGGTGTACCTTTTGACCTGTCCGTGCGGGTTCCAATATGTGGGACGCACGGTTCGCCCGCTTCAGGTCAGGTTAAACGAGCACATCGGTAATATTCGGAGGGGTTTTATAGGCCACCCGGTATCCAAACACTATCTTAATGTACACGGCAAAGATCCCAAGGGCACCCAATTCATAGGTATTGACAGACTGAAGGTACCATGGAGAGGAGGGCCCAAAAGACGAGCTATATCCAAGTTAGAAATGGGATGGATATACAAAATCAGATGTCTCAAACCACGAGGACTCAATGTCGACAATGAAATCAATGCGTTTATTGATAACGCATGATGGAAATTTCAGACATAACAACTTATGTGTTTTTCGTGATTTCAATTATTTTACTATCTATTGGCCACTCAACTTCTGGTTAAGTGGGAGTATTGACTATTCAAATATGTGTTCATTCTTAGGTTTATTTTATGGGTTTTTTTATCTAAAAGACTCTAGCGTCTATCCCCTAGGTCGATGACTGTAAAGGGGTATGCTGGGGCTTGACCTGGCTGTCATGTCCAAATTTAAACTTAACATGTTTGAATTCTAAAAATATAATGGGCCCAAATCTTAACATAATGTGTCCAAACCTCATATAACTTCTCTGACAAGTTTGGATATTTTTAGTTTATATGTCTCCATTAAACGGTTTAGGCCGTGCCCCGTAGAAGACGTCACGTATGACGAAACATGTAGGGCGTGGCCTCGCAATGCTTGCCATCACGTGTTCTTTGTTTGCACGGGCGTTCAGCCTCTGTTTTTATGCCGGCTTTTTAGATTTAATGATTTTCTTACTGGAATTTTTTGTATACATACCTTCGGTTTATTTATCTAATAAATCGCTAATATTACTACACCATTGGAGTTTTTCCCCTTCTTTTCTTAATTATGGATCCTCCGAACCCTGAGTCTCCCTTCTGATGCTGTAGCAGTCAGATCAGTCGGATCAGCTCGGAGTCGGTAGTGCAGGCTAACAAGACCCGGACATCAATATTCCATCTGTCCCTGCAGAGGGTTATATCTGCAAGCCCGTATGACCTCGCCATAGAGGAGGTCCAACGAATGGGGTAAGGGCACATCCATTACTCCTCTCCTGCAATCAATGGTGGCTTGGAAGTGTTTTCGCATCTTTTCACTTTTCAGCTTTGATGTGACACACCAAAGGAACGTCTCCTTTTTGCTTTTTCACTTATTTTGGTTTTTGCTAATTTGTTCTTCACGGACTGAATGTGGTGCTTTTTAAATGATTGAGTGATCAATCGTACCTTCAGAACTTTCTCCTCTTTTCAAATATTTTTTTATATTCTTTTATTTATTAATTTTCAAGGATATATGATTTAATGCACAATTTGTATCTGTTGTCCTGTTATTTTTCTGTGTTGGGATTCAAACACATTGTGGCTCCGGGTATTACCCCAAGGGGCTTCCTAATTGTACTGTTTCAATATATATTTTGCTAGCGCACAAATTTTTAATTTATATGCTTTTTACTTTATGGATATTTGGAGTATTTTGTTGCAGCTGCATTTTGTGAATTTAAGTAATTTTTTACTGTGTTTTGCTCATTAGCGCAGGTTTTTTCCACCATTTCGATGTTCGAGGCGAACATGGGTTCGACTTGAACACGAAGCTCATCCCTATGCACCAAGCAGGACAACGCCATTTGTGACAAAACCCTAGGTAGGAGCAACGTGCTGACGTCACCGCGTTTGCGCAGGTCCCTGAGTGAGTGACGGGCTCAAACTTTAAGCCGGCCAGCTTGTTTTTATGCCAGAAACTTCTTGCATTCTTGTAAGTGTACTACTTTTTTTTAACCAATAAATGCCACAAAGATTTTATTCTATGTAGGCTTTCATTTCTCTTTGGGATTCCCGTACAATGGTGCCCAATCAGGACTGTGGAAATTCTTGAAGTGCGGTCTTCCCTGAACTTACTAAATGCCCTGGCTGGGTATAGAGCCAAAAGCGTGTGTTATCTCCCGTAATAGGAGATCATAGGAAGTCGGTAAGTAGCTATTCTCTAAGAGGTGGAAATCACTTTTCTGAATATCACTTATTTCTTGGTGCACTTTCATTGTGTGATTATCTTGGATATCTCTTCACTGGATAGACTCATTTTTTATTCATACGTCACTATTTCATTTATATATTTGTTTAGCGCAAATTATTTTTAAATATTTGATTGATGCTGTGCATAGCTCGCAGGAAGTTTCTGCTTGTTCTATGTATTATTTGTCAACATTTCTCTTTCTTGACAGCGCAGTAATATTTCCCCTTTTTTACATTGTCTTTGATAATAGATTACATGGTCATAACCACTTCAGCCCTGGAAGGTCTGCCCCCCTACATGACCAGGCCATTTTTTGCGATACGGCACTGCATTATTTTAACTGACAATTGCGCGGCCATGAAAAACCGTACACAAATAAAAATTGACGTCCTTTTGTCCCCCACAAATAGAGCTTTCTATTGGTGGTATTTGATCCCCTCTGCGGTTTTTATCTTTTGCGCTATAAACAAAAAAATACTGATGATTTTGAAAAAAAAAAAAAAACAATAAAACCCAGTGGTGATTAAATAAAAGAAAGCGCCATTTGTGTGAAAAAAATGATAAAAATTTCATTTGAGTACAGTGTTGCATGGCCATTGAAAGTGCAACAGCACTGAAATCTGAAAGTTGGCCTGGACAGGAAGGGGGTGAAAGTGCCCGATATTGAAGTGTTTAAAAAAAATTGCACTCAAAATATGCCGCCTTTGACCTTTGACCTTGACCTTTGACCCTTGTCTTGACTCTAAGGCTTCATGTACACTGCTGCTGGTAAACAGACATTTGGGGGCATTTGGGAGTATTTTCAGCTGCCCCTGATTTCTCCTCTGTTATCTTATCAGTACATGTACACAGGGTCGTTTCTAGGCAGTTGAGTTTAGAAGCATTTTTTGGAATGCAAAAAAATGCGTTCAGGACGGATGTTCAGAGGCATTTGAAAAGCCAAATGCCTGTAACAGCTTGTAAACGCGGTAACTCGCGTTTAGCCTCATTTCGTTTACATGCATTTTTAGTTTTTGACTATTTGAAAAAAAACAAAAAACGCTTCTAAACGCAAATGCAGCATGTAAACACGGCAAAGCGGACATTTTTAAATGTCGGTTACTATCTGTCAAGTTAAATAATTCAGGAGAGGTTGTAAAACGTCCCGTGTACGTTAAGCCTAACACTAATCTGGCAAACCTTGTCTAGTTATTTTTATCTTTGCTTTTTATTCTTTCTTTTTAGATTTTTTTTTTTTTTTTTTACACACTTTTGTTTGTTTATATCTTCCTCTCCTGTAAGAAGAGAAAAGGTACAATGTATCTTTCTCTTCATTCAGAAAAGGGAGTAAACACAGGGCAGGGTCACAGTGACTGATAATTGTGATAGCTAATCAGAGGCTATCACAGCAATCAGGTGACCCTAAATGGGGAATCCCGGGTCCGATTGTTAATACGAGACTCGGGGCTCTCAGGGAAAGCCCAGTCTCTGTGCTGGGAGTGCACTGTGCCACGCTAATCAATCTGTCCCTAATCTACCCACTATACAAAAAAAACCGTGCCAACCCGAGGGGGAGACAGTGCTACATATTAGTACTGCCCACACCAAAGATGGTTGCAGAGGTCAATCAGGCCGGCAGCGTCCAATCAGGCAGCTGCTCCCCTGATGAAACCTACTGAGGCCTCAAAGGACCTGAGTTCCCATTTGTCCTACACCCTCTCTGCACAGCGTCTGCCCAACAGCGCCAACCTTGCAAGGAGGCCAAACTACACCTGCCTACAGATGCCACAGTGTCATTCACTGCTCAGCCTCACTTACAGGTGCTTGGACTAGTTGACCTATACTGTGGTTGGCAGAAGGAGGTGATAATGGGCTTAACCAGTTCAGCTCTCACACTTATAGACCGGAGCTAGTTATACATTTCAGCTATTTGTCGTAACATAAAGCATATTTCAAGGCAAATAACAGAAAAACAAACACAGATAGTATACCTATGCTAAATATGCACATGTGCCCATATTTTATACCTTTCAACACGCTGCAAGTACAGAAATAACTGATGATGATAATGGACTCTAAGACAATGAAGTAGTACATATATTGTTTGAATTTTTCAGGACATACAAGGGTTTCTTTTAGTTATATCATCATGTAAAATTATGAAATTTTTAATGTAATCTATAGACATAAAAACCCGTAAGGGGAAGCTCTGCTTATCTGCCTCCTCCCTGTCCGGTGCCACGTTTGGCACCTTGTGGGGGGGGGGAGCGGGTACCTGGTTTTGACAGGTACTCACTCCCACTTCCTGCTGAGTTTGCCGCGGCAAACTCAACCGGAAGTTTGGGTCGCTGCAGCCGGCCAATTGAGAGAGAGCAATGCATGCGCAGTAGGAAACCGGCTGTGAGGCAGCAAGACTTCGCTGCTGGTTTCCCTTACCCAAGATGGCGGTGCCAGCACCCGAGAGCCAATTCAAGTATCAGCTTGGGTGAGGACACTGTGGGATCCCTGGACAGGTAAGTGCCCTAATAGTAAAAGACAGCAGCTACAGTATTTGTAGGGGGTCTGGAGCTCTACTTTAACTATATCAAAGGTCACCCAATGACGTTGTTACATTGTGTTTCTCAATGAAACTTCTGAACATTATTTAGAAACTCTTATTTTCACACTGCATCAGCTGCAGAACAAATAACAGCTGTCAAAATGACATGAATTTCCAGTAATGTCGGCAGGGAGGGTGGACAGGGAAGAACACTGATTTTGCTAATCTGGGCAGAAGTGTTTTCATTGGCATCACCCCTGTGCAGTGGCTGCAGGAACACTGGGAGAAAGAACAGCCGACGAAAACAACACAACAGGATTGTTATGAGACCATGGCATGGTAAGCCATGATTTCTTCATCTCTCATACTCTCTTTTCTCCATTCTTCTTAATTTTGGGGGGGGGGGGGGGGGGGGTTGACTCACATTTCTAGTGTTTGATTTTATATTAACATGTTAGTCTGGGAACATGGGACTTTGGTTCCATTTGATAAATAAGCAAATAGGGCATCACTCTTATAGCAGGGCACTACCCTGGCAGCATGTAACCCTTGCACATCTAGCAATAAAGTGCTGGTTTGTTTCTGGTAATATGTTGTTATGTTTAATTAAAATGCAGGTCTGCATTTTAATGTGTACTCTGGGTCCAATTCTCCTTCATGACTTGTGCAGATGTTTTGTTAGTATAGTCAAGGTTTGGGGTAACTGAACACTACAAATGTTGCTATAGACCAGGGATATGCAATTAGTGGACCTCCAGCTGTTGCAGAACTACAAGTCCCAATAAGCATAGCAAGACCCTGACAGCGACGAGCATGACAAGCATGAGGCAGAGGCATGCTGGGACTTACAATTTTGCATATTCCAGCTATAGACCAAGGGTCTCTAAACTGTGGCCTGTAGGCCAGGTGTGGTCCTTTGCTTGCCTTTATCCAGCCCTTGAGGCACTATTCCTTCCACTGATATCAGGCACTATTCTTTCCACTGACACCAGAGATGGGGAACTAATTCTCTCACTGACACCAATGATGGGGCAACATTCTTCCCAGTGGCACCAGAGATGGGGAACTAATTCTCCCACTGACACTAATAAAGGGGAAGAATGCAAAAAGCAGTCTAGCGGCTAATTAGCCACTAGAATGGCTGTTACATAAAAACTGGAAGCCTGCTGAAAAAAACAATGTTGGGATGATGCCTGTAGCTGCAGGTATCATCCTGTTTTTTCACCTGAAACTGTCAGCGTAAATGTACATTAGGCGATCTTCAAGTGGTTAAAGCTGAGCTACTAGAGCAGAATTGAGTCGGCATAAGTGCTGCTCAGTCATTCACAGGAAGCTTTGTATGCTATGAATGAATACATGTCTTCTTCTGATTGGCTGAGGCAGAGATTGTGACATCATCTGCCCACCTCTCAATAGGGATGAGCTTCGTGTTCGAGTCGAACCCATGTTCGACTCGAACATCGGCTGTTCGATCGTTCGCCGAATTGCGAACGATATGGGCCGTTCGCGCCAAATTCGTGTGGCGCGTCACGGCCCATAATTCACTGCGGCATCGCAGTGCATTGCTTGCTGATGATTGGCCAAGCATGCACTATGACCCGCATGCTTGGCCAATCACAGCGCCGCCTTAACAGAGAGCCATAATTGGCCAAAGCCAAGGAGGCTTTGGCCAATTATGGCTCAGGGGATTTAGTACACGCCCCACACTATATAAGGCCGCCTGCACGGCGGCCCTGTGCAGTGTGTTCCGGTGTGCTTAGAGAGAGAGAGAGAGACAGTGTCATTTCATTTGAGTTAGCTAGATTAGGCAGGACAGTCAGTCAGTTAGCTGCACTTAAAGTGTATTGTGTATATATATGCATCCCAGGTGTTGCATATATATATATATATATACACTGTATTCAGTTTAGCTAGATCCGTTCCTGTTATCTTCTAGACTATTTAAATTTAGTGCAGTGCGTCCTGCTCACAGTGTTCAGCTAGATCCGTTCCTGTTATCTTCTTACTGACAGGCAGGCTTGTCTTGTTACAGTATTTTAAATAAAATTACTGGTGTTCTTTTCATCCTATTAGTACCACAGTCAGGCAGCTAGACTATTTACAGTTAGTGCAGTGCGTCCTGCTCACAGTGTTCAGCTAAACCTACAAGTTAGTGGGGTGCGTCCACCTCACAGTGTTCAGCTAAACCTACAAGCTAGTGGGGTGCGTCCTGCTCACAGTGTTCAGCTAGATCCGTTTCTGTTATCTTCTTACTGACAGGCAGGCTTGTCTTGTTACAGTAAATACAGCTACCTGAAGAAAATTGCTGGTGTTCTTTTGATCCTATTAGTACCACAGTCAGGCAGCTAGACTATTTACAGTTAGTGCAGTGCGTCCTGCTCACAGTGTTCTGCTAAACCTACAAGTTAGTGGGGTGCGTCCTGCTCACAGTGTTCAGCTAAACCTACAAGTTAGTGGGGTGCGTCCACCTCACAGTGTTCAGCTAAACCTACAAGCTAGTGGGGTGCGTCCTGCTCACAGTGTTCAGCTAGATCCGTTCCTGTTATCTTCTTACTGACAGGCAGGCTTGTCTTGTTACAGTATTTTAAAGAAAATTGCTGGTGTTCTTTTGATCCTATTAGTACCACAGTCAGGCAGCTAGACTATTTACAGTTAGTGCAGTGCGTCCTGCTCACAGTGTTCTGCTAAACCTACAAGTTAGTGGGGTGCGTCCTGCTCACAGTGTTCAACTAAACCTACAAGTTAGTGGGGTGCGTCCACCTCACAGTGTTCAGCTAAACCTACAAGCTAGTGGGGTGCGTCCTGCTCACAGTGTTCAGCTAGATCCGTTCCTGTTATCTTCTTACTGACAGGCAGGCTTGTCTTGTTACAGTAAATACAGCTACGTGAAGAAAATTGCTGGTGTTCTTTTGATCCTATTAGTACCACAGTCAGGCAGCTAGACTATTTACAGTTAGTGCAGTGCGTCCTGCTCACAGTGTTCTGCTAAACCTACAAGTTAGTGGGGTGCGTCCTGCTCACAGTGTTCAACTAAACCTACAAGTTAGTGGGGTGCGTCCACCTCACAGTGTTCAGCTAAACCTACAAGCTAGTGGGGTGCGTCCTGCTCACAGTGTTCAGCTAGATCCGTTTCTGTTATCTTCTTACTGACAGGCAGGCTTGTCTTGTTACAGTAAATACAGCTACCTGAAGAAAATTGCTGGTGTTCTTTTGATCCTATTAGTACCACAGTCAGGCAGCTAGACTATTTACAGTTAGTGCAGTGCGTCCTGCTCACAGTGTTCAGCTAGATCCGTTCCTGTTATCTTCTTACTGACAGGCAGGGTGGTCTTGTTACAGTATTTTAAAGAAAATTACTGGTGTTCTTTTCATCCTATTAGTACCACAGTCAGGCAGCTAGACTATTTACAGTTAGTGCAGTGCGTCCTGCTCACAGTGTTCAGCTAAACCTACAAGTTAGTGGGGTGCGTCCACCTCACAGTGTTCAGCTAAACCTACAAGCTAGTGGGGTGCGTCCTGCTCAGTGTTCAGCTAGATCCGTTTCTGTTATCTTCTTACTGACAGGCAGGCTTGTCTTGTTACAGTAAATACAGCTACCTGAAGAAAATTGCTGGTGTTCTTTTGATCCTATTAGTACCACAGTCAGGCAGCTAGACTATTTACAGTTAGTGCAGTGCGTCCTGCTCACAGTGTTCTGCTAAACCTACAAGTTAGTGGGGTGCGTCCTGCTCACAGTGTTCAGCTAAACCTACAAGTTAGTGGGGTGCGTCCACCTCACAGTGTTCAGCTAAACCTACAAGCTAGTGGGGTGCATCCTGCTCACAGTGTTCAGCTAGATCCGTTTCTGTTATCTTCTTACTGACAGGCAGGCTTGTCTTGTTACAGTAAATACAGCTACGTGAAGAAAATTGCTGGTGTTCTTTTGATCCTATTAGTACCACAGTCAGGCAGCTAGACTATTTACAGTTAGTGCAGTGCGTCCTGCTCACAGTGTTCTGCTAAACCTACAAGTTAGTGGGGTGCGTCCTGCTCACAGTGTTCAGCTAAACCTACAAGTTAGTGGGGTGCGTCCACCTCATAGTGTTCAGCTAAACCTACAAGCTAGTGGGGTGCGTCCTGCTCACAGTGTTCAGCTAGATCCGTTCCTGTTATCTTCTTACTGACAGGCAGGCTTGTCTTGTTACAGTATTTTAAAGAAAATTGCTGGTGTTCTTTTGATCCTATTAGTACCACAGTCAGGCAGCTAGACTATTTACAGTTAGTGCAGTGCGTCCTGCTCACAGTGTTCTGCTAAACCTACAAGTTAGTGGGGTGCGTCCTGCTCACAGTGTTCAACTAAACCTACAAGTTAGTGGGGTGCGTCCACCTCACAGTGTTCAGCTAAACCTACAAGCTAGTGGGGTGCGTCCTGCTCACAGTGTTCAGCTAGATCCGTTCCTGTTATCTTCTTACTGACAGGCAGGCTTGTCTTGTTACAGTATTTTAAAGAAAATTGCTGGTGTTCTTTTGATCCTATTAGTACCACAGTCAGGCAGCTAGACTATTTACAGTTAGTGCAGTGCGTCCTGCTCACAGTGTTCTGCTAAACCTACAAGTTAGTGGGGTGCGTCCTGCTCACAGTGTTCAACTAAACCTACAAGTTAGTGGGGTGCGTCCACCTCACAGTGTTCAGCTAAACCTACAAGCTAGTGGGGTGCGTCCTGCTCACAGTGTTCAGCTAGATCCGTTCCTGTTATCTTCTTACTGACAGGCAGGCTTGTCTTGTTACAGTATTTTAAAGAAAATTGCTGGTGTTCTTTTGATCCTATTAGTACCACAGTCAGGCAGCTAGACTATTTACAGTTAGTGCAGTGCGTCCTGCTCACAGTGTTCTGCTAAACCTACAAGTTAGTGGGGTGCGTCCACCTCACAGTGTTCAGCTAAAGCTACCTGTAGAAGGTTGGTGGTGTTCTCATACTACAGGCAGGCAGTTGATTTTGCTAGCTGCAGTATCAGTACATATATATATATATATATATATATATATATATATATATATATATATATCCCAGCTTAGTGCAGCTACAGGCCATTAGTATGTCTGGTCGTGGAGACGGTGCATCCTCATCAGCACGTGGCCATGGGACACGCTTGGCCTTTTTTTCGGCAGCTGGCCATGTTGAGCCGCAACATGCGGAAGACTTGGTCGAGTGGATGACCAAGCCGTCCTCATCCTCCTCATCCTCTCTCACCCATGCCCAGGGTACACGCTTGGCCTTTTTTTCGGCAGCTGGCCATGTTAAGCCACAACATGCGGAAGACTTGGTCGAGTGGATGACCAAGCCGTCCTCATCCTCCTCATCCTCTCTCACCCATGCCCAGGGTACTTTGTCTGGCAAAGCAGCGGCCTCTTCCCTCGGCTCAATGTCATCAGTGACTCCTTCCCTAGCCCCACCATGTCCTCCTGAGGAGTCCCTCGAACTGTTTGACCACAGTGTTGGGTACATGCTCCAGGAGGATGCCCAGCGTTTGGAAGGCTCTGATGATGATACTGAGCTCGATGAAGGCAGTAACACGAGCACGGACAGAGGGGGTGCCCAAGAAGGACAGCAATCTGGCAGTCATGCTCCCCCTGCTGCAGCATACTGCCAGGTTTGCTCCAGTGATGAGGAGGGAGGGGATGATGAGGTCACTGACTCAACGTGGGTGCCTGATAGGAGAGAGGAGGAGGAGGAGGAGGCGGCACATCACCAACGAGGCAGGATGCCCTCCAGGGGCCAGCCTAAGGGCAGCACATTGACTGCATCACACCCCAAAGCTCCACATGTGCAGGGCGCTGCAGTCTCTGCGCGTTATTCAAAAAGTTCTTTGGTGTGGGCCTTTTTTGAGACGAGTGCATCAGATCGCACCGCTGCTATTTGCAACATATGTCTCAAGCGTATCTCGCGTGGCCAAAACATCTCCCGCTTGGGTACCACATGCTTGACCAGACATATGTTGACCTGCCATGCAGTTCGTTGGCAAGCGTATCTAAAAGACCCACACCAAAGAACAAAGAGGACCTCTGCTTGCTCCTCATCAGCTGAGATTTCCAACCCCACTAGACCTTCAGTCCTCTCTGAGACCTGCACTGAGAGGAATGAAGGTGTAGAATTAGGTGTGTCACAGCCACGTACTTGTGGGCAATCTGATTTTGGTACACCGACGTCAGATTGTACCAGGCAAATTTCCCTGCCCCAGCTGCTGCACCGCCGAAAGAAGTTTGCTCCCAGCCATCCACATGCCCAACGGTTGAATGCTAGCTTGGCAAAATTGCTAGCACTTCAACTGCTGCCTTTTCAGTTGGTAGACTCTGCCCCCTTCCGTGAGTTTGTGGAATGTGCGGTTCCTCAGTGGCAGGTACCCAAACGCCACTTTTTCTCACGGAAGGCGATTCCGGCTCTCTACCAGCATGTGGAAGGCAATGTCCATGCCTCGCTGGACAGGGCGGTCAGCGGTAAGGTGCATATTACCGCTGACTCATGGTCCAGCAGGCATGGACAGGGACGTTACCTAAGTTTCACGGCGCATTGGGTGACTCTGCTGGCAGCTGGGAAGGATGCAGGACAAGGTGCAGTAGTGTTGGAGGTTGTTCCGCCACCACGCCTCCAAAATGCTAATGATTGTGACACACCTCTCTCCTCCACCCCCTCCTCTTCTTCTTCCTCCATGGCCTCTTCCTCGGAACCAGCGGTGCTCCGTAGTCGTTCAAGGGGCTACGCAAGTACGCAGGCCAAAAGATGCCATGCGGTGCTTGAGCTGGTGTGCTTGGGGGACAGGAGCCACACTGGGGCAGAGGTTCTGTCAGCTCTGCAGGGGCAGGTTCAGAGGTGGTTGACGCCACGCCAACTTAAGGCAGGAATGGTGGTTTGCGACAATGGCACCAACCTCCTCTCTGCCCTCCGACAGGGACAAATGACCCATGTGCCCTGTTTGGCTCATGTCCTTAACTTGGTGGTGCAGCGGTTCTTGGGCAGGTACCCGGGCTTACAGGATGTCCTGAGGCAGGCCAGGAAAGTCTGTGTGCATTTCCGCCGGTCATATAATGCCAGTGCTCGGCTGACGGACCTCCAAAAGGAGTTTAACCTGCCCAAGAACCGCCTAATCTGTGACATGCCCACCAGGTGGAACTCAACGTTGGCCATGCTGCAACGGCTGCACACGCAGCAGAGGGCCATCAATGAGTACCTGTGCGACTATGGCACCAGACAGGGTCAGGGGAGCTTGGTTTTTTTTCCCCACGCCAGTGGGCCATGATCAGGGATGCATGCACTGTCCTGTCACCATTTGAGGAGGCCACGAGGATGGTGAGCAGTGACAGTGCATGCATCAGTGACACTGTCCCCCTTGTCCACCTGTTGGAGCACACGCTGCGTGGAATAATGGACAGGGCACTTGAGGCAGAACAGAGGCAGGAAGAGGAGGACTTCCTTAGCTCTCAAGGCCCCCTTTATCCAGACAGTGTTCCTGCGTGCCCGCCGATCACACAGGAAGAGGACGAGGAGGAAGAGGAGGAGGAGGAGGAGGAGGAAGATTGTGTCAGTATGGAGGTGGAGCCTGGCACTCAGCATCAGCAGCAGTCTTTAAGGGATCAGTCCCAAGAAACACATGGACTTGTACGTGGCTGGGAGGAGGTGGCTGCGGACCATGTCGTCCTTAGTGACCCAGAGGACTCCGGACCGAATGCCTCAGCAAACCTACGCTGCATGGCCTCCCTGATCCTGCAAAGCCTGCGTAAGGATCCTCGTATTCGTGGTATCAAGGAGAAGGACCAATACTGGCTGGCAACCCTCCTTGATCCACGTTACAAGGGTGAGGTTGAGGACCTTATCTTGCCATCGCAGAGGGAGCAGAGGATGAAACATCTTCGGGAGGCCTTGCAGAAAGGTCTGTGCAACGCGTTCCCAGAGACTGGGAGGTTACAAACTCCTGTTTCTGGACAACGTGTTGCTGAGGCTTCAGTCAGTCAAAGAAGGAGCGGTGGAGAAGGTGGCCGTCTGACCGATGCGTTCAGACAATTTTTTGGTCCGCAGCCCCAAGGTATGATCGGTTCCAGCAACCATCGCCAGCGTCTGTTTTACATGGTGCAGGAATACCTAGGGGCAAGATCAGACTTGGACACCTTTCCCACCGAAAATCCTCTGGGTTACTGGGTCTTGAGGATGGATCACTGGCCAGAGCTTGCACAGTATGCAATTGAGCTACTGGCCTGTCCTGCATCCAGCGTTCTTTCGGAACGCACATTCAGTGCTGCTGGAGGCGTGGTAACCGATCACAGGGTGCGTCTGTCCACTGACTCGGTCGATCGACTGACCTTCATAAAAATGAATGAGTCTTGGATCACCACCAGCTACCAAACACCTGATGCTGATGTAACCGAATAATTTTTTTTGAAATCTCAGATCCCTTCAAAGACTGCCTATGCTGATGCTGAGTGACTATCCCTGAGTAATTATCCTCTTCCTCCTCAATCATCACGCTGATAGCTTGTAAGAACATTTTTGGTTCTGGGTGCCACCACCAGTGCCTAAGGCACAATTTTTCAGCCCCTGTTTAACAGGGGCGTGTAATTACGATTTTTGATGTAATACTTTGCAGCAGGGCTCGTTCCTGCATTCCAACTAGAGTGTCTGTGAGGGGTTGCAGTGTTGTGGCACCAGCACCAGTGCCTAAGGCCTAATTTTTCAGCTCCTGTTCAACAGGGGCATGTAATTACAATTCTTGATCTAATATTTCACAGCAGAGCCCTGTGAGGGCTTACAGTGTTGTGGCCACAGCAACACCTAAGGCCCAAATTTCTGCTGAGTATATAGGGCAGGACCCTACTTTCAAACAACTAACTTACAAACGACTCCTACTTGCAAACGGAAGGAGACAACAGGAAGTGAGAATAAATCTACCCCTAGGAAGGGAAATTCTCTCCTGTAAGAGTTAATATGGGAAAAATATTTCTCCTTTCCACTGATGCTTTCCAATCCATTGGGACAAAAAGTGAGGTGAAATCTTCTGAAGAGGAGGAAAGACAGCAAAACAAATGTCACAGGGGTGATAACCCTTCCCTATGTTTTCCAAAAAGCTTAAAAAAGATTTTTTGGCTGGAGCTAAACACGTTAAAAATGTACTCGTTCTAAATTACAAAGAGATTCTACTTAACAACAAACCTACAGCCTGTATACTGCTGTTCAGAGTATATAGGGCCTGGTGGCCCCACACCTTTCCTTATTTTAATTTGGGTGCGGAGTTCCCCTTAATATCCATACAAGACCCAAAGGGCCTGGTAATGGACTGGGGGGTACCGATGCCGTTTGTCTCACTGATTTTCATCCATATTGCCAGGACCCGACATTACATTAAACCCGCAAGCAGTTTTAAATGAGATTTTTTCCTTTAAAAATGACATTTGGTGCAGGGACTGTTCTAAACACGGGAAACACGCATCACTTTACAGGCATACTATAGACACCCCTCAGGTACTATATTTAAAGGAATATTTCACTTTTTTTTTTTTACTTTAAGCATCATTAAAATCACTGCTCCCGAAAAAACGGCCGTTTTTAAAACTTTTTTTTGCATTGATACATGTCCCCTGGGGTAGGACCCGGTTCCCCAAACCCTTTTTAGGACAATACCATGCAAATTAGCCTTTAAAATGAGCACTTTTGATTTCGAACGTTCGAGTCCCATAGACGTCAATGGGGTTCTAACATTCGTGCGAACTTTCGGTCCGTTCGCAGGTTCTGGTGCGAACCGAACCGGGGGGTGTTCGGCTCATCCCTACCTCTCAACCTCAGCCAGTCAGAGGAATCTTTGTATTCATTCAGAAAATACAAAGCTGCATGTGAATGGCTGAGCAGCACTCATCCCAACTCAATTTTGTTGCGGGAGCACGACGGGAAGTTCTCGGAACACGGTGCTGTATACTGTATGTAGCTGAGGCTACATACAGTTTATATCTGTTCATCTGTAAATTAAATAAATAGTTAATTTTGACCAGCTTGGTCCAAACCAACTATTTCAACTTCACTAACACCTGGAGTTAAGCTTTAAACTTTTAAACATCATCTAATGTTTCTCTAACTTTTACTCCCTGTAAACTTTTGCAGAAAATATTTGCAAGGAAGCTGTTGAAGCATTTTATAATTGGATTTTGTTGTTACAGCTGAACCAACAGAAACCTCACCACGTCCTTGATACATGTTGCTAACCTCCGACTCTGACCTTGTTATTGTTATCTGAATCTTTCAGTGTTATCTGAAGCATAGGCCCATCTTTTGTGTGTTTTTTTATTAGATTTTCATATTTTTAACACAACATGTACACAGCATGGCATTGTTTTGCAAGTACACGGAAAGTACAGAGTCAAGTAAACATGTTTTATGTTCTGTACATCAGCTTATATATGGGTCGTGGGGTTGTTTCGCGGTTATCGCTTATGATATTTGTGTATTTTTGGAAATATTGCATGCAATAATAATGCAAGAGTCAATTCATCAAAGTAAAATATTGAATTTGCACTAAATATCGCAAAGTCAGTAGATATGTGAAGTAAATACTGCAAAAAAAATGGGATAAATCATTAAAGTCATTCACATTCTGTGAAAAAAAGGCATACTAGAATGTTTTCATAGTTTCACAATATTTCTGTTTGCCTTCATTCATAGAACAATCATCCACTTGTGCAATGTTAACCTGTGAAAAAAAGTGATAAAATAATTCTATGCATGAAGGTAAAAAATCTTCTGAGCCTCCTCTCCAGCTCACCCCACCCCCCACCCCCATACTCACCCGAGCCTGATCTCAATCCAGCAATGTGCATGAAAGCTGAGGCTTTCTCGGCTCTCACTTCTTATTGGCTTAGAAACAGCAGAGGGAACCACTGGATCCCACTGCTGTCAATCACAGCCAGTGAGGAGGGAGCAAGGGGCCCGAGCAGCTTGCTATGGTGGGCACTCAGCGGGGGGGGAGGGAGCAAGAAGTGCCAGCGGGGGGACCCGAGAAGAGGAGGATTAAGGGCTGCTCTGTGCAAAACTACACAGAGCAGGTAAGTATAACGTTTGTTATTTTAACCACTTGCCGACCAGCCGCCGCAGAATTGCAGGCTGGGCGAAATGACGTTATGTTACGTCACTTCGCCCTGTGGCCACTAGGGGCGCATGCGCCCACTGCTCTCCCCCGGAGCTGATGCGAGTGCCCGGCGGTCACGATCACCGCCGGGCTCCCGCGGTCGCTGCTGACACACGGAGAACCGGGATCTGTGTGCGTAAACACACATTTTACGGTTCTCTGAGGGGAGAAGAGAGAGATTGTCTGTTCATACAAAGTATGAACAGCGATCTGTCATCTCCCCTACACAGTCCCCTCCCCCCTTCAGTTAGAACACACACTAGGGATCACAATTAACCCCTTGATCGCCCCCTAGTGTTAACCCCTTCCCTGCCAGTGACATTTTTACAGTAATAAATGCATTTTTATAGCACTGATCGCTGTATAAATGCCAATGGTCCCAAAAATGTGTCAAAATTGTCCGATGTGTCCGCCATAATGTTGCAGTGCCAATAAAAATTGCAGATCGCCGCCATTACTAGTAAAAAAAAAAATTAATAATAACAATGCCATAAAACTATCCCCTATTTAGTAGATGCTATAACTTTTGCGCAAACCAATCAATATACGCTTATTGCGTTTTGTTTTTTTTACCAAAAAATATGTAGAAGAATATGTATCGGCCTAAACTGAGGGAAAAAAAATGGTTTTTTTATATATTTTCGGGGGATATTTATTATAGCAAAAAGTACAAAATATTGTGTTTGTTCAAAATTCTCACTCTTTTTTTGTTTATAGCACAGAGATGATAAAATACCACCAAAAGAAAGTTCTCTTTGTGGGAAAAAAAGAGCATCAATTTTGTTTGGGTGCAACGTCGCACGACCGCGCAATTGTCAGTTAAAGCGAATCGCAAAAAGTGCTCTGGTCAGGAAAGGGATAAAATCATCCGGGGCTGAAGCAGTTAAAAAAAAAATATTACAAAACATTACTATTTAATTTGTTAAATAACACATTTTTTTTAGCGATTTGACTACTTTTGAGATAAATATTGAATGAGTTCTTTCAGGTTCCTTTCACACTTGTGCTACTTAGGATCGACTTGTGAGACTCCAAGTCGCAGGACATGTGAAATGCCATGTATTTCCATGAGAGCCGTACCAATTGACACTTTTGCAGTTGATCCCACTTTGACACAACTTCAATGCCAGAGAGTGTAAAAGTCTTATCAAAGTCTCTTCAAAGTCATATTAAAGTCGGACCCCAAAGTTGCACTGAAAAATCTCGCAACTTTGGAGTCGGCTAGTGTGAAAGGAGCCTTAAAGTGTTTGTTACCCCAGCATTTCATATTCCTGATATGTGTCTGCTGTACCACATACTTTTATGAGGAAGTATCCTGTTCTCTTTGTATTGCTTCCTTTGAGTGAAATCCCTGGTGACCACACTAAGCAGGAAAGCACAGTGTGATCAGTTTTCTAGCTCTGCTAAGAACTCAACCTGCTCTCCTCCAATGATTAGACTTGTCCTGACAAGCCCTCTCTGCACAGCCATTCACTATAAAGCTCAGTGTACTGTTGCTTCTCCTCCCTCCAGCTCTTATGCAGCTGAGAACAGAGGGTATGTGATCACTTATAAAAAAAGGGGATAAAGGGTATTTATAATGTGTGTGTTTTTTTTTTTATATCTATACACAAATGTTTTGTCTTTTAATTTCTATTTTAAACTGAATGGGTTGTTTTACAAGGTGATCAAGTACAATCACTTTAAGGCAAAAATGCATGTACTATTTATCGCTTAGTAAGTTGACCCCAGTGACCTGTATCCAAAAAGTTATGTATTTATCAATGTTGTGCTTCAGCTTTACAATATGTACATTACTTTGTATTTTTGTTTCTCTCTGTTATCAAATATTATCTATGACTATATGATTATGAGATGATCAGAGACTGCAGACATGATACAGGAGATGGTCGGAGAGTGTGCGGACATGGTACAGGAGATGGTCAAAAACTGCATACATAATTGTGCTGAAATTGCACCCGGGTCACATGTGAATCGCACAGAATGCACAGCGCGTTCCTGTGTTTTCACAGTGTGAACCCACCCTGTGACCTGGAACCCACACTTTGCTCCACTAACTTGCCTGAAAGGGCGGGCACGAGTATGGGCACCTGGAGCAATTTTCCACATCTCTTGTGGGGTGCCAAAGGCCATCCCCTCTGTGGCAGACAGCATCTCTTTAATATTGGGGGGAGAGGATATGTGCTAATGGGTGGTGGATTTCATATCCAAGCCCCCTTGTAGCACAGGTCCTAAAGTGCCCCCTAGAACATACCCCCCCAAATCACTCAAAGTGAACTGTACCATAGTCCCCCCCCTCACCCTCTTGTTCATGCCCCCCATCTCTGGAAGACTCACTTTGGATTAGTTCAGACAGTTGATCTTAGTCCAGAAGCGTTGTCTCGGCAGCGTGGTGAGCCTCCTCCTCCCCCTCCTCCTCTGTGTACACAGAAAAACATCACAGCAGGAGGAGGATCGGTGGGTTCAGTTCACTCCACAGCACTCTGCACTGTGTATGTGTCCGGCAGCTGGGGACAGTGGGGAGAGATGTCGGCTCTGCCATAAAAGTAGAGCTTGTTGGCGGCGTGCGGGAACGAAGATACCCCGAACAAGCTGCGGGCATTCCATGACTCTGATTCCCCGGGGAAGCTAAGGTATGGACAAATTAGGTGGCCGCGGGGCCCCTGGGAGTGCGAGGCCTTAGGCGACCGCCTAATTTGCCAAATTAGAGAGCCGCCTCTGCTATAGGCCCCCTAACCTGGGGAAGGCAGGGGAGACGGATCTCCTATCACAATTTGGATTAGCAGCACGGATGGGAAGTGTTGTCATAATGGGGGATTTTAATTATCCAGACATAGACTGGGAGGAGGGAACCACGCATTAGTCTAATGCTGTGTATACACGGTCAGACTTTCCAACGGGAAATGTTCGATGTGAGCTTGTTGTCAGAAAGTCCGACCTAGTGTATGCTCCGTCGAACATTTGCTGTCGGAATTTCAGCTCACTTTGTTGTCGGAAAGTCCGATCGTGTGTACACAAGTCCGTCGCACAAAAGTTCACGCATGCTCGGAATCGAGCAGAAGGAGCCGAACTGGCTATTGAACATGCTTCGGAAAAAAATCCACGGTTTTGTTGGCGGAAAGTCCGATCGTGTGTATGCGGCATAAGGCTCCCCAGTTCCTAAATGTCTTGCAGGACAATTTCATGGGTCAGATGGTAGACGCACCAACTAGAAATAAAGCGTTACTGGATCTACTGAATACCAACAATACAGACCTGATCACGGATGTGGAAATACAGTGTAATTTAGGAAACAGCGATCACAGGTCAATTGGCTTCAGTATAAATCACACAAATAGGAAACATAATGGGAATACAAAGACACTAAATTTCAAAAGAGCCAACTTCCCTAAACTACGAACCTTGCTAGAAGGCATAAATTGGGATCAAATCTTAGGAACAAAGAACACAGAGGAGAGATGGGTTTGCTTTAAGAGCATATTAAATAAGGGCATTAGTTAATCCATCCGAATGGGAAAGAAATTTAAAAGAGCGAACAAAAGTCCTGGATGGCTTAACTCCAATGTAAAAATGCATATAAAAGAAAAGGAGGCCTTCAAAAAATACAAGGTTGAGGGATCATCATCAGCATTCAGACTTTATAAAGAATGCAACAAGAAATGTAAGGGTGTAATTAGGGCAGCTAAGGTAGAACACGAAAGACACATAGCGGAGGAGAGAAAAAAAATTCCCAAGAAATTCTTTAAGTATGTAAACAGTAAAAAAAGGGAGGACAGACCATATAGGCCCCATAAAGAATGAGGAAGGAAATCTGGTTACAAAGGATGGAGAGATGGCGAAGGTATTACATTTATTCTTCTCCTCAATCTTTACAAGGGAATCGGGGGGCTTCAGTAACCAAAATTGCAGTGTTTATCCTCATGACATGTCATAGGAAGCACCTCCATGGTTAACAAAGGACAGAATTAAAATTAGACCTGGGAAACTTAACATTAATAAATCACCAGGGCCAGATGGCTTGCACCCGAGGGTAATTAGGGAACTCAGTCAAGTAATTGCCAGGCCATTCCTAATTTTTACTGACAGTCTACTGACTGAAATGGTACCAGCTGATTGGAGAAAAGTCAATGTAGCACCAATATTTAAAAAGGGCCCAAAATACATCCCTGGGAATTACAGACCAGTTAGGCTAACATTAATAGTATGCAAGCTTTTGGAGGGGATGATAAGGGACTATATACAAGATTTTAGTAATGAGAACGGTATCATTAGCAGTAATCAGCATGGATTCATGATGAAGAATCGTTCTTGCCAAACCAATCTATTAACCTTCTATGAGGAGGTGAGTTGCCATCTAGATAAAGGAAGGCCCGTAGACGTGATTTTGCAAAAGCATTTGACACAGTTCCCCATAAACGTTTGCTGTACAAAATAAGGTCTGTTGGCATGGACCCTAGGGTGAGTACATGGATTGAAAACTGGCTACAAGGGTGAGTTCAGAGGGTGGTGATAAATGGGGAGTACTCAGAATGGTCAGGGGTGGGTAGTGGGGTTCCCCAGGGTTCTGTGCTGGGACCAATCATTTTTAATTTGTTCATAAACAACCTGGAGGATGGGATAAACAGTTCAATCTCTGTATTTGCAGATGATACTAAGCTAAGCAGGGCAATAACTTCTCCACAGGATTGTGGAAACCTTGCAAGAAGAGCTAAACAAATGAATGGGGTGGGCAACTGCATGGCAAATGCGGTTTAATGCAAAAAAATGTAAAATAATGCATTTGGGTGACAAAAATATGAATGCAATCTATACACTGGGGGGAGAACCTCTGGGGGAATCTAGGATGGAAAAGGACCTGGGGGTCCTAGTAGATGATAGGCTCAGCAATGGCATGCAGTGCCAAGCTGCTGCTAACAAAGCAAACAGAATATTGGCATGCATTAAAAAAGGGGATTGACTCCAGGGACAAAACGATAATTCTCCCGCTCCACAAGACTCTGGTCCGGCCGCACCTGGAGTATGCTGTCCAGTTCTGGGCACCAGTCCTCAGGAAGGATGTACAGGAAATGGAGCGAGTACAAAGAAGGGCAACAAAGCTAATAAAGGGTCTGGAGGATATTAGTTATGAGGAAAGGTTGCGAGCACTGAACTTATTCTCTCTGGAGAAGAGACGGTTGAGAGGGGATATAATTTCAATTTACAAATACCGTACTGGTGACCCTACGATAGGGATAAAACTTTTTTGTGGAAGGGAGTTTAACAAGACACATGGCCACTCATTAAAATTAGAAGAAAAGAGGTCTAACCTTAAACTACATAGAGGGTTCTTTACTGTAAGAGCGGTAAGGATGTGGAATTCCCTTCCACAGGCGGTGGTCTCAGCGGAGAGCATATATAGTTTCAAAAAACTATTAGATAAGCACCTGAACAACCACAACATACAGGGATATACAAGGTAATACTGACATATAATCACACACATAGGTTGGACTTGTGTCTTTTTTCAACCTCACCTACTATGTAACTATATAACTACCTATTGCGATTCCTATGTCTTTTCTTAAAAAAGTGCGGGGTATCTTTATCCGATTTGTATGGGTTAAATCCCACCCTCGTCTCTCACATTCTTACCTATCCCTGCCGAAGGTATACGGATTAATGGCCTTTCCAGATTCTGTCTGCTATTTTTACGCAAATACACGGTACATTTGTCTAGAGCACTCTCCTGGTGTAGAGACAAAGGACTCAAACAATGGCTTGATCTCGAACAATGTTCCACCGCCGTCCGACTACAATGCCTTCCATGGTTTGGACTCTCCAATTTGCAGGCCCTAAATAATCATCCTCTGATAGGGGCTACTCTGGGGGTTCTAAAACAGTGTAGGATTGTCATTATCCCAGACTCCACCCCTTTTCGCCTATATCCAGTTATTGGGACCCTAGTTTTCTCCCAGGTTTAACAGATGTGAGATTTAAGCAACTGATTCTCTGTGGCATCTACCGACTTTATGTCCGATGGGGAGATAAAGGCTCCGTTGGTTATTCGGGATATGTTCTCGCTGCCTTTAGACAATTGCAGCTTGTTCACTTTCTCAATACTCTATCTTGTTGTAGAATCAACAACCGCCCTAATACTTCCTTTGAGGATCATTGTTTGATCCCAGACCCCACATCCCATGCGGTTTCTGATACCTATAAAATACCTATAAACTTCTAAGCTGACTTCTTGACTCTTGACTTTTGTACTTCCGTAACTACTAAAGTGGGAACGAGATTTGGGCAGGGAGTTTTCGGCAGAACAGCGTGACCATATTATGTACTTTGCTCACCGCTCCTCCATGGCAAGCAAATACCAAGAATTGGGGTATAAAATATTTACCCGATGGTATAGGGTTCCATCCCTTTTGGGAAAGCTATACCCTGAATCAACGAATACTTGCTGGCGTCAGTGTTGCCAACCTACCAGATTGAAATTTACTGACACAACACCCAAAATTTACTGGCACAGCCAAGATTTTACTGGCATTTCCAAAAGTTACATAATGACAGTTTTAAGTGCAAATTTGAGTATTTAGGCTACAAACATACAATATGCAATTAGCAATATGATTTAAGGTGGATAATAAGGCAAAAAACATATTTCTTATTTTATTTTCGATATAGTAAGTAAGTAGCTCAGGGACAGGAGACAGGAGGGCAAGAATTTAGAATGGGTGGCACACACACATAAAATTAACTCTCACGGTGACACTGACAGCATTGTGCAGCAGCACAGATGATGATGACATCTCACTGACACAACATGTCCTCTCCTGAGTCACAGTGACAGTCTCTCTCCAAGCCAAGTGGTCCCTCCAGTCCACTCCAGTCTAAACAGCACCGACGGTCCCGGTCCAAGCCTGTGTTGCTCCCATACCGCAGACATGAGGCTCTGGCAGCTCTGCTTGGCTCCATTGCACCATGACATCACACGACATACTCAGGCACCGCCTCCGCTAGAGCCGCCCGATCACACTGTGGCAGGCACTCGGATGGTCTCAGCCGGCTCTGGACCAAGCCGAGCGTCACAGCCATATTTTTTACTGGCAACCTTTTACTTTAACTGGCATTTACTGGCAGGAGAAAATTGCCTGTTTTTTACTGGCTGCCAGTAAAAATACTGACGGTTGGCAACACTGGCTGGCATTGCAAGGAGGAGGAAGGATCAATCTTACATATATTCTGGTCATATAGTAAGCTGACTAACTTCTGGTCTCAGGTTAGAAGGACTATCAAACAGTTGACGGATGTTGATTTGGGGGGTGACCCAGCCAGTTATATTCTGCACCACTCTGACCTATCTAGGAAACAATATAAAAATTCTATGGTGATTCACTTGGTGAATGCTCCCTGGGCATGCATACCGCTTCTCTGGAAAAAGGATACTTCCCCATCGCTTTCAATGTGGTTTACTAAAATTGATTAAATTTACTCCATGGAAAATATCACGGCTTCACTTCAGTGTAAAGAGGAAAAATTCAAACGTAAGTGGTTCTACTGGACCTACTAATTTACCTGCTCAAGCGAATATGCCTTAGCCATTCAAATGGGAGACTGAGATTTCCCCCTCACCCTTCCATCCATTTTCCCTTTTTTTTTTTTTTTTCCCCTTTCTTTCTTTTCTGATCACTGCTATGTTGTGTCTCAGTTATATATTCACATTTTGTTTTTCTTGCTGTTACAAATCACAGATGAAATGCATGTGCTCTGTATTTTGCCACTTGATCCTTGGCCTTGATGAATTTCCTTTCAATAGACAGGATGGATAGTTTTTTGTGCAGTATCTTATGTCGCAAGGCTCATTTGTTGGCTTTTGTTAAAGTCTGTATACGCTTTTTATGCATTGTTATCTGTATGAAATTTTTCTTAAAATAAAGAGTGTTAAAAAAAAAAACAGCAGCCAATCTGCTTGTCCTGATTAAAAAAAAAAAGTTTGACTAAACTCGGTCTTTAAAGTATCCTAAGCTAGCTTTATCATCTCTCTTCAAATTGGTGCCTGCAGAAATACAATGGCGCCTAATGCAGGGGCGGACTGACCATTAAGCCACTCGGGCACTGCCTGAGGGCCCTAGGCCACTAGGGGGCCCCATCAGGGTTGCCAGCCTCAGTAAAACCAGGGACAGTATGTATAAATCAGTTTTTTTTACATCTGTCTGTGTATACTGTGTGTACATGTATGTGTATACTGTGTGATTGTATACTGTGTGTGTGTTTGTGTGAGTTTGTGTGTGTGTGTGATTGCCTGGGGGCCCCATAATCTCCTATTGCCTGGGGCCCCATGAGATATCAGTCCGCCCCTGGCCTAATGTATGCCTAGTAGGATTCCCATAAGGTTGTGGTCTTATCAACTGTGCCTTCGATAAGTCTAAAAAACTGTTCCAAAACATTAGCCAGCCTTCTTGTAAGGCGGGGTGTTCTCTTAGGCCGGGTTCACATATGTGCGGCCACGAGTTCGTGCCTGGAGTCCGGTGTGTGTATATTCACCAGTTCACATGCGATTCAGGTCCGAATATTTGCCTAAATTCCCACCTGAACCGACCCAAACACACACAGGACCCTTTTGCAATCCACTCCGTGGCCACCTCAGACCTGAGTGAACCAGCTCCATTGAGAGCCGGTCACACTCGCATGTCATGCAAATTGGATGCGGAGAAACCCACATCCAATTCGCACATACTGTATGTGAACCCAACCTTAGTATTCATTGCATTTCCAGTTGCTAGTTCTAGTTCTAGCCATGGACAGAGATAGAAAAGAAGAAATAGATAAAAAGGAAATGTTTTCAGATCTATGGCTATGGTTAGTACTTGGTTCATTAGAGAGGAAGTAAGAAATAATTCAATTTGGAGTACATTTTAGTGATCAAAAGGTATACTGTCTACAGGTGGGGGGTTTGATCCATCAGAGGTCATCTAGAGCAGTGGTCATCAAGCCTGTCCTCAGGGCCCACTAACAGGCCAGGTTTGCAAGATAACTGAAATACATCACAGGTGATATAATTTGCTGTTCAGTGATTGCAGTATTCTAGTCTGTATCTCCCCAAGGTAATACATAAAACCTGGCCTGTTAGTGGGCCTTGAGGACAGGGTTGATGACCACTGATCTATAGAATAGGATCAGATCACCTTTGTGATTGGCATTTGGACTGGGAGTTACTCCTGAGTTTTAATTCTTCATGAACCGAGATTAGGAGTTTGCTTAGTCAGCTGACAGGACAGGACAGGACAAGAGAACCAACTGGTCCAGATTCCAGTTGCACAACAATACTAATTCCCTGTACACACGATCGGACATTGATCGGACATTCCGACAACAAAATCCATTGTTATTTTCCGACGGATGTTGGCTCAAACTTGTCTTGCATACACACGGTCGCACAAAGTTGTCAGAAAATCCGATCGTTCTGAACGCGGTGACGTAAAACACGTATGTCGGGACTATAAACGGGGCAATAGCCAATAGCTTTCGTCTCTTAATTTATTCTGAGCATGCGTGGCACTTTGTCCGTCGGATTTGTCTACACACGATCGGAATTTAAAGGATCAGATTTTGTTGTCAGAAAATGTTATAGCATGCTCTCGAACTTTGTGTGTTAGAAATTCCGATGGAAAAAGTCCGATGGAGCCCACACACAGTCGGAATTTCCGACAACACGCTCCGATCGCACATATTCCGTCGGAAAGTCCGACTGTGTGTACAGGGCATTAGCTGTGATGAAGGTGGATATGTGGAAACTCCTGAGATACATTGAGGTCAATTTACTAAAGGCAGGTGCTAAAGATCTGAGGGGAAACTCAGAAATGAGGGGAAGCTCTGCTGATTTCTATCATCCAATCATGTGCAAGCGAATATGTTGTCTTTTTATTTTCCTTGAATTGAGTATTCTTTGCGAAGTGAAGCTTTACCTCATTTACTAAGCTCTGGAGCAAGTGCACTTGCAGTGCACAGTATATGTGCCTTTAGTAAATCAACCCCAATGCCTGTCAACTTTTGATAAGACCCTTTTGTTGTGATACATAAAAATGTATTTCTGGACCAATGCTTGCCACTTTCATTTCATTCTATACAAGCTGAATTTCTCAGGAACCCCGCTGCCACATTCCAGGAATCATTTGATTTATTTGGAACCTCCTTCAGGATTTCAAGAGTCCAGTGCTCCGCCATTTTTTTTTTAAAGTTCTTTTTATTTATTTCAGAAAAAGAAAAGTTACATAACAGAGCCTCTGGGCATTCCAGGGCTCAAGGTGTTTAAAACATTAGGCAAGGCGTATCATACCTTAGCTACTGGCCTAAACTAGTTAAACAAGTTAAGCAACAACAAAACAACCCCATAGCTTGCTGCTAAAAATAACAGGATAAGTGTAATGCTCAGCAATTTACATAGATATGTGATATACAACAGGTATCACCCAAGAAAAGGTCTACAACAAGTGGGTGGTTAGAGGCGTGTGGTCAGTTAGAGTGCACCCCTGGGGGGACAGTCAGAGGAACCATCATCTTATATATAAATCAAATCAGACCTATAGTCCTACAGGGTCTTCTTGTTCTACAGAGTTGTCATTTCAGACTCTAGCCATATGTTCCAGACCTTTCGAAACTTTAGGGCACATCCTCTACTAGAGTATGTTTCTTTATATAAGGGTACTGCAAGGTTGACTAATGATTTCCATGCATTCAGGGTAAGGGCAGACGTGGGAGCTCTCCACTTGAGTATGATGAGTTTCCTGGCATAGAAGAGAAGCAATCCTAGTAGTGTACGAACTGCCCTCGAAGGGGCAAGAGCATCCACCCAGCCAAGCAGGCAAACCTCTATCTTTTGGGTATAGGAATTGTGGTCAGTTCAGTGATGAAGGTTGTAATTAATGACCAGTAATGCTGTACATCAGGGCATGACCAGATCATGTGTAAGAAACCCGCAGAGTCAGCTCGACAGCGCCAACACTGCGCCGTGCAGTCTGGGTATATTTCGTGAAGCCTGTATGGAGTATTATAAAACTTGTGTAATATTTTAAACTGGATCAACCGATCTCTAGAAGAGACCAGGTGTCCAAAGGGGGAGTCCCAGATATCTTCCCAGTCCTCCCCATCCAACTCCGGCAGCTCCGACACCCAGAAGTCACAAAGTCTCTCCAAACCGTGATGTACGGTAGGCTGCAGAGGCCTGTAAATTGTGGATAATGGTTTAGTTAATGTCTCTTGATGTAGAAGAGACTCCATTTTGACTGGTAAAGGGTCACCAGAGAGCCCCCGAACTGTGCCCTGTAGGCGTGGCGGAGCTGCAGGAACCAGAAGAAGTACACATTGGGTAAGTCGAATCTAGATTTAAAGTTGGTCAAATGTCAGCAGTGCACCATTCTCACAACTATGTAGATATGTAGATATCGGTAAACAGTGTAGCGCTCAAAACACAAAATAATAAAAAGATAAAGTTCATGAAAAGAAGTTCATCTGTATGAGTAGAAGGACCAGAACCAATCAAAGCAATGTCCACAGAGCATAAAACATCTAATGATCAAGATCCAGCATGGGAGAAAGAAAGATGATATAGAGCCCGTCACCTTCACCCAATAAAACTGACTCTTACCATCAGTGTATGGGCTATACACTTTAAATGCACTCAGATGATGACAAAAGCGATCCAATTGTCCACTGCACATGTATTCCAAAGAGATCCTTCTCCCAGTAGACCCATTACCACACTGAAAAAACCTTCCTCTCAAGCCAAGTGTACTCCAGGGCTCAGGTAATAATTTGATCGTCATATGAATGCGTGGAGTAAAAAAAGAACGCTCAATGCGTAGGCATCCAATCAAAGGACATTTATTATATAAAATAAGTCATAAAATAAACTCACATTATACAAGGAGTTCAGCAAGCTTAAAGGAAGAAGAGACCAGTGCTTCTAACCAACAAGATGGCCACCGCACCTCCGTCCGAGGTTGAACTATGGGACGTGTGACGTAGGACGCGGGTGCAGGCAACATCCTCCTCTGTCAAGGTTGTTAGAGTCAGTTCACGGGGATACGGGTTCGAAGTGAGCCCCCGGAGCAGTAAGTATAGTGGGTATAACTGTTTGAAATTTGGGGTCGGCCACCAGACTGACTAGAAGCCTCCCGTTCTTGTCCCCAGACTAAAAAATTCTGGCCCTGAGCAACATCTCTGCTGAGGCAGTCGAAACAGAAAGGTGTAAAGAGAGTGCCCTTCGAGCCTGTGCCAGGGAGGAATATGCCCCAGGAGAAGAGTCCGATGCAAACACCTACTCTGCCGTACTCACCCAAGACTCTAGTTTTTTAGTTTGGAGGCATAGTCCACCCTGGCAGCTTTAATTGCAGATATGTAATCCCCTCTTATAGTTGCCTTATAGGCATCCCAGGTCACCTGTGCATTGGTCACATTGTCATTATAGTCCCAATATTGGGCAATTTTCCCTTGCATATTCTCTTCTACTTTTTCATCCTGTTGCCAGTCGCCAGCAACCTTTGCGCTCCCCCCCTCTAAACTGCAGAATGACCTCTAGGGGGGAATGGTCTGAAATCCCCGCCGGCAGGTAAGTTGCTGAGGCCACATACGGAAGTGTAGCCGGAGAGCAAAAAGCCAGGTCAATTCTGGAGCCTGAGCGGTGCACCGCAGATAAGTGGGAGTAGCACTGTGCTTGTGGATTTTTCCCATCTCCAGACCTCTGTAAGCTGCAGGGCCGAGGCCCATTGCCCCAATTGAGGGTCCGTCAACCTGGTTGGATTAGAGGTGTCCAAAGTCCGGTCCAGAATGCCATTAAAATCCCCTGCAATGATGAGTCTAGTGACCATATAAGGAGCCAGTCTGTCATACACCGCATAGAGTATAGACGTGGAAAATGGGGGCGGAACATATATGTTCACAAAGGCGAACATCTGGGCCTCTATGGACAACAGCTATATGACAAACTGTCCTCCAGGGTCTGAGATAACATGTTCCACCTGGCAGTTCAGAGATCTGTTCAGGAGAATGGACACCCCTCTGGCATAGTTAGAGTATGTGGCGTGGAAAGATTGTCTCACCCATCTTCTACGGAGGGCCAAATGTCTACTGCCCGTCAGATGGGTCTCCTGAAGAAATAGGATATGTGGCTTATGTGCTTGTAGATACTTAAACATAAGTGCTCTTTTGAAACGACTGTTCAAACCATGCACATTCCACGATACCAATCTGAGCTCCATCTAGCGTGCAAATGTGAAATGGAACTACCCACCGGAGGACGGGGGGGGGCAACCGCTCTCTGAGGCATCTGCAGATGTCTTGGAAGGTTTTTCTCTTCTTCTACAGGTCTGCCGAGAAATCAGGGTAAAAGTGGATGTCAGCATTTTCATACTTAAGGTGAGGATGTTTCCTGGCTTCGCTGAGTATGCGGTCATGATCCCGATAATTGAGGAACCTGGAATGGGCGAGGTGGTGCCCCAGGGGGTCGACGGCCAGTGGGAACTCGATGTGCGCGTTTGACTACATAGGTTGGCGAAACAGGTGCCAGCTCAAGGATGTCCTTGATGAAAGCTTCAGCGAACTCTGCAGTTCGCTCGCCCTCTGAGCTCTCCGGCAGGCCAAGCACTCTTACGTTGTTCCTCCTGAGGCGATTCTCGACGTCATCGAATTTAGCTACCAGTGATTTGACCGTGTTCTCTAGCACTTCAATGCGGTGGTCATGACTGGCAGTCAGGTCCTCTGTGGCTGATATGTGTGAATTAGATTCTGTGAGGCGGTCTCTGAACTTATCTAGATCTGCCCTTATGCAATTGCATTCAATACGGGTCAGCAGGGAGGATCTACTGTTTTCTATGGCTAGCAGGATCACCGCCGTGTCTCCGGAGGTGGAGGACTCTGGGGCCGCCGGAGCAATCAGGCTCTCCTGGCTCGCGGTCATGTTAAGCTCAGCCAGCAGCGCGTGGAGACTGTCGGCTAAGATGTGCTCCGCCATTCTTAACTCCAGAACGGTAATCACACGGTTTTGTTAGAAAACAAATCTTTGTGATTTTTTTTTAATGCAAATTTATCCTAAACAGTTCACATCGCTAACTGTGAGGCAAATTTAGAAAAAATCACCACCGCATCCCAAATGCTTACCCCAAAGCTGTTTACATATAAAAGTGTACAAGAGATTGGTCTCCTTAAAGTGTTACTAAACCCAGAACCCTGTATTCATCATATCTGGTCTCCCACAGAACATGGAAATGCAATTATTATATACGTAAATATAAATTGCTAAATACCTTTTCTCATCAGCAGTATATAGCAGTCTTATGACTTCTATCAGTGTATGGTTAAAGCTTGTAGGAGGAGTTTTCATTAGACTCTGACTGTCCTATGAGGCTGCATGACTCATGACCCTCTGCCTGGACTGTGCTGATCACATGCACCCTCCCAAGAAAAAAAAACTCTCTAGCAAATATGCACCAAACTGAGCATGTGAAGAGTGACTCCAAAGGCTCTGTACTATCAGCAGATTGATTGGGGACAGTAAAAGAAGGGGCGAATCAGAGAAGACAGGATCAAACAGCCTTTTTACACAATACAGAGGATTAACCGCTTAGGTTTGACAGTGAGTATAACAAGCATTTACTGAATATACACACTGATTTTACCGCTGTGGCTTTAGTAACACTCTAAGCTGAGAAACACAAAACTCAGAGTGAATCACATCATCTATATACATAAGACAGTCCCCACCCTGCCTCTCCACCTCATCCATTCAGAGAATTGAAAGCGATCTCTGAATGCAACAGGGCAGTTGCTCGACATTGGACTCAGACGCTAATAGAGATATCTGTAGTAGCAGTGTGTACTATAGTGATTTCCAGCTTCTAGAGGGATCCCTCAGGTATGGTTTATACCATAGCTCCCAACTGTCCCTGATTTGGAGCAATGTCCCTCTGTCCCTCTTTCCTCCTCTGTTGTCCCTTATTTTGGTCTGATCTATATAGATGTATATAAAATGCACTTTTTATCTTTCAAAAAGTGTTTCCCAATGCTAAACCTTTCATCCGGTTTCTTAATTGCTTTATTTGTAAATTCCACAAGCCAATATAAAGCAATAGTAGTGGTAAAAAAAAAAAAAAAAAAACACTTGTGGGTGTAACAAATCTTTTTTTCTGCATAATTCTCCTTTAAGGGGGCGTGGCAAGGGGTGTGTCCTGCGCCATCAAACTTTTGCTAATAGGTGTCTCTCGTTCCCATCTCAAAAAGTTGAGAGGTATGATATACATAGTTACATTTATAAAAGCTGGACCAGTGTAACAATGTGAAAATATCTATACCCTGACACAGATTAATGCGGTTGTGTATTTATTAATTCACCCTTAAATGTATTTTTTTTTAATGCAAGCACCTAAATCCTACTTGGCATCTGACCCTGTACAGCAAGGCTCAGATTGGGAGCAAGAGAATCAGCATAAGGAGCAAATCACGTTGACCTCACATAAACTTGGTGGTGTGCCACTCCAAGCGGCAGGCGCCATTGCTCAAACATTTCACTATTGAAAAGGATGCTAGCCTGGCATGAATTTGTTCATCCAGAAAGCTCTGTAATCAAATAATAAATCAACACCAATCAGCTCTAAATATATAGAAGGTAAAGAGCTGCCTCAGCCCCAGAAACTCCTAATGGCCACGCCCCCGAAGACCACGCACCCTGGTGGCCACACCCCCTGATGCATTTTGCCCTGCCCATCGGGGCTTAGTCACTAAGCCCCCAGTGGACGGGGTGAAAGGCTTCAGGAGGTGTGGCCATCGGGAACAAATCAGTTGCACTACTGTGCAATGGTGGGAGGAGAAAGCAAAGTGTCCGATAGGCTATTCAATGTGCAGCTTCTCCTGTCTCGGTCCAGTCACAGGCTGAGGGGAGGGAGAAAACCTGTAAATGTAACTGAGCTGTAGCAAAGAAAAATTTAGGTCTCCCATTCTTCCAGACAGGGCTGTGCTGTGTGGCAGAGCTGTGTAAATCTCAAAACTGGATGGACAGAGATACAATTTCTTTGGCAGGCCAAACAGCTCTCTTGTATGAATTTCATTTGTGTATTTGTGTGTAGCTTTTACAATGAGTTCAGATTTAAAAACAGGGAGAATAAGTAAAAACAAGAGTTTAGCAGAAACTATATGGTTGTTTAGAGGTGTTTACGCTCTCAGTGTGCCCAGTTGTAGTAGCTGGGTTTTCATCCTTTGTGTGAGGAGAAGGCTGGTGGTGAATTATTTATTGCTTTCCATTAATAATTTCACGGGAAGACCAGTGAGGCAGGCAATATATTGTGCCTGTCTCAGACGTGACAATATGGGTATAAGCGTTGCTTGACGTTTAAATAAATGATATCAAGGTAACACATGGTTGGTTATTAATGACATACATGTTATAGGGATAGAAAAAATCTCTGTGCGTTTTTTTCAGTGCACGCTGTTAATTTATTTTTCTGCTTTCCGCTGTACATTTTTCACCCTGAACATATATTTTATTTACTGAGAAAGCAAATCTTGTCTTTAATTCATAAGGCTCCTTCATTATTGAAACCGTCATTTACATCCAAAAGAATGGAAGTTTAACCCCTTCCTGTCTGTTGGCTGGGTCTTAAGATGGGGGGGGGGCTTCCTGATCATGTAACTACTGTGATTGGCTGTCACAGTGACCACATGATCCCGTGGCCTGTCCAGGGATGCCCAGAAGAGATGCGACCCTACGCTTTTCCTCCTCATCAGAAACGTTTACCTACCACTAGTAGTGTCTCTAACAGGTACCCCACCTTTCCCTGCACTACCCACTCACATAAAACACGCCAAACCCAGAAGCCAGGGCTTTAAATCGGCTCTGCCCGATCCATGATGGCTGGCAGAGTCACATGGGGCAACAGCATCCAACTGGATCGCTTTCCTAGATACCTGGGAAAGCATACAGGAACCAGGTTCCTCCTGACTTCCTCTCCATTTGCAGAGCTGCTGTGGTTGAGCGCCACCTGCAGTGGAGGAAATAAACTGCACCTGCCTACATACTGTATAGCAGGGATATGCAATTAGCGGACCTCCAGCTGTTGCAAAACTACAAGTCCCATCATGCCTCTGCCTCTGGGTGTCATGCTTGTGGCTGTCAGAGTTTTGCTATGCCTCATGGGACTTGTAGTTCGGCAACAGCTGGAGGTCCACTCATTGCATATCCCTGCTGTATAGTTTACACCAGTGGTTTTTAAATTACGAGGTATAAGAGTTTAAATTACAGCCTCTGACATCACTGAGGAGGAGTCACACATGATGTTTAGCATATGATGTGCTAGAGAAAGCTGGCTGTGGTCTGTGAACATATCACAGGAGATGGTCAGAGACTGTGGATATTCTACACGTGTGGTAACATGCTGTTTTCAGCCTTTAGCTATGGATACATATGTTACTAAAGAATAGAGCAGTGAGATGAAAGTTGGCAGATAGAACCACAGAGCGCAGCGGTGGACACAGGAGACTGACACTCCCAGAAGAGTCGGCTACAGAAGACGTTTCATGGGACTGCATCTCCCATTCAGGTATCACTCTGGTATGGACATAAAGAGACACAATACAGGTTTATTTATTTCCTTGCCATGTATATTTATCACCTAGTTGTTTTTTGTGCTTTTTTTTTTTTTAAACAAAAACCCTAATAACTCCTGGGGCTTGTTCAATGTAATGCTGGCCATATCGCCTATGGAGACTTTTAAGTATCATAGTTTATCGCCATTTTAGCGTGCGCAATTTTAAAGCATGGCGTGTTAGGTATCTGTTTACTCGGCATAACACCATCTTTTATATTTTACTAAAACAATGGGTTACATATTGGTGTTTTTTTCATTAAAATTCTTTCATATATTTTCCCCATAAATTGCATTTGAAAACTGCAACAAAGAAATTGCAACAACCCCCTTTTTTTTCCAATGGCCCCTGTTAAAAAATTTAATAATTTTTGGGGGTTCTAAGTCATTTTTACTTGTAAACAAAAAGTGTCAGAGTAGGCCTGGTCTTCAAGTGGTACCTTAAAAGACAAGCAGTTAAAGTGGTTGTAAACACGCATTAAAAAAAAACTAAACTCTCTAGCACCATTTAGTTGGTTATACTGTAATAACCCAAACCTTGTGTAGCCAGGTGCTTAGCTAAGAATGGAGAGTGAGAGAAACACTGGCTGCAGCTGCTCTCTGTAGCTGCAGCCCTGCAGTGCTGAACTGGTTAACAGCTATATCAACAAAAAGAGGGAGCTGCTGAGCAGGAAGAGTTCAATAGACTGAGTCAGGCAGCATTGCACTGTGGGAACTGTAGTCCGGAGGAGAGAGACTTTACTGGAATCAAGAGATTTTGAACTGCATTCCCCAGAGGAGATTGCAAGGAGGAGAGATAAAAGGTGCATTTTCTTAAACTGTACAGATCATAGCTTAGTCTTGGTGTGAAGGAGATCTGCTGCATATCAGGGGCCTGAGTGTGATACAGGGTGCACTGAGTTTTAGGGTGCCAAGAGCCAGAGTCACCTGAGTGATGGGGCAGAGCACAGAGTGGACTAATCGCTGTGTGTGACCAGATGGTGGGCTGCAACATCGCCGGGACTGGTGAGCTGTTGCTATGGGAATTTACTATCTGCTGCTAGAGAGAGAGAGAGAGGGACTGAGCCCTTTAGGAACTGACAATACAGTCATCTAGTAGCCTTATTGCTGCCTGCAGGCTTGACTGGGACTTTTCTCACGTGCACCTATGGTACATCTGGGCCCCGACACTAGCCAGCTGAAGGGTTAGAACTAAAGACTTTCCCTTTACAGCTGCTACAGAGAGACCTTCATCTATTGCTCATGCTAAGAGGTACCTCTCAGGGTACATTGCACCATATAATAGCCATTCTCCTAGAGTGCACTCTAGAGTAGTTATAGTAGGGGTACGAGTAGTGCTACATGGTATTGTTTTCACCTATTAAAATTTCTTCCTGGGCTTTTCTCAACCTTCTTAAAGTTGCCGATGAGTGGACGTGGCTTAGAAATAGAGACTTGGGAGGAAAAGAAATGCAGCAGTGAGAGGACACACCCCTTTGACAAAGCATTACTGTGAGGCTTGTGCATGTGTCTCCACTGCACAGCCTGTCACCCACAAGAGAAGGGGAGAGCCATCCTCATATATTTCCTTGTGTCGGGTTTATTCAGTTCAGAAGGTCAGGGAGGATTTCTGGAGAATAGGAGTGCATCAAGATGCCAAACTAAGCTCAAATGCTTATTTCAGGTAATCTTGATTGAGTTATGATTGTCAGGTGTACAACCACCTTAACAGTCTAAAGCCTAGTACACATGATGAGATTATCGGACGAATAATTCTCTTTTTTTTTGCATGTCAGTCTCCATCACAAAAAATTAATAGGTTACTAAAGTATGAAAATTCTCATATGACAGAATACAAATTTGGAAGTGATGTAATGTATTTGTATTGTAAAGTTGTACAATCTGGTATTGTACGAGAAAATTTTTCGTGTTTGTCCTTCAGAACATTTTGGATGAAAGCTATGTACTAACAATTAGATCAGGGGTCAGGAACCTTTTTGGCTGAGAGAGCCATGAACGCCACATATTTTAAAATGTAATTCCGTGAGAGCCATACAATATGTTTAAAACTAAATACAAGTAAATGAGTGCATTTTATGTAAGACCAACACTTTTAAAGTACAATAAGTCTCTAAATTCTTTTTAATATTGTTGTTATGCTGTTGCTAACCAATGATGAATAAAGTACTTCTTACCATTAATGCGATTTTTCGTGTTTGATTAATCAAATTTTTTTTTAATCGATTAATCGACTAATTTCGATTAATTATAAATGTAATGTCATCATCTCCCCCACTGTAATATCCACATCTCCCCCACTGACATCTCCCCCACTGTAATGTCCACATCTCCCCCACTGTAATATCCACATCTCCCTCACTGTAATTTCCACATCTCCGCCACTGTAATGTCCACATCTCCCCCACTGTAATATCCACATCTCCCCCACTGTAATGTCCACATCTCCCCCACTGTAATGTCCACATCTCCCCCACTGTAATATCCACATCTCCCCCACTGTAATGTCCACATCTCCCCCACTGTAATATCCACATCTCCGCCACTGTAATATCCACATCTCCCCCACTGTAATGTCCACATCTCCCCCACTGTAATATCCACATCTCCCCCACTGTAATATCCACATCTCCCCCACTGTAATGTCCACATCTCCCCCACTGTAATATCCACATCTCCCCCACTGTAATGTCCACATCTCCCCCACTGTAATGTCCACATCCCCCCCACTGTAATGTCCACATCTCCCCACTGTAATATCCACATCTCCCCCACTGTAATATCCACATCTCCCCCACTGTAATGTCCACATCTCCGCCACTGTAATGTCCACATCTCCCCACTGTAATATCCACATCTCCCCCACTGTAATATCCACATCTCCCCCCACTGTAATATCCACATCTCCCCTACGATTATCTGCTTGCTTACCACTACACAAGCAGGCAGATCCATGAGCAGTTGAGGCGGGTGATGATGACGTCAGCGTGCTGCTCACCTAGGCCGCCGCCAAGGTGTACCAAGATGGCCCCCACTCCGGAGCTAGGCCGAAGCTGCAGCCTTTGCTATGGGCTCAATCCGCTGATCGGCACACCATGCGATCCATGGATTGAGAGGCAAGAGCCAGATGCAGCCATCAAAAGAGCCACATCTGGCTCAAGAGCCATAGGTTTCCGACCCCTGGATTAGATTATCGTACATTCACTTGGTACTTTTTGTATGATATTCTGATCATGTGTGCGGGGCTTAAGCCTAGATATGAGGTCTGAACTTCCCCCAGCGGCTAATCCAAAAATAGCTAGGAAAGAGACAGCTGCTTCATAACTGTAGCTTGTCTCAGCTCTCCACAGACAGGAAACGGCAAAAGGAATGCAGAGGCAGGGGGTGTCTGTCAGCCTTTGCATTTCCCTTGTCATTGTGCTTCTGAACATTCCAAAAAATTTAGCTACCACAGTAAAAGTCAATTCCCTAACACAGCCCTCCTCCCTACTTGAGCATCATACCTCTTTCCTCTTCTGGTGTCCTAACTACGATCTGTGTTGACCCAGCACCTCTGCGCTTCTCCTTAGCTATCCCTGTGACGGAACCGACCTGCACCCTGCTTTGGTGCTTCCATCAGTATACAGTGCCTTGAAAAAGTATTCATATCCCTTGAAATTTTCCACATTTTGTCATGTTACAACCAAAAACATAAATATATTTTATTGGGATTTTATGTGATAGACCAACACAAAGTGGCATATAATTGTGAAGTGGAAGGAAAATTATAAATGGTTTTTCATTTTTTTTACAAATAAATATCTGAAAAGTGTGGAGTGCATTTGTATACAGCCCCCCTTAAGTCAATAATTTGTAGAACCACCTTTCGCTGCAATTACAGCTGCAAGTCTTTTTGGGGGTGTCTCTACCAGCTTTGCACATCTAGAGAGTGACATTTCTGCCCACACGATCACACTAAAGTCTGACGGATTTGTACGTGATGACGTACAACCGGATTAAAGTAAGGAAGTTCATAGCCAGTAGTCAATAGCTGCCCTAGCGTCGGTTTTTGTCCGTCGGACTAGCATACAGACGAGCAGATTTTTCGACTGGACTCAAGTTTGTCGGAAAGATTTGAAGCATGTTCCAAATCTAAAGTCCGTCAGATTTTCAACAGAAAAAGGTCTGCAGGTCTGATGGAAGTCACACCCGGTCGAATTGTCCGAATTTGTTCCGTCGGACCAGTCCGATCGAAAAGCCCGCCCGTGTGTACGCTGCATAACACATGAATATGCTTTGATCTAAACCATTCCATTGAAACTCTGGCTGTATGTTTAGGGTTGTTTTCCTGCTGGAATGTGAACCCCTGCACCAGTCACAACAGCTTTTCTTCTAAAGCCGCATACACACGGCCGGACTTCCCGACAGAAAAAGTCCGATGGGAGCCTTCGGTCGGACATTCTGACCATGTGTATGCCCCATCGGACTTTTTCTGTCGGCATTTCCGATGGACTCAGATATAGAACATGTTCTAAATCTTTCCGTCAGAAATGCCGACAGAGTTTAGACCATTCGGAAGTCCGGCCGTGTGTACGAGGCAAAAGATAACCCTGTATTTGGCTCCATCAATCTTCCCATCAACTCTGACCAGCTTCCCTGTCCCTGCTGAAGAAAAGCATCCCCACAACATGATGCTGCCACCACCATGTTTCAATGTGGGGATGGTGTGTTCAGGGTGATGTGCAGTGTTAGTTTTCTGCCACACATAACGTTCTGGTTTTAGGCCAAAAAGTTCAATTTTGGTCTCATCTGACCAGAGCACCTTCTTAAACATGTTTGCTGTGTCCCCAACATGGCTTCTTGCAAACTGCAAATGGGACTTCTTATGTCTTTCTTTCAATAATGGCATTCTTCTTTCATCTCTTCCATAAAGGCTACATTTGTGGAGTGCACTACTAATACTTGTCATGTGGACAGATTCTCCCACCTGAGCTGTGGATCTCTGCAGCTCCTCCAGAGTTACCATGGACCTCTTGGCTGCTTCTGTGATCAATGCTCTCCTTGCTCGGCCTGTCAGTTTAGGTGGATGGCCATGTCTTTGTAGGTATGTAGTTGTGCCATACTCTTTCAATTTTAAGATGAGGGATTGAATAGTGTTCCGTGAGATGTTCAAAGCTTGGGATATTTTTTTATACCCTAACCCTGCTTTAACCACTTCCCGCCCTGCCTATAGCAAAATGACGGGCGGTGGTTCAGTTACCCTGGCTGGGTGTCATATGACATCTAGCAGGATAACTGCCGGCGCGCGCCCATGGGGGCGCGCAGCGATCGTGGTGCGGCGTGTCAGTCTGACGCACCACTTCACAGATCTCGGTAAAGAGCCCCTGATTGAGGCTCTTTACCATGTGATCAGCCGTGTCCAATCACGGCTGATGATGATCACAGTGTAAACAGGAAGAGCCGTTTATCGGCTTTTCTTCACTCGTGTCTGACAGACGCGAGTAGAGGAGAGCCGATCAGCGTCTCTACTGACAGGGGTGGTCTGCGTTGATTGTTTATCAGCGCAGCCCCCCCAATGATGCCCACATTGGACCACCAGGGATGCCACCAGGACCACCAGGAATGCCCATCACGCATGGATGACCACGTATGCCCTACCATGGCCACCAGGGATATCACACAGTGCCCAAAATATGCCAATCAGTGCCAACAAATGGTGCCAGTCAGTGCCCACTACTAATGCCTGCCAGATGTCTCCTCATCAGTGATGCTCGACAGTGCCATCAATCAGTGTCCATCAGTGCCACCCATCAGTGTCCATCAGTGCCACCTATCAGTGCCCATCCGTGCCCACCTATCACTGTCCATCAGTGTCCATCGGCACCACCTATCAGTGCCACCCATAAGTACCCCTCAGTGCAGCCTTTCAGTGCCCATCAGTGCTGCATTTGAGTGCCCATTCAGTGCCGTCCATCAATGTCCAACAGTGCTGCATACTAGTGCAACCTATCAGTGCCCATCAGTGCAGCCTATCAGTGCCCATCATCAGTGCTCATCGGTGCCACCTAATCAGTGCCCATCAGTGCAGCCTCATCAGTGCCCATCAGTGAAGGAGAAAACTTACTTATTTACAAAATTTTATAACAGAGACAAAGAAAAAACTTTTTTTTTCAAAATTTTCGGTATTTTTTTATTTGTTGCGCAAAAAATAAAAACCCGAGCAGTGATCAAATATCACCAAATGAAAGCCCTATTTGTGGGAACAAAATGGTAAAAAATTTGGGTACAGTGTAGCATGACCGCGCAATCGTCATTAAAAGTGCGATAGTGCTGAAAGCTAAAAATTGGCCTAGCGCTGAAAGCTAAAAAAATGGCCTAGACAGGAAGGGGTGTAAGTGCCAGTTATTAAAGAGGTAAAACCTCTCCACAACTTTATCCCTGACCTGTCTGGTCTGTTCCTTGGCCTTCATGATGTTCACTAAGGTTCTCTAACAAACCTCTGAGGGCTTCACAGAACAGCTGTATTTATACTGAGATTATTATAAGTAGGTGACTTCTGAAGGTGAGTGGTTCCACTAGATTTTAGTTAGGGGTATCAGAGTAAAGGGTGCTGAATACAAATGTACGCCATACTTTATAGATATTTATTTGTAAAAAAAATTGAAAACCATTTATCATTTTCCTTCCACTTCACAATTATGTACCACTTTGTGTTGGTCTATCACATAAAATCCCAATAAAATTTATTTTATGTTTTTGGTTGTAACATGACAATATGTGGGAAATTTCAAGGGGTATGAATACTTTTTCAAGGCATTGTACAGCTTCCTTCAGTCTGGAACCAGGAACCAGATATTATAGTGACATTTTGCACCCAAGATACTAGATGGGACTAGCTCAGATCCATACTGGAGTTGGAACTGTTTATTGAAAACTCACACAGAATTTATAGTACACCAGATCAGGTGAGCCTAATCACATTATATATAATTAGCATAACTAAAGGAACAACCAACATATACTATATGCTAATCCACATCTAGCAAATAATAGCTGACAGTGATTTAATTAACCCATAAACATATAACATCCCACAATATTTTGGTAACAAGGAGTGCACACAATACTAGCAGACAGACAGAAACAATAGGTGACCCAATTAACAATGGGAGAAACTCAAACTTGCGTATTCTATCCACTAGACACGTCATCAGAGTACATACATCCCAGCTGTCTGACACAGTGAAATTAATTTATCTTCATAGATCCCTTGAGGATTATGGTTGATAAATATTTCTGTCCCAAGTAAAGGAGCCTCTCCAACCCAATCTGCAGGAGGGCCACCATATTCCCTCTGACCATTAACCTGTACATAATTAATATTACACTTTTCCATACACTCCAGAAGGGAAACTTTATTGTCCTTATTCAGAGAAGTAATCTAAACCACGCTCTCAGCGTCTATTAAGTGGTGGTCCATCATTATAGAATGATCTTCTCTCTCCATGGGCCATAATCAGTAGGAGGCTTGCCCCTAGTCCTCTCCAAAAGCCCCTGCCTTGGATGGGTCTTGCACACTCCCCATAAATGTTTATATAGCTGCCAAGAGATGAGCGAAGTTGAACACTATAGAATGTCATTTGAAGGACAGCTCAGAGTCTGACGGGGTAGCTGACATCCCATCCAAGATCATGGGAACCCAGCAGCTGTCTCAGGGCTTTTGGGTGTCTACATAAAGGAGACTTTACAGGTTAATAACATACATAGAATTCATTTATGCTTGGTTCACACTTCTGTGTGTGGCTGTGGGAGCGGGAATGGCAGCGATTCCAGCACCCGCAACCACCTACACTGAAAACGCACTGCTCTGTAAAAACACGCAGGGTTGCCATTCATTCATTTGAATAGGCTGCTGTGCCCGCAAAAATGCATAAGGCACACAAAATCTTATAGTTAGCTTGTCTGGTACAAGGGTCTCTTTATACTAGAAGACAAGGATTTACAATCGTTTAGCTTTTAAATATTGTCTCCACATTGTTCCAATATATATATATTATATATTGCAGAATGACTCAGCTGTGCAAAACACGGTCCCTTTAAAGGCTATAGCAGGCACGTGCGCATGCCCACGGTGCATGGCCGGGGCCGATGCACTTGGCCAGCGGCCAAGATATCCGTCCACCCGCGATCACTCCGCAGAGAGCCACAATGGGGATCTGTCAATGTAAACAAACAGACCTCTGTTCTGACAGTGGAGTAGAGAGATCAGCTGTTCCTAGTGATCAGGAACAGTGAGGGGTTTTCCTCTTTTTCCAGACCCTTTAACACAGGTCTGGTCCCAGAAGCAAATGGATTTAGCCTCAAAATAACAACTAGACTTTTATTATTATTGTTATTATATATCTCACTAGCTGCTTCTGCTAGCGCTCCATCCTACCCTCCTTACTTCTCCCACTGCTGTCTTCTTCCTCGCCACCGGTTACCCGTTATAAAAAAAAAGCCACTCTTCTGTGGCTGTCTTCCTCTGTTGTGTTTTCACCCGCTGTCTGGCATCCCTTATATAGCCATGGGGTGTGATGTCACAATGGGTGGACTCCACGTGTGATGTCATCGGATGGCCATGCTCTGTGGCTATATAAGAGATGCCAGACAGTGGACGACAACTTAACAGAGGAAAACAGCCACAGAAGAAGAGCAACTTATTTTTTTTTAATAGCGGGTAACCAGTGGCGAGGAAGAAGACAGCAGCGGGAGAAGATAGCACAAGAAGATAGCTCGGGGAGAAGACAAACTGGGAAGAGACGGCGGTGGGAGAAGTCGGCAGTGGGAGAAGACGGCGGTGGGAGAAGACGGCGGTGGGAGAAGATGACACCGGGAGAGACAACGGTGGGAGAAGACGACACCGGGAGAGACAACGGTGGGAGAAGACGACACCGGGAGAGACAACGGTGGGAGAAGACGACACCGGGAGAGACAACGGTGGGAGAAGACGACACCGGGAGAGACAACGGTGGGAGAAGACGACAACGGGAGAGACAACGGTGGGAGAAGACGACACTGGGAGAGACAATGGTGGGAGAAGACGGCAGCGGGAAAGATGGCGGTGGGAGAAGATGGATGAGAGCTATTTTTTTTTTTAATAAAGGACTTGTCAAAAACCGACTCTTTTTTTTTTTCCACTGCTTTTTGAGGTGAATGGGTAGGGGTACAATGTACCCGATACCTATTCACATAGGGGTGGTGGGATCTGGGGGCTCCCTTCTTAAAGGGGGGCTTCCAGATTCCGATAAGCCCCACGCCCACAGACCCCAACAACCACAGGCCAGGGTTGCGGGAAGAGGCCCTTGCCCCCATCAGCATGAGGGCAAGGTGCTTTGGGGGCAGATCCCCCCAAAGCATCCGTCCTCCCCATGTTGAGGGCATGTGGCCTGGTATGGTTCAGGAGGGGAGGGGGCTCTCGCTCATCCTGATTCCTGACCTGCCGGACTGCATGCTCGAATAAGGGTTCGGTATGGATTTTGGGGGGACCTCACGCCATTTTTTTTTTTTTTGGCTTGGGGGTGGGGGGTTCTCTCTGAATCCATACTAGACCCAAAGGGCCTGGTATGGACCTGGGGGAAGGGACGCTGTTTTTTTCCACAACTTTTTGTGTATTACATTCAGCTGTCAGCGGGGGAAACCCTGCTGACAGCTGATGACTCATTGTTTGTTAAGGACACGGCGGCCAGCTTCCTGCTTAGCAACCAGCTATATACAGTGTTAAAAAAAAAAAACACAAAAAGCAAAACACATCAAAAATCGCATCACAAACACAACACTTACGTTTCTGGTGCAATTCCATTAAAGTCTATTACCCGCAAAACGCGGGAAAAAAGTCCCTGACCCTGGGTGCGAAACGCATAGATGTGAACTTGTACCATATGAAACCATGTTAAATGCACTGTAGTGCATTTCTGCAAACTGCAAAATGCACTAAAAAACGCATAGGTGTGAACCTAGGTTGAAGGTTCATCCAGGGAGAGTCACCTCATCATTTACATCTGCAATGACCTCTACAACTGGTTACATCTTATCAGAATATCTCCTAATTGATAGCAAGACTTAATCCCTTGATCGCCCCTGATGTTAACACCTTCCCTGCCAGTGCCATTACATAGTTACATAGTTACATAGTAGGTGAGGTTGAAAAAAGACACAAGTCCATCAAGTCCAACCTATGTGTGTGATTATATGTCAGTATTAAATTGTATATCCCTGTATGTTGCGGTCATTCAGGTGCTTATCTAATAGTTTTTTGAAACTATCAATGCTCCCCGCTGAGACCACCGCCTGTGGAAGAGAATTCCACATCCTTGCCGCTCTTACAGTAAAGAACCCTCTACGTAGTTTAGTGGCCACGTGTCTTGTTAAACTCTCTTCCGCAAAAAAGTGTTATCCCTATTGTGGGGTCACCAGTACGGTATTTATACCATTAGTACAGTGACAGTGCATATTTTTAGCACTGATCACTGTATTAGTGTCACTGTATTAGTGTCACTGGTCCCCAAAAAGTGTCACTATTCCTAAAACGCCCCTGCCCATTGAAATGAATGGGCAGCGCTGTCGAAGCACCCGCAAAGCGTTTTGGCAGTGGTGCTTCGCGGGCACTATTAACCCCTTTTTCGGCTGCTAGCGGGGGTTAAAAGCGCCCGCTAGTGGCCGAAAAGCTCAGCTAAAACAACCTTAAAAGCGCCGCTAAAGCTAGCAGTGCTTTACCGCTGACGCTCTCACCGCCCCAGCGTGAAAGTGCCCTTAGTGTCCGATTTGTCTGCCGCAATATCGCAGTCCCGCTATAAGTCGCTGAGCACTCACTGCCATTACTAGTAAATAAATAAAAATTCCATAAACCTATCCCATAGTTTGTAGATGCTATAACTTTTGCGCAAACCAAACAATATATGCTTATTGGAATTTTTTTTTAACAAAAACATGTAGCAGAATACATATTGGCCTAAACTGATGAAGACATTTCCATTTTTTTTTTTATTGGGTTTGTTTGATAGCATAAAGTAAAATAAAATATTGGGATTTTTTTCAAAATTTTCATTTTTTTTTGTTTTTGTTTATAAAAATAAAAACCGCAGAGGTGATCAAATACCACCAAATGAAAGTTCTACTTGTGGGGAAAAAAAGGACATACATTTTATTTGTGTACAGCGTCGTACGACCGCGCAATTGTCGGGTACAGTAGCACAGTGCCGTATCGCAAAAAATGGCCTGGTCATGAAGATGGGTAAAGTGGTTAAATAACATGCAACTTATGCATGGGCATTAAAAAAAAAAAAATGCCATACGCTCCCAGCAACGTCATTTTTTTTGCCCGTATGCATGAGCCCCTAGATGTGGGTTTTTCCTAGATAGACATTTAGCAGGTAAAACAGCTCCCATTTTATTATGGTATCTCGTTATTTAGCTGTTTGTCTGCTTTGAATGCGCGATTTCTTCAGAATTGTGTTGACTTCAGGAAGGATGTGAAGCAACCGTGTGCTGATTTTACTAATGAGTCTCTGGGAAGGTTCACATCACAGGCAGAGCTGGGGGCTGATGCAACGCACAGCCTTCTTGGTACATCCCTGTCCCAGCAGAGAGCGAGTCTTCATACGTCAGAGGAGAGTCTGAATACATCACAAAAGAGTGTTCCTATAACCAAAAAGAGAGTCTTCTACAACAGACAAGAATCTTCATATAATAGAGGAGAGCCTTCATACAACAAGAGAAGAGTCTTCATACATCATTGGAGTCTTCAGATATCAGAGAAGCCTACACACTGCAGCATCTGTGCCAAGCACTCCAGCCTGTACTGCCAGTATGGGCTTCTTTAACCTCCAGCCCACCATGGTGTCCCTCATCCTCTCCGGGCTCCTTTCAGTACCGTCCGTCACCCCACATACAGCAGGTAAGTGCCCTCCAGACCAAAATCTTATCTTCCCTTACGCTCAGCTGTCCTTGAAGGACAGAAGGTGACTGATGCTGGGAAGGACATGAAGCGAGGTAACGTAAGCCTTTCAATTACCATAAACGACACACAAATGTATATGTTGTATGACCGGTTATGTCTCATTTATTACATTACATCTATTATACTAAAGGGGAAAAATGTGGTCAATGATGAGTTTCCTTTAAATGACATGTGCGTAGGTGAATTCTATATGTCTAGTCCTCTGTCTGTCTATTATCTGTCTGTCTGTCTGTCTGTCTGTCTGTCTGTCTGTCTATCTATCTATCTATCTATCTATCTATCTATCTATCTATCTATCTATCTATCTATCTATCTATCTATCTATCTATCTATCTATCTATGTATCTGTCCTTCCGTCACATTGCAGCTGCTGTGCTGTCTGCCATTCAGAAGCATACATCATGTATTACCAAGGGAATGTAATTATAGATCGACCAGCAGAAGGTTGATTGTCCAGTACACGGGGGGGAAGGGAGGATGGCGGAGTGTGTTCTTTTTTTAATAAAGGTACATTGAACCAGCAGACTTGTGTTTATTCAGGCAGCAAATCAGGTCTAAATGTCAACTCCCACCCAGAATGATATTTTAATTTTGGGTGAGCACTCGTGTGTTAAGTCACCCATCAGCTTCGTATTTCTAGGGGACCCCAGGGCTAAGATTCCCCTGTGTTCCTTTGTGCGTCCTTCCTCTCCCCCAAGGTCATACAATGTCAGTCTTTGTTATTAATCTGTTCTTCAAGTATGGGGAATCACCCAGGGAGAGTGACTTCAAGTGATTGTAAAGCTTCGATTTAATAAAAATAAATAATAACAAACATATCATATTTACCTCCACTGTGCAGTTCGTTTTGAACAGAGTTGCCCCCGAACCTGGTCTTCTGGGGTCCCTCAGCGGCTCTCACGGCTCCTCCTCTTATCAGATAACCCCCTAGGAGAAGCGCTCTCCCGGGGGGGTTACCTTGCAGGCACGCTCCCAAGTCCCCCCCCCCCAGCGCCCGCGTCTTTGGATTTAATTGACAGCAGCGGGAGCCAATGGTTGCGCTGCTATCAATCTATCCAATCAAGAGCCAAGAACCCCCGGACAAAGGGACAGAGTGTCTACGCCGTGGGAAATTCCAGGGCTCAGGTAAGTAAAATGGGGGGGGGGGCTGGGGGGCCGGTCACTGCCAGGTGTTTTTTCACCATAATGGATAGGATGCATTAAAGTGGAGGTCCGGCTGTTTAAAAAAAAAAGTCAGCAACTACAAACACTGTAGCTGCTGACTTTTAATAAGGGCACTTACCTGTCCAGCGAGCCCGCCATGTCGGCCCTCTGAGGCCCTCCATCGGATCAGGTGCCGGGGCCACCACCCTAACTAAGGGAAACAGGCAGTGGAGCCTTGCGGCTTCACTGCCCGTTTCCTACTGCGCATGCACGAGTCGCGCGCCGCTTTGTGACATGTCCCAGAAGACAACTGGGCAGCTCACCGAAGAGGAGGAAGTGAAGGAGCAGATTAAGAAGAGTGCCTAGCAACAGGCATTTCTGGTAAGTAAAAAAAATTTTTTTTTTCAAATTTTTTTAATATTTTTTTTTTGTAGAATGTTAATGTCATTTTTAATTGTAGGGTGGACCCCCGCTTTAAGGTGAAAAAACACGAGGGTTTACAACCCCTTTCATCATTTAGATGTTTTCCTTTATTTTCACCATGTGATCCTGCAGGTGACTCACTTCCTGTCCTAAGGTGACAACATTCGCTGATTGCACTGTATCTATAGAGCAGTATCGTTGTCGTCCTGGGCTGAATTCTTTTTTTGTATTACAAACACTCTCCCCATCTCCTTAAAGGAGTTGTAAAGGCAGAAGGTTTTTTATCTTAATGCATTAACCACTTCAGCCCCAGAAGATTTGGCTGCTCAATGACCAGGCCATTTTTTGCGATACGGCACTGCGTGCAACGCTGTACCCAAACAAATTTGATGTCCTTTTTTTCCCACAAATAGAGCTTTCTTTTGGTGGTATTTGATCATCTCTGCATTTTTAATGTTTTGCGCTATAAACAAAAAAAGAGCGACAATTTTGAAAAAAAAAAACACAATATTTTGTACCATAGGTGTGCGCAGCCTACTGCATTAGGGTGTGCACCTCAAAGCTCCAACACATATGAGTTTGACATATTTACTGGCCTCTTCCCCGCTCTCCATCCTGAAACAATGGGAGGAAGGGGGAGCAAGGGAACACATGGGAGACCCGGGCAACAGAAGGAAGAGGATCAGGGAAATGAGGGGTGGCGAGGGTGGCATATATTAGTACCAATCCCCTATATTTTCCTCCTGTGGCAGCTGAATGTTGACAAAAGGGAGAGGAGAAGCCTACTTTCAGCTGCTGCAGGAGGAAAATACAGATTGGTTTCACTAAATTCCACCCACGCCACCTCTCCTGTCAAGGTTCTGAGGATCGGCAAGGAAGGGTTGTGGTTTACCTGTCACCTGCCCACCATTGACAGGTTGCCAACCCCAGCATTAGGGTGTGCCCAGGCACACCTGGCACACCCCTTGCACACGCCTATGTTTTGTACTTTTTGCTATAATAAATATCCCCAATTTTTTTTTAAAAAAAAGCACATTTTCCTCAGTTTAAGCCGATATGTATTCTTCTACATATTTTTGGTAATAAAAATCGCAATAAGCGTATATTGATTGGTTTGCGTAAAAGTTACTGCATCTACAAAATAAGGGAAAGATTGTGTTCCCTGGTCCTGTGCTGATCACATGCACCCTCCCAAGAACAAAAAAAAAACTCTCGCAATACACACCTGAGTATGTGCAGAGTGACTCCAAAGGCTCGGTTCTATCAGCAGATGGATTGGGGACAGTGGAAGAAGGGGGGTATCAGAGAAGACAGGATCAAACAGCCTTTTTATACAATGCGGCGGATTAACCCCTTAGGTTCCACAGTGAGTATAACAAGTATGCTTTACTGCATATACACACTGATTTTACTGCTGTGAGTTTAGTAACACTTTACAGTTTCTTGACTGTTGCTTGGCAATTCAAAGTTTCAGCTCCCTCCACAAATTTTCTATAGGATTAAGGTCTGGAGACTGACTAGGCCACTCCATGACCTTAATGTGCTGCTTCTTGAGCCACTCCTTTGTTGCCTTTGCAGTATGTTTTGGGTCATTTTCATGCTGGAAGACCCATCCACGCCCCATCATCAGTGTTCCAGCTGAGGGAAGAAGGTTCTCATCCAAGATTTTACAAAACATGGCCCCTCCCATTGGCCCCTCAATGCATCAAAGTCAGCCTTTTTCTTTAGCAGAGAAACAGCCCCAAAGCATAATGTTTCCACCTCCATGTTTGACTGTAGGGATGGTGTTCTTAGGGTCATAGTCAGCATTTTTCTTCCTCCAAACAGTCGAGTTGAGTTAATGCCAAAGAGCTCAATTTTGGTCTCATCTGACCACAGAACTTTTTCCCAATCCTTCTCTGAATCATTCAGATGCTCACTGGCAAACTTCAGATGGGCCTCTACATGTGCCTTCTTGAGGAGGGGGACCTTGTGGGCACCGCAGGATTTCAATCCATGGTGGCGTATTGTGTTACCAATGGTTTGTTTGGTGACTGTGGTCCCAACTGCCTTGAGATCATTCACAAGCTCCCCCCATGTAGTTCTGAGCTGATCCCTCACTTTTGTTATGATCATCCTTACCCCTTGAGACAAAATCTTGCATGGAGCTCCAGACTGAGGGTGATTGATGGTTATTTTGTATTTCTTCCATTTGCGAATAATCGCTTCAAGAGTTGTCTCCTTCTCACCAAGCTTCTTGCTGATGATCTTGTAGCCCATTCCAGCTTTGTGTAGGTCTACAATCTTGTCCCTGATATCCTTTGACAGCTCTTTGGTCTTGCTCATGATGTTGAGGTTTGAATGGAAGAAAGAGATTCTGTGGACAGGTATCTTTAATGCACATAACGAGTTGTTGTTAGAAGCACCTTCTTAAAGGGGTTGTAAAGGAATTTTTTTTTTTTTTTTTAAATAACAAACATATTATACTTACCTCCTCTGTGCAGCTTGTTTTGCACAGAGTGACCCCGAACCTGGTCTTCTGGGGTCCCTCGGCAGCTGTTTCAGCTCCTCCCCGCAAGAACTAACCACCTTCATGCGAGCTCTCTCACGCATGGTGGTTAGTTCTTGCAGTCGCGCTCCCGTGATACAGCTGGCGGCTGTAGCCGCTCACTGCATCATTCCGTCATTGGATATGATTGACAGCAGCGCGAGCCAATGGCTGCGCTGCTTTCAATCCATCCACTCTAGCCAATCAACGGCCAGGCTGAGCGGCGAAGAGGACATCGGGGCGAGCGCAGCAGGTTTAGGGGCTCAGGTAAGTAAAACGGGGGTGCTGGGGGGGCCGGTATTGTCGGATGTTTTTTCACCTTAATGCATAGGATGCATTTACTCACTAAATTGCAACTCAATTTATAACATTTGTATCATGTGCTTCTTCTGGATTTTTGGTTGATATTCTCTCTCTATCAATTAAAATACACCTATGATAACTCTTATAGACCCTTCATTTCTTTGTAAGTGGGCAAACTTACAAAATCTGCAGGGGATCAAATGATTATTTTCGCCACTGTATAATATTATTTTCTATGTCAGTTAGACAGAAAATTAGATATACAGGTAAAAGCCAGTAAATTAGAATATTTTGAAAAACTTGATTTATTTCAGTAATTGCATTCAAAAGGTGTAACTTGTACATTATATTTATTCATTGCACACAGACTGATGCATTCAAATGTTTATTTCATTTAATTTTGATGATTTGAAGTGGCAACAAATGAAAATCCAAAATTCCGTGTGTCACAAAATTAGAATATTGTGTAAGGGTCAAGATTGTGAAAAAAAACCCATTCAAAAATGTGGGGGAGATTCACAAGGAGTGGACAGCTGCTGGAGTCAGAGCTTCAAGATGCACCACCAAGAGACGCTTGAAAGACATGGGTTTCAACTGCCGCATACCTCGTGTCAAGCCACTGTTGACCAAGAAACAGTGCGAAAAGCGTCTCACCTGGGCTAAGGAAAAAAAGAGCTGGACTGCTGCTGAGTGGTCCAAAGTCATGTTTTCTGACGAAAGCAAATTTTGCATTTCCTTTGGAAATCGAGGTCCCAGAGTCTGGAGGAAGACAGGAGAGGCACAGGATCCACATTGCCTGAAGTCTAGTGTAAAGTTTCCACCATCAGTGATGGTTTGGGGTGCCATGTCATCTGCTGGTGTCGGTCCACTCTGTTTCCTGAGATCCAGGGTCAACGCAGCCGTCTACCAGCAAGTTTTAGAGCACTTCATGCTTCCTGCTGCTGACCTGCTCTATGGAGATTTCAGGTTCCAACAGGACTTGGCGCCTGCACACAGCGCAAAATCTACCCGTGCCTGGTTTACGGACCATGGTATTTCTGTTCTAAATTGGCCAGCCAACTCCCCTGACCTTAGCCCCATAGAAAATCTGTGGGGTATTGTGAAAAGGAAGATGCAGAATGCCAGACCCAACAACGCAGAAGAGTTGAAGGCCACTATCAGAGCAACCTGGGCTCTCATAACACCTGAGCAGTGCCAGAAACTCATCGACTCCATGCCACGCCGCATTAATGCAGTAATTGAGGCAAAAGGAGCTCCAACCAAGTATTGAGTATTGTACATGCTCATATTTTTCATTTTCATACTTTTCAGTTGGCCAACATTTCTAAAAAATCCCTTTTTTGTATTAGCCTTAAGTAATATTCTAATTTTGTGACACACGGAATTTTGGATTTTCATTTGTTGCCACTTCAAATCATCAAAATTAAATGAAATAAACATTTGAATGCATCAGTCTGTGTGCAATGAATAAATATAATGTACAAGTTACACCTTTTGAATGCAATTACTGAAATAAATCAAGTTTTTCAAAATATTCTAATTTACTGGCTTTTACCTGTATACTGGATTTCTGCTAGTAGCAACAAGTATTTTTCTGTGGTTGCTAAAAATGTACTTACAAAAAAAAAAAAATAATAATAATTTAAAAAAGACGAATAGTGCAGCCACCACATCTGAGGACTGATAAGCTGCAATATATTACAATTTTGGGCCTAGATTCAGATATACGTTAATGTTCTATCACTTATATTTATTTTATGATAATCTATGTTGGTTACTCCCAATGAGTCTATGACCTAGGCAGAGATGGATTTGCAAACAGGTTTGGTTGGATTTGTCAAGTTCGGTTGGAGTTGGGCAGGTCTCAGTACAGACACTGTAGTGCAATCGCTACAGTTTGTCTGAAAAGTAAAACTCTGCTTGTCATAGGTGTGCTGAGAGTTGGGAAGATTCCCCTGCTCTGGTCTAGGATAGCAGGTAAGACCCCATCAGATTGATACAGATCATGTAAGGGAGATGAAATTGATACATTAAAGTGGTTATAAAGACTTACATATACCCAGTGAATTGACTGGCCTCAGATGAAACACCGAGATGAAACAAATCCTCCTACATAAGTTGTACCTGTCTATCTTCAGCCCTCTCTTCTCTACAGCCAAAGTCCAGAATTTATGCAGCTTGTCTGAGCATGCAAAAAGCATGGAGTAGGGACCTGAAGTTACACTTTGCAGAGCTCAGTAAGAGCTGATTGGAGGGAAGGAACACCCAGGAACAAAGCTAAGGCTTTCATTCACAGGCTGTGTGCTGGAGATCCCTCCCCGTCACCATTTTTCTCTTGGTGTCAGGAAAACTTGTCAGAAGTGTTTGATGCTGATAGCAAAGGAAGGAGGCAGCAGACAAAATTACACTCAGTGGTTTGGATTGAGACAAGAACACAGTATAGAGAGATATGCTTTGTTCATAGTTCATGTCAGAGGTTTACAACTAGTTGTAAACCTCTACCAGTAGTTGTAGACAACTATCCAAAGTTGGTGTACAAATGTATCTAATGCAGCAAATACAATGGTACATAAAGCAAACTATATTAGATACAATACTGTCCTGAAAGTAGTCCTTGGTATGCCAGCCCTCACAAATATCCAAAAATAGTCAAGCGTGTGTGGTAAATAGGTACTCGATAAAAAAATCTGGGGTCAGAATCAAGAGAGCCCTATAGTGTACCTGATGCATGGGGCTGAGCCTGGAGACGGACTTAAGAAAAGTTTGCTAAACATTGTTTACATTCTTTCAAAATTTACACCTTTATGCTAAATAGTGTTGTAAATTTACAAAACATTAACAAAAAAATATATATATATTCCTATGATGAAAATTTCAGTTTGAACTTCTATTTCTTTCGCCTCTTCTTCCCCTCAGAATATTACAGGAAAATAGAGCTGAACCAGGGAAAAAGTTCCATACCCTAAGTATAGAGGGGGGGGCTTACTCTGCTTCTACATGTACTGCGGTGTCAGTAAAATGTAGTGGAAGATAGAGAGGCCTGGATTTAAAAGAAGAAAGCATGCACGAAGGGCCGGCATGAGAGGGTTAAAAGTAGGGCTGGGGAAAAAATCTTGAATCGAGTTGAGAGGTCAAATCGATTCAAAATTTAAGCAAATCGATTTTTTTTTATTTTTTTTTTTCATCATGCCGGTCCTGGGGAGCTGCAGACAGGAGTTTTTAGGCGAGGCCACGGCTTCGGCCTAGTCCGTGGCTTTGGCCTAGCCTGCGAGGCCGGACGCCGCGGACTTGGCCGAAGCTGCGGCCTCACCTGAAAACTCCTGTCTGCAGCTCCCCAGGACCGGCGCTGACACCGCGCCGGTCCTGAGGAGCTGCGGGCAGGAAATTTTAGGTGAGACTGCGGCTTTGGCCTAGTCCGCGAGGCTGGACACCGCGGACTAGGCCGAAGCCGCGGCCTCGCCTAAAAACTCCTGCCTGCAGCTCCTTAGGACCTGCACGGTGTCAAAAAAAAACTCAATTCGAATCGTGAATCGAGTTTTTTTAAGAAAATCACAGATTTTTTTTTTGGAAAATCTCCCAGCCCTAGTTAAAAGGGGTTCAAATAGGGAGAGGGCTTCTGGTCAGTGGGAAGCATTCTTTTAAAAGTACTCACGTGATTTGTGGGGAGGACTGGAGAAGGTGGGGCTGCAGTAAGGGTATCTGTAGGAGGGTCTTGGAAGGTCTTGGGACAACGGCCCACCCTCCCGCCCTAACTGAGTTCCATGGCGAGTGGTGAATAGTTGGGGATTAAGGTTTTTTTGGAGGATTTTGTCGGGGTACAAGGTCCTCTTATGGGTTTTTTGGGTATAAAGAATATGTACATTGGAAGGGACCCATCCTGAATAAGGTTTCCATTATTATAGTTGGTGGTACCTGCATTAAAGGGGAAGCGCAACACATTAAGACAGTTATGGACTGTTCCATAGGAGCTGTTTCTGAAGACATGTTGGGAAGCGCAACATGTGTAGTTGTTTGTCTCCAAGTCAGTGTTTGTTGCAGCTGGAGGCCTAAAAATTTTCAGTGGTCACACAGGTACGAGTAGTTGATGTCCATAAGGACCTTGTGACTCCTGTTTTTGGCAGAATGTACTGGATGTTCATATGTTTATATGTTGATATGTCTATAAGTTATTTATAATTGTTTAATAAAAGGCTGCTATATGGCCATTGTACTCCATCCTGAGTCATGTGGTTATTCTTGGAAAAGGTTAGTGGAGGAGTGGTGGTTAAGCAGTTGGGAGAGCAAAGCATCTTTTATACCCTAGTCATGGGATAAAACAAATAATTTTACACATAGTGTAAAGCAAATAAGGTTATTCTGGTGGCAAGGGATGGGCAGGGGCAGATTCCCTAGATGTAGTGGTAAAGGGGACATCCACCTCATGTTCTAGATAGGTGGCTGGCAACCAGTGGGCTGTCACAGCATGCGTCAACATGCCCACATTGTGCATTTGCATTTACATTAAATCTGCAAGAAAACAAGTGATTGGCCAAACAAGCGCAGCACAGGATCAATACTAACCATGGGCAGCCAGAGCAAGAGGGCAGAGAATAGGTGTAGGGTGGTACATCCATTCTACATCATTGATTAGCCATAGAGGAGGGGGGCACAGTTCCACATTCTTGCTCTGGGTGCTTGACAAACCTGTCCCAGTACTAGGTGGTGGCATCCATGTGCTCTATATTTTTCTTTAGTGTAAGACCTGTGTGCTATCCGCTAACTGCACAGTCAGGTTTAAAAAAATAAACACTTGGAAAATGCATGGCAGCACGCATGCACCACACACACCAGCAAGTGTGCATTATGCATACCTTAACATGTCCACTGGTGTGAATGGGCCCTCAGAGGAGCTGTAGCTTTGTGATTTGTTCTTGGTACCAGAAACCCCAAGCCTACTAGCACTGGACTCCCATCATGAAGAGCATGCATCAGGTCCTATTGTATATATTCGTTTTTTCATTCCTTTCTTTTCAAAGGAAAAAGGCAGGAGTGTTGTTGAATATAATGATCCAAGCCATTTGTTGCTTTGAATTATTTTTAAGGCTAAGTTCAACTTTTTAAGAAAATAGACTGTGCAGTCTAGAGGCCCCAGTATATTAATTCAATACAGTGCAGTGCTGAAACATTGTCATTAGTTTAAAGGCCTTACCATTAGGCCAGGAGGGATATCCCCAAAGCCTGTCAGAAAAACTCTCACGGAGGTGATTGTAGCTATAAAATCGACCTGTCTTGTCCACATTTCGGGACATTCAGATTCAGCACTCAACAGGGACATTGCTCCCAGCATTCCAGGAGCTTCTGCATTTCAAATCTGCGCTTCCACATTCCAGATCCGTGCAGTGCGCTCTCATTTACCCTGTAGCAGCAGAGGAAGAGCACACTGCGTGTAAGGGTAGGTAGATGACACGTCCTCCATGCTCCCCTGATCATTGGGTGCCAAGTGTGGGTCACATAGGAGGCCTACCCTGGGTTGGGTTCTTCTGGCCTACGCTAGGCACTTCACACATGGGGTACATTTACTTAACAGAAAACAGGACTCTAATAAACTCTCCCAATGTATTATACACCACTACGGTCACTTGAGCATTTAGGAGGGACACACAGAGCCAATGCCCTCTCCATCTGTCTAACGTATAACCACACCCTTACTCCCAGTAATGGAATGGGGCCCCACTATGCACGTAATGCAACGACTCCATGGGGTTGATTTACCAAAGGCAAATAGACTGTGCACTTTGCTAAGCCCTCTGCAAGCCCTCTGCAAGAGCTTAGTAAATGAGGCAAGGCTTTGCTTTGCAAAGAGTACCCAATCACATGCAAGGAAAATTTAAAAAAAACAGCATTTTTGTGTGCTCATGATTGGATGACGGAAGTCAGCAGAGTTTCTGCTCATTTACTAAGCTCTGGAGCAACTGCACTTGCAGAGTGCATTTGCACTTTGCAAAGTGCACAGTCTTTTTCCTTTAGTAAATTAACCCCCATGTGTGCACTTCACTTAACGCTCCCTCTTCCGTACCTGTGTACAGCCTGAGGACCTCTGTGGTCCTGGCCTGCTCCTGTTGCTCTGGGAGACTGACCTGCTCACGGAGAGAGTGCTGAGAACAACTCCTCCTGCTAAAAAGCTGTTCTACCTATCACAAGTACACACTTACGAGAGGCTGCTAAAGAAACCTTTGTTACGCTTGGTAACCACTTGTATCTTCACACTGTATTACCTCTTGTACCGTTATCTTCATACCTTAATGTGCTTAGTGACCCAAGCTGTGGACTACTGTATATGTCTTGGTTACTTGCATTACACCCCTTGAATAACTTCACACCAGGCAAGGACAAAGTTTCAAAGTGCATAATGACATACAAAGGTAACAGTCCAACATTAAGTGCAGTCTTTGCCTATCATCCCTAGTCCCTAACTTCAGGCTAGTGGCTGCCCCAGCATACCTGCATAGGATAAGAGTCCATACTTGGCAGAGTCCATAGGAGGTTTCTTCAGGGAGGACTGTAAATCCCACCAATCTCCCCAGATAGCGGGAACTCCGATATCGGAATGACACTGGTGGCCTGGACTCTGGCGACAAACAATACATTTCCCTTGTCATGAGCCCCTTGGGTGCAAACCCCTGTTCCTTTTTTATCACACAGAACCAATGGGCCGGACACAGCAAAGCCCACCAATACAAAAACCCAGGACATAATTAACACTACCCTTCCCAACATGGGCAGCATTAACCTCTACCTGCCTACACACCAGGGCTTTTTTTCAGGGGGAACTTGGTGGAACTCAGTTCCACCACCTCTGGCTCAGACCCTTTGGTGCCTGCTCACCACAATCACTTGTAAACACAGAAGTCTGGTTTCTGTGTTTACAAGTGACAGCTCTGCACTCTGTGTGTAACTCCCATGAACATTGGACTCTGTATGTAATCCAATCCTGATATTTAATGCCCCTTTAAGACCCTTCTACTGTTTGTGAAATATGACCACACCCACTGTTTGATGTGATTTGGAGGGTGTGTGGGGGGAGGGGTTTGGGAGGGGTCGTGGTTGAGTTCCAGCACCTATTGTTTGAGAAAAAAAGCCCTGCTACACACACATGTGATTGTTTGGGAGCGTGTTCGCTCTTGGAAAACTGGGAATGAGCTCCTTGTAGGAGTGGTCAGGTTTTTGGGCAGGATGGGCTAACAACCACAGTATGACTTTTTGGGATGTCCCTCATGGCCTAATGGTAAGATTTTTAAACTGCACAGCTTTTTTTTAACACACTGGGGCCCCTACACTGTACTGCATAGTCTATTTATTTAAAAAGGTGAACTTGGCCTTTGTGCCAAAAACTCCAATTCACAGAGAATTAAAACAGAACAACTCTGCTGACGTAAGGGGAACCACACGCCCAACATGCAGCACGGATCTCAGGAAACCTCAGACTTGTCACATATATTGGAAACCTCAGACTTGCCACATATATTGGAACACATAAATTAGTCCGGGAAGTGGCTTGCAAAATAGAAAGTTTATTTGAAAATACACTCATACAGTGAGTATCAGATTAACACACTGAGACTTTTGAATTTGTTGAAAGGGAATCTAAACTCAAGAACAAAAAGTGAATATACTGCAGCTTACTGGTCCTTATGTTGTGGCTGCATTCATTTTACCTTGTTCCCTTTTTTTCACCTGGTAATCCTGCCTGTAACACACTTCCTACCCCAGGATGACAACTCTCAATGTACTGTAATGCCCCGTACACACGGTCGGATTTTCCGATGGAAAATGTCCGATCGGAGCGTGTTGTCGGAAATTCCGACCGTGTGTGGGCTCCATCGGACATTTTCCATCGAATTTTCCGACACACAAAGTTGGAGAGCAGGGGATAAAATTTTCCGACAACAAAATCCATTGTCGGAAATTCCGATCGTGTGTACACAAATCCGACGGACAAAGTGCCACGCATGCTCAGAATAAATAAAGAGATGAAAGCTATTGGCCACTGCCCCGTTTATAGTCCCGACGTACATGTTTTACGTCACCGCGTTTAAAACGATCGGATTTTCCGACAACTTTGTGTGACCGTGTGTATGCAAGACAAGTTTGAGCCAACATCCGTCGGAAAAAATCCTAGGATTTTGTTGTCGGAATGTCCGAACAAAGTCCGACCGTGTGTACGGGGCATATCTGTGGAGAAGCAGCATAGTCATCCTTGGACAGCCGCATCTTTAATTTGTGGAGAGTGTTGTGTTAGATCAGTGTTGCCAACCTACCAGATTGAAATTTACTGGCACAGACAAGTTTTTACTGACATTTCTAGAAGTTACAAAATTACAGTTTTAAGTGCAAATTTCAGTATTTAGGCTACAAACATGTACAATATGCAATGTGATTTAACCATTTCAGCTCCTAGAAGGTTTACCCCCACTTCATGACCAGGCCATTTTTTTGCGATACAGCACTGCGTTATTTTAACTGGCAATTGCACGGTCATGAAATGCTGTACCTAAACAAAATGTATGTCCTTTTTTTCCCCACAAATGGAACTTTCGTTTGGTGGCAATTGATCACCTCTGCAGTTTTTATTTTTTGCGCTATAAACAAAAAAAGACAATTTTTGAAAAAAAACAAAAAAAACAATATATTTTACTTTCTGCTATAAAACATATCCATTAAAAAAATGTAAAAAAATGGAATTTCTTCATTTAGGTCAATTCTGCTACATATTTTTGGTAAAAAAAAATCCCAATAAGCATATATATTGATTGAATATAAAATAAAAATCAGAACCACTAAGTAATCCTGAACCTAGCGCTCAATGTAAATGTGTAACCTGCACTTTCAGCCGCTATTATAAAATATAAAAACCAGTATAAAAATATATGCCTAATTATAAAAACAAAGCATTAACAGCGCTCTATATGAATAACAAACAATATTCAACAATATGATATCTCATGTAATGCAGTGGAAAAAATCTTTTCAGGTTTAGTATCACGATAATTAAGCCATGAGCGGCACCATTCACTGAAATGTCCGTCAATCTACTATCAGTTAACATAAATAAAGTGGTGTGAACAACCCACTCCTCCTTTTGACAGTTCAATGAAATGAAATGCATATAATCAAGGTGTTGTAGTATGCTTCTGATCCAAAAGAGATCTTATTCCGTGAATCAATAGCTGCTACACCTTCACCAATCCACCTCGTGCACACCCCCTTGTGTATCTGCTTACCGGAGGTAAGTATTAACTGGGCCTGTAGGTTCCTTCCTATTGTAAGTCTACAGCACTCTTACTGGAAGCTCAGCTCTCCTTACCAAGGATGATTCAATGAGGTGGATGTGTCATGTAAGACCGCCATTTTGTCACTGTACCGAAGCATCGGTGGTTGCTAGTGGACATTGAGTCTTCCATACCCGCCAATCAGCTCCCGCTGTTTCTAATCACGGTGGGAAGGGGACGCCGGCAGCCCCCATGCGTGCCCCAAACCCGGAAGTGAACCATCCCATACTAGGTATTATACAGCCGTATAGATATACAGTCAAGCGGTTAAGATATTAACCACGTAAGGACCAGAAGGATTTGCCCCTTAATGACCAGGCCATTTTTTGCGATTCAGCACTGTGTCGCTTTAACTGACAATTGCGCGATCGTGCGACGTTGTACCCAAACGCGCGACGTTCGTTTTTTCCCACAAATAGGGCTTTCTTTTGGCGGTATTTGATCACCTCTGCGGTTTTTATTTTTTGCGCTATAAACAAAAAAAAAAGGCAGGCAATTTTTTAAAAAAATTCTATTTTTTACTTTTTGCTATAATAAATATTACATTTTTTAAAAAATGTCTTCATCAGTTTAGACTAATATATATTGTTCTACATATTTTTGGTAAAAAAAAAAAAAATCGCAATAAGCATATATTGATTGGATTGCGCAAAAGTTATAGCGTCTACAGAATAGGTGATAGATTTATGGCATTATTTTCGCCGCCATTACTAGTGAAAAAAATAATAATAATAAAAATGCAATAAATCTATCCCCTATTTTGTAGACACTAAAACTTTTGCACACACCAATCAATATACGCTTATTGCGATTTTCATTACCAAAAATATGTAGTAGAATACATACAAAATTGGGGATTTATTTATTTATTATAGCAAAAAATACAAAATATTGTTTTTTTTTAAATTGTCACTAAACTATTACTAAAATTTTGTTTATAGCGCAAAAAAATAAAAACCACAGAGATGATCAAATACCACCAAAAGAAAGCTCTATTTGTGGGAAAAAAAAGGACGTCAAAGCAACACAGTGTGGTATCGCAAAAAATGGCCTGGTCATTGAGCAGCCAAATCTTCCAGGGCTGAAGTGGTTATATGTCAGTATTACATTGTATATCAATGTATGTTGTTGTCATTCAGGTGCTTATCTAATAGTTTTTTGAAACTATCGATGCTCCCCGCTGAGACCACCGCCTGTGGAAGGGAATTCCACATCCTTGCCGCTCTTACAGTAAAGAACCCTCTACGCAGTTTAAGGTTAAACCTCTTTTCTTCTAATTTTAATGAGTGGTCACGTGTCTTATTAAACTCCCTTCCACAAAAAAGTTTTATCCCTATTGTGGGGTCACCAGTACGGTATTTGTGAATTGAAATCATATCCCCTCTCAAGTGTCTCTTCTCCAGAGAGAATAAGTTCAGTGCTCGCAACCTTTCCTCATAACTAAGATCCTCCAGACCCTTTATTAGCTTTGTTGCCCTTCTTTGTATTCGCTCCATTTCCAGTAAATCCTTCCTGAGGACTGCTGCCCACAACTAGACAGCATAATCTAGGTGCAGCTGGACCAGAGTCTTGTAGAGTGGGAGAATTATCGTTTTATCTCTGGAGTTGATCCCCTTTTTAATGCATGCCAATATTCTGTTTGCTTTGTTAGCAGCAGCTTGGCATTGCATGCCATTGCTGAGCCTATCATCTACTAGGACCTCCAGGTCCTTTTCCATCCTAGATTTCCCCAGAGGTTCTCCCCCCAGTGTATAGATTGCATTCATATCTTTGCCAACCAAATGCAATATTTTAAATCTTTCTACATTAAACCTCATTTGCCATGTAGTTTTTCCACCCCATTAATTTGCTCAGATCTTTATGAACAAATTAAATAGGATTGGTCCCAGCATAGAACCCTGGAGGACTCCACTACCCACTCCTGACCATTCTGAGTACTCCCCATTTATCACCACCCTCTGAACTCTCCCTTGTAGCCAGTTTTCAATCCATGTACTCACCCTATGGTCCATGCCAACAGACCTTATTTTGTACATAAACATTTATGGGGAACTGTGTCAAATGCTTTTGCAAAGTCCAGATACACCACGTCTACGGGCCTTCCTTTATCTATGGTACTTTTAATACCAGATCCAATATCATTTATAAAGTTATTAAAAAGTAAGGGTCCCAGCACTGAACCTTGGGGTACACCACTGATAACCTTAGACCATTCAGAGTAAGAATCGTTAACCACTACTCTCTGAATACTGTATTTTAGCCAGTTTTCTATCCATTTACAAATTGGCCTTTCCAAGCCTGTAGACTTTACCTTATACATGAGCCATGTGTGGGGAACTGTGTCAAACACTTTTGCAAAATCTAAGTATACCACGTCTACAGCCACTCCACTGTCCAAGGTTTGACTTACCTCCTCATAAAAAGAAATCAGGTTTCTTTGACAACTTCTGTCTTTCATGAATCCATGCTGCCTGTTGCTTAAAATATTTTTTCCAGCAAAAACTGGTCTATGTGGTCTTTTATTAAACTCTTCAGTATCTTCCCGACTATAGAAGTTAACCTAACAGGTCTACAGTTACTTGGCAAAGACTTTGATCCCTTTTTACATTGATCCCTTTTTATCTTTTGATCCCTGCGCCAATCCAGTGGTACCATTCCATTTGATGAGATCAGTGTTTTTTTAACCCTCACCTCTTCTCCCAGATCATCCTTGCTGCCTAAAAACTCTTCTCCCAAGCACATTCCATTCACACCTGAGCGTAGTGGAAATGCGCGTTCCTGCTCGCTTTTTCACAAGTAAACACACGTTGTGCATAAGTCACTTGAATGGGCTGCACTATGCATGACAAATGACCCAAAGTAGCTCAAGAATCTTTTGCGTCACAGAGCGTTTTGTTCAGTTCGCATATTGGTGCGTTTGTAATGTGTTTTGTCACGTGGCAAAAGATGCATCTGCTAACCGTGATTGGGGTGTCATTACCAATTAGGCTGCATTCACATCTGAGCATTTCTGAATGCGCAGCAACCTGCACAGAAAACACAAGGTTTGCTGCATGTTTCAGAAACATGCTGCAAAGGAGCATCGGGCGTGTGTCAACATAATGGCATTCTGACCACGATTGGGGGTGCCGGGGGTGGAGCGGGCACGGAGATCCTGAAAACAAGATGAGATGGGCCACATACTGGCAGCTCCCATGGCTCGGGCTGGACGGGATGGGTCGGGAGCAACTCCCCGCAGCCCACTCCAGTTACTCCCCCACATAGGCTGGCACATCCCTTGACTATTATAGGTTGAGGCATGCAAACACAAGCATATTGCTTGCCTTTAGTAGTTATTCCCTTTCCCCCCTGACCTAAATCCTATTGGTTTGTTTCTCTTTCCCCCTCTATATCACTATCCCAGTTTAAGCTGCACTCCTCCCAATAAAGGAACTAATTGTACTGCCTCACCGTAGAGGCCACTTGTAACTCTTCTGCAGCTAAATCCCTTCCCCAGACCCGTTCCCCCCCCCCTTTTTTTTTTTTAACCCTGGTTGAGAATGGACGGCCTGAAAATATACTCAATAAATGCGAAGGGCCTCAACACGCCAGAGAAATGGCGTATGTTGATGAATTACTTAAAACGAGCTCGGGCTGATATAGCTTTAATTCAAGAAAGTCATTTTAAAAAGGACCGGTTGCCAGTCCTCAAAAATAGATTCTTCCCTCTAACCTATCCTTCTACCAACAAAACTAAATCTGGAGGGACTTCTATCCTCCTATCCAGCAAAATACAATGGACCCCTCGCGATTCTATGATAGACGCAGAGGGATGATTTGCGTTTATTAAGGGTCTTATAGGAGATGGGCAATTGACATTAGCGACCATATATGCCCTGAACGACTGTCAGGATACTTTTATGCGACACACTCTAATCTAAACTGTCTAATTTTCAAGAAGTCCAACTGATTTTGGGGGGAGATTTAATGTTCCTCTAGCTCCTAATGTAGACACCTCCTCAGGATCATCCTCTTTACCGATAAGGGCCCGAAAACGAATCACCAAAATTTTACACGAAACACAGTTGATCGACTTGTGGCGCCTCCAACATCCGGGTGAAAGAGACTATACGTTCTATTCCCCTCCGCACAAACTATATACAAGAATAGACTACTTCCTTATACCCCACGGCCAGCTACACACTGTTAAAGACTCGATTATAGGCCAAAGGACATGGTCGGACCATGCTCCTATAACATTGACCTACGCGCTATCAAATAACCCCTCTCATAGGACTCACCTCTGGCGTTTAAATGAAAGCCTCCTACAGAGACCAGAAGTCCTGGAGGAAGTAAATAGAGAACTGAAATTTTACTTTCAAACTAACACAACAGTAGACTGCACTCCGGGAGCGGTATGGGAGGCACACAAGGTGGTTATCAGGGGTATCTTCATAAAACACGGCGCACATATTAAAAGAGAGAACAGAAAACAATTAGAATTACTCCTCGCCAAACTTCATACCACTGAGTCACAACATAAAAACTCCCCTGACCCTTTAGTGGAGGCTGAACTTACCTCCCTCCGCAATCAAATCAACGACCTCCTTGGCTATAAGGCTAAAGCAGCGCTACAAAAATGTTGTTTCATAGCTTATGAATCGGGAGACAAATATGGGCAAATTCTCGCCAGAGCGATCAAAGATATTAAGATGCAAGCCTACATCCCCCATATTAAGGCGGGAACGGATAAAAAGGTCAGCTTACCACATCAAATAGCTAACACCTTTAACCACTTCAGTCCCGGACCATTTGGCTTGCCAAAGACCAGAGCGTTTTTTGCGATTCGGCACTGCGTCCCTTTAACTGACAATTGCGCGGTCGTGCGATGTGGCTCCCAAACAAAATTGACATCCTTTTTTCCCCACAAATAGAGATTTCTTTTGGTGGCATTTGATCACCTCTGCGGTTTTTATTTTTTGCGCTATAAACAAAAAAAGAGCGACAATTTTGAAAAAAACGCAATATGTTTTACTTTTTGCTATAATAAATATACCCATAAAATATATAACAACACATTTTTTTTCCTCAGTTTAGGCCGATACGTATTCTTCTACATATTTTTGGTAAAAAAAAAATCGCAATAAGTGTTTATTGATGTGTTTGCGCAAAATTTATTACGTCTACAAAATAGGGGATAGTTTTATGGCATTTTTATTAATAAATGATTTTTTACATCAACTATTTTTATACAAATTCTCTGCTGCTAAAAAACCCCTGGGGAAACTTCCTATTTTTTGTATACATTTGAGTTATGCAGCTTTGGGGGCTCCCACATTGTGTTTTCCCTTCTATACTTTTATTAATCATTTTTTTTTTTTTTTTACTAGTAATGGCAGCGATCTGTGATTTTTATCGTGACTGTGACATTATGGCGGACAGATCGGACACTTTTGCCGCTATTTTGGGACCATTCACATTTATACAGCGATCAGTGCACTTAAAAATACACTGATTACTGTGTAAATGTGACTGGCAGTGAAGGGGTTAACCAGTAGGGGGCGCTGCAGAGGTTAAGTGTGTCCTAGGGAGTGATTCAAACTCTGGGGGGAGGGGCTACGTGTGATACGACACTGATCACCGCTCCCGATCACAGGAATCGGTGATCAGTGTCCTGTCACCAGGAAGAATGGGGAAATGCTTGTTTATATCAGCATTTCCCCGTACTTCCTCTCACGGAGCTCGCAGCGATTGCGCGCATGCCCACAATGCCGCATCTTAAAGGACAACTTACAGGCACGTTAATATGCCTGTACGTGCCCTTCTGCCGACGTATATCGGCGTGAGCCAGTCAGCAAGGGGTTAAGGAATATTATGAAACCCTTTACAATTTACCAGCCCCACCGTGAGCGCAACCCCTGATGGAGGCCTATTTATCCTCCTGCCAGATCCCTACACTGACATCGGAAAGTATAGCTGACTTAGAGACCCTGATAACGCCAGAAAAACTGGAACTAGCACTTTCCTCGACTAAGCCAGGTAAAGCCCCTGGCCCAGATGGCCTTACCCTTCAATACTACAGAACATTACTCCCGTCCCTTAGCCCCCATATGGTAACCTTCTTTATTGAAATAGGGAACACGGCAGCCTTCTCCAGTGATACTATGCGGGCACATATTACGGTCATCCCAAAGGATGGCAAAGATCCCTTAGTTTGCAGCAGCTACAGGCCGATTTCCCTTTTAAACATAGATCTTAAGCTGTTTACCAAGATTTTAGCGACCCGACTAGCCCATCATCTACAAACTCTGATCCACTTAGATCAAGTTGGCTTTATCCCCACTAGGGAATCTAGAGACAATACAATTAAAGTACTGAATCTAATACATGTAGCCAATCAGACCCATGCGCTCTCAGTCTTCATAAATACTGACGCAGAAAAAGCCTTTGACAGGGTTAATTGGGATTATATGTTCACAGTCCTTCGATATATAGGGCTAGGGGAAACGATGATTAGATGGATCATCCAAATATACTCTACCTCTACTGCACAAGTTAAAGTGAATTGAATTCTTTCAGACCCCCTCCCAATTACGAACGTGACTAGACAAGGCTGCCCACTGTCTCTCCTCCTTTTTGCCCTATCATTGGAGCCATTCTTATGTAAAATCAGGAATAACCCAGACATCCAAGGCCTAGTGGTTAGAGATACCCAGTACAAGGTCTCCGCATACCCAGACGATTTGCTATTTTCCCTTTCTAATCCAACAATCTCCCTCCCAAACCTCCTCAGAGAATTTGACGAATACGGAAACATATCCAATATTAAAATTAATTACAATAAGTATAGAGATACCGCAATGCAAGCACTTTGCTCCAGCTTCAACTTTAAGTGGACATCTTCAGCTCTGACATACCTGAGCACTTCTGTCCCAGCTAATATAAACCATACCTTTAATTTGAATTCCCCCCCCCCCTTAATAACTAAAACCCGGACCCTACTAGAATCATGGCATAAGGGCCTCCATTCCTGGTTCGGCAGATGTAATCTTATTAATCTTATTAAGATGTGCATCTTACCCAAATTCCTTTATCTATTACAGACACTCTCAATCGCGATCCCCATATCATTCTTCAGACAGGTACACAGTCAATTTAACAGATTCATATGGGAAAATAAGAAACCGAGATTACCTCGTACCCTACTCTCCTTACCTAAGATTAATGGAGGTCTAGCTGTCCCAGACGTGAAGAAATACTACCAAGCTGTACATCTAGGTAGAATTATAGACTGGTGCCGTGATCAAGATCTGAAACTGTGGATGCACCTGGAACAAGCTCAAGCGCAGGTGCCCTTGCAAGGAGCTGTTCGGTGTTATTAACATCTTGCAGCAAGTGTAAAGAGACACCCACTGATAGGGACGACACTCCGTGTAGGGTCACAAACCTGTCTCACGCAGTCACTATCCACACCTAACTCTCTGCTATACCCCATTATAGGGAACCCGCAATTTCTTCCTGGACTGCATTAAGAATGCATTAACTAAATAAATCGCACGCAAGCATGACACTTCCTGATAAATTACTCTTGGCCCTCCGTAGAGACACTAAGCAAATAAACGGGTCCCTTTAAACTACCATTCTGGACTGTCATTCAACTAAGACATTTTCTTACATCTATACCTAATTCGCAAGGGTTTGCCAAACCCTTAACTATGTTTGAGGCCTACTGCTCAGCAGACGGTACACTCCTGAGAACGCTGTCCGCAATGTATAACCTCCTAATTGCCCCGACGGATAACACACACCTGACCTTCCTGAGCAAGTGGAAGAGGGATTTGAACTGTACATTTACTTCGAACCAGACTCAACGTATCATAACGTTTGCCCTAAAATCCTTTATCTGCACAAAAGTACAGGAAACCAATTATAAGCTCCTAACAAGGTGGTATTTAACCCCTCAAGCTTTACATACTACCCGAACACCTCAGCACTTTGCTGGAGATGTCGGGTGGAAAGGGGTACGTTGTTGCATATATTTTGGTCCTGTTCGAAGCTATCCTATTTCTGGTCAGAACAACTATCCAGAAGTTTACCGAATATAACATCCCAGACGACCTGGCCTTTTTCCTTTTGCATGTAAACACAGTATCAGCTAAAAGATACAAAAAGTCTGTTGTACGCCACTTAGTAAATGCTGCTAAATCCTGTATCCCACTTCAATGGAAAACTCCCCCAACGGTGGCGAGTTGGATCCGAAGGGTAGAGGACATTAGTAAAATGGAAGACCTGGTGCTCACTGCGAGACATCAACAGGAAAAATATAAAAAGACATGGGCACTTTGGCACCAATTCATTCTCTCTTCGGAGGGCATTGCCCTTAGAACTTCTTGATGAGGTCAATACCCCAGCGAACGCGGACTCCAGGACCGTCCTGAATCAACCAGGGCCCTCCAATATTCTGCATCCCTGCAACCCACCCCTGTACCCCCCTTTTCCCCTTTGTTTCCCCTCCTTCCTATCCCTTATGTGTTACCTCACCTCCTTTCTGCCGCCCCCCCCCCCCCCCCCCATCTCGGGCAATGAAGTTCCGCCTGGGTAGGATGGGGGATGGGGGAGGAGGCGGAGGATGACTGAAGCTTTCCTTCATCTACCACCTCCTATTGGAGGATTTTCTGATGAGGGGGGGCTTCAGCCTCTCAGCGGTTAGCTGGGAAATATTTGTCACTTGATATATAAAAAAAGTGCCCGGTATTGAAGAGGTTAAAATAACTACAAGGGTATTTATTTCGTATGTGTGACTGTAATTTTCAAATCCTATTAGAGCTGAAAGTGTAATTAAAAAAAAAAAAAGATGTTTATCTTGGAGTGTTAGCTTTGTGAATTTAATCAATGTCATGTTCCTTTCCCGGAGATGTGCTTGAATTTTTCTGCAGCTGCATTGTTTAATTCTTACAGCATATAATATGTACACACACCCACACAAACACATCAGCAAGGGTGGCATGCTCCCACAATGTCAGCAATATCCTTTCATTTAAAGTAGTGTGGGGAAGCATATTTTGAGAACAGATTGTACCAGCTGCTAGCACAGGAGGTCACGTTGAAGCAGAATGTTCTATATACCTGTCCATGATGATTGCGATTGTGATGTGCAGACGGCTACAAGCAGGGATGGGTGCTGACCACCAAGAGTACTGCTAGACATGGATTGAGAATAATCACCAGTAGGCCAGGTACATTCCAGTAGTTACCATTTCTGGTAGTCATCATTGTCAAATGTGTTTTAGATGTTCTTCTTTCTGTAAAATAATAACTCTGTCATCTGTATAGTTTTTTTTTTTTTTAAATGATACACAAATGTTTATCCCCAGCCAAAACTTTCATTTGCAGAAGGGTTAGAAGAACGACTCTTGTGTTTTTAGATGAAGTAGGCACCCCACTTATACAAACTAAAATGAGAATTAATTAGAATTTATCATAAGAAGAAAACACATTTCAACCATTCGAGCTAAGCTAGAGCAAAAATAAGCCTCACATACATTAACCCTGAAGAAGGGGGACCTTTGGAACACCTGAAACATGTTGTATTCGCTTGGTGAATTTAAATAAATTCTTATGCTGGACTTGACATGTGTTCCCTACCTAGTCTACATGTCTTCAAGAGTCCTAGAGAAAAAAAGGATGCCAGTAAACTCCCATATAAAAACCATCACTGTATAGGGCATATAGATTAAAATGATATTAAAGGATATTTTTTAAATCTATTTCAAATTCTGCCGAATTACCTTAAAAGGGGGTAGGCAACCTTTGAGGTGGAGATCTACCTGAACAACATCAGGAGGGTTCAGCGGCCTTTAAAAAAAATAAATAATTGACTAGCAAGGCCTAACTAAATGGTAAGGATGACACGAGGAAAATGTAGAAAAATATAAAAAAACAAATGTCACTGTAAAAATATAAACTTAGCCTACCTTTCAGCAAGCAACTCATTCACTTTCATTCACAATTTTTTCGTATTTGGAAAGTAATTGGACAGTGTATAGAGGTCAGTAATAGGTAGGACAGTGTATAGAGGTCAGTAATAGGTAGGACAATGTATAGAGGTCAGTAATAGGTAGGACAGTGTATAGAGGTCAGTAATAGGTAGGGTAGTGTATAGAGGTCAGTAATAGGTAGGACAGTGTATAGAGGTCAGTAATAGGTAGTACAGTGTATAGAAGTCAGTAATAGGTAGGATAGTGTATAGAGGTCAGTAATAGGTAGGACAGTTTATAGAGGTCAGTAATAGGTAGGGTAGTGTATAGAAGTCAGTAAAAGGTAGGACAGTGTATAGAGGTCAGTAATAGGTAGGACAGTGTATAGAGGTCAGTAATATATAGGACAGTGTATAGAGGTCAGTAATAAGTAGGGTAGTGTATAGAGGTCAGTAATAGGTAGGGTAGCGTATAGTCAGTAATAGGTAGGGCAGTGTACAGAGGTCAGTAATATGTAGAGCGGTGTGCAGGTCAGTGTATAGAGGTCAGTAACAGGTAGAATAGTGTATAGAGGTCAGTAATATGTAGAGCGGTGTGCAGGTCAGTGTATAGAGGTCAGTAATAGGTAGGATAGTGTATAGAGGTCAGTAATAGGTAGGGCAGTGTACAGAGGTCAGTAATCGGTAGGGCAGTGTACAGAGGTCAGTAATAGGTAGGGTGGTGTGCAGGTTGGTGTATAGTGATCAGTAATAGGTAAGGCGGTGTGCAGGTTGGTGTAGAGAGGTCAGTAGTAGGTAGGGTGGTGTGCAGGTTGGTGTATAGAGGTCAGTAGTAGGTAGGGTGGTGTGCAGGTTGGTGTATAGAGGTCAGTAATAGGTAGGGTGGTGTGCAGGTTGGTGTATAGAGGTCAGTAATAGGTAGGGCGTGCAGTGTGCAGGTTGGTGTATAGAGGTCAGTAATAGGTAAAGCGTAGTGCAGGTTGGTGTATAGTGATCAGTAATAGGTAAGGCGGTGTGCAGGTTGGTGTATAGAGGTCAGTAATAGGTAGGATGGTGTGCAGGTTGGTGTATAGAGGTCAGTAATAGGTAAGTCATTATGCAGGTTGGTGTCTAGAGGTCAGTAATAGGTAGGGGGGTGAGTGGCTCAGTGTATAGCGGTCAATAATAGGTAGGGCAGTGTATTGAGGTCAGTAATATGTAGGGCGGGGTGTAGAGATCAGTAATAGGTAGGGCGGTGTATAGAGGTCAGCAATAGGTAGGGTAGTGTATAGAGGTCAGTAATCGGTAAAGCAGTGTACAGAGGTCAGTAATAGGTAGGGCAGTGTGCAGATGTCAGTAATATGTAGAGCGGTGTGCAGGTCAGTGTATAGAGGTCAGTAATAGGTAGGATAGTGTATAGAGGTCAGTAATAGGTAGGGCAGTGTACAGAGGTCAGTAATAGGTAGGGCAGTGTACAGAGGTCAGTAATAGGTAGGGTGGTGTGCAGGTTGGTGTATAGAGGTCAGTAATAGGTAGGATGGTGTGCAGGTTGGTGTATAGAGGTCAGTAATAGGTAGGGCGTGCGGTGTGCAGGTTGGTGTATAGTGATCAGTAATAGGTAAGGCGTTGTGCAGGTTGGTGTATAGTGATCAGTAATAGGTAAGGCATTGTGCAGGTTGGTGTCTAGAGGTCAGTAATAGGTAGGGGGGTGAGCGGCTCAGTGTATAGCGGTCAATAATAGGTAGGGCAGTGTATTGAGGTCAGTAATATGTAGGGCGGGGTGTAGAGATCAGTAATAGGTAGGGCGGTGTATAGAGGTCAGCAATAGGTAGGGTAGTGTATAGAGGTCAGTAATCGGTAAAGCAGTGTGCAGAGGTCAGTAATAGGTAGGACAGTGTATAGAGGTCAGTAATAGGTAGGGCGGTGTGCAGGTTGGTGTATAGAGGTCAGTAATAGGTAGGGGGGTGTGCAGGTCGGGTGTATAGAGGTCAGTAATAGGTAGGCGGGTGTGCAGGTAGGCGTGTAAAGGTCAATAATAGGTAAGGCAGTGTATTGAGGTCAGTAATATGTAGGGCGGTGTGGAGAGATCAGTAATAGGTAGGGCAAAGTACAGGAGTCAGCCGTTTGTAGGGTAGATTATAGGGGTCAGTATGGAAAAGGACAGGGTCAGTAGAACAGGGTACAGGGGTCTGTAGAGCAGTGGACGGTGTCAGTAGGGCAGTTGTAAGTGTCAGTCATTAGGGCAGTGAATGGTGACAGTAGGGCAGAGGATGGTGTCAGTTAGTAGGGCAGTAAATGGTGTCAGTTAGACCCCTTTCACACTGGGGCGCTTTGCAGGCGCTACAGCGCTAAAAATAGCGCCTGCAAAGTGCCCTGAAAGTGCCGCTGCTTTGTCTCCAATGTGAAAGCCCCGAGGGCTTTCACACTGGAGTGGTGCTTTAGCAGGACAGGAAAAAAAGTCCTGCTAGCAGCATCTTTGGAGCTGTGAAGGAGCAGTGTATACACCGCTCCTTCATCGCTCCTGCCCATTGAAATCAATGGGGCACCGCGGCTATACTGCTGGCAAATCGCCTCTGTAGAAGCGCTTTGCGGTGGTTTTTAACCCTTTCTCGGCCGCTGGCGGGGGTTAAAACCGTCCCGCTAGCGGCCGAATACCGCCGATAAAACGACAGTAAAGCCCTGCTAAAAATAGCGGCGCTTTACCGCCGACGCACCTCCCGCCCCAGTGTGAAAGGGGCCTTAGTAGGGCAGAGGATGGTGTCAGTTAGGAAGGCAGTGGATGGTGACAGTAGTGCAGAGGATGGTGTCAGTAGGGCAGAGGATGGTGTCAGTAGGGCAGTAGATGGTGTCAATTAGTAGAGCAGCGGGTGGTGTCAGTTAGTAGAGCAGTGCACAGTGTCAGTTAGTGGGGCAGTGGTTGGTGTCAGTTAGTAGGTTCACTCCAGTTTGCTGACTCAGGCTTCACCTTTGCAAAGGGGTTCCCTGAGGTGTAGTTGCAAGAAGGTGGCTGCACCCTGAAGAGACAGCAAAGTTAAAAGTGCATTATCTTTCTGCTAGTTTGGAGTATCCCAAGACTCACCTGCACAATGCCCAAGTATACCAGCAAATAAACTACAAAAAAAAGACTTGCATTGCCTGCTTTCAGAGTTGAGTGACTGAACTGCTGTGTGCCTGGCTGTCACGTGGCTCACAGGGAATGGAACCTGGGATAATACAACCAGCCCAGTCTGGTGTTTGTTCTACATGTGCATGCTCCCAGTCGACTTTTTGCTATTATGCTGTGTGCGTCAATGCCAACACACAACCTCATGGCAAGCCACTCACCTGTTCCCTCCTCCTCCCTCCTCAAAGCTAATTAAGGGACAGCTGTTGGTGCATGCCCATGATGTCCCTTTGGTACCTAATACCTAATAAGTGTGCTCCCAAAGAGGAAGTTTGGGGAAGCTGCACAGAGGGACCTGGAGCTGGCAGTGGTGCATAGCAAAATAAATTAAGTCTTTGTGCCCCTACATGCATTAATTTATGTTCTGGGGAAAAGTTAACAGGGAGCTTGGAATTAATAAAAAAAAGTCTGGGAGTTTTGATGATGTTTATTGTTGTCTGTCAGAAGATGTACCCTCTCAATTTGGTGGACAGAAGAGTTTGGAAATCAAAAATGATGCCGTTTTCATTGGAACAGGAATACAGAAGAAATCTTCCAATAGGCACACATGTTTTGGGGATAGTTCTCAAAGAGGAAATTTCCCCTCACTTTGGAGAGAATCTCTTTCACTTCCTGTTGTGTCTCTGGCACAGGAAGTGAAGGAACCTATCTTCAATGAGACACAGACATTGGCAGGGATTTGAACCCAATTTGGCACTCCTCTTATTGTCTGTAGAGCTGGTAATTATGCAGGCACCATCTGAATGTGAAGGCTGATTTTTGGGTATGTACAGTAGTAGATAAGGAAGGAGGTAATGAGAACCAGTAGAGGGTTGTTTATACAAAGGTACACCCGTACTGTAAAATGTATCTAACCCCAAAAACAAAAATGTGATATATTGCAGGTTACCAGTTCTTAGAGGAAGTGGCTGTATTTGTTTTCTTTTTTCCAAGCTATTTGTGAATAACACTTCCTGTCTCTCCATGTCTACACTCTGTATCAGCAAAGAAAGTAAAGAATGATTCTCTAGTCATCACATCTAAGGACTGATATATTACATTTTTGCTATGGGCACTATTATGCTTTGCCTTGGATAGGGGAAGCTTGTTACAGGTACATATAATAGTTGTAGTCCAACCTAATGCTGCCTGCTTCTCTCTCCAGGTTCAGATGGGATACCACAAGCTTCTGTGAAAACCGAGGAAAGTGCTGACAACTCAGTAATATTACATAGCCTGACTTTATCAGGTAAAATCTACATTTATGCTCTAAAGCAGGGGTGTCAAACTCAAATTCATGGGGGGCCGCATTAGCAGTATGGTTGCCCTCAAAAGGCCGGTTGTATCTATAGGACTATGTATCCACTCTAGGGGCGCGCTATGTACAGAGTGCAGGGTTCAGGAATGCGCTACGTGCAGAGTGCAGGGTACAGGAGCGCGCTACGTACAGAGTGCCGTGTACAGGAGTGCGCTACGTACAGAGTGCAGGGTACAGGAGTGCACTACATACAGAGTGCAGGGTACAGGAGTGCACTACATACAGAGTGCAGGGTACAGGAATGCGCTACGTACAGAGTGCCGGGTACAGGAGCGCGCTACGTACAGAGTGCAGTGTACAGGAGCGTGCTAGGTACAAAGTGCAGGGTACAGGAGTGCGCTACGTACAGAGTGCAGGGTACAGCAGTGCGCTACGTACAGAGTGCAGGGTACAGGAGTGCGCTACGTACAGAGTGCAGGGTACAGGAATGCGCTACGTACAGAGTGCTGGGTACAGGAGCGCGCTACGTACAGAGTGCAGGGTACAGGAGCGTGCTAGGTACAAAGTGCAGGGTACAGGAGTGCGCTACGTACAGAGTGCAGGGTACAGGAGCACGCTATGCAGAAGGTGCGACATCTCATTTCCACTCCTCCTCCTGGCTTCTGGCCCTAAATGTCTTATTTCACCATCACTTCAAAAGCAAAATTATGATTCACTTTGTGCTGACAATTTTGAACGCCTGCTAGCTATAAACACATTGAAATGTGCTACCTTCTCTAAGTCTTGGGCAATTTGGACAGACAAACACCAGTCTCAGCCTACTTTCACACTGAGGTGCTTTGCAGGCACTATAGCGCTGCAATGCGCCTTGAAAAGGCCTTTTTCACACCAATGTGAAAGCCCCAAGGGCTTTCACACTGGAGCGGTGCGCTGGCAGGATGTTAAAAAAGTGCTGCTAGCCGCATCTTTGAGGCGCTGTAGGAGCGGTGAATGAACCGCTCCTAAAGCGCCCCTGCCCATTGAAATCAATGAGTAGCACCGCCGAACCGCCTGCAAAGCGCCGCTGTAGAGGCGCTTTGCGGGCAGGTTTAACCCTTTTCTGGCCGCTAGCGGGGGTGCAGAGGGGGCCGCTAGCGGCCGAATAGTGCCGCAAAAACGACAGTAAAGCGTCGCTAAAAATAGTGGCACTTTACCGCTGATGCACCCAGCGCCCCAGTGTGAAAGTAGCCTAAGTGATGATGATTGTGGTGCCCTTACTGATAGTAAATGTAATAGATTCCTTACCTGTATTCAAGAATGGTCACAGATGGATATTTGGGACCAGCACTTTCCCTTTGTAAAATCAATAAAATGTATGATTAAAAAAAAAAAAAATCGTCAGCACAACACTGTCTCTCTTCATCAAGTCCTCAAAAAGCCCGGCCTCAGGGCTCAGCCAGCTGGATGGGGAAAAAAAAACATATCATAGCTGTCAGTGGTGGTTGCGCTCAGCTCACAAAAAACCCGGTGTTCTGTCGGATAGTGCCAGCCGCACAGCGCATGCGCCGCACGGAACTGCACAACAGCTGATTTCACGATCGGTTGTGCAATTCCGTATAGCGCATGCGCAGTGCGGCTCGGGCACTGGTGCTGCTGAAGGAACTGAGGAGGAGAGAGTGGAAGTTATTTATTCTTGTCTCCTTGGAGACTGACGGGCACGCATGCGCTGTCACAAGCTGGCGCCGCTCGCGGGACTGAGGGGGAGGATGTTTAGACTTGGCAGTGAGAAACGAACAGGTGTCAGCTGGAGGCCACTGTGCGGGCCACTTGGCAAGGCCTGGCAGGCCGGATTCGACCCGCGGGCCTTGTGTTTGACACTTGTGCTATAAAGACTTTTAAAAGGTCGAGAGCTAGTCCAAACATTAGTGATTTGTTTCTTCAATATACTTCAGCAGTATCAGTAGTATAAACTGTTGGTTTACAGAAGAATCCGCCCTAACCCGTAAATCCACTAGGAACTAAGAAAAGGTGATCCTATAGCTGCCACTTAAAAAACAATATGTGAACCGGATTCAAACCTCTAAATGTGTGAGAATGAATATTGGCGCTACCGTAAAGATAATCAATGCTATGAAATCTATGTGAATAAAAAAATCAAATTTCTCAGTGACAGTAAACTGAAGTGGTTCGAACACATATATGACACCCTGTGACAAGTGTACAACATACAGTATATAGCACTTCTCAAAAAATACCAGTGGGTGGTGATAATGCATAGGAACAAACCATAAACAATATAAACAACAAGTCACAGATGGACCTGGTGAAATAAATGTGTCACTTCTTAATGAAAAATAACTAAATAATGACAATCCATATATAACGTGCAGCAAAACAGATGTAATGCACCTCGTGATGAATGTGCCAAGTGCATATCACTTAACAAGGAATGGTAAATCAAAACAGTCCATATGCAGTGTGAACAAAAAAATCCAAAAAGTGACGAGATATCCGGTATGAAAAACAAAATGTGAATCTTGTAATCATCCACCGCACCTCAGTGATGTGATTCCACACCCCTCTAAAATGCAAACTCACCAGCTGCTATAGCCTCACACTCTCTTGTTTGGCCAGAATGTCCTCAACCCTTTCATAAGAGGATTTAAAATACAATCTCCGGAGCCCAATGGTGTGTATATCAAATGCTCTTCCTGAAGTAATAGCTCCACATGTAAATGAAAAAGAGCGCTACAATAGTGTGATAACGTTCTCAACTTTATTAAAAACGTAATAATCCGTCACCATTGTACTCACACGTGACTGAATAACAGCAGGCAAAGGACAAATCACATCATAGTAATCCATGCAGTGGTGTAAACCAAATGGCAGCGGTCGCGGCGGACCCAGGGAGTGTGGATGCTGGTAACAATCTCACCCGCTCCTAAGACAAATCTTTCGCTATCCACCGCTCCGTGTCTCGTCACTACGTCTTATGTCACGCGTTCTAGAATGCCGTATAGCCAAGCCCCGACATGTTTCGTCACAAGGACTTCTTCATGTTTGGTGGCTTGTATCCGTGCTCCTTTCTTGCGGAAGTTCTGATCCAGCTTGAGTCTCCGTTGGGCTCTGGGAGTCTGGTGTGCATTGACTCTCCGAGCATGGGTCAAAGGGAGTGGGACATTGGGTCACTCGGAGGCAACAACCGGAGCCCTCTGCAAGGGTTTGGACTTCCGCTGAGGTCTCTTTTTGTCGCTGGTTTTTCTGGAGCTAGCTAATGTAGATGGGCACCCGGTTGACTCCAGGGCCCTCTGGAGTTTCCCGTCGGCTTTTGGTGGTGTGCTTCAGGCTTCACTGGACTTTAGCATGCTATTCGATAATGTCATCCTCCTAATGAACTCCTCCGCAGTTGAAGCAGACTTCATTATTCACCCATCCTGTGACCAAAGGATCAAGCGACCAGTTCCCCGAAAGGCCCGACTGGCCATCTTGTAAACAGATCTGCCCATTCCCTCAGGAACACCTGTAGATATATAGTGGGATCCCTCTCAGGCTAGGTGTCCGTCGTTGTCCGACTCCTGGAACCGTGGCAGAATCAGCACACCAACCTCTGGAGCTGTGGCAGGATCAAGAGCACTGTGTGAGTCAGCTCTCATTACATTACTTAGTCAGTGAAAACAGGAAAAAGAGGGGACGGGGGTGAAAAAGCCCATGCAGACATGACAGCCAGCTCTCTCCCCCCTGTACATGCAGCCTATCTGTGTTAATGTAAGTCTTTGGCTGCAATACCCACTACAATGGTCAAATATGTCGCTGTACAAACTTCCATAGTGTGGCTGGCTTTGTGCCATTCTGATGTTTCTGCTACAGTTCAGCTTCTAAATCATAATGTTTGCTTAATCGTTGTGTAAGCAATCTCTATTTATCTCTCTCCAGGCTTGTCACCCAAGAACGCAGAAGAAAACATCATTCTGGACAGCCCAGTGCATCTGAAACTAGAATGTATTCTTAAAGCAGCTGACTCCATGCAAATTTCTAATCTAACATGGATACATGGAGAGGAAGAAATCAACAAAAAGCACTATTCAGAAAATAATACAGCTGGTGAATGGCGCACCACACTGGAGTGAGTATTATGTATGTGACACGTTCATCAGCCGGCACTGTCAAAATGAACATGCTGACATTTGACAAAGTGTCTCTATGTATTTAGATTATGTTTGGGTAAATTTGCCCATCTGAAGCGACAGTTAAAATTCAGCCAAGCGGGAGTCTCCTGCTCGCTCTAGCAGCCAGACTGCGGCTCAATCAATCACCTGCCCGTGTTCACCGGACACAGCGGATGACAGGTCATTGTACCAGGCCAGCTCCAGTACCATGTTATCATTGTGTACTATTGTGGTGATCTCTGTGATTGGTCGCAATGATCACATGGTACAGACAGGGCCAATCACAGTGCATATGTACCATGTGCTAGCTGTGACCAATCACAGCCGTCACAATAGAACACCCTATAAATAAGAGGATGCCATTCATAGCACCAGGGTAAAAAATCCAGCAAGAGTACAAATGCATAAAAGAACTAAAAAAGCAGCTTTTGCTGCCTTACTTACCTTTAATCTGTAGTTGTCCCCGGCCACTAAGTGCTGCCGTTCTTCCAGGTTAATTGACGTCCACCATCATTCAACCTACCTCAGCTGCTAGTGAAAAAGCAAGAAACTAGAGGGAAAATGTTATGCTGGAACATGAATAGAACTTCAACACCAAATACACAAGTATATATAGAAAGAGAAAATATTAAAGCATAACTCCACTTTGGTTGAGAAAAAACATTCCCCTCTGGGTGATCTCTGTACATTGCAGGGATTATAACAAACTTTGTTGCAGAATCCTACCTTTTGTTATTCTGAAGAAATCCCTCTGTGTTTGTCTGTGCCTCTGTTCTGAGTGGGTCTAATGGGCGTGGTTTCATAATTAACTGTCAGGTGTGCAGCTGCAGGGCACTAACAAGGAGATCTGCTGGGACTGCATCCCATTAGACGCGTTCCTCTTGAAAGTAGCTCTCCAAAAATGACATTTTTGTTGCAGGGGAATCTGACTTGCCTTGTTGCCTGAAATCTGACTTGTATCTTAGGCAGACTTCTGGGGAAATTGGTGAGCCAATCACACAAGCAGGAAATTATGTTTCTGCGGAGTGGTCAGTAAACACTCTGTTTACAGAACAGCTCCATGTAGCCATATTGCAATGCATTCTCAGAAAATTACAGTGGCTGCAGATTAAAAAGGAAAGGTAATTTTCAATAACATTCAATTACAATATGATTAGTGTCACAATTACAGTATATGGGCTATATTATTTTTTCTTTATTTGCTATTTTTTTCCCCATGAAAGTGAAGTTACCCTTTAAGCAATCGATACATAATTAGCAATGCAACTTTAAGAATTGAGCAGCCAAATCTTCGGGGCTGAAGTGGTTTTTTGCTAGAAAATTACTTAGATCCTCCAAACATTATATATATATATATATATATATATATATATATATATATATATATTAGCAGAGACCCTAGAGAATAAAATGAAGACTGTTGCAATATTTTATGTCACATCATATTTGCGCAGCGGTCTTACAGATGCATTTTTTTTTGGACAAAATACACTTTTTTGAATTAAAAAATAAGAAAACAGTAAAGTTAGCTCAATTTGTTTGTATAATGTGAAAGATTATGTTACATTGTTACGCCAAGTTAATTGATACCCAACATGTCATGCTCTAAAATTAGGCACGCTCATGGAATGGTGACAAACTACGGTACTTAACCACCTCAATACTTACATCCCCCTTCGTGCCGAGGCCATTTTTCAGCTTTCAGCGCTGTCACGCTTTGAATGACAATTGCGCGGTCATGCTACACTGTACCCAAGTCAAAGTGTTATCATTTTCTTCACACAAATAGAGCTTTCTTTTGGCCATTTTTAATCACTCCCGGGTTTTTTATTTTATTAAAAAAAAATAAAAACCAACAATTTAAAAAAAAAAAGGTTTTCTTAGTTTCTGTCAGTAAATTTTGTAAGTAAGTAATTTTTCTCCTTCACTGATGGGCACTGATAGGCTGCACTGATGAGGGGCCACTTATGGGCAATGATTAGGTGAAAAATACAATAAATTACCGCGCTTCACAAACACAAAAAATTATAAAGCTGCAGTCCCAATTTGTGAGGCATACACAAACAAACAAGTCATAAAAATAAAAAATGAACTGCGCTAAACCGGAGATGAAATAATATACATTGAAATATATATATAACAACCAATATCAGAAAAACAAATATCTGACAGTATTAAATAAATATATAATCCTGAGGAGTCAGATAAAGTAACATAATAACAATATTGAGGTGAATGGCAATGTGTGAAAAAAGTCCCAAAGAACCCAAATGGTATCCAACGGTGATTAGATTAAAACTCATCAAATGGCACCAAGTGAAAGATCCACCACCTGTAGCAATACACGCTGGTCATGTGGCATGTTGCAGCTTTCCAGACCGAACAGTCCATTTCCAGGTCCCCCTTCTTGATTACCTCTATCCACCGGACGGAGCCTTCCTGCCTTGTCTTCCTCCCCCGGTGAGGTCGGATTGGGACGCCTCCATTGAATGGATATCCTATTTCAAATACAAGCTGTCTTGTAGCTTGCCTCTGGTAAGCGTGTATTGCTACAGGTGATGGATCTTTCACTTGGTGCCATTTGATGAGTTTTAATCTAATCACCGTTGCATACCATTTGGGTTCTTTGGGACTTTTTTCACACATTGCTATTCAACTCAATATTGTTATTATGTTACTTTATCTGACTCCTCAGGATTATATATTTATTTAATACTGTCAGATATTTGTTTTTCTGATATTGGTTGTTATATATATATTTCAATGTATATTATTTCATCTCTGGTTTAGCGCAGTTCATTTTTTATTTTTATTTCAATGATTAGGTGGCACTGATGAGGAGGCACGAATGTGCCGCACTTATGGGTACTGATATGTGGCACTGATATGTGGCACTGATGAGCACTGATAGGTGGCACTGATGGGTGGCATTGGGCACAGATAGGCGGCACTGGTGGGCACAGATAGGCGGCATGGATAGGAGGCACTGATGGGCGGCACTGAGGGGCATTGATGGGTGGCATTGATGGGTAGCAGTGATGAGTATTAATGGGCAGCAGTGATGGGCATTGATGGGCAGCACTGATAGCCAGCATTGACTGGCACCGCTAATGGCCACTGATTGCTGGCACTTGTGGGCACTTAATGCTGGCACTTGTGGGCACAGATTGGTGGTAATTGTGGCCACTGGTTGGCATTGATTGCTGGCAGTGGTGGGCAATCATTGCTGGCACTGGTTGGCACTTAATTGTAATCAGGGCACTGATGAGGCCCTCATATGACATCCACGCAGAACGGGAGCCGCATCGCCAAGCTGTCATTTGACGGTGGGTGGGCGGCAAGTTGTTAAATAGTGACAATTTAAACATTTTTACAGGTTACCTGTTTAGAGATACAGAGGAGGTCTAGTGCTAGAATTATTGGTCTCGTTCTAATGATCACGGCCATACCTCACATGTGTGCCTTTAACACTATTTACATATGTGGGTGTGACTTACGTATGCGTTTGCTTCCGTGCGTGAGCTCAGAGGGACGGGGCGCTTTACCTTCTTTTTTTTTTTTTTTTTTACACTGTCCCTTTAAAAAAAAAATTTTGATCACTTGTATTCCTATTACAAGGAATGTAAACATCCCTTGTAATAGAGATAAGCATGACAGGTCCTCTTTATTGTGATATCTGGGGTCAAAAAAGACCTCAGATCTCACATTTACACCTAAAAGCAATAAAAAAAAAAAATAATCATAATTTTACTCTTACTAAAATAAAAAAATAAAAAAAGGCCCTTTAAGGCTGTTGGGCGAAAGTGACGTCAGATGTTGCTCCGGTCCTCCAAGGGCATAGAGTCGAGTGGGGGTCATCTTGCCCTCACTCGAATTCCTGCCCATCAGTCCAGATGGTCGTATCATTTTCCCCGCTACCGTTGTCTCCAGTAAGCGGGGAAAACGACTGGGAAGCACCTCTCCTGCTGCCCATAAAATTGATCCTGTGGCGAACCCACCGCCCACTGTGTAAAAAAATATATAACGTCAAAGTAATGACGTATATATACAGTGGGCGGTCCGGAATTGGTTAAAGTCCGACTCTATTTATTACTTTTTTTTTTTCTTTTGGATAGAGCAGGGAGGGGTTAGAACTTCTGTCAGGGTGTAAGTGATGTCTATATCCCCGTAGAAATCTCCCTCATGGGGAACTAGAGACCAGCCATATAGAGAGGATTGGACCATTTTTCTTTTGACATTATGAGTGCCCTTAGCGGTGGCTTCTATGGTGGCTTCCATATCAGCAGCTGTTAGATCTTATTCCTCCAAAAAAGTGGTGTTTATCATAAGATGTATTATATTTTTTATTCTACGTACAGAGTGTCTGTAGCAGACGTGAACAGTACAGGAAGTTATGCTTGCATTTTCAGTTCTACTACAGAAGCAAAAGCAACATTTTACATAAAAGGTAAGAAAGACCTCTGCGTTATACATTTGTGATTGTTTTATGGTGATTCCAAAAGCCTGCAGTGTTAGTTTGACACTAGAAGGAGAACTTCACAAAAAATGATGTGAGCCGATACATTTAAACAAACCAACTACAGACGTTAGCCTGATGAAGCCAGTTGCACATTACATATTGGAAGCAAAAAAGTTAAATGCCAAGCTATGTTATCACAAGGTTATTATGAGGTTTAATAATACCAATTCATTCATCAAAGAGGGAAATGTTTTAAATCTTATTAACTTCTGAAATTCTTCCCAGAATCAGGCTCCATTCACACCTATACAGGTGTGACAATGTGCCTATGGTTTTGCCTGTATAAGTGTGTCGCATTTAGGGCAGCCTGTTTATTTCAATGATAGTATATATATATATATTAACCAGCTGCGCTAGGTGATAAAATACAAAAATTAAAACATTTTGAAAGGAATATTATAATAGCTGCTAGCACGATATTGCTGTAAAAATATGTAAACACATATACTAAAGGTGCAGCGCTAAAATATAGATTGAATTGTAACATCCAGTTCTCCACATAAGAGAGTCCAAAAAAAAAGTCATCAAAGTTGTTTTTTTAAAGTGCTCCAAAGATGTAATTAATGAGCAAAGATTCCAGACAGAGCACTTCAGATTAAAGACGCCCCCATCACCCAATCAGACTGTCTCTTACTGTCAGGTGCGGACCCCCACAGAGGAAGGTCAAACACGCAATTTGGAACACAATCCAGAATGGGAATCCAATGAAGATGTTTCACCACTCTCCTCTTACTACTACTCTCCCACTCTGCTGATGCTCTCCACTAAGGTTTCCCAGATGAAAATAGGGAAACGCAGAATGCATAACATAGTGTGCTACCAACAAAATGGCAGACGCGTCCCAATGCACGATGACATCACACGCCACGACTCCTCCCTACGCGTTTCGCCAGCAATAATCGCGCAGTTGTGGCGTTTGAGGTCACTGGCACTGGGACGCGGTGGCCATTTTGTTGGTTGTAAACTTTTGGTCATTTTGACATGCGGATTGGTACTTTTATTGACGTGAATGCAATTCTTTTAAATCAATAAGAAAATATTCAGCGCAAATATAACCAATATTGCTCATACATATATATGTGTATATGCACATATACATATATTGATTGCCAGCTGAACACTATAAGGACAATACATAAACCCCTCAATGGAATATATAGCAGAAATCAGTGCAGCGCAAATAAAATGAATATATTAAAAACATTCAGTAAAAAAGAAGTCCATGAAAAGAAAACAAAAAAAAATGTGGATTGTAAAAAATGGTAACCCCTGTGGGAAAAGTGTCCAATGTCAAATATACAAGTGTGAAAGAGTGAGTCCAGCCCATCCACCACAGACGACAGCAGCCTCTCACCCCCTTAATGAGACCGGAACGGTCAACATGCAATTTTCCCACACCATGGGGTTATATGCTCCAAAGGTCAATCCACGATGTAGATATCACTGGCTCCACCGGTCATGTATATACAAATAAGAACAGAACATCTAGTGCTCTCCGTAAACACATACTGATTTTATTTAAAAAGATAAAATTCACTTACAAACAAAGCCATTCCACCAAGTGCATGTGTATGGGCATATCAGTATACAGATGTAGATTCAAAGATGGCCGTGGGTGACTGTAGATGTAGCTACTCCCCCCCCATACGTGTTACGTCCATAGGCGGGATTTCGTTAGTTTATTGATTTAAATCAATAAACCCTTGTGAATATTACACTATGTTATGCATTCTGGGCATTTCCCTATTTTCATCCGGGACACCTTAGTGGAGAGCATCAGCAGAGTGGGAGAGTAGCAGTAAGAGGGGAGTGGTGGAACATTTTCATTGGATTCCTGTTCAGGATTGTGTTCCAAATTGTGTGTTTGACCTTCCTCTGTCGGGGTCCACACCTGATGGTAAGAGACAGTGTGATTGGGTGATGGTGGCGTCTTTCCTCTGAAGCACTCTGTCTGGAATCTTCACTCATTACATCTTTAGAGCACTTTAGAAACAACTTTGATGTAAATAACTTTTTTTCATTCTCTTATGTGGAGAACAGGATGTTACAATTTAATCTATATTTTAGCGATGCACCTTTAGTATACATGTTTATTTCAATGGGATGCCCTATGTGCTACAAAATAAGTGCTGCCACCTTTTTTTTTTATCATATTCCACTACAACACATGGCTATAAGTTTTCATGTGTTGTGGTGAAAGTGGGCACCTTCAAAAAACTCGCCATGCCTCTTACTAAATACCTTCAACTGTCTACATTCCAAAAAGCAGGTAATTTGGGAGATATCTGTGCTGTCCTGGCATTTTCGGGCCTCAAT